>NC_133538.1:237577406-238827406 GCF_048544455.1 Silene latifolia
GGTGTCCTCTAGCTCTGGGTGAGCACATTGCTAGCGCCCCTCTTACGCTGCTTGTTAAACCGGGCGGTGGTGTTCGTCCTATTGCTGTTGGCACTATCTGGAGATGGATTGTCTCTAAGGTTGGTGCTTTTTTGGTTGATCCTTCTTTGTCCTCTTATTTTGCTGGTCTTCAGTTTGGGGTTGGCGTGTCCGGTGGAGGAGAGGCTATCTTGCATGCCTTGAATTGGCTCATTGAGGCTCGTGGTGTTAAGGAGGGACTTTCTATGCTGCTGGTCGATTTCCAGAATGCTTTCAACCTTGTTGATCGTGCGACCATGCTTCAGGAAGTTTATGCGTGTATTTTATATAGGCATTTTGTACTTCATTTGCACGCATTTCTATGCATTTTGTGTAGTGTTTAGCTACAAATGTCCCCCGAATTGTCTACTTTGGTTTCTCTTGTCTTATTTGCAGGAATGAACCAAAGATAAGATAAATCAAGCTTAATACATGTCCCTATGCATGCATTTAGGAGATGAGTTGAGTCGGACCCTTAAGACTACTATTTTGAGATGCGCAAAGGAGTAAGTTAGCTAGGCGAGCAAAGGAAGAACTTCAAATTGCTTGTGCCTACTTTGAAGAGCCATATCTCGAGTTATACATCTTATTTTCGGGTGATTCTGATTGGAGATGAAAGCTTGTCCTCTTAGCTTTCCAACTCCACTGGAAACGCCGTGTTTGCCCAAGTAATGAAGAAATGGCAGCCGTTTGAAGTTCAGTGCACGAAGCAGGAATTATGCGCTGGAAACTACTCGATCGAGTAGATAGTGTTCGATCGAGAGGTTTAAAGTCCTCGATCGAATAGCCTATTTTAGATATTGTTCGATCGAGTAGTTTTTCTATTCGATCGAGAGGTTTTGCTATAAATTACTCGATAGAGAGGTGTTAAACAACTCGATCGAGTACTTTTCTATTGGCCTCAAGGTTTTAATGTCGTTTAGGTTAATAATTGTCTTTCCTATAAATAGGAAAGACGTCATTAGGTCTAAACTCTCTTATTTTCTCTCTTTTTCTCCCTTTTTGCAACCGAATACTGTTGAATGTCATTTTGCTCTTTCTTCCAGATCTGAACTCTTGTAATCTCTCTTCCCTTTTATTCTAAGTATTATTTCTCTTCCTTTAATCTTTATATTATGTTTACCATTTCTTTATCTCTCTCTATGGTTTTAATTACTATTATGCATACCTAATCTTTTAATGCTAGGATTAGGGTCGTCATGGTAGTATAGCAATGATACGATAGTTGGTTTAGGAGAATTAATGTGAGAATTGCTTCATTAACAATTTTATTATAATCGTTTAGTTGAATGCATGCTTCTAAACCCGTTAATTTGGTTAAGTTCAATCCTATATCGGAAGATTGGAATCAATAGACCTGTTATGAGCAATAGACTACGTTAGTGAGGGTGAAAGCTAAGCTAGTTGTACTTTAGGGTAGATAGCGGACCGGAAGGACCTTTCCTTTACCCTTCTCACATTAGATCGACTGACCTACCTTTAACTGACTTGTGAATCTATCATGATAACCCGACATCCTAGCATCTCTCTCTTTATTTTCTCTCAACCCTTGCTTTTATTAGTTTAGTTCAACAATTAATACCCCCATCTTGTGACCTCAGACGGACCAAATTGACAAGTAGATAGTGACCGCCTCCCTGTGGAGATCGACCCTACTTACCGCTGACTTCTGTTAGTTATACTTAGGTATTTATTTTTGCTACTAAACGACGGTATCAAATTTTGGCGCCGTTGCCGGGGAGGCAACTATTTATTTGCTTGTTATTTTTGTCTGTCTTTAGCCTCGAAATTCCTTGAGGCCGTTCTCATCTTTTTTTCTAGTGTTGTTTTGATAGGTCCTACAGGTCCTACCTAGATAGTTCTAGGTAAAAGATTGTCAAAGGGAAGGCTTGAGTACCTTTGATCTTCCACCTATGTTCCATCCTATGGCGCAGCAGGTGGTTTACTGTGAGAGATGTGGTGCTGCTGGGCACAGTGCCGCTAATTGCTTGACGGGGAATGATGAGGTCTATGCGTTTAAGTAGCGTAGACAAGCCAGTCGTCCCACTGCAATTGTGCCGCCACATCCACCTTATCAACGAGGCTATCAAAAGCCTCTATTTGTTTGGCCACCGCAACAACAAGCTACTCCTCCTCCTGATAAACAGAAAGAAGAGATTGCTGAACTGAAATCATTGGTGAAGGCGCTTGCACTCCAATTGCAGGAACGTGATAGATTTAATTACGCTCAAATTAATGAGCTTGAGTCTGAAATAGCTCAGTTAGCTGCTGAGACGAACTTTAGGCACGCAGAGAGTGGTCTTTCCCATGAAGGACCCGAGTTGCCTATCGATACTGATGGTTTATATGACTCGGAGTATGAAAGTCTATCTGAAAACGAAGCTTCATACGAGGATTTCTACACTAGACAACAACAAATGCTCGATCGAACTGATTATAGTGATCGATCGAGTGATATGTCTGAGGAAGTTCTCGACCGAGCAGATTCTTGTGTTCGATCGAGCAATATTCAAGAAAAAAGCTTTCGATCGAGTATTATCTATACTCGATCGACCATATTGGCCATGGAGCACAATGAACCGTCATCTTGGTTTGTTTTGGATGACAATTTTAACAAAGACAATGGATATGGTGAATCTCCCCTTTTCAAAGCCGAGCTGGATGCCTTTGAGGCTGCGATTTACGGGACAGACCCCACAGAGGAGGGTAACGAGAAGGCAGCTGAGTCAGTAAACGTTCCTAGCACGGAAGAGGCAATGTATTCTTTTATCAATGATTCCAACGTTAGAAGCGACGAACCTGAGGTAATTAACAATAATTATATTATTATTTGTATAAACAGTATACTACCTAATTTGACTTATGCTTTATGTTTCAATGCTCTACCCCCTCCCAGTTGGTCAGATAAGCTAATAATGTTTCACCGTATTTGTCATCGAAAATTTGTCAAGCTGAGATTGTACTTTAGATTGCTTTTAAATGCTCCTATTTTATTTTGGTGCTACTTATTGTAACACCCCCGCACACCAGGATGCCTTACAAAGGACCATTCTAGTGTAAGACGGTGTTACCATCTCGGTTTCCCGAGGGAGTAGATCAAATTAGACAACTAAAGAACAATCATATATTATTAACATGTCCTATAAAATACAACTTACTACAACGTCTTTATAATAAAGGTACAACCATGACACTAATAATACTGCCTCTCTAGAACGGTAGCATGATGACTCGATCCCTCAAATCCTAGATGCCACAATCAACAAAACCTGCTAAGCCAACTGCTCACCATCCCCGAATGGATCACCGCAGGTTTCACAAAACAACAACAACGGGGTCAGTACTGACTAATCAAAAGTAAGACAGAATAACAATATAAACAGCTGATCATCCTCTATCCCAGTCTCACAACCACGTACAGTAACTGACTATGCCCCGAAGGGTGTAGCCTGCCCAGTTACCCATCGCAACAGTAATCCTCGCCGCCAGTGGGTGACCGCAGCCCATCCCACCTAGTCCAGCTCATCAACGAGCGACTAATAATCCCTGTCCCTTAATGTGCACATCCCCTCCCGTGGCGGGTTCCACGGAGGGCGAACTAGGGTGTGAAGTCACTCCCGCAAGTGACTCCACTACCATCACAACACACACAACCTTACCGCTGTCACAACACCACAACAACACCACCATCACCACTACACCCATACTCCGATGATCAGCAGATGACAATCATACACAATACAATTACAATCTTAAATCAATTAACAGTAAACTGAGTAGGAAACCCTACCTCATCGCAAAGCATGCAAGACTCCCATTTACAGCCACGCACGACTCCAACAAGCGTCCTAACAATGATAACCATCTCCTATTACACAACTATACTCAAAGAATCACTCATAAGAACACAAGGCAGAAACTTACCTACATTACACATCGACGGTGAATAGACGACCACCACTTCCGTCATCCTTTCTCGGCGAATCCCGTCATTCCCATGGTAGGGTTTAGACTAATTTCATTAGAGTGTGAAGATATGGGGTGATAGGGGAGAGAGGTAGACTAGGGTTAGAGAAAGAGGAACTGTCGAAGAAATGAGAAATGAAATGAATCTCGCGAACTTGCGTTTATATTAACGTGTCGACAGCGGCCATACTTGGTCGAGTACAAGAGTACTCGGCCGAGTAGGCTCTACTCGGTCGAGTATCGGGGATACTCGGCCGAGTAGCCTCAGCTAGGTCGAGTAAGCAATCCTGTAAACCTCATGATACAAGTCTGATCCCTCACCCATTCATCCCTAAGGTCTGTTTGGTCAATATTACAGGTCAACAATGTTCTTAAATATCCTGGGTGTTATAATCTTCCCCCCTTAAAAAGAACTTCGTCCCCGAAGTTCAGCCCACACGACCCTCTTCTCAGGTTTACGTACCGTGACATTGACCACCCACACCAAGGTGCACAAATTTACACCGTCGTGGCATCATCATCACACCAACTTACTCAAACAATAATCACCTATCACCAACTTTCACATACTCTTACAGAAATTAATGAACTCACATGCATTCTTTTGCCAAACGCGACACAACTATTATCAACTACACACAGAAACGAAACAATACTCAAAACAGCACTCAACCATACAATCATAGCAATATACAAATGCAAACCATATGCAAATGTGAACTACCACGATCAATTATGAAAACCATATACAAATGTGGCCTACCACGATCAATTATCATAAAAATTGAGTTGAGACATCCGTGCACAGTATAACCTTCATATTACTTGAATACAACATAGCTACAGCTTCAAGGAAACATGAACATAAATTCCGAATGTTAACGTGCCTAACATACATGTGATTCCAAAATCATAGGTATAACTACATACATATTTCACGTAATTAAATACTTAATTCTCCGCGACATTACTCTTCCCCTCTTAAAGGAACTTCGTCCCCGAAGTTCACCACTAGCCAATTCCGTGCCCAAAGCCAACAAGTACATCCTGACAGCACACGCTACTATAAGACAAAGCAAAACACTACACCATAAGACTATACTAATCACGTATAACAGTACCAAAGAGTTATAGCAGTCGTCACAAAAGTCGTTACCCCGACTCAAAACAAAACAACTAACAAAACGAAACACCACCGCGACCATCCCCCTCTTTTAGCACAACTTACTTTATGACATTACACACTTGTGGCTTATAAAGACAAAATGTTTCAGCAACCAAGTAGTATATAACAATTAAAAATATGGAATTAATAAGAAATAGCAGCTTGATGCGTAACCCGTTGAGGCGATTATCACTGTAACCAAATATATAGATATACGCATAAAACTTGTTACAGCTACCCCGCTATATGAGTAGGGTATTACCTTTCATATGCTTTAATGACGTAGTTATCCCCCCCCCCCCCCCAAGTAATATAAGATTCTAGTAACGCACCAATGTTATACCACGAAACATCCACTAACTCATAGCCTATTCCAACAATCACGTATCCGTGATACAATCATAATCCATCTGTGGAACATGTTATAGTATAAAATAGCAAAATAAGGTATTAACAATTCTTTCATACAACTATCACCTAACTTATAGCTATTTCCCTTAATTCTCTGTTTCAGCAATATTCGGCCGAGTATGAAAGGCTACTCGGTCGAGTAAGTTCTACTCGGTCGAGTATATGTGTATACTCGGCCGAGTAAGCTCTACTCGGTCGAGTAGTATCTATGCTCGGTCGAATTATCGCATCCAGAGAGCCTTTGAAAACATTACTTAAAGCATTCACCGTCAACCTGCATCAAATTCTTTACAGCAATATTAAACACAACCAAATCCTAACATACACAACATTCAACATGTCTCCATACGATAATTAAGTAAATAACGGCCTTATGGCCGAGTCTGATCATCCAAAGAATGGATAATAAATCCCGAAAGAAATATCCAAAATAAAAGTACGAAATCCAACACAACAAAACAAATCCATCACAACCAAATAAATCCAACCTCAAAGAAATCAAACCAATAGTCTAACAACATAAGATCAATGACGGGGACCCTCCTCCATGTCATCATCACCACCTGCGCCCGAAGTACCTACACCTGAACTCCCTGCTCCTGGAAAGCCTGCTGCTGCTGCTGAGTAGTCCCCTCCTAACTGACTGCCAGAGTTGGCTCCCCACGGTCTAGCGAGGTAGCCAAACTCAGTCTCCTCCAGAGGTCACCAGTAACTCGGGTCAACTCCATAGCTGTGAAATACCCCCGTATCCACCCCCGGTCCTCTCCACCCGACAGTCTGTGCTAACTGAGTCCCTATGCCCTGGTTAAGGGTCATCTCATGTAGGTTGCGGAGCACCAAGGTAGAGGAGATCCGCTCAGCCAATTCATGCGGCTGCATCCTAGGGTCATGCACTGTGGGGTAGGGCGAATACTGGTGAGGGTAGCAAGGATAGGAGTCAGGAGTAGAGTAAGAGGGCTCAGATACAACCGGGTCTTCCCTAGACTGCCTCACTCCGCGACGCTCCCGAGGTGGGGGAGGTGCTTGCTGCTGTCCCTCAGGTACGGTGACAGGCTCAGGTAGGTCAGGAGAATCCGTGGGTCAATCAGGTAGGACTGGGGCTCAGGTCTAGGAATGCCACAAGTCTCCCACTCAGCCAAATGATCAACAACCGGGAGATGAGCTGGGTCCGGAAGCACCATCCACATAGTTCCCCTCACTCTCCAAGCATACGACCCATCATCCATCTTCCTCAGCCATCGGTTCTGACACCAGTACTGAGCGTCCATGGTAGGCACAATCTCTACATACTCATTCCTCTCAGGAGGTGGGGCCTCAAAATCTGTCAGGTGCTGATCTAGGCGGATCACTATAGCCTCGCAAGCAATGTGTCGGGTCTCGGACTGTGCCATACGCTCCAGACTAGAGCACACTACACCAGGGGCATTGTAGTAAAATGGTTTCTGACGGTGGAGGTTGAGGTAAGACATAAGCAACATGACCTCATGAGAATTAAGCTTGCTCACATCATCTCTCGAGTATAACAAACAGGTCATAATCCTCAGAAACATACGAAGGGAAATGTGCTGAACATCATTAATATGCATGGCACTCGGCACTAGGGGCGGTCTACCACCAAATAAGGAAGGTAAAGGGGTGCACCACTATTCTTGGCCACGTCACTAAGGTAGTCATCCTCCTCGGCCTCTAAACCCAAATGGTCAGCCAACTCGTCCAGGGTAAGCTCATGATCCTCATTCATGAGACGAAAAGAAACGGTCTTTCCCTTCTTATCATAAACAAAAGAGCTCAAAAACTCTAAGGTCAAGTGGGGGTAGGATTTCTTTCTCAGATAATACAACCCCTCCATGCCCAAAATCTTGAAAATATGAACTATGTCCTCCTTGATCCCCAAAGTCTCAAGGATACTAGGGTTAACACAGCGGGTGGGGCGAAAAGGACGACGCATAAGAGCCACAAAAGCCTTTCGATGGTTGAAATCAGAGAAAATTACCGATGGATGTGCTTCCACCGGCGGAACTATCGGTTCAGTGCTTGACTGAACAGTCTCAAGCTGGACATTAGTACGGGTTCTTTTGTTGGGTAAGCCTCTGGTTTTCACCATACTGCAAAGAAACAATTCTTTAACAGGGGATTGACACAAAATTCTTAGCACAAAAGACGGACTGTTTTCAATTGTATACCGATTTTAGAACCATCCTTTTAATACAATTTATCAGAAAATCACCAATTACCTTACAATTTATATGGTTACAAGCTTTAATTTGTTTCAAATTAGGGAATAATCATCAACAACCAGAAGATTTCAGAAACAATTCGTTTTTGTTAACCCTAAATTTCAGAAATTGAGTTTTTTAAACCATGAAATTAATCAATTAAGGCATACACAAGATTGATATACAATTGAATCCAAGAATCAACAAATTAAAGACTAAATATCAATTGTTTTAACAAGGAAATCAAGATATAACATGCTATTACACCATAACTTTGAAAGCAAGTGCGAAAATTGAGTTTAAACCTTACCTTAAACTGGTTTGAGACGAGCAAGGACAAGTAGAATACCCAAGTTTTACCCAAAAGCTTGAGGGAGGTAGGATATGGAGTTTTTAGAGAGAAGGAAAGGAAAGGTGGGAGGCGGAAATAAGGAAGAAAGGAACGAAAATAGGGTTTTTGTATAACCCGCATAAGTCCCGCTACAGCAATACTCGGTCGAGTATTGGGAATACTCGGCCGAGTGTCCACTACTCGGTCGAGTATTAAGGATACTCGGCCGAGTGTTTACTACTCGGTCGAGTACCTTTCTTACTCGATCGAGTTTTGAAGAACAGAAGCGATTATTATTCTCACAAAACGGGCACTCGGTTGTGTAGCTTAATACTCGGCCGAGTATGGTCTACTCGGTCGAGTACACTCATCTACTCGGTCGAGTTTTCCGAAAACAAGGAAGAAGTCGTAACTTTTCATTGTTCCTGCAAAATCAAATAATATCGTTCGGAGTTCCGTGCATCCGCTCACCTTTGTTAAAGCTGATTTCTATCACATAAACACATAACAACATCACATCCATCATCGGAATGATCATCACTCCTACTTTCATTCCTCACTTTGCCATGAAATTATTATATTCTATCCTTATAGCATACTCCACAATCTAATTACAGTACCTGCAAGGTTTAACTCTCATGTCACATCATCTCTAATTCCGTTAGATCACCAGATATACACTATAATCACATTTGCAACGTAGCAATCCAACACACAACACATTCATCGTGAAACAAATAAGTTAACTTGTCACCGATCTCCCTTTGCGACAATTCCATCGCTCATTTCAACTTTTCCACACATACATCAAACACGTATCACCCTAATAATAGATACACACATCAATCATTACCAAGCAATCAACGACTCTCACTAGCTACCCTTTTCCCGTGTCTGGCTTAAGTCCGATGGGGCCATGATTTTGAAATGAGGGCGCCTACTCACCCAAAATCTAGCATCGGCTGGGGCTCCCAACGTACATACACCAGGTTCATTTTAATTGACACCCTATATTCATTAGGTTCATTGGTTTAGGTTCCGAAATCGTCGTCTCTGATACCACTTTGTAACACCCCCGCACACCAGGATGCCTTACCAAGGACCATTCTAGTGTAAGACGGTGTTACCATCTCGGTTTCCCGAGGGAGTAGATCAAATTAGACAACTAAAGAACAATCATATATTATTAACATGTCCTATAAAATACAACTTACTACAACGTCTTTATAATAAAGGTACAACCATGACACTAATGATACTGCCTCTCTAGAACGGTAGCGTGATGACTCGATCCCTCGAATCCTAGCGCGCAGAATCAACAAAACCTCGCTAAGCCAACCGCTCACCATCCCCGAATGGATCACCGCAGTTTCACAAAACAACAACAACGGGTCGATCTTGACTAATCAAAAGTAAGACAGAATAACAATATAAACAAATGATCATCCTCTATCCCGCCTCACAACCACGTACGATGAATCGACTACGCCCGAAGGGTGTAGCCCCGCGATTACCCATCGCAACAGTAATCCTCGCCGCCGCGATGGGTGACCGCACCCATCCCACCTAGTCCAGCTCATCAACGAGCGACTAATAATCCCCGTCCCTTAATGTGCACATCCCCTCCCGTGGCGGGTTCCACGGAGGGCGAACTAGGGTGTGAAGTCACTCCCGCAAGTGACTCCACTACCATCACAACACACACAACCTTATCGCTTGTCACAACACCACAACAACACCACCATCACCACTACACCCATACTCCGATGATCGATCGGATGACAATCATACACAATACAATTACAATCTTAAATCAATTAACAGTAAACTGAGTAGGAAACCCTACCTCATCGCAAAGCATGCAAGACTCCCATTTACAGCCACGCACGACTCCAACAAGCGTCCTAACAATGATAACCATCTCCTATTACACAACTATACTCAAAGAATCACTCATAAGAACACAAGGCAGAAACTTACCTACATTACACATCGACGGTGACATAGACGACCACCACTTCCGTCATCCTTTCTCGGCGAATCCCGTCATTCCCATGGTAGGGTTTAGACTAATTTCATTAGAGTGTGAAGATATGGGGTGATAGGGGAGAGAGGTAGACTAGGGTTAGAGAAAGAGGAACTGTCGAAGAAATGAGAAATGAAATGAATCTCGCGAACTTGCGTTTATATTAACGTGTCGACAGCAGCCATACTCAGTCGAGTACAAGAGTACTCGGCGGAGTAGGCTCTACTCGGTCGAGTATCGGGGATACTCGGCCGAGTAGCCTCAGCTAGGTCGAGTAAGCAATCCTGTAAACCTCATGATACAAGTCTGATCCCTCACCCATTCATCCCTAAGGTCTGTTTGGTCAACATTACCGGTCAACAATGTTCTTAAATATCCTGGGTGTTACACTTATGCTCTTTGATGTGAACATTATTTTCGCACATTTAGTCCCCTAATTAAACCTATTTTGCATACTTTTACAACATTTCATGACCATTTTATCCGTCAAATACTTTCTATTTTGCTTTCCTAGTGCATTTTATATGTTTTATAGGAAAGGGGATAATAAGGCGGAAATTCCCGTCTTTCGTGCATATTTGGAAGCTTGTTGACGATATTTGATGGACTAAGTATGAAGAGGAGGCAAGAATGATGACCAAGGAAGTAGAAATAAAGAGTATATAGAGGCATCTTAGGCTAAAAAGCAAGGATGACGAGAAGGAAGACATTGCAAGAAGAAATTGCTCGGAACCCAAACTAAGAGTTGCTCCTTTGGCTCTAAAAGTATGCAATATGAAACGGCGTCGAAAAAACAAGTGATTTAGGCTTTTGAATCACTCCAATAGTAGTCCGGATGAGAAAATGACGTCCGTTTTACAATCCGAGGCAAACAAAGAAGCTGTCCGCCAATCCGCTCGTCCCGAGACCCAATCGGCTCGTCTGCTACAGGAATCCGCTCGTCCACCCTCCAAATCCGCTTGTCTTCCCTTCTTTTTATCCGAGCGTCCCGTGCTTGAATCCGCTCGTCCTCTGCTCCAATAATCCGAGCGTCCCGACCCCTTGGCCGCTCGGATTCCCTTACAGCAACTTTCGTTTTCTTCTTTCTCCATGAAAGATGCGCATATTTTTGAAAGACTAGCAAAAAGGAGACTAGCATCTTTCTTTGAGAAGAGCATTTCCCTACTCAACAATTAGCATTGTTAATTACTATTTTACCCTTGCTTAACCTAATGAATCCCTACTATAAATACCCCATTTGTAATAATCAAAACCAAGCTCGCTTAGTAGGAAATTCTCTTAGATTAGATTAGGAGTAGATTAGAATAGATTAATCTCAATCTTTCCACAAAATTACACATTAATCTTTCCTTAGTTATTGTTCAAGTTTATTATTATTGGGTAATTGAAGATTATTGGGTTATTATTGGAGAATTGACAACTCTTCATCAATCAATCAAGTTCTCTTCTTTTATTCTTTGCTTTATTATTTGGACTCATCTCAAGTTTGGTATAATTCTTTTACCCTTTACTCTTTATTGTTTATTTCCTCATTCTCTTATTATATATACACTTGTTATGATGATTGACATCATTAATGACATGTTTACCATGATAATAAATGAGTAGTCTCTTGGCTAGGATTAGTGGGTGATTAAGGGAAACCAACATGGGGTTAGTCATGCTTAATCTAATATGTTCACATAATTAAATTGCTTGCTTGTTGTGATGGCAACCTATGCACATGTTATGTTTTATGAAATGCTAAGCCTATGAATCCTTGCATTTACAACCATCTATTATCTATTCAACTTGACTTGTAAGATATAAACCAACTCGAGTCTTGTTAGACTATGCATAGAAGTGATTAGGGGGAAAGTAATTCGACTTGTAGGTGTTGTACAATCTAATCGATTCGGCTCCGGGACCCAACTCTTCCTAAGAACCGTAAGACATAAACCAACTCGGTTCCTTTACAACATAAATTGCTTGCAACTTTGTGAACATGTTTGTATGATCAACTCCCATGAATCCCCTATGAACCAATGACATCCTAGCACTTTTAATCAATTGTTTATATCCTTCATTTTATTGCTTGTTTTACTTTATTGCTTGCATTAGTCTAGATACAACTATAAACCCCATCAATTGTGACACTAGCATAAATTGAGATAGATAGACTTAGAACCCAAAGCACACCATCCCATGGATCGACCTCGACTTACCGCTAACTAGTTGTTTGTTGAGTATTATAAATGTGTTTGATTGGGAGACCTGACGACACCACCCATCAAAATGGCGCCGTTGCCGGGGATGGTGCTATGTGATTAAGTTCTTACTTGTTTGTCTATTTTGATTTTGCTTTCACCTTGAGGAACTCGTTCCTCAAGGATTGTTCTTACCGTTTTTGTGTAGTTTCCATGCTTGCAGTTGTTTCCTTGTCTTAGCTATGATGACTCAAGACTTGACATATGAAGTATGTGGTGGATCTTTTGAGTATGACTATGGGTATGGGGAGTTTGAGGAGCAAGTCAACGCAAACCTACCTTACTATTCATACAATGAAAATCCTAACTACTATCCCAAATTTTCCCACCAAAATTACCACATCCAATATCCACAACAACCACCCACCCAATACCCACTTCACAATGAATTTCAATTGCCACAATACAACCATTTTCACACCCACCCACAACTAGATGATGAGCCCATTCAAAATGTGATTCTCCAAATGATGGGAGATCAACAAAACTTCTTCAAACAAATGCTAGAAGAGAGCCAAACAAGGGACAATGTTCTTCAAGGCATTGTTACCCAAGGTGAGGAATTGGAGATTCAAATTGCCCAAATGAAAGAATCCCAAGCAATCACTCCCCACCATTCCTTAGACATTGATCATGAATGTGAATTTGAAGTAGTAACTTTTGACATGGAAAATGAAGAATGGGAAGAGCCAATTCCTTTGAGCTCTTGTGAATATGAAAGTGTTGTATTCAATGAAGAAGATATGAGGTTGAGTAAGCCAAATACTCTTAGCCTTTGTGAGTATGAGGGTGTGTCATTTGATGTGAACATTGAGGTGTTGGAGGAAGAATTATTAAAAGAGTTGAATGAAGCCCCCATCTACGATTCTTATTAAGATAGCTATGATGATGAAATCATGGTTTGCAAGAACTCATGAGGTAAGGAAGCGGAAGTTTGTGAGGTTGCTCTCCTTGAGGAGCCTATCCTTGAGAAATTTGAGATATCTTATTGTTAGGCCTGGAAATCCATGAGACCTTCCCGATCGATATCTCACCAACTCGACCGCCAGGCGTCGGGGTGTCGAAACTATCAGGGCACATGAACATAGGCGCCAGGCCATGGAGAGGACAACGGTCAAAATATCAGGACGATATTAGACCATATACGCGTGTTATAAAGGAATTATATACGCAGCATTAAGTATGAAGATTACGCAGTAAATGCAGTAATTAAGGGAGGAATAATTAGCAATTATTACTGGTAATTATGGAGAATAAACCGCAATTAATACCGTATCAGGCATCCGTTCAAGGAGAAAGCCTATATAATGAATACTTTGAAGATATTGGGGATATATCATACACACACAGGAAGAAGCACACGCATTGCATAAAGAAATATTAACATTGTTCTTTTCATACAATCTTTCTCCCAAACAATATAGTGAAATCCTCTCCTGGCTTGGTGCCCGTGGTTTTTTCCCATTCAAGGGTTTTCCACGTACAAAATTACTTGTCTTATTGTTATTGTTATTGTTAGGACCAATTTAGCCTGGTCTGATTGTAACCTAGCCTGGCCTTATTAGGCTGATTGGGGCAACCAGAGTCCGGGAAAGTATAGTTATTATTTGACAGGAGAAGAACACCAGAGGATAAATAAGCTGTTAAGGTCCATGAAGAAAAGCCTGATAATGATATTAAGATAGCTTGATGGAACTCTCCAGCAAGACGGCTGATCAGCAAGCAAGCAAGACAGTTATACACATGCCCTATCATCACGGAAGACCAAGTCCAACTCTAAGAATAGTATATTTCCACGTACCAGATCGTGCAAAGGAATATAAGCCAAAGTTTGTTGAAGAAGACTAGGTCAAGCGGATAAATAGGAAATGTGCCCTATTTTCTAGCTAACAACTGAAAACGGTCAAGAAGAACGTTGGGTGGCATCCAACGTTAATTTTTGAAGAGTATAAATAGCACTATTAAACATTTATAAAGGATATAGGTTTTTTTTTTCTCATTATTCTCTACTGAATACTCATACTTACATACAAGATTTGTAATCGGCTTATCAAAGGAATACAATAACACTATCTATATTTAATCTCCATCTATAATTCTTCTATAATTTTATCCCTAATTTACAGAACTAGATACCCTTTTTTCACAATAATTAGGCCTGATCCCTTTAGGGAGAATCCTGCTAAAATAATTGGCGCCCACCGTGGGGCATCTAGTTCATTAATCAAAAAAAAAAAATTCCTTTTTTCATTCTTCATTTAATATTCACATACAAAAATGGTAGAACTCACCCCAGAACAACAATTGGCGGCTGCCTTGGCTAAGATTAGACACTTGGAGACAATTCAAGAAAAGGCAGCCCAAGCAGAAGCTGAAATCAGTAGACTGAAGGAATTTGAGTCTAACCTGAAAAAGAAATTGGAAAATCAGGCTTCAGGCTCTAAGACCAGATTCGAACCAGGAACCCCATTCTCATCCATTATCAAAAATATTGACTTTTCCAATTTTGGAACTCCGGAGAAGGATACCTCATCCGGCACCCAAATCATCCCCAATGATGAAACAAACAAAACTGAAGCAGCAATAATGATGGCTATGCTTCAGGAAATTCAAAAACTCCACAACAAAATAGAAAATATACATGGAGTACCAGACCCTGTGGCTGAATTAGAAGTTGACAGCTTCGCTGACTCACCCTTTGCAGATGAAATTGAAAAAATTGATCTCCCCAAGAAATTTACCGTCCCATCCATGAGAACCTATGATGGGACCTCTGATTCACAAAATCACGTTGCCATATTCAAACAAAAGATGTTAGCCACCTCAATACCCAGTGAACTCAGGCAGGTCTGCATGTGTAAAGACTTTGGCACAATCCTGACCGGAGCAGCATTACAATGATTCATCAATCTCCCAAATGGAAGTATCATGAATTTTGCAGAATTGGTCAATGCCTTCAATCAACAATTCGCAAGCAGCAGAGACATGGCCAAGAGACCCAGTAACCTGTTCAGAGTAAAGCAACTTCCTGAAGAGTCTCTCAAAGAATTCTGGCAAGATTTGTCAAAGAGAAGGTAGCCATTCCCGGGTGTGACGAAGAGACAAAGTAGAGAAGCCTTCGAGGCAAAGAGTCCCTTGCTGATGACATCTATGCAGACTTAACCAAAAAAGCCTGCCCAACCTTTGCCACTGTTCAATCCATCACCTTAGAACATGTCAGATTGAAGGAAGATCTCAACTTCAGAACAAATTCGTCCAGAGGAAAGCAAAGCTATGGACACACTAACAGGAAAAGCTCCTACCAGAAAGGAGGCAACCCCAGATCAACACCCTATTCCATGCCTGAACGATCTAAAGTCAACATGGCAGAAGAACACAAAGGTAACCTTTCTAGCCTACCAACTATTCCTGAATATAACTTCTCTATAAATACTGCAGGATTAATCAAACACCTGGAGAGCTTGGGGGACACGGTCAGATGGCCCAAAAAATCCGACAACCCCAGGAAAGATCCAACGAGATGGTGTGACTTCCACCAGGACATCGGGCACACCACAGAAGAATGCATCCAACTCAGGAAACAAGTAGCATACCTTCTAAAGAAAGGTTATCTGAAGGATTTAATCCTGCAGCTAAAGAACAAAGATGAAGGACAAAACAAGAGAGATTCAGGGAACGGCAGAGATCCTCCTCTTCCTCCCCCCATCTATGAAGTCAAGTTCATAAATGGAGGATCAGAAATCTGTGGTCTAACCAGCTCGGCTGCCAAAAGAATATCCAGGGAGTCTAGACTTGACCCCTCTTAGATCTAAGTCATTGCCTGCTATTACTTTTGATGACTCGGACTTGCGGGAATATCGATCTACACCATGACAACTTGGTAATTACCATGCAAATTGGCACAGCTAAGGTATCAAGAATCCTGATAGACGGGGGCAGTTCAATCAATTTGGTAATGCTTGACGTCCTCAAAGCTATGAAGATAGATGAAGAGAAGATCATCAAGAAATCCAGCGTCCTGGTTGGGTTCAGCGGAGAAACAATGAACACCCTGGGATAAATTAGCCTGCCAACCTATGTGGAAGGCGTGGCTTCATATGAAAGATTCGGGGTAATGGATTGCCTATCCTCATATAACGTAATCCTGGGCAGACCATGGATCCACAACGTCAAAGCAATCCCATCAACATACCATCAATTTGTGAAAATACCAACTGAATGGGGGATAACCACCATCAGGGGAGAACAAAGGACGGCTCAGGAATGCTACACCCAGGCTTTGAAACCCTCAAAGTCAGGTAAGTCCCTTGCATAGCAATTAAACTCACCTATCAAGAAAGAATATATTGCACAATCACAGATGGAAATAGGAGAGGTCATTCTGGACCCAGAATTCCCTGACAGGAAGGTACTTGTAGGGCCAGATGCACCAGACTCGGTCAGACCCAATCTGGTCAGCTTTCTCAAAACTAAAATGTCATGTTTTTCTTGGTCACATTTTGATATGACTGGAATAGATGCTGATATTATAACCCATAAGTTAAATATTGATAAATCCTTTAAGCCTGTACAACAAAAAAGAAGAAATTTGCTGCAGAGAGGCATGAAATCATCAACCAAGAAGTTGACAAGCTATTGGACATGGGAATGATCAAGGAAGTAATATACCCTGACTGGCTTGCAAATGTAGTAGTCGTCCAAAAGAAAAACGGCAAATGGAGAGTCTGTGTAGACTACACCGACCTAAACAAGGCCTGCCCCAAAGATCCATTTCCCCTGCCACACATCAATGCAATGGTGGATGCCACTGCAGGCCACAAGATGTTAACATTCATGGATGCCTCCAATGGATTCAACCAAATAAAGATGCACCCTGCAGATCAAGAAAGTACAGCTTTCATCACTGAAAGAGGAATATACTTTTATACTGCTATGCCCTTTGGATTAAAGAATGCAGGTGAAACCTATCAAAGGTTAGTCAACATGATGTTCAAAGATCAAATAGGAGATACCATGGAAGTCTACATAGACGACATGGTAGTGAAGTAAAAAAAGGCAGAAGACCACGTCAAAGACCTGGAAGTAGCCTTCCAAATACTGGAGAAATTCAATATGAAGCTCAATCCACAAAAGTGCCATTTTGGAGTCTCAGCAGGCAAATTCTTGGGCTATATGGTGACAAAAAGAGGGATAGAAGCCAGCCCTGAACAGATCAAAGCCATCCTGGAGCTAGAACCACCAAAGACAGTCAAAGACATATAAAAGCTGACAGGAAGGATAGCAGCCCTGAACAGATTCATCTCAAGATCATCAGAAAGGTGCAAGTCATTCTATAATCTGCTAAGGAAAAACAAGGACTTTCAATGGACCCCTGATCATCAGGCTGCCTTTGAAGATCTGAAAACATATCTATCCTCTCCTCCCTTACTAACAAAACCCGATCAAAGATTTAACCTCGACAGATATACACATCGATCACGGAAATTCTTTGTTTGTCGGTGCGGTCTGGTCAAAGAAGAGGACGGACAACAACACCCTGTCTACTACGTAAGTAAAAGTCTACTAGATGCAAAGATCAGGTATGGCCTACTTGAAAAATACGTTTTAGCATTAATTATGAGTTGCACAAAATTAAGACCATACTTTGAAAGCCACCCTATAATAGTCAGAACTAATCTTCCTATCAAGTCTGTACTTAGGAAACCAGAATTGTCCGGACGAATGTGCAAATGGTCAGTCCAGCTAAGCACATACAACATAACATTTGAACCAAGGACAGCAATTAAGTCACAAGCACTAGCGATTTTGTGGGTGATTTTAGTCCACCCTAGAACCCTACCTAATAAAAGAAGTAAATAAACTGACCAGCGACCAAACAGACCTAGAATGGACCCTATTTGTCGATGGTGCGGCCAACATGAGGGGCACAGGCCTGGGGTAGTACTAAAATCGCCACGGGGGATAAGATAGTACAAGCTATAAGTCACATGCATTTGAAGCAACCAACAATGAGGCGAAATATGAAGCCCTAATAGTCGGATTAAAGGTATGTATTGACCTTGGTGTACAAAACCTAAAGGTACGTCGATTCCCTTCTTATTTCAAATCAAGTAAATGGAATATATCTTTAAAAAAGACTAAAAAATGATGCTTTATTTGGAAGTTGTCCAAAATTTAAAATCAAAATTCCGCAATTTTAATATTGACCAAATTCCCAGGGACTTGAATACCCAGGCCGATGCCTTAGCCGGCCTAGGATCCAACTTCAGTCCCCTTGACTTTGACAAAATACCCATCGTACATTTATTAGAACCTGCAATAAATAAGCAAGATGAAAGTTTCCCAATATATGTTGCCAATTCTTGGACAAAACCTTACTACGATTGGCTACAACAGGAATCCTTCCCTAAATAAGCAAGATGCCAGGGCACTAAAAATAAAAGCTGCTTCATATACTATTATTAACAACGTGCTTTTTAAGAAATCGCAGGCAGGGCCATACCTCAGATGCCTGGAACCACAAGAAGTTGAACAGATATTATCAGAAATCCATGAAGGATACTGTGGAAATCATAAAGGCGGAAGGAGCCTGGCAAGCAAGGTACTCAGAACAGGTTATTATTGGCCCACCTTGAGGGCCGATTGCCTGGAATTTAGTTCTAAATGCGAAGCTTGCCAGATTCATGGACCATATATCCATCAGCCATCTGAGGAACTATATTCCATATCCGCACCCTGGCCATTTATGAAGTGGGGCATGGATATAGTAGGGAAACTACCTCAAGCACCCGGACAAAAAGTTTTCATGCTAGCAATGACTGACTACTTCTCCAAGTGGATAGAAGCTGATTCATACAGGCAAGTCAAAGAAAAGGATGTCATAGCATTTATCAAACACAACATCATATGTATATATGGCATCCCCTCTGAAATAGTATGCGACAATGGCACGCAATTCGTGGGAAAAAGAACAAGACCTTACGTGCTCAATGGAACATCAACCTAGTAACCTCCACGCCAGGATATCCAAAAGCTAACGGTCAAAGCGAATCCAGAACAAAAAGTAATAATCAGCTGCATAAAGAAGAAGCTAGAAAGAAGGAAAGGCGGATGGGTGAAGAGCTCCCCTTGGTCCTCTGGGCACGACATAACCACGCCTAAAACATCCACAGGCCAAACCCCTACTCCTTGGTCTATGGATGTGAAGCGATAATCCCAGTGAGGTCGACATTCCATCAGCTAGATGCGGCTGAACACAATAATGAGCAATATACCTCTAATGGAGGACAACCTGGACTTAACGGAAGAGCTAAGAGATGCGACCAAAAGATTAGATTTGCAAAGATATCAAAGCAAAGAGTTGCAAAAAGCTACAACAAGACCGTCAAAGCAAGAGTATTCAGGGTAGGAGACCTTGTCCTCAGAAAAGTCTTTCAAAACACAAAAGAGAAGAATGCTGGCAAATTGGCCCCAACCTGGGAAGGTCCCTACCTGATTGACTCAATAGTCGGACATGGAGCTTATAGATTACAAACCCTGGATGGCGAAATGATCGCAAGAGCTTGGAATATTGCACACTTAAAACTATTTCACATATAAAATATACCTCCCAGCCCAGGTATAATTTTCATCTTAACATTTCTTGCTTGACCTGATATGAAACTAAATGTATGATACTTGGCATTATATGAATAAATGCCTTATATAATTTCTTCCATTATGTGCCCAAGTACTTATCAATATTCTCATATTTCCTTTTACCAAGTAGAATCTTCAATATTTGTTTTACATACTGCACTTTACTTAAAACAAATCTTAAAGATTGGGGGCCACCCCACTGATATCCAGCTGATACCCAACTTTCAGTTGCAAAAACAGGCCTTAAAATATTGAGCTCAATTTAATATACAAATCTGGAAAACCTTTTCCTGGCTTGTATAACATAGATGGGTCATAAGCCCTCCAGACAGGCAGAGGACATAAGCCCTCCAGACAGGCAATAACCCCACCCATAACACAATGAACTGGCCAGATCCAGCACAAAAACTGGTCCGATCCAGTCGAATAACTGGCCAGATCCAGTACACATCCAACACAACAAATGTACCTTATCAAAACACAAAAAGAAACCAACAAAGACCAAATATTTATTCATCCAAAATAGCCGGCCTTACCACATACCTAATAATTATCCATTCCAGGAACATCCCTCCTGGATGGGCCAAAATATACCTAATAAATATTCATTCCAGGAACATCCCCCCTGGATGGGCCAAAACGAAAAGGAAAAACATAAATCTAAGCAGGTTTCGAGCCAGTAACTGACTCACAACCATCCACCATTTCCTGATCACCAGATTTTTCTTTGGAAGGAGGAGAATCCACTTCTTCTTCTTGACCCATATTGGCTAAATCAGGATACTGAGTGTCCAGAGCTGTCTCATCCCGATCCGGATTCCAATTAGCCCGGTCAGATTCCGGATCCCTCATAGCATCAACCCGTCCTTTCCCAAAGAAATACGAAAAGATCGGCAAAGTCGCGCCTCCACTAGCTCCTTTTCAAAGACCAAGCTCTCCATTTTTCCTCACCGATCCTGCATTGCACCTTCTCGGCGGCTCTTCCTCTTCCTTGACTCTTCTCTTCCCTTGACCTCCAACTCTTGTCGACAACCTTCGAGCGTTTTTTGCGGCCACCTCACAAACCAAAGCGGCCCGGGATGCCTCTCTAGCTGTCCCAGTGAGATTGAAGTACTACCTTAGTACCTGGATGATGTGTGCGGCTCATGATTAACTTTATCTAATTTCTCTTCCAAGCTAGAAACCCTAGCCTGGCATCCCTGAGTGACAAGCGTAGCCAACCCGGCATCCAATCCCTAAAAGAAACAAAAGAAAGTCAATCAGCCAAATATAAAGCAACACAAAGAACACATAACAATTAAAATATCCCTTTACAACTAACCTCCTTAGCTTGAGAAGCAAGTTCAAGCAGACCTTTGTCACAAGAGAAGACAAGATAGAAACCACCTTAGTAGAAGACTCAAGGGTATTAGCGATAAAAGGCGCCGCTCATACTAGCGAAAAATTCATTTATCGTGCCGGGCGACATCCATATCGTCCATTCTAGCAGACACTTGCCGACACTCCCGATTGGTTGAGCTTGAATAGGCTCTTTCTCTCTCCCTTCCTCTTCAGAATAACATTTTCCCTCCTCCTTTTGGAAGCTTTGAACAACCTCCGGTAATACTAGCCTGGTGGATCCTGGGAGGCCGGACATCGAAACCAAAATGTCAAGCGTCTTGTCACTCCCACTAGCCTCCTGGCTCTTGGACTGTTCAAAGCAATTCTAACCACCCCACCTTTTAAATCTTTTGCAGTAAAAGGTGGCCAATCTAGCGAAAGACACG
This sequence comes from Silene latifolia, assembly GCF_048544455.1. Classification (NCBI taxonomy): domain Eukaryota; kingdom Viridiplantae; phylum Streptophyta; class Magnoliopsida; order Caryophyllales; family Caryophyllaceae; genus Silene; species Silene latifolia. Next base: position 237,599,229 of record NC_133538.1, read on the forward strand.
AATACTGAATATATAAAGAATATACATAAATATCAGAAGAGAAGCGATAAGAAGACAACAATTGACATAAAGACATATAGAAGACGTACACGAAAGAGCAGTGGAGCTAGGCTTGCCTTTGGGTACTTTGACCACACTCAGCCTGGTCTTCATATACCGGGGCAATAAATCCCTGCCCAGACTAGCAGGCCAAGCCCTTTCTTCCTCAGGAATAGAAAGGAAAGCCTCTATCCTTGAAACAGCCTCCTCGTCAAGAGGGTCGAAGTTCCAATCAGGAGCTACAAATATTAACAAAAAATGCACAGGTGAAACTTAAATATCCTAATTTCGTTTAATATAAATTGCAAATTAAGAGTACAGGAAACCTACCACTCTCCAAAGGAGGATATCTCAAATAATCAAAGCCTGACCCCAGACTCTCAGTCCGGATAAACAGGAAAGTCTTCGCCCAACTTTTATCATCTCTAGAGTCCAGGTTAGTAATTAATGGAGACATTTTTGACTTAATTCTCAAATTAAAACGACCAGTAGAAGGGTTTTTCATATGATATACTGCCTTTATATCATTAATAGTAATTACAAGTTTATGCTTGGCACATAAATTTTCAATAGAGTGGATAAGTATCCAAACCATTGGCATGATTTGAAAAGGTGATACTTCCATAGCACTAATAGTATCGATCATTAAAGGAATAAAAGGTAACTTACAACCTGCATTGAACGCCCATTCATAAATACAGAACCAACCAGGTGACACCCAATTAGCTCTGACTGGACAAGACTCAGGAATCCAAACCTCAGTCGAATCAGGAATTAATTTTTTCTCCCTTAAAACCCTATCATAGTTCGTTTTCAATAAGTTTTCTTCAGGGAAATAAGGATCCAGAGATTGAAGAGCAGAAAAAATGGAATCTTGATATTTAAAAGCTATAGCACGAGCAGGAGGATCAATTTCAACCACCTCCTCCTCATGGACATCTTTGGGTTCGAGCTCGGCGGAACTTTACTGGGAAGCGGGGACGCTTTTTGGCTCCCAAATCCTTTGTTGTTTTGGTTATCGTGATGAATTTTATTTAATGAGAAATTATAAATCAGCAAACTAGAGTTCCTGGGAAATAGGGGAGGATTTTAGAGAAGATTTAGCAAGGAAAGTGGAAGAAATTTGGTGAAAAACAAACTCATCACAAATACCGTATTTATAGAGGGGGAGCAACGGTGCAAAAACCCTAGAAAACGCAAAACTGTTAGCATGACATCATACAGTTAGCCGTTGCAGTGTTTAACGGTCACTAGAAGTCTAAGAGTCCTTGAATAAATCTAATTCTTTTTATTTTTTTAGCCCGGTAAATTGACATCTCACCCCTGGCCTGATCCAGCACGGGTAAAATGTCAAGGGGCAATTGTTAGGACCAATTTAGCCTGGTCTGATTGTAACCTAGCCTGGCCTTATTAGGCTGATTGGGGCAACCAGAGTCCGGGCAAGTATAGTTATTATTTGACAGGAGAAGAACACCAGAGGATAAATAAGTCATTAAGGTCCGGAAGAAAAGCCTGATAATGATATTAAGATAGCTTGATGGAACTCTCCAGCAAGACGGCTGATCAGCAAGCAAGCAAGACAGTTATACACATGCCCTATCATCACGGAAGACCAAGTCCAACTCTAAGAATAGTATATTTCCACGTACCAGATCGTGCAAAGGAATATAAGCCAAAGTTTGTTGAAGAAGACTGGGTCAAGCGGATAAATAAGAAATGTGCCCTATTTTCTAGCTAACAACTGAAAACGGTCAAGAAGAACGTTGGGTGGCATCCAACGTTAACTTTTGAAGAGTATAAATAGCACTATTAAACATTTGTAAAGGATATAAATTTTTTTTTCTCATTATTCTCTACTGAATACTCATACTTACATACAAGATTGGTAATCGGCTTATGAAAGGAATACAATAACACTATCTATATTTAATCTCCATCTATTATTCTTCTATAATTTTATCCCTAATTTACAGAACTAGATACCCTTTTTTCACAATAATTAGGCCTGATCCCTTCAGGGAGAATCCTGCTAAAACAGTTATTATTTCATTTACAGTTTATTATTGTATCCTGACGACCTGACCATCAGACTACCTAGAGCTAGTTAACCTTACACAACTCTACCCTGACCTGATTTCGCCTTGCGCAAAATCCATACAAAACAATTGGCGCCCACCGTGGGGCATCTAGCGCTTTAAATCCTTTTTTCTTATCTTACAAAAACTCAAAAAACCTACAAAAATGGCCCAACCCACCGTTGAAGAACAATTGAAAGCAGCTCTCCAAAAAATCGCTGAGTTGGAAGGCCTGAAAGAAAAAGTGGCCCAAACTGAAGCGGAAATCCTGCAATTGAAAGAATCTGAATCAGCCCTGAAGCAAAAATTGGAAAAAACCCAAGGGGCAGGCTCTAGATTCCAACCAGGAACCCCATTTTCATCAATCATTAAAAACATTATTTTTTCCAGTTTTGGGAGCCCAAGTATTCCTAAAGCCATTAACGTAGATGGTGATGATTAACCAAAAGATAATGACAAAGAGAAACCCGATGAATCTGCAGCAGCCATCATGATGACAGTAGTTCAGGAGATCAAGAAACTCAACGAAAAATTCGATAAGATACCAGGAGTACCTGCCAGCATGGAAGAAGCTGCCCCTGACAGCTATGCTGATTCGCCTTTCATAGACGAAATAGCAAAAGTAGATCTACCAAAAAAGTTCACAATTCCATCCATGAGGGTCTATGACGGAACCACGGATCCACAAAATCACGTGGCTCTTTACAAACAGAAAATTCTGGCTGCATCTATTCCCAACGAGTTCAGACAAGTTTGCATGTGCAAAGGATTTGGAACGACCCTGACTGGCCCTGCCCTGCAATGGTACATCAACCTGCCAACTGGCAGCATCCACTCCTTTGCCAACCTGATCAACGATTTCAACCAGACGGTTTGCGAGTAGCGAGGGAGTTGGAGAAATGATCCGATGACCTTTACCGAGTTACACGAAGCCTTTGATGAAACTCTCAGGTCATTTCTTGCAAGATTCAACAAAGAGAAAGTGTCTATACCCGGTGTAACGTTGGAACAACAAAGGGAAGCATTCGAAAAAGGGTTACTACCATATAGTGACTTATACAAATAACTCACTAAGTATCCCCCCACACCTTCGAAGATGGTCGGGCCAAGACTCTTGCTTTCATCAGTGGAAGAAGATAAAAGCTACAAACTTGGATCACCCAAAGAGACCAAAGGATCATGAAAGAAGCAATAGGAAAAGCAACAAAGGAAACAATTATAGACCTACTCCGTATTCCATGCCGGATCGGTCGGTTAACCTGGCCCATGAGTATCAAGGTAAGGTTAAAGTTTATCCACCTATCTCCGAACATAACTTCAGTTGATATTGCGGGATTAATCCGAGACTTGACAACATGGGATCACCGTTAGATGGCCCATGAAGTCGAAAAATCCAAATCCCAGAAGAGACAATTCAAAATGGTGCGAAGTTCACATGGATATTGGACACACCACGGATGATTGTTTCACCCTGAGGAAGGAGGTGGCCTACCTGTTAAAATCAGGGTACTTAAAAGACCTGATCAAGACAAAGGGCAGGAACGCAAACCAGGATAAGGAGAATCAGGAGCATAACTAGGATCATAGTCTCCCTCCACCACCACCAATCTATGAAGTAAAATTCATATCTGGCGGTTCAGAGATTTGCGGCCTGACAAGTTCAGCAGCAAAAAAGATAGCCAGGACATCGAGGACTGTGTCACCCTGCAAGCCGGATCTTGTCCCGACAATCACTTTCAATGATTGTGACCTGGTGGGCATCCCTGATGTTCATCATGATGGCCTGGTAATTTCTATGCAGATTGGAACAACCACGGCAAGAAGGATCTTGGTACATGGAGGCAGCTCAGTGAACCTGATCATGCTTGACGTCTTGCTCCATGAAGATAAACGAGGATCAAATCATCAAGAAATCCAGCGTCCTAGTAGGATTCAGCGGTGAAACCAGAAGCACCCTAGGAGAAATCCACCTCCCAACCTACGTGGAAGGAGTCTCATCTTATGAGAAATTTGGAGTCCTTGACTGCCTATCGTCCTACAATGCTATCCTGGGCAGACCCTGGATCCATAATGTCAAGGCCGTACCATCAACCTATCACCAGTGCATCAAGATACCAACGGACTGGGGCATAGCCACGATTAAAGGAGATCACAAGACAGCCTAGGAATGCTACACAACAGCCTTGAAGCCTTCCAAGGCAGGTAAGTCCCTGGCATCGCAATTACAGTACCCTGTCAGGAGCACTTATGTGCCACCTCCCAGAATGGAAATAGATCAGGTAATCCTAGACCCTGAGTACCCTGACAGGTATGTTTTGATAGGATATGACGCACCAGGTAGTGTCAGGCCTGAACTAGTAAAATTCCTTAAAAATAAATCATCTTGGTTTGCTTGGTCACATTTTGATATGACTGGAATTAACGCTGCTGATATAATTACTCATAAGCTCAATGTTGACCCATCTTTTAAGCCTGTACAGCAGAAAAGACGCAAGTTTGCAGCTGAAAGAAATACCATTATTAACGAGGAAGTAGAAAAATTCTTGGATATGGGGATGATCAGGGAAGTAATGTACCCTGAATGGCTGGCTAACATAGTTGTTGTGCAGAAAAAGAATGGGAAGTGGAGAGTCTGTGTAGACTACACTGACCTGAACAAAGCCTGTCCTAAAGATCCATTCCCCCTGCCTCATATTGATGCCATGGTAGACGCCACGGCAAGCCACGAAATGCTGACATTCATGGATGCTTCCAGTGGATTCAATCAAATAAAGATGCACCCTGCTGATCAGGAGAGTACTGCATTCATTATAGACCGAGGCATATACTGTTACACTGCCATCCCTTTCGGCCTGAAAAATGCAAGGACAACGTACCAGCGCCTGGTCAACATGATGTTTAAAGACCAAATAGGCGACATCATGGAAGTATACATAGACGACATGGTGGTGAAATCCAAGAATGCAGAAGATCATGTGAAGCATCTAGAAATAACATTTGAGATATTAGAAAAATATAACATGAAGCTAAACTCTGCAAAATGCCACTTTGGAGTCTCTGCAGGCAAATTTCTCGGATATATGGTCACAAAGAGAGGTATAGAAGTCAGCCCTGAACAGATAAAGGCTATCCTGGAACTACAGTCACCCAAGTCTGTCAAGGATATCCAAAAATTGACAGGCCAGATAGCTGCCCTGAACAGCTTCATATCAAGATCCTCTGAGAGATGCAAAATATTCTCTAACCTCCTCAGAAAAAATAAACAATTCCAGTGGACGGATGGGCATGAGGCAGCTTTTCAGGATCTAAAATCCTATTTATCATCCCCACCCTTACTGGCTAAGCCAGAAAAGGGAGAACCTTTGTCAGTATACCTATCTGTCACTGACACAGCAGTCAGCCCAGTCCTGGTGAAGAAACAGGACGGTCAACAACATCCAGTCTACTATGTAAGTAAAAGCCTGCTAGATGCTGAGTTGAGGTATGGACTACTTGAAAAATATGTTTTACCTTTAATTATGTCATGTACTAAGTTGAGACCCTATTTTGAAAGTCACCCCATTATAGTCAGGACCAATCTGCCCATAAAATCTGTCCTTCGTAAACCTGAACTTTCAGGCAGGATGGCCAAATGGTCAGTACAGATTAGCACATACGACATCTCTTTTGAACCCGGGCGGCGATCAAATCGCGAGGCCCTAGCGACTTTGTGGCTGATTTTAGCCCTAACCGGAACCAGGACACGATAAAAGAGGTCAACCAACTTGAAAATAAAACCCCGGACCAGAATGGACCTTATTCATAGATGGGGCATCCAACGCCAGAGGGGACGGGGTTATGACTAGTACTTAAATCACCACAGGGAGACGTGATAGCTCGCCGTAAGTCGTGAGTTCAAAGCTACCAACAATGAAGCGAGAATATGAAGCCCTGATAGCAGGCTTAAAGGTATATCTAGACCTCGGTGTTCAAAACCTAAAGGTAAAAACTGATTCACTCTTAATTGCTAATCAAATAAAGGGAATTTATATGGCTAAGGATGCAAAAATGATTTCGTATTTAGAATATGCAAAAAACCTTACCACTAAATTTTCTTTATTTGCCATATATCAAATATCAATAGACCTGAATACCCAGGCTGATGCTCTGGCCAGCCTAGGTTCAAATTTCACCCCCACTGTTTTTGACAAAATACCAATTGTGCACTTATTAGAGCCAACCATCGATAAACCAAGCAGTCAATACATCAATCGGACAGAAACTCTTGGAATAAACTCTATTATGACTGGTTTCTCCGAGGAATACTACCTCAGGGTAGACATGAGGCAAGGGCTTTTAAAATTAGAGCTTCAACTTATGCTATCATCAATAACACTCTGTTCAAGAGATCGCAGGCTGGACCCTACCTGAGATGCTTGGAGCCTGACGAAGCCAAACTAGTACTTCAAGAAATACACGATGGATGCTGTGGCAACCACAAGGAGGAAAGAGCACAGCAAGCAAAGTTCTCGGAGACAGGCTACTCTCGGCCTACACCGAGGGTTGATGCTGAATACTCTTCAAAATGCGAAGCCTGCCAAATTCATGCACCAATCATACATCAGCCATCTGAACTCCTCCATTCAATATCCGCACCCTGGCCATTCATAAAATGGGGCATGGATATTGTGGGAAAAATGCCTGTAGCTCCAGGACAAAAAGTATTCATGTTAGCTATGATTGATTACTTCTCCAAATGGATTGACGCTGACTCTTTCAGGCAAGTAACTGAAAAAGAAGTAATATCCTATATCAGGACAAACATCATTTGCAGATATGAAGTCCCATCAGAAATAGTATGCGACAACGGAACTCAGTTCGTAGGGAAAAGGACCCAAGCATTTTGCAAAGAATGGAATATCGACCTGGTAACATCAACCCCTGGATACCCAAAAGCTAATGGCCAGGCGTAGTCAAGCAACAAGGTAGTCATAAGCTGCCTAAAAAAGAAGCTGAAAAGAAGACGAGGCAGATGGGCTAAAGAACTTCCATTAGTACTATGGGCGACAGACAACTCAAAAAGCGCAACAGAGCCAAACACCTTACTCCCTGGTGTATGGGCTGTGAAGTCTGTCATTCTGCGAAGTACGAGTACCAACATCCGGATGCGGCTTGAACAACGTTGAAGCAAACAAAGACCTAATGCAAGACAACTTGGTCCTGACGGAAAAGAATTAAGAGACGCCGCCAAAATCGGGATGGCATCATATCAACAAGCGATCGCCAGGACTTAAAATAAAAACGTCAGGGTCGGGGTCTTTAAAGAAGGAGACCTTGTCCTACGCAAAGTATTTCCAAATAAAAAAGAAAAATCAGCAGGCAAACTGGCCCCCACATGGGAAGGCCCTTACTTAATTGATTCAATTGTTGGACAAGGAGCATACAGGCTCCAAATGCTAGAAGGGGAAATGATCCCAAGATCCTGGAATGTAACCCATTTAAAATTATTCCATATGTAAATATCAGGCTACAAACAGGTATAAATTCAATCTCTACTCAACCTAACAACATGCTATGTGATGAACTACATATTTTACGTGCCTTATCTGTATTTTATATCTGTTCAACTAACCCATCTATTGACTTTTTGAATCCTGAACAATTATACATGATAAAAGATTATATGCATAAATATTCAGGATTGAGGGCTACTCCACTATACATTCCTGAAACAAAAATTTTGCACTTCATGCTGACGAGTTAATAACCGCCACCGGATACGATAAAGAGTCGGGACCAATCGGGCATGAAATAATTGCACGACTGACTAAGTTTACTTCCACGGATTACAACCGACGGACGCAAGACAAGACAGTGTAAGGGTGTTCTCTCCCAAACACTTAGTCTAAAATTCCCTCTTGACAGGCCGAATACCAAGCCCTCCAGCTAGGCAGGGGACATAAGCCCTCCTGACAGGCCGGTTTTCCCACCCCTTCAACCATTATAGCAAAAAACTATACTTGGTTGATTTACTCATGAATAACAAAAACGAAAATAATGTGCGGGTCATTCAAACGGAATGTTTGATGTGCCCAACAGGATGAAACTCACAAAGAGATATCAAAAGCAGAATAAGCCAAAAGAAGGCTATTATGCCTATATTAATAAAAACCTTTACCCCCTGGGGCAAAGGTGCCAAAATATTCATAAAAGCCAGGGATAGCCTCTCTAACCCAACACAGGAAAAGAAAATTATTGTTTGTCCAGGGACATCCTCCCTGGATGGGCCAAAATACCAAACTGAAAAAATAAATTACTGCTTCTCCTTAGAAACAAAAACATGCAAAGATCAACACCACTGCTCCTGCTCTTAGCCGGGTCAACATCAACATCCTGCTCCCCTGGAGAGTCGACCTCCTGTTCATTTTCCATGTTATGCAGGTCAGGATACTTTGAAGCAGCGAAGGCCATCTCAGCTACAGGGTCCCATCTCGCCCTGGCCTCGACAAGCTCCGACATAGCAGCCGCTCTTCCCTTGATATAGAAGTAGAGGGAAGCATCATCCAACTTAATCTCCAAGTCATCCCTCTCTTGGGTGAGCTCCTCATTTCTGTCCAAGGCCTCCTGCAACAGCCGCTTGCTCGAAACTGCCTAAGTCTTAGCAGCATCCCTCTCAGCCTGCACCCTGTCAAGTCAGCAGCTTTATCAGCCAGGTTAGCTCGTGCAAAATCCAGCTCAGAGTTTAGCCTATCATAATCTGATCTCATCAGATCAATTTTGGCTACCAAAGAAGTAGCCTGATAGCCATTATAGAGACAGGTCGCAACACCCTGATCAAAAACAGAGAGAAAAGAATGAGTAACTTACCCTAATAATAGAAAACTACCAAAACAAAATACACATAGAAATTGTTCCAACCTACCTCCCTTACGGTAGCCAAGGCACCAGCCAAGAGGCTGACTGAATGATCCATCAAGCAACTTTGCACGAGTAGAAGTCTCAACGGGGTTAAGGGTGAGCATGACATCCGATTTAGAAGCGACATAATCCCCGATCTTCACCCTAGCACCTCCATATTGTCCACCCGGCTCTCACTTCCACGACCAGGCGAAAACATCAACATCTTCAATTTTCCTTTTTTGGGCTCACGAACTTGTTTCGGCGAGGGCAGATGACCTTGGCGAAAGATCGGGACTGTTCGGTCAAGTCAATAACAGCTCAGCATCCCCGTTTCCCCAGGAACCCTCCTCCTTAATCTTAGCCACTGGTGAAAGGTCGACCATACCAAACCTGGCAAGGCAAATAGACGACCTGGTTGCTGCAACACGAAATAATGTATCAGCAATATAAACCAAACATTATCAGGAAGCCTAAGTAAAAAGAAAAGAAAGATTAAGATAGACTTACTACCTGAGGTAGTGGCACTAACAGCCCCTGAAGCTTTAGCCGCCCTGGGAGGACCGTCAGCCTTCAAACAGCGAGGAAGGTGACCAACCCCACAACAGAGAGGCCATGACCTCTCCAAAGGAGGAATAGCAAGGAAATCAGAAACATTAGGAGTGGAATACTCAGTTTCAGTAACCCAGTCATCAACTGCACACATAAAAGGTATGACTTATTACAATTTTCATTTTATTTTTCACTAAAAAATAAAACATGCAGGGCAAAGAAAGAAACCAAAAGACTCACCAGCAACGCAGGCCTCATGATTCAAATACGCCAAATCAACCCACAGAATTGGTCCTGACAAACATGTACCCAGCAGCCCAGCCTTTATTATGGCCACTGTCCAAGTTACTCAAAAGAGGAGTAGTAGACGCCCTGACCTTAAAACTTATACGACAAGGACTGTTTATTTTAACAGCATAACAAGTCTTCAGATCATCAAGAGAAAAAGAAATATTGTGTTTTTTTACAGAGATTCTCAATGGAACATACAACCTTTCATACCATTGACATTAACTGATAAGATGGAACACCAATCTCCTTGATAACGTCAACCATAAGAGGAGAAAAAGGAAGCTTACAACCTGCCCTGAAAGCCCAGTCATGGATGCAAAACCAACCAGGACAAGCCCAGTCGGCCCTAATGGGAGAATTCTCAGGAATCCTGATTTCAGCATCAGCAGAGACGATCCCCTTATCCTTCAAACTCTTCTCAAACTCAGGCTTCAAACTGTATGCAGGAGACTGATCCTCATTTAAATCCTTCGTAGGCTTGAATTGGAAATCACCATGAAATATTGAGATCATCTTCAATGGAGAATCACTCAGCTTATTGATTGTGGGAGATGGAGTAGCAGAAGAAGTAGGCAAATTTTCAGAAGAAGTTTCCTCAGGATTCTGAGGAGGAGGAGTTGCAGGAACCGCTGCCCTGGTAGATTTTTTTTTTGCGCCCATTATTTGAAAGATTATGAAGAATTGATTAAAGATTGAAGAAGTTGGAAATTAAGAGAATCAAGAAAAAGATTATCAAAGAGAGAAAATAAGAAGACACAACTTTGGTGAGTTCAACTTAATGAAGCACGCAAGTATTTATAATGAAGAGGATTAGGGTTTCACCGAAAGAAAGTGGATAATCACTAAGGAAGTTACGATAAATATCACACGCGTCGAGAATCGCTAAAGAAAAATAGCCGTTACTGAGGAACGACTAGGCAAAACTTAACCGTTGGGTAATCTTCCCAAAAATAAAGTTATCTCCTTATTTTTTCGTCCTGGCACACTGCAAATGAGGAGATAAGGGGCAATTGTTAGGCCTGGAAATCCATGAGACCTTCCCGATCGATATCTCACCGAACACTGCGCCAGTGTCAAAGGCTATCAGGGCACATGAAGATAGGCGCCAGGCCATGGAGAAGACAACGGTCAAAATATCAGGACGATATTAGACCATATACGCGTGTTATAAAGGAATTATATACGCAACATTAAGTATGAAGATTACGCAGTAAATGCAGTAATTAAGGGAGGAATAATTAGCAAATATTTCTGGTAATTATGGAGAATAAACCGCAATTAATACCGTATCAGGCAGCCGTTCAAGGAGAAAGCCTATATAAGGAATACTTTGAAAATATTGGGGATATATCATACACACACAGGAAGAAGCACACGCATTGCATAGAGAAATATTAACATTGTTCTTTTCATACAATCTTTCTCCCAAACAATATAGTGAAATCCTCTCCTGGCTTGGTGCCCGTGGTTTTTTCCCATTCAAGGGTTTTTCACGTACGAAATTGCTTGTCTTATTGTTATTGTTATTATTTTATTTACAGTTTATTATTGTATCCTGACGACCTGACCATCAGACTACCTAGAGCTAGTTAACCTTACACAACTCTACCCTGACCTGATTTCGCCTTGCGCAAAATCCATTCAAAACACTTATCATGAAGAAGAATGTCCCTTCCCTATGGACCATGAAGACCTTTTTGCATCTACCATGGAGCCAATGATTGTTGGAGAGGATATGGTGGACCTTCTTCAAAAGGTCAAAGCATCATACAAAATCTACTTGGTGGAAAAGCTCAAAGAGAAACTTGCACGTGAAGCTACTTGTGGAAATTTGGCACCCACAATGACAACTTCTAAGGAACTCGATCATCAAAGCTATGACAATTCTCCTTCCACCTTGGAAGGATTGAAAAATCAAAGTGCTATCATCATCACCAAAATTGAAGAAGAAGTTGGTGAGTGGAAGTCTCCGGACAAATACGAACCATACTTCATACCTAGTGTTGACAAGAATCATGGGCTTATTTATTGGAAGCATTGGGAAAGCTCTAGTACCAAGGACAAGGTGAAAGAAATAACTTATGACAAACTTTCTTGGCCAAATTTCATGTTCAAATGGAGGAACCCATACTTATGCTTATTTGGAGCTTGTTCACAAGCTTTCGATCTTCTACTAAGAGCCTTGGGGTCTATGGACAAGAATTTCTACAATTTGAACTAGTTTGGTGGGGTTCTATCTCAAACCACCATTTGTAAGAAATTTCTTAAAATTTTACTTTGCATAATATTGTACATTTTTGCATTTTTATTTAATTTCTTGCATGAGAGTAGTGACAGAGAGAGTTTCTTCCATTTTTATTAAGCAAAATTTCAGAAAAAGATAAAGAGGAACAACAAATTGGTGTAAGGGTATGATTTTGCAAAGAAATGAAAGAAAACGAATAAAAACAGCGAAAAGATGCTCGTCCCGAGGGCTGGACGCTCGTCCAAAGCCTTGATCAGGGTACTGTTCAGCGCTGTATCGGAATCCGAGCGGATTTAGCCAAAGACGCTCGTCCATAAGGAAGACGCTCGGATTACTTTCTGGACGCTCGTCCTAAAAGACACCTGAAGAAAAGTTTTGGGACTGTACCAAAATCCGAGCGGATTGTTGGGAAGTCGCTCGTCCAAAGTCAGACGCTCGTCTAAGACAGAAGACGCTCGTCTTCCGCCTACTTCAGAAAATGCAAAGTTCCTGTCACGAAATCCGAGCAGATTTTCTGTAAGACGCTCGGATTCTGCAGAGGCAAGACGCTCGTCCCGCAAGGAAGCCGCTCGGATTCTGGCATTTTTCTCGAATTATCCGCCCAGGCCCTACCCGTGTCCGCTCGTCTTCCCCCTTTTTTCTATAAAAACACCCCCTTTCTCCCTCATTTCCTCACCTTATCTAACTCTAAATCACTCATCTTCATCCCCAAAAACACTCCCCTCACAATAAAAGTTAACAAAACCTCAATCATCCCAATTCAAGATGATGAATCTCAAGGGCAAGGCTAAGAAACTTGTTGAATCCGCCGCTAGGAAACGCAAGGGTTCATCCTCTTCATCCCCACAAGAAAGGGTGCCGCCAAGGAACTTCCGCCCCATCATGAGAGGAGGGATAGAGCAACTTGAGTACTTCCCGGAGGTACTCTTAACCTCCGATGCCCACCGTAAGAAGTTCGTCGAGTTGCTAGGTAAGCACTATGAACCCACTAAGTTTATCAATACTAGGGTGTTAGAAATCCTTGGGATAAGGTACCACACCGAGATGTTCTTTGATGGCTTAGGGATTGGAAAACTTTTCCATGCCCATGAGGAGACGTACCTTAGTCTCACCCTGGAATTTTTGAGTAGCCTCCGTATTGTCACGAACACTCAAACCAATGTGAGCATGGAGTTCCGGTTGTGCAACCTAGACCATGGCCTCACACTTGACCAATTTGCTCACATTTTCGGTCTTGTTGTACCGACCGACTATACCGACAAACCCGCCGATTTCGATGTGGACCTATTTTGGAAGGCTATATCTGGGAGGGATTTCATCCACCAAAAACAGTGCTATACCTTCGCTATCCAACACCCGGTGATTCGGATCACCGAACGTTTTGTAGCCGGCACCATCAATGGGAGATATGAACAAGATAGGTTCACTCTCATTGATTTAACATTCCTTGAGTCCCATCTAAATGTTCGGGGGACGAGGCGATATAACTTCAATACCCCCCTTGAGATGCTTACAAGGTTCTATGACTTTTCTCAAGGGAGCACCCAACTCAAGACCTTCGTGATGGGAGGTCTAATTACTATCTTGGCTAACTTCCTTTGCCCCGGGTTCAACTCCCATGGTACTTATGCTCCTCTTGAGGGGAGTACATTGATTGATGAGGACGCCATCTTCAACCACCACCGGTGGTGTGCCTACACTGAGGGCGGGAGTGTAGAGTGGTTCACAAAAGGGTGCTCCTCCATTATTCTTTCGGGGTGGAATATACCGGGTACCGACCCACGGTTGAGCTCGTATTCGCCTAGGCCGAGCTACCTTCTCGACATCCAAATCATCGGCAATCCCCCTCAAAGGGAAGAGGCACCCCGCCAACAACAAATACCCCGTGGGATACCGGTAAGACCTATACCCCCACCTTCCTATGTGCCCATCCCACCATACCCTACTCCTTACACGCAATTCAAGCTGGAAATCCCCGATACCCAGGGCATTAATGACATGATGAACCTTATAAATAGAGTGGACCTCGGGTTACATGAAGGGATGGTCGATAACTACATGGCCCTTTATCCCCAGTACTATCAAATGGCACAACAAGGATATATTGACCCTAATGGCCCTCGGCCCTCTTGGGCCCAAACACACCTTTTGTTCCCTAATCAAGGGGACCAAGCCTGGAATCTTGGTGGCCAAGGTGGAGGGCATTCTAGCCAAGGAGGAGGGTATGACCAAGGAGGAAGTTCTCACCGGTATGGCTATCCTCAAGATGATGATGACGAGTGAAAGATGCCTACCTCATCACCTCCATTTGTATGATACATTGAATTTAGTTTAGCTTTCACTTGCATTTGTATTATATTTCATATTGCATTTACATTAGTTAGTTCATATAGTATAGTTTGCATTGTAATATACCTCACATGATTCATGTAGTTAGTTGCATATAGACTAGAATTCATGCATAATCACTAATGACCAATCCTATTCTTTTCTGCACTAGAAATAGTGTTTAAATCGGTTTGGGGAGGTTTGATCATAAGTGACCATAGTTTACTATAAAACATGCATCATATAATATAGTTTAGATTACATTCATTTGTTATATATGACATATAGAATTGCATTTAGTTAGAGCATACATTCATTCATATCATATCATTGCATTTGTACTTTATTTCAAAAAATCAAAAATCCAAAAACATGTATTTCTTTTTCATTCCTACTCCTACATGTACATTAAGGACAATGTCCAAAATAAAGTGGGGGATGAGAATTTATATTCCAAAAACACATAAAAATTGAAAATTTTTGAAAAATCACAAAAATATGTCTTTTAATTTCATAAAAACAAAATCCATAAAAATTTGAAAATTTCAAAACCCAAAAACATGTTCTTTAATTTAGTATTGTAGAATTGTATATACTTGTGCTTTTGTTCTCTTCTCACATAGATACAACACTACATTTGAGACATTAGCAAGGGAAAATGAAGACCGCTTGGTATGATCGTTCTAATCTCTATTTTCCTTCCATTTCTTTTTCATTGTTCATATGAGAAGGATGGGCTTATATGTCAAGGAGGATGTGGTGTATTTTGTTGTTGCGGTTTGTGTATCTATGTTTTTTTAGGAGTTGCATTTAGCTTATTTGGCATACTAGTCGGTAGAATCATATGCATTAGGATGTATATATGTTAGTTGCATCATGGCATGTAGTTTACATTTTAGAAAATTTTGCGAAACCGTCTACTTGGGAAGCTTGACAAGTGTATATAGGCCCTAGTAGATGCTTTTTCTTCTTAAGACTTTGCTTGTTAGAATACTTGTCAAACACCCTAGGATGTGTCATGCTAGTATCCTTTGACCCATGGATTAAGGCCTAGTCAAGAGTACCTTGTGGTATGATAACTCCTTGGCTACCGTTTATTCCAAGGTGACCCTTGAAACCATGCAACCATCATTCATCCATGTTCTACCATATTTTGTCATCAAAGGGAATGGGCACAAAAATTGTTCAAATTTGAGTTCATGAAATGAAAAGTCAAAAAGTTTGCAAATGCATCAAAAGAAATGAGGAGCAAAAATAGACTCCTATGCTTCAAATATAAGGCACCCTCACTACATATGGGGTGACTTTGAAAATGTTCAAAATAAAAGTGCAAAAACTTGAAAGTTGTCAAGTATTGAAATGCCAAAAATCAAAAGAAATGGAAAAAGAAAGTGTTCTCAAATGTTTTATGCTACAAGAAATTGGGGGGAAAAACAACAAATAGTTAACTTCCAAATGAAACTCAAATACTATCGATCCCTTTATCAATCGTATCCATTTTTGTGCATGGTAGAGAGGGGACAACCCTTCTTCTTGTCAAGGCAAGAAGGGGAATTCCGCAATCCTCCAGTGTTTCTAACACCATAAGGAGTCTATTCTTGACAAAAACATTTAACAATTGAGGACAAAGGCACCCTAGCTTGACACAACTTGGAGGTGATTTATTGGTATCCTTCTAGGCTTAGTAGTTTGAAGAAATTGCATCTATGAAGGAGTGTGTACCCTTGAATTGCTTCCCTTGTAGATAATTTCCGCCACTTAGATGAGGAAAGTGGCTATTCTTTTGTAGATGCATCCATTACTTGATCTTGTGCGCTTTAATGCTTGGATGTGTCGCCATTTTGGCAAGACCCACCTTGCCTTGCAAGAAGGCATCCTACCTCATGGTTGTCTTGTTGTGAGTTGAAGAGGCGGAGTGAGACCCGCTAATTGTCTCACATCGGCTATGTTATTAGGATAGTTTAAATAAAGGTCTAGTTTTTGTCACCTCTTTACTCGGGACGAGTAAAGGTTCGGTTTGGGGATATTTGATGTGAACATTATTTGCGGACATTTATTCCCCTAATTGAACCTATTTTGCATACTTTTATAACATTTCATGACCATTTTATCCGTGAAATACTTTCTATTTTGCTTTCCTAGTGCATTTTATATGTTTTATAGGAAAAGAGATAATAAGGCGGAAATTCCCGTCTTTCGTGCATATTTGGAAGCTTGTTGACGATATTTGATGGACTAAGTATGAAGAGGAGGCAAGAATAATGATCAAGGAAGTAGAAATAAAGAGTATATAGAGGCATCTTAGGCTAAAAAGCAAGGATGACGAGAAGGAAGACATTGCAAGAAGAAATTGCTCGGAAACAAAACCAAGAGTTGCTCCTTTGGCTCTGAAATTATGCTAGATGAAACGGCGTCGAAAAAACAAGTGATCTAGGCTTTTGAATCACTCCAATAGGAGTCCGGATGAGAAAATGACGTCCGTTTTACAATCCTAGGTCAAACAAAGAAGCCGTCTGCCAATCCGCTCGTCCCGAGACCCAATCCGCTCGTCTGCTACAGGAATCTGCTCGTCCACCCTCCAAATCCGCTTGTCTTCCCTTCTTTTTATCCGAGCATCCCGTGCTTGAATCCGCTCGTTCTATGCTCCAACAATCCGAGCGTCCCGACCCCTTGGCCGCTCGGATTACCTTACAGCAACTTTCGTTTTCTTCTTTCTCCATGAAAGATGCGCATATTTTTGAAAGACTAGCAAAAAGGAGACTAGCATCTTTCTTTGAGAGGAGCATTTCCCTACTCAAAAATTAGCATTGTTAATTACTATTTTACCCTTGCTTAACCTAATGAATCCCTATTATAAATACCCCATTTGTAATAATCAAAACCAAGCTCTCTTAGTAGGAAATTCTTTTAGATTAGATTAGGAGTAGATTAGAATAGATTAATCTCAATCTTTCCACAAAATTACACATTAATCTTTCCTTAGTTATTGTTCAAGTTTATTATTATTGGGTAATTGAAGATTATTGGGTTATTATTGGAGAATTGACAACTCTTCATCAATCAATCAAGTTCTCTTCTTTTATTCTTTGCTTTATTATTTGGAATTATCTCAAGTTTGGTATAATTCTTTTACCCTTTACTCTTTATTGTTTATTTCCTCATTCTCTTATCATGTTTACACTTGTTATGATCATTGACACCATTAATGACATGTTTACCATGATAATAAGTGAGTAGTCTCTTGGCTAGGATTAGTGGGTGATTAAGGGAAACCAACATGGGGTTAGTCATGCTTAATCTAATATGTTCACATAATTAAATTGCTTGCTTGTTGTGATGTCAACCTATGCACATGTTATGTTTGATGAAATTCTAAGCCTATGAATCCTTGCATTTACAACCATCTCTTATCTACTCAACTTGACTTGTAAGATATAAACCAACTCGAGTCTTGTTAGACCATGCATATAAGTGATTAGGGGGAAAGTAAGTCAACTTGTAGGTGTTGTACAATCTAATCGATTCAGCTCCGGGGCCCAACTTTTCCTAAGAACCGTAAGACATAAACCAACTCGATTCCTTTACAACATAAATTGCTTGCAACTTTGTGAACATGTTTGTATGATCAACTCCCATGAATCCCCTATGAACCCATGACATCCTAGCACTTTTAATCAATTGTTTACATCCTTCATTTTATTGCTTGTTTTACTTTATTGCTTGCATTAGTGTAGACACAACTACAAACCCCATCAATTGTGACACTAGCATAAATTGAGATAGATAGACTTAGAACTCAAAACACACCGTCCCATGGATCGACCTTGACTTACCGCTAACTAGTTGTTTGTTGAGTATTATAAATGTGTTTGATTGGGAGACCCGATGACACCACCCATCACTCTTGTGTAGTACATGCGCAGATTCATGATATAATGCTAAGGGCTTTGAATTGCTTTGATTCTGAATAACTGGAGCAGCTGGATGAAGAAAAGATGATCAAGCTGGGACCCGTCTGAAACTAGCGCTGTCCGGGAGGCAACCCAGAGTTTAAATTTTTAGCTGTTTTTTTACATTTCAGTTGTGTGTAATAATTAGTCTTCGAACCATAGACTATGCGGAACAATTTAGACTTGGTTTTTTGTCATATTTGTGGTTGTATTTGCGTCTTTGCAGGTGTCATACTATCGCCCAAGAGTACGCACAATAGAGAGCTCTTGATCGAGTACCATTTTACTCGATCGAGTGTTTACCTCCATCGATCGAATGCTTCTCCTTCTCGATCGAGCAACCACAGATAATGACAATTTGATCGAGGCCTCTTTGCTTCTTCGATCGAGTGCTTTTGTTTGGATTTGCTTCCTTTGAAGCTATTCTGGAGCTATTTAGCGACCTCCCATGTTGCTGGCTAGTTTGGGGAAGTCCCTACTTCGCGTTATCTTGTAACTTTTCTACAGCTTCTCTCTCTCCTTTTCAGTTTGCATTTTACTTTCTCTATTTTTGGGTATAATGAGGGCATTGTACGGTTTGGTTTGGGGAGGGTATGCATCCATATCTGTGTCTGCATATTGTTTTTATTGCATTTTTGTTGTCATGTTTAATTTCTGTATGCATTGTTGTTTATTTTCATAAAAATCAAAAATCTCATAAAAATTCAAAAAAAAAATTCAAAAAATTCAAAAATATCACGTTTATTTTAGCATGTAGGTTGAGTCGGAACGGTAGATTTCAATGATGATATTGCACTATAATTTGTCCTTTTGCTTAAGCCTTGCATAAATTAATATCTTTAGAATTTCCTTTTGCATATCTATGAGTTAATGTTGAAATTTAGCTGAACGAATAGACTTGACCTGACAATTTTGGCAAGCTACTTATAATTTCTAAGATTTAGAGCCTTATAAACTGGTGTCATTTATGAGCAGTTTCATGTAGGATTGTGAGTGGTATACTCCATGCATAACATGTTCATCACTTTTGCACATTTATGAAATTCGATTTCTTGTCAAATGCATACATTCAGGTTTGTGGTCGATGTCACATACAGGGAGGTGCTTAAAATTTCCCCTTTCTTACATTTTCACCCATTTAGCGCCACATTAGCCAAAAATAGCCTTTTGACCCATTAGCTACACCCAAATTTAGCCTGTCAGTCAAGCTAGTTTAGTGTGGCTTTTGTGGTATATCTATCCTTGTTGCGAGTTTGGCTCATATTCATTGTGCAGAGTTGGTAGAAAAAGAAAGAATGTGGAAAAGAAAAAAAAAAGACGTGAAAAGAAGAAAAGAAAAAAGAGAAAAAAAAGAAATTGAAAAAATGGAAATCACGTGAAAATAGAAAGAAAGAAGAAAAAAATGAAAAGGAATTGGAATGTGAATGAAGAGATCGTCTGTGTTAGTTTATTTCTTGTGACGGTCTTGCTCCTCTGTTTTATTCATAACTTTTTGAGAAGATAATTTATAGGGTAGTGAGATTTGTGCCAATGAAGGGCACTTATGTTTTATTATCAGTCGGTTGAGAATCAGATAGTTTTAAATGGTCTTGTTTAGGTGCTAGCTTGACGCTTTACCTCCACGTTTCCATAATTTGTTTTGCCCTTTCTCACCTGTAACCTCACTTTCCTATATCATTTGAAACCCTCGGCTGTGACTGACATTGTTGGTTGGAATGTATGTATGGTACTTGAATCGTCTATCATTTTTGTTGCATGCATGTTTATGTGGGTCGTAGTTTAGGTGAGCGACTCTATTTCTTTCTCTCTTACACTCATATGCTTACCCTTTGCTTCATGAGAGAAGAGTGACCCGTGAGAGTCCATTTTTAAAGGTCTTGCAAGGTCGATGGTTCAACTTTATTATAGACATCCTATAACTCGTTTGCATTTGACTGATTTGCTATAAGTGTTAGTTTGCTGCATTAAATTGGTTTAAGTGGACAATTTGTAGCTAGCTCTGAGTTTTCTTTTCTGTTCCATTAGTTTTGCATATAGTTTGCTTGGGGACAAGCAAAGGTTTGGTTTGGGGAGATTTGTTGCGTGCATTTTATATAGGCATTTTGTACTTTATTTGCACGCATTTCTATGCATTTTGTATAGTGTTTAGCTACAAATATCCCCCGAATTGTCTACTTTGATTTCTCTTGTCTTATTTGCAGGAATGAACCAAAGATAAGCTAAATCAAGCTTAAGACATGTCCCTATTCATGCATTTAGGAGATTAGTTGAGTCGAAGCCTTAAGACTACTATTTTGAGATGCGCAAAGGAGTAAGTGTAATACCCCGTAATTTGATAATTATTTATAAGAATAGTTTACGTAATTGGAATAATTAATTAATGGAATTTATAATAGTAAATGCAAATAAGACGATAATTACTAATAAAATAATAGATGTGTCGGGTAATATTGACTGAGGGGTTGACTTACATATGATAAAGGAGTTTGACTCGGGAATTATAATAATAATAATAATAATAATAATAATAATAATAATAATAATAATAATAATAATAATAATAATAATAATAATAATAATAATTGTATAATAATAATAATAATAGTAATAATAGTAATAATAATAATAATAATTATAATAATAATAATAATAATAATAATAATAATAATAATAATAATAATAATAATAATAATATAATAATAAGTCATAGTTTCCTAATTCCGCTCTATAAGACCTACCTTATCACTATAAATAGATCACTATAAATAGATGACATGACCTAATAAGAAAGCTGATTTTCACATAAAGGCATACGGATTTTCACATAAAGGCATAATAATTAAACACAAGAGTAAAGAGAAGGAAGAATTAGCTAGGAGATTGTCACAAGGTAATTTCTAATCGTCTCATAACATACTCACCTTAAGACTAATATAACTCGTTAAATAGACAACCGTTGACTGACTCGAGACCATGAACATGACCATGAGACACCAGAGGTTGACCGGACCCACCGTTGACCACCATTGACCGACGGGAAAGGGGTGTTCGAAGGCTATTTTCGAGGGTGGTTTGAAAGGTATGTATCATATGCTTAGACGGAATTAAAACCCTTATTTGGACTCGCCTTGACCTGGGTTAGTTAGGTTTGGTGCCTGGTGATCGGTCGACTATCAAGAGGTTGTCATGGGTGGTAAACGTGGTGGATTTCGTGGTGGTTGGTCGGCTTTTCGGAATCAGGTGTTTACACGCAAAACCCGGACTTTATACCCTTAGTCGTGACTTGATCGACTCAGACCTGGGTTGGAAGGGTTTGTGGTGGTTAGTCGGTCCTATTGGTGGTGTTAGAGTGGTCGGAGGTGGTGGTTTGTGTGGATGGCTGTCGGGATTTCGCGAAAAACCGAGGAAAACAGGGGATGTCATGACTTACTTGTTGTCGAGTTGGTGTTGAAGTTGTGGGTGTCGTGAGTGGCTGCTAGGGCGTGTCAATGGGGGACGTGTCATGGTGGCACTACTGGTGTTCAGTGTGGGGTGGTGGAGCAGGTGGTGGTGGCTCATGGTTGCTGCAAGGTGGTCGTGGTAATGGAAGGTTATATATGTTGTTGTTGGTGTTTGTTATTGTCGTTGAGTCGTGGATGGCAGCTAGGGTGAGGTACGGTGGTCAGTAGCGGGGGTCTGTAATGGTGGTTGACTAGGTGGCCCTTGAGGGTGGTGTTTGGCCGTGGGAGGTGGTTGTTGAAGGGGCAGTTTTGGGGGTTATGGTACACGGTATTGGATAGTATGAGATGGACGTTGGTAGTTGGGTAGTAGCACGTGAGTCGTATATAATTATTATAATATTGTTAGGGTTGTTAGACGGGTTTGGAAGCGGGTTTATTTGGGTGTTGACACGAGTTTTAGGAAGTCAGGATTTAAATATAATAGCTCCATATTAATAGTATAATTCTTTTATAATTAGTTTAATTAATTAAAACGGGTTTAATTAATTAGTTTTAGCTTGTGAGTCGGGTTTCTAAGTTGGGTTGACTCGGGTTTTGTAATTTAATCGGGTTTTGGAATATCGTAATGTTATAATTAATAATAAATAATTAGTGCAAAATTTATATTGAATTATAAATAAAGTATATAATTAGTAATAATTATAATCATTATTTGTTAGGTGATGGATTTGTGAGACAGATTTACTGAAGAATATTTTAGTTGATTGCGTAAATTGGAGTATTGCTGAAAAGGTAGGATAATCTATTCAACTATATCTGGTTTGCGTGTTTAATATGAGAATGTATTGAAAGGATGATTGGTGTATGATTGCTTATTTAATTAAGCTAATTGAGTGATTAACTTTGTTAATTGTTGGAGTTGTGTATATTTTATACGATTATATTGTGGAATGATTTATGAGAATTGGACTGCCCCAGGCTTAGTCTCTGGTGGATAATGTGAGTGGTTGTTGGACTACCCCAGGCTTATCTCTGGTGGATAACATGTGTGATTAATTGGAAGGCCCCAGGCTTAGTCTCTGGTGGATAACGTGTGTGAGTATTTGGACTGCCCCAGGCTTAGTCTCTGGTGGATAACGTGGATAGTTGATGTCGAGATGTGACATGTGAACAGTTGAGATTGGAATATTGATAGTTGTGGAAGATTGGTTGTTTTCATGTATTTTATCCTACTCAACCATTGGTTGACGTGTTTGCTTCTATGTTAAAATAAAATTGATGTCTGCTTTAATTGATGGCATCCTGTGGTGAACCATTTAATATTTCCGGTTAAATGGGGAGCATATTTAAATAACAGGTTTTGAGTTAGCTGGATATGGGGAGCTTGGGCGTGCGAGCTTTCGAAGCTGCAGGAGTCTAGATCACAAATGTAGTTATATCACTTATTTAATTTCCGCTGCGAGTTGTATTTATTTTTACATTAAGTTCTAGTTGATTAAAAATTGTAAGATATATGTAATCATTAAAGTTTTTATTTAAAGTACTTTGGTGAGTTGGACTTTGTTATCTACTACCTCGGGTAACCGAGATGGTAACACTCTCATTTACTTGGGAATGTCTAGCTAAAGGCTCCCGAATAAATGGGGGTGTTACAGTAAGTTAGCTAGGCGAGCAAAGGAAGAACTTCAAATTGCTTGTGCCTAGTTTGAAGAGCCATATCTCGAGTTCTACAACTGATTTTAAGGTGATTCCAATTGGAGATCAAATCTTGTCCTCTTAGCTTTCCAACGCTACCAGAAACGCCCTGTTTGCCCAAGTAATGAAGAAACGGCAGCCGTTTAAAGTTCAGTGCGCGAAGCAGGAATTATGCGCTGGAAACTACTCGATCGAGTAGATAGTGTTCGATCGAGAGGTTTAAAGTCCTCGATCGAATAGTCTATTTTAGATAGTGTTCGATCGAGTAGTTTTTCTACTTGATCGAGAGGTTTTGCTATAAATTACTCGATAGAGAGGTTTTAAACCACTCGATCGAGTACTTTTCTATTGGCCGCAAGGTTTTAATGTCGTTTAGGTTAATAATTGTCTTTCCTATAAATAGGAAAGACGTCATTAGGTCTAAACTCTCTTCTTTTCTCTCTTTTTCTCCCTTTTTGTAACCGAATACTGTTGAATGTTATTTTGCTCTTTCTTCCAGATCTGAACTCTTGTAATCTCTCTTCCCTTTTATTCTAAGTATTATTTCTTTTCCTTTAATCTTTATATTATGTTTACCATTTCTTTATCTCTCTCTATGGTTTTAATTACTATTATGCATAGCTAATCTTTTAATGCTAGGATTAGGGTCGTCATGGTAGTATATCAATGATGCGATAGTTGGTTTAGGAGAATTAATGTGAGAATTGCTTCATTAACAATTTTATTATAATCGTTTAGTTGAATGCATGCTTCTAATCCCGTTAATTTGGTTAAGTTCAATCCTAGATCAGAAGATTCGAATGAATAGAGCTTTTATGAGCAATAGACTACACTAGTGAGGGTGGAAGCTAAACTAGTTGTACTTTAGGGCGGATAACGGACCGGAAGGACCTTTCCTTTACCCTTCTCACATTAGATCGATTGACCTACCTTTAGCTGACTTGTGAATCTATCATGATAACGCGACATCCTAGCATCTCTCTCTTTATTTTCTCTCTACCCTTGCTTTTATTAGTTTAGTTCAACAATTAAGACCCCCATCTTGTGACCTCAGACGGACTAAATTGACAAGTAGATACTGATCGCCTCCCTGTGGAGATCGACCCTACTTACTGCTGACTTTTGTTAGTTGTACATAGGTATTTATTTTTGGTACTAAACGACGGTATCAGAAGTCCGCGGTCGTTGCCTGGTTCTTTCCCGTTGGGTGGAGTTTTGTTACTCCAGCCCTGCCCGTCTTTTTTATGAGGAGCATTGCTTGTGGTCTTGTCAGGGTGTCCAGAAGGGTGATCTATTGGGTCCTTTGCTTTTCGCTTTGGTTCTGCATCCCTTGGTGTGCAAAATCCAGGATTCTTTTGACCATACTATGCAAGCGTGGTACTTGGATGATGACACCATCATTGGGGACACTTTGGAGGTAGGGAGGGTTTTCGATTTGATTATAGCTGATGGCCCTCGTTTTGGATTGCATCTTAACGTCTTCAAGACTGAGGTCTTTTGGCCTGTTGAGGATCCTAGGAGTCGGCTTCCCGGGGTTTTTTCCCCTTCTATTGCTTGGCCCTTGCGTTGTGTTTCAGTTTTGGGTGGACCTGTCAGTACTTGCCCTATTTCTGGCAGTAAGATTGTGGTGAAGTGAGTGACTAAGACCATTGAGCTTATGGACTTGGTCGCGAGGATTGAGGACCCGCAATGTGAGCTGCTTCTGCTTAGAGCTTGTACTGGTATTTCTAAGCTCTATTTCTCTCTTCGTACTTGCTCCCCCAGTGTTTTTGGGTCGGTCCATCTTCCTTTAGATGCTGCTCTTCATTCCAGCTTGGAACGTATTATCACTGCGTCTTGCCCGGGTTTTGGGGATTGGCAGTGGCGCCTTGCTACATTCCCTTTTCATCTTGGTGGTCTTGGTGTCTATGCGGCGGGAGATGTTTTACACTATGCTTTTCTTGCGTCCGTTTGCAGTCTGCTGATTTGCAGGCTAAGCTCAGTGGACCTTCTGGTATTGTAGATGCTGGCCCTGCTTTCGACGATGCCGCACATGTGTTTTCTTCGACTACAGGTTCTGCTATTTTATGTAACCCTAGTGACATTGCTGCCCCCCAAACTTATGAAGAAATTGGCAGACATATATTTCACGACAGTTGCTGCTGCTTCAGAGTCTGTTTTCTCTTTGACACCACGCCAGCTTGATTTGTGGAAGTCTCAGCAGGGTGCCCACTCCTCTGATTGGTTGCATGCGGTTCCTATCTCGGGGTTGGGCCAGACTATGAATGGGAGGACTTACCGTAGTTTGCTTAGGTATCAACTGAATGTTCCATTATTCACGGTATCTAGGCCTTGTCCTGCTTGCTCCCGGGTTTTTGCTGATGATGTTTTCGAGGACCACGCTATTTCTTGTACTGGCAGTGTGGGAGTTAAGCATCAACACAACCTCGTTTGTGACACTCTATTCGACATCTGCTATAGATCTGGTATTTCTGCGGGTAAGGAGGTTGATATCGGTTTCGTTGACGGGCATGGTGGCTCTCTTCATCCTGCGGATTTGCTGCTTTATTCCTGGGACAGAGGGCGTGATGTGTGCGTTGATTTGACAGGGTCTTCTCCTTTAACTCAGATTGGGATGATGGATTTTGTGCCCGGTCGGGTTGTCGCTGATGCTGCTCAGCGTAAGTGTGCTAAGTACGGGGATTTGTGCGCGGCAGCTGGTTATGATTTCCTTCCCTTCTCTTTCTCTTCACTTGGGAAGCTGGGGTCGGATGCCGTTGCCTTGCTCAAGCGGATCCAGAAATTCTCGGTATCTCAGGATGCGGGCGCTCGGGTGGCTGCTTATATTTTTACTAGACTTGGCTTTGCTGTTGCTAAGGGTGTGGGAGCCCGGATTGTCTCTCGTGTAACACCCACCATTTTAATAAATCTCATTTATTTGATTTTCGTTAAAGAGGTTTATTTTTATTTCTTTTTATACTAATTTTGGTTCAATGTTTTATTTAACACCATTTTTATTAATTTTAGTCCTATTTAATAAATGGACCGACTTTTAATTATATGTCACTTTTTTTTTTTTTATAAAATGGGAAAACGATTTTGGTTCATCATCTTTTTGTCCAGTGTTAATAATAATTTTAATACAAAGCATTTTATACACTTTGTATTTATTAAAACTTATGAGATAATATTTACATCATTCTTTTTTATTTATTCTAATTTAAAATATTTATTCTTATTTAACATTGGAAGATATTTTTGGTTGTTTAAACAACCATTTTGGCCAATCAACTTAAAACTTTTAATAAGCTTTATTTCTTATTTTAATCTCTTATAAACCCTACCTATTGTGTAGATTCATTAGGGTTTCATTGAAAAAAAAAAATCAAAAAAATCAAAACTTCAACCTTCTGCCTCAAACAAAATTACGTACGTGCTTGCCTTCTTGCTTCTTGCTTCTTTTGTTCGTTTTACAAATTACTCTACGTATGTGCTTGCCTTCTTGCTTCTTTATTTGGATCGACCTTCTCTCCTCGTCCGTTCATCCTATTCTAAGGGTTTGTAGAGGAGATATTGAAGGCTAGCAAATGTGGATTCGGATTCGGATTCGAATTCGTAACAAGGTAACTACGACGTTACTCGGTATTACATTGATTTAATTGTTGTAGTTGTATGTATTATTGCATTTTTGTGGTCTTATAAAGATTTATTGATTAATATGATTTTCGAACCATATGATTTCTGATCCCTTAATGTTTATAAATTATTTTGATTATTCATAATTTTATTTTGTTAAATTCGAAACTATTTAGTTGATATATTGATTTTTATGTTTTAATCGATTGTTTTGATATTAGGGTTTTAATAATTCCCTTTTTTATAATTTAAACCAATGTAAATTATCTTTCTGGATTTAATTGTTGATTTTATGATACCATGAATTTTCGTGGTAATTGTTTTGGAGTTTTAATATTTATATCGTAATTTAAAGTATTGATGCAGTTTCTGCGATTATAGCGATTCTGTTCGGTTTTAATTATGTTAAAAATACTAAATCAAATTATAAATTCACGAGATTTTAATATGTGGCAGAGAAAAGGAGTATTAGGTTGTGTATAAATTTGTAGGTCTTCCATCATTATTTTCGATTTAAGGTGTATTTTACAAGTTTGATGAAAACCGTTGTTAAATCTGTCAAATATGTTCGTCTTTTTGTAAAAGCCATATCACCCGTTTTTATTTCGAATTTGCAAAAGTGTAAAGAATAGACTCCTATTAGTTTAAAGTGTAGAATCTGCATAAAAAATTTCATAAGATTTAAACTTACGGTTTGGTCAGAATAAATTACTTGCGAATAGCTCGCTTGTAAAACGTGTTTCTGACTTTTCTCAAAGATTCATTTTTAAAATATATTTTTATTTTGATGTAGCATATTTTTCTCGAAAAAGATTTATAATGTTTACTTATGTTTAAAATTATGTCTTGACTTAAAATGTTTTCTAAAAGTGGATTTATGAACTGAAACATTATGGGTGACGTTTTCTGACAGGTTTTAGAAATGAATTTTTAGACCCTTGATACTTTCGTAATTTAAAGTTGGTCAAAAAATGAAAGTTATAGCTAAAAGAGGCAGAAAATCATGAAAATTGGCCTTGCGTCTTTTCGATTTTTCTGTAATTAATTATGAATTTTACAATACTGCTGTTCAGTTTTATAAACTAATGTAGAACTCCGTCTCATTAAAGCCTAAGTAATAAGTCTTTACTAAAGTACCTTAAGTCAAGGGATGGTCTTTAAAGTTTAATTACAGTGAATTATCTATTTTAAAGTCCTTGAATTAATTTTATACTTTTGTAAGTAAAGTTTAAGTTTTCTGTTTTGAAGAAATAAAAGTGTGGTTCACTTACGAACATTTGAATGATATACAATGAATAATATACTATCCTTGGGATGTTTTTAAGTTTGGAATAATAAAATTAAGGGCAAAGAATAATGAACTAAGGCATACAGGTTCTTATACAGTTATATGATTGGGTACCCTTGTGGGAGGTACAGATTGTCGTAGAGTCTTGTACATGTACTTAGGCTGAGACTACGCACTGCGTGGTAAGACGAGTCCTGTTATAGTTTGTTGTCTAGTCAGTGGACTTGGAATCCGTCACCTTTCCGTGACACTGGGTTCCCGAAACTAGTGTAAGATGCTGCGGTATCAAGGAGTATAGCTAAAGTGAAAATCTAGCCTGAACTATATTATTTCCATTCTATCATTTGAGGAATTTTGCTTTTAAGCATGCAGCACGTTTATTTTAAGCGTGAGTTTGATAATTTATTTTTGTTACATATGTTTTTAATATTTCAATTTATTTTTGATATATTATTGCATCTGTTACATTTATATCATGTGATATGGCTGGGAGAACATCGAGTTACTCCCCACTGATTGTGGCTGTTATGTTTATAAGATGACAGGTGTTTAGGTATTTTTTACCGAATTAGTTGATTCGGGTCAATGTGGTCTTACTCGCTGGTTGATTGAATGATTGTTCATATGTCGACGTATAAATAGGGAAATAAAGTACGAAAATATAAATTGACACGTAAGATTTGGTGACGCGGAAAACCCAATGTGGGAACAACCGCGGGAGGGACGGTACCCTGCCAAATATTGCACTATTCTCGAATGGGAGGATGATTACAATTGTATAGTAATGCTAGTCTTGATGACGCGAGGTATCGTGTTGATGAGATCTCAGATGTATGCGTGTGGATGTGTGTATGAATGAATGTCCTCCCTTCTTCGATTGCTTCCTTGGCTATTTATAGGGTAAAAACCCTAGGCATGTCCTACCTTGATTATGGAAAGGGAATATAACTTCCATAATAACTCTTTCCATGTTTGGTCATCTCCCTCAATTCTCCCTGATCTCCCTGACATCTCCGTGACTTCCCCTTTCCTAATCCCAGACGCCTCCTCTGATGGGCTTCAGTCTTCTCATGCGTGCGTGCCGACCCATTCCCTTTCTCCACGCTTTATTTAATCACAGGCTCTCTTCCTCCTTATCACTCCTTCCACAATCCATTATTTTATCAAGTGGGCCTTCTCTTTATTGTGCTATTTTTAGCCCAAACAGTTTGCCCCAAATTTCTTGTGAAGTACGCTTCGTGGTGTCGAGCATGGAATTTACGAAATCGAATGCTAAAACCCTAAGCCGTCATTTACACTCCTTTTCATGCAGCTCCATCACGTCAGCCGCCCACCTCCTCTTTTCTCGTACCCTACTCCCTCTCTCTTCTTTATAACCCCAACCCCAACCTTTCACTTCCATTAACTTCAAATCATTTCTAAAAACTCTCACTCTCCCTAAACCCTCAACTTCCCTCTCCTCTCACCTCGCCGACTCTGCTATTCTATCTTCCACCGTCTCTTTCACCAGGTATTCTGCCCCTTTTCTCCTTTAATTTCCATTTTCTCTTTCTTCATCATGGGTAAAACCCGTCAATCTTCATCAACCCCTGCACCCGCTGACCGCAATCCTGACCCAACTTTTTCTTCCCGGGGACTCTTCACTTATCTCCACGACTACGACTCCGCCTTGACTTCTGCTGACATTCCCACGATCAAGGGCATGCTTGGTCTTGGTGACGGGGTGGATATTGCATCCCTGAACCGGGTCAGAAAGCTGATGCCCTTCGTCCCAGATGGGTTTGTTTTTACCTGTACCCGTTTAAATATGGCCTCCATTTTCCTTTTCCCAAACTCATCCAAGATTTCATATTTATGAACAATTTCGCCATGGCACAAATTTCTGCCGCTGTTTGGAGGGTTCTCCTCTACTCCCTGGCCGCTGGTCAGAACACTGGTAATTCCATATCCCTGGGCGATCTGGCCCATATGTACAACATCAGGTCCCTGGGTAGGGGCCAGTTCTCATTCCGGGGACGTGGAGAGGCTCCCTTCAGGCATGTGTCCAAATCCCGAGATGACAAATGGTTTGAGGACTTCTTCTTCGTGAGGAAGGACTCCATTCAGCCGCCTACTGATTACATCTTCAAGAAATGGGTCATTACTTCGAGTAAGTAGCCTCCCTGTCACCTGATTTATTTATCTCGCTGCTTACTAGCTTACTTCATCGTCCTCTTGCAGGCCCCTGTGACCTGACTCGCATCTGTGCCAAGATCCCTGCCTGTAGCAAATTGTTCACTATCCCTGAATCTGAGAGAAAGTTCTCTGGCTTGCTTCCTGGTTTTTCACCTGCTTCCTCTTCTAACCCTCTTCAGTCAGCTCACAGCATGTCTTCTGGTAAGCTTCCCATAATCGTTTCAATTTGCAGCTTTTGTTAACGTTTTAATTGTCATGACGCCTGAGACTACATCTGCTTCCAGGCTCAAACGCTGATCCTTTAGAAATCATCCTCCAAAGCACAAAAAGAAAGAGACCTTCTGCCAGTCCTGACATGGCATCCGCCTCCAAGAGGAGTGCTCCTACTGCCTCCTTCCAGACTCCTCCTACGCATTCCAGTTTGCTGTACCTGAGCCCTTATAGGTTGATCCGTTATCTCGCCATCCACCTACTCCTCCTATCAGTCCTCGTGCTTCAGTTAGCGGAGGCACTATTGCTCACTTCCCAGAATGTTTTGGGAATATGGACAAGGTACCATACTGGCCAGAGATCGACTAGCTGCTTTTCCCTCCTCTAAAGGAGACGTTCTCAGAGTTTTCTCCAGAGGAGATGGCTGAGAATGACCTGCACAACGCCTTCATGGTGAATGATCTTTGTTTTCTACCTGTTTTTTATTATTTTACCCTTTGATTTCTCTTGCTGACTTCTGACTGTTCCTGCCCCAGACCCTACAGTCTGCACTCTACAATAGGAAGATGATCAACATAGTGCAGACCACCAGTCGCGCCACCAACGCCAAAAACCAAGAGCTGAAGAGGACAATTGCCGACTTGGCGCAGCAGCGGTCTGATCTGAAGGAACGCGTGGCGGAATTGAAGGCTGAGCTTGCTGTCACCAAGAAGAAGCTGAAGGAAGGAGCTGATCAACTGGCCCGTACTCAGGAGGTGTGCAGCACCTTCTCGGACTCCCTCAAGCGCTCTGATGAGAAGATCAGTGAGCTAATCTCCCTGGCCACCAATGTTGTCGCCTATGCTACATCGCGGGGAAACATAAGTGGGATGCATGCCGCTCTTGAGGAGGCTCCCACCCAGCAAGCTATAGAGAAGGAGGAGAGACAGCTGGAGATGCTCTACCCCACCCAACCTAATCTGAGTGCGCCGATGCCTGAAGTTGGGGAGGTAAATTCTCCTGCGCTAGCTGAGGAAGCTGCTGGTGGAGATGCTGGAATGCCCCAAGGTGCTGCTGACGGAGCTTAGGAAGCTATGGCAGCTGTGGAGATGTAACCTGGTGCGATACCTGAAACAGGGGGTCAGCAGGTAGAGGAGGTGCCAGAGGCGGAGGTCATTAATGTGACCGATAATTAAGTATTTTTATTTTTAATGAAGTTTTTTGGCAGTCTGGCCCAGAGGTGGCAGACCTGTAAGTTTTTAAACTTTTTTTCTTGGTTGTTCCGCCAGGGTGGCGGTTGAACTCAGGGTTCATATTTTGGCCACGTTTTGGAATGCCCCTTGCCTTAATTTCTGGCAAGTTTCAACTTATATTTTGTGTACTCATTTTTAGGCTTCCTTAGTTTAGGAGGTTGCCGTGTCAGCCTGCTGGCTGATTTAGGCGAGTCTTGTCATCCTGAAAAGGCTGACATTCTGACTCAGCTAGCTGTCATTTTCAGCCTGATGGCTGATTTAGGCATATGCCGCAATATAAAGAGGAGTGGCCGTGTCAACCTGAGAGGCTGATTTAGACCAGTCTGGTCAGCCCGAAGAGGCTGATTCAGACTAAGCTAGCTGTCGTGTCAGCACGATGGCTGATTTAGGCATATGCCGCAGTTTTGGACTACTTAACCTTGTTCATGACGCAAGGTGTGTTCATCACGTTTAAAGCCAACAGGGGCGTAATTTAGGCAAGTTTATCGTCATTCGAGGACCAATGGGACGCTCCAGAATTCTGGTAGCGCAGAAATCCCTACGTTCCATGTATGTGAATGCATGCTGGGGCCCTGATTAATTGCGATTAAAGCGAGCTACGTCCAGGGGGTAGTATCAGGGGTAGCTGGGTAAGCGTGTTTAGCTGTCAACCAGGCTCCCTTTCGTATGTTCCACAGTCAGCCTGGTGAGGGTGCTCCTTGTGGAGAAAATAAAAGAGGCATGTTGGAGTGTCATGTGCCTTGTCACCCCGCGTTGGCCGTTGACAGTCCTGCTAGATACCCTTTTAACATACCATAGACAATAGGATTTAGAGTGATGTACCTAGAGAAGCCTGAAAATAGAAAAGTCTATTAGAATGATGTGAAGTACCTGTCGCCATCTCATGGGGTACCAGAGCAATTGCGGTCCCAAGACGCTGCCAGACCACACCATCTAATAGCAGTTTAAAATTTAAAATAGTTAGAGACACCAGAAATAGGAGTGAAATTGGCAGTATGCCTACTATCGGATTTTTATTTTATTTTCAAAATAATTTGGCTTTTCATAGTACATCATTCTGAAGGCTAAAATCTACTTATTATTAAAAGTAATATCTCTTCAGGTGAAGTATGTTCCATGGGCACTGTATGATTTGACCGTCCATAGTCATAAGTCTGTATGCACCATGGCCAACAACTCCTTCTACCTGGTATGGTCCTTTCCATTTGTAGGCGAATTTGCCTGCTTTTCAATTCTTAGTGTTCTGAAACACCTCTCGGAGGACCAGGTCTCCTACCTCCAGGAGCCTGACTTTCACATTCTTGTTGTAACTCCTAGCCACTGACTGTTTGTAGGCAGCCAGATGGAATTGTGCGCTTGCTCGCAGCTCGTCAATTGTGTCCAGGCTTCTGACCATCTCTGCATTGTCCAGTTCGCCTGTCAAACGTTCATACCTGTGAGTGGGAACTAGAACCTCTGATGAAATGACTGCTTCTGCGCCAAACACCAGGCTGAAGGGTGTTTGACCTATTCCTACTTTTGGTGTCGTT
Source organism: Silene latifolia (assembly GCF_048544455.1). Taxonomy (NCBI): domain Eukaryota; kingdom Viridiplantae; phylum Streptophyta; class Magnoliopsida; order Caryophyllales; family Caryophyllaceae; genus Silene; species Silene latifolia. Next base: position 237,632,769 of record NC_133538.1, read on the forward strand.
CTGTCTGACCATAATACCAGTGGTAATTCATTTGCCCACTTTCCTCCTAACTCCTGTAACGTCCTTCTCAGATTGTCCATGATGATTTTGTTGCTGGACTCAGCTTGCCCATTGGATTTTGGAGTCCTGGGTGCTGACTTTTTTAGAGTGATGTTCCACCTGGCACAGTAACCCTCGGTATCGTTGGAGATGAATTGTGAACCATTGTCACATATGATTTCTGATGGGATACCAAACCTGCAAATGATGTTTCGTTTTATAAACGAAATGACTTGTTTGTCCTTTACTTATGTGAATGCCTCTGCCTCTATCTATTTGGAGAAGTAATCTGTCATTGCTAGCATCCACATCCTGTTTCTTGTGGCTCTTTGTATAGGTCCTACTATATCCATGCCCCATGCTATGAATGGCCAGGGAGAAATGATGGGGTGCAAGGGTTCTGCTGGCTGATGGATCATTGGTGCTGAGCGCTGGCAGGCGTCACATTTGCGTGCATATTCTACTGCATCTACCTTCATTGTAGTCCAGTAGTATCCCTGTCTGAGGGCTTTATTTGCCAAACTCTTACCCCCTGCATGGTTCCCACATTCGCCACTGTGGAAAGCATGTAACACAGTCAGTGCTTCTTCCTTGTCTAGGCACCGTAAGTAGGGGCCTGCCAGTGATTTTCTGAATAGTATATCGTCAATAATTATGAACCTGGAGGCCTTCACTCTAAAAGCCCTTACTTCCTTCTTGTCATCTGGTAGCTTGCTATGACGCAGCCAGTCTAGGTAAGGTGTGCGCCAATCCCTATCATCTCACTGTTTCGGCTGCTTGTCAAAGGGTGACCGGTTGGCTGAGAGTTCCCACCTTCCTCTGTAACTGCCTGGACTCCTTCCCCGTTCTGTGAATCCTCCAGTTCCCCTTTATCTATCTCATCAGCCTTCTGGACGGAAGGTTCTAGCATGTGTGCTATTGGAATGCTGGATAGTTCTGTTGGTTTGAATGTTGCCCCTAGAGTTGCTAAGGCATCTGCTTCCACGTTCTGATCTCTGGGGATCTGCTTAAGCTTGCAAGTTTCAAATTTCTGTTTTAACTCCTTTGCTACTTTTAGGTATGCAATCAGTTTCGAATCTCTGGCTATAAACTCATCATTCACGTGATTTACTATTAGTAGAGAGTCACTGGATATGCGCAGGTGCCTGACCCCTAACTCCAGGGGTAGCTTCATTCCTAATATCAAGGCCCCGTACTCTGTTTCATTGTTTGTTGCCTTGAATTCACATATGACCGCTTGTGCTATCAGGTCTCCCTGTGGTGAGCGCAGGATTAACCCTACTCCTGCCCCCCTTTGGTTCGAGGCTCCGTCAATATACATCTGCCAGACCTCTGCCTCCTTGCTCCCCTCTAAGGTGAGGATTTCCTCATCTGCCAGATTTTGGATGGCTGGGCTGAAGTCTGACACAAAGTCGGCCAATGCTTGCGATTTGATTGTTGTTCTTGGGTCATACTGGATATCGTATCCACCTAGGTGTACAGACCACTTTGACATTCTGCCTGACAATTCAGGCTTCCTCATGATAGATTTCAGTGGGTAGTTGGTCACAACATGTATAGTGTAGGACTCAAAATAGGGGCGCAGTTTGCGAGATGCTACTACCAGTGCTAATACTATCTTTTCAAGAGATGTGTACCTGGTCTCTGCCGGCAGCAGAGACTTGCTTACGTAATACACTGGTTTCTGCTCCTTTTCTGCTCTCGACCGACTGCAGCGCTCATCTTTGCCACCTCTGTGACGGCCAGGTATATGAATAGTGGTTCTCCTGGCCCCGGCTTTGACAACAGTGGTGGGCTACTGAGGTAGTGTTTCAGCTCTCTGAAAGCTTGCTCGTGATCCGCGGTCCACTCAAACTTCCGGTTCTTTCTCAGTATGTCGTAAAATAGCCTGCGCTTATCTGACGATCTTGAGATGCACCTGCTTAAGGCTGCTACCTTTCCAGCTAGTCTTTGAACATCCTTAGGCTTTTCAGGTGACTCCAGTTGTAACACGGCTTTGATCTGCTCGATGCTAGGTTCTATCCCTCTTTGAGTTACAATGTAGCCTAAGAGTTTGCCAGAGGATACTCCGAAGGTGCATTTAGACGGATTTAACTTCATTTTGTATTCCCTCAGGGTCCTGAATGTTTCTGCCAGGTGCCGCGTGTGGTCCTTGGCTTTTTCCGATTTTACCACCATGTCATTGATATATACCTCCATAGTTCTTCCTATCTTCTCTTTGAACATGCGGTTAACCAGCCTTTGATATGTGGAGCCTGCGTTCTTTAGGCCGAATGGCATGACGTTGTAGCAATATATTCCTCTCTCATGTCCAGCTATCGCATCTACCATTGCGTCAATATGAGGCAGTGGGAAGAGATCTTTAGGGCATGCCTTGTTGAGGTCGGTGAAGTCCACACATACTCTCCATTTTCCATTCTTCTTGGGCACCACCACCACGTTAGACAGCCATTCTGGATATTTTACTTCTCTTAATTTCTTTGCTGCCAGCAGACTATCTACCTCTTGGTTGATCACCTTGTTTCTTTCTGCTGCGAACTTTCTTCTTCTCTACTGGACGGGTTTACACTTTGGGTCCATACTAAGCTTATGCGTTATGATGGACGGATCTATTCCTATCATGTCATCGTGTGACCATGCAAAATAATCCATGTTATCCTGCAGGAATTTGAATAGTTACTGCCTCAAGCATCCTGTGCATCCTTCTCCGATTAGCACAGTTCTTTCTGGGTGTAGCTTGTCCAGGTTGATTTGGTCTAGTTCTTCTGCCGAGGGCTCGATGTATTCGTCCTGGACAGACTGATTCTGTAATTGCTATGCGGGAGGGCTGACAGTGCACTTTAGTGCCTTCTTATAGCAGCCTCTAGCTTCCTCCCGATCTCCTCTTATTATCTCTACTCCCCATGGTGTGGGGAACTTTATGCATTGGTGATATGTTGAAGGGACTGCTTTCATCTGGTGTAGCCACGACCTTTCCAAAATGAAATTGTAGGTGGATGGTCCGTCTATAACCAGATACCTGACTTGCTTGTTGACTCCTCCCACATAGGTTGATATAACTATCTCGCCTAGTGAGTTGGCTGTCTCCCCACTGAAGCCTACTAGCGGAATAGTCTTCTTCTGCAGATCCTTCTCGCTGAATCCCATGTTTTCTATGGTCTTTAGCATGATCAGGTTGACCGAGATGCCTGTATCTACCAGGACCTTTCTAACTGTGCAATTGGCCATTGATATAGTAATAATAAGTTCGTCATGATGCTCTCGTTCGTCGTACGTATCTCCTTCATCAAAGCTGACAGCTGGTAAGTCGCTGTGAGAAATTCTGCAAGAATTTGCTGGCCTATCTCCTTAAGTCTCGGTAGCGCGTCTCTTAGCTGCTGAGTATGTCAGCCCACTTAGGTCTGAGCCTCCTGTTATCACGTTTATGATTTTGGTGCACGTAGGTGGATTTGCAGGCTTCGCGGAGCCTTCCTTATCCTGCTGTTTGCCCCCATGTGGTAATAGGTGGCTCAGTTCTCCTGGTTCGTACAGGTGCTTGATCTCTCTTCGTAGTGTGTAACAGTCTTCAGTGTTAGGCCCCACATCACGATGGAATTCACACTTCTTCTTGCTATCCTTTCGCCATGCCGACTCTTCTACTGGTGGCTTGAGCCACCTTACCCTATCTCCCATCTCCCTGAGTTCTTTCAGGATTTCTCCGATGCACGTTGTGAATCCATATTCTGCCAGAGTAGGGAGTTGCTGATTTTCCTCGATTCTGTTGACTCCCCTTCCATATGGTCTGTATCTCTCGTCCTTCTTGCTGGTGGTTTGCTTTCTTCCTGATTTCTCCACGGCTGAGGTACTAGAAACACTTGGTGTATTAGGTAGGCTGGCTCTGGCTAGGATATCTTCTTCTAGTCTGATTGCGGCAGCTGCCTTTTCTTGTACTACCTCAAAGCTATGACTGGGATACATAGTCAGTTGCTTGTATAGGTCGGAGTTATGGTGGAGGCGTCTTCTGGAGGCTTCTACTGCTGTCGAGACGTCGCACTATCGCACTGCTACCTTCTCATTGTTGAACCTAGTATTGTATTCTCCAATGTCTCTCCTGCCCCCTGGACGATTCTGTACAGGTCTCCTGCATGCTTCTGCGGCTTCCTGCTGCTTGCAAATTGTTGAGTGAATGCGTTCACTAATTCAGCAAATGTGGATATCGACCTGTTGGGCAGGCACAAAAACCATCGAAGTGCCGGTTCTGTTAAAGTGGATCCAAATATCTTGCACATGCAAGCCTCCTTGACTTGCCCTACGACTGTTACTGTCATCATTTTCTGCTTGTACTGGCTTATATGGTCAAAGGGATCTGCTGTGCCGTCAAAGAGAGGCATATTTGGATTTGTGAATCCCTTTGGCATGGCCCTGATGGATATGGTGTCCACGAATGGTGAGTTGGCATAGCTGTCTAGTGCTGCTTTCTCGATTGGGGGTGGCAGCCCTGGGACCCTACTCAGTATTTCTTTTGGCTCCAGGTACTGCTGATTTTTTATGCTTCCTGAATCTGGGGTCTGCCTGTCGGCTGCCTGCTGGTTCAATATGCTGCCTCCTGACCCGAGCTCTTGAAGGTTCTGATGTATTCCAGCAGCTAGGGGGGGTTGAAGTAACGACTGTCGCCTGCTGCCAGTTCAGCTGGTATCTGTCCGTAGTTAGATCCAACCTTGTTACCAGTTCGGCTGGTATCTGTTGAAGTGGATTCCTGCTGCCTGATGCCCCTTGTGTCAGATCTACTAGTGGAGACCTTCCTTCCCATGCCCTGCTCGTCGGGGTGGCAGACTGCTGTTTCAGGAACCCTATCTGTGCCTAGAACTCTCTGTCCCTCTTCCTTGCTTCAGCTTCTGCTTTCTTCTGGTCTTCTCTCATGTTTTCCATGGCTTTCTAGAGGTTCTCCACACCAGTGAGCAAGATTTGTGTGGGACTAGGTGGCGGGGTGAGGCCTGAGCTTGCTGCCCCCTTATCTGATCTGGCTTGGGTTGTGACAACAGTAGTCTTAGGAGGTAGAGAGGTTTTTGCTGTTGGTGTTGTTCTCGAGGTATGTCCGAGAGCCTATGTTGCCACTGTTGATGCTGGATTTTGAGTAGAAGTGTGTGGTGGCGACGGTTGTCTGCTCCCTGACACGGCGCCTGATGCTTGCTTATCCATTGTGTATTTAGAGTATCAACGATTGACGACCACAATGCCCCACGGTGGGCGCCAAACTGTCTAGGTATTTTTTACCGAATTAGTTGATTCGGGTCAATGTGGTCTTACTCGTTGGTTGATTGAATGATTGTTCATATGTCGACGTATAAATAGGGAAATAAAGTACGAAAATATAAATTGACACGTAAGATTTGGTGACGCGGAAAACCTAATGTGGGAACAACCACGGGAGGTATGGTACCCTCCCAAATATTGCACTAGTCTCGAATGGGAGGATGATTACAATTGTATAGTAATGCTAGTCTTGATGACGCGAGGTATCGCGTTGATGTGATCTGAGATGTATGCGTGTGGATGTGTGTATGAATGAATGTCCCCCCTTCTTCGATTGCTTCTTTGGCTATTTATAGGGTAAGAACCCTAGGCATGTCCTACCTTGATTATGGAAAGGGAATATAGCTTCCATAATAACTCTTTCCATGTTTGATCGTCTCCCTCAATTCTCCCTGATCTCCCTGACATCTCCCTGACTCCCCCTTTCCTAATCCCAGATGCCTCCTCTGATGGGCTTCAGTCTTCTCCTACGTGTGTGCCGGCCCATTCCCTTTCTCCACGCTTTATTTAATCACGGGCTCTCTTGCTCCTTATCACTCCTTCCACAATCCATTATTTTATCAAGTGGGCCTTCTCTTTATTGTGCTATTTTTAGCCCAAACATTTTGCCCCAAATTTCTTGTGAAGTACGCTTCGTGGTGTCGAGCAAGGAATTTACGTAATCGAATGCTAAAACTCTAAGCCGTCATTTACACTTCTTTTCATGCAGCTCCATCACGTCAGCCGCCCACCTCCTCTTTTCTCGCACCCTACTCCCTCTCTCTTCTTTATAACCCCAACCCCCACCTTTCACTTCCATTAACTCCAAATCATTTCTAAAAACTCTCACTCTCCCTAAACCCTCAACTTCCCTCTCCTCTCACCTCGCCGGCTCTGCTATTCCATCTTCCACCGTCGCTTTCACCAGGTATTTTTCCCCTTTTATCCTTTAATTTCAATTTTGTCTTTCTTCATCATGGGTAAAACCCGTGAATCTTCATCAACCTTTGCACCCGCTGATCGTAATCCTGACCCAACTTTTCCTTCCCGGGGACTCTTCACTTATCCCCACGACTGCGACTCCGCCTTGACTTCTGCTGACATTCCCACGATAAAGGGCATGCTTGGTCTTGGTGACGGGGTGGATATTGCATCCCTGAACCGGGTCAGAAAGCTGATGCCCTTCGTCCCGGATGGGTTTGTTTTTACCTGTACCCGTTTAAATATGGCCTCCGTTTTCCTTTTCCCAAACTCATCCAAGATTTCATCTTTACGAACAATTTTTCCACGGCACAAATTTATGACGCTGTTTAGAGGGTTCTCCTCTACTCCCTGGCCGCTGGTCAGAACACTGGTAATTCCATCTCCCTGGGCAATCTGGCCATATGTACAACATCAGGTCCCTGGGTAGGGGCCAGTTCTCATTCCGGGGATGTGGAGAGGCTCCCTTCAGGCATGTGTCCAAATTCTGAGATGAGAAATGGTTTGAGGACTTCTTCTTCGTGAGGAAGGACTTCATTCAACCGCCTGCTGATTACATCTTCGAGAAATGGGTCATTACTTCGAGTAAGTAGCCTCCCTGTCACCTGATTTATATATCTCGCTGCTTACTAGCTTACTTCATCGTCCTCTTGCAGGCCCCTGTGACCTGACTCGCATCGGTGCCAAGATCCCTGCCTACAGCAAATTGTTCAGTATCCCTGAATTTGAGAGAAAGTTCCCTGACGTGCTTCCTGGTTTTTCACATGCTTCCTCTTCCAACCCTCTTCAGTCAGCTCACAGCATGTCTTCTAGTAAGATTCCCATAATCATTTCAATTTGCAGCTTTTGTTAACGTTTTAATTTTCTTGACGCCCGAGACTACATCTGCTTGCAGGCTCAAAAGTTGATCCTTTAGAAATCATCCTCCAAAGCGCATAAAGAAAGAGACCTTCTGCCAGTCCTGACGTGGCATCCGCCTCCAAGAGGAGTGCTCCTGCTGACTCCTTCCAAACTCCTCCTACGCATTCCAATTCTTTTGTACCTGAGCCCTTAGAGGTTGATCCGTTGTCTCGCCATCCGCCTACTCCTCCTGTCAGTCCTCGTGCTTCAGCTAGCGGAGGCACTATTGCTCACTTCCCAGAAGGTTTTGGGAATGTGGACAAGGTACCATACTGGCCAGAGATCGACTAGCTGCTCTTCTCTCCCCTAAAGGAGACGTTCTCGGAGTTCTCTCTAGAGAAGATGGCTGAGAATGACGTGCACAACACCTTCATGGTGAATGATCTTTGTCTACTACCTGTTTTTTTTATTTTACCCTTTGATTTCTCTTGCTGACTTCTTACTGTTCCTGCCCCAGACCCTCCAGTCTGCACTCTACAATAGAAAGATGATCAACATAGTGCAGACCACCAGTCGTGCCACCAACGCCAAAAACCAAGAGCTGAAGGGGACAATTGTCGACTTGGCGCAGCAGCGGTCTGATCTGAAGGAACGTGTGGTGGAATTGAAGGCTGAGCTTGCTGTCACCAAGAAGAAGCTGAAGGAAGGAGCTGATCAGCTGGCCCGTACTCAGGAGGTGTGCAACACCTTCTCGGACTCCCTCAAGCGCTCTGATGAGAAGATCAGCGAGCTGATCTCCCTGGCCACCAATGTTGTCGCCTATGCGACCTGGCGGGGAAAAATCAGCGGGATGCGTGCCGCTCTTGAGGAGGCTCCCACCCAGCAAGCTATAGAGGGGGAGGAGAGACAGTTGGAGATGCTCTACCCCACCCAACCTGATCTGAGTGCGCTGATGCTTGAAGTTAAGGAGGTGAATTCTCCTGCGCTGGCTGAGGAAGCTGCTGGTGGAGATGCTGGAATGCCCCAAGGTGCTGCTGACGGAGCTCAGGAAGCTATGGCAGCTGTGGATGTGTAAGCTGGTGTGGTACCTGAAGCAGGGGGTTAGCAGGCAGAGGAGGTGCCAGAGGCGGAGGTCATTAATGTGACTGATAATTAAGTATTTTTATTTTTAATGAACTTTTTTGGCAGTCTGGCCCAGAGGTGGCAGACCTGTAAGTTTTTAAACTTTTTTTCTTGGTTGTTCCGCCAGGGTGGCGGTTGAACTCAGGGGTCGTATTTTGGCCACGTTTTGGAATGCCCCTTGCCTTAATTTCTGGCAAGTTTCAACTTATATTTTGTGTACTCATTTTTAGGCTTCCTTAGTTTAGGAGGTTGCCGTGTCAGCCTGCTGGCTGATTTAGGCGAGTCTTGTCATCCTGAAAAGGGTGACTTTCTGACTCAGCTAGCTGTCGTTTTCAGCCTGATGGCTGATTTAGGCATATGCCGTAATGTAAAGAAGAGTGGCCGTGTCAACTTTGAGAGGTCGATTTAGACCGATCACCTGTCACCAAGAGGCTGATTCAGACTAAGCTAGCTGCCGTGTCAGCATGATGGCTGATTTAGGCGTATGCCGCAGTTTTGGACTACTTAACCTTGTTCATGACGCAAGGTGTGTTCATCACGTTTAAAGCCAACAGGGGTGTAATTTAGGCAAGATTATCGTCATTCTAGGACCAATGGGACGCTGTAGGATTCTGGTAGCGCAAAAATCCCTACGTTCCATGTATGTGCATGCATGCTGGGGCCCTGATTAATTGCGATTAAAGCGAGCTACGTCCAGGGGGTGGTATCAGGGGTAGCTGGGTAAGCGTGTTTAGCTGTCAACCAGGCTCCCTTTCGTATGTTCCACAGTCCGCCTGGTGAGGGTGCTCCTTGTGGAGAAAATAGATTAGGCATGTTGAAGTGCCATGTGCCTTGTCACCCTGCGTTGGCAGTTGACAGTCCTGCTAGATACCCTTTCAACGTACCATAGACACTAGGATTCAGAGTGATGTACCTAGAGAAGCCTGAAAATAGAAAAGTCTATTACAATGATGTGAAGTACCTGTCGCCATCTCATGGGGTACTAGAGCAATTGCTGTCCCAGGACGCTGCCAGACCACATCATCTAATAGCAGTTTAAAATTTAAAATAGTTAGAGACACCAGAAATAGGAGTGAAATTAGCAGTATGCCTACTACCGGATTTTTATTTTATTTTCAAAATAATTTGGCTTTTCATAGTACATCATTCTGAAGGCTAAAATCTACTTATTATTATTAAGTAATATCTCTTTAGGTGAAGTATGTTCCATGGGCGCTGTATGATTTGACCGTCCATAGTCATCAGTCTGTATGCACCATGGCCAACAACTCCTTCTACCTGATATGGTCCTTCCTATTTGTAGGCGAATTTGCCTGCTTTTCGATTCTTAGTGTTTTGAAACACCTCTCGGAGGACCAGGTCTCCTACCTCCAGGAGCCTGACTTTCACATTCTTGTTGTAACTCCTGGCCACTAACTGTTTGTAGGCAGCCAGACGGATTTGTGCGCTTGCTCGCAGCTCGTCAATTGTGTCCAGGCTTCTGACCATCTCTGCATTGTTCAAGTCCCCTGTCATACGTTCATACCTGTGAGTGGAAACTAGAACCGCTGATGGAATGACTCCTTCTACGCCAAACACCAGGCTGAAGGGTGTTTGACCTGTTGCTACTTTTGGTGTCGTTCTGTCTGACCATAATACCAGTGGCAATTTATCTGCCCACTTTCCTCCTAACTGCTGTAACCTCCTTCTCAGATTGTCCATGATGATTTTGTTGCTAGACTCAGCTTGCCCATTGGATTTTGGAGTCCTAGGTGCTGACTTTTTTAGGGTGATGTTCCACCTGGCACAGTATCCCTCGGTATCGCTGGAGATGAATTGTGAGCCATTGTCACATATGATTTCTGATGGGATACCAAACCTGCAAATGATGTTTCGTTTTATAAACGAAATGACTTGTTTGTCCTTTACTTCTGTGAATGCTTCTGCCTCTATCCATTTGGAGAGGTCCTACTATGTCCATGCCCCATGCCATGAATGGCCAGGGAGAAATAATGGGGTACAAGGGTTCTGCTGGCTGATGGATCATTGGTGCTGAGCGCTGGCAGGCGTCACATTTGTGTGCATATTCTGCTACATCTGCCTTCATTGTAGGCCAGTAGTATCCCTGCCCGAGGGCTTTATTTGCCAGACTCCTGCCCCCTGCATGGTTTCCACATTCGCCACTGTAGAGAGCATGTAACACAGTCTGTGCTTCATCCTTGTCCAGGCACCGTAAGTAGGGGCCTACCAGTGATTTTCTGAATAGTATATCGTCAATAAGTATGAACCTGGAGGCCTTCACTCTGAAAGCCCTTACTTCCTTCTTGTCATCTGGTAGCTTAGTATGACGCAGCCAGCCTAGGTAAGGTGTGCGCTAATCCCTATCATCTGCCTGTTCGGCTGTTTGGTCAGGCGGCTAACCGGTTAGCAGAGAGTTCTCACCTTCCTCTGTAACTGCCTGGACTCCTTCCCCGTTCTGTGAATCCTCCAGTTCCCCTTTATCTATCTCATCAGCCTTCTGGACGGAAGGTTCTAGCATGTATGCTATTGGAATGCTGGATAGTTCTTTTGGTTTGAATGTTGCCCCTAGAGTTGCTAAGGCATCTGCTTCCACGTTCTGATCTCTGGGGATCTTCTTAAGTTTGCAAGTTTCGAATTTCTGTTTTAACTCCTTTGCTACTTTTAGTTATGCAATCATTTTCGAATCTCTGGCTATAAACTCATCATTCACGTGATTGACTATTAGTAGAGAGTCACTGGATATGCGCAGGTGCCTGACCCCTAACTCCAAGGCTAGGTTCATTCCTAATATCAAGGCCTTGTAATCTATTTCATTGTTTGTTGCCTTGAATTCACATTTCACCGCTTGTGCTATCAGGTCTCCCTGTGGTGAGCGCAGGATTAACCTTACTCCTGCCCCCTTTGGTTGGAGGCTCCGTCAATATACATCTGCCAGACCTCTGCCTCCTTGCTCCCCTCTAAGGTGAGGATTTCCTCATCTGCCAAATTTTGGATGGCTGGGCTGATGTCTGACACAAAGTCGGCCAATGCTTGAGATTTGATTGTTGTTCTCGGGTCATACTGGATATCGTATCCACTGAGGTGTACAGACCACTCTGACATTCGGCCTGACAATTCAGGCTTCCTCATGATAGATTTCAGTGGGTAGTTGGTCACAACATGTATAGTGTGGGACTCAAAATAGGGGCGCAGTTTGCGAGATGCTACTACCAGTGCTAATACTAACTTTTCAAGAGATGTGTCCCGTGTCTCTGCCGGCAGCAGAGACTTGCTTACGTAGTACATTGATTTCTGCTCCTTTTCCTGCCCTCTGACCAGAACATCGCTCACTGCCACCTCTGTGACGGCCAGGTATATGAATAGTGGTTCTCCTGGCCCGGCTTTGACAACAGTGGTGGGCAACTGAGGTAGTGTTTCAGCTCTCTGAAAGCTTGCTCGTGATCCGCGGTCCACTCAAACTTCTGGTTCTTTCTCAGTATGTCGTAAAACAGCCTGCACTTATCTGACGATCTTGAGATGAACCTGCTTAAGGCTGCTACCTTTCCAGCTAGTCTTTGAACATCATTAGGCTTTTCAGGTGACTCCAGTTGTAACACGGCTTTGATCTGCTCGATACTAGCTTATATCCCTCTTTGAGTTACAATGTAGCCTAAGAATTTGCCAGAGGATACTCCGAAGGTGCATTTAGACGGATTTAGCTTCATTTTGTATACCCTCAGGGTGTTGAATGTTTCTGCCAGGTGCCGCATGTGGTCCTTGGCTTTTTCTGATTTTACCACCATGTCATCGATATATACCTCCATAGTTCTTCTTATCTGCTCTTTGAACATGCGGTTAACCAGCCTTTGATATGTGGAGCCTGCGTTCTTTAGGCCGAATGGCATGACGTTGTATCAATATATTCCTCTTTCAGACATAAATGCCATCTTCTCTTAATCTGCAGGATCCATCTTGATATGATTGTATCCACTCCATGTGTCCAGGAATGTCAACATCTCATGTCCAGCTGTCGCATCTACCGTTGCGTCAATATGAGGCAGTGGGAAGAGATCTTTAGGGCATGCCTTGTTGAGGTCGGTGAAGTCCACACATACCCTCCATTTTCCATTATTCTTGGGCACCACCACCACGTTAGACAGCCATTCTGGATATTTTACTTCTCTTATTTTCTTTGCTGTCAGCAGACTATCTACCTCTTGGTTGATCACCTTGTTTCTTTCTGCTGCGAACTTTCTTCTTGTCTACTGGACGGGTTTACACTTTGGGTCCACATTAAGCTTATGCGTTATGATGGACGGATCTATTCCTATCATGTCATCGTGTGACCATGCGAAACAATCCATGTTATCCTGCATGAATTTGATTAGTTGCTGCCTCAAGCTTCCTGTGCATCCTGCTCCGATTAGCACAGTTCTTTCTGGGTGCAGCTTGTCCAGGTTGATTTGGTCTAGTTCTTCTACCGGGGGCTCGATGTATTCGTCCCGACAGATCGTTCAGAATTGCTATGCGGGAGGGCTGACAGTGCACTTTAGTGCCTTCTTATAGCAGCCTCTAGCTTCCTCCTGATCTCCTCTTATTGTCTCTACTCCCCATGGTGTGGGGAACTTTATGCATTGGGGATATATTGAAGGGACTTCTTTCATCTGGTGTAGCCATGGCCTTCCCAAAATGACATTATAGGTGGATGGTCCGTCTATAACCAGATACCTGACTTGCTTGTTGACTCCTCCCACATAGGTTGGTATAACTATCTCGCCTTGTGAGTTTGCTGTCTCCCCACTGAAGCCTACTAGCGGAATAGTCTTCTTCTGCAGATCCTTCTCGCCGAATCCCAGGTTTTCTATGGTCTTTTGCATGATCAGGTTGACCGAGCTGCCTGTATCTACCAGGACCTTTCTAACTGTGTAATTGGCCATTGATAGAGTGATAACAAGTGCGTCATGATGCTCTCGTTTGTCGTGCGTTTCTCCTTCATCAAAGCTGTTAGCTGGTAAGTCCCTGTGAGAAATTCTGCAAGAATTTGCTGGCCTATCTCCTTTGGTCTCGGTAACGCGTCTCTTAGCTGCTGAGTATGTCAGCCCACTTAGGTCTGAGCTGCCTGTTATCACGTTTATGATTTTGGTGCACGTAGGTGGATTTGCAGGCTTCGCAAAGCCTACCTTATTCTGCTGCTTGCCCCCACGTGGTAATAGGTGGCTTAGTTCTCCTTGTTCGTACAGGCGCTTAATCTCTCTTCGTAGTGTGTAACAGTCTTCAGTGTTATGCCCCACATCACGACGGAATTCACACTTCTTCTTGCTATCCTTTCGCCATGCCTGCTCTTCTACTGGTGGCTTGGGCCACCTTACCCTATCTCCCATCTCCCTGAGTGCTTTCAGGATTCCTCCGATGCCCGTGGTGAATCCATATTCTGCCAGAGTAGGGAGTTGCTGATTTTCCTCGATTCTGTTGACTCCCCTTCCATATGGTCTGTATCTCTCGTCCTTCTTGCTGGTGGTTAGCTTTATTCCTGATTTCTCCACGGCTGAGGTACTAGAAACACTTGGTGTATTAGGTAGGCTGGCTCTGGCTAGGATATCTTCTTCTAGTCTGATTGCGGCATCTGCCTTTTCTTGTACTGCCTCAAAGCAATGGCTGGGATGCATAGTCAGTTGCTTGTATAGGTCAGAGTCATGGTGGAGGCCTCTTTTGAAGGCTTCTACTGCTGTTGAGACGTCGCACTCTCGTACTGCTACCTTCTCATTATTGAACCTAGTATTGTATTCTCCAATGGTCTCTTCTGCCCCCTGGGCGATTCTGTACAGGTCACCTGCATGCTTCTGCGGCTTCCTGCTGCTTGCAAATTGTTGAGTGAATGCGTTCACTAATTCAGCAAATGTGGATATCGACCTATTGGGCAGGCTCACAAACCATCGAAGTGCCGGTCCTGTTAAGGTGGATCCAAATACCTTGCACATGCAAGCCTCCTTGACTTCCCTACGGCTGTTACTGTCATCATTTTCTGCTTGTACTGGCTTATATGGTCAAAGGGATTTGATGTGCCGTTAAAGATAGGCATATTTGGATTTGTGAATCCCTTTGGGATGGCCCTGCTGGATATGGTGTCCACGAATGGTGAGTTGGCATAGTTGTCTAGTGCTGCTTTCTCGAGTGGGGGTGGCAGCCCTGGGACCCTACTCAGTATTTCTTTTAGCTCCAGGTACTGCTGATTTTTTATGCTTCCTGAATCTGGGGTCCGTCTGTCGGCTGCCTGCTGGTTCAATATACTGCCTCTTGACCCGAGCACTTGAAGGTTCTGATGTGTTCCAACAGCTAGGGGGGTTGAAGTAACGACTGTCCCTGCTGCCAGTTCGGCTGGTATCTGTCCGTAGTTAGATCCAACCTTGTTACCAGTTCGGCTGGTATCTGTCGAAGTGGATTCCTGCTGCCTGATGCCCCCTGTGTCAGATCTACTAGTGGATACCTTCCTTCCCCTGCCCTGCTCGTCGGGGTGGGAGAGTGTTGTTTCAGGAAGTCTATTTATGCCTAGAGCTCTCTGTCCCTCTTCCTTGCTTCAGCTTATGCTTTCTTCTGGTCTTCTCTCATGTTTTCCATGGCTTTCTGGAGGTTCTCCACGCCAGTGAGCAAGATTTGTGTGGGACTAGGTGGCGGGGTGAGGCCTGAGCTTGCTGCCCCCTTATCTGATCTGGCTTGCGTTGTGACAGCAGGAGTCTTAGGAGGTAGAGAGGTTTTTGCTATTTGTGTTGTTCTCGAGGTATGTCCGAGAGCCTGTGTTGCCACTGTTGATGCTGGATTTTGAGTAGAAGTGTGTGGTGGTGACGGTTGTCTGCTCCCTGACACGACGTCCGATGCATCCTTATCCATTGTGTATTTAGAGTATCAACGATTGAAGACCACAATGCCCCACGGTGGGCGCCAAATTGTTTAGGTATTTTTTGCCGAATTAGTTGATTCGGGTCAATGTGGTCTTACTCGTTGGTTGATTGAATGATTGTTCGTATGTCGACGTATAAATAGGAAAATAAAGTACGAAAATATAAATTGACACGTAAGATTTGGTGACGCGGAAAACCCAATGGGGGAACAACCGCAAGAGGGACGGTACCCTGCCAAATATTGCACTATTCTCGAATGGGAGGATGATTACAATTGTATAGTAATGCTAGTCTTGCTGACGCGAGGTACCGTGTTGATGAGATCTCAGATGTATGCGTGTGGATGTGTGTATGAATGAATGTCCCCCCTTCTTCGATTACTTCCTTGGCTATTTATAGGGTAAGAACCATAGGCATGTCCTACCTTGATTATGGAAAGGGAATATAACTCTTTCCATGTTTGGTCGTCTCCCTCAATTCTCCCTGATCTCCCTGACATCTCCTTGACTCCCCCTTTCCTAATCCCAGACGCCTCCTCTGATGGGCTTCAGTCTTCTCCTACGTGTGTGCCGGCCCATTCCCATTCTCCACGCTTTATTTAATCACTGGCCCTCTTCCTCCTTATCACTCCTTCCACAATCCATTATTTTATTAAGTGGGCCTTCTCTTTATTGTGCTACTTTTAGCCCAAATAACAGGTATTAGCTTTGCTGGGATTTCTGTTTGAGCTAGCGAGTAGTTTGCAGATCCTACTCTGTTTTTCTGCTTTATTTTATGGTTTTAGTTTGAACACTTTGAGGAATTTTATTTTCGCCCTTTTTATAAAAGTGGCAATTGTTTAGACTTGACCATTTATTTTTTTTTATTCTTGAGAATTTTATACATTCTCAATTCATAACAGTTAGAACTTTTATCTTTGTGTTTTTAATCCCATTCGACAGTGATTCCGCAACTGTTTTGCATTAGATTTTATAGGGGATTACAGTTGGTATTAGAGCATCACTGCTCCCGACGCTCACACAATTATCTTTAGGAAAATGCCTAATAAATGATTTGACTAAATAAATGATTTAATGAGAGATGGGTTGAAACCATAAGGACTTGAATATTAGTTTATGTGTTCCTGCAAATTTCAATGACTAGCATTGAATCTATATTTTGTTTTTTTTTTCTCCGATAAAGCAGATGAAAGAAGGTGGACGTGAACGTTGTTTTTTTCCGGACCAGAAAGCGATCATTATGGTGATATTGAACTCGCTCAACAACCTAGCTAACCGCTTGGAGAACATGAAGCCACAAGGAAGAGACAATGGTTGTTCCAGCCCAGATTCAGTTTTGCTCAAGCTACAGACCAGTTGGCCAAGAGAGGACTCAAGTTGCATAATGGTGTAGTACACCAGGTGTAATTATACTGTGGATCCGTCAAATGGAGCGACCCAAGGCTGGTGTGTTTGTTTTCTCTACAAGGTGATGGAGTGATCATGTGACACCCTCATTCATTGCGGAAAATTAAACACGTACTTCTAGAATAAAACTGCATGGATATGTTTGTAATAGGTTCATTTGGGTAAAAACCTATGATTTTTAAAACCTGAACCTGTTATAAAGATATCCAAATTGAAAGGTGTCAAAACATACAAGGTCTAAATAAAAGTTTCAAATCATAACCATCGCTAAAGTCGCGAATAGCAAAGTTATACAACCAAATGTAAAGAGGGAGACATATGTCCCTAAAATGTATGTGACATAAAAACTCGTATAAGAGTCTCTATAAATAAAACCAAATCTAAGTAAGTCCCAAGGTTACTTTGCTCGCTAGCTCGCCCATGAACTCCATATGAGCATCACCATACCTGTCGATCGCATTTTATACAAATACGAAAGCCATAGTCAGTGGGGAGTAACTCCGAGTTCTCCCAGCCACGAAATGTCATAATTAATATAACATGTAAACATAAGAATATGAGTATGATTAACACATAGCCTTAGCATATAGATGCTAGACAATCGTGCTTATCATGTGAACAACAATATAACAACACATAGTCCTAGCATGTGAATACTAGACTGACTCATACTACACTATCATGTGAATCACATAACATCCGGGAATCCAAACCCTATCAACCGTAGCCGGCTTGCATCTCACCTTCTACGACTCATAGGATCATCAAACAAGAAAGGACAATATATCTAGAGACAGGCATAAGTTCTTAGGACAACCAATAGTCACTCAGAACTCGAGTCTATACCACGAGGTAAGGTAAACACCCTAGTCCTAAACCTGCGCAGACCTAGCGACATGCGGAAAACTACCGCATCCAAGACCCATGATAACAACACATGAGTACCCCTAAGGAGTCCACCAAAGGGGTGGCTAGTACTTAAGCTGACCACATACTTCTAAGAGTACGTTAGGAGGTCATGCCCTAACTTGGATATAAACCCACTAAGCTAAGACACAAAGGCTATTAAGCGGTGAACATATACTCATCAAAGACTATAAGGACCTATCTATGACGAAGGCCGAAATACTCACCTAGGACCTAGTCCCAGCTTGAATACTTTAGCCCACGCCACACAAGACAAGTAGGACACCCAATTAACCATAAGAGGGGCAAAGAGTCCAAACTTGCCCACACAAATGATCATACACACCCTAGCATATGAAAGGCTACGCAAGAGCATATTCAGCTGACAATCCAACAATATCTCCAATATCAATAATAATCCAAATTCCAGTTAACCAACAATACCATAATCCATGAGAACAAGCTAAAATGGCAAAGAGGCAATAAGACTTAAGCATAAGGCATCCAAAGCATCCAACAACCAACATGTGAAATGATAATCACAAATATCAAGGCATCAACATAAAACATCCAATAACAACCAATTTCACCTCAAAGACAAACCCTCGACCCGAGTCCCGCGACGGGTCATCGGTCAAAAATCGAGGTGGCGGTTTAAACCTAGTTTGACCAAACTCGTTCGGTCAATCTGGCCCAGCTCAGAGTCTTGGCCTACTTTGGCCCAAATCACAAAATTCATCCCAATATCATTCTCATGCCATTTCCAATTTCTATCATGTGAAAAACTATCAACATAAGGAAAAATATTCCAACTTACAAAATATCCAATTCAATTAAATTCTCGCATAATAATAATTACCCACATGCCAAAAATACCAAAATACATAAATACGCAAACAAAAGACCCAAAACATCAAACAATAGACCCAAGACCCGACCCGCACAACGGGCCATGAACCGGGCCTGAACCGGGCCTGAATCGCGCCCCTTTACGGGCTGTTTTGGGCGGTTTTTCTTCCCCTTTCCCCTTTTTCCTACCAAAATCCGTTTCAAGCTCAATTTAATACCGTCTCAAGCAACAATCAACAATACCCATTTTGTTTCAATACTTAAACATGTGAAAAACAACATATTTAACAAACTTTAACAACAACAATTCATGTGAAAATTAAAGTTAACATGTTATTAATCACATAAGCATCCAACACATCATAAACAACACTAATGTGACATTAAATCGTCGAGTAACTCGGAATAGTTACCTTAAGCTAGCAAAGAGACAAGTAATAACTTGAGAAAGTTTCTAAAACCCAAAATTACTCTCCGTCTTCAACCACATATGAGTCACCTAACTCATCTTCAAATTTTTCACCTATAAGAACAACAAAAACACAATTATTAAGCTTAAATTCGAAACCCTAAAAAGATGAGCATTAAAACAAAATTTGGGGAAATAAAAATAAAGCTTACTAGTAGACGAGGATTGAAGAGAGGATTCCAAATATATAATATTTATATAAATTGGTGGAGAAATAAAGGATTTATGAAGGATTTAGGGTTTTGTAAGGAGGATTTTTGAGATGAATTTTGGTTGTTTGATAAAAGGAAGAGAGAGAGTGAATTATGGAGGAAATGAAAATTGAAAGAAGGGACAATGGGGGGAGGTGGCCGGTCAAAGAGGGCATGGGAAGGTGGTCAGTTGTTTACGTTTTGGGTTTGCTTTGACAGTAATTAGAAATATTCGTCGAACGCGATTTCCGAGAATATTAAAGTTCTTAAACACGATTTTTATAAAAGATTAAGTACTCATATGCCCAATATCCAAACTCGTTTACCCAACGGCCGTAAGAAATGGGAAAATTCCAATATTACGACTTTTATCAGAAATCTATTTTATCAAAGTAAAAGGTTTAAATATAGTTTAAATTACCTTTAAACATTTCTAAACTATCAAAAATAATTTCATTTCTTCAAAATAAAATAAGATTATATTTAATCAAATAAATTTTATTTCAAATAAATTAATATTAAATTAAAATAGATTAAAATATTGCTTTTAAAATATAATAAAGGTCTTCAAATTTACGGGGTGTTACAGATCCAACGAACCATATTGCGTACTCTGGATGCCTGAAGATTCCTTCTCTAGTATCCGACTTTATTAGTCTGCGATCATCATTCTTATTCCTTTACTTTTTCAGTCTTAGCTGCTTCCTATGTCCTTATTATAAATTTTCATCTCCTATTCTGATGAATCAATACTTCTTTGTGATTCCTCCACATTGGTATCTATTCTCTTGAGATTCATTGGTTAAACTGACTCTGTCTTGGAGAAATGTGATGGAAGTTAAGTGTGTTTGAGGTCTAGTGGAGCCTTGTTACTTATGGTTTGAGGATAGTGAGTTTTACCCTTAATGTCTATCTTATAAGAGCTGTTATTTCTTCTGGATTAACTTGAATGGTGAGTGGTGGATTATGGAGTTAGAATTTTGACGTAGTTAATGGTTTCGGATTATAGGTAATTTACATATTTTGGACTTGAGGTGATTAAGGCTTTTATAGTATCCATGTGTCATTTTTGGTTGATCTAGATTGTATCCACTCCATGCGTCCAGGAATGTTAACATCTCATGTCCAGCTGTCGCATCTACCATTGCGTCAATATGAGGCAGTGGGAAGGGGTCTTTAGGGGCATGCCTTGTTGAGGTCGGTGAAGTCCACACATACTCTACATTTTCCATTCTTCTTGGGCACCACCACCACGTTTGACAGCCATTCTGGATATTTTACTTCTCTTATTTTCTTTGCTGCCAGCAGACTATCTACCTCTTGGTTGATCACCTTGTTTCTTTCTGCTGCGAACTTTCTTCTTCTCTGCTGGACGGGTTTACACTTTGGGTCCACACTAAGCTTATGCATTATGATGGACGGATCTATTCCTATCATGTCATCGTGTGACCATGCGAAACAATCCATTTCATCGTGCAGGAATTTGATTAGTTGCTGCCTCAACCTTCATGTGCATCCTGCTCCAATTAGCACAGTTCTTTCTGGGTCAGCTTGTCCAGGTTGATTTGGTCTAGTTCTTCTGCTGGGGGCTCGATGTATTCGTCCTGGACAGACTGCTTCTGTAATTGCTATGCGGGAGGGCTGACAGTGCACTTTAGTGCCTTCTTATAGCAGCCTCTAACTTCCAAATGATCTCCTCTTATTGTCTCTATTCCCCATGGTGTGGGGAACTTTATGCATTGGTGATATGTTGAAGGGACTGCTTTCATCTGGTGTAGCCACGGCCTTCCCAAAATGACATTGTAGGTGGATGGTCTGTCTATAACCAGATACCTGAGTTGCTTGTTGCCTCCTCCCACATAGGTTGGTATAACTATCTCGCCTAGTGAGTTGGCTGTCTCCGCACTGAAGCCTACTAGCGGAATAGTCTTCTTCTGCAGATCCTTCTCGCTGAATCCCATGTTTTCTATGGTCTTTAGCATGATCAGGTTGACCAAGCTGTCTGTATCTACCAAGACCTTTCTAACTGTGCAATTGGCTATTGATAGAGTGATAATAAGTGCGTCATGATGCTCTCGTTCGTCGTACGTATCTCCTTCATCAAAGCTGACAGCTGGCAAGTCGCAGTGAGAAATTCTGCAAGAATTTGCTGGCCTATCTCCTTTGCTCTCGGTAGCGCGTCTCTTAGCTGCTGAGTATGTCAGCCCACGTAGGTCTGAGCTGCCTGTCATCACGTTTATGATTTTGGTGCTCGTAGGCGGATTTGCAGGCTTCGCGGAGCCTACCTTATCCTGCTGCTTGCCCCCACGTGGTAATAGGTGGCTCAGTTCTCCTTGTTCGTACAGGCGCTTGATCTCTCTTCGTAGTGTGTAACAGTTTTCAGTGTTATGCCTCACATCACGATGGAATTCACACTTCTTCTTGCTATCCTTTCGCCATGCCTACTCTTCTACTGGTGGCTTGGGCCACGTTACCCTATCTCCCATCTCCCTGAGTGCTTTTAGGATTCCTCCGATGCCCGTGGTGAATACATATTCTGCCAGAGTAGGGAGTTGCTGATTTTCCTCGATTCTGTTGACTCCCCTTCCATATGGTCTGTATCTCTCGTCCTTCTTGCTGGTGGTTTGCTTTCTTCTGATTTCTCCACGGCTGAGGTACTAGAAACACTTGGTGTATTAGGTAGGCTGGCTCTGGCCAGGATATCTTCTTCTAGTCTGATTGCGGCAGCAGCCTTTTCTTGTGCTGCCTTAAAGCTATGGCTGGGATGCATAGTTAGTTGCTTGTATAGGTCGGAGTCATGGTGGAGGCCTCTTCTGAAGGCTTCTACTACTGTCGAGACGTCGCACTCTCGTACTGCTACCTTCTCATTATTGAACCTAGTATTGTATTCTCCAATGGTCTCTCCTGCCCCCTAGACGATTCTGTACAGGTCTCCTACATGCTTCTGGGGCTTCCTGCTGCTTGCAAATTGTTGAGTGAATGTGTTCACTAATTCAGCAAATGTGGATATCAACCTGTTGGGCAGGCCCACAAACCATTGAAGTGTCGGTCCTGTTAAGGTGGATCCAAATACCTTGCACATGCAAACCTCCTTGACATGCCCTACGACTGTTACTGTCATCATTTTCTGCTTGTACTGGCTT
This sequence comes from Silene latifolia, assembly GCF_048544455.1. NCBI lineage: Eukaryota > Viridiplantae > Streptophyta > Magnoliopsida > Caryophyllales > Caryophyllaceae > Silene > Silene latifolia. The sequence continues at coordinate 237,654,861 of NC_133538.1, forward strand.
ATATGGTCAAAGGGATCTGCTGTGCCGTCAAAGAGAGGCATATTTGGATTTGTGAACCCCTTTGGCATGGCCGTGATAGATATGGTGTCCACGAATGGTGAGTCGGCAAAGCTGTTTAGTGCTGCTTTCTTGAGTAGGGGTGGCAGCCCTGGGACCCTGCTCAATATTTCTTTTAGCTCCAGGTACTGCTGATTTGTTATGCTTTCTGAATCTGGGGTCCACCTGTCGGCTGCCTGCTGGTTCAATATACTGCCTCCTAACCCGAGCTCTTGAAGGTTCTGATGTGTTCCAGCAGCTAGGGGGTTGAAGTAACGACTGTCCCCTGCTGCCAGTTCGGCTAGTATCTGTCGGTAGTTAGATCCAACCTTGTTACTAGTTCGGCTGGTATCTGTCAAAGTGGATTCCTACTGCCTGATTGCCCCCTATGTCAGATCTAATAGTGGAGATCTTACTTCCCCTGCCCTGCTCGTCTGGGTGGCAGACTGTTTTTTCAGGAAGTCTATCTATGCCCAGGGCTCTTTGTCCCTCTTCCTTGCTTCAGCTTCTGCTTTCTTCTGGTCTTCTCTCATGTTTTCCATGGCTTTCTGGAGGTTCTCCATGCCAGTGAGCAAGATTTGAGTGGGACTAGGTGGCGAGGTGAGGCCTGTGCTTGCTGCCCCCTTATCTGATCTGGCTTGGGTTGTGACAGCAGGAGTCATAGGAGGTAGAGACGTTTTTGCTGTTGGTGTTGTTCTCAAGGTATGTCCGAGAGCCTGTGTTGCCACTGTTGATGCTGGATTTTGAGTAGAAGTGTGTGGTGGCGACGGTTGTCTGCTCCCTGACACGGCGTCCGATGCTTGCTTATCCATTGTGTATTTAGAGTATCAACTATTGACGACCACAATGCCCCACGGTGGGCGCTAAACTGTTTAGGTATTTTTTACCGAATTTTTTAATTCGGGTCAATGTGTTCTTACTCGTTGGTTGATTGAATGATTGTTCGTATGTCGACGTATAAATAGGGAAATAAAGTACGAAAATATAAATTGACACGTAAGATTTGGTGACGCGGAAAACCCAATGTGCGAACAACCGCGGGAGGGACGGTACCCTGCCAAATATTGCACTATTCTCGAATGGGAGGATGATTACAATTGTATAGTAATGCTAGTCTTGCTGATGCGAGGTATCGTGTTGATGAGATCTCAGATGTATGCGTGTGGATGTGTGTATGAATGAATGTCCCCCCTTCTTCGATTGCTTCCTTGGCTATTTATAGGGTAAGAACCCTAGCCATGTCCTACATTGGTTATGGAATGGGAATATAACTCTTTCCATGTTTTGTCGTCTCCCTCAATTCTCCCTGATCTCCTTGACATCTACTTTACTCCCCCTTTCCTAATCCCAGACGCCTCCTCTGATGGGCTTCAGTCTTCTCCTACGTGCGTGCCGGCCCATTCCCTTTCTCCACGCTTTATTTAATCACGGGCTCTCTTCCTCCTTATCACTCCTTCCACAATCCATTATTTTATCAAGTGGGCCTTCTCTTTATTGTGCTATTTTTAGCCCAAACAACAGGTATTAGCTTTGCTGGGATTTCTGTGTGAGCTAGCGAGTAGTTTGCTGATCCTACTCTTTTTTCCTGCTTTATTTTATGGTTTTAGTTTGAACACTTTGAGGAATTTTATTTTTGCCCTTTTTATAGAGGTGGCAATTGTTTAGACTTGACCATTTATTTTTTTTTTTATCCTTGAGAATTTTATACATTCTCAATTCATAACAGTTAGAACTTTTATCTTTTTGTATTTAATCCCATTCGACAGTGTTTCCGCCACTGTTTTGCATTAGATTTTATAGGGGATTACAGTTGGTATCAGAGCATCACTGCTCCCGACGCTCACACATTGATATTTAGGAAAATGCCTAATAAATGATTTGACTAAATAAATGATTTAGTGAGAGATGGGTAGAAACCATAAGGACTTGAATGTTAGTTTATGTGTTCCTGCAAAATCAATGACTAGCATTGAATCTATGTTTTGTTTTTATTTTCTCCGACAAAGAAGATGAAAGAAAGTGGACGTGAACGTTGTATTTTTCCGGACCAGAAAGCGATCATTATTGTGATATTGAACTCGCTCAACAACCTAGCTAACCGCTTGGAGAACTTGATGCCACAAGGAAGAGACAATGGTTATTCTAGCCTAGATTCAGTTTTGCTCAAGCTACAGACCAGTTGGCCAAGAGAGGACTCAAGTTCCATAATGGTGCAGTAAACCCGGTGTAATTATACTGTGGATCCGTCAGATGGAGCGACCCAAGACTGGTGTGTTTATTTTCTCTACAAGGGGATGGAGTGATCCAACGAGCCATATTGCGTACTCTAGATGCCTGAAGATTCCTTCTCTGGTCTCCAACTTTATTAGTCTGCGATCATCATTCTTATTCCTATACTTTTTCAGTCTTAGCTGCTTCCTATGTCCTTATTATAAATTTTCATCTCCTATTCTGATGAATGAATACTTCTTTGTGATTCCTCCACATTGGTATCTATTCTCTTGTGATTCATTGGTTAAACTGACTCTGTCTTGGAGAAATGTGATGGAAGTTAAGTGTGTTTGAGGTCTAGTGGAGCCTTGTTACTTATGGTTTGAGGATAGTGAGTTTTACCCTTAATGTCTATCTTGTAAGAGCTGTTATTTCTTCAGGATTAACTTGAATGGTGAGTGGTGGATTATGGAGTTAGAATTTTGACGTAGTTAATGGTTTCGGATTATAGGTAATTTACATATTTTGGACTGGAGGTGATTAAGGCTTTTATAGTATCCATGTGTCATTTTTGGTTGATCTAGATTAATCTCAGTTTCTGTTCTTATGGATTTAGATCGTTGAGTTTTGATGTGAGGTTGTTTCCTATGAGCTTTTGGAAGTGTTAGTCTTAAGAATAAAGTGTGTCTTGGCCCAACTGCAGTTAGGAATTATGTATACCTATCATATCTTAATGTCTTAACCTTAGTACTGATATTTCTCGGAGGAATATTTTGGTTCGAATTACCTTAAAGGAAATTGTTATTGGATGACCTTATATGATCGAAATTGTTGCTTGGTTGAGTTCTTAACCAACTAGTTGTTACAGTGCTATGATTGGGAATTTAATGGATTGCTGAGAGACCTTTATATTCATTTGATGGACTTCTAAGATTTTACCTTTGGATGTTACTCTGTGGATAATAGTAACTAATTAGTGTGTTTAATTGAGAGGTGCGTTGTTAGATGGTGTATTTTGGTTTGGTGTTCCATAACTCGAGAAACCTTATGAGTTTAGTAACCTTGTTGATTTTGTGGTGAGTTCAGAATAGTAAAATGCTTTGAGTGTGTTATGCCTTATTAAGCTATTTTGGGTTTATATTATATCTCGAGTGCGGATTTGATGAGTTTACAACAGTTTTAAGGGCCTTATCAGTTAACTAGATTAGTTCTCTTTTGATAACCTATGGAATTTCGGTTAGTAAGAGTGGAGTTTGGACTACTTGATGGATGTTTACTATTCTATTCTCAGAGGTTGCGCAAGTTTGTAAGGTTTTGGATGAATGTTGTCCCAACTGATAATTTTGGACATATAGGTTAGGAAGTTTGGCAACTTTGAACTTGACAACTTAGTTGCTTGGTGTTACTAACCTTGGAATTGGTTTCGATGGAAATAGGAAAGCTGGAGTTTCATAGAGGAGTTGTACCAAGATTCTCGAGATGTTTATCCCCTTTCATAATCCTTTAGAGAGTTATATATGACTCTTAAATCTTTCTCTCCCTTGCTTTAGTTTCAAAACTTTTGTCTTGATTTATCGTTGACCTTTTTCCTCGGATCTTTCTATTTTATACAAGAGTTTCGACTTTTACAAAGTTTGGTTCTCAGAAATTTTAATTTCGAGTTATGATTTAAAAACCTTAAATTTCATATTTAGTGCTACTTTCGATTAGTGTCTAAACTTGGGTTTGTTTCAAAATGTCTTAAAACTCGTTTGGAAATATACCGGAATTGCTTCAAATAAAGTTATTTAATGCATAAAAAAAACATTCAAATGTTATGTTGCATATACAAATTTGATTTCTCGTTAACCTTTTTCTTTGAGAAATTCCATTTTACACAAAATATTTTGACTTTTATAAAAATATTTTGATTATCTTGGAAATTTTGAATTATGACTAGCTTCAAAGTTTTGAACTTCTCTTTCTCTTTTAGTTTTGGGTTATCATTTAAATTTTGTTTTGTTTCGAAATGACTTGAAATTCGTTTGAAAATACTTTCGAATTTTGTTTTTCAATACTTTGATGCCTTGAGAAACTTTCAAAAGTGGTGTTGTATTTTCAAAATTTGATTTGTTCAAAGGCTTTATGTAAAATTGGCACATTTACTTTTGAAATTCGACATTGGTGGATGCTAGGACTTGTCATTAAAGACGTCTAATGACCGGTTCAGTACTTGTTGATGCACAGTTGTAAGATTTGATTTTTCCAATGTTGACTTACCCTTATCTTAGACGACAGAATGCTGGTTCGCGGCAGTATTCCCTCGTTCCATGAGATGAAACAAGTGATTTATAATGGTTCAATTTTGAAAACTGGTTTAAAAATTGTATGACCTCAACGATAATTTTTCGAAGTTAAGTGTAAACTGAAATGATTTAAAAAAAATCTTGTTCTTTAAATTTTGTTTTCTACTTTTAAGTTTCGAGGACGAAACTTTCTTTTAGTGGGGGAGATTGTAACACCCACCATTTAAATAAATCTCATTTATTTGATTTTCGTTAAAGAGGTTTATTTTTATTTCATTTTATAATAATTTTGGTTTAGTGTTTTATTTAACACCATTTTTATTAATTTTAGTCCTATTTAATAAATGGATCGACTTTTAATTATATGTCACTTTTTTTTTATAAAATGGGAAAACGATTCTGGTTCATCATTTTTTTGGATAGTGTTAATAGTAATTTTAATACAAAGCATTTTATACACTTTGTATTTATTAAAACTTATGAGATAATATTTACATCATCCCTTTTATTTATTCTTATTCAAAATATTTATTCTTATTTAACATGGGAAGATATTTTTGGTTGTTTAAACAATCATTTTGGCCAATCAACTTAAAACTTTTAAGAAGCTTTATTTCTTATTTTAATCTCTTATAAACCCTACCTATTGTGTAGATTCATTAGGGTTTTATTGAAACAAAAACAAAAAAATCAAAACTTCAACCTTCTGCCTCTGTCGTTGTTTCAAACAAAATTACGTACGTGTCTGCCTTCTTGCTTCTTTATTTCCGTTTTACAAATTAGTCTATGTACGTGCTTGCCTTCTTGCTTCTTTATTTGGATCGACCTTCTCTCATCATCCGTTCATCCTATTCTAAGGGTTTGTAGAGGAGATATTGAAGGCTAGCAAATGTGGATTCGGATTCGGATTCGTAACAAGGTAACTACGACGTTACTCGGTATTACATTGATTTAATTGTTGTAGTTGTATGTATTATTGCATTTTTGTGGTCTTATAAAGATTTATTGATTAATATTATTTTCGAACCATATGATTTCTGATCCCTTAATGTTTATAAATTATTTTGATTATTCATAATTTTATTTTGTCAAATTGGAAACTATTTAGTTGATATATTGATTTTTATGTTTTAATCGATTGTTTTGATATTAGGGTTTTAATAATTCATTTTTTTATAATTTAAACTGATGTAAATTATTTTTCTAGATTTAATTGTTGATTTTATGATACCATGAATTTTCGTGGTAATTGTTTTGGAGTTTTAGTATTTATATCGTAATTTAAAGTATTGATGCAGTTTCTGAGATTATAGCGATTCTGTTCGGTTTTAATTATATTAAAAATACTAAATCAAATTATAAATTCACGAGGTTTTAATATGTGGCAGAGAAATGGAGTATTAGGTTGTGTATAAATTTGTAGGTCTTCAATCATTATTTTCGATTTATGGTGTATTTTACAAGTTTGATGAAAATCGTTGTTAAATCTATCAAATATGTTCGTCTGTTTGTAAAAATCATATCACTTGTTTTTATTTCGAATTTGCAAAAGTATAAAGAATAGACTCCTATTATTTTAAAGTGTAGAGTCTGCATAAAACATTTCATAAGATTTAAACTTACGGTTTGGTCAGAATAAATTACTTGTGAACAACTCGCCTATAAAACGTGTTTCTGACTTTTCTCAAAGATTCATTTTTAAAATATATTTTTATTTTTATTTTGATATAGTAGCTAATATTTTTCTCAAAGAAGATTTATAATTTTGACTTATGTTTAAAATTATGCCTTGACTTAAAATATTTTCTAAAAGTGGATTTATGAACTGAAACATTATGGGTGACGTTTTCTGACAGGTTTTAGAAATGAATTTTTAGACCCCTGATAATTTCGTAATTTAAAGTTGGTCAAAAAATGAAAGTTATAGCTAAATGTGGCAGGAAACCATGAAAACTAGCCTTGTGTCTTTTCGATTTTTCTGTAATTAATTATGAATTTTACAATACTGTTGTTCAGTTTTATAAACCAATGTAGAACTCCGTCTCATTAAAGCCTAAGTAATAATTCTTTACTAAAGTCCCTTAAGTCAAGGGATGGTCTTTAAAGTTTAATTACAGTGACTTATCTATTTTAAAGTCCTTGAATTAATTTTATACTTTTGGAAGTAAAGTTTAAGTTTTCTGTTTTGAAGAAATAAAAGTGTGGTTCACTTACGAACATTTGAATGATATACAATGAATAATATACTATCCTTGGGATGTTTTTAAGTTTGGAATAATTAAATTAAGGGCAAAGAATAATAAACTAAGGCATACGGGTTCTTATACAGCTATATGATTGGGTACTCTTGTGGGAGGTACAGATTGTCGTAGAGTCATGTACATGTACTTAGACTGGGACTACGCACTGCGTGGTAAGACGAGTCCTGTTATAATAATAATAATAATAATAATAATAATAATAATAATAATAATAATAATAATAATAATAATAATAATAATAATAATAATAATAATAATAATAATAATAATAATAATAATAATAATAAAATAATAATAATAATAATAATAACAATAATAATAATAATAATAATAACAATAATAATAATAATAATAACAATAATAATAATAATAATAATAATAATAATAATAATAATAATAATAATAATAATAATAATAATAATAATAATAATAATAATAATAATAATAAGATTTTGGATCATATGAGAATGGCACAAGCGTGAGAACGGTGAGAATGCGCGTCAGTCGTTGGATCTTGTCTGACGTGGCTAATCTAAGGGCCTATAACGCGCGCTTCTTTACCAAAACTTGAGGGCTTTGTCTTTCTTTTTCCCTGAAATTTACCTCGCGCTTCTTCGTTAAGCTTTCAACCATGGATTCCGACCTTTTTTTGTTAAGCTTTCAACTATTTCTCTCTCCTTATTCTCTGTAGAGTTGCATTTTCGTCTTTCTGTTGGATTTTCTCTTACCTATTTCGTCATGAAGGTATATACTGTTTAGCTTCAAGCTTTTTTCGATTTCGTCCTTAATTTATTTAGTCCGTTTTATGTAACTCTACTGTAACCTAAATTAATGTTTCTTATGTTCATTTTGCCGGATTATTCATTTATTGATGAATTTTGAGTTCAGTATTGTTGTTAAAATCGAAATTTGCGTTTTCATTTGCATGCTATCAGAATTTGTATTTGTCGCATTGTTTGTTGATTTCGTAACTTGCTTATACATTTCGATTTGTTTGTTGTTTTTTAGTTTGATCTAGTTTGTGCTTTTTTGGATTTTGTTGAATTTTAAGTACTTTTAACGTAAGTAGCATCAATTTAAGACCACATGCAAAAGGTCATAATTGCGTGCACATTATTGTTGTAGATCATGCACATTTCAATAAAACTGATAGGACATTTCTTCGTGAAACGTGTACAACACAACACAACTGATTAATATTACATGCAAAACTACTTTCAGTTATTGAAGCGCAAAGGCGATCCTGGAACTGTTACATGCCGTATTTCTTCGAGGTTGAACAACCTCAGTCCTACTGTTGATGATCCTACTCCAACGTTCTCCCGTATTACCACCCGGATGTCCCTAAAAGTTTTGTTGATGTCCTTCGACACCTTGATTACAATCAATGGTGTACTCTGGAAGAGATTGGTTTTTCTTCATTGTTCTGGCTAAGGGTTACAAGGCTTCCTTTACGCCTTGGTTATTTGTTAATTGAGAACTACAACCCGTATTCGGATTTCATCATTCTACCTGATAAACAGCGCATTCGTGTTTCTGCTTCTTGTATTCATGATGCTGTTGGCCTCCCAATTGGAGGAAAACTTGTTTTACTTTTATGCTGTAGTGACGAAGATGCAGAATGTGATGCGTTTTACGCGCATTGGAAAGCTCAATTTCATGTTGATGGTCAAGTGGATATCAAGACCCTTGCAGAGCATATTATTTGTCATGATGATTACAGTGATCAATTTAAGAATAATTTTGTGGTGCTTGCTGTGTCTTTGTTAATGTGCAACAATCAGAAGCCGTTCGTCAATCACCATGTACTAAAATTGCTGAGGAATGTGTCTGCCATTGGTCAGTTTGATTGGTGTCAATTTGTCATGGAGAGTTTGCGGTATAACACAAAGGATTGGGTCAAGAAGGGGAAGAAGAATCACTTTACTGGACCTCTCCTGTTTCTAATGGTACAAATCTTCTGGGTTACATTTATTGTTAGTTATTATGGTTTTAAAACCTGCCATTTTCCAGTTGATACCCGTCGTTGTGAGTACCAAAAATAAGATTTATAATTTCCTATTAAGACTAACCTAGGCTAGTGGTAACAGGGTCGAACCACAAGGAGGCGAATGTAATTAATAGCTGTCTAATTTAGTCTAAGGTAACGAAAGTGGGGGTTTAATTGATTTGGTCTACAACTAACAGCAAATAAAGACAATAAACAAAATACGGATAAAAATAGATAATAAAAGGGGTGCAAGGATGGTCGGTTCGTTATAGTTTCGACGGCAGCATACTAAACAGGTCTAAATCAAAACACATGAGGCGGGAAATAAAGAGGTCCTCTCGGTCCACTCTTAACAAATAGCATCTTTCGATCTCGCTATAAGTCCCTAATATCACTAATACTAACTTTCGTCCTGAAAAGTGATTTACGGTCTAAACTTTACCTATCTTTCGATCTCAGTATAGTTTAGTCATTTTAATTGGTGATCTAATAACTGTCCCTATCTTTCGATCTAATGGGTCAGTCAAATCCTAAACATTCAACTAGTCGTGTGCACTCGATTCGTCGAATAAAGAATTAAAACAATTAAAACGAAAATAAAACCCCACGAGGTCAGTCGATCGACCAAGTATGTCAGTCGATCGACTGACATGCGAATCAGGTCGTGTTCATTATTCTGCCGCCTACACTATAATTCCCCTACATCCTAGCACAATTGATTTAGCTACTCATGCTGATGGGTATAACAACAATAAAACTAATGAAATAAATAGAAGAATTCATACTTAAAATGATAAAATAAACAATTGCCATTAACGATGATAAAGGTTTCGGGAGACTAACTAACAATTCTATACTATGAGCAATAAAGTAATGAAACTGAAAATAGAGCAGGAAGAATACCGAAATTGCAGGGGAACGATTGAGAAACGAAAATTCCGATGCTAAACAATATTCCAAACCCTAATTATTGATAAACTAAACTGAATGTGAAACTAGGTAAAAGTCGGATGATGAATCTGATGTTCTAGGTTACGTTATATAGCAAACATACGTAACACTTATTATCAAAACCTAAACATAGTGGGCTTCAAGTTCCTCGATCTTTTATTTTGCGTCAGACCCGTTGTTCAGTCGATCGACCATAAGCATCAGTCGATCGACCAACTTGCGCTGTACAGGAGCTGCTGTATGTCGTGCTCTGGTCGATCGACTAGGTATATCAGTCGATCGACCAAGGGTGCTGTACAGTAGTGCATTCTGACGAATTCTGCAGCACGCACCGATCTTAAAACAGCTGCCATTTCTTCGTTCCTTGGTCAAATCAGGCATTCTACGCGGCGTTGTAAAGCTAAGAGGATAAGCTTTCACCTCCAATTGGAATCACTCGATTATAGGCTCTAGAACTCGAGATATTGCCATCTGAAGCAGGCTGCAATAATGTGAAGTGCTTCTTTGATTGTTAAACTCGTACGCACCCATGCTTTTGCTATCTTTAGGCCTTGAAACGCGCACCAAGCTCATTCTTCGAGTCACTACTCCATGTCAAATGCAATGCTAAGTACTTAGGGACGGATTTGGCTCGATTTCTACTCATTTCCGCATAAATCTGCAATATTACATAAAAATACGAAAGTAGACAAAATGGGGCAAATAGTAGCATAAACTACATAAATGAGCTCTGAAATGCGTGTAAAATAGGGCGTAAAACAACATATTTAGGACACGCATCAAACTTCCCCAAACCAAACCCTTGCTTGTCCCCAAGCAAGAACTAGACTCGATCTAAAGGAACGAGTTCAAACTCAGAGCGAAATGCAATTGAATAGCTTAAACCAATTTAATGCAATAACCAACAATCAATTAGCAAATGAATCATGCAAACGAGTTATGGAGTCGTTAGAAATATTGCTGAATCGTTAACTATAGAGACTTATCAAATTGGACTCTCACGGGTCGCTCAAATCACTCATAAGCATAGGTGAATATATGTAAGATAGAAAGAATTCATTTTGTAGTGACTCTCACCTAACTACGACCCATAAGAACATGCCTGCAATCAAATATGAAAGTAATCTCTATGACCGTACATATGCATTCCAACCAACAAATGACCATGACACATGCCGAGGTATATATGGGATATGTGAGGTATGGGTAAGAAGAGGCAAAACATTTTATGGAAAAGTGGAGGTACAGGTGATCAAGCTAGTACCAAAACGGAACCATATGGCAACATCCAACTTCTTGCTCATATTCAATCGAAACGGTGCTATAGCAAGCACAAATCTCACAATTTCCAGGTATAAAAGCAATCAACCAACTCCCCATAAAATATGAATAATACATGGGAGCAAAAATCGCCAAAAGATAAAGGCTTGAATTATGCGAATTGATTCTTTCTTTTTTATTCCGTCGAACTCAACGATCGACCCAAAGAGAGCGATCGATCGATCGCTTTGAACAAAGATCTGAAACCTCTTTTATTTTCTTTTTTTTTTTTTTTTTTTTTTCGAATCATTTTTTTCATCTCTTTTTTGTTTCTTTTCTATTTCTTTCTTTCTTTCTTTTCATTTTCCCAACAACATCTCAATCGAGCAAATACCACCAAAAACGAAGTAACAATCCCAAAAACGTAAACTACTAGCTTGACAAGGGCAGGCTATATGTAGGATGTGGTTAACGGGACAAAAAAGGCTATTTTTGGCAGTGTGGAGCTTATGGGCATAATGAATAAAGGAAAACCTCTACCACATGTGTCAACAAACCACAAACAGAATGCATACAGGTATTAAGCAGATTAAGTTCATATTTATGCAAATTAAGGAAACATGTCTCATAAGGAGTACTACTCACATTCCTAAATAAACCGGTCATAGATGTCACCAGTTAAAGGCTCTAAATCTCAGAGATATGATGTAGGTTGCCAAAATTCTAAGTCAAGTCTCAAGTCCAGCAAGAAATTTAACGAAAACTCGTAGATATGCATATGTGATTCTACTAATAACATGTCAATTAAGCACGGCTTAGGCATAAACAAATTTGTAATTGCAATATTATCATTGAAATACTACCGTTCCGACTCGACCTATATGCTAAAATAAACATGCATTTTTTTGAATTTTTTGAAATTTTTCAATTTTTTTGGATTTTCTGTATATATGAAAAATGAAATAAACAATGCAAAACAAGATGTAGACGTGAATGCAAGCAAATGATAAGCGACGCAAAACCCTTCCCCAAACCAAATCGCACAATGTCCCCATTGTGCAAAATCATGTAATGAAGAAAGAGAAACGGGAATATGCGTAAAATGAAATAGGTAAAATGACGTGAAGTGGAAATCGGGAACTCACAAGATTTTAAGCGCAACGAAGGAAACCTCCCCAAACCAGCGTAAGCTAGGAGGTTTCAGTAGCTAGCAGTGCTACCAATAAGTACCTGAAAAGACAAACAAATACCACGCATAAAATCGAGAAAGACAATAATGAAGCGGTAAAATTGTGCACAATTGGGAAGAATAGAAGAAATAAATAAAACGACGGAAGATAAAGTGGAGTAGAAAACTCCCTTAAGTCCGCAAATCGACCAAACATAGCAGGAGAGAGGTCGTGAACAGGTACAGCAGTGCAGGATGGTCGATCGACCACACCACTCAGTCGATCGACCAAGTGAACAGGAACAGAAGCTCCTGGAAATCGCACCGATCGATCGACCATACACTCGGATCGATCGATCGAAAATATCATTGTAACTTCTTATTTCTTCGTATTTGCTAAATTACTTGAGCTAATGAGGTCTAAAAACCTGCAAGTGCACAATAATACACGCCCAAAATTGCGCAAAACCCAAAATAAAGTCTAAAGCATATAAAATCCTAAGCAAGCAAAATTAAATGCGAAGTTTCGCGCACACAAAAGCAATAAAAAGTGTCTAACAAAAGCAAATAAAATGAAGGTTTTTTTTGATAAAGCATGTGATCAACTAGTAGTTGATCAAGAACGGCCACGGTATGGCCCACTACTAGGCTTCTCGATCGAACGCAGTGGCTTCAAAGAATCACAAATCTACTCCCGGCCTCCACAACATGGCAACGGAAGAACAACAACGTCTCGCAGCATCCGGATCCCAATCTTTCACCTTAGCGCACAGCTTCTTCTTAGACGGCATATCCTCATCAGGACCTCCTCCTGGATCATATATCCGGGCAGTGCCAGACTTCAAGCTAGGAACACCCAACTCACCTCCGGGGTCTTTGAACTTGCCAAGACCTGTAGAAAGAGAAACAAAGCGATGTTCCTCCAATTTGTTCCCAAACTGGGACGGAGGCGTCAATCCTACAGCAGCAAATGGTTCAACAGAAGGAGTAGGAAGGTACACATAATCGACTAAAGGAGTGGAATTACCTCTAATCGGATAGGAGTGGTCTTCATTTACCTTCTCATCGTCATCCGGAATAGGCGTTGGTGACGATTTAACAATTCCCAAGGCTGCAGGGGTTGATCGAACAGCATCACTACTCGATCGAGTAGTTTCCTCCTCCAAAGATAATCGGTCGATCGACCACTGGTTCCGATCGATCGAACGCTCTCCTTCGCAATGTCATTCGTTCGACCACATAAATCCGCTTGATCGAATTCTTCATGTGGCACAAAGATTGAAGTCTTCAATTGACGCTTCATCTTCCCCCAAATCATCATCCTCCGAGTCATACACATCATCATTTTGCTCGGCAGATACTTGAGCCAAGAGAAGCTCAAGTCTTTTGAAAGAAGCTTCTCTCTGTTCAACGATTTCTTGCATTTGGAGTTTAAGCATCTCCACCATAGACTTCAATTCCGCACTCTCTTCGAAGGAAGAGGGCCTTGCGAGGCGGTGCAAAGGAATATGAAGGCTCTTGGAAGCCTTGCATAGATAGCACGGATGTGGCGGCGCATAATGATCTTGTTTATAATGCCGGTAAGCATAGACTTGGTCCATATCTCGCTCGGCACATAACGTAAGCATGCCCCTCGGCGCCACATCTCCCACAAATCTCCACCGCCGCTCCCAAGAATGGAACATGGGTGGACTCTCTCTGAAGTACCGCAAATAAACAACACTAAAGGAGAAGATAAGAACGCCTCAAGGTACTCAGTCTTCCCTTGAGGCGAAAAACAGACTAAAATAAAGACAACCAAAAATTAGAACAATTGCCTCCCCGAACGAATCGCAAAAATTTGATACCCGTCGTTGTGAGTACCAAAAATAAGATTTATAATTTCCTATTAAGACTAACCTAGGCTAGTGGTAACAGGGTCGAACCACAAGGAGGCGAATGTAATTAATAGCTGTCTAATTTAGTATAAGGTAACGAAAGTGGGGGTTTAATTGATTTGGTCTACAACTAACAAAGAAATAAAGACAATAAACAAAATACGGATAAAAATAGATAATAAAAGGGGTACAAGGATGGTCGGTTCGTTATAGTTTCGACGGCAGCATACTAAACAGGTCTAAATCAAAACACATGAGGCGGGAAATAAAGAGGTCCTCTCGGTCCACTCTTAACAAATAGCATCTTTCGATCTCGCTATAAGTCCCTAATATCACTAATACTAACTTTCGTCCTGAAAAGTGATTTACGGTCTAAACTTTACCTATCTTTCGATCTCAGTATAGTTTAGTCATTTTAATTGTTTGATCTAATAACTCGTCCCCTATCTTTCGATCTAATGGGTCACTAAATCCTAAACATTCAACTAGTCGTGTGCACTCGATTCGTCGAATAAAGAATTAAAACAATTAAAACGAAAATAAAACCCCACGAGGTCAGTCGATCGACCAAGTATGTCAGTCGATCGACTGACATGCGAATCAGGCCGTGTTCATTATTCTGCCGCCTACACTATAATTCCCCTACATCCTAGCACAATTGATTTAGCTACTCATGCTGATGGGTATAACAACAATAAAACTAATGAAATAAATAGAAGAATTCATACTTAAAATGATAAAATAAACAATTGACATAAACGATGATAAAGGTTTCGGGAGACTAACTAACAATTCTATACTATGAGCAATAAAGTAATGAAACTGAAAATAGAGCAGGAAGAATACCGAAATTGCAGGGGAACGATTGAGAAACGAAAATTCCGATGCTAAACAATATTCCAAACCCTAATTATTGATAAACTAAACTGAATGTGAAACTAGGTAAAAATCGGATGATGAATCTGATGTTCTAGGTTACGTTATATAGCAAACATACGTAACACTTATTATCAAAACCTAAACATAGTGGGCTTCAAGTTCCTCGATCTTTTATTTTGCGTCGAGACCGTTGTTCATCGATCGACCATAAGCATCAGTCGATCGACCAACTTTATACTGTACAGAGCTGCTGTATGTTGTGCTCTGGTCGATCGACTAGGTATATCAGTCGATCGACCAAGGGTGCTGTACAGTAGTGCATTCTGACGAATTCTGCAGCGCGCACCGATCTTAAAACAGCTGAAATTTCTTCGTTCCTTGGTCAAATCAGGCGTTCTACGCAGAGTTGGAAAGCTAAGAGGATAAGATTTCACCTCCAATTGGAATCACTCGATTATCAGCTCTAGAACTCGAGATATTGCCATCCAAGCGGTGCAATAATGTGAAGTGCTTCTTTGCTTGTTAAACTCGTACGCACCCATACTTTTGCTATCTTTAGGCCTTGAAACGCGCACCAAGCTCATTCTTCGAGTCACTACTCCATGTCAAATGCAATGCTAAGTACTTAGGGACGGATTTGGCTCGATTTCTACTCATTTCCGCATAAATCTGCAATATTACATAAAAATACGAAAGTAGACAAAATGGGGCAAATAGTAGCATAAACTACATAAATGAGCTCTGAAATGCGTGTAAAATAGGGCGTAAAACAACATATTTAGGACACGCATCAAACTTCCCCAAACCAAACCCTTGCTTGTCCCCAAGCAAGAACTAGACTCGATCTAAAGGAACGAGTTCAAACTCAGAGCGAAATGCAATTGAATAGCCTAAACCAATTTAATGCAATAACCAACAATCAATTAGCAAATGAATCATGCAAACGAGTTATGGAGTCGTTAGAAATATTGCTGAATCGTTAACTATAGAGACTTATCAAATTGGACTCTCACGGGTCGCTCAAATCACTCATAAGCATAGGTGAATATATGTAAGATAGAAAGAATTCATTTTGTAGTGACTCTCACCTAACTACGACCCATAAGAACATGCCTGCAATCTAATATGAAAGTAATCTCTATGACTGTACATATGCATTCCAACCAACAAATGACCATGACACATGCCGAGGTATATATGGGATATGTGAGGTATGGGTAAGAAGAGGCAAAACATTTTATGGAAAAGTGGAGGTACAGGTGATCGAGCTAGTACCAAAACGGAACCATATGGCAACATCCAACTTCTTGCTCATATTCAATCGAAACGGTGCTATAGCAAGCACAAATCTCACAATTTCCAGGTATAAAAGCAATCAACCAACTCCCCATAAAATATGAATAATACATGGGAGCAAAAATCGCCAAAAGATAAAGGCTTGAATTATGCGAATTGATTCTTTCTTTTTCATTCCTTCGAACTCCAGTCGATCGACCCAGTAGAGCAGTCGATCGACTGCTTTGAACAGTACAGAACCTCTTTTATTTTCTTTTTTTTTTCGAATAATTTTTTTCATCTCTTTTTTGTTTCTTTTCTATTTCTTTCATTCTTTCTTTTCATTTTCCCAACAACATCTCAATCGAGCAAATACCACCAAAAACGAAGTAACAATCCCAAAACGTAAACTACTAGCTTGACAAGGGCAAAGCTATATGTAGGATGTAGTTAACGGGACAAAAAGGCTATTTTTGGCAGTGTGGAGCTTATGGGCATAATGAATAAAGGAAAACCTCTACCACATGTGTCAACAAACCACAAACCGAATGCATACAGGTATTAAGCAGATTAAGTTCATATTTATGCAAATTAAGGAAACATGTCTCATAAGGAGTACTACTCACATTCCTAAATAAACCGGTCATAGATGTCACCAGTTATAGGCTCTAAATCTCAGAGATATGATGTAGGTTGCCAAAATTCTAAGTCAAGTCACAAGTCCAAAGAAGAAATTTAACGAAAACTCGTAGATATGCATATGTGATTCTACTAATAACATGTCAATTAAGCACGGCTTAGGCATAAACAGTTGTAATTGCAATATCATCATTGAAATACTACCGTTCCGACTCGACCTATATGCTAAAATAAACATGCATTTTTTTGAATTTTTTGAAATTTTTCAATTTTTTTGGATTTTCTGTATATATGAAAAATGAAATAAACAATGCAAAACAAGATGTAGACGTGAATGCAAGCAAATGATAAGCGACGCAAAACCCTTCCCCAAACCAAATCGCACAATGTCCCCATTGTGCAAAATCATGTAATGAAGAAAGAGAAACGGGAATATGCGTAAAATGAAATAGGTAAAATGACGTGAAGTGGAAATCGGGAACTCACAAGATTTTAAGCGCGTGAAGGAAACCTCCCAAACCAAATAAGTAAGCTAGGAGGTTTCAGTAGCTAGCAGTGCTACTAATAAGTACCTGAAAAGACAAACAAATACCACGCATAAAATCGAGAAAGACAATAATGAAGCGGGAAAATTGTGCACAATTGGGAAAAATAGAAGAAATAAATAAAACGACGGAAGATAAAGTGGAGTAGAAAACTCCCTTAAGTCCGCAAATCGACCAAACATAGCAGGAGAGAGGTCGTGAACAGTGCAGGATGGTCGATCGACCACACCACTCAGTCGATCGACCAAGTGAACAGGAACAGAAGCTCCTGGAAATCGCAGACCGATCGATCGACCATACAAATTTCGATCGATCGATCGAAAATCTCTTTGTAACTTCTTATTTCTTCGTATTTGCTCAATTACTTGAGCTAATGAGGTCTAAAAACCTGCAAGTGCACAATAATACAGCCCAAAATTGCGCAAAACCCAAAATAAAGTCTAAAGCATATAAAATCCTAAGCAAGCAAAATAAAATGGAAGTTTCGCGCACACAAAAGCAATAAAAAGTGTCTAACAAAAGCAAATAAAATGAAGGTTTTTTTGATAAAGCATGTGATCAACTAGTAGTTGATCAAGAACGGCCACGGTATGGCCCACTACTAGGCTTCGATCAACGCAGTGGCTTCAAAGAATCGTCAAATCTACTCCCGGCCTCCACAACATGGCAACGGAAGAACAACAACGTCTCGCAGCATCCGGATCCCAATCTTTCACCTTAGCGCACAGCTTCTTCTTAGACGGCATATCCTCATCAGGACCTCCTCCTGGATCATATATCCGGGCAGTGCCAGACTTCAAGCTAGGAACACCCAACTCACCTCCGGGGTCTTTGAACTTGCCAAGACCTGTAGAAAGAGAAACAAAGCGATGTTCCTCCAATTTGTTCCCAAACTGGGACGGAGGCGTCAATCCTACAGAAGCAAATGGTTCAACAGAAGGAGTAGGAAGGTACACATAATCGACTAAAGGAGTGGAATTACCTCTAATCGGATAGGAGTGGTCTTCATTTACCTTCTCATCGTCATCCGGGCGTTGGTGACGATTTAACAATTCCCAAAAGGTGCAGGGGTTGATCGAACAAAGATCACTACTCGATCGAGTAGTTTCCTCCTCCAAAGATAATCGGTCGATCGACCACTGGTTCCAGTCGATCGAACGCTCTCCCTTCTGCAATGTCATTCGTTCGACCACATAAATCTGCTTGATCGAATTCTTCATGTGGCACAGCATTGAAGTCTTCAATTGACGCTTCATCTTCCCCCAAATCATCATCCTCCGAGTCATACACATCATCATTTTGCTCGGATATACTTGAGCCAAGAGAAGCTCAAGTCTTTTGAAAGAAGCTTCTCTCTGTTCAACGATTTCTTGCATTTGGAGTTTAAGCATCTCCACCATAGACTTCAATTCCGCACTCTCTTCGAAAGGAAGAGGGCCTTCTTTGAGAGGCGGTGCGAAAGGAATATGAAGGCTCTTGGAAGCCTTGCTGATATCACGGATGTGGCGGCGCATAATGATCTTGTTTATAATGCCGGTAAGCATAGACTTGGTCCATATCTCGCTCGCACATAACGAAGCATGCCCCTCGGCGCCACATCTCCCACAAATCTCCACCGCTCTCCCAAGAATGGAACATGGGTGGACTCTCCTGTAAATCGCAAATAAACAACACTAAAGGAGAAGATAAGAACTGCCTCAAGGTACTCAGTCTTCCCTTGAGGCGAAAAACAAACTAAAATAAAGACAACCAAAAATTAGAACAATTGCCTCCCGAAGAACGGCGCCCAAAATTTGATACCCGTCGTTGTGAGTACCAAAAATAAGATTTATAATTTCCTATTAAGACTAACCTAGGCTAGTGGTAACAGGGTCGAACCACAAGGAGGCGAATGTAATTAATAGCTGTCTAATTTAGTATAAGGTAACGAAAATGGGGTTTAATTGATTTGGTCTACAACTAACAAAGACAAATAAAGACAATAAACAAAATACGGATAAAAATAGATAATAAAAGGGGTACAAGGATGGTCGGTTCGTTATAGTTTCGACGACAGCATACTAAACAGGTCTAAATCAAAACACATGAGGCGGGAAATAAAGAGGTCCTCTCGGTCCACTCTTAACAAATAGCATCTTTCGATCTCGCTATAAGTCCCTAATATCACTAATACTAACTTTCGTCCTGAAAAGTGATTTACGGTCTAAACTTTACCTATCTTTCGATCTCGGTATAGTTTAGTCATTTTAATTGTTTGATCTAATAACTCGTCCCTATCTTTCGATCTAATGGGTCAGTCAAATCCTAAACATTCAACTAGTCGTGTGCACTCGATTCGTCGAATAAAGAATTAAAACAATTAAAACGAAAATAAAACCCCACGAGGTCAGTCGATCGACCAAGTATGTCAGTCGATCGACTGACATGCGAATCAGCCGTGTTCATTATTCTCGCCGCCTACACTATAATTCCCCTACATCCTAGCACAATTGATTTAGCTACTCATGCTGATGGGTATAACAACAATAAAACTAATGAAATAAATAGAAGAATTCATACTTAAAATGATAAAATAAACAATTGACATAAACGATGATAAAGGTTTCGGGAGACTAACTAACAATTCTATACTATGAGCAATAAAGTAATGAAACGAAAATAGAGCGGAAGAATACCGAAATTGCAGGGGAACGATTGAGAAACGAAAATTCCGATGCTAAACAATATTCCAAACCCTAATTATTGATAAACTAAACTGAATGTGAAACTAGGTAAAAATCGGATGATGAATCTGATGTTCTAGGTTACGTTATATAGCAAACATACGTAACACTTATTATCAAAACCTAAACATAGTGGGCTTCAAGTTCCTCGATCTTTTATTTTGCGTCAGACCCGTTGTTCAGTCGATCGACCATAAGCATCAGTCGATCGACCAACTTGCGCTGTACAGGAGCTGCTGTATGTCGTGCTCTGGTCGATCGACTAGGTATATCAGTCGATCGACCAAGGGTGCTGTACAGTAGTGCATTCTGACGAATTCTGCAGCGCGCACCGATCTTAAAACAGCTGAAATTTCTTCGTTCCTTGGTCAAATCAGGCGTTCTACGCGGAGTTGGAAAGCTAAGAGGATAAGCTTTCACCTCCAATTGGAATCACTCGATTATCAGCTCTAGAACTCGAGATATTGCCATCTGAAGCAGGCTGCAATAAGGTGAAGTGCTTCTTTGCTTGTTAAACTCGTACGCACCCATACTTTTGCTATCTTTAGGCCTTGAAACGCGCACCAAGCTCATTCTTCGAGTCACTACTCCATGTCAAATGCAATGCTAAGTACTTAGGGACGGATTTTTCTCGATTTCTACTCATTTCCGCATAAATCTGCAATATTACATAAAAATACGAAAGTAGACAAAATGGGGCAAATAGTAGCATAACCTACATAAATGAGCTCTGAAATGCGTGTAAAATAGGGCGTAAAACAACATATTTAGGACACGCATCAAACTTCCCCAAACCAAACCCTTGCTTGTCCCCAAGCAAGAACTAGACTCGATCTAAAGGAACGAGTTCAAACTCAGAGCGAAATGCAATTGAATAGCCTAAACCAATTTAATGCAATAACCAACAATCAATTAGCAAATGAATCATGCAAACGAGTTATGGAGTCGTTAGAAATATTCTTCAATCGTTAACTATAGAGACTTATCAAATTGGACTCTCACGGGTCGCTCAAATCACTCATAAGCATAGGTGAATATATGTAAGATAGAAAGAATTCATTTTGTAGTGACTCTCACCTAACTACGACCCATAAGAACATGCCTGCAATCTAATATGAAAGTAATCTCTATGACCGTACATATGCATTCCAACCAACAAATGACCATGACACATGCCGAGGTATATATGGGATATGTGAGGTATGGGTAAGAAGAGGCAAAACATTTTATGGAAAAGTGGAGGTACAGGTGATCAAGCTAGTACCAAAACGGAACCATATGGCAACATCCAACTTCTTGCTCATATTCAATCGAAACGGTGCTATAGCAAGCACAAATCTCACAATTTCCAGGTATAAAAGCAATCAACCAACTCCCCATAAAATATGAATAATACATGGGAGCAAAAATCGACAAAAGATAAAGGCTTGAATTATGCGAATTGATTCTTTCTTTTTCATTCCTTCGAACTCCAGTCGATCGACCCAGTAGAGCAGTCGATCGACTGCTTTGAACAGTACAGAACCTCTTTTATTTTCTTTTTTTTTTTCGAATAATTTTTTTCATCTCTTTTTTGTTTCTTTTCTATTTCTTTCATTCTTTCTTTTCATTTTCCCAACAACATCTCAATCGAGCAAATACCACCAAAAACGAAGTAACAATCCCAAAAACGTAAACTACTAGCTTGACAAGGGCAGGCTATATGTAGGATGTGGTTAACGGGACAAAAAAGGCTATTTTTGGCAGTGTGGAGCTTATGGGCATAATGAATAAAGGAAAACCTCTACCACATGTGTCAACAAACCACAAACCGAATGCATACAGGTATTAAGCAGATTAAGTTCATATTTATGCAAATTAAGGAAACATGTCTCATAAGGAGTACTACTCACATTCCTAAATAAACCGGTCATAGATGTCACCAGTTATAGGCTCTAAATCTCAGAGATATGATGTAGGTTGCCAAAATTCTAAGTCAAGTCTCAAGTCCAGCAAGAAATTTAACGAAAACTCGTAGATATGCATATGTGATTCTACTAATAACATGTCAATTAAGCACGGCTTAGGCATAAACAGTTGTAATTGCAATATCATCATTGAAATACTACCGTTCCGACTCGACCTATATGCTAAAATAAACATGCATTTTTTTGAATTTTTTGAAATTTTTCAATTTTTTTGGATTTTCTGTATATATGAAAAATGAAATAAACAATGCAAAACAAGATGTAGACGTGAATGCAAGCAAATGATATGCGACGCAAAAACCCTTCCCCAAACCAAATCGCACAATGTCCCCATTGTGCAAAATCATGTAATGAAGAAAGAGAAACGGGAATATGCGTAAAATGAAATAGGTAAAATGACGTGAAGTGGAAATCGGGAACTCACAAGATTTTAAGCGCGCGAAGGAAACCTCCCAAACCAAATAAGCTAGGAGGTTTCAAAGAGAGCTAGCAGTGCTACTAATAAGTACCTGAAAAGACAAACAAATACCACGCATAAAATCGAGAAAGACAATAATGAAGCGGGAAAATTGTGCACAATTGGGAAAAATAGAAGAAATAAATAAAACGACGGAAGATAAAGTGGAGTAGAAAACTCCCTTAAGTCCGCAAATCGACCAAACATAGCGGGAGAGAGGTCGTGAAGTGCAGCGAAAGCGGGATGGTCGATCGACCACACCACTCGATCGATCGACCAAGTGAACAGAATGAAGCTCCTGGAAATCGCAGACCAGTCGATCGACCATACAGCTCAGTCGATCGACTGAAAATACTGCTGTAACTTCTTATTTCTTCGTATTTGCTCAATTACTTGAGCTAATGAGGTCTAAAAACCTGCAAGTGCACAATAATACAGCCCAAAATTGCGCAAAACCCAAAATAAAGTCTAAAGCATATAAAATCCTAAGCAAGCAAAATAAAATGGAAGTTTCACACACAAAAGCAATAAAAAGTGTCTAACAAAAGCAAATAAAATGAAGGTTTTTTTGATAAAGCATGTGATCAACTAGTAGTTGATCAAGAACGGCCACGGTATGGCCCACTACTAGGCTTCTGACTGAACGCAGTGGCTTCAGCAAC
Organism: Silene latifolia; assembly: GCF_048544455.1. Taxonomy (NCBI): domain Eukaryota; kingdom Viridiplantae; phylum Streptophyta; class Magnoliopsida; order Caryophyllales; family Caryophyllaceae; genus Silene; species Silene latifolia. Next base: position 237,678,047 of record NC_133538.1, read on the forward strand.
TGTCAAATCTACTCCCGGCCTCCACAACATGGCAACGGAAGAACAACAACGTCTCGCAGCATCCGGATCCCAATCTTTCACCTTAGCGCACAGCTTCTTCTTAGACGGCATATCCTCATCAGGACCTCCTCCTGGATCATATATCCGGCAAAGTGCTGACTTCAAGCTAGGAACACCCAACTCACCTCCGGGGTCTTTGAACTTGCCAAGACCTGTAGAAAGAGAAACAAAGCGATGTTCCTCCAATTTGTTCCCAAACTGGGACGGAGGCGTCAATCCTACAACAGCAAATGGTTCAACAGAAGGAGTAGGAAGGTACACATAATCGACTAAAGGAGTGGAATTACCTCTAATTGGATAGGAGTGGTCTTCATTTACCTTCTCATCGTCATCCGGAATAGGCGTTGCTGACGATTTAACAATTCCCAAGGCTGCAGGGGTTGATCGAACAACATCACTACTCGATCGAGTAGTTTCCTCCTCCAGCATAACTGGTCGATCGACCACTGGTTCCAGTCGATCGAATGCTCTCCCTTCTGCAATGTCATTCGTTCGACCACATAAATATGCTTGATCGAATTCTTCATGTGGCACAGCATTGAAGTCTTCAATTGACGCTTCATCTTCCCCCAAATCATCATCCTCCGAGTCATTCACATCATCATTTTGCTCGGCAGCTACTTGAGCCAAGAGAAGCTCAAGTCTTTTGAAAGAAGCTTCTCTCTGTTCAGCGATTTCTTGCATTTGGAGTTTAAGCATCTCCACCATAGACTTCAATTCCGCACTCTCTTCAGAAGGAAGAGGGCCTTGTTGAGGCGGTGCAAAGGAATATGAAGGCTCTTGGAAGCCTTGCTGATAGCACGGATGTGGCGGCGCATAATGATCTTGTTTATAATGCCAGTAAGCATAGACTTGGTCCATATCTGCTCGGCACATAACAGAAGCATGCCCCTCAGCGCCACATCTCCCACAAATCTCCACCTGCTGCTCCCAAGAATGGAACATGGGTGGACTCTCCTGAAGTACTGCAAATAAACAACACTAAAGGAGAAGATAAGAACTGCCTCAAGGTACTCAGTCTTCCCTTGAGGCGAAAAACAGACTAAAATAAAGACAACCAAAAATTAGAACAATTGCCTCCCCGGCGCCAAAATTTGATACCCGTCGTTGTGAGTACCAAAAATAAGATTTATAATTTCCTATTAAGACTAACCTAGGCTAGTGGTAACAGGGTCGAACCACAAGGAGGCGAATGTAATTAATAGCTGTCTAATTTAGTATAAGGTAACGAAAATGGGGGTTTAATTGATTTGGTCTACAACTAACAGCAAATAAAGACAATAAACAAAATACGGATAAAAATAGATAATAAAAGGGGTACAAGGATGGTCGGTTCGTTATAGTTTCGACGGCAGCATACTAAACAGGTCTAAATCAAAACACATGAGGCGGGAAATAAAGAGGTCCTCTCGGTCCACTCTTAACAAATAGCATCTTTCGATCTCGCTATAAGTCCCTAATATCACTAATACTAACTTTCGTCCTGAAAAGTGATTTACGGTCTAAACTTTACCTATCTTTCGATCTCAGTATAGTTTAGTCATTTTAATTGTTTGATCTAATAACTGTCCCTATCTTTCGATCTAATGGGTCAGTCAAATCCTAAACATTCAACTAGTCGTGTGCACTCGATTCGTCGAATAAAGAATTAAAACAATTAAAACGAAAATAAAACCCCACGAGGTCAGTCGATCGACCAAGTATGTCAGTCGATCGACTGACATGCGAATCAGGCCGTGTTCATTATTCTGCCGCCTACACTATAATTCCCCTACATCCTAGCACAATTGATTTAGCTACTCATGCTGATGGGTATAACAACAATAAAACTAATGAAATAAATAGAAGAATTCATACTTAAAATGATAAAATAAACAATTGACATAAACGATGATAAAGGTTTCGGGAGACTAACTAACAATTCTATACTATGAGCAATAAAGTAATGAAACTGAAAATAGAGCAGGAAGAATACCGAAATTGCAGGGGAACGATTGAGAAACGAAAATTCCGATGCTAAACAATATTCCAAACCCTAATTATTGATAAACTAAACTGAATGTGAAACTAGGTAAAAATCGGATGATGAATCTGATGTTCTAGGTTACGTTATATAGCAAACATACGTAACACTTATTATCAAAACCTAAACATAGTGGGCTTCAAGTTCCTCGATCTTTTATTTTGCGTCAGACCCGTTGTTCATCGATCGACCATAAGCATCATCGATCGAACAACTTGCGCTTGTACAGAGCTGCTCTTGTATGTCGTGCTCGGTCGATCGACTAGGTATATCATCGATCGACCAAGGGTGCTTGTACAATAGTGCATTCTGACGAATTCTGCGCACAAGACCGATCTTAAAACAGCTGAAATTTCTTCGTTCCTTGGTCAAATCAGGCGTTCTACGCGGAGTTGGAAAGCTAAGAGGATAAGCTTTCACCTCCAATTGGAATCACTCGATTATCAGCTCTAGAACTCGAGATATTGCCATCTGAAGCAGGCTGCAATAATGTGAAGTGCTTCTTTGCTTGTTAAACTCGTACGCACCCATACTTTTGCTATCTTTAGGCCTTGAAACGCGCACCAAGCTCATTCTTCGAGTCACTACTCCATGTCAAATGCAATGCTAAGTACTTAGGGACGGATTTTTCTCGATTTCTACTCATTTCCGCATAAATCTGCAATATTACATAAAAATACGAAAGTAGACAAAATGGGGCAAATAGTAGCATAACCTACATAAATGAGCTCTGAAATGCGTGTAAAATAGGGCGTAAAACAACATATTTAGGACACGCATCAAACTTCCCCAAACCAAACCCTTGCTTGTCCCCAAGCAAGAACTAGACTCGATCTAAAGGAACGAGTTCAAACTCAGAGCGAAATGCAATTGAATAGCCTAAACCAATTTAATGCAATAACCAACAATCAATTAGCAAATGAATCATGCAAACGAGTTATGGAGTCGTTAGAAATATTGCTGAATCGTTAACTATAGAGACTTATCAAATTGGACTCTCACGGGTCGCTCAAATCACTCATAAGCATAGGTGAATATATGTAAGATAGAAAGAATTCATTTTGTAGTGACTCTCACCTAACTACGACCCATAAGAACATGCCTGCAATCTAATATGAAAGTAATCTCTATGACCGTACATATGCATTCCAACCAACAAATGACCATGACACATGCCGAGGTATATATGGGATATGTGAGGTATGGGTAAGAAGAGGCAAAACATTTTATGGAAAAGTGGAGGTACAGGTGATCAAGCTAGTACCAAAACGGAACCATATGGCAACATCCAACTTCTTGCTCATATTCAATCGAAACGGTGCTATAGCAAGCACAAATCTCACAATCTCCAGGTATAAAAGCAATCAACCAACTCCCCATAAAATATGAATAATACATGGGAGCAAAAATCGCCAAAAGATAAAGGCTTGAATTATGCGAATTGATTCTTTCTTTTTCATTCCTTCGAACTCCAGTCGATCGACCCAAGAGAGAAAATGATCGATCGCTTTGAACAAGATCTGAGAACCTCTTTTATTTTCTTTTTTTTTTTCGAATAATTTTTTTCATCTCTTTTTTGTTTCTTTTCTATTTCTTTCATTCTTTCTTTTCATTTTCCCAACAACATCTCAATCGAGCAAATACCACCAAAAACGAAGTAACAATCCCAAAAACGTAAACTACTAGCTTGACAAGGGCAGGCTATATGTAGGATGTGGTTAACGGGACAAAAAAGGCTATTTTTGGCAGTGTGGAGCTTATGGGCATAATGAATAAAGGAAAACCTCTACCACATGTGTCAACAAACCACAAACCGAATGCATACAGGTATTAAGCAGATTAAGTTCATATTTATGCAAATTAAGGAAACATGTCTCATAAGGAGTACTACTCACATTCCTAAATAAACCGGTCATAGATGTCACCAGTTATAGGCTCTAAATCTCAGAGATATGATGTAGGTTGCCAAAATTCTAAGTCAAGTCTCAAGTCCAGCAAGAAATTTAACGAAAACTCGTAGATATGCATATGTGATTCTACTAATAACATGTCAATTAAGCACGGCTTAGGCATAAACAGTTGTAATTGCAATATCATCATTGAAATACTACCGTTCCGACTCGACCTATATGCTAAAATAAACATGCATTTTTTTGAATTTTTTGAAATTTTTCAATTTTTTTGGATTTTCTGTATATATGAAAAATGAAATAAACAATGCAAAACAAGATGTAGACGTGAATGCAAGCAAATGATAAGCGACGCAAAACCCTTCCCCAAACCAAATCGCACAATGTCCCCATTGTGCAAAATCATGTAATGAAGAAAGAGAAACGGGAATATGCGTAAAATGAAATAGGTAAAATGACGTGAAGTGGAAATCGGGAACTCACAAGATTTTAAGCGCAGCGAAGGAAACCTCCCAAACCAAATAAGCTAGGAGGTTTCAAAGAGCTAGCAAAGGCTACTAATAAGTACCTGAAAAGACAAACAAATACCACGCATAAAATCGAGAAAGACAATAATGAAGCGGGAAAATTGTGCACAATTGGGAAAAATAGAAGAAATAAATAAAACGACGGAAGATAAAGTGGAGTAGAAAACTCCCTTAAGTCCGCAAATCGACCAAACATAGCAGGAGAGAGGTCGTGAACAGTGCACAAAGAAAGGGGATGGTCGATCGACCACACCACTCGCCGATCGACCAAGTGAACAGAAATGAAGCTCCCGGAAATCGCAGACCGGTCGATCGACCATACGGCTCGATCGATCGATCAAAATATCTTCAGAATTCTTATTTCTTCGTATTTGCTCAATTACTTGAGCTAATGAGGTCTAAAACCTGCAAGTGCACAATAATACACGCCCAAAATTGCACAAAACCCAAAATAAAGTCTAAAGCATATAAAATCCTAAGCAAGCAAAATAAAATGGAAGTTTCGCGCACACAAAAGCAATAAAAAGTGTCTAACAAAAGCAAATAAAATGAAGGTTTTTTTTGATAAAGCATGTGATCAACTAGTAGTTGATCAAGAACGCCACGTATGGCCCACTACTAGGCTTCGATCAACGCAGTGGCTTCAAGAATCAAATCTACTCCCGGCCTCCACAACATGGCAACGGAAGAACAACAACGTCTCGCAAAGATCCGGATCCCAATCTTTCACCTTAGCGCACAACTTCTTCTTAGACGGCATATCCTCATCAGGACCTCCTCCTGGATCATATATCCGGCAAAGTGCTGACTTCAAGCTAGGAACACCCAACTCACCTCCGGGGTCTTTGAACTTGGCAAGACCTGTAGAAAGAGAAACAAAGCGATGTTCCTCCAATTTGTTCCCAAACTGGGACGGAGGCGTCAATCCTACAACAGCAAATGGTTCAACAGAAGGAGTAGGAAGGTACACATAATCGACTAAAGGAGTGGAATTACCTCTAATTGGATAGGAGTGGTCTTCATTTACCTTCTCATCGTCATCCGGAATAGGCGTTGCTGACGATTTAACAATTCCCAAGGCTGCAGGGGTTGATCGAACAACATCACTACTCGATCGAGTAGTTTCCTCCTCCAGCATAACTGGTCGATCGACCACTGGTTCCAGTCGATCGAATGCTCTCCCTTCTGCAATGTCATTCGTTCGACCACATAAATATGCTTGATCGAATTCTTCATGTGGCACAGCATTGAAGTCTTCAATTGACGCTTCATCTTCCCCCAAATCATCATCCTCCGAGTCATTCACATCATCATTTTGCTCGGCAGCTACTTGAGCCAAGAGAAGCTCAAGTCTTTTGAAAGAAGCTTCTCTCTGTTCAGCGATTTCTTGCATTTGGAGTTTAAGCATCTCCACCATAGACTTCAATTCCGCACTCTCTTCAGAAGGAAGAGGGCCTTGTTGAGGCGGTGCAAAGGAATATGAAGGCTCTTGGAAGCCTTGCTGATAGCACGGATGTGGCGGCGCATAATGATCTTGTTTATAATGCCAGTAAGCATAGACTTGGTCCATATCTGCTCGGCACATAACGAAAGCATGCCCCTCGCCGCCACATCTCCCACAAATCTCCACCGCCGCTCCCAAGAATGGAACATGGGTGGACTCTCCCCTGAAGTCTTGCAAATAAACAACACTAAAGGAGAAGATAAGAACTGCCTCAAGGTACTCAGTCTTCCCTTGAGGCGAAAAACAGACTAAAATAAAGACAACCAAAAATTAGAACAATTGCCTCCCCGGCAACGGCGCCAAAATTTGATACCCGTCGTTGTGAGTACCAAAAATAAGATTTATAATTTCCTATTAAGACTAACCTAGGCTAGTGGTAACAGGGTCGAACCACAAGGAGGCGAATGTAATTAATAGCTGTCTAATTTAGTCTAAGGTAACGAAAGTGGGGGTTTAATTGATTTGGTCTACAACTAACAGCAAATAAAGACAATAAACAAAATACGGATAAAAATAGATAACAAAAGGGGTACAAGGATGGTCGGTTCGTTATAGTTTCGACGGCAGCATACTAAACAGGTCTAAATCAAAACACATGAGGCGGGAAATAAAGAGGTCCTCTCGGTCCACTCTTAACAAATAACATCTTTCGATCTCGCTATAAGTCCCTAATATCACTAATACTAACTTTCGTCCTGAAAAGTGATTTACGGTCTAAACTTTACCTATCTTTCGATCTCAGTATAGTTTAGTCATTTTAATTGTTTGATCTAATAACTGTCCCTATCTTTCGATCTAATGGGTTAGTCAAATCCTAAACATTCAACTAGTCGTGTGCACTCGATTCGTCGAATAAAGAATTAAAACAATTAAAACGAAAATAAAACCCCACGAGGTCAGTCGATCGACCAAGTATGTCAGTCGATCGACTGACATGCGAATCAGGCCGTGTTCATTATTCTGCCGCCTACACTATAATTCCCCTACATCCTAGCACAATTGATTTAGCTACTCATGCTGATGAGTATAACAACAATAAAACTAATGAAATAAATAGAAGAATTCATACTTAAAATGATAAAATAAACAATTGACATAAACGATGATAAAGGTTTCGGGAGACTAACTAACAATTCTATACTATGAGCAATAAAGTAATGAAACTGAAAATAGAGCAGGAAGAATACCGAAATTGCAGGGGAACGATTGAGAAACGAAAATTCCGATGCTAAACAATATTCCAAACCCTAATTATTGATAAACTAAACTGAATGTGAAACTAGGTAAAAATCGGATGATGAATCTGATGTTCTAGGTTACGTTATATAGCAAACATACGTAACACTTATTATCAAAACCTAAACATAGTGGGCTTCAAGTTCCTCGATCTTTTATTTTGCGTCAGACCCGTTGTTCAGTCGATCGACCATAAGCATCAGTCGATCGAACAACTTGCGCTGTACAGGAGCTGCTGTATGTCGTGCTCTGGTCGATCGACTAGGTATATCAGTCGATCGACCAAGGGTGCTGTACAGTAGTGCATTCTGACGAATTCTGCAGCGCGCACCGATCTTAAAACAGCTGACATTTCTTCGTTCCTTGGTCAAATCAGGCGTTCTACGCGGCGTTGGAAAGCTAAGAGGATAATATTTCACCTCCATTTGGAATCACTCGATTATCAGCTCTAGAACTCGAGATATTGCCATCTGAAGCAGGCTGCAATAATGTGAAGTGCTTCTTTGCTTGTTAAACTCGTACGCACCCATGCTTTTGCTATCTTTAGGCCTTGAAACGCGCACCAAGCTCATTCTTCGAGTCACTACTCCATGTCAAATGCAATTCTAAGTACTTAGGGACGGATTTGGCTCGATTTCTACTCATTTCCGCATAAATCTGCAATATTACATAAAAATACGAAAGTAGACAAAATGGGGCAAATAGTAGCATAAACTACATAAATGAGCTCTGAAATGCGTGTAAAATAGGGCGTAAAATAACATATTTAGGACACGCATCACCAGTCATAATCCTGTTTTTACTTGCAGCTTGTTTATGTTGACCGTGTTGTCCATGAAAAACGGTTCGTAGAAAGAGATTACTATACTCTTTTGAATTGGACATATGCTGCACTTTTCTCAAGGAAAAACAGGAGATGGAAGCTGGTCAGTTTGGTCTTGGTCGTGTAAAAGGTCGATTGATGGAAAGAATTAGATTTTCTAATCCATGTGGACAAGTGGTTGAAAAAGTGCGGAGAGTGTCGAGGGATGTTAGTATTGATACAAAATCTCCAATTTCGTACTCGTCTCCGGAGGTATATCCATTGATTCTCGAAGTATTCACTATTCCTTTTCAAGATTCACTTTGAAATATTTTCTTTGTACCTTCATAGTACTAAAGATGTACCTTCATAGTACTAAAGATGTACCTTCATAATGTGCCTTGTCCAGGAGTTTGCAGATTACTACACTACTTCAGCAAAGAGAGTCATGGAAGATATGGTTGTGTTAGATGAGAAATACGCGGTTGGTTTGCAATGTTTCCCAGGTGAAGAGTGTGTCAAACAGGCTGATTCAGCAACTGAATTTGTATATTTAACATATGGTGGTGGTACCGAAAATGTGTCATGTGCACCGCCGTAGGAATCCAGCGCACTAGATGAGGATGAACAGTTTATTGTTGTAGCAAATGCAGCTGAGAAAGCATACAAATTGAAACTTGCTCGTGCTAAACACAGAGAACAATGTGCTAAGTGGAGAAATTCATTTGTACTTGTCACAGGTGAATTTTCGTTCGATTTAGGGTTGGAGAAAGACTTTGCTGAGAGTGAGGCAAGGTTAGCCGCAGCTAAAGGGGTTAAACGGGATCGCCCTGTCACTGGTGAATCTTCTTCAGCTACCAAAAGGGTTCATTTCATGGCAAGTCCTTCTTATATACCTCTATCCAGCAATAAGCAACAATCATCTCATTTTGATCCGCTGTTTTCTGCTATCCAAGATGACACCAATGTGTTAACACCTCTTATCATGGTGCACCTTCAAGTGGTCGATTATGTTTTCAGTGACCGGGGCACTAACAATCATCGTACCAGGTAATCTAAAATGTGTACTTGCTAAATTACCATTTTGTGTATGTCATTTTCAGTGTTTCACACCTGACAAGTAATTTGTTATATTTTTTGCTCTAGTGAGCACTTATATTCGTACAAGACTTATTTTGCAACGCGAATGCATTTGTGGTCATTAAAGTCGTCTGAACATGTTTCGAGTGTTGTAATTGATTGCTGGTCATCATATTTGAATTGTAAAGAGGAAGAAAATAATCTTGGTACTCCGAAGCGGTTCTTTTTTACCACGCTTGTGCATGTAAGTACATTTACATACACTCTTAAATGCTGTGTGTAATAAGTATTTTGAAATATTGTACTTCCCTCTTTCGTTACTTTCCCAAGCAGTCTGTATTAGCGAAACCCAGCCCAGGTTTAAGTGATGAAAAAATTTATGAATTATTCGAGGCTCGTGTAAAAATGGAGTTGCAGCTTTTCCCGGGAATAGACATAACTTCAATCGCACTCGTAAGTTATTATTGTTTGCTTGAAATACTTTGGAATTTTCTTTGCCATTGTTGTATTGCATTTTTAAAAAATTGAGACATACAATTATCGCATAAGTCCTTTCTTTTTTTGTTTAATTCCAACTACTTAACTCATTTGAACCTCAACTTGTATATACCCATTTTATATTAAAAAAGTTCAGATTAGGCCAAATTATAATAAATGGCCATTTACCACAATGTTAATGCTATAATTTCTCAATGTACTTTCTAAACGTACTAAATGTACTTTTTAAACATTTACAATGTTAATGTTGTAATTTATCAATGTGGGGAATATCTAATATGCATGAGCAGTTGCAACTATATTCACACGTTGGGAACATAGACCATGAGTCATATTATCATTCCATGTCTCCATTCTGCTTTTGTTTTATTTCAACTGCTTGAGTCAAAGGGAATTTTCTTTGCGTTTGTATTTAATAAAGTCACTTTATATTGCAATGTACTGTTCTCATTTTTTACATGTGCCTCATGATTAGTTAAAATGTACCCTTCGAAGAGTTTGACTGTACTTATAGTTGTACGTCATTTGTATTGTAATTTCAGTTTTTTTTCCCAATTGTACACGAGAAACACTTTTTCTTATACGTGGTTGACCTGGTGAGGAAGCGTTTCGTCATTCTTGACAACTCACTCTCAAATGAAGACGCCATCAAGAAATATGGTGTATCTCTACTGTTAACCGTATGTTTGAATTTGGCACATTTTTGTTGTTCTATTAAATTTTGACTATTAGTCGCGCTTAACACTGGTTTAATATGTTTTGTCATAGATTGATGCTCTTGGAAGGTTTTTGGGTGAGAACCCAAAAACTTCTTACTCTAGCAACGTTGTGTTGGCTATGGATCCCATTGTTGCAAAGCTTAGTTGGAGAAATAACTACAATGTTGATGACTGTGGTATATACACAATGAGACACATGGAAATATTTATGGGATTAATCTCTTGGAAATGTGGCCTGATGAAAAATGATGTGAGTGTTGGTTCTTATTTTAAAGAAATTCATGTTCATTGTGTTTTGCCTATCTTGTTAATTGTTGGCTTCTGTTTTGCAGCGGAACGTGCTTAAAGTGTTACGATACAAATATCTATGCACATTACTTATGTTCGACCACAACGATTGCCATGAAACTGTCGCTGATCATGCGAAGAAGGGTCATTTCTCTAAAGCTAGTGATTACATTTAATGTTCAAATATTATCTACGCAGTACGTTAGAATTTGTCTGATGACATCCCTGTTCATGTAGTATGATGTTTTAAATTCTAGTGTACGTTAGTATGTGTAATGATTTGTAATTGCATAAGAAAAATGTTGAATTTGTAAACCAATGTTTAGTTGCACTTATTTAAAGTACTTATTTGTCTATTTTTGGCGTGCTATTTACTTGAACGTTATTATCTCCTTGAATAGCGACTTATGATGTACTGAATTAGCAAAATAATATAATATACATTTCATGTTTTCTTTTAAATCTTTTTGTAAAACAGTACATGCACATTATGAACATACATAATGGATATTTGAATTAAATTGAAAGCACATTTATTTCTATTACACATTGAAAATAGGAAAATAGGTCTAAAATCACGTCAAAGATCTATCTATAGCGACATCATAATCTAAGTATATGAATGAACTTTTGAAGTTTTCTATCTTATTAAACGATCACATGCATTCTAATTTAATTAATGTTTCATGTTCTTTTTAAAATAATTTAATGTACCTTTAAATATAATATAATGTACATTTTCCAAACAGTGCTTAATGATATTTTAGTTGCACCTAATTATCAGAACATGCACATTATGAATATAGATAATGGACATTTTAATTAAACTATTTACATAAATTACATAATATATACAGTGTAAACAAGAAAACCTGTTTAATAAACTATCAAAGATCTATTTTTAATCCCTTCCCAAAAAATGGGTTCACTCGCCCCTTGTTGGGTGTCTTTTGGTCTCGCGGCTATACAAACCACACATAAAGGAAAGGGTTTAGAGTTGGATTGGTGGATTCGCGGTAGCGGTCTGCCTATTGCAACCCTAAACGCTTTCCCGTCCCATTTTAGGATACCCGACCCCCTAGATTTAATCCCGTCCCCAAAAAGGGTTCAGTCGCCCCCTCTAGGGTGTCTTTTGGTTTTGCGGCCGCTCATAATCCAACCGTAAACCCCTTCCCATGCTGTTTTAGGATACTTGGCCCCCTAGTTTTAATCCCGTCCCCAAAAAGCATTCACTCGCCCCCTCTAGGGTGTCTTTCGATCTTGTGGTCGTTCGTAATCCAACAACTTGAGCTAATTTGTACATTATGAATGTCGAAAAAGTACATTTAGAACTTTTAGAAAATACATTGACAAATTATAACATTACCATTGTGTTAAATGGCCATATATCCTAATTTGACCTAATTTGAAGATTTTAAGTATAAAATGGGTATATAAAAGTAGAGGTTCAAATGGTTCTAGCAGTTGGAATAAACAAAAAAAGAAAAAAAAAAAGAATGGACTTATGGCATTATAGTATGACCCAATTTAAAAAAAAAACCGCCACTTTAAACTTCTTCTCTTTAATATCTTACTACTTTTTGATAAACCTGTCAATTAAATTGTACATGCACGTTTTCTCATTCTCAGATCGTTCACTTACTCTTATCGCTCTCTATCGGAATGAAGGTTATACTCTTTGCCTTTAATTATTTGCTAAAAACAATTGTGTTTACTTTTCATCTCGCTTTAATTTTACATAGTTTCCTTAGCTATTAATGTTCGAAGATGTTCATTATAAATCAGTCCTAATATTATTTCTCAGGTGCATCAATATGTCGGAATTTATACGCATTGTTTCCTAATAATTTTGATGTACTTTGCTATGGCTTAATATTTTTAAATGTTTAGGATGTATTTTCTTCATGTACTTTTTTAATGTTTAGCATTTACTTTCTGGATACGTGTCCTTCATATCAATATGTCGGAATTTATACGAATTGTTTGCTAATGATTTTGATGTAGTTTGTTAATGTTTAGCATTTACTTTCTGGATACCTGTGCTTCATATTAATATGTCGGAATTTGTATGCATTATTTCCTAATAATTTTGATGTTCTTTGCTATGGCTTAATATTTAGGATGTATTTTATTCATGTACTTTCTTAATGTTTAGCATGTCCTTTCTGGATATCTATATTTTTAATGGCTTTATGTTTCTGTCTTATATGTTTTTTTTTCTTTTTTCTTTAAAAAAAACAACATTTAAAACTGAAGAACACAGATGTCACTATGGTTGTGCAAATCAGTCCTGATTCACCTACTGTTTGTCAACCTCCATCATAATTCACCACAGACTCTTCTTCTGCTGAGATAATTGAAGTTTATGACAGTCCTACAATAGGAGTAGTACATCATCATAGCATTTGTCATACTTTACAAACAGTTGACAAAAACTCTTCTTCTGTTGCGATAATTGATGTTCCCGACAGCCCTACAATAGAAGAGATTGTTAATCGTCCTAGAGTTCGCCGCACTTCGTGTAGCATGATACCCGTCGTGAAGTGTCAAAAATAAGATTTATAATTTCCAACTACAACTATAGCTAGCGGCAGTCGGGTCGAACCACAGAGAGGCAGATGTAAATTCTAGTTGTCTAAATTCAGTCTAAGGTAACAAGTATGGGGGTTGATTTGAGTTGGTCTACAGCTAAGAGTAAATAATAAACTAGAAAGACGGTTTAGACAGATAAAGAAGAGGTACTAGGATGGTCGGTTCATTAAAGCTTCGGCGGCAGCATACTAAACAGGTCTAAATTGAACACAAGTGAGGCGGGAAACAAGAGGTCCTCTCGGTCCACTCTTAACAAATAGCATCTTTCGATCTTGCTATAGGTCCCAAATATCACTAATACTGACTCTCGTCCTGAAAAGTGACTAACGGTCTAAACTATACCTATCTTTCGATCTCAGCACAGTTTAGTCATCTTAATTGGTGGTCAAATAACTTTCCCTATCTTTCGATCTAAAGGGTCAGTCATAAATTAAGCATCTAACTGGTCGCATGCATTCGATTCGTTAAATACAACATTAAAATCAATTAAAACGAAGGGTAGCCTCACGAGGTCAGTCGATCGACCAAGAATGTCAGTCGATCGACTGACACGCGAATCAGGCCGTGTTCAATCTATTGCCGCCTACGCTATAATTCGCCTACATCCTAGCACAAATAATCTAGCTACTCATGCTAATGGTGAAAACAATAACATTAACGATAAGAATTACTGAATTCATGCTTGAAACGATAAAGTAAACAATTAACATAAACGATAAAATTGGTTGCGGGAATCTAACTATCAATTCTACACTAATGATGAAATAAAGCAATAAACTGAAATTAGGGCAGATGAATACCGAATTTGCAGAGGAAAGATTAGTTAATAAGAACCAGAGATCCAATGCTCAACAATAATCCCAAACCCTAATTAATTATAAGGAACTGTATGTAAAACTCAATGTAAAACTACTGAATAATGCTTGATGATAAACTGAATGAATTAGGTTACGTTATAAAGAGAGTATACGTAACATAATTCCTAAACCTAGTAACTAGTGGGCTTGATAAATCTCGATCTTTTAATTCTCGTCTGGAATAGCGTCTTGGTCGATCGACTGAAGTTTCCGGTCGATCGACTGCTTAGCAGTGTACACTAGCTTCTGTACCCCGATGGTTGGTCGATCGACTGATGGAGGTGGTCGATCGACTGATTAAGCTGCTAATAGACTTCTATAAACTCGTGGACTTGTCTTTTGGGCCTTGAATTGCGCACCAAGCTCGTTCCTTGGGTGAATACTTCACGTCATATGCAATGCAGGATACTCGGGGACGGATTTAGCTCGATTTCCGTTGGATTCTTCACATTTCTGCAATAATATACAAAATACGGAAGTAGACGGAAATAGGGAGAAATGCAGCATAAACTACATGAATGAGCTCTGAAATGCGTGTAAAATGGGATGTAAAACATCACATAAAAGACACGCATCATAAAATCTTAAAAAACTCCTCTTATCCTTTGTTGATTGATGTTCCTGACATCCTCATTGAAGATGGGATTGTTGATCCATCTTGTAACTGGCCACGCATTAAACAGATTGTGAGGGACAAACATGACATTGTTAGGGCTACCTTAGGAACAAGCTGTGAAGAAGTGCCACCGATAGAAATTCTTGCTCATTTAACTGAAACACCTATTCAAACGTCATATCAAACAGACTAGGTTTTCAACAAACAACCCACTTCTGCTAGCAAACACATAGCGGCTCTTCGTAAAGTGAGAAAATTAATTGCTGAGAGGAATAAGGATGCGCCTACAAACGCTGCTGTGTCATTCAGTTTAGGTGTGTTCCCAGAAGATGAGGACTCTCCTGTTTATGCAGCACCAGAGCGGGGTAAAAAAAGAAAGAAACTGTCTTCTGATCGTCCACCTTTATATCCGAAAACAGGGAATCAATATCATTTTAGTAAGAGTCCTTCATGTGAACTTCTCCTTGACGCTATTGACGACACGAATCACTTCATACCTTTGACATCAATGCAATATCAGATTCCAACTTATGTGTTCACTGGCCAGGGCTCTGTGGATAACAGTTGGTAATTACATACAGAAGATTTAATATTTTATATTCATTCACATAGTTCATCTTTACATATCTGCTGCTAATCATAATGCTATTACTGTTTTTTGTGCAGAAATACGTTATTTGAGTTCAAAAATAATGTCCTTGGTTGGGATCAACTGCTGTCATTAAAACCGTATCACTATATCTCAAGCTTTGTCATAGATTCTTGGTCGGCATATCTAAACTACAAAGAAAAGGATGGGAATCCAACCAATCCCACACGATTCTTTTTTAGTACACTTACATATGTAAGTTTGGTCATCTTTTTCATGTATTTCAGTTTACTATTTCCAACATTTTCACATTACTAAAATTTTATCTTCATTGTGCAGTTGTTATTAATGAAGAACACAGGTGCTTCTATTGATGATCATCGTTACAAACCTTTCAAGCGTCGCATCAAAGTAGAATTAAATGAGTTTGAGTGGATTGATCTTCCATCCATTGAACTAGTCAGTCCCTCACTTCATTTAGAAATTGAAATTAAATTCAGATATTCTTTGTAGTTAGTCTATTTGAATAGAAGTCAGTGAATGTACTGTCAAAGTTTTCAAAATGTGCTATTACTTAACATGAAATTAACCTTTACCTGTCAGTGACCTTACAATTGTTTCTTTCCCTGATACTAGTTCTTCTTCCCTATTGCACTTGAGAATCATTTTGTGTTGTACGTTTTCGACCTGCCAAGGAAATGTCTCATGACTCTTGACAATCGCATTAGAAGGGGGAGTGTCTTAGAAGAGTATGGTGATAGTGTACTTGAACTGGTAAATATACATTCTCCTCAACTATGAATTATTATCGTTCACTTGCATTGGTAAATTCATGTACATTATGGTTCATCTCGTCTAATTTTTATTATTATGTTACAGGGTGATGCTTTTGCACGGTTTTTGGGTGAAAATCAATAAACTATGGAGAAAAGTAATATAGTAATGGCCATGGATCCTACAATAGCAATGCTTTCATGGAGAAATAACAGAAATATTTTTGACTGTGGTATTTACACCATGAGGCACATGGAAACATTTTCCTACTTGCCCAAATAACCCCAACACACGTAAATCTAGGGTGGACCTAATAATACCTATTATGGAAGTATAGCCAATTTATGTTCAATTATAAAACACACAATTAGGTGTAAATCTAAAATAGATAAAAGGAATACTTCTTTCAAACAATCTTTCCAAAGAAAATACTTCTTTCAACTACGAAGTATTAGGTAACTTCTCCATAAATTTTGGTTATACTCCACCTTCGTTTTCAATACTTCTTCATTTCCAGGTAATCACGTTCATTTACTAACTTGTCCTGAATTTCGTCCATTCTTTTGGTGTATTTCTTAGGTAATTATACTTGGTTGATTTAAATCATTGACAAAATCACCTGAAAATCACGCCTCTTTTGTTGGTTACATTTTCATCATTTTCAGTTTAATTGGATGTTCATGTTAAGTTTAATGGGATGTTATTTATTGATTACAATTGTGTAAGATTTTACGTGTGTTGGGATAATTAGGGCAAGTAGGAAAATTGTGTATAACATATGAAATAGGAGTAATAGGTAAATTAAAATACTAATTGTACAATTTACTCAATTTCGAATATTGCTCACAGTGTTCATCGTTTAATTAATAGTGTTTTTAAAGTTTACAGTATGATGTTCTAAATGCTATCGTTCAATGAAAATTTTGGAATAACCATTTTTAATCTGTCTACAGAGGAAATCATGTCATTATTTTGCTTGGGACTGGTAACAAATTCTGAAGAGGAAGACAAAAAAAAATTCATTGAACATCATCTTAACGCAAAGAAGACAATGCTAGGATGGCTATTCAATGGGAAGGACGCCATAATTGCAGGGGTGGGGGACAACTATGCAAAAAACACAGTACTACAAGATTAAACTTACATGCTACAAATCTTTCAAAAAGTTAATCAAGCTGACAAACATAACATGGAAGCAGTATGCAAGTGTTGGGCTAAGATGTTTATCTTACACAATGAGGAAGCCCGTTTAAGAGAGGAATATGAAAGCAAATTACAGACAAGCATTTCATTTGGGGTTAGAACGACTACCAGGGATAATGTAGTGGTTTTCCGAAGGTGTCTTTGTTACTTGACAGACAATCTCTTAACAAGGAGGACATTGCACCTGTTTCAATATCATTTGGCACCCGAGTTAGGAAATCTTGTTGTTGTAGACAGTGAAGAAGAAGATTTTGACTCTATCCCAACATCAATTTCCCGACCAGCGGTCGAAAATACTTTTATTCTATTAAATCAAACCGAGTAATACTATATATAAACACCTGAGGTACATTTGAGTATAAGTTTTATATTTACCTCATACCCCTTGTACCTACTATTGATTTTCAATGTCCATTCAGAATATAAGAATATAAGTATATTCTCTTATTTGTTAATGATATTTCATTATATTGACATAGTACCTTTTATAATTTTTGGATTTTCAATACATCATGAAAAGAATTGTCCCATCACTGTATTTACATTGTCCATTACGTGCATTAACAATGTACCATTTAAATTAAATAATATAAATTAATGCATCTAATAATTACACTCTCAGATGCAAGTTGTAAAATAATTCAGGTGAAAAGACACCACTATTCATGATTATTTGATTAAATGAGAGATGTGTCAAATGGCAGTTGTAAACTAATGCATGTGAAAAGACAAATAATACTACACTCATAAATTGTAACTTCTCCTATTCTTATCCAAAGCAGTTTATATATAAAACTCACTATAAATACTTATCTAAACTAGTGTGCTAATTACAAAATCTAAGGAATAATCATACAAACCGTCTTCACTCCCTTAAAAAGGTACTCTAATTTCTGTTTTTTTTTTGTTCTTATTATTTTTTCCCTGCAAAAGAAATGCATATCTTCATATAAATAAGTATATTGAATATTATTGCAAGAATAATGCAGTAATGGAATTCTAATATTCTCTGGTAATTTATTTCATACAAATAAAGGTTCGTATATAATGTATTCCTGCCAATGTCCATTGTCATGCCTTTAAAGGAACATTTATTTTATTGATAATGTTCATAGGAAATATTGTTGTGCACTTTGATATAGCATATATATAAAAAATGTATTGAATGTTAATGACAGTAAACGACACAATACTATTTAATTAATATTAGAAATACTTACAAAAGCCATTCAAGACTGTTTCAAAATCAGTTTAAATATAAAACTCACTATAAATACTTGTCTAAACTAGTGTGCTAATTACAAAATCTATGGAATAATCATATAGATAACGTCTTCAGTCCCTTGAAAAGGTGCTCTGGTTTGTGGTTTTTTTTTTTGTTCTTATTATTTTATCCCTGCAAAAGAAATGTATATCTTTATGTAAATAGTAGCATATTTAACATTCAGATTATTTCATTTATAAGTATTATTTGATTAATCAGTATATTTTTTTATCTTGTGAAAAGAAATATATACTATAGTCCCTAGACGAATTATGAGTTGTTTCAGGTCTGAAAATCAAACTGCATTTGTGGCTCGAACGTTTTGCCAAAATTAAGTATAGTAGATATTTCAATCTGGCAATGTGCTTAATATTTGCAGGAGAAGATTATTTTACCTTTTGTTGTAATCTGTTTTCACAATAACATTGTTTGCTCTTTGCATGATTATACAATGTGAAAGCCCACGTTAATTTGTTTTACCCTATAGTATGGCCTTAAATATGGTTGAAGTTGGTACTTCCTATAATGCCTTAAGTTTATTGTCACTCTTTTTAAAATACGTTTATTTTTTGCCTGAACCAGAATATGAGTTTCGTTACCAATGTGGAAATAATGTCGGATATCGAGCAAAAACTCGCTAACGTTGAGTATGATCTCGCTGAAATGAAACGCGAAAGAGATTCACTGGATCAATATCTTATTGAGGTGCTTGGTAAAAACGAAGTATTAGAAGAACATGAGGAAGGGCTGTACGAGAAACTGGATATAGCTGAAGTGAATGCAAAGTCACTAAAACAGAGGCTGGACATTGTTGAAGCGCAGATGAAGTTTATCACGGCTGAAAGAGACAAAGATAGCCCGATAATCGGAAGCTAATAGACAAAAACAAAGATACGAGGCCGACATGGACCGTCGTTTCTCACCGGTCACAAATTGTGTTTAGAATCATATGCTCTTCTTGATGGTGAAAATACTATACCTTGGCCAGCAGTCATGAAGGCTATGGAATTAATAGACGGTTATAAGAAACATCTAAAGGAGGACTTGCTGGAGGGTGAGAGCAGTGTTCATCCTTCTATTTGCAGTAAAACCAGAAAGGGTTAAGAACTTTGATGTTAATTTATGTATAATTATAATATGCGGTTAAGTTTAGAAACATATGTGTTTTCATTAAGTATTATTGTCAGAACATATTAGCAGTTTATCATGAATGTTTACTTGAATCTAAATTATTATCATCTACCTAAGCTTTAACTGTTTAGAATTGACCCTTTCTAATTTAAAGCCTGTTACAAGACTGATCAACTATAATGTACCTTCAACATTTTACAAATGTCCATTTTACTATGTAACGATGTACCAAAGCTTTAAACCCGCATTTCTTTCAAAGATTATCCTCTTAAAATAAGGGAATGGGTTGATGGTTGGATTAGGCAGACCGCGATCTACCTAATCCAACCATAAATCCTTCCCCGTTCCGTTTTAGGATACTCAGCCCCCTAGTTTTAATCCCGTCCCCCAAAAGGGTTCACTCGGCCCCTCTAGGGTGTCATTTTGTCTTGACGCCTTCGAATGAGAAGCAAGGGAAAGGGTTTAGGGTTTAATTAGCCGGATCCGCGGTAGCAGTCCGCCTAATCAAACCCTAAACCCTTTCCGGTCCCGTTTTAGGATACCCGGTCCCCCCAAAAAGGGTTCACTCGGCCCCTCTAGGGTGTCTTTTTGTCTTGCCGCCTTCGAATGAGAATCAAGGAAAAGGGTTTAGGGTTTTATTAGGGGGGATCCGTGGTAGCGGTCCGCCTAATCAAACCCTAAACCCATTCTCGTCCCGTTTTAGGATACCCGCCCCCCCAAAAAAGGGTTCACTCGGCCCCTCTAGGGTGTCTTTTTGTCTTGACGCCTTCGAATGAGAAGCAAGGGAAAGGGTTTAGGGCTTGATTAGGGGGATCCACGGTAGCGGTCTGCCTAATCAAACCCTAAACCCTTTCACGTCCCGTTTTAGGATACCCGACCCCCCAAAAAAGGGTTCTTTCGGCCCCTCTAGGGTGTCTTTTTGTCTTGCTGCCTTCGAATGAGAAGCAAGGGAAAGGGTTTAGGGTTTGATTAGGGGGATCCATGGTAGCAATCCGCCTAATCAAACCATAAACTCTTTCCCGTCCCGTTTTAGGATACCAGGTCCCCCTAAAAAGGGTTCACTCGGCCCCTCTAGGGTGTCTTTTTATCTTGCCGCCTTCGAATGAGAAGCAAGGGAAAGAGTTTAGGGTTTGATTAGGGGGATCCTTGGTAGCGGTCCGCCTAATCAAACCCTAAACCCTTTCCCATCCCGTTTTAGGATACCCGATCCCCAAAAAAGGGTTTACTCGGCCCCTCTAGGGTGTCTTTTTGTCTTGCCGCCTTCGACTGAGAAGCAAGGGAAAAGGTTTAGTGTTTGATTGGGGGATCTGCGGTAGCGGTCTGCCTAATCAAACCCTTTCCCGTCCCGTTTTAGGATACCCGGCCCCCCAAAAACGGGTTCAATCGGCCCCTCTAGGGTGTCTTTTTATCTTGCCGCCTTCGAATGAGAAGCAAGGGAAAGGGTTTAGGGTTTGATTAGGGGGATCCGCGGTAGCGGTCCACCTAATCAAACCGTAAACCCTTTCCCGTCCCGTTTTAGGATACCCGGCCCCCCAAAAAAAGGGTTCACTCGGCCCCTCTAGGGAGTCTTTTTGTCTTGCCGCCTTCAAATGAGAAGCAAGGGAAGGGTTTAGGATTTGATTAGGGGGATCCGCGGTAGTGGTCCGCCTAATCAAACCCTAAACCCTTTCCCATCCCGTTTTAGGATACCCGGTCCCCAAAAAAGGGTTCACTCGGCCCCTCTAGGGTGTCTATTTGTCTTGCCGCCTTCGACTTAGAAGCAAGGGAAAAGGTTTAGTGTTTGATTAGGGGGATCCGCGGTAGCGGTCTGCCTAATCAAACCCTTTCCCGTCCCGTTTTGGGATACCCGGCCCCCCAAAAACGGGTTCAATCGGCCCCACTAGGGTGTCTTTTTATCTTGCCGCCTTCGAATGAGAAGCAAGGGAAAGGGTTTAGGGTTTGATTAGGGGGATCCGTGGTAGCGGTCCGCCTAATCAAACCCTAAACCCTTTCCCATCCCGTTTTAGGATACCCGGTCCCCAAAAAAGGGTTCACTCGGCCCCTCTAGGGTGTCTTTTTGTCTTGCCGCCTTCGACTGAGAAACAAGGGAAAAGGTTTAGTGTTTGATTAGGGGGATCCGCGGTAGCGGTCTGCCTAATCAAACCCTTTCCCGTCCCGTTTTAGGATACCCGGCCCCCCAAAAACGGGTTCAATTGGCCCGTCTAGGGTGTTTTTTATCTTGCCGCCTTTGAATGAGAAGCAAGGGAAAGGGTTTAGGGTTTGATTAGGGGGATCCGCGGTAGCGGTCCACCTAATCAAACCCTAAACCCTTTCCCGTCCCGTTTTAGGATACCCGACCCCCAAAAAAAGGGTTCACTCGGCCCCTCTAGGGAGTCTTTTTGTCTTGGCGCCTTCAAATGAGAAGCAAGGGAAGGGTTTAGGGTTTGATTAGGGGGATCCGCGGTAGTGGTCCGCCTAATCAAACCCTAAACCCTTTCCCGTCCCGTTTTAGTATACCCGGCTTCCCAAAAAAGGGTTCACTCGGCCCCTTTAGGCTGTCTTTTTGTCTTGCCGCCTTCAAATCAGAAGCAAGGGAAAGGGTTTAGGGTTTGATTAGGGGGATCCGCGGTAGCGGTCTGCCTAATCAAACCCTATACCCTTTCCCGTCCCGTTTTAGGATACCCGGCCCCCCAAAAAACGGTTCACTCGGCCCCTCTAGGGTGTCTCTTTGTCTTGCCGCCTTCGAATGAGAAGCAAGGGAAAGGGTTTAAGGTTTGATTAGGGGGATCCGTGGTAGCAGTCCGGCTAATAAAACCCTAAACCTTTTCCCGTCCCGTTTTAGGATACCCGGTCTCCCCAAAAAGGGTTCACTCGGCCCCTCTAGGGTGTCTTTTTGTCTTGCCGCCTTCGAATGAGAAGCAAGGGAAAGGGTTTAGGGTTTGATTAGGGGGATCCACGGTAGTGGTCCGCCTAATCAAACCCTAAACCCATTCGCGTCCCGTTTTAGGATACCCGGCCCCCCAAAAAAGGGTTCACTCGGCCCCTCTAGGGTGTCTTTTTGTCTTGCCGCCTTTGACTGAGAAGCAAGGGAAAGGGTTTAGGATTTGATTAGGGAATCTGTGGTAGCAGTCCACATAATCAAACCCTAAACCGTTTCCGTCCCGTTTAGGATACCCGCCCCCCCCAAAAAAAAAAAAGGGTTCACTCGGCCCCTCTAGGGTGTCTTTTGTCTTGCCGCCTTCAAATGAGAAGCAAGGGAAAGGGTTTAGGGTTTGATTAGGGGATCCGCGGTAGCGGTCCGCCTAATCAAACCCTAAACCCTTTCCCCGTCCCGTTTAGTATACCCTACCCCCAAAAAAGTGTTCACTCGGCCCCTTTAGGGTGTCTTTTTGTCTTGCCGCCTTCAAATGAGAAGCAACGGAAAGGGTTTAGGGTTTTATTAGGGGGATCCGCGGTAGCGGTCTGCCTAATCAAACCCTAAACCCTTTCCAGTCGCGTTTTAGGATACCCGGTCCCCAAAAAAGGGTTCACTCGGCCCCTCTAGGGTGTCTTTTTGTCTTGCCGCCTTCGACTGAGAAGCAAGGGAAGGGTTTAGTGATTGATTAGGGGGATCTGCGGTAGCGTTCCGCCTAATCAAACCCTTTCCTGTCCCGTTTTAGGATACCCGGCCCCCCAAAAAAGGGATCTTTCGGCCCCTCTAGGGTGTCTTTTTGTCTTGCCGCCTTCTAATGAGAAGCAAGGGAAAGGGTTTAGGGTTAGATTAGGGGGATCCGCGGTAGCCGTCCGCCTAATCAAACCATAAACCCTTTCCCGTCCCGTTTTAGGATACATGGTCCCCCCAAAAAGGGTTCACTCGGCCCCTCTAGGGGGTCTTTTTGTCTTGCCGCCGTCGAATGAAAAGCAAGGGAAAGGCTTTAGGGTTTGATTAGGGGGATCCGTGGTAGTAGTCCGCCTAATCAAACGCTAAACCCTTTCCCGTCCCGTTTTAGGATACCCGGTCCCCCCAAAAAGGGTTCACTCGGCCCCTCTAGGGTGTCCTTTTGTCTTGCCACCTTCGAATGAGAAGCAAGGGAAAGGGTTTAGGGTTTGATTAGGGGATCCGCGATAGCGATCCGCCTAATCAAACCATAAACCCTTTCCATCCGTTTTAGGATACCCGGTCCCCAAAAAAGGGTTCACTCGGCCCCTCTAGGGTGTCTTTTTGTCTTGCCGCCTTCGACTGAGAAGCAAGGGAATGGTTTAGTGTTTGATTAGGGGGATCCGCGGTAGCGGTCCGCCTAATCAAACCCTTTCCCGTCCCGTTTTATTATACCCGGCCCCCCAAAAAAGGGTTCAATCGACCCCTCTAGGGTGTCTTTTTGTCTTGCCGCCTTCAAATGAGAAGCCAGGGAAAGGGTTTAGGGTTTTATTAGGGGGATCCGCGGTGGCGGTCCACCTAATCAAACCCTAAACCCTTTCCCGTTCCGTTTTAGGATACCCGGCCCCCCAAAAAAAGGGTTCACTCGGCCCCTCTAGGGTGTCTTTTTGTCTTGCCGCCTTCAAATGAGAAGCAACGGAAAGGGTTTAGGGTTTGATTAGGGGGATCCGCGGTAGCGGTCTGCCTAATCAAACCCTAAACCCTTTCCAGTCCCATTTTAGGATACCCGGTCCCCAAAAAAGGGTTCACTCGGCCCCTCTAGAGTGTCTTTTTGTCTTGCCGCCTTCGACTGAGAAGCAAGGGAACGGTTTAGAGTTTGATTAGGGGGATCTACGGTAGCGGTCGGCCTAATCAAACCCTAAACCCTTTCCCGTTCCGTTTTAGGATACCCGGCCCCCCAAAAAAGGGTTCTTTCGGCCCCTCTAGGGTGTCGTTTTGTCTTGCCGCCTTCTAATGAGAAGCAAGGGAAAGGGTTTAGGGTTAGATTAGGGGGATCCGTGGTAGCCGTCCGCCTAATCAAACCCTAAACCCTTTCCCGTCCCGTTTTAGGATACCCGGTCCCCCCAAAAAGGGTTCACTCGGCCCCTCTACGGTGTCCTTTTGTCTTTCCGCCTTCGAATGAGAAGCAAGGGCAAGGGTTTAGGGTTTGATTAGGGGGATCCGCGGTAGCCTAATCAAACCCTAAACCCATTCCCGTCCCGTTTTAGGATACCCGGCCCCCAAAAAAAGGGTTCACTCGGCCCCTCTAGGGTGTCTTTTTGTCTTGCAACCTTGGACTGAGAAGCAAGGGAAAGGGTTTAGCGTTTGATTAGGGGGATCCGCGGTAGCGGTCCGCCAAATCAAACCCTAAACCCTTTCCCGTTCCGTTTTAGGATACCCGGCCCCCCAAAAAAGGGTTCACTCGGCCCCTCTAGGGTGTCTTTTTGTCTTGCCGCCTTCGACTGAGACGCAAGGGAAGGGTTTAGTGTTTGATTAGGGGGATCTGCGGTAGCGGTCCGCCTAATCAAACCCTTTCCCGTCCCGTTTTAGGATACCCGGCTCCCTAAGAAAGGGTTCTTTCGGCCCCTCTAGGGTGTCTTTTTGTCTTGCCGCCTTCTAATGAGAAGCAAGGGAAAGGGTTTAGGGTTAGATTAGGGGGATCCGCGGTAGCCGTCCGCCTAATCAAACCCTAAACCCTTTCCCGTCCCGTTTTAGGAAACATGGTCCCCCCAAAAAGGGTTCACTCGGCCCCTCTAGGGGGTCTTTTTGTCTTGCCGCCTTCGAATGAAAAGCAAGGGAAAGGCTTTAGGGTTTGATTTGGGGGATCCGCGGTAGTAGTCCGCCTAATCAAATGCTAAACCCTTTCCCGTCCCGTTTTAGGATACCCGGTCCCCCCAAAAAGGGTTCACTCGGCCCCTCTAGGGTATCCTTTTGTCTTGTCACCTTCGAATGAGAAGCAAGGGAAAGGGTTTAAGGTTTGATTAGGGGGATCCGCGGTAGCACTCCGCCTAATCAAACCCTAAACCCTTTCCCGTCCCGTTTTAGGATACCCTACCCCCCCAAAAAGGGTTCACTCAGCCCCTCTAGGGTGTCTTTTTGTCTTGCCGCCTTCGAATGAGAAGCAAGGGAAAGGGTTTAGGGTTTGATTAGGGGGATCCGCGGTAGTAGTCCGCCTAATCAAACGCTAAACCCTTTCTCGTCCCGTTTTAGGATACCCGGTCCCCCCAAAAAGGGTTCACTCGGCCCCTCTAGGGTGTCTTTTTGTCTTGCCACCTTCGAATGAGAAGCAAGGGAAAGGGTTTAGGGTTTGATTAGGGGGATCCGCGGTAGCAGTCTGCCTAATCAAACCCTAAACCCTTTCCCGTCCCGTTTTAGGATACCCGGTCCCCAAAAAAGGGTTCACTCGGCCCCTCTAGGGTGTCTTTTTGTCTTGCCGCCTTCGACTGAGAAGCAAGGGAAGGGTTTAGTGTTTGATTAAGGGGATCCGCGGTAGCGGTCCGCCTAATCAAACCCTTTACCGTCCCGTTTTAGGATACCCGGCCCCCCAAAAAAGGGTTCACTCGGCCCCACTAGGGGGTCTTTTTGTCTTGCCGCCTTCGAATGAAAAGCAAGGGAAATGCTTTAGGGTTTGATTAGGAGGATCCGCGGTAGTAGTCCGCCTAATCAAACGCTAAACCCTTTCCCGTCCCGTTTTAGGATACCCGGTCCCCCCAAAAAGGGTTCACTCGGCCCCTCTAGGGTGTCCTTTTTTCTTGCCACCTTCGAATGAGAAGCAAGGGAAAGGGTTTAGGGTTTGATTAGGGGGATCCGCGGTAGCAGTCCGCCTAATCAAACCCTAAACCCTTTCCCGTCCCGTTTTAGGATACCCGGCCCCCAAAAAAAGGGTTCACTCGGCCCCTCTAGGGGGTCTTTTTGTCTTGCCGCCTTCGAATGAGAAGCAAGGGAAAGAGTTTAGGGTTTGATTAGGGGGATCCGCGGTAGCGGTCCGCCTAATCAAACCCTAGATCCTTTCCCGTCCCGTTTTAGGATACCCGGCCCCCCAAAAAAGGGTTCTTTCGGCCCCTCTAGGGTGTCTTTTTGTCTTGCCGCCTTCCAATGAGAAGCAAGGGAAAGGGTTTAGGGTTAGATTAGGGGGATCCGCGGTAGCCGTCCGCCTAATCAAACCCTAAACCCATTCCCGTCCCGTTTTAGGATACATGGTCCCCCCAAAAAGGGTTCACTCGGCCCCTCTAGGGTGTCTTTTTGTCTTACCGCCTTTGAATGAGAAGCAAGGGAAAAGGTTTAGGGTTTGATTAGGGGGATCCGCGGTAGTGGTCTGCCTAAGCAAACCATAAACCCTTTCCATTCCCGTTTAGGATACCCGGTCCCCAAAAAAGGGTTCACTCGGCCCCTCTAGGGTGTCTTTTTGTCTTGTCGCCTTCGACTGAGAAGCAAGGGAAGGGTTTAGTGTTTGATTAGGGGGATCCGCGGTAGCGGTCCGCCTAATCAAACCCTTTCGCGTCTCGTTTTAGGATACCCGACCCCCCAAAAAATGGTTCAATCGGCCCCTCTATGGTGTCTTTTTGTCTTGCCGCCTTCGAATGAGAAGCAAGGGAAAGGGTTTAGGGTTTTATTAGGGGGATCCGCGGTAGCGGTCCACCTAATGAAACCCTAAACCCTTTCCCGTCCCGTTTTAGGATACCCGCCCCTCCAAAAAAGGGGTTCACTCGGCCCCTCTAGGGTGTCTTTTTGTCTTGCCGCCTTCTAATGAGAAGCAAGGGAAAGGGTTTAGGGTTAGATTAGGGGGATCCGCGGTAGCCGTCCGCCTAATCAAACCCTAAACCCTTTCCCGTCCCGTTTTAGGAAACATGGTCCCCCCAAAAAGGGTTCACTCGGCCCCTCTAGGGGGTCTTTTTGTCTTGCCGCCTTCGAATGAAAAGCAAGGGAAAGGCTTTAGGGTTTGATTTGGGGGATCCGCGGTAGTAGTCCGCCTAATCAAATGCTAAACCCTTTCCCGTCCCGTTTTAGGATACCCGGTCCCCCCAAAAAGGGTTCACTCGGCCCCTCTAGGGTATCGTTTTGTCTTGTCACCTTCGAATGAGAAGCAAGGGAAAGGGTTTAGGGTTTGATTAGGGGGATCCGCGGTAGCACTCCGCCTAATCAAACCCTAAACCCTTTCCCGTCCCGTTTTAGGATACCCGGTCCCCAAAAAAGGGTTCACTCAGCCCCTCTAGGGTGTCTTTTTGTCTTGCCGCCTTCGAATGAGAAGCAAGGGAAAGGGTTTAGGGTTTGATTAGGGGGATCCACGGTAGTAGTCCGCCTAATCAAACGCTAAACCCTTTCTCGTCCCGTTTTAGGATACCCGGTCCCCCCAAAAAGGGTTCACTCGGCCCCTCTAGGGTGTCTTTTTGTCTTGCCACCTTCGAATGAGAAGCAAGGGAAAGGGTTTAGGGTTTGATTAAGGGGATCCGCGGTAGCAGTCTGCCTAATCAAACCCTAAACCCTTTCCCGTCCCGTTTTAGGATACCCGGTCCCCAAAAAAGGGTTCACTCGGCCCCTCTAGGGTGTCTTTTTGTCTTGCCGCCTTCGACTGAGAAGAAAGGGAAGGGTTTAGTGTTTGATTAAGGGGATCCGCGGTAGCGGTCCGCCTAATCAAACCCTTTCCCGTCCGTTTTAGGATACCCGGTCCCCCCAAAAAGGGTTCACTCGGCCCCACTAGGGGGTCTTTTTGTCTTGCCGCCTTCGAATGAAAAGCAAGGGAAATGCTTTAGGGTTTGATTAGGAGGATCCGCGGTAGTAGTCCGCCTAATCAAACGCTAAACCCTTTCCCGTCCCGTTTTAGGATACCCGGTCCCCCCAAAAAGGGTTCACTCGGCCCCTCTAGGGTGTCCTTTTGTCTTGCCACCTTCGAATGAGAAGCAAGGGAAAGGGTTTAGGGTTTGATTAGGGGGATCCGCGGTAGCAGTCCGCCTAATCAAACCCTAAACCCTTTCCCGTCCCGTTTTAGGATACCCGACCCCCAAAAAAGGGTTCACTCGGCCCCTCTAGTTGGTCTTTTTGTCTTGCCGCCTTCGAATGAGAAGCAAGGGAAAGAGTTTAGGGTTTGATTAGGGGGATCCGCGGTAGCGGTCCGCCTAATCAAACCCTAGATCCTTTCCCGTCCCGTTTTAGGATACCCGGCCCCCCAAAAAAGGGTTCTTTCGGCCCCTCTAGGGTGTCTTTTTGTCTTGCCGCCTTCCAATGAGAAGCAAGGGAAAGGGTTTAGGGTTAGATTAGGGGGATCCGCGGTAGCCGTCCGCCTAATCAAACCCTAAACCCATTCCCGTCCCGTTTTAGGATACATGGTCCCCCCAAAAAGGGTTCACTCGGCCCCTCTAGGGTGTCTTTTTGTCTTGCCGCCTTTGAATGAGAAGCAAGGGAAAAGGTTTAGGGTTTGATTAGGGGGATCCGCGGTAGTGGTCTGCCTAAGCAAACCATAAACCCTTTCCAGTCCCGTTTTAGGATACCCGGTCCCCAAAAAAGGGTTCACTCGGCCCCTCTAGGGTGTCTTTTTGTCTTGTCGCCTTCGACTGAGAAGCAAGGGAAGGGTTTAGTGTTTGATTAGGGGGATCCGCGGTAGCGGTCCGCCTAATAAAACCCTTTCGCGTCTCGTTTTAGGATACCCGACCCCCCAAAAAAGGGTTCAATCGGCCCCTCTATGGTGTCTTTTTGTCTTGCCGCCTTCGAATGAGAAGCAAGGGAAAGGGTTTAGGGTTTTATTAGGGGGATCCGCGGTAGCGGTCCACCTAATGAAACCCTAAACCCTTTCCCGTCCCGTTTTAGGATACCCGCCCCCCCAAAAAAGGGGTTCACTCGGCCCCTCTAGGGTGTCTTTTTGTCTTGCCGCCTTCAAATGAGAAGCAAGGGAAGGGTTTAGGGTCTGATTAGGGGGATCCGCAGTAGCGGTCCACCTAATCAAACCCTAAACCCTTTCCCGTCCCGTTTTAGTATACCCGGCCCCCCAAAAAAGAGTTCACTCAGCCCCTTTAGGGTGTCTTTTTGTCTTGCCGCCTTCAAATGAGAAGCAACGGAAAGGGTTTAGGGTTTGATTAGGGGGATCCGCGGTAGCGGTCTGCCTAATCAAACCCTAAACCCTTTCCAGTCCCGTTTTAGGATACCCGGTCCCCAAAAAAGGGTTCACTCGACCCCTCTAGGGTGTCTTTTTGTCTTGCCGCCTTCGACTGAGAAGCAAGGGAAGGGTTTAGTGTTTGATTAGGGGGATCCGCGGTAGCGGTCCGCCTAATCAAACCCTTTCCCGTCCCGTTTTAGGATACTCGGCCCCCCAAAAAAGGGTTCTTTCGGCCCCTCTAGGGTGTCTTTTTTTCTTGCCACCTTCGAATGAGAAGCAAGGGAAAGGGTTTAGGGTTTGATTAGGGGGATCCGCGGTAGCAGTCTGCCTAATCTAACCCTAAACCCTTTCCCGTCCCGTTTTAGGATACCCGGCCCCCCAAAAAAGGGTTCACTCGGCCCCTCTAGGGGGTCTTTTTGTCTTGCCTCCTTCGAATGAGAAGCAAGGGAAAGAGTTTAGGGTTTGATTAGGGGGATCCGCGGTAGCGGTCCGCCTAATCAAACCCTAGATCCTTTCCCGTCCCGTTTTAGGATACCCGACCCCCCAAAAAAGAGTTCTTTCGGCCCCTCTAGGGTGTCGTTTTGTCTTTCCGCCTTCCAATGAGAAGCAAGTGAAAGGGTTTAGGGTTAGATTTGGGGGATCCGCGGTAGCCGTCCGCCTAATCAAACCCTAAACCCGTTCCCGTCCCGTTTTAGGATACATGGTCCCCCCAAAAAGGTTTCACTCGGCCCCTCTAGGGTGTCTTTTTGTCTTGCCGCCTTTGAATGAGAAGCAAGGGAAAGGGTTTAGGGTTTGATTAGAGGGATCCGCGGTAGCGGTCTGCCTAAGAAACCATAAACCCTTTCCAGTCCCGTTTTAGGATACCCGGTCCCCAAAAAAGGGTTCACACGGCCCCTCTAGGGTGTCTTTTTGTCTTGCCGCCTTCGACTGAGAAGCAAGGGAAGGGTTTAGTGTTTGATTAGGGGGATCCGCGGTAGCGGTCCGCCTAATCAAACCCTTTCCCGTCTCGTTTTAGGATACCCGGCCCCCCAAAAAAGGGTTCAATCGGCCCCTCTAGGGTGTCTTTTTGTCTTGCCGCCTTCGAATGAGAAGCAAGGGAAAGGGTTTAGGGGTTTATTAGGTGGATCCGCGGTAGCGGTCCACCTAATGAAACCCTAAACCCTTTCCCGTCCCGTTTTAGGATACCCGCCCCCCCAAAAAAGGGGTTCACTCGGCCCCTCTAGGGTGTCTTTTTGTCTTGCCGCCTTCAAATGAGAAGCAAGGGAAGGGTTTAGGGTTTGATTAGGGGGATCCGCAGTAGCGGTCCCCCTAATCAAACCCTAAACCCTTTCCCGTCCCGTTTTAGTATACCCGGCCCCCCAAAAAAGAGTTCACTCGGCCCCTCTAGGGTGTCTTTTTGTCTTGCCGCCTTCGACTGAGAAGCAAGGGAAGGGTTTAGTGTTTGATTAGGGGGATCCGCGGTAGCAGTCCGCCTAATAAAACCCTTTCCCGTCCCGTTTTAGGATACTCGGCCCCCCAAAAAAGGGTTCTTTCGGCCCCTCTAGGGTGTCTTTTTGTCTTACCACCTTCGAATGAGAAGCAAGGGAAAGGGTTTAGGGTTTGATTAGGGGGATCCGCGGTAGCAGTCCGCCTAATCTAACCCTAAACCCTTTCCCGTCCCGTTTTAGGATACCCGGCCCCCCAAAGAAGGGTTCACTCGGCCCCTCTAGGGGGTCTTTTTGTCTTGCCGCCTTCGAATGAGAAGCAAGGGAAAGAGTTTAGGGTTTGATTAGGGGGATCCGCGGTAGCGGTCCGCCTAATCAAACCCTAGATCCTTTCCCGTCCCGTTTTAGGATACCCGACCCCCCAAAAAAGAGTTCTTTCGGCCCCTCTAGGGTGTCTTTTTGTCTTGCCGCCTTCCAATGAGAAGCAAGGGAAAGGGTTTAGGGTTAGATTAGGGGGATCCGCAGTAGCCGCCCGCCTAATCAAACCCTAAACCCGTTCCCGTCCCGTTTTAGGATACATGGTCCCCCCAAAAAGGGTTCACTCGGCCCCTCTAGGGTGTCTTTTTGTCTTGCCGCCTTTGAATGAGAAGCAAGGGAAAGGGTTTAGGGTTTGATTAGGGGGATCCGCAGTAGCGGTCTGCCTAAGCAAACCATAAACCTTTTCCAGTCCCGTTTTAGGATACCCGGTCCCCAAAAAAGGGTTCACTCGGCCCCTCTAGGGTATCTTTTTGTCTTGCCGCCTTCCAATGAGAAGCATGGGAAAGGGTTTAGGGTTATATTAGGGGGATCCGTGGTAGCCGTCCGCCTAATCAAACCCTAAACCCTTTCCCGTCCCGTTTAGGATACCCGCCCCCAAAAAAGGGTTCACTCGGCCCCTCTAGGGTGTCTTTTTGTCTTGCCGCCTTCAAATGAGAAGCAGGGAAGGGTTTAGGGTTTGATTAGGGGATCCGCAGAGCGGTCCGCCTAATCAAACCCTAAACCCTTTCCCGTCACGTTTTTAGTATACCCGCCCCCCAAAAAGAGTTCACTCGGCCCCTTTAGGGTGTCTTTTTGTCTTGCCGCCTTCAAATGAGAAGCAACGGAAAGGGTTTAGGGTTAGATTAGGGGGATCCGCGGTAGCCGTCCGCCTAATAAAACCCTAAACCCTTTCCCGTCCCGTTTTAGGATACATGGTCCCCCCAAAAAGGGTTCACTCGGCCCCTCTAGGGTGTCTTTTTGTCTTGCTGCCTTCGAATGAGAAGCAAGGGAAAGGGTTTAGGGTTTGATTAGGGGGATCCTAATCAAACCCTAAACCCTTTCCCGTCCCGTTTTAGAATACCCGGTCCCCCCAAAAAGGGTCACTCGGCCCCTCTAGGGTGTCTTTTTGTCTTGCTGCCTTCGAATGAGAAGCAAGGGAAAGGGTTTAGGGTTTGATTAGGGGGATCCGCGGTAGCAGTCCGCCTAATCAAACCCTAAACCCTTTGCCGTCCCATTTTAGGATACCCGGCCCCCCAAAAAAGGGTTCACTCGGCCCCTCTAGGGGGTCTTTTTGTCTTGCCGCCTTTGAATGAGAAGCAAGGGAAAGAGTTTATGGTTTGATTAGGGAGATACGCGGTAGCAGTCCACCTAATCAAACCCTAGATCCTTTCCCGTCCCGTTTTAGGATACCCGGCCCCACAAAAAAGGGTTCTTTCGGCCCCTCTAGAATGTCTTTTTGTCTTGCCGCCTTCCAATGAGAAGCAAGGGAAATGGTTTAGGGTTAGATTAAGGGGATCCGCGGTAGCCGTCCGCCTAATCAAACCCTTTCCCGTCCCGTTTTAGGATACCCGGCCCCCCAAAAAAGCGTTCAATCGGCCCCTCTAGGGTGTCTTTTTGTCTTGCCGCCTTCGAATGATAAGCAAGGGAAAGGGTTTAGGGTTTGATTAGGGGGATCCGCGGTAGCAGTCCGCCTAATCTAACCCTAAACCCTTTCCCGTCCCGTTTTAGGATACCCGGCCCCCCTAAAAAGGGTTCACTCGGCCCCTATAGGGGGTCTTTTTGTCTTGCCGCCTTCGAATGAGAAGCAAGGGAAAGAGTTTAGGGTTTGATTAGGGGGATCCGCGGTAGCGGTCCGCCTAATCAAACCCTAGATCCTTTCCCGTCCCGTTTTAGGATACCCGGCCCCCCAAAAAAGAGTTCTTTCGGCCCCTCTAGGGTGTCTTTTTGTCTTGCCGCCTTCCAATGAGAAGCAAGGGAAAGGGTTTAGGGTTAGATGAGGGGGATCCGCGGTAGCCGTCCGCCTAATCAAACCCTAAACCCGTTCCCGTCCCGTTTTAGGATACATGGTCCCCCCAAAAAGGGTTCACTCGGCCCCTCTAGGGTGTCTTTTTGTCTTGCCGCCTTTGAATGAGAAGCAAGGGAAAGGGTTTAGGGTTTGATTAGGGGGATCCGCAGTAGCGGTCTGCCTAAGCAAACCATAAACCTTTTCCAGTCCCGTTTTAGGATACCCGGTCCCCAAAAAAGGGTTCACTCGGCCCCTCTAGGGTGTCTTTTTGTCTTGCCGCCTTCCAATGAGAAGCATGGGAAAGGGTTTAGGGTTATATTAGGGGGATCCGTGGTAGCCGTCCGCCTAATCAAACCCTAAACCCTTTCCCGTCCCGTTTTAGGATACCCGCCCCCCCAAAAAAAGGGTTCACTCGGCCCCTCTAGGGTGTCTTTTTGTCTTGCCGCCTTCAAATGAGAAGCAAGGGAAGGGTTTAGGGTTTGATTAGGGGGATCCGCAGTAGCGGTCCGCCTAATCAAACCCTAAACCCTTTCCCGTCCCGTTTTAGGATACCCGGCCCCCCAAAAAGAGTTCACTCGGCCCCTTTAGGGTGTCTTTTTGTCTTGCCGCCTTCAAATGAGAAGCAACGGAAAGGGTTTAGGGTTAGATTAGGGGATCCGCGTGGCCGTCCGCCTAATAAAACCCTAAACCCTTTCCGTCCCGTTTAGGATACATGGTCCCCCAAAAAGGGTTCACTCGGCCCCTCTAGGGTGTCTTTTTGTCTTGCCGCCTTCGAATGAGAAGCAAGGAAAGGGTTTAGGGTTTGATTAGGGGGATCCGCGGTAGCAGTCCGCCTAATCAAACCCTAAACCCTTTCCCGTCCCGTTTTAGGATACCCGGCCCCCCAAAAAAGGGTTCACTCGGCCCCTCTAGGGGGTCTTTTTGTCTTGCCGCCTTTGAATGAGAAGCAAGGGAAAGAGTTTATGGTTTGATTAGGGAGATACGCGGTAGCAGTCCACCTAATCAAACCCTAGATCCTTTCCCGTCCCGTTTTAGGATACCCGGCCCCACAAAAAAGGGTTCTTTCGGCCCCTCTAGAATGTCTTTTTGTCTTGCCGCCTTCTAATGAGAAGCAAGGGAAATGGTTTAGGGTTAGATTAGGGGGATCCGCGGTAGCCGTCCGCCTAATCAAACCCTTTCCCGTCCCGTTTTAGGATACCCGGCCCCCCAAAAAAGCGTTCAATCGGCCCCTCTAGGGTGTCTTTTTGTCTTGCCGCCTTCGAATGATAAGCAAGGGAAAGGGTTTAGGGTTTTATTAGGGGGATCCGCAGTAGCGGTCCACCTAATCAAACCCAAAACCCTTTCTCGTCCCGTTTTAGGACAACCGGCCCCCCCAAAAAAGGGATCAAACCCTAAACCCTTTCTCGTCCCGTTTTAGGATACATGGTCCCCCCAAAAAGGGTTCACTCGGCCCCTCTAGGGTGTCTTTTTGTCTTGCCGCCTTCGAATGATAAGCAAGGTAAAGGGTTTAGGGTTTTATTAGGGGGATCCGCAGTAGCGGTCCACCTAATCAAACCCTAAGCCCTTTCTCGTCCCGTTTTAGGATACCCGGCCCCCCAAAAAAAGGGTTCACTCGGCCCCTCTAGGGTGTATTTTTGTCTTGCCGCCTTCAAATGGGAAGCAAGGGAAGGGTTTAGGGTTTGATTAGGGGGATCCGCGGTAGCGGTCCACCTAATCAAACCCTAAACCCTTTCCCGTCCCGTTTTAGTATACCCGGCCCCCCAAAAAAGAGTTCACTCGGCCCCTTTAGGGTGTCTTTTTGTCTTGCCGCCTTCAAATGAGAAGCAACGGAAAGGGTTTAGGGTTTGATTAGGGGGATCCGTGGTAGCGGTTTGCCTAATCAAACCCTAAACCCTTTCCAGTCCCGTTTTAGGATACCCGGTCCCCAAAAAAGGGTTCACTCGGCCCCTCTAGGGTGTCTTTTTGTCTTGCCGCCTTCGATCGAGAAGCAAGGGGAAGGGTTTAGTGTTTGATTAGAGGGATCCGCGGTAGCGGTCCGCCTAATCAAACCCTTTCCCGTCCCGTTTTAGGATACTCGGCCCCCCAAAAAAGGGTTCTTTCGGCCCCTCTAGGGTGTCTTTTTGTCTTACCACCTTCGAATGAGAAGCAAGGAAAAGGGTTTAGGGTTTGATTAGGGGGATCCGCGGTAGCAGTCCGCCTAATCTAACCCTAAACCCTTTCCCGTCCCGTTTTAGGATACCCGGCCCCCCAAAAAAGGGTTCACTCGGCCCCTCTAGGGGGTCTTTTTGTCTTGCCGCCTTCGAATGAGAAGCAAGGGAAAGAGTTTAGGGTTTGATTAGGGGGATCCGCGGTAGCGGTCCGCCTAATCAAACCCTAGATCCTTTCCCGTCCCGTTTTAGGATACCCGGCCCCCCAAAAAAGAGTTCTTTCGGCCCCTCTAGGGTGTCTTTTTGTCTTGCCGCCTTCCAATGAGAAGCAAGGGAAAGGGTTTTGGGTTAGATTAGGGGGATCCGCGGTAGCCGTCCGCCTAATCAAACCCTAAACCCGTTCCCGTCCCGTTTTAGGATACATGGTCCCCCCAAAAAGGGTTCACTCGGCCCCTCTAGGGTGTCTTTTTGTCTTGCCGCCTTTGAATGAGAAGCAAGGGAAAGGGTTTAGGGTTTGATTAGGGGATCCGCGCATAGCGGTCTGCTAAAAAACCATAAACCTTTTCCAGTCCGTTTTAGGATACCCGGTCCCCAAAAAAGGGTTCACTCGGCCCCTCTAGGGTGTCTTTTTGTCTTGCCGCCTTCCAATGAGAAGCAAGGGAAAGGGTTTAGGGTTAGATTAGGGGGATCCGTGGTAGCCGTCCGCCTAATCAAACCCTAAACCCTTTTCCGTCCCGTTTTAGGATACCCGCCCCCCCAAAAAAAGGGTTCACTCGGCCCCTCTAGGGTGTCTTTTTGTCTTGCCGCCTTCAAATGAGAAGCAAGGGAAGGGTTTAGGGTTTGATTAGGGGGATCCGCAGTAGCGGTCCGCCTAATAAAACCCTAAACCCTTTCCCGTCCCGTTTTAGTATACCCGGCCCCCCAAAAAAGAGTTCACTCGGCCCCTTTAGGGTGTCTTTTTGTCTTGCCGCCTTCAAATGAGAAGCAACGGAAAGGGTTTAGGGTTAGATTAGGGGGATCCGCGGTAGCCGTCCGCCTAATAAAACCCTAAACCCTTTCCTGTCCCGTTTTAGGATACATGGTCCCCCCAAAAGGGTTCACTCGGCCCCTCTAGGGTGTCTTTTTGTCTTGCTGCCTTCCAATGAGAAGCAAGGGAAAGGGTTTAGGGTTTGATTAGGGGGATCCGCGGTAGCAGTCCGCCTAATCAAACCCTAAACCCTTTCCCGTCCCGTTTTAGGATACCCGGCCCCCCCAAAAAAGGGTTCACTCGGCCCCTCTAGGGGGTCTTTTTGTCTTGCCGCCTTTGAATGAGAAGCAAGGGAAAGAGTTTATGGTTTGATTAGGGAGATACGCGGTAGCAGTCCACCTAATCAAACCCTAGATCCTTTCCCGTCCCGTTTTAGGATACCCGGCCCCACAAAAAAGGGTTCTTTCGGCCCCTCTAGAATGTCTTTTTGTCTTGCCGCCTTCCAATGAGAAGCAAGAGAAATGGTTTAGGGTTAGATTAGGGGGATCCGCGGTAGCCGTCCGCCTAATCAAACCCTTTCCCGTCCCGTTTTAGGATACCTGGCCCCCCAAAAAAGCGTTCAATCGGCCCCTCTAGGGTGTCTTTTTGTCTTGCCGCCTTCGAATGATAAGCAAGGGAAAGGGTTTAGGGTTTTATTAGGGGGATCCGCAGTAGCGGTCCACCTAATCAAACCCTAAACCCTTTCTCGTCCCGTTTTAGGATAACCGGCCCCCCAAAAAAAGGGATCAAACCCTAAACCCTTTCCCGTCCCGTTTTAGGATACATGGTCCCCCCAAAAAGGGTTCACTCGGCCCCTCTAGGGTGTCTTTTTGTCTTGCCGCCTTTGAATGAGAAGCAAGGGAAAGGGTTTAGGGTTTGATTAGGGGGATCCGCGGTAGCGGTCTGCCTAAGCAAACCATAAACCTTTTCCAGTCCCGTTTTAGGATACCCGGTCCCCAAAAAAGGGTTCACTCGGCCCCTCTAGGGTGTCTTTTTGTCTTGCCGCCTTCCAATGAGAAGCCAGGGAAAGGGTTTAGGGTTAGATTAGGGGGATCCGTGGTAGCCGTCCGCCTAATCAAACCCTAAACCCTTTCCCGTCCCGTTTTAGGATACCCGCCCCCCCCCCCCCCCAAAAAAGGGTTCACTCGGCCCCTCTAGGGTGTCTTTTTGTCTTGCCGCCTTCAAATGAGAAGCAAGGGAAGGGTTTAGGGTTTGATTAGGGGGATCCGCAGTAGCGGTCCGCCTAATCAAACCCTAAACCCTTTCCCGTCCCGTTTTAGTATACCCGGCCCCCCAAAAAAGAGTTCACTCGGCCCCTTTAGGGTGTCTTTTTGTCTTGCCGCCTTCAAATGAGAAGCAACGGAAAGGGTTTAGGGTTAGATTAGGGGGATCCGCGGTAGCCGTCCGCCTAATAAAACCCTAAACCCTTTCCCGTCCCGTTTTAGGATACATGGTCCCCCCAAAAAGGGTTCACTCGGCCCCTCTAGGGTGTCTTTTTGTCTTGCTGCCTTCGAATGAGAAGCAAGGGAAATGGTTTAGGGTTTGATTAGGGGGATCCGCGGTAGCAGTCCGCCTAATCGAACCCTAAACCCTTTCCCGTCCCGTTTTAGGATACCCGGCCCCCCAAAAAAGGGTTCACTCGGCCCCTCTAGGGGGTCTTTTTGTCTTGCCGCCTTTGAATGAGAAGCAAGGGAAAGAGTTTATGGTTTGATTAGGGAGATACGCGGTAGCAGTCCACCTAATCAAACCCTAGATCCTTTCCCGTCCCGTTTTAGGATACCCGGCCCCACAAAAAAGGGTTCTTTCGGCCCCTCTAGAATGTCTTTTTGTCTTGCCGCCTTCCAATGAGAAGCAAGAGAAATGGTTTAGGGTTAGATTAGGGGGATCCGCGGTAGCCGTCCGCCTAATCAAACCCTTTCCCGTCCCGTTTTAGGATACCCGGCCCCCCAAAAAAGCGTTCAATCGGCCCCTCTAGGGTGTCTTTTTGTCTTGCCGCCTTCGAATGATAAGCAAGGGAAAGGGTTTAGGGTTTTATTAGGGGGATCCGCAGTAGCGGTTCACCTAATCAAACCCTAAACCCTTTCTCGTCCCGTTTTAGGATAACCGGCCTCCCAAAAAAAGGGATCAAACCCTAAACCCTTTCTCGTCCCGTTTTAGGATACATGGTCCCCCCAAAAAGGGTTCACTCGGCCCCTCTAGGGTGTCTTTTTGTCTTGCCGCCTTCGAATGATAAGCAAGGGAAAGGGTTTAGGGTTTGATTAGGGGGATCCGCGGTAGCGGTCCGCCTAATCAAACCCTTTCCCGTCCCGTTTTAGGATACCCGCCCCCCCAAAAAAGCGTTCAATCGGCCCCTCTAGGGTGTCTTTTTGTCTTGCCGCCTTCGAATGATAAGCAAGGGAAAGGGTTTAGGGTTTTATTAGGGGGATCCGCAGTAGCGGTCCACCTAATCAAACCCTAAACCCTTTCTCGTCCCGTTTTAGGATACCCGGCCCCCCAAAAAAAGGGTTCACTCGGCCCCTCTAGGGTGTATTTTTGTCTTGCCGCCTTCAAATGAGAAGCAAGGGAAGGGTTTAGGGTTTGATTAGGGGGATCCGCGATAGCGGTCCGCCTAATCAAACCCTAAACCCTTTCCCGTCCCGTTTTAGTATACCCGGCCCCCCAAAAAAGAGTTCACTCGGCCCCTTTAGGGTGTCTTTTTGTCTTGCCGCCTTCAAATGAGAAGCAACGGAAAGGGTTTAGGGTTTGATTAGGGGGATCCGCGGTAGCGGTTTGCCTAATCAAACCCTAAACCCTTTCCAGTCCCGTTTTAGGATACCCGGTCCCCAAAAAAGGGTTCACTCGGCCCCTCTAGGGTGTCTTTTTGTCTTGCCGCCTTCGACTGAGAAGCAAGGGAAGGGTTTAGTGTTTGATTAGAGGGATCCGCGGTAGCGGTCCGCCTAATCAAACCCTTTCCCGTCCCGTTTTAGGATACTCGGCCCCCCAAAAAAGGGTTCTTTCGGCCCCTCTAGGGTGTCTTTTTGTCTTACCACCTTCGAATGAGAAGCAAGGGAAAGGGTTTAGGGTTTGATTAGGGGGATCCGCGGTAGCAGTCCGCCTAATCTAACACTAAACCCTTTCCCGTCCCGTTTTAGGATACCCGGCCCCCCAAAAAAGGGTTAACTCGGCCCCTCTAGGGGGTCTTTTTGTCTTGCCGCCTTCGAATGAGAAGCAAGGGAAAGAGTTTAGGGTTTGATTAGGGGGATCCGCGGTAGCGTTCCGCCTAATCAAACCCTAGATCCTTTCCCGTCCCGTTTTAGGATACCCGGCCCCCCAAAAAAGAGTTCTTTCGGCCCCTCTAGGGTGTCTTTTTGTCTTGCCGCCTTCCAATGAGAAGCAAGGGAAAGGGTTTAGGGTTAGATTAGGGGGATCCGCGGTAGCCGTCCGCCTAATCAAACCCTAAACCCTTTCCCGTCCCGTTTTAGGATACCTGGTCCCCCCAAAAAGGGTTCACTCGGCCCCTCTAGGGTGTCTTTTTGTCTTGCCGCCTTTGAATGAGAAGCAAGGGAAAGGGTTTAGGGTTTGATTAGGGGGATCCGTGGTAGCCGTCCGCCTAATCAAACCCTAAACCCTTTCCCGTCCCGTTTTAGGATACCCGGCCCCCCAAAAAAGGGTTCACTCGGCCCCTCTAGGGTGTCTTTTTGTCTTGCCGCCTTCAAATGAGAAGCAAGGGAAGGGTTTAGGGTTTGATTAGGTGGATCCGCAGTAGCGGTCCGCCTAATCAAACCCTAAACCCTTTCCCGTCCCGTTTTAGTATACCCGGCCCCCCAAAAAAGAGTTCACTCGGCCCCTTTAGGGTGTCTTTTTGTCTTGCCGCCTTCAAATGAGAAGCAACGGAAAGGGTTTAGGGTTAGATTAGGGGGATCCGCGGTAGCCGTCCGCCTAATAAAACCCTAAACCCTTTCCCGTCCCGTTTTAGGATACCTGGTCCCCCCAAAAAGGGTTCACTCGGCCCCTCTAGGGTGTCTTTTTGTCTTGCTGCCTTCGAATGAGAAGAAAGGGAAAGGGTTTAGGGTTTGATTAGGGGGATCCGCGGTAGCAGTCCGCCTAATCAAACCCTAAACCCTTTCCCGTCCCGTTTTAGGATACCCGGCCCCCCAAAAAAGGGTTCACTCGGCCCCTCTAGGGGGTCTTTTTGTCTTGCCGCCTTTGAATGAGAACCAAGGGAAAGAGTTTATGGTTTGATTAGGGAGATACGCGGTAGCATTCCACCTAATCAAACCCTAGATCCTTTCCCGTCCCGTTTTAGGATACCCGACCCAACAAAAAA
Source organism: Silene latifolia (assembly GCF_048544455.1). Lineage (NCBI taxonomy): Eukaryota > Viridiplantae > Streptophyta > Magnoliopsida > Caryophyllales > Caryophyllaceae > Silene > Silene latifolia. The sequence goes on from NC_133538.1 coordinate 237,718,867, forward strand.
GGGTTCTTTCGGCCCCTCTAGAATGTCTTTTTGTCTTGCCGCCTTCCAATGAGAAGCAAGGGAAATGGTTTAGGGTTAGATTAGGGGGATCCGCGGTAGCCGTCCGCCTAATCAAACCCTTTCCCGTCCCGTTTTAGGATACCCGGCCCCCCAAAAAATCGTTCAATCGGCCCCTCTAGGGTGTCTTTTTGTCTTGCCGCCTTCGAATGATAAGCAATGGAAAGGGTTTAGGGTTTTATTAGGGGGATCCGCAGTAGCGGTCCACCTAATCAAACCCTAAACCCTTTCTCGTCCCGTTTTAGGATACCCGGCCCCCCAAAAAAAGGGATCAAACCCTAAACTCTTTCCCGTCCCGTTTTAGGATACATGGTCCCCCCAAAAAGGGTTCACTTGGCCCCTCTAGGGTGTCTTTTTGTCTTGCCGCCTTCGAATGATAAGCAAGGGAAAGGGTTTAGGGTTTGATTAGGGGGATCCGCGGTAGCGGTCCGCCTAATCAAACCCTTTCCCGTCCCGTTTTAGGATACCCGGCCCCCCAAAAAAGCGTTCATTCGGCCCCTCTAGGGTGTCTTTTTGTCTTGCCGCCTTCGAATGATAAGCAAGGGAAAGGGTTTAGTGTTTTATTAGGGGGATCCGCAGTAGCGGTCCACCTAATCAAACCCTAAACCCTTTCTCGTCCCGTTTTAGGATACCCGGCCCCCCAAAAAAAGGGTTCACTCGGCTCCTCTAGGGTGTATTTTTGTCTTGCCGCCTTCAAATGAGAAGCAACGGAAGGGGTTTAGGGTTTGATTAGGGGGATCCGCGGTAGCGGTTTGCCTAATCAAACCCTAAACCCTTTCCAGTCCCGTTTTAGGATACCCGGTCCCCAAAAAAGGGTTCACTCGGCCCCTCTAGGGTGACTTTTTGTCTTGCCGCCTTCGACTGAGAAGCAAGGGAAGGGTTTAGTGTTTGATTAGGGGGATCCGCGGTAGCGGTCCGCCTAATCAAAACCTTTCCCGTCCCGTTTTAGGATACTCGGCCCCCCAAAAAAGGGTTCTTTCGGCCCCTCTAGGGTGTCTTTTTGTCTTGCCGCCTTCTAATGAGAAGCAAGGGAAAGGGTTTAGGGTTAGATTAGGGGGATCCGCGGTAGCCGTCCGCCTAATCAAACCCTAAACCCTTTCCCCGTCCCGTTTTAGGATACCTGGTCCCCCAAAAAGGGTTCACTCGGCCCCTCTAAGGTGTCTTTTTGTCTTGCCGCCTTTGAATGAGAAGCAAAGGAAAGGGTTTAGGGTTTGATTAGGGGATCCGCGGTAGCGATCCGCCTAATCAAACCCTAAACCCTTTCCCGTCCCGTTTTAGGATACCCGGCCCCCAAAAAAGGGTTCACTCGGCCCCTCTAGGGGGTCTTTTTGTCTTGCCGCCTTTGAATGAGAAGCAAGGGAAAGAGTTTATGGTTTTATTAGGGAGATACGCGGTAGCATTCCACCTAATCAAACCCTAGATCCTTTCCCGTCCCGTTTTAGGATACCCGGCGCCCCAAAAAAGGGTTCTTTCGGCCCCTCTAGGGTGTCTTTTTATCTTGCCGCCTTCCTATGAGAAGCAAGGGAAATGGTTTAGGGTTAGATTAGGGGATCCGCGTGGCCGTCCGCCTAATCAAACCCTAAACCCTTTTCCGTCCCGTTTTAGGATACATGGTCCCCCCAAAAAGGGTTCACTCGGCCCCTCTAGGGTGTCTTTTTGTCTTGCCGCCTTCGAATGATAAGCAAGGGAAAGGGTTTAGGGTTTGATTAGGGGGATCCGCGGTAGCGGTCCGCCTAATCAAACCCTTTCCCGTCCCGTTTTAGGATACCCGGCCCCCCAAAAAAGCGTTCAATCGGCCCCTCTAGGGTGTCTTTTTGTCTTGCCGCCTTCGAATGATAAGCAAGGGAAAGGGTTTAGGGTTTTATTAGGGGGGATCCGCGATGGCGGTCCACCTAATCAAACCCTAAACCCTTTCCCGTCCCGTTTTAGGATACCCGGCCCCCCAAAAAAGGGTTCACTCGGCCCCTCTAGGATGTATTTTTGTCTTGCCGCCTTCAAATGAGAAGCAAGGGAAGGGTTTAGGGTTTCATTAGGGGGATCCGCGGTAGCGGTCCGCCTAATCAAACCCTAAACCCTTTCCCGTCCCGTTTTAGGATACCCGGCCCCCCAAAAAGAGTTCACTCGGCCCCTTTAGGGTGTCTTTTTGTCTTGCCGCCTTCAAATGAGAAGCAAGGGAAAGGGTTTAGGGTTTGATTAGGGGATCCGTGGTAGCGGTCTGCCTAATCAAACCCTAAACCCTTTCGATCAATTTTAGGATACTCGGTCCCCAAAAAAGGGTTCACTCGACCCCTTTAGGTTGTCTTTTTGTCTTGCCGCCATCGAATGAGAAGCAAAGGAAAGGGTTTAGGGTTTGATTAGGGGATCCGCGGTAGCGATCCGCCTAATCAAACCCTAAACCCTTTCCCCGTCCCGTTTTAGGATACCCGATCCCCAAAAAGGGTTCACTCGGCCCCTCTAGGGTGTCTTTTTGTCTTGCTTTGCCTTGAATGAGAAGCAAGGGAAAGGGTTTAGGGTTAGATTAGGGGGATCCGCGGTAGCCGTCCGCCTAATCAAACCCTAAACCCTTTCCCGTCCCGTTTAGGATACATGGTCCCCCAAAAGGGTTCACTCGGCCCCTCTAAGGTGTCTTTTTGTCTTGCTTTGCCTTGAATGAGAAGCAAGGGAAAGGGTTTAGGGTTTGATTAGGGGGATCCGCGGTAGCAGTCCGCCTAATCAAAACCTAAACCCTTTCCCGTCCCGTTTTAGGATACCCGGCCCCCCAAAAAAGGGTTCACTCGGCCCCTCTAGGGGGTCTTTTTGTCTTGCCGCCTTTGAATGAGAAGCAAGGGAAAGAGTTTATGGTTTTATTAGGGAGATACGCGGTAGCAGTCCACCTAATCAAACCCTAGATCCTTTCCCGTCCCGTTTTAGGATACCCGGCCCCAAAAAAAAGGGTTCTTTCGGCCCCTCTAGGGTGTCTTTTTGTCTTGCCGCCTTCCAATGAGAAGCAAGGGAAATGGTTTAGGGTTAGATTAGGGGGATCCGCGGTAGCCGTCCGCCAAATCAAACCCTAAACCCTTTTCCGTCCCGTTTTAGGATACATGGTCCCCCCAAAAAGGGTTCACTCGGCCCCTCTAGGGTGTCTTTTTGTCTTGCCGCCTTCGAATGATAAGCAAGGGAAAGGGTTTAGGGTTTGATTAGGGGGATCCGCGGTAGCGGTCCGCCTAATCAAACCCTTTCCCGTCCCGTTTTAGGATACCCGGCCCCCCAAAAAAGCGTTCAATCGGCCCCTCTAGGGTGTCTTTTTGTCTTGCCGCCTTCGAATGATAAGCAAGGGAAAGGGTTTAGGGTTTTATTAGGGGGATCCGCAGTAGCGGTCCACCTAATCAAACCCTAAACCCTTTCTCGTCCCGTTTTAGGATACCCGGCCCCCCAAAAAAAGGGTTCACTCGGCCCCTCTAGGATGTATTTTTGTCTTGCCGCCTTCAAATGAGAAGCAAGGGAAGGGTTTAGGGTTTGATTAGGGGGATCCGCAGATGGCGTCCACCTAATCAAACCCTAAACCCTTTCCCGTCCCGTTTTAGTATACCCGGCCCCCCAAAAAAGAGTTCACTCGGCCCCTTTAGGGTGTCTTTTTGTCTTGCCGCCTTCAAATGAGAAGCAACAGAAAGGGTTTAGGGTTTGATTAGGGGGATCCGCGGTAGCGGTTTGCCTAATCAAACCCTAAACCCTTTCCAGTCCCGTTTTAGGATACCCGGTCCCCAAAAAGGGTTCACTCGGCCCCTCTAGGGTGTCTTTTTGTCTTGCCGCCTTCGACTGAGAAGCAAGGGAAGGGTTTAGTGTTTGATTAGGAGGATCCGCGGCAGCGTCCGCCTAATCAAACCCTTTCCCGTCCGTTTTAGGATACTCGGCCCCGAAAAAGGGTTCTTTCGGCCCCTCTAGGGTGTCTTTTTGTCTTGCCGCCTTCTAATGAGAAGTAAGGGAAAGGGTTTAGTTTTAGATTAGGGGGATCCGCGGTTGCCGTCCGCCTAATCAAACCCTAAACCCTTTCCCGTCCCGTTTTAAGATACATGGTCCCCCCAAAAAGGGTTCACTCGGCCCCTCTAGGGTGTCTTTTTGTCTTGCTGCCTTCGAATGAGAAGCAAGGGAAAGGGTTTAGGGTTAGATTAGGGGGATCTGCGGTAGCGGTCTGCCTAATCAAACCCTAAACCCTTTCCAGTCCCATTTTAAGATACCCGGTCCCCAAAAAAGGGTTCACTCGGCACCTCTAGGGTGTCTTTTTGTCTTGCCGCCTTCGAATGAGAAGCAAGGGAAAGGGCTTAGGGTTTGATTAGGGGGATCCGCGGTAGCAGTCCGCCTAATCAAACCCTTTCCCGTCCCGTTTTAGGATACTCGGCCCCCGAAAAAAGGGTTCTTTCGGCCCCTCTAGGGTGTCTTTTTGTCTTGCCGCCTTCTAATGAGAAGTAAGGGAAAGGGTTTAGGGTTAGATTAGGGGGATCCGCGGTAGCCGTCCGCCTAATCAAACCCTAAACCCTTTCCCGTCCCGTTTTAGGATACTCGGCCCCCCAAAAAAGGGTTCTTTCGGCCCCTCTAGGGTGTCTTTTTGTCTTGCCGCCTTCTAATGAGAAGCAAGGGAAAGGGTTTAGGGTTAGATTAGGGGGATCCGCGGTAGCCGTCCGCCTAATAAAACCCTAAACCCTTTCCTGTCCCGTTTTAGGATACATGGTCCCCCCAAAAAGGGTTCACTCGGCCCCTCTAGGGTGTCTTTTTGTCTTGCTGCCTTCGAATGAGAAGCAAGGGAAAGGGTTTAGGGTTTGATTAGGGGGATCCGCGGTAGCAGTCCGCCTAATCAAACCCTAAACCCTTTCCCGTCCCGTTTTAGGATACCCGGCCCCCCAAAAAAGGGTTCACTCGGCCCCTCTAGGGGGTCTTTTTGTCTTGCCGCCTTTGAATGAGAAGCAAGGGAAAGAGTTTATGGTTTTATTAGGGAGATACGCGGTAGCAGTCCACCTAATCAAACCCTAGATCCTTTCCCGTCCCGTTTTAGGATACCCGGCCCCAAAAAAAAGGGTTCTTTCGGCCCCTCTAGGGTGTCTTTTTATCTTGCCGCCTTCCTATGAGAAGCAAGGGAAATGGTTTAGGGTTAGATTAGGGGGATCCGCGGTAGCCGTCCGCCTAATCAAACCCTAAACCCTTTTCCGTCCCGTTTTAGGATACATGGTCCCCCCAAAAAGGGTTCACTCGGCCCCTCTAGGGTGTCTTTTTGTCTTGCCGCCTTCGAATGATAAGCAAGGGAAAGGGTTTAGGGTTTGATTAGGGGGATCCGCGGTAGCGGTCCGCCTAATCAAACCCTTTCCCGTCCCGTTTTAGGATACCCGGCCCCCCAAAAAAGCGTTCAATCGGCCCCTCTAGGGTGTCTTTTTGTCTTGCCGCCTTCGAATGATAAGCAAGGGAAAGGGTTTAGGGTTTTATTAGGGGGATCCGCAGTAGCGGTCCACCTAATCAAACCCTAAACCCTTTCTCGTCCCGTTTTAGGATACCCGGCCCCCCAAAAAAGGGTTCACTCGGCCCCTCTAGGATGTATTTTTGTCTTGCCGCCTTCAAATGAGAAGCAAGGGAAGGGTTTAGGGTTTGATTAGGGGGATCCGCGGTAGCGGTCCGCCTAATCAAACCCTAAACCCTTTCCCGTCCCGTTTTAGTATACCCGGCCCCCCAAAAAAGAGTTCACTCGGCCCCTTTAGGGTGTCTTTTTGTCTTGCCGCCTTCAAATGAGAAGCAACGGAAAGGGTTTAGGGTTTGATTAGGGGGATCCGTGGTAGCGGTCTGCCTAATCAAACCCTAAACCCTTTCCAGTCCAATTTTAGGATACTCGGTCCCCAAAAAAGGTTTCACTCGACCCCTTTAGGTTGTATTTTTGTCTTACCGCCATCGAATGAGAAGCAAGGGAAAGGGTTTAGGGTTTGATTAGGGGGATCCGCGGTAGCAGTCCGCCTAATCAAACCCTAAACCCTTTCCCGTCCCGTTTTAGGATACCCGATCCCCAAAAAAGGGTTCACTCGGCCCCTCTAGGGTGTCTTTTTGTCTTGCTGCCTTCGAATGAGAAGCAAGGGAAAGGGTTTAGGGTTAGATTAGGGGGATCCGCGGTAGCCGTCCGCCTAATCAAACCCTAAACCCTTTCCCGTCCCGTTTTAGGATACATGGTCCCCCCAAAAAGGGTTCACTCGGCCCCTCTAAGGTGTCTTTTTGTCTTGCTGCCTTCGAATGAGAAGCAAGGGAAAGGGTTTAGGGTTTGATTAGGGGGATCCGCGGTAGCAGTCCGCCTAATCAAAACCTAAACCCTTTCCCGTCCCGTTTTAGGATACCCGGCCCCCCAAAAAAGGGTTCACTCGGCCCCTCTAGGGGGTCTTTTTGTCTTGCCGCCTTTGAATGAGAAGCAAGGGAAAGAGTTTATGGTTTTATTAGGGAGATACGCGGTAGCAGTCCACCTAATCAAACCCTAGATCCTTTCCCGTCCCGTTTTAGGATACCCGGCCCCAAAAAAAAGGGTTCTTTCGGCCCCTCTAGGGTGTCTTTTTGTCTTGCCGCCTTCCAATGAGAAGCAAGGGAAATGGTTTAGGGTTAGATTAGGGGGATCCGCGGTAGCCGTCCGCCAAATCAAACCCTAAACCCTTTTCCGTCCCGTTTTAGGATACATGGTCCCCCAAAAAGGGTTCACTCGGCCCCTCTAGGGTGTCTTTTTGTCTTGCCGCCTTCGAATGATAAGCAAGGGAAAGGGTTTAGGGTTTGATTAGGGGGATCCGCGGTAGCGGTCCGCCTAATCAAACCCTTTCCCGTCCCGTTTTAGGATACCCGGCCCCCCAAAAAAGCGTTCAATCGGCCCCTCTAGGGTGTCTTTTTGTCTTGCCGCCTTCGAATGATAAGCAAGGGAAAGGGTTTAGGGTTTTATTAGGGGGATCCGCAGTAGCGGTCCACCTAATCAAACCCTAAACCCTTTCTCGTCCCGTTTTAGGATACCCGGCCCCCCAAAAAAAGGGTTCACTCGGCCCCTCTAGGATGTATTTTTGTCTTGCCGCCTTCAAATGAGAAGCAAGGGAAGGGTTTAGGGTTTGATTAGGGGGATCCGCAGTAGCGGTCCACCTAATCAAACCCTAAACCCTTTCCCGTCCCGTTTTAGTATACCCGGCCCCCCAAAAAAGAGTTCACTCGGCCCCTTTAGGGTGTCTTTTTGTCTTGCCGCCTTCAAATGAGAAGCAACGGAAAGGGTTTAGGGTTTGATTAGGGGGATCCGCGGTAGCGGTTTGCCTAATCAAACCCTAAACCCTTTCCAGTCCCGTTTTAGGATACCCGGTCCCCAAAAAAGGGTTCACTCGGCCCCTCTAGGGTGTCTTTTTGTCTTGCCGCCTTCGACTGAGAAGCAAGGGAAGGGTTTAGTGTTTGATTAGGAGGATCCGCGGCAGCGGTCCGCCTAATCAAACCCTTTCCCGTCCCGTTTTAGGATACTCGGCCCCTGAAAAAAGGGTTCTTTCGGCCCCTCTAGGGTGTCTTTTTGTCTTGCCGCCTTCTAATGAGAAGTAAGGGAAAGGGTTTAGTTTTAGATTAGGGGGATCCGCGGTTGCCGTCCGCCTAATCAAACCCTAAACCCTTTCCCGTCCCGTTTTAAGATACATGGTCCCCCCAAAAAGGGTTCACTCGGCCCCTCTAGGGTGTCTTTTTGTCTTGCTGCCTTCGAATGAGAAGCAAGGGAAAGGGTTTAGGGTTAGATTAGGGGGATCTGCGGTAGCGGTCTGCCTAATCAAACCCTAAACCCTTTCCAGTCCCATTTTAAGATATCCGGTCCCCAAAAAAGGGTTCACTCGGCACCTCTAGGGTGTCTTTTTGTCTTGCCGCCTTCGAATGAGAAGCAAGGGAAAGGGCTTAGGGTTTGATTAGGGGGATCCGCGGTAGCAGTCCGCCTAATCAAACCCTTTCCCGTCCCGTTTTAGGATAATCGGCCCCCGAAAAAAGGGTTCTTTCGGCCCCTCTAGGGTGTCTTTTTGTCTTGCCGCCTTCTAATGAGAAGTAAGGGAAAGGGTTTAGGGTTAGATTAGGGGGATCCGCGGTAGCCGTCCGCCTAATCAAACCCTAAACCCTTTCCCGTCCCGTTTTAGGATACATGGTCCCCCCAAAAAGGGTTCACTCGGCCCCTCTAAGGTGTCTTTTTGTCTTGCTGCCTTCGAATGAGAAGCAAGGGAAAGGGTTTAGGGTTTGATTAGGGGGATCCGCGGTAGCAGTCCGCCTAATCAAAACCTAAACCCATTCCCGACCCGTTTTAGGATACCCGGCCCCCCAAAAAAGGGTTCACTCGGCCCCTCTAGGGGGTCTTTTTGTCTTGCCGCCTTCGACTGAGAAGCAACGGAAGGGTTTAGTGTTTGATTAGGGGGATCCGCGGTAGCAGTCCGCCTAATCAAAACCTAAACCCTTTCCCGTCCCGTTTTAGGATACCCGGCCCCCCAAAAAAGGGTTCACTCGGCCCCTCTAGGGTGTCTTTTTGTCTTGCCGCCTTCGACTGAGAAGCAACGGAAGGGTTTAGTGTTTGATTAGGGGGATCCGCGGTAGCGGTCCGCCTAATCAAAACCTTTCCCGTCCCGTTTTAGGATACTCGGCCCCCCAAAAAAGGGTTCTTTCGGCCCCTCTAGGGTGTCTTTTTGTCTTGCCACCTTCTAATGAGAAGCAAGGGAAAGGGTTTAGGGTTAGATTAGGGGGATCCGCGGTAGCCGTCCGCCTAATCAAACCCTAAACCCTTTCCCGTCACGTTTTAGGATACATGGTCCCCCCAAAAAGGGTTCACTCGGCCCCTCTAGGGTGTCTTTTTGTCTTGCTGCCTTCGAATGAGAAGCAAGGGAAAGGGTTTAGGGTTTGATTAGGGGGATCCGTGGTAGCGGTCTGCCTAATCAAACCCTAAACCCTTTCCAGTCCAATTTTAGGATACTCGGTCCCCAAAAAAGGGTTCACTCGACCCCTTTAGGTTGTCTTTTTGTCTTGCCGCCATCGAATGAGAAGCAAGGGAAAGGGTTTAGGGTTTGATTAGGGGGATCCGCGGTAGCAGTCCGCCTAATCAAACCATAAACCCTTTCCCGTCCCGTTTTAGGATACCCGGCCCCCAAAAAAGGGTTCACTCGGCCCCTCTAGGGTGTCTTTTTGTCTTGCTGCCTTCGAATGAGAAGCAAGGGAAAGGGTTTAGGGTTTGATTAGGGGGATCCGCGGTAGCGGTCTGCCTAATCAAACCTTAAACCCTTTCCAGTCCCATTTTAGGATACCCGGTCCCCAAAAAAGAGTTCACTCGGCCCCTTTAGGGTGTCTTTTTGTCTTGCCGCCTTTGAATGAGAAGCAAGGGAAAGGGTTTAGGGTTTGATTAGGGGGATCCGCGGAAGCAGTCCGCCTAATCAAACCCTAAACCCTTTCCTGTCCCGTTTTAGGATACCCGGCCCCCCAAAAAAGGGTTCACTCGGCCCCTCTAGGGGGTCATTTTGTCTTGCCGCCTTTGAATGAGAAGCAAGGGAAAGAGTTTATGGTTTTATTAGGGGGATACGCGATAGCGGTCCGCCTAATCAAACCCTAGATCATTTCCCGTCCCGTTTTAGGATACCCGGCCCCGTAACAAAGGGTTCTTTCGGCCCCTCTAAGGTGTCTTTTTGTCTTGCCGCCTTCCAATGAGAAGCAAGGGAAATGGTTTAGGGTTTGATTAGGGGGATCCGCGGTAGCGGTCCGCCTAAGGAAACCCTAAACCCTTTCCCGTCCCGTTTTAGTATACCCGGCCCCCCAAAAAAGAGTTCACTCGGCCCCTTTAGGGTGTATTTTTGTCTTGCCGCCTTCAAATGAGAAGCAAGGGAAGGGTTTAGTGTTTGATTAGGGGGATCCGCGGTAGCGGTCCGCCTAATCAAACCCTTTCCCGTCCCGTTTTAGGATACCCGGCCCCCCTAAAAAGCGTTCAATCGGCCCCTCTAGGGTGTCTTTTTGTCTTGCTGCCTTCGAATGAGAAGCAAGGGAAAGGGTTTAGGGTTTGATTAGGGGGATCCGCGGTAGCGGTCTGCCTAATCAAACCCTAAACCCTTTCCAGTCCCATTTTAGGATACCCGGTCCCCAAAAAAGAGTTCACTCGGCCCCTTTAGGGTGTCTTTTTGTCTTGCCGCCTTTGAATGAGAAGCAAGGGAAAGGGTTTAGGGTTTGATTAGGCGGACTGCTTCCGCGGATCCCCCTAATCAAACCCTAAACCCTTTCCTGTCCCGTTTTAGGATACCCGGCCCCCCAAAAAAGGGTTCACTCGGCCCCTCTAGGGGGTCATTTTGTCTTGCCGCCTTTGAATGAGAAGCAAGGGAAAGAGTTTATGGTTTGATTAGGGTGATACGCGATAGAGGTCCGCCTAATCAAACCCTAGATCATTTCCCGTCCCGTTTTAGGATACCCGGCCCCCTAACAAAGGGTTCTTTCGGCCCCTCTAAGGTGTCTTTTTGTCTTGCCGCCTTCCAATGAGAAGCAAGGGAAATGGTTTAGGGTTAGATTAGGGGGATCCGCGGTAGCCGTCCGCCTAATCAAACCCTAAACCCTTTCCCGTCCCGTTTTAGGATACATGGTCCCCCCAAAAAGGGTTCACTCGGCCCCTCTAGGGTGTCTTTTTGTCTTGCCGCCTTCGAATGATAAGCAAGGTAAAGGGTAAAGGGTTTGATTAGGGGGATCCGCGGTAGCGGTCCGCCTAATCAAACCCTAAACCCTTTCCAGTCCCGTTTTAGTATACCCGGTCCCCAAAAAAGGGTTCACTCGACCCCTCTAGGGTGTCTTTTTGTCTTGCCGCCTTCGACTGAGATGCAAGGGAAGGGTTTAGTGTTTGATTAGGGGGATCCGCGGTAGCGTTCCGCCTAATCAAACCCTTTCCCGTCCCGTTTTAGGATACCCGGCCCCCCAAAAAAGCGTTCAATCGGCCCCTCTAGGGTGTCTTTTTGTCTTGCCCCCTTCGAATGATAAGCAAGGGAAAGGGTTTAGGGTTTTATTAGGGGAATCTGCGGTAGCGGTCCACCTAATTAAACCCTAAACCCTTTCCCGTTCCGTTTAGGATACCCGCCCCCCCCCCAAAAAAGGGTTCACTCGGCCCCTCTAGGGTGTATTTTTGTCTTGCCGCCTTCAAATGAGAAGCAAGGGAAGGGTTTAGGGTTTGATTAGGGGGATCCGCGGTAGCGGTCCGCCTAAGGAAACCCTAAACCCTTTCCCGTCCCGTTTTAGTATACCCGGCCCCCCAAAAAAGAGTTCACTCGGCCCCTTTAGGGTGTATTTTTGTCTTGCCGCCTTCAAATGAGAAGCAAGGGAAGGGTTTAGTGTTTGATTAGGGGGATCCGCGGTAGCGGTCTGCCTAATCAAACCCTAAACCCTTTCCAGTCCCGTTTTAGGATACCCGGTCCCCAAAAAAGAGTTCACTCGGCCCCTCTAGGGTGTCTTTTTGTCTTGCCGCCTTTGAATGAGCAGCAAGCGAAAGAGTTTAGGGTTTGATTAGGGGGATCCGCGGTAGCGGTCCGCCTAATCAAACCCTAGATCCTTTCCCGTCCCGTTTTAGGATACCCGGCCCCCCAAAAAAGGGTTCTTTCGGCCCCTCTAGGGTGTCTTTTTGTCTTGCCGCCTTCCAATGAGAAGCAAGGGAAAGGGTTTAGGGTTAGATTAGGGGGATCCGCGGTAGCCGTCCGCCTAATCAAACCCTAAACCCTTTCCCGTCCCGTTTTAGGATACATGGTCCCCCCAAAAAGGGTTCACTCGGCCCCTCTTGGGTGTCTTTTTGTCTTGCCGCCTTCGAATGAGATGCAAGGGAAAGGGTTTAGGGTTTGATTAGAGGGATCCGCGGTAGCGGTCTGCCTAATCAAACCCTAAACCCTTTCCAGTCCCGTTTTAGGATACCCGGTCCCCAAAAAAGGGTTCACTCGGCCCCTCTAGGGTGTCTTTTTGTCTTGCCGCCTTCGACTGAGAAGCAAGGGAAGGGTTTAGTGTTTGATTAGGGGGATCCGCGGTAGCGGTCCGCCAAATCAATCCCTTTCCCGTCTCGTTTTAGGATACCCGGCCCCCCAAAAAAGCGTTCAATCGGCCCCTCTAGGGTGTCTTTTTGTCTTGCCGCCTTTGAATGAGAAGCAAGAGAAAGGGTTTAAGGTTTTATTAGGGGGATCCGCGGTAGCGGTCCACCTAATCAAACCCTAAACCCTTTCCCGTCCCGTTTTAGGATACCCGGCCCCCCAAAAAAAGGGTTCACTCGGCCCCTCTAGTGTGTCGTTTTGTCTTGCCGCCTTCAAATGAGAAGCAAGGGAAGGGTTTAGGGTTTGATTAGGGGGATACGCGGTAGCGGTCCGCCTAATCAAACCCTAAACCCTTTCCAGTCCCGTTTTAGGATACCCGGTCCCCAAAAAAGGGTTCACTCGGCCCCTCTAGGGTGTCTTTTTGTCTTGCCGCCTTCGACTGAGAAGCAAGGGAAGGGTTTAGTGTTTGATTAGGGGGATCTGCGGTAGCAGTCCGCCTAATCAAACCCTTTCCCGTCCCGTTTAAGGATACCCGGCCCCCCAAAAAAGGGTTCTTTCGGCCCCTCTAGGGTGTCTTTTTGTCTTGCCGCCTTCTAATGAGAAGCAAGGGAAAGGGTTTAGGGTTAGATTAGGGGGATCCGCGGTAGCCGCCCGCCTAATCAAACCCTAAACCCTTTCCCGTCCCGTTTTAGGATACATGGTCCCCCCAAAAAGGGTTCACTCGGCCCCTCTAGGGGGTCTTTTTGTCTTGCCGCCTTCGAATGAAAAGCAAGGGAAAGGCTTTAGGGTTTGATTAGGTGGATCCGCGGTAGTAGTCCGCCTAATCAAACGCTAAACCCTTTCTCGTCCCGTTTTAGGATACCCGGTCCCCCCCAAAAAGGGTTCACTCGGCCCCTCTAGGGTGTCCTTTTGTCTTGCCACCTTCGAATGAGAATCAAGGGAAATGGTTTAGGGTTTGATTAGGGGGATCCGCGGTAGCATTCCGCCTAATCAAACCCTAAACCCTTTCCCGTCCCGTTTTAGGATACCCGATCCCCAAAAAAGGGTTCACTCGGCCCCTCTAGGGTGTCTTTTTGTCTTGCCGCCTTCGACTGAGAAGCAAGGGAAGGGTTTAGTGTTTGATTAAGGGGATCCGCGGTAGCGGTCTGCCTAATCAAACCCTTTCCCGTCCCGTTTTAGGATACCCGGTCCCCACAGAAAAGGTTCACTCGGCCCCTCTAGGGTGTCTTTTTGTCTTGCCGCCTTCGAATGAGAAGAAAGGGAAAGGGTTTAAGGTTTGATTAGGGGGATCCGCGGTAGCCTAATCAAACCCTAAACCCATTCCCGTCCCGTTTTAGGATACCCGGCCCCCAAAAAAAGTGTTCACTCGGCCCCTCTAGGGTGTCTTTTTGTCTTGCCGCCTTTTACTGAGAAGAAAGGGAAAGGGTTTAGGGTTTGATTAGGGGGATCCGCGGTAGCGGTCCGCCAAATCAAACCCTAAACCCTTTCCCGTCCCGTTTTAGGATACCCGGCCACCCAAAAAAGGGTTCACTCGGCCTCCTTAGGGTGTCTTTTAGTCTTGCCGCCTTCGACTGAGAAGCAAGGGAAGGGTTTAGTGTTTGATTAGGGGGATCTGCGGTAGCGGTCCGCCTAATCAAACCCTTTCCCGTCCCATTTTAGGATACCCGGCCCCCCAAAAAAGGGTTCTTTCGGCCCCTCTAGGGTGTCTTTTTGTCTTGCCGCCTTCTAATGAGAAGCAAGGGAAAGGGTTTAGGGTTAGATTAGGGGGATCTGCGGTAGCCGTCCGCCTAATCAAACCCTAAACCCTTTCCCGTCCCGTTTTGGGATACATGGTCCCCCCAAAAAGGGTTCACTCGGCCCCTCTAGGGGATCTTTTTGTCTTGCCGCCTTCGAATGAAAAGCAAGGGAAAGGCTTTAGGGTTTGATTAGGAGGATCCGCGGTAGTAGTCCGCCTAATCAAACGCTAAACCCTTTCCCGTCCCGTTTTAGGATAACCGGTCCCCCCAAAAAGGGTTCACTGGGCCCCTCTAGGGTGTCCTTTTGTCTTGCCACCTTCGAATGAGAAGCAAGGGAAAGGGTTTAGGGTTTGATTAGGGGGATCCGCGGTAGCAGTCCGCCTAATCAAACCCTAAACCCTTTCCCGTCCCGTTTTAGGATACCCGGTCCCCAAAAAAGGGTTCACTCGGCCCCTCTAGGGTGTCTTTTTGTCTTGCCGCCTTCGACTGAGAAGCAAGGGAAGGGTTTAGTGTTTGATTAAGGGGATCCGCGGTAGCGGTCCACCTAATCAAACCCTTTCCCGTCCCGTTTTAGGATACCCGGTCCCCCCAAAAAAGGTTCACTCGGCCCCTCTAGGGTGTCTTTTTGTCTTGCCGCCCTCGAATGAGAAGCAAGGGAAAGGGTTTAGGGTTTGATTAGGGGGATCCGTGGTAGCGGTCTGCCTAATCAAACCCTAAACCCATTCCCGTCCCGTTTTAGGATACCCGACCCCCAAAAAAAGGGTTCACTCGGCCCCTCTAGGGTGTCTTTTTGTCTTGCCGCCTTTGACTGAGCAGCAAGGGAAAGGGTTTCGGATTTGATTAGGGGAATCCGTGGTAGCAGTCCGCATAATCAAACCCTAAACCCATTCCCGTCCCGTTTTAGGATACCCGCCCCCCCCCCCCCCCCAAAAAAAAGGGTTCACTCGGCCCCTCTAGGGTGTCTTTTTGTCTTGCCGCCTTCGAATGAAAGCAAGGGAATGGGTTTAGGGTTTGATTAGGGGGATCGGCGGTAGAGGTCCGCCTAATCAAACCCTAAACCCTTTCCCGTCTCGTTTTAGGATACCAGGCCCCCCAAAAAGGGTTCACTCGGCCCTACTAAGGGGTCTTTTTGTCTTACCGCCTTCGAATGAAAAATAAGGGAAAGGCTTTAGGGATTGATTAGGGGGATCCGCGGTAGTAGTCCGCCTAATCAAACGCTAAACCCTTTCCCGTCCCGTTTTAGGATACCCGGTCCCCCCAAAAAGGGTTCACTCGGCCCCTCTAGGGGGTCTTTTTGTCTTGCCGCCTTCAAATGAGAAACAAGGGAAAGAGTTTAGGGTTTGATTAGGGGGATCCGCGGTAGCGGTCCGCCTAATCAAACCCTAGATCCTTTCCCGTCCCGTTTTAGGATACCCGGCCCCCAAAAGAAGGGTTCTTTCGGCCCCTCTAGGGTGTCTTTTTGTCTTGCCGCCTTCCTATGAGAAGCAAGGGAAAGGGTTTAGGGTTAGATTAGGGGGATCCGCGGTAGCCGTCCGCCTAATCAAACCCTAAACCCGTTCCCGTCCCATTTTAGGATACATGATCCCCCCAAAAAGGGTTCACTCGGCCCCTCTAGGGTGTTTTTTTGTCTTGCCGCCTTTGAATGAGAAGCAGGGGAAAGGGTTTATGGTTTGATTAGGGGGATCCGCGGTAGCGGTCTGCCTAAGCAAACCATAAACCCTTTCCAGTCCCGTTTTAGGATACCCGGTCCCCAAAAAAGGGTTCACTCGGCCCCTCTAGGGTGTCTTTTTGTCTTGCCGCCTTCGACTGAGAAGCAAGGGAAGGGTTTAGTGTATGATTAGGGGGATCCGCGATAGCGGTCCGCCTAATCAAACCCTTTCCCGTCCCGTTTTAGGATACCCGACCCCCCAAAAAAGGGTTCAATCGGCCCCTCTAGGGTGTCATTTTGTCTTGCCGCCTTCGAATGAGAAGCAAGGGAAAGGGTTTAGGGTTTTATTAGGGGGATCCGCGGTAGCGGTCCACCTAATCAAACCCTAAACCCTTTCCCGTCCCGTTTTAGGATACCCGGCCCCCCAAAAAAAGGGTTCACTCGGCCCCTCTAGGGTGTCTTTTTGTCTTGCCGCCTTCAAATGAGAAGCAAGGGAAGGGTTTAAGGTTTGATTAGGGGGATCCGCAGTAGCGGTCCGCCTAATCAAACCCTAAACCCTTTCCCGTCCCGTTTTAGTATACCCGGCCCCCCAAAAAAGAGTTCACTCGGCCCCTTTAGGGTGTCTTTTTGTCTTGCCGCCTTCAAATGAGAAGTAACGGAAAGGGTTTAGGGTTTGATTAGGGGGATCCGCGGTAGCGGTCTGCCTATTCAAACCCTAAACCCTTTCCATCCCGTTTTTAGGATACCCTATTCCCCCAAAAAAGGGTTCACTCGGCCCCTCTAGGGTGTCTTTTTGTCTTGCCGCCTTCAACTGAGAAGCAAGGGAAGGGTTTAGTGTTTGATTAGGGGGATCCGCGGTAGCGGTGCGCCTAATAAAACCCTTTCCCGTCCCGTTTTAGGATACTCGGTCCCCCAAAAAAGGGTTCTTTCGGCCCCTCTAGGGTGTCTTTTTGTCTTGCCGCCTTCTAATGAGAAGCAAGGGAAAAGGTTTAGGGTTAGATTAGGGGGATCCGCGGTAGCCGTCCGCCTAATCAAACCCTAAACCCTTTCCCGTCCCGTTTTAGGATACATGGCCCCCCCAAAAAGGGTTCACTCGGCCCCTCTAGGGTGTCTTTTTGTCTTGCTGCCTTCGAATGAGAAGCAAGGGAAAGGGTTTAGGGTTTGATTAGGGGGATCCGCGGTAGCGGTCTGCCTAATCAAACCCTAAACCCTTTCCAGTCCCATTTTAGGATACCCGGTCCCCAAAAAAGGGTTCACTCGGCCCCTTTAGGGTGTCTTTTTGTCTTGCCGCCTTCGAATGAGAAGCAAGGGAAAGGGTTTAGGGTTTGATTAGGGGGATCCGCGGTAGCAGTCCGCCTAATCAAACCCTAAACCCTTTCCCGTCCCGTTTTAGGATACCCGGCCCCCCAAAAAAGGGTTCACTCGGCCCCTCTAGGGGGTCTTTTTGTCTTGCCGCCTTTGAATGAGAAGCAAGGGAAAGAGTTTATGGTTTGATTAGGGGGATACGCGGTAGTGGTCCGCCTAATCAAACCCTAGATCCTTTCCCGTCCCGTTTTAGGATACCCGGCGCCCCAAAAAAGGGTTCTTTCGGCCCCTCTAGGGTGTCTTTTTGTCTTGCCGCCTACCAATGAGAAGCAAGGGAAATGGTTTAGGGTTAGATTAGGGGGATCCGCGGTAGCCGTCTGCCTAATCAAACCCAAAACCCTTTCCCGTCCCGTTTTAGGATACATGGTCCCCCCAAAAAGGGTTCACTCGGCCCCTCTAGGGTGTCTTTTTGTCTTGCCGCCTTCGAATGATAAGCAAGGGAATGGGTTTAGGGTTTTATTAGGGGGATCCGTGGTAGCGGTCCACCTAATCAAACCCTAAACCCTTTCCCGTCCCGTTTTAGGATACCCGGCCCCCCAAAAAAAGGGTTCACTCGGCCCCTCTAGGGTGTATCTTTGTCTTGCCGCCTTCAAATGAGAAGCAAGGGAAGGGTTTAGGGTTTGATTAGGTGGATCCGCGGTAGCGTCCGCCTAATCAAACCCTAAACCCTTTCCCGTCCCGTTTTAGTATACCCGGCCCCCCAAAAAAGAGTTCACTCGGCCCCTCTAGGGTGTCTTTTTGTCTTGCCGCCTTCGAATGATAAGCAAGGGAAAGGGTTTAGGGTTTGATTAGGGTGATCCGCGGTAGCGTCCGCCTAATCAAACAATTTCCGTCCGTTTTATGATACCCGCCCCCAAAAAGCGTTCAATCGACCCTCTAGGGTGTCTTTTTGTCTTGCCGCCTTCGAATGAGAAGCAAGGGAAAGGGTTTAGGGTTTGATTAGGGGATCCGCGGTAGCGGTCCACCTAATCAAACCCTAAACCCTTTCCCGTCCCGTTTTAGGATACCCGGCCCCCAAAAAAGGGTTCACTCGGCCCCTCTAGGGTGTATTTTTGTCTTGCCGCCTTCAAATGAGAAGCAAGGTAAAGGGTTTATGGTTTGATTAGGGGGATCCGCGGTAGCGGTCCGCCTAATCAAACCCTAAACCCTTTCCCGTCCCGTTTTAGGATACCCGGCCCCCCAAAAAAGGGTTCACTCGGCCCCTCTAGGGTGTATTTTTGTCTTGCCGCCTTCAAATGAGAAGCAAAGGAAAGAGTTTAGGGTTTGATTAGGGGGATCCGCGGTAGCGGTCCGCCTAATCAAACCCTAGATCCTTTCCCGTCCCGTTTTAGGATACCCCCCCCCCCAAAAAAGGGTTCATTCGGCCCCTCTAGGGTGTCTTTTTGTCTTGCCGCCTTCCAATGAGAAGCAAGGGAAAGGGTTTAGGGTTAGATTAGGGGGATCCGCGGTAGCCGTCCGCCTAATCAAACCCTAATCCCGTTCCCGTCCCATTTTAGGATACATGGTCCCCCCAAAAAGGGTTCACTCGGCCCCTCTAGGGTGTCTTTTTGTCTTGCCGCCTTTGAATGAGAAGCAAGGGAAAGGGTTTATGGTTTGATTAGGGGGATCCGCGGTAGCGGTCTGCCTAAGCAAACCATAAACCCTTTCGATCCGTTTTAGGATACCGGTCCCCAAAAAGGGTTCACTCGGCCCCTCTAGGGTGTCTTTTTGTCTTGCCGCCTTCGATCGAGAAGCAAGGGAAGGGTTTAGTGTTTGATTAGGGGATCCGCGATAGCGTCCGCTTAATCAAACCCTTTCCGTCCCGTTTTAGGATACCCGGCCCCCCAAAAAAGGGTTCAATCGGCCCCTCTAGGGTGTCATTTTGTCTTGCCGCCTTCGAATGAGAAGCAAGGGAAAGGGTTTAGGGTTTTATTAGGGGGATCCGCGGTAGCGGTCCACCTAATCAAACCCTAAACCCTTTCCCGTCCCGTTTTAGGATACCCGGCCCCCCAAAAAAAGGGTTCACTCGGCCCCTCTAGGGCGTCTTTTTGTCTTGCCGCCTTCAAATGAGAAGCAAGGGAAGGGTTTAGGGTTTGATTAGGGGGATCCGCAGTAGCGGTCCGCCTAATCAAACCCTAAACCATTTCCCGTCCCGTTTTAGTATACCCGGCCCCCCAAAAAAGAGTTCACTCGGCCCCTTTAGGGTGTCTTTTTGTCTTGCCGCCTTCAAATGAGAAGCAACGGAAAGGGTTTAGGGTTTGATTAGGGGGATCCGCGGTAGCGGTCTGCCTATTCAAACCCTAAACCCTTTCCCGTCCCGTTTTAGGATACCCGGCCCCCCAAAAAAAGGGTTCACTCGGCCCCTCTAGGGTGTATTTTTGTCTTGCCGCCTTCAAATGAGAAGCAAGGGAAGGGTTTATGGTTTGATTAAGGAATCCGCGGTAGCGGTCCGCCTAATCAAACCCTAAACCCTTTCCCGTCCCGTTTTAGGATACCCGGCCCCCCAAAAAAGGGTTCACTCGGCCCCTCTAGGGTGTATTTTTGTCTTGCCGCCTTCAAATGAGAAGCAAAGGAAAGAGTTTAGAGTTTGATTAGGGGGATCCGCGGTAGCGGTCCGCCTAATCAAACCCTAGATCCTTTCCCGTCCCGTTTTAGGATACCCGGCCCCCCAAAAAGGGGTTCATTCGGCCCCTCTAGGGTGTCTTTTTGTCTTGCCGCCTTCCAATGAGAAGCAAGGGAAAGGGTTTAGGGTTAGATTAGGGGGATCCGCGGTAGCCGTCCGCCTAATCAAACCCTAATCCCGTTCCCGTCCCATTTTAGGATACATGGTCCCCCCAAAAAGGGTTCACTCGGCCCCTCTAGGGTGTCTTTTTGTCTTGCCGCCTTTGAATGAGAAGAAAGGGAAAGGGTTTATGGTTTGATTAGGGGGATCCGCGGTAGCGGTTTGCTTAAGCAAACCATAAACCCTTTCCAGTCCCGTTTTAGGATACCCGGTCCCCAAAAAAGGGTTCACTCGGCCCCTTTAGGGTGTCTTTTTGTCTTGCCGCCTTCGATTGAGAAGCAAGGGAAGGGTTTAGTGTTTGATTAGGGGGATCCGTGATAGCGGTCCGCCTAATCAAACCCTTTCCCGTCCCGTATTAGAATACCCGGCCCCCCAAAAAAGGGTTCAATCGGCCCCTCTAGGGTGTCATTTTGTCTTGCCGCCTTCGAATGAGAAGCAAGGGAAAGGGTTTAGGGTTTTATTAGGGGGATCCGCGGTAGCGGTCCACCTAATCAAACCCTAAACCCTTTCCCGTCCCGTTTTAGGATACCCGGCCCCCCAAAAAAAGGGTTCACTCGGCTCCTCTAGGGCGTCTTTTTGTCTTGCCGCCTTCAAATGAGAAGCAAGGGAAGGGTTTAGGGTTTGATTAGGGGATCCGCAGATGGCGGTCCGCCTAATCAAACCCTAAACCCTTTCCTGTCCCGTTTTAGTATACCCGGCCCCCCAAAAAAGAGTTCACTCGGCCCCTTTAGGGTGTCTTTTTGTCTTGCCGCCTTCAAATGAGAAGCAACGGAAAGGGTTTAGGGTTTGATTAGGGGGATCCGCGGTAGCGGTCTGCCTATTCAAACCCTAAACCCTTTCGATCCCCGTTTTAGGATACCCTGGTCCCCAAAAAGGGTTCACTCGGCCCCTCTAGGGTGTCTTTTTGTCTTGCCGCCTTCGACTGAGAAGCAAGGGAAGGGTTTAGTGTTTGATTAGGGGGATCTGCGGTAGCGGTCCACCTAATCAAACCCTTTCCCGTCCCGTTTTAGGATACTCGGTCCCCCAAAAAAGGGTTCTTTCGGCCCCTCTAGGGTGTCTTTTTGTCTTGCCGCCTTCTAATGAGAAGCAAGGGAAAGGGTTTAGGGTTAGATTAGGGGGATCCGCGGTAGCCGTCCGCCTAATCAAACCCTAAACCCTTTCCCGTCCCGTTTTAGGATACATGGTCCCCCCAAAAAGGGTTCACTCGGCCCCTCTAGGGTGTCTTTTTGTCTTGCTGCCTTCGAATGAGAAGCAAGGGAAAGGGTTTAAGGTTTGATTAGGGGGATCCGTGGTAGCGGTCTGCCTAATCAAACCCTAAACCCTTTCCAGTCCCATTTTAGGATACCCGGTCCCCAAAAAAGGGTTCACTCGGCCCCTTTAGGGTGTCTTTTTGTCTTGCCGCCTTCGAATGAGAAGCAAGGGAAAGGGTTTAGGGTTTGATTAGGGGGATCCGCGGTAGCAGTCCGCCTAATCAAACCCTAAACCCTTTCCCGTCCCGTTTTAGGATACCCGGCCCCCCAAAAAAGGGTTCACTCGGCCCCTCTAGGGGGTCTTTTTGTCTTGCCGCCTTTGAATGAGAAGCAAGGAAAGAGTTTATGGTTTGATTAGGGGGATACGCGGTAGCGGTCCGCCTAATCAAACCCTAGATACTTTCCCGTCCCGTTTTAGGATACCCGGCCCCCCAAAAAAGGGTTCTTTCGGCCCCTCTAGGGTGTCTTTTTGTCTTGCCGCCTACCAATGAGAAGCAAGGGAAATGGTTTAGGGTTAGATTAGGGGGATCCGCGGTAGCCGTCTGCCTAATCAAACCCAAAACCCTTTCCCGTCCCGTTTTAGGATACATGGTCCCCCCAAAAAGGGTTCACTCGGCCCCTCTAGGGTGTCTTTTTGTCTTGCCGCCTTCGAATGATAAGCAAGGGAATGGGTTTAGGGTTTTATTAGGGGGATCCGTGGTAGCGGTCCACCTAATCAAACCCTAAACCCTTTCCCGTCCCGTTTTAGGATACCCGGCCCCCCAAAAAAAGGGTTCACTCGGCCCCTCTAGGGTGTATCTTTGTCTTGCCGCCTTCAAATGAGAAGCAAGGGAAGGGTTTAGGGTTTGATTAGGGGGATCCGCGGTAGCGGTCCGCCTAATCAAACCCTAAACCCTTTCCCGTCCCGTTTTAGTATACCCGGCCCCCCAAAAAAGAGTTCACTCGGCCCCTCTAGGGTGTCTTTTTGTCTTGCCGCCTTCGAATGATAAGCAAGGGAAAGGGTTTAGGGTTTGATTAGGGTGATCCGCGGTAGCGGTCCGCCTAATCAAACAATTTCCCGTCCCGTTTTATGATACCCGGCCCCCCAAAAAAGCGTTCAATCGACCCCTCTAGGGTGTCTTTTTGTCTTGTCGCCTTCGAATGATAAGCAAGGGAAAGGGTTTAGGGTTTTATTAGGGGGATCCGCGGTAGCGGTCCACCTAATCAAACCCTAAACCCTTTCCCGTCCCGTTTTAGGATACCCGGCCCCCCAAAAAAGGGTTCACTCGGCCCCTCTAGGGTGTATTTTTGTCTTGCCGCCTTCAAATGAGAAGCAAGGGAAGGGTTTATGGTTTGATTAAGGGGATCCGCGGTAGCGGTCCGCCTAATCAAACCCTAAACCCTTTCCCGTCCCGTTTTAGGATACCCGGCCCCCCAAAAAAGGGTTCACTCGGCCCCTCTAGGGTGTATTTTTGTCTTGCCGCCTTCAAATGAGAAGCAAAGGAAAGAGTTTAGGGTTTGATTAGGGGGATCCGCGGTAGCGGTCCGCCTAATCAAACCCTAGATCCTTTCCCGTCCCGTTTTAGGATACCCGGCCCCCCAAAAAAGGGTTCTTTCGGCCCCTCTAGGGTGTCTTTTTGTCTTGCCGCCTTCCAATGAGAAGCAAGGGAAAGGGTTTAGGGTTAGATTAGGGGGATCCGCGGTAGCCGTCCGCCTAATCAAACCCTAATCCCGTTCCCGTCCCATTTTAGGATACATGGTCCCCCCAAAAAGGGTTCACTCGGCCCCTCTAGGGTGTCTTTTTGTCTTGCCGCCTTTGAATGAGAAGCAAGGGAAAGGGTTTATGGTTTGATTAGGGGGATCCGCGGTAGCGGTCTGCCTAAGCAAACCATAAACCCTTTCCAGTCCCGTTTTAGGATACCCGGTCCCCAAAAAAGGGTTCACTCGGCCCCTCTAGGGTGTCTTTTTGTCTTGCCGCCTTCGACTGAGAAGCAAGGGAAGGGTTTAGTGTTTGATTAGGGGGATCCGCGATAGCGGTCCGCTTAATCAAACCCTTTCCCGTCCCGTTTTAGGATACCCGGCCCCCCAAAAAAGGGTTCAATCGGCCCCTCTAGGGTGTCATTTTGTCTTGCCGCCTTCGAATGAGAAGCAAGGGAAAGGGTTTAGGGTTTTATTAGGGGGATCCGCGGTAGCGGTCCACCTAATCAAACCCTAAACCCTTTCCCGTCCCGTTTTAGGATACCCGGCCCCCCAAAAAAAGGGTTCACTCGGCCCCTCTAGGGCGTCTTTTTGTCTTGCCGCCTTCAAATGAGAAGCAAGGGAAGGGTTTAGGGTTTGATTAGGGGGATCCGCAGTAGCGGTCCGCCTAATCAAACCCTAAACCCTTTCCCGTCCCATTTTAGGATACCCGGCCCCCCAAAAAGAGTTCACTCGGCCCCTTTAGGGTGTCTTTTTGTCTTGCCGCCTTCAAATGAGAAGCAACGGAAAGGGTTTAGGGTTTGATTAGGGGGATCCGCGGTAGCGGTCTGCCTATTCAAACCCTAAACCCTTTCCCGTCCCGTTTTAGGATACCCGGCCCCCCAAAAAAAGGGTTCACTCGGCCCCTCTAGGGTGTATTTTTGTCTTGCCGCCTTCAAATGAGAAGCAAGGGAAGGGTTTATGGTTTGATTAAGGAATCCGCGGTAGCGGTCCGCCTAATCAAACCCTAAACCCTTTCCCGTCCCGTTTTAGGATACCCGGCCCCCAAAAAAGGGTTCACTCGGCCCCTCTAGGGTGTATTTTTGTCTTGCCGCCTTCAAATGAGAAGCAAAGGAAAGAGTTTAGAGTTTGATTAGGGGGATCCGCGGTAGCGGTCCGCCTAATCAAACCCTAGATCCTTTCCCGTCCCGTTTTAGGATACCCGGCCCCCCAAAAAGGGGTTCATTCGGCCCCTCTAGGGTGTCTTTTTGTCTTGCCGCCTTCCAATGAGAAGCAAGGGAAAGGGTTTAGGGTTAGATTAGGGGGATCCGCGGTAGCCGTCCGCCTAATCAAACCCTAATCCCGTTCCCGTCCCATTTTAGGATACATGGTCCCCCCAAAAAGGGTTCACTCGGCCCCTCTAGGGTGTCTTTTTGTCTTGCCGCCTTTGAATGAGAAGAAAGGGAAAGGGTTTATGGTTTGATTAGGGGATCCATGGTAGCGGTTTGCTTAAGCAAACCATAAACCCTTTCCAGTCCCGTTTTAGGATACCCGGTCCCCAAAAAAGGGTTCACTCGGCCCCTTTAGGGTGTCTTTTTGTCTTGCCGCCTTCGATTGAGAAGCAAGGGAAGGGTTTAGTGTTTGATTAGGGGGATCCGTGATAGCGGTCCGCCTAATCAAACCCTTTCCGTCCGTATTAGAATACCCGCCCCCCCAAAAGGGTTCACTCGGCCCCTCTAGGGTGTCTTTTTGTCTTGCCGCCTTCGAATGAGAAGCAAGGGAAAGGGTTTAGGGTTTTATTAGGGGGATCCGCGGTAGCGGTCCACCTAATCAAACCCTAAACCCTTTCCCGTCCCGTTTTAGGATACCCGGCCCCCCAAAAAAAGGGTTCACTCGGCTCCTCTAGGGCGTCTTTTTGTCTTGCCGCCTTCAAATGAGAAGCAAGGGAAGGGTTTAGGGTTTGATTAGGGGGATCCGCAGTAGCGGTCCGCCTAATCAAACCCTAAACCCTTTCCTGTCCCGTTTTAGTATACCCGGCCCCCCAAAAAAGAGTTCACTCGGCCCCTTTAGGGTGTCTTTTTGTCTTGCCGCCTTCAAATGAGAAGCAACGGAAAGGGTTTAGGGTTTGATTAGGGGGATCCGCGGTAGCGGTCTGCCTATTCAAACCCTAAACCCTTTCCAGTCCCGTTTTAGGATACCCGGTCCCCAAAAAAGGGTTCACTCGGCCCCTCTAGGGTGTCTTTTTGTCTTGCCGCCTTCGACTGAGAAGCAAGGGAAGGGTTTAGTGTTTGATTAGGGGGATCTGCGGTAGCGGTCCACCTAATCAAACCCTTTCCCGTCCCGTTTTAGGATACTCGGTCCCCCAAAAAAGGGTTCTTTCGGCCCCTCTAGGGTGTCTTTTTGTCTTGCCGCCTTCTAATGAGAAGCAAGGGAAAGGGTTTAGGGTTAGATTAGGGGGATCCGCGGTAGCCGTCCGCCTAATCAAACCCTAAACCCTTTCCCGTCCCGTTTTAGGATACCCGGTCCCCCCAAAAAGGGTTCACTCGGCCCCTCTAGGGTGTCTTTTTGTCTTGCTGCCTTCGAATGAGAAGCAAGGGAAAGGGTTTAGGGTTTGATTAGGGGATCCGTGGTAGCGGTCTGCCTAATCAAACCCTAAACCCTTTCCCATCCCGTTTTAGGATACCCGTCCCCCAAAAAGGGTTCACTCGGCCCCTCTAGGGTGTCTTTTTGTCTTGCCGCCTTCGAATGAGAAGCAAGGAAAGGGTTTAGGGTTTGATTAGGGGGATCCGCGGTAGCGATCCGCCTAATCAAACCCTAAACCCTTTCCCCCCCCGTTTTAGGATACCCAGCCCCCCCAAAAAGGGTTCACTCGGCCCCTCTAGGGGGTCTTTTTGTCTTGCCGCCTTTGAATGAGAAGCAAGGAAAGAGTTTATGGTTTGATTAGGGGATACGCGGTGCGTCCGCCTAATCAAACCCTAGATACTTTCCCGTCCCGTTTTAGGATACCCGGCCCCCCAAAAAAGGGTTCTTTCGGCCCCTCTAGGGTGTCTTTTTGTCTTGCCGCCTACCAATGAGAAGCAAGGAAAATGGTTTAGGGTTAGATTAGGGGGATCCGCGGTAGCCGTCCGCCTAATCAAACCCAAAACCCTTTCCCGTCCCGTTTTAGGATACATGGTCCCCCCAAAAAGGGTTCACTAGGCCCCTCTAGGGTGTCTTTTTGTCTTGCCGCCTTCGAATGATAAGCAAGGGAATGGGTTTAGGGTTTTATTAGGGGGATCCGCGGTAGCGGACCACCTAATCAAACCCTAAACCCTTTCCCGTTCTGTTTTAGGATACCCGGCCCCCAAAAAAAAGGGTTCACTCGGCCCCTCTAGGGTGTATTTTTGTCTTGCCGCTTTCAAATGAGAAGCAAGGGAAGGGTTTAGGGTTTGATTAGGGGGATCCGCGGTAGCGGTCCGCCTAATCAAACCCTAAACCCTTTCCCGTCCCGTTTTAATATACCCGGCCCCCCAAAAAAGAGTTCACTCGGCCCCTCTAGGGTGTCTTTTTGTCTTGCCGCCTTCGAATGATAAGCAAGGGAAAGGGTTTAGGGTTTGATTAGGGGGATCCGCGGTAGCGGTCCGCCTAATCAAACCCTTTCCCGTTCCGTTTTAGGATACCCGGCCTCCCAAAAAAGCGTTCAACCGGCCCCTCTAGGGTGTCTTTTTGTCTTGTCGCCTTCGAATGATAAGCAAGGGAAAGGGTTTAGGTTTTTATTAGGGGGATCCGCGGTAGCGGTCCACCTAATCAAACCCTAAACCCTTTCCCGTCCCGTTTTAGGATACCCGGCCCCCCAAAAAAGGGTTCACTCGGCTCCTCTAGGGGGTCTTTTTGTCTTGCCGCCTTTGAATGAGAAGCAAGGAAAGAGTTTATGGTTTGATTAGGGGGATACGCGGTAGCGGTCCGCCTAATCAATCCCTAGATACTTTCCCGTCCCGTTTTAGGATACCCGGCCCCCCAAAAAAGGGTTCTTTCGGCCCCTCTAGGGTGTCTTTTTGTCTTGACGCCTACCAATGAGAAGCAAGGAAAATGGTTTAGGGTTAGATTAGGGGGATCCGCGGTAGCCGTCCGCCTAATCAAACCCAAAACCCTTTCCCGTCCCGTTTTAGGATACATGGTCCCCCCAAAAAGGGTTCACTCGGCCCCTCTAGGGTGTCTTTTTGTCTTGCCGCCTTCGAATAATAAGCAAGGGAATGGGTTTAGGGTTTTATTAGGGGGATCCGCGGTAGCGGTCCACCTAATCAAACCCTAAACCCTTTCCCGTTCCGTTTTAGGATACCCGGCCCCCCAAAAAAAGGGTTCACTCGGCCCCTCTAAGGTGTATTTTTGTTTTGCCGCCTTCAAATGAGAAGCAAGGGAAGGGTTTAGGGTTTGATTAGGGGGATCCGCGGTAGCGGTCCGCCTAATCAAACCCTAAACCCTTTCCCGTCCCGTTTTAATATACCCGGCCCCCCAAAAAAGAGTTCACTCGGCCCCTCTAGGGCGTCTTTTTGTCTTGCCGCCTTCGAATGATAAGCAAGGGAAAGGGTTTAGGGTTTGATTAGGGGGATCCGCGGTAGCGGTCCGCCTAATCAAACCCTTTCCCGTCCCGTTTTAGGATACCCGGCCTCCCAAAAAAGCGTTCAACCGGCCCCTCTAGGGTGTCTTTTTGTCTTGTCGCCTTCGAATGATAAGCAAGGGAAAGGGTTTAGGTTTTTATTAGGGGGATCCGCGGTAGCGGTCCACCTAATCAAACCCTAAACCCTTTCCCGTCCCGTTTTAGGATACCCGGCCCCCAAAAAAAGGGTTCACTCGGCCCCTCTAGGGTGTATTTTTGTCTTGCCGCCTTCAAATGAGAAGCAAGGGAAGGGTTTAGGGTTTGATTAGGGGGATCCGCAGTAGCGGTCCGCCTAATCAAACCCTAAACCATTTCCCGTCCCGTTTTAGTATACCCGGCCCCCCAAAAAAGAGTTCACTCGGCCCCTTTGGGGTGTCTTTTTGTCTTGCCGCCTTCAAATGAGAAGCAACGGAAAGGGTTTAGGGTTTGATTAGGGGGATCCGCGGTAGCGGTCTGCCTATTCAAACCCTAAACCCTTTCCCATCCCGTTTTAGGATACCCGGCCCCCTAAAAAAAGGGTTCACTCGGCCCCTCTAGGGTGTATTTTTGTCTTGCCGCCTTCAAATAAGAAGCAAGGGAAGGGTTTATGGTTTGATTAAGGAATCCGCGGTAGCGGTCCGCCTAGTCAAACCCTAAACCCTTTCCCGTCCCGTTTTAGGATACCCGGCCCCCCAAAAAAGGGTTCACTCGGCACCTCTAGGGTGTATTTTTGTCTTGCCGCCTTCAAATGAGAAGCAAAGGAAAGAGTTTAGGGTTTGATTAGGGGGATCCGCGGTAGCGGTCTGCCTAATCAAGCCCTAAACTGTAACACCCCGTAATTTCGGACCATTATTATTTTGCGGAAGTAATTTATTAATCAAGTAAAGTTGATATTAATGTAATTGAAGTAATATTAATTCAAAGAAATATAATTTTATTATATTTTGAAGTAAAGTATTTATTTTGATAGTTTCGAAATGTTTAAAAATAGTTTAAACCGTGTAAAAACTTTTTATTTCGAAATAAGGGCATATCGGGAGAAAAATGACAACTCTATTGAAAATTGGGCAAACGATTTTGGAAATGGGTCATATGAGTACTCAATTTTCTTGTAATCTCGTGTTTAAGAACTTTGGTCTTGTCGGAATTTGCATTTGACAAACGGTTTGAATTATTGTCGAAACGAGCCAAAACCGACTCATAAAATTCCGTCTCAATCCCGCTCCTCCTCTCCCTTTTCCGCGGCACACCTCCCTTCCCCCTTTCCTTCTGATTTTTCTTTGTCTATCTTCATCACCTTGAACATTCTAGCAAATCCCAAACCTTAAAACACCATTTTATACAAAAACCTAAGCTAATTTCATCATAACTCACTCATTTCTAGTCCGATTTTCACAAAATTTATATTTTCGGAATCCTCTCTTCAAGATCTACATCCTAGTATATTTTAATTTCAG
This sequence comes from Silene latifolia, assembly GCF_048544455.1. Classification (NCBI taxonomy): domain Eukaryota; kingdom Viridiplantae; phylum Streptophyta; class Magnoliopsida; order Caryophyllales; family Caryophyllaceae; genus Silene; species Silene latifolia. The sequence goes on from NC_133538.1 coordinate 237,747,417, forward strand.
TTTTCTTAATGTTGATTTAAGACGATTTTGGGCATATTTCGATTTTTGTGCTTATTATTGTGTTTTTATTGTTTATTTAGGTGAAGATTTAGAAGACGAGTTTGGAGACTCGTATATAGTTGAAGATAGTGGTTAGTTGGCAGATTAGGGTTTGGGTTCAAGGTGCTAATTGCTCATTTAGTTGCTAAAGGTAACATATTTCGAATTACTCGACGAATTAATGTCACAATTTTGTTTTCTTGTATGATTTTGTGATTTTTATTTGAGTAGTTTATATCACATGATAATATGGGTTAAATTCATGTCTAATTCATGTCTTTTGTTAGTTTAAGTTCACATATTAGTATGGAAATGAATTGGGAATGATTAATTGATTATTCAGACGATGTTAAACTAAACAAAAATGGAGAAATGGAGGGTTGGGAGTGGCGGCCAAGAGCCGGCAGGGCCGTCGTGCGAGGCCACGGGCTGGCACAGGTTTGGCCGGGTCACCCGTTGCTTGTTTCGCGGTTTTTCATGCATTATTTGTCATTTCGGGTTCATTAATGTTATAGTTAGTATAAGTCACATATGGGTACACTTTTGAAATGAATCATATTAGTAGTAAAAATTATTTTGATGGTAAAAATTATGTTTATATTGGTAGTTGCACATGTTAGGATAGAATATAATATGAAATAGTAATGAATAGGCTTAAAATGAATTTTATAGCGATAATTGCAATGTTTTGGTGATTAAGCCGAAAACTGAGCCTTGGTCCCTTTGACTGAATCGATGTCAGTCAATTGTGTGAATGGTCAGCCGCAATTTAACCCGTACCTGTCGCAGGACTGGGGTTGCGGGTAAAAATTCGGTTGGATGAAATTTTGTATGAATTGGATAATCGGCCTTTTTCTTGATTTAGGCCATTTATTATGTTTTTATTTCACATATGTTGTTGGTTGATTTGAGTAGTTTCTTATATTGTAGAAACGGCCCTAGATTCCCTGAAAGCTTTAATATTGTTAATATTGCTAGAAATGGGATTGGTAATGAATACTTCTTGCAGGTTGTTGTGTTTGTCATAGATAGGTCTTTATAGTCTTTGACGAGTGTATGTTCACTGCTTAATAGCCTCTGTGTTCCTGACTTGGTGGGTTTATATCCAAGTTGGGGCATGACCTCGTTACTCATTTTGAGGGTAAGTGGTCAGCTTAAGTACTAGCCAACCCTTTGGTGGACTCCTTAGGGTACTCACTTTGTTTTAGAAAAATTGTGGGTCTTGGGTGCGGTGGTGTGTATCCGCATGTCTAGGTCTGCTTGTGATTTTAGGGTAGGGTTGTGTTGTGTCTTGGCCATGTTTTGATAGAACCTCGAGCCAAGATACCGGTTCGATTACCTTCCCTACCTCGTGGTATAGACTCGAGTTCTGAGTGACTATTGACCGTACTAAGAACTTATGCCTGTCTTTGATATATTGCCCTTTCTTGTATGGTGATTTTATGAATTGTAATAGGTGAGATGTAAGCCGGTTACAATTGATAAAGTTTGGATTACTGCTTGTTATATGTTTCACATGATAGTTTAATTTGGTCAGTTTAGTGTTCATACGTTAGAATACTTGATAATTAAATTGTTTATCATATTGTTTACATGTTACACTACATGTTACATTAAATATGACATTTCGTGGCTGGGAGGACTCGAAGTTACTCCCCACTGAATTGTGGCTTTCGTGTTTGTATAAAATGCGATTGACAGGTTGATGATGCGTAGTTGGGGTACACGGACGAGCTAGTGAGCAAAAGAACCTTGGACTTAGTTTGGCTATTTTTGTAGTAAACCTTTAAACTTTTAGCTGTGTTTATATTTTGAAGGGACATATGTCTCCCTCTTTTTCTTTGGTATGTATCACTTTATACTCGCAGCTTTACCATAGTTATGTAAATTAGTTTGATAGTATTTGCAGGTTTTGGCACTCTTCATTTGGAAATGTTTGTGAATGGTTTAGAAAAGTTTTAAAAATTACAGGTTTTATCTAGTTGAACCAATTACAAACATATCCTGTCAGTTTTTCTGTAGAATTTACGTGTTTATTTAACGCTAATTATGAGGGTGTCACATAAACCCTTTCCCATCCCGTTTTAGGATACCCGGCCCCCCAAAAAAGAGTTCACTCGGCCCCTCTAGAGGGTCTTTTTGTCTTGCTGCCTTTGAATGAGAAGCAAGGGAAAGAGTTTATGGTTTGATTAGGGGGATACGCGGTAGCAGTCCGCCTAATCAAACCCTAGATCCTTTCCCGTCCCGTTTTAGGATACCCGGCCCCCCAAAAAAGGGTTCTTTCGGCCCCTCTAGGGTGTCTTTTTGTCTTGCCGCCTTCCAATGAGAAGCAAGGGAAATGGTTTAGGGTTAGATTAGGGGGATCCGCGGTAGCCGTCCGCCTAATCAAACCCTAAACACTTTCCCGTCCCGTTTTAGGATACATGGTCCCCCCCAAAAAGGGTTCACTCGGCCCCTCTAGGGTGTCTTTTTGTCTTGCCGCCTTCGAATGATAAGCAAGGGAAAGGGTTTAGGGTTTGATTAGGGGGATCCGCGGTAGCGGTCTGCCTTATCAAACCCTAAACATTTTCCAGTCCCGTTTTAGGATACCCGGTCCCCAAAAAAGGGTTCACTCGGCCCCTCTAGGGTGTCTTTTTTTCTTGCCGCCTTCGACTGAGAAGCAAGGGAAAGGTTTAGTGTTTGATTAGGGGGATCCGCGGTGCGCGTCCGCCTAATCAAACCCTTTCCCGTCCCGTTTTTGGATACCCGGCCCCCCAAAAAAGCGTTCAATCGGCCCCTCTAGGGTGTCTTTTTGTCTTGTCGCCTTCGAATGATAAGCAAGGGAAAGGGTTTAGGGTTTTATTAAGGGGATCCGCGGTAGCGGTCCACCTAATCAAACCCTAAACCCTTTCCCGTCCCGTTTTAGGATACCCGGCCCCCCAAAAAAAGGGTTCACTCGGCCCCCCTAGGGTGTATTTTTGTCTTGCCGCCTTCAAATGAGAAGCAAGGGAAGGGTTTAGGGTTTCATTAAGGGGATCCGCGGTAGCGGTCCACCTAATTAAACCCTAAACCCTTTCCCGTCCCGTTTTAGTATACCCGGCCCTCCAAAAAAGAGTTCACTCGGCCCCTTTAGGGTGCTTTTTGTCTTGCCGCCTTCAAATGAGAAGCAAGGGAAAGCGTTTAGGGTTTGATTAGGGGGATCCGCGGTAGCGGTCTGCCTAATCAAACCCTAAACCCTTTCCAGTCCCGTTTTAGGATACCCGGTCCCCAAAAAAGGGTTCACTCGGCCCCTCTAGGGTGTCTATTTGTCTTGCCGCCTTTGAATGAGAAGCAAGGGAAAGAGTTTAGGGTTTGATTAGGGGGATCCACGGTAGCAGTCCGCCTAATCAAACCCTAAACCCTTTCCCGTCCCGTTTTAGGATACCCGGCCCCCCAAAAAAGGGTTCACTCGACCCCTCTAGGGGGTCTTTTTGTCTTGCCGCCTTCCACTGAGAAGCAAGGGAAATGGTTTAGGGTTAGATTAGGGGGATCCGCGGTAGCCGTCCGCCTAATCAAACCCTAAACACTTTCCCGTCCCGTTTTAGGATACATGGTCCCCCCCAAAAAAGGTTCACTCGGCCCCTCTAGGGTGTCTTTTTGTCTTGCCGCCTTCGAATGATAAGCAAGGGAAAGGGTTTAGGGTTTGATTAGGGGGATCCGCGGTAGCGGTCTGCCTTATCAAACCCTAAACATTTTCCAGTCCCGTTTTAGGATACCCGGTCCCCAAAAAAGGGTTCACTCGGCCCCTCTAGGGTGTCTTTTTTTCTTGCCGCCTTCGACTGAGAAGCAAGGGAAAGGTTTAGTGTTTGATTAGGGGGATCCGCGGTAGCGGTCCGCCTAATCAAACCCTTTCCCGTCCCGTTTTTGGATACCCGGCCCCCCAAAAAAGCGTTCAATCGGCCCCTCTAGGGTGTCTTTTTGTCTTGTCGCCTTCGAATGATAAGCAAGGGAAAGGGTTTAGGGTTTTATTAGGGGGATCCGTGGTAGCGGTCCACCTAATCAAACCCTAAACCCTTTCCCGTCCCGTTTTAGGATACCCGGCCCCCCAAAAAAAGGGTTCACTCGGCCCCCCTAGGGTGTATTTTTGTCTTGCCGCCTTCAAATGAGAAGCAAGGGAAGGGTTTAGGGTTTCATTAAGGGGATCCGCGGTAGCGGTCCACCTAATCAAACCCTAAACCCTTTCCCGTCCCGTTTTAGTATACCCGGCCCTCCAAAAAAGAGTTCACTCGGCCCCTTTAGGGTGCTTTTTGTCTTGCCGCCTTCAAATGAGAAGCAAGGGAAAGCGTTTAGGGTTTGATTAGGGGGATCCGCGGTAGCGGTCTGCCTAATCAAACCCTAAACCCTTTCCCGTCCCGTTTTAGGATACCCGGTCCCCTCAAAAAGGGTTCACTCGGCCCCTCTAGGGTGTCTTTTTGTCTTCCGCCTTCAAATGAGAAGCAAGGGAAAGGGTTTAGGGTTTGATTAGGGAGATCCGCGGTAGCGGTCCACCTAATCAAACCCTAAACCCTTTCCCGTCCCGTTTTAGGATACCCGGCCCCCCCAAAAAGGGTTCACTCGGCCCTTCTAAGGTGTCTTTTTGTCTCGCCACCTTCGACTGAGAAGCAAGGGAAAGGGTTTAGGGTTTGATTAGGGGCATCCGCGGTAGCGGTCCACCTAATCAAACCCTTAACCCATTCCTGTCCCGTTTTAGGATACCCGGCCCCCCAAAAAAGGGTTCACTCGGCCCCTCTAGGGTGTCTTTTTGTCTTGCCGCCTTCGAATGAGAATCACGGGAAAGGGTTTAGGGTTTGATTAGGGGCATCCGCGGTAGCGGTCCACCTAATCAAACCCTTAACCCATTCCTGTCCCGTTTTAGGATACCCGGCCCCCCAAAAAAGGGTTCACTCGGCCCCTCTAGGGTGTCTTTTTGTCTTGCCGCCTTTAAATGAGAAGCAAGGGAAAGGGTTTAGGGTTTGATTAGGGGGATCCGCAGTAGCGGTCCGCCTAATCAAACCCTAAACCCTTTCCCGTCCCGTTTTAGGATACCCGGCCCCCCAAAAACGGGTTCACTCGGCCCCTCTAAGGTGTCTTTTGTTCTTGCCGCCTTCGAATGAGAAGCAAGGGAAAGGGTTTAGGGTTTGATTAGGGGGATCCGCGGTAGCGGTTCGCCTAATCAAACCCTAAACCCTTTCCCGTCCCGTTTTAGGATACCCGACCCCCCCAAAAAGGGTTCACTCGGCCCTTCTAGGGTGTCTTTTTGTCTCGCCGCCTTCGACTGAGAAACAAGGGAAAGGGTTTAGGGTTTGATTACGGGGATCCGCGGTAGCGGTCCGCCTAATCAAACATTAAACCCTTTCCCGTCCCGTTTTAGGATACCCGGCTTCCCAAAAAAGGGTTCACTCGGCCCCTCTAGGGTGTCTTTTTGTCTTGCCGCCTTCGAATGAGAATCACGGGAAAGGGTTTAGGGTTTGATTAGGGGCATCCGCGGTAGCGGTCCACCTAATCAAACCCTTAACCCATTCCTGTCCCGTTTTAGGATACCCGACCCCCCAAAAAAGGGTTCACTCGGCCCCTCTAGGGTGTCTTTTTGTCTTGCCGCCTTCAAATGAGAAGCAAGGGAAAGGGTTTAGGGTTTGATTAGGGGGATCCTCGGTAGCGGTCCGCCTAATCAAACCCTAAACCCTTTCCCGTCCCGTTTTAGGATACCCGGCCCCCCAAAAAAGGGGTTCACTCGGCCCCTCTAGGGTGTCTTTTTGTCTTGCCGCCTTCGAATGAGAATCAAGGGATAGGGTTAAGGGTTTGATTAGGGGCATCCGCTGTAGCGTTCCACCTAATCAAACCCTTAACCCATTCTCGTCCCGTTTTAGGATACCCGACCCCCCAAAAAAGGGTTCACTCGGCACCTCTAGGGTGTCTTTTTGTCTTGCCGCCTTCAAATTAGAACCAAGGGAAAGGGTTTAGGGTTTGATTAGGGGGATCCGCGGTAGCGGTCCGCCTAATCAAACCCTAAACCCTTTCCCGTCCCGTTTTAGGATACCCGGCCCCCCAAAAAAGGGTTCACTCGGCCCCTCTAGGGTGTATTTTGTTCTTGCCGCCTTCGAATGAGAAGCAAGGGAAAGGGTTTAGGGTTTGATTAGGGGGATCCGCGGTAGTGGTCCGCCAAATCAAACCCTAAACCCTCTCCCGTCCCGTTTTAGGATACCCGGCCCCCCAAAAAAGGGTTCACTCGGCCAATCTAGGGTGTCTTTTGTTCTTGCCGCCTTCGAATGAGAAGCAAGGGAAAGGGTTTAGGGTTTGATTAGGGGGATCCGCGGTAGCAGTCTGCCTAATCAAACTCTAAACCCTTTACCGTCCCGTTTTAGGATATCCGGCCCTCCAAAAAAGGGTTCACTCGGCCCCTATAGGGTGTATTTTTGTCTTGCCGCCTTTGAATGAGAAGCAAGGGAAAGGGTTTAGGGTTTGATTAGGGGGATCCGCAGTAGCGGTCCGCCTAATAAAACCCTAAACCCTTTCCCTACCGCGGATCCGCCTAATCAAACCCAAAACCCTTTCCCGTCCCGTTTTAGGATACCCGGCCCCCCAAAAAAGGGTTCACTCAGCCCCTCTAGGATGTATTTTTGTTTTACCGCCTTCAAATGAGAAGTAAGGGAAAGGGTTTAGGGTTTGATTAGGGGGATCCTAATCAAACCCTAAACCCTTTCCCGTCCCGTTTTAGGATACCCGGTCCCTCCAAAAAGGGTTCACTCGGCCCCTCTAGGGTGTCTTTTTGTCTTGCCGCCTTGGAATGAAAAGAAACGGAAAGGCTTTAGGGTTTGATTAGGGGGATCCACGGTAGCGGTCCGCCTAATAAAACCCTAAACCCTTTCCCGTCCCGTTTTAGGATACCCGGTCCCCCCCAAAAGAGGTTCACTCGGCCCCTCTAGGGTGTCTTTTTGTCTTGCCGCCTTGGAATGAAAAGAAACGGAAAGGCTATAGGGTTTGATTAGGGGGATCCGCGGTAGCGGTCCGCCTAATCAAACCCTAAACCCTTTCCCGTCCCGTTTTAGGATACCCGGTCCCCTCAAAAAGGGTTCACTCGGCCCCTCTAGGGTGTCTTTTTGTCTTCCGCCTTCAAATGAGAAGCAAGGGAAAGGGTTTAGGGTTTGATTAGGGAGATCCGCGGTAGCGGTCCACCTAATCAAACCCTAAACCCTTTCCCGTCCCGTTTTAGGATACCCGGCCCCCCCAAAAAGGGTTCACTCGGCCCTTCTAAGGTGTCTTTTTGTCTCGCCACCTTCGACTGAGAAGCAAGGGAAAGGGTTTAGGGTTTGATTAGGGGGATCCGCAGTAGCGGTCCGCCTAATCAAACCCTAAACCCTTTCCCGTCCCGTTTTAGGATACCCGGCTTCCCAAAAAAGGGTTCACTCGGCCCCTCTAGGGTGTCTTTTTGTTTTGCCGCCTTGGAATGAAAAGAAACGGAAAGGCTTTAGGGTTTGATTAGGGGGATCCGCGGTAGCGGTCCGCCTAATCAAACCCTAAACCCTTTCCCGTCCCGTTTTAGGATACCCGGTCCCCCCAAAAAAGGATTCACTCGGCCCCTCTAGGGTGTCTTTTTGTCTTGCTGCCTTCGAATGAGAAGCAAGGGAAAGGGTTTAGGGTTTGATTAGGGGGATCCACAGTAGCGGTCCGCCAAATCAAACCCTAAACCCTCTCCCGTCCCGTTTTAGGATACCCGGCCCCCCAAAAAAGGGTTCACTCGGCCACTCTAGGGTGTCTTTTGTTCTTGCCGCCTTCGAATGAGAAGCAAGGGAAAGGGTTTAGGGTTTGATTAGGGGGATCCGCAGTAGCGGTCTGCCTAATCAAACCCTAAACCCTTTCCCGTCCCGTTTTAGGATACCCGGCTTCCCAAAAAAGGGTTCACTCGGCCCCTCTAGGGTGTCTTTTTGTTTTGCCGCCTTGGAATGAAAAGAAACGGAAAGGCTTTAGGGTTTGATTAGGGAGATCCGCGGTAGCGGTCCGCCTAATCAAACCCTAAACCCTTTCCCGTCCCGTTTTAGGATACCCGGTCCCCCCAAAAAAGGGTTCACTCGGCCCCTCTAGGGTGTCTTTTTGTCTTGCCGCCTTCGAATGAGAAGCAAGGGAAAGGGTTTAGGGTTTGATTAGGGGGATCCACAGTAGCGGTCCGCCAAATCAAACCCTAAACCCTCTCCCGTCCCGTTTTAGGATACCCGGCCCCCCAAAAAAGGGTTCACTCGGCCACTCTAGGGTGTCTTTTGTTCTTGCCGCCTTCGAATGAGAAGCAAGGGAAAGGGTTTAGGGTTTGATTAGGGGGATCCGCGGTAGCAGTCTGCCTAATCAAACTCTAAACCCTTTACCGTCCCGTTTTAGGATATCCGACCCTCCAAAAAAGGGTTCACTCGGCCCCTATAGGGTGTATTTTTGTCTTGCCGCCTTTGAATGAGAAGCAAGGGAAAGGGTTTAGGGTTTGATTAGGGGGATCCGCAGTAGCGGTCCGCCTAATAAAACCCTAAACCCTTTCCCTACCGCGGATCCGCCTAATCAAACCCAAAACCCTTTCCCGTCCCGTTTTAGGATACCCGGCCCCCCAAAAAAGGGTTCACTCAGCCCCTCTAGGATGTATTTTTGTTTTGCCGCCTTCAAATGAGAAGTAAGGGAAAGGGTTTAGGGTTTGATTAGGGGGATCCTAATCAAACCCTAAACCCTTTCCCGTCCCGTTTTAGGATACCCGGTCCCTCCAAAAAGGGTTCACACGGCCCCTCTAGGGTGTCTTTTTGTCTTGCCGCCTTGGAATGAAAAGAAACGGAAAGGCTTTAGGGTTTGATTAGGGGGATCCACGGTAGCGGTCCGCCTAATAAAACCCTAAACCCTTTCCCGTCCCGTTTTAGGATACCCGGTCCCCCCCAAAAAGGGTTCACTCGGCCCCTCTAGGGTGTCTTTTTGTCTTGCCGCCTTGGAATGAAAAGAAACGGAAAGGCTATAGGGTTTGATTAGGGGGATCCGCGGTAGCGGTCCGCCTAATCAAACCCTAAACCCTTTCCCGTCCCGTTTTAGGATACCCGGTCCCCCCAAAAAGGGTTCACTCGGCCCCTCTAGGGTGTCTTTTTGTCTTTCCGCCTTCGAATGAGAAGCAAAGGAAAGGGTTTAGGGTTTGATTAGGGAGATCCGCGGTAGCGGTCCACCTAATCAAACCCTAAACCCTTTCCCGTCCCGTTTTAGGATACCCGGCCCCCCCAAAAAGGGTTCACTCGGCCCTTCTAAGGTGTCTTTTTGTCTCGCCGCCTTCGAGAAAGCAGGGAAAGGGTTTAGGGTTTGATTAGGGGATCCGCAGATGGCGGTCCGCCTAATCAAACCCTAAACCCTTTCCCGTCCCGTTTTAGGATACCCGGCTTCCCAAAAAAGGGTTCACTCGGCCCCTCTAGGGTGTCTTTTTGTTTTGCCGCCTTGGAATGAAAAGAAACGAAAAGGCTTTAGGGTTTGATTAGGGGGATCCGCGGTAGCGGTCCGCCTAATCAAACCCTAAACCCTTTCCCGTCCCGTTTTAGGATACCCGGTCCCCCCAAAAAAGGGTTCACTCGGCCCCTCTAGGGTGTCTTTTTGTCTTGCCGCCTTCGAATGAGAAGCAAGGGAAAGGGTTTAGGGTTTGATTAGGGGGATCCGCGGTAGCGGTCCGCCTAATCAAACCCTAAACCCTTTCCCGTCCCGTTTTAGGATACCCGTCCCCCCAAAAAGGGTTCACTCGGCCCTTCTAGGGTGTCTTTTTGTCTTGCCGCCTTCAATCGAGAAGCAAGGGAAAGGGTTTAGGGTTTGATTAGGGGATCCGCGATGGCGGTCGCCTAATCAAACCCTAAACCCTTTCCCGTCCCGTTTTAGGATACCCGACTTCCCAAAAAAGGGTTCACTCGGCCCCTCTAGGGTGTCTTTTTGTCTTGCTGCCTTCGAATGAGAATCACGGGAAAGGGTTTAGGGTTTGATTAGGGGCATCCGCGGTAGCGGTCTACCTAATCAAACCCTTAACCCATTCCCGTCCCGTTTTAGGATACCCGACCCCCCAAAAAAGGGTTCACTCGGCCCCTCTAGGGTGTCTTTTTGTCTTGCCGCCTTTAAATGAGAATCAAGGGAAAGGGTTTAGGGTTTGATTAGGGGGATCCGCAGTAGCGGTCCGCCTAATCAAACCCTAAACCCTTTCCCGTCCCGTTTTGGGATACCCGGCCCCCCAAAAACGGGTTCACTCGGCCCCTCTAGGGTGTCTTTTGTTCTTGCCGCCTTCGAATGAGAGGCAAGGGAAAGGGTTTAGGGTTTGATTAGGGGGATCCGCGGTAGCGGTTCGCCTAATCAAACCCTAAACCCTTTCCCGTCCCGTTTAGGATACCCGCCCCCCCCCCCCCAAAAAGGGTTCACTCGGCCCTTCTAGGGTGTCTTTTTGTCTCGCCGCCTTCGACTGAGAAGCAAGGGAAAGGGTTTAGGGTTTGATTAGGGGGATCCGCGGTAGCGGTCCACCTAATCAAACCCTAAACCCTTTCCCGTCCCGTTTTAGGATACCCGGCCCCCCAAAAAAGGGTTCACTCGGCCCCTCTAGGGTGTCTTTTTGTCTTGCCGCCTTCGAATGAGAATCAAGGGAAAGGGTTTAGGGTTTGATTAGGGGCATCCGCGGTAGCGGTCCACCTAATCAAACCCTTAACCCATTCTCGTCCCGTTTTAGGATACCCGACCCCCCAAAAAAGGGTTCACTCGGCCCCTCTAGGGTGTCTTTTTGTCTTGCCGCCTTCAAATGAGAAGCAAGGGAAAGGGTTTAGGGTTTGATTAGGGGGATCCACGGTAGCGGTCCGCCAAATCAAACCCTAAACCCTTTCTCGTCCCGTTTTAGGATACCCGGCCCCCCAAAAAAGGGTTCACTCGTCCACTCTAGGGTGTCTTTTGTTCTTGCCACCTTCTAATGAGAAGCAAGGGAAAGGGTTTAGGGTTTGATTAGGGGAATCCGCGGTAGCAGTCCCCTAATCAAACCCTAAACCCTTTCCCGTCCCGTTTTAGGATACCCGGCCCCCCAAAAAAGGATTCACTCGGCCACTCTAGGGTGTCTTTTTGTCTTGCCGCCTTCTAATGAGAAGCAAGGGAAAGGGTTTAGGGTTTGATTAGGGGGATCCACGGTAGCGGTCCGCCAAATCAAACCCTAAACCCTTTCCCGTCCCGTTTTAGGATACCCGGCCCCCCAAAAAAGGGTTCACTCGGCCACTCTAGGGTGTCTTTTGTTCTTGCCACCTTCTAATGAGAAGCAAGGGAAAGGGTTTAGGGTTTGATTAGGGGAATCCGCGGTAGCAGTCCCCTAATCAAAACCTAAACCCTTTCCCGTCCTTCTTTAGGATACCCGGCCCCCCAAAAAAGGATTCACTCGGCCACTCTAGGGTGTCTTTTTGTCTTGCCGCCTTCTAATGAGAAGCAAGGGAAAGGGTTTAGGGTTTGATTAGGGGGATCCACGGTAGCGGTCCGCCAAATCAAACCCTAAACCCTTTTCCGTCCCGTTTTAGGATACCCGGCCCCCCAAAAAAGGGTTCACTCGGCCACTCTAGGGTGTCTTTTGTTCTTGCCACCTTCTAATGAGAAGCAAGGGAAAGGGTTTAGGGTTTGATTAGGGGAATCCGTGGTAGCAGTCCCCTAATCAAACCCTAAACCCTTTCCTATCCCGTTTTAATATACCCGATCCCCCTAGAAAGGGTTCACTCGGCCCCTCTAGGGTGTCTTTTTGTCTTGCCGCCTTCAAATGAAAAGCAAGGGTAGGGTTTAGGGTTTGATTAGGTGGATCCGCGGTAGCGGTCCGCCTAATCAAACCCTAAACCCTTTACCGTCCCGTTTTAGGATACCCGGCCCCCCAAAAAAGGGTTCACTCGGCCCCTCTAGGGTGTCTTTTTGTCTTGCCGCCTTCAAATGAGAAGCAAGGGAAAGGGTTTAGGGTTTGATTAGGGGGATCCACGGTAGCGGTCCGCGTAATCAAACCCTAAACCCTTTTCCATCCCGTTTTAGGATACCCGGCCCCCCAAAAAGGGTTCACTCGGCCCCTCTAGTGTGTCTTTTTGTCTTTCCGCCTTCGAATGAGAAGCAAGGGAAAGGGTTTAGGGTTTGATTAGGGGGATCCGCGGTAGCGGTCCGCCAAATCAAACCCTAAACCCTTTCCTGTCCCGTTTTAGGATACACGGCCCCCCAAAAAAGGGTTCACTCGGCCACTCTAGGGTGTCTTTTGTTCTTGCCGCCTTCGAATGAGAAGCAAAGGAAAGGGTTTAGGGTTTGATTAGGGGGATCCGCGATAGCGATCTGCTAGTCAAACCCTAAACCCTTTCCTATCCGTTTAAGAAACCCGATCCCCCGAGAAAGGGTTCACTCGGCCCCTCTAGGGTGTCTTTTTGTCTTGCCGCCTTCAAATGAAAAGCAAGGGTAGGGTTTAGGGTTTGATTAGGTGGATCCGCGGTAGCGGTCCGCCTAATCAAACCCTAAACCCTTTACCGTCCCGTTTTAGGATACCCGACGCCCCCAAAAAGGGTTCACTCGGCCCCTCTAGGGTGTCTTTTTGTCTTGCCGCCTTCAAATGAGAAGCAAGGGAAAGGGTTTAGGGTTTGATTAGGGGGATCCGCGGTAGCGGTCCGCGTAATCAAACCCTAAACCCTTTTCCATCCCGTTTTAGGATACCCGGCCCCCCAAAAAAGGGTTCACTCGGCCCTTCTAGTGTGTCTTTTTGTCTTTCCGCCTTCGAATGAGAAGCAAGGGAAAGGGTTTAGGGTTTGATTAGGGGATCCGCGGTAGCGGTCCGCCAAATCAAACCCTAAACCCTTTCCCCCGTCCCGTTTTTAGGATACACGGCCCCCCAAAAAAGGGTTCACTCGGCCACTCTAGGGTGTCTTTTGTTCTTGCCGCCTTCGAATGAGAAGCAAGGGAAAGGGTTTAGGGTTTGATTAGGGGGATCCGCGATAGCGATCTCTGCCTAGTCAAACCCTAAACCCTTTCCTAACGCGAATTAAGATACCCGATCCCCCCAGAAAGGGTTCACTCGGCCCCTCTAGGGTGTCTTTTTGTCTTGCCGCCTTCAAATGAAAAGCAAGGGTAGGGTTTAGGGTTTGATTAGGTGGATCCGCGGTAGCGGTCCGCCTAATCAAACCCTAAACCCTTTACCGTCCCGTTTTAGGATACCCGGCCCCCCAAAAAAGGGATCACTCGGCCCCTCTAGGGTGTCTTTTTGTCTTGCCGCCTTCAAATGAGAAGCAAGGGAAAGGATTTAGGTTTTGATTAGGGGGATCCGCGGTAGCGGTCCGCGTAATCAAACCCTAAACCCTTTTCCATCCCGTTTTAGGATACCCGGCCCCCCAAAAAAGGGTTCACTCGGCCCTTCTAGTGTGTCTTTTTGTCTTTCCGCCTTCGAATGAGAAGCAAGGGAAAGGGTTTAGGGTTTGATTAGGGGGATCCGCGGTAGCGGTCCGCCAAATCAAACCCTAAACCCTTTCCTGTCCCGTTTTAGGATACACGGCCCCCCAAAAAGGGTTCACTCGGCCCCTCTAGGGTGTCTTTTTGTCTTGCCGCCTTCAAATGAGAAGCAAGGGAAAGGGTTTAGGGTTTGATTAGGGGGATCCGCGATAGCAGTCTGCCTAGTCAAACCCTAAACCCTTTCCTATCCCGTTTTAAGATACCCGATCCCCCCAGAAAGGGTTCACTCGGCCCCTCTAGGGTGTCTTTTTGTCTTGCCGCCTTCAAATGAAAAGCAAGGGAAAGGGTTTAGGGTTTGATTAGGGGGATCCGCGGTAGCGGTCTGCCTAATCAAACCCTAAACCCTTTACCGTCCCGTTTTAGGATATCCGGCCCTCCAAAAAAGGGTTCACTCGGCCTCTATAGGGTGTATTTTTGTCTTGCCGCCTTCGAATGAGAAGCAAGGGAAAGGGTTTAGGGTTTGATTAGGGGAATCCGCATGGCGGTCCGCCTAATAAAACCCTAAACCCTTTCCCTACCGCGGATCTGCCTAATCAAACCCAAAACCCTTTCCCGTCCCGTTTTAGGATACCCGGCCCCCAAAAAAGGGTTCACTCAGCCCCTCTAGTATGTATTTTTGTTTTGCCGCCTTCAAATGAGAAGCGAGGAAAGGGTTTAGGGTTTGATTAGGGGGATCCTAATCAAACCCTAAACCCTTTCCCGTCCCGTTTTAGGATACCCGGTCCCACCAAAAAGGGTTCACTCGGCCCCTCTAGGGTGTCTTTTTGTCTTGCCGCCTTGGAATGAAAAGAAACGGAAAGGCTTTAGGGTTTGATTAGGGGGATCCACGGTAGCGGTCCACCTAATCAAACCCTAAACCTTTTCCCGTCCCGTTTTAGGATACCCGGTGCCCCCAAAAAGGGTTCACTCGGCCCCTCTAGGGTGTCTTTTTGTCTTGCCGCCTTCGAATGAGAAGCAAGGGAAAGGGTTTAGGGTTTGATTAGGGGATCCGCGGTAGCGGTCCGCCTAATCAAACCCTAAACCCTTTCCCGTCCCGTTTTAGGATACCCGGCCCCCAAAAAGGGTTCACTCGGCCCTTCTAGGGTGTCTTTTTGTCTCGCCGCCTTCGACTGAGAAGCAAGGGAAAGGGTTTAGGGTTTGATTAGGGGATCCGCGGTAGCGGTCCACCTAATCAAACCCTAAACCCTTTCCCGTCCCGTTTTAGGATACCCGGCCCCCCAAAAAAGGGTTCACTCGGCCCCTCTAGGGTGTCTTTTTGTCTTGCCGCCTTCGAATGAGAATCACGGGAAAGGGTTTAGGGTTTGATTAGGGCATCCGCGGTAGCGGTCCATCTAATCAAACCCTTAACCCATTCCCGTCCGTTTTAGGATACCCGACCCCCCGAAAAAGGGTTCACTCGGCCCCTCTAGGGTGTCTTTTTGTCTTACCGCCTTCAAATGAGAAGCAAAGGAAAGGGTTTAGGGTTTGATTAGGGGATCCGCGGTAGCGGTCCTCCTAATCAAACCCTAAACCCTTTCCCGTCCCGTTTTAGGATACCCGGTCCCCCAAAAAAGGGTTCACTCGGCCCCTCTAGGGTGTCTTTTGTTCTTGCCGCCTTCGAATGAGAAGCAAGGGAAAGGGTTTAGGGTTTGATTAGGGGGATCCGCGGTAGCGGTTCGCCTAATCAAACCCTAAACCCTTTCCCGTCCCGTTTTAGGATACCCGGCCCCCCAAAAAAGGGTTCACTCGGCCCCTCTAGGGTGTCTTTTTGTCTTGCCGCCTTCGAATGAGAATCACGGGAAAGGGTTTAGGGTTTGATTAGGGCATCCGCGGTAGCGGTCCATCTAATCAAACCCTTAACCCATTCCCGTCCCGTTTTAGGATACCCGGCCCCCCAAAAAAGGGTTCACTCGGCCCCTCTAGTGTGTCTTTTTGTCTTTCCGCCTTCGAATGAGAAGCAAGGGAAAGGGTTTAGGGTTTGATTAGGGGGATCCGCGGTAGCGGTCCGCCAAATCAAACCCTAAACCCTTTCCTGTCCCGTTTTAGGATACACGGCCCCCCAAAAAAGGGTTCACTCGGCCACTCTAGGGTGTCTTTTGTTCTTGCCGCCTTCGAATGAGAAGCAAAGGAAAGGGTTTAGGGTTTGATTAGGGGGATCCGCGATAGCAGTCTGCCTAGTCAAACCCTAAACCCTTTCCTATCCCGTTTTAAGATACCCGATCCCCCCAGAAAGGGTTCACTCGGCCCCTCTAGGGTGTCTTTTTGTCTTGCCGCCTTCAAATGAAAAGCAAGGGTAGGGTTTAGGGTTTGATTAGGTGGATCCGCGGTAGCGGTCCGCCTAATCAAACCCTAAACCCTTTACCGTCCCGTTTTAGGATACCCGGCCCCCCAAAAAAGGGTTCACTCGGCCCCTCTAGGGTGTCTTTTTGTCTTGCCGCCTTCAAATGAGAAGCAAGGGAAAGGGTTTAGGGTTTGATTAGGGGGATCCGCGGTAGCGGTCCGCGTAATCAAACCCTAAACCCTTTTCCATCCCGTTTTAGGATACCCGGCCCCCCAAAAAAGGGTTCACTCGGCCCTTCTAGTGTGTCTTTTTGTCTTTCCGCCTTCGAATGAGAAGCAAGGGAAAGGGTTTAGGGTTTGATTAGGGGGATCCGCGGTAGCGGTCCGCCAAATCAAACCCTAAACCCTTTCCTGTCCCGTTTTAGGATACACGGCCCCCCAAAAAAGGGTTCACTCGGCCACTCTAGGGTGTCTTTTGTTCTTGCCGCCTTCGAATGAGAAGCAAGGGAAAGGGTTTAGGGTTTGATTAGGGGGATCCGCGATAGCAGTCTGCCTAGTCAAACCCTAAACCCTTTCCTATCCCGTTTTAAGATACCCGATCCCCCCAGAAAGGGTTCACTCGGCCCCTCTAGGGTGTCTTTTTGTCTTGCCGCCTTCAAATGAAAAGCAAGGGTAGGGTTTAGGGTTTGATTAGGTGGATCCGCGGTAGCGGTCCGCCTAATCAAACCCTAAACCCTTTACCGTCCCGTTTTAGGATACCCGGCCCCCCAAAAAAGGGATCACTCGGCCCCTCTAGGGTGTCTTTTTGTCTTGCCGCCTTCAAATGAGAAGCAAGGGAAAGGATTTAGGGTTTGATTAGGGGGATCCGCGGTAGCGGTCCGCGTAATCAAACCCTAAACCCTTTTCCATCCCGTTTTAGGATACCCGGCCCCCCAAAAAAGGGTTCACTCGGCCCTTCTAGTGTGTCTTTTTGTCTTTCCGCCTTCGAATGAGAAGCAAGGGAAAGGGTTTAGGGTTTGATTAGGGGATCCGCGGTAGCGGTCCGCCTAATCAAACCCTAAACCCTTTCCCGTCCCGTTTTAGGATACACGGCCCCCCAAAAAAGGGTTCACTCGGCCACTCTAGGGTGTCTTTTGTTCTTGCCGCCTTCGAATGAGAAGCAAGGGAAAGGGTTTAGGGTTTGATTAGGGGGATCCGCGATAGCAGTCTGCCTAGTCAAACCCTAAACCCTTTCCTATCCCGTTTTAAGATACCCGATCCCCCCAGAAAGGGTTCACTCGGCCCCTCTAGGGTGTCTTTTTGTCTTGCCGCCTTCAAATGAAAAGCAAGGGAAAGGGTTTAGGGTTTGATTAGGGGGATCCGCGGTAGCGGTCTGCCTAATCAAACCCTAAACCCTTTACCGTCCCGTTTTAGGATATCCGGCCCTCCAAAAAAGGGTTCACTCGGCCTCTATAGGGTGTATTTTTGTCTTGCCGCCTTCGAATGAGAAGCGAGGGAAAGGGTTTAGGGTTTGATTAGGGAATCCGCATGGCGGTCCGCCTAATAAAACCCTAAACCCTTTCCCTACCGCGGATCTGCCTAATCAAACCCAAAACCCTTACCCGTCCCGTTTTAGGATACCCGGCCCCCCAAAAAAGGGTTCACTCAGCCCCTCTAGTATGTATTTTTGTTTTGCCGCCTTCAAATGAGAAGCAAGGGAAAGGGTTTAGGGTTTGATTAGGGGGATCCTAATCAAACCCTAAACCCTTTCCCGTCCCGTTTTAGGATACCCGGTCCCACCAAAAAGGGTTCACTCGGCCCCTCTAGGGTGTCTTTTTGTCTTGCCGCCTTGGAATGAAAAGAAACGGAAAGGCTTTAGGGTTTGATTAGGGGGATCCACGGTAGCGGTCCACTTAATCAAACCCTAAACCTTTTCCCGTCCCGTTTTAGGATACCCGGTGCCCCCAAAAAGGGTTCACTCGGCCCCTCTAGGGTGTCTTTTTGTCTTGCCGCCTTCGAATGAGAAGCAAGGGAAAGGGTTTAGGGTTTGATTAGGGGGATCCGCGGTAGCGGTCCGCCTAATCAAACCCTAAACCCTTTCCCGTCCCGTTTTAGGATACCCGGCCCCCCCAAAAAGGGTTCACTCGGCCCTTCTAGGGTGTCTTTTTGTCTCGCCGCCTTCGACTGAGAAGCAAGGGAAAGGGTTTAGGGTTTGATTAGGGGGATCCGCGGTAGCGGTCCGCCTAATCAAACCCTAAACCCTTTCCCGTCCCGTTTTAGGATACCCGGCCCCCCAAAAAAGGGTTCACTCGGCCCCTCTAGGGTGTCTTTTTGTCTTGCCGCCTTCGAATGAGAATCACGGGAAAGGGTTTAGGGTTTGATTAGGGCATCCGCGGTAGCGGTCCATCTAATCAAACCCTTAACCCATTCCCGTCCCGTTTTAGGATACCCGACCCCCCAAAAAAGGGTTCACTCGGCCCCTCTAGGGTGTCTTTTTGTCTGACCGCCTTCAAATGAGAAGCAAGGGAAAGGGTTTAGGATTTGATTAGGGGGATCCGCGGTAGCGGTCCTCCTAATCAAACCCTAAACCCTTTCCCGTCCCGTTTTAGGATACCCGGTCCCCCAAAAAAGGGTTCACTCGGCCCCTCTAGGGTGTCTTTTGTTCTTGCCGCCTTCGAATGAGAAGCAAGGGAAAGGGTTTAGGGTTTGATTAGGGGGATCCGCGGTAGCAGTCCCCTAATCAAACCCTAAACCCTTTCCCGTCCCGTTTTAGGATACCCGTCCCCCCAAAAAGGGTTCACTCGGCCCTTCTAGCGTGTCTTTTTGTCTCGCCGCCTTCGATCGAGAAGCAGGAAAGGGTTTAGGGTTTGATTAAGGGGATCCGCGGTAGCTGTCCGCCTAATCAAACCCTAAACCCTTTCCCGTCCCGTTTTTAGGATACCCGCACAACAAAAAGGGTTCACTCGGCCCCTCTAGGGTGTCTTTTTGTCCTGCCGCTTTCGAATGAGAATCAAGGGAAAGGGTTTAGGGTTTGATTAGGGGCATCCGTGGTAGCAGTCCACCTAATCAAACCCTTAACCCATTCCCGTCCCGTTTTAGGATACCCCCCCCCCCAAAGGGTTCACTCGGCCCCTCTAGGGTGTCTTTTTGTCTTGCCGCCTTCAAATGAGAAGCAAGGGAAAGGGTTTAGGGTTTCATTAGGGGGATCCGCGGTAGCGGTCCGCCTAATCAAACCCTAAACCCTTTCCCGTCCCGTTTTAGGATACCCGGCCCCCCAAAAAAGGGTTCACTCGGCCCCTCTAGGGTGTCTTTTGTTCTTACCGCCTTCGAATGAGAAGCAAGGGAAAGGGTTTAGGGTTTGATTAGGGGGATCCGCGGTAGCGGTTCGCCTAATCAAACCCTAAACCCTTTCCCGTCCCGTTATAGGATACCCGGCCCCCCCAAAAAGGGTTCACTCGGCCCTTCTAGTGTGTCTTTTTGTCTCGCCGCCTTCGGCGAGAAGCGAGGGAAAGGGTTTAGGGTTTGATTAGGGGGATCCGCGGTAGCGGTCCGCCTAATCAAACCCTAAACCCTTTCCCGTCCCGTTTTAGGATACCCGGCACCCCAAAAAAGGGTTCACTCGGCCCCTCTAGGGTGTCTTTTTGTCTTGCCGCCTTCAAATGAAAAGCAAGGGTAGGGTTTAGGGTTTGATTAGGTGGATCCGCGGTAGCGGTCCGCCTAATCAAACCCTAAACCCTTTACCGTCCCGTTTTAGGATACCCGGCCCCCCAAAAAAGGGTTCACTCGGCCCCTCTAGGGTGTCTTTTTGTCTTGCCGCCTTCAAATGAGAAGCAAGGGAAAGGGTTTAGGGTTTGATTAGGGGGATCCGCGGTAGCAGTCCGCGTAATCAAACCCTAAACCCTTTCCCGTCCCGTTTTAGGATACCCGGCCCCCCAAAAAGGGTTCACTCGGCCCCTCTAGTGTGTCTTTTTGTCTTGCCGCCTTCGAATGAGAAGCAAGGAAAGGGTTTAGGGTTTGATTAGGGGGATCCGCGGTAGCGGTCCGCCTAATCAAACCCTAAACCCTTTCCCGTCCCGTTTAGGATACCCGGCCCCCCAAAAAGGGTTCACTCGGCCCTTCTAGGGTGTCTTTTTGTCTCGCCGCCTTCGATCGAGAAGCAAGGGAAAGGGTTTAGGGTTTGATTAGGGGGATCCGCGGTGGCGGTCCGCCTAATCAAACCCTAAACCCTTTCCCGTCCCGTTTTAGGATACCCGGCCCCCCAAAAAAGGGTTCACTCGGCCCCTCTAGGGTGTCTTTTTGTCTTGCCGCCTTCGAATGAGAATCACGGGAAAGGGTTTAGGGTTTGATTAGGGCATCCGCGGTAGCGGTCCATCTAATCAAACCCTTAACCCATTCCCGTCCCGTTTTAGGATACCCGACCCCCCAAAAAAGGGTTCACTCGGCCCCTCTAGGGTGTCTTTTTGTCTGACCGCCTTCAAATGAGAAGCAAGGGAAAGGGTTTAGGATTTGATTAGGGGGATCCGCGGTAGCGGTCCTCCTAATCAAACCCTAAACCCTTTCCCGTCCCGTTTTAGGATACCCGGTCCCCCAAAAAAGGGTTCACTCGGCCCCTCTAGGGTGTCTTTTGTTCTTGCCGCCTTCGAATGAGAAGCAAGGGAAAGGGTTTAGGGTTTGATTAGGGGGATCCGCGGTAGCGGTTCGCCTAATCAAACCCTAAACCCTTTCCCGTCCCGTTTTAGGATACCCGGCCCCCCCAAAAAGGGTTCACTCGGCCCTTCTAGCGTGTCTTTTTGTCTCGCCGCCTTCGACTGAGAAGCAAGGGAAAGGGTTTAGGGTTTGATTAGGGGGATCCGCGGTAGCTGTCCGCCTAATCAAACCCTAAACCCTTTCCCGTCCCGTTTTAGGATACCCGACACAACAAAAAAGGGTTCACTCGGCCCCTCTAGGGTGTCTTTTTGTCCTGCCGCTTTCGAATGAGAATCAAGGGAAAGGGTTTAGGGTTTGATTAGGGGCATCCGTGGTAGCAGTCCACCTAATCAAACCCTTAACCCATTCCCGTCCCGTTTTAGGATACCCGACCCCCCAAAAAAGGGTTCACTCGGCCCCTCTAGGGTGTCTTTTTGTCTTGCCGCCTTCAAATGAGAAGCAAGGGAAAGGGTTTAGGGTTTCATTAGGGATCCGCGGTGGCGTCCGCCTAATCAAACCCTAAACCCTTTCCCGTCCCGTTTTAGGATACCCGGCCCCCCAAAAAAGGGTTCACTCGGCCCCTCTAGGGTGTCTTTTGTTCTTACCGCCTTCGAATGAGAAGCAAGGGAAAGGGTTTAGGGTTTGATTAGGGGGATCCGCGGTAGCGGTTCGCCTAATCAAACCCTAAACCCTTTCCCGTCCCGTTATAGGATACCCGGCCCCCCCAAAAAGGGTTCACTCGGCCCTTCTAGTGTGTCTTTTTGTCTCGCCGCCTTCGACTGAGAAGCAAGGGAAAGGGTTTAGGGTTTGATTAGGGGGATCCGCAGTAGCGGTCCGCCTAATCAAACCCTAAACCCTTTCCCGTCCCGTTTTAGGATACCCGGCACCCCAAAAAAGGGTTCACTCGGCCCCTCTAGGGTGTCTTTTTGTCTTGCCGCCTTCAAATGAAAAGCAAGGGTAGGGTTTAGGGTTTGATTAGGTGGATCCGCGGTAGCGGTCCGCCTAATCAAACCCTAAACCCTTTACCGTCCCGTTTTAGGATACCCGGCCCCCCAAAAAAGGGTTCACTCGGCCCCTCTAGGGTGTCTTTTTGTCTTGCCGCCTTCAAATGAGAAGCAAGGGAAAGGGTTTAGGGTTTGATTAGGGGGATCCGCGGTAGCGGTCCGCGTAATCAAACCCTAAACCCTTTTCCATCCCGTTTTAGGATACCCGGCCCCCCAAAAAAGGGTTCACTCGGCCCCTCTAGTGTGTCTTTTTGTCTTTCCGCCTTCGAATGAGAAGCAAGGGAAAGGGTTTAGGGTTTGATTAGGGGGATCCGCGGTAGCGGTCCGCCAAATCAAACCCTAAACCCTTTCCTGTCCCGTTTTAGGATACACGGCCCCCCAAAAAAGGGTTCACTCGGCCACTCTAGGGTGTCTTTTGTTCTTGCCGCCTTCGAATGAGAAGCAAGGGAAAGGGTTTAGGGTTTGATTAGGGGGATCCGCGATAGCAGTCTGCCTAGTCAAACCCTAAACCCTTTCCTATCCCGTTTTAAGATACCCGATCCCCCCAGAAAGGGTTCACTCGGCCCCTCTAGGGTGTCTTTTTGTCTTGCCGCCTTCAAATGAAAAGCAAGGGTAGGGTTTAGGGTTTGATTAGGTGGATCCGCGGTAGCGGTCCGCCTAATCAAACCCTAAACCCTTTACCGTCCCGTTTTAGGATATCCGGCCCTCCAAAAAAGGGTTCACTCGGCCTCTATAGGGTGTATTTTTGTCTTGCCGCCTTCGAATGAGAAGCGAGGAAAGGGTTTAGGGTTTGATTAGGGGAATCCGCAGATGGCGTCCGCCTAATAAAACCCTAAACCCTTTCCCTACCGCGGATCTGCCTAATCAAACCCAAAACCCTTTCCCGTCCCGTTTTAGGATACCCGGCCCCCAAAAAAGGGTTCACTCAGCCCCTCTAGTATGTATTTTTGTTTTGCCGCCTTCAAATGAGAAGCAAGGGAAAGGGTTTAGGGTTTGATTAGGGGATCCTAATCAAACCCTAAACCCTTTCCCGTCCCGTTTAGGATACCCGGTCCCCCCAAAAAGGGTTCACTCGGCCCCTCTAGGGTGTCTTTTTGTCTTGCCGCCTTGGAATGAAAAGAAACGGAAAGGCTTTAGGGTTTGATTAGGGGGATCCACGGTAGCGGTCCACCTAATCAAACCCTAAACCTTTTCCCGTCCCGTTTTAGGATACCCTGGTGCCCCCAAAAGGGTTCACTCGGCCCCTCTAGGGTGTCTTTTTGTCTTGCCGCCTTCGAATGAGAAGCAAGGGAAAGGGTTTAGGGTTTGATTAGGGGGATCCGCGGTAGCGGTCCGCCTAATCAAACCCTAAACCCTTTCCCGTCCCGTTTTAGGATACCCTACCACCCCAAAAAGGGTTCACTCGGCCCTTCTAGGGTGTCTTTTGTCTCGCCGCCTTCGATCGAGAAGCAAGGGAAAGGGTTTAGGGTTTGATTAGGGGGATCCGCGGTAGCGGTCCGCCTAATCAAACCCTAAACCCTTTCCCGTCCCGTTTTAGGATACCCGGCCCCCCAAAAAAGGGTTCACTCGGCCCCTCTAGGGTGTCTTTTTGTCTTGCCGCCTTCAAATGAGAAGCAAGGGAAAGGGTTTAGGGTTTGATTAGGGGGATCCGCGGTAGCGGTCCGCGTAATCAAACCCTAAACCCTTTTCCATCCCGTTTTAGGATACCCGACCCCCCAAAAAAGGGTTCACTCGGCCCCTCTAGGGTGTCTTTTTGTCTGACCGCCTTCAAATGAGAAGCAAGGGAAAGGGTTTAGGATTTGATTAGGGGGATCCGCGGTAGCGGTCCTCCTAATCAAACCCTAAACCCTTTCCCGTCCCGTTTTAGGATACCCGGCCCCCCAAAAAAGGGTTCACTCGGCCCCTCTAGGGTGTCTTTTGTTCTTGCCGCCTTCGAATGAGAAGCAAGGGAAAGGGTTTAGGGTTTGATTAGGGGGATCCGCGGTAGCGGTTTGCCTAATCAAACCCTAAACCCTTTCCCGTCCCGTTTTAGGATACCCGGCCCCCCCAAAAAGGGTTCACTCGGCCCTTCTAGCGTGTCTTTTTGTCTCGCCGCCTTCGACTGAGAAGCAAGGGAAAGGGTTTAGGGTTTGATTAGGGGGATCCGCGGTAGCTGTCCGCCTAATCAAACCCTAAACCCTTTCCCGTCCCGTTTTAGGATACCCGGCACACCAAAAAAGGGTTCACTCGGCCCCTCTAGGGTGTCTTTTTGTCCTGCCGCTTTCGAATGAGAATCAAGGGAAAGGGTTTAGGGTTTGATTAGGGGCATCCGTGGTAGCAGTCCACCTAATCAAACCCTTAACCCATTCCCGTCCCGTTTTAGGATACCCGACCCCCCAAAAAAGGGTTCACTCGGCCCCTCTAGGGTGTCTTTTTGTCTTGCCGCCTTCAAATGAGAAGCAAGGGAAAGGGTTTAGGGTTTGATTAGGGGGATCCGCGGTAGCGGTCTGCCTAATCAAACCCTAAACCCTTTCCCGTCCCGTTTTAGGATACCCGGCCCCCCAAAAAAGGGTTCACTCGGCCCCTCTAGGGTGTCTTTTGTTCTTACCGCCTTCGAATGAGAAGCAAGGGTAAGGGTTTAGGGTTTGATTAGGGGGATCCGCGGTAGCGGTTCGCCTAATCAAACCCTAAACCCTTTCCCGTCCCGTTATAGGATACCCGGCCCCCCCAAAAAGGGTTCACTCGGCCCTTCTAGTGTGTCTTTTTGTCTCGCCGCCTTCGACTGAGAAGCAAGGGAAAGGGTTTAGGGTTTGATTAGGGGGATCCGCGGTAGCGGTCCGCCAAATCAAACCCTAAACCCTTTCCTGTCCCGTTTTAGGATACACGGCCCCCCAAAAAAGGGTTCACTCGGCCACTCTAGGGTGTCTTTTGTTCTTGCCGCCTTCGAATGAGAAGCAAGGGAAAGGGTTTAGGGTTTGATTAGGGGGATCCGCGATAGCAGTCTGCCTAGTCAAACCCTAAACCCTTTCCTATCCCGTTTTAAGATACCCGATCCCCCCAGAAAGGGTTCACTCGGCCCCTCTAGGGTGTCTTTTTGTCTTGCCGCCTTCAAATGAAAAGCAAGGGAAAGGGTTGAGGGTTTGATTAGGGGGATCCGCGGTAGCGGTCTGCCTAATCAAACCCTAAACCCTTTACCGTCCCGTTTTAGGATATCCGGCCCTCCAAAAAAGGGTTCACTCGGCCTCTATAGGGTGTATTTTTGTCTTGCCGCCTTCGAATGAGAAGCAAGGGAAAGGGTTTAGGGTTTGATTAGGGGAATCCGCAGTAGTGGTCCGCCTAATAAAACCCTAAACCCTTTCCCTACCGCGGATCTGCCTAATCAAACCCAAAACCCTTTCCCGTCCCGTTTTAGGATACCCGGCCCCCCAAAAAAGGGTTCACTCAGCCCCTCTAGTATGTATTTTTGTTTTGCCGCCTTCAAATGAGAAGCAAGGGAAAGGGTTTAGGGTTTGATTAGGGGGATCCTAATCAAACCCTAAACCCTTTCCCGTCCCGTTTTAGGATACCCGGTCCCACCAAAAAGGGTTCACTCGGCCCCTCTAGGGTGTCTTTTTGTCTTGCCGCCTTGGAATGAAAAGAAACGGAAAGGCTTTAGGGTTTGATTAGGGGGATCCACGGTAGCGGTCCACCTAATCAAACCCTAAACCTTTTCCCGTCCCGTTTTAGGATACCCGGTGCCCCCAAAAAGGGTTCACTCGGCCCCTCTAGGGTGTCTTTTTGTCTTGCCGCCTTCGAATGAGAAGCAAGGAAAGGGTTTAGGGTTTGATTAGGGGATCCGCGGTAGCGGTCCGCCTAATCAAACCCTAAACCCTTTCCCGTCCCGTTTTAGGATACCCGGCCCCCCCAAAAAGGGTTCACTCGGCCCTTCTAGGGTGTCTTTTTGTCTCGCCGCCTTCGACTGAGAAGCAAGGGAAAGGGTTTAGGGTTTGATTAGGGGGATCCGCGGTAGCGGTCCGCCTAATCAAACCCTAAACCCTTTCCCGTCCCGTTTTAGGATACCCGGCCCCCCAAAAAAGGGTTCACTCGGCCCCTCTAGGGTGTCTTTTTGTCTTGCCGCCTTCGAATGAGAATCACGGGAAAGGGTTTAGGGTTTGATTAGGGCATCCGCGGTAGCGGTCCATCTAATCAAACCCTTAACCCATTCCCGTCCCGTTTTAGGATACCCGACCCCCCAAAAAAGGGTTCACTCGGCCCCTCTAGGGTGTCTTTTTGTCTGACCGCCTTCAAATGAGAAGCAAGGGAAAGGGTTTAGGATTTGATTAGGGGGATCCGCGGTGCGTCCTCCTAATCAAACCCTAAACCCTTTCCCGTCCCGTTTAGGATACCCGGTCCCCCCAAAAAGGGTTCACTCGGCCCCTCTAGGGTGTCTTTTGTTCTTGCCGCCTTCGAATGAGAAGCAAGGGAAAGGGTTTAGGGTTTGATTAGGGGGATCCGCGGTAGCGGTTCGCCTAATCAAACCCTAAACCCTTTCCCGTCCCGTTTTAGGATACCCGTCCCCCCAAAAAGGGTTCACTCGGCCCTTCTAGCGTGTCTTTTTGTCTCGCCGCCTTCGATCGAGAAGCAAGGGAAAAGGGTTTAGGGTTTGATTAGGGGGATCCGCGGTAGCTGTCCGCCTAATCAAACCCTAAACCCTTTCCCGTCCCGTTTAGGATACCCTACACCAAAAAGGGTTCACTCGGCCCCTCTAGGGTGTCTTTTTGTCCTGCCGCTTTCGAATGAGAATCAAGGGAAAGGGTTTAGGGTTTGATTAGGGGCATCCGTGGTAGCAGTCCACCTAATCAAACCCTTAACCCATTCCCGTCCCGTTTTAGGATACCCGACCCCCCAAAAAAGGGTTCACTCGGCCCCTCTAGGGTGTCTTTTTGTCTTGCCGCCTTCAAATGAGAAGCAAGGGAAAGGGTTTAGGGTTTGATTAGGGGGATCCGCGGTAGCGGTCCGCCTAATCAAACCCTAAACCCTTTCCCGTCCCGTTTTAGGATACCCGGCCCCCCAAAAAAGGGTTCACTCGGCCCCTCTAGGGTGTCTTTTGTTCTTACCGCCTTCGAATGAGAAGCAAGGGAAAGGGTTTAGGGTTTGATTAGGGGGATCCGCGGTAGCGGTTCGCCTAATCAAACCCTAAACCCTTTCCCGTCCCGTTATAGGATACCCGGCCCCCCCAAAAAGGGTTCACTCGGCCCTTCTAGTGTGTCTTTTTGTCTCGCCGCCTTCGATCGAGAAGCAGGAAAGGGTTTAGGGTTTGATTAGGGGATCCGCAGAGGCGGTCCGCCTAATCAAACCCTAAACCCTTTCCCGTCCCGTTTTAGGATACCCGGCCCCCAAAAAGGGTTCACTCGGCCCCTCTAGGGTGTCTTTTTGTCTTGCCGCCTTCAAATGAAAAGCAAGGTAGGGTTTAGGGTTTGATTAGGTGGATCCGCGGTGCGGTCCGCCTAATCAAACCCTAAACCCTTTCCCGTCCCGTTTTAGGATACCCGCCCCCCCAAAAAGGGTTCACTCGGCCCCTCTAGGGTGTCTTTTTGTCTTGCCGCCTTCAAATGAGAAGCAAGGAAAGGGTTTAGGGTTTGATTAGGGGGATCCGCGGTAGCGGTCCGCGTAATCAAACCCTAAACCCTTTTCCATCCCGTTTTAGGATACCCGGCCCCCCAAAAAAGGGTTCACTCGGCCCCTCTAGTGTGTCTTTTTGTCTTTCCGCCTTCGAATGAGAAGCAAGGGAAAGGGTTTAGGGTTTGATTAGGGGGATCCGCGGTAGCGGTCCGCCAAATCAAACCCTAAACCCTTTCCCGTCCCGTTTTAGGATACACGGCCCCCCAAAAAAGGGTTCACTCGGCCACTCTAGGGTGTCTTTTGTTCTTGCCGCCTTCGAATGAGAAGAAGGGAAAGGGTTTAGGGTTTGATTAGGGGGATCTGCGATAGCGATCTGCCTAGTCAAACCCTAAACCCTTTCCTATCCCGTTTTAAGATACCCGATCCCCCCAGAAAGGGTTCACTCGGCCCCTCTAGGGTGTCTTTTTGTCTTGCCGCCTTCAAATGAAAAGCAAGGGTAGGGTTTAGGGTTTGATTAGGTGGATCCGCGGTAGCGGTCCGCCTAATCAAACCCTAAACCCTTTACCGTCCGTTTTGGATATCCGGCCCTCCAAAAAAGGGTTCACTCGGCCTCTATAGGGTGTATTTTTGTCTTGCCGCCTTCGAATGAGAAGCAAGGGAAAGGGTTTAGGGTTTGATTAGGGAATCCGCAGAGCGTCCGCCTAATAAAACCCTAAACCCTTTCCCTACCGCGGATCTGCCTAATCAAACCCAAAACCCTTTCCCGTCCCGTTTTAGGATACCCGGCCCCCCAAAAAAGGGTTCACTCAGCCCCTCTAGTATGTATTTTTGTTTTGCCGCCTTCAAATGAGAAGCAAGGGAAAGGGTTTAGGGTTTGATTAGGGGGATCCTAATCAAACCCTAAACCCTTTCCCGTCCCGTTTTAGGATACCCGGTCCCCCAAAAAGGGTTCACTCGGCCCCTCTAGGGTGTCTTTTTGTCTTGCCGCCTTGGAATGAAAAGAAACGGAAAGGCTTTAGGGTTTGATTAGGGGGATCCACGGTAGCGGTCCACCTAATCAAACCCTAAACCTTTTCCCGTCCCGTTTTAGGATACCCGGTGCCCCCAAAAAGGGTTCACTCGGCCCCTCTAGGGTGTCTTTTGTCTTGCCGCCTTCGAATGAGAAGCAAGGGAAAGGGTTTAGGGTTTGATTAGGGGATCCGCGGTAGCGGTCCGCCTAATCAAACCCCTAAACCCTTTCCCGTCCCGTTTTAGGATACCCGTCCCCCAAAAAGGGTTCACTCGGCCCTTCTAGGGTGTCTTTTGTCTCGCCGCCTTCGATCGAGAAAGCAAGGGAAAGGGTTTAGGGTTTGATTAGGGGGATCCGCGGTAGCGGTCCGCCTAATCAAACCCTAAACCCTTTTCCCGTCCCGTTTTAGGATACCCGGCCCCCAAAAAGGGTTCACTCGGCCCCTCTAGGGTGTCTTTTTGTCTTGCCGCCTTCAAATGAGAAGCTTGGGAAAGGGTTTAGGGTTTGATTAGGGGGATCCGCGGTAGCGGTCCGCGTAATCAAACCCTAAACCCTTTTCCATCCCGTTTTAGGATACCCGACCCCCCAAAAAAGGGTTCACTCGGCCCCTCTAGGGTGTCTTTTTGTCTGACCGCCTTCAAATGAGAAGCAAGGGAAAGGGTTTAGGATTTGATTAGGGGGATCCGCGGTAGCGGTCCTCCTAATCAAACCCTAAACCCTTTCCCGTCCCGTTTTAGGATACCCGGCCCCCCAAAAAAGGGTTCACTCGGCCCCTCTAGGGTGTCTTTTGTTCTTGCCGCCTTCGAATGAGAAGCAAGGGAAAGGGTTTAAGGTTTGATTAGGGGGATCCGCGGTAGCGGTTCGCCTAATCAAACCCTAAACCCTTTCCCGTCCCGTTTTAGGATACCCGGCCCCCCCAAAAAGGGTTCACTCGGCCCTTCTAGCGTGTCTTTTTGTCTCGCCGCCTTCGACTGAGAAGCAAGGGAAAGGGTTTAGGGTTTGATTAGGGGGATCCGCGGTAGCTGTCCGCCTAATCAAACCCTAAACCCTTTCCCCTGTCCGTTTAGGATACCGGCACACCAAAAAAGGGTTCACTCGGCCCCTCTAGGGTGTCTTTTTGTCCTGCCGCTTTCGAATGAGAATCAAGGGAAAGGGTTTAGGGTTTGATTAGGGGCATCCGTGGTAGCAGTCCACCTAATCAAACCCTTAACCCATTCCCGTCCCGTTTTAGGATACCCGACCCCCCAAAAAAGGGTTCACTCGGCCCCTCTAGGGTGTCTTTTTGTCTTGCCGCCTTCAAATGAGAACCAAGGGAAAGGGTTTAGGGTTTGATTAGGGGGATCCGCGGTAGCGGTCCGTCTAATCAAACCCTAAACCCTTTCCCGTCCCGTTTTAGGATACCCGGCCCCCCAAAAAAGGGTTCACTCGGCCCCTCTAGGGTGTCTTTTGTTCTTACCGCCTTCGAATGAGAAGCAAGGGTAAGGGTTTAGGGTTTGATTAGGGGGATCCGCGGCGGTAGCGGTCGCCTAATCAAACCCTAAACCCTTTCCCGTCCCGTTATAGGATACCCGGCCCCCCCAAAAAGGGTTCACTCGGCCCTTCTAGTGTGTCTTTTTGTCTCGCCGCCTTCGACTGAGAAGCAAGGGAAAGGGTTTAGGGTTTGATTAGGGGGATCCGCGGTAGCGGTCCGCCTAATCAAACCCTAAACCCTTTCCCGTCCCGTTTTAGGATACCCGGTCACCCCAAAAAGGGTTCACTCGGCCCCTCTAGGGTGTCTTTTTGTCTTGCCGCCTTCAAATGAAAAGCAAGGGTAGGGTTTAGGGTTTGATTAGGTGGATCCGCGGTAGCGTCCGCCTAATCAAACCCTAAACCCTTTCCCGTCCCGTTTTAGGATACCCGGCCCCCAAAAAGGGTTCACTCGGCCCCTCTAGGGTGTCTTTTTGTCTTGCCGCCTTCAAATGAGAAGCAAGGGAAAGGGTTTAGGGTTTGATTAGGGGATCCGCGGTAGCGGTCCGCGTAATCAAACCCTAAACCCTTTTCCATCCCGTTTTAGGATACCCGGCCCCCCAAAAAAGGGTTCACTCGGCCCCTCTAGTGTGTCTTTTTGTCTTTCCGCCTTCGAATGAGAAGCAAGGGAAAGGGTTTAGGGTTTGATTAGGGGGATCCGCGGTAGCGGTCCGCCAAATCAAACCCTAAACCCTTTCCCGTCCCGTTTTAGGATACACGGCCCCCCAAAAAAGGGTTCACTCGGCCACTCTAGGGTGTCTCTTGTTCTTGCCGCCTTCGAATGAGAAGCAAGGGAAAGGGTTTAGGGTTTGATTAGGGGGATCCGCGATAGCAGTCTGCCTAGTCAAACCCTAAACCCTTTCCTATCCCGTTTAAGATACTCGATCCCCCGAAAAGGGTTCACTCGGCCCCTCTAGGGTGTCTTTTTGTCTTGCCGCCTTCAAATGAAAAGCAAGGGTAGGGTTTAGGGTTTGATTAGGTGGATCCGCGGTAGCGGTCCGCCTAATCAAACCCTAAACCCTTTACCGTCCCGTTTTAGGATACCCGGCCCCCCAAAAAAGGGTTCACTCGGCCCCTCTAGGGTGTCTTTTTGTCTTGCCGCCTTCAAATGAGAAGCAAGGGAAAGGGTTTAGGGTTTGATTAGGGGGATCCGCGGTAGCGGTCCGCGTAATCAAACCCTAAACCCTTTTCCATCCCGTTTTAGGATACCCGGCCCCCCAAAAAAGGGTTCACTCGGCCCCTCTAGTGTGTCTTTTTGTCTTTCCGCCTTCGAATGAGAAGCAAGGGAAAGGGTTTAGGGTTTGATTAGGGGGATCCGCGTAGCGGTCCGCCAAATCAAACCCTAAACCCTTTCCGTCCCGTTTAGGATACACGGCCCCCCAAAAAAGGGTTCACTCGGCCACTCTAGGGTGTCTTTTGTTCTTGCCGCCTTCGAATGAGAAGCAAGGGAAAGGGTTTAGGGTTTGATTAGGGGGATCCGCGATAGCAGTCTGCCTAGTCAAACCCTAAACCCTTTCCTATCCCGTTTTAAGATACCCGATCCCCGAAAAAGGGTTCACTCGGCCCCTCTAGGGTGTCTTTTTGTCTTGCCGCCTTCAAATGAAAAGCAAGGGAAAGGGTTTAGGGTTTGATTAGGGGGATCCGCGGTAGCGGTCTGCCTAATCAAACCCTAAACCCTTTACCGTCCCGTTTTAGGATATCCGGCCCTCCAAAAAAGGGTTCACTCGGCCTCTATAGGGTGTATTTTTGTCTTGCCACCTTCGAATGAGAAGCAAGGGAAAGGGTTTAGGGTTTGATTAGGGGAATCCGCAGTAGCGGTCCGCCTAATAAAACCCTAAACCCTTTCCCTACCGCGGATCTGCCTAATCAAACCCAAAACCCTTTCCCGTCCCGTTTTAGGATACCCGGCCCCCCAAAAAAGGGTTCACTCAGCCCCTCTAGTATGTATTTTTGTTTTGCCGCCTTCAAATGAGAAGCAAGGGAAAGGGTTTAGGGTTTGATTAGGGGGATCCTAATCAAACCCTAAACCCTTTCCCGTCCCGTTTTAGGATACCCGGTCCCCCCAAAAAGGGTTCACTCGGCCCCTCTAGGGTGTCTTTTTGTCTTGCCGCCTTGGAATGAAAAGAAACGGAAAGGCTTTAGGGTTTGATTAGGGGGATCCACGGTAGCGGTCCACCTAATCAAACCCTAAACCTTTTCCCGTCCCGTTTTAGGATACCCGGTGCCCCCAAAAAGGGTTCACTCGGCCCCTCTAGGGTGTCTTTTTGTCTTGCCGCCTTCGAATGAGAAGCAAGGGAAAGGGTTTAGGGTTTGATTAGGGGGATCCGCGGTAGCGGTCCGCCTAATCAAACCCTAAACCCTTTCCCGTCCCGTTTTAGGATACCCGGCCCCCCCAAAAAGGGTTCACTCGGCCCTTCTAGGGTGTCTTTTTGTCTCGCCGCCTTCGACTGAGAAGCAAGGGAAAGGGTTTAGGGTTTGATTAGGGGGATCCGCGGTAGCGGTCCACCTAATCAAACCCTAAACCCTTTCCCGTCCCGTTTTAGTATACCCGCCCCCAAAAAAGGGTTCACTCGGCCCCTCTAGGGTGTCTTTTTGTCTTGCCGCCTTCGAATGAGAATCACGGGAAAGGGTTTAGGGTTTGATTAGGGCATCCGCGGTAGCGGTCCATCTAATCAAACCCTTAACCCATTCCCGTCCCGTTTTAGGATACCCGACCCCCCAAAAAAGGGTTCACTCGGCCCCTCTAGGGTGTCTTTTTGTCTGACCGCCTTCAAATGAGAAGCAAGGGAAAGGGTTTAGGGTTTGATTAGGGGGATCCGCGGTAGCGGTCCTCCTAATCAAACCCTAAACCCTTTCCCGTCCCGTTTTAGGATACCCGGCCCCCCCAAAAAGGGTTCACTCGGCCCTTCTAGCGTGTCTTTTTGTCTCGCCGCCTTCGACTGAGAAGCAAGGGAAAGGGTTTAGGGTTTGATTAGGGGGATCCGCGGTAGCTGTCCGCCTAATCAAACCCTAAACCCTTTCCCGTCCCGTTTTAGGATACCCGGCACACCAAAAAAGGGTTCACTCGGCCCCTCTAGGGTGTCTTTTTGTCCTGCCGCTTTCGAATGAGAATCAAGGGAAAGGGTTTAGGGTTTGATTAGGGACATCCGTGGTAGCAGTCCACCTAATCAAACCCTTAACCCATTCCCGTCCCCTTTTAGGATACCCGACCCCCCAAAAAAGGGTTCACTCGGCCCCTCTAGGGTGTCTTTTTGTCTTGCCGCCTTCAAATGAGAAGCAAGGAAAGGGTTTAGGGTTTGATTAGGGGATCCGCGGTAGCGGTCCGCCTAATCAAACCCTAAACCCTTTCCCGTCCCGTTTTAGGATACCCGGCCCCCCAAAAAAGGGTTCACTCGGCCCCTCTAGGGTGTCTTTTGTTCTTACCGCCTTCGAATGAGAAGCAAGGGAAAGGGTTTAGGGTTTGATTAGGGGGATCCGCGGTAGCGGTTCGCCTAATCAAACCCTAAACCCTTTCCCGTCCCGTTTTAGGATACCCGGCCCCCCCAAAAAGGGTTCACTCGGCCCTTCTAGTGTGTCTTTTTGTCTCGCCGCCTTCGATCGAGAAGCAGGGAAAGGGTTTAGGGTTTGATTAGGGGGATCCGCGGTAGCGGTCCGCCTAATCAAACCCTAAACCCTTTCCCGTCCCGTTTTAGGATACCCGGCACCCCAAAAAAGGGTTCACTCGGCCCCTCTAGGGTGTCTTTTTGTCTTGCCGCCTTCAAATGAAAAGCAAGGGAAAGGGTTTAGGGTTTGATTAGGGGGATCCGCGGTAGCGGTCTGCCTAATCAAACCCTAAACCCTTTACCGTCCCGTTTTAGGATATCCGGCCCTCCAAAAAAGGGTTCACTCGGCCTCTATAGGGTGTATTTTTGTCTTGCCGCCTTCGAATGAGAAGCAAGGGAAAGGGTTTAGGGTTTGATTAGGGGAATCCGCAGTAGCGGTCCGCCTAATAAAACCCTAAACCCTTTCCCTACCGCGGATCCGCCTAATCAAACCCAAAACCCTTTCCCGTCCCGTTTTAGGATACCCGGCCCCCAAAAAAGGGTTCACTCAGCCCCTCTAGGATGTATTTTTGTTCTGCCGCCTTCAAATGAGAAGCAAGGGAAAGGGTTTAGGGTTTGATTAGGGGGATCCTAATCAAACCCTAAACCCTTTCCCGTCCCGTTTTAGGATACCCGGTCCCCCCAAAAAGGGTTCACTCGGCCCCTCTAGGGTGTCTTTTTGTCTTGCCGCCTTCGAATGAGAAGCAAGGAAAGGGTTTAGGGTTTGATTAGGGGGGATCCGCGATGAGCGGTTCGCCTAATCAAACCCTAAACCCTTTCCCGTCCCGTTTTAGGATACCCGCCCCCAAAAGGGTTCACTCGGCCCTTCTAGCGTGTCTTTTGTCTCGCCGCCTTTGATGAGAAGCAAGGGAAAGGGTTTAGGGTTTGATTAAGGGGATCCGCGGTAGCTGTCCGCCTAATCAAACCCTAAACCCTTTCCCGTCCCGTTTTAGGATACCCGGCACACCAAAAAAGGGTTCACTCGGCCCCTCTAGGGTGTCTTTTTGTCCTGCCGCTTTCGAATGAGAATCAAGGGAAAGGGTTTAGGGTTTGATTAGGGGCATCCGCGGTGTAGCACCACCTAATCAAACCCTTAACCCTTTCCCGTCCCGTTTTAGGATACCCGGACCCCCAAAAAGGGTTCACTCGGCCCCTCTAGGGTGTCTTTTTGTCTTGCCGCCTTCAAATGAGAAGCAAGGGAAAGGGTTTAGGGTTTGATTAGGGGATCCGTGGTAGCGGTCCGCCTAATCAAACCCTAAACCCTTTCCCGTCCCGTTTTAGGATACCCGCCCCCCCAAAAAGGGTTCACTCGGCCCCTCTAGGGTGTCTTTTGTTCTTGCCGCCTTCGAATGAGAAGCAAGGAAAGGGTTTAGGGTTTGATTAGGGGATCCGCGGTAGCGATCCGGCTAATCAAACCATAAACCCTTTGCCTTCCCGTTTTAGGATACCCGGTCCCCCAAAAGGGTTCACTCGGCCCCTCTAGGGTGTCTTTTTGTCTTGCCGCCTTCGAATGAGAAGCAAGGGAAAGGGTTTAGGGATTGATTAGGGGGTCCACGGTAGCGGTCCGCCTAATCAAACCCTAAACCCTTTCCCCGTCCCGTTTTAGGATACCGGCCCCCAAAAAAGGGTTCACTCGGCCCCTCTAGGGATTCTTTTTGTCCTGCCGCCTTCGACTGAGAAGCAAGGGAAAGGGTTTAGGGTTTGATTAGGGGATCTCGATAGCGGTCCACCTAATCAAACCCTAAACCCTTTCCCGTCCCGTTTAGGATACCCGGTCCCCCCAAAAAGGGTTCACTCGGCCCCTCTAGGGTGTCTTTTGTTCTTGCCGCCTTCGAATGAGAAGCAAGGGAAAGGGTTTAGGGTTTGATTAGGGGGATCCGCGGTAGTGGTTTGCCTAATCAAACCCTAAACCCTTTCCCGTCCCGTTTTAGGATACCCGCCCCCCAAAAGGGTTCACTCGACCCTTCTAGCGTGTCTTTTTGTCTCGCCGCCTTCGACTGAGAAGCAAGGGAAAGGGTTTAGGGTTTGATTAGGGGGATCCGCGTTAGCGGTCCGCCTAATCAAACCCTAAACCCTTTCCCGTCCCGTTTTAGGATACCCGGCACCCCAAAAAAGGGTTCACTCGGCCCCTCTAGGGTGTCTTTTTGTCCTGCCGCTTTCGAATGAGAATCAAGGGAAAGGGTTTAGGGTTTGATTAGGGGCATCCGCGGTAGCTGTCCGCCTAATCAAACCCTAAACCCTTTCCCGTCCCGTTTTAGGATACCCGGCACACCAAAAAAGGGTTCACTCGGCCCCTCTAGGGTGTCTTTTTGTCCTGCCGCTTTCGAATGAGAATCAAGGGAAAGGGTTTAGGGTTTGATTAGGGGCATCCGCGGTAGCAGTCCACCTAATCAAACCCTTAACCCATTCCCGTCCCGTTTTAGGATACCCGACCCCCCAAAAAAGGGTTCACTCGGCCCCTCTAGGGTGTCTTTTTGTCTTGCCGCCTTCAAATGAGAAGCAAGGGAAAGGGTTTAGGGTTTGATTAGGGGGATCCGCGGTAGCGGTCCGCCTAATCAAACCCTAAACCCTTTCCCGTCCCGTTTTAGGATACCCGGCCCCCCAAAAAAGGGTTCACTCGGCCCCTCTAGGGTGTCTTTTGTTCTTGCCGCCTTCGAATGAGAAGCAAGGGAAAGGGTTTAGGGTTTGATTAGGGGGATCCGCGGTAGCAGTCCGGCTAATCAAACCATAAACCCTTTGCCTTCCCGTTTTAGGATACCCGGCACCCCAAAAAAGGGTTCACTCGGCCCCTCTAGGGTGTCTTTTTGTCTTGCCGCCTTCAAATGAAAAGCAAGGGAAAGGGTTTAGGGTTTGATTAGGGGGATCCGCGGTAGCGGTCTGCCTAATCAAACCCTAAACCCTTTACCGTCCCGTTTTAGGATATCCGGCCCTCCAAAAAAGGGTTCACTCGGCCTCTATAGGGTGTATTTTTGTCTTGCGCCTTCGAATGAGAAGCAGGAAAGGGTTTAGGGTTTGATTAGGGAATCCGCAGATGGCGGTCCGCCTAATAAAACCCTAAACCCTTTCCCTACCGCGGATCCGCCTAATCAAACCCAAAACCCTTTCCGTCCCGTTTTAGGATACCCCCCCCAAAAAGGGTTCACTCAGCCCCTCTAGGATGTCTTTTTGTTTTGCCGCCTTCAAATGAGAAGCAAAGGAAAGGGTTTAGGGTTTGATTAGGGGGATCCTAATCAAACCCTAAACCCTTTCCCGTCCCGTTTTAGGATACCGGGCCCCCCCAAAAAGGGTTCACTCGGCCCCTCTAGGGTGTCTTTTGTTCTTGCCGCCTTCGAATGAGAAGCAAGGGAAAGGGTTTAGGGTTTGATTAGGGGATCCGCGATAGCGGTTCGCCTAATCAAACCCTAAACCCTTTCCCGTCCCGTTTTAGGATACCCGGCCCCCCCAAAAAGGGTTCACTCGGCCCTTCTAGCGTGTCTTTTTGTCTCGCCGCCTTTGACTGAGAAGCAAGGGAAAGGGTTTAGGGTTTGATTAGGGGGATCCGCGGTAGCTGTCCGCCTAATCAAACCCTAAACCCTTTCCCGTCCCGTTTTAGGATACCCGGCACACCAAAAAAGGGTTCACTCGGCCCCTCTAGGGTGTCTTTTTGTCTTGCCGCCTTCAAATGAGAAGCAAGGGAAAGGGTTTAGGGTTTGATTAGGGGGATCTGCGATAGCGGTCCGCCTAATCAAACCCTAAACCCTTTCCCGTCCCGTTTTAGGATACCCGGCCCCCCAAAAAAGGGTTCACTCGGCCCCTCTAGGGTGTCTTTTGTTCTTGCCGCCTTCGAATGAGAAGCAAGGGAAAGGGTTTAGGGTTTGATTAGGGGGATCCGCGGTAGTGGTTTGCCTAATCAAACCCTAAACCCTTTCCCGTCCCGTTTTAGGATACCCGGCCCCCCCAAAAAGGGTTCACTCGGCCCTTCTAGCGTGTCTTTTTGTCTCGCCGCCTTCGACTGAGAAGCAAGGGAAAGGGTTTAGGGTTTGATTAGGGGGATCCGCGTTAGCGGTCCGCCTAATCAAACCCTAAACCCTTTCCCGTCCCGTTTTAGGATACCCGGCCCCCCAAAAAAGAGTTCACTCGGCCCCTCTAGGGTGTCTTTTGTTCTTGCCGCCTTCGAATGAGAAGCAAGGGAAAGGGTTTAGGGTTTGATTAGGGGGATCCGCGGTAGCGGTCCGCCTAATCAAACCCTAAACCCTTTCCCGTCCCGTTTTAGGATACCCGGCCCCCCAAAAAAGGGTTCACTCGGCCCCTCTAGGGTGTCTTTTGTTCTTGCCGCCTTCGAATGAGAAGCAAGGGAAAGGGTTTAGGGTTTGATTAGGGGGATCCGCGGTAGCAGTCCGGCTAATCAAACCATAAACCCTTTGCCTTCCCGTTTTAGGATACTCGGTCCCCCCAAAAAGGGTTCACTCGGCCCCTCTAGGGTGTCTTTTTGTCTTGCCGCCTTCGAATGAGAAGCAAGGGAAAGGGTTTAGGGATTGATTAGGGGGTCCACGGTAGCGGTCTGCCTAATCAAACCCTAAACCCTTTCCCGTCCCATTTTAAGATACCCGGCCCCCCAAAAAAGGGTTCACTCGGCCCCTCTAGGGTGTCTTTTTGTCCTGCCGCCTTCGACTGAGAAGCAAGGGAAAGGGTTTAGGGTTTGATTAGGGGGATCTGCGATAGCGGTCCACCTAATCAAACCCTAAACCCTTTCCCGTCCCGTTTTAGGATACCCGGCCCCCCAAAAAAGGGTTCACTCGGCCCCTCTAGGGTGTCTTTTGTTCTTGCCGCCTTCGAATGAGAAGCAAGGGAAAGGGTTTAGGGTTTGATTAGGGGGATCCGCGGTAGTGGTTTGCCTAATCAAACCCTAAACCCTTTCCCCGTCCCGTTTTAGGATACCCGGCCCCCCCAAAAAGGGTTCACTCGGCCCTTCTAGCGTGTCTTTTTGTCTCGCCGCCTTCGACTGAGAAGCAAGGGAAAGGGTTTAGGGTTTGATTAGGGGGATCCGCATTAGCGGTCCGCCTAATCAAACCCTAAACCCTTTCCCGTCCCGTTTTAGGATACCCGGCACCCCAAAAAAGGGTTCACTCGGCCCCTCTAGGGTGTCTTTTTGTCCTGCCGCTTTCGAATGAGAATCAAGGGAAAGGGTTTAGGGTTTGATTAGGGGCATCCGCGGTAGCAGTCCACCTAATCAAACCCTTAACCCATTCCCGTCCCGTTTTAGGATACCCGACCCCCCAAAAAAGGGTTCACTCGGCCCCTCTAGGGTGTCTTTTTGTCTTGCCGCCTTCAAATGAGAAGCAAGGGAAAGGGTTTAGGGTTTGATTAGGGGGATCCGCGGTAGCGGTCCGCCTAATCAAACCCTAAACCCTTTCCCGTCCCGTTTTAGGATACCCGGCCCCCCAAAAAAGAGTTCACTCGGCCCCTCTAGGGTGTCTTTTGTTCTTGCCGCCTTCGAATGAGAAGCAAGGGAAAGGGTTTAGGGTTTGATTAGGGGGATCCGCGGTAGCGGTCCGCCTAATCAAACCCTAAACCCTTTCCCGTCCCGTTTTAGGATACCCGGCCCCCCAAAAAAGAGTTCACTCGGCCCCTCTAGGGTGTCTTTTGTTCTTGCCGCCTTCGAATGAGAAGCAAGGGAAAGGGTTTAGGGTTTGATTATAGGGATCCGCGGTAGCGGTCCGCCTAATCAAACCCTAAACCCTTTCCCGTCCCGTTTTAGGATACCCGGCCCCCCAAAAAAGGGTTCACTCGGCCCCTCTAGGGTGTCTTTTGTTCTTACCGCCTTCGAATGAGAAGCAAGGGAAAGGGTTTAGGGTTTGATTAGGGGGATCCGCGGTAGCGGTTCGCCTAATCAAACCCTAAACCCTTTCCCGTCCCGTTTTAGGATACCCGGCCCCCCCAAAAGGGGTTCACTCGGCCCTTCTAGTGTGTCTTTTTGTCTCGCCGCCTTCGACTGAGAAGCAAGGGAAAGGGTTTAGGGTTTGATTAGGGGGATCCGCGGTAGCGGTCCGCCTAATCAAACCCTAAACCCTTTCCCGTCCCGTTTTAGGATACCCGGCACCCCAAAAAAGGGTTCACTCGGCCCCTCTAGGGTGTCTTTTTGTCTTGCCGCCTTCAAATGAAAAGCAAGGGAAAGGGTTTAGGGTTTGATTAGGGGGATCCGCGGTAGCGGTCTGCCTAATCAAACCCTAAACCCTTTACCGTCCCGTTTTAGGATATCCGGCCCTCCAAAAAAGGGTTCACTCGGCCTCTATAGGGTTTATTTTTGTCTTGCCGCCTTCGAATGAGAAGCAAGGGAAAGGGTTTAGGGTTTGATTAGGGGAATCCGCAGTAGCGGTCCGCCTAATAAAACCCTAAACCGTTTCCCTACCGCGGATCCGCCTAATCAAACCCAAAACCCTTTCCCGTCCCGTTTTAGGATACCCGGCCCCCAAAAAAGGGTTCACTCAGCCCCTCTAGGATGTATTTTTGTTTTGCCGCCTTCAAATGAGAAGCAAGGGAAAGGGTTTAGGGTTTGATTAGGGGGATCCTAATCAAACCCTAAACCCTTTCCCGTCCCGTTTTAGGATACCCGGTCCCCCCAAAAAGGGTTCACTCGGCCCCTCTAGGGTGTCTTTTGTTCTTGCCGCCTTCGAATGAGAAGCAAGGGAAAGGGTTTAGGGTTTGATTAGGGGGATCCGCAGTAGCGGTTCGCCTAATCAAACCCTAAACCCTTTTCCCGTCC
This sequence comes from Silene latifolia, assembly GCF_048544455.1. Classification (NCBI taxonomy): domain Eukaryota; kingdom Viridiplantae; phylum Streptophyta; class Magnoliopsida; order Caryophyllales; family Caryophyllaceae; genus Silene; species Silene latifolia. The sequence goes on from NC_133538.1 coordinate 237,787,263, forward strand.
CGTTTTAGGATACCCGGCCCCCCCAAAAAGGGTTCACTCGGCCCTTCTAGCGTGTCTTTTTGTCTCGCCGCCTTTGACTGAGAAGCAAGGGAAAGGGTTTAGGGTTTGATTAGGGGGATCCGCGGTAGCTGTCCGCCTAATCAAACCCTAAACCCTTTCCCGTCCCGTTTTAGGATACCCGGCACACCAAAAAAGGGTTCACTCGGCCCCTCTAGGGTGTCTTTTTGTCTTGCCGCCTTCAAATGAGAAGCAAGGGAAAGGGTTTAGGGTTTGATTAGGGGGATCTGCGATAGCGGTCCACCTAATCAAACCCTAAACCCTTTCCCGTCCCGTTTTAGGATACCCGGCCCCCCAAAAAAGGGTTCACTCGGCCCCTCTAGGGTGTCTTTTGTTCTTGCCGCCTTCGAATGAGAAGCAAGGGAAAGGGTTTAGGGTTTGATTAGGGGGATCCGCGGTAGTGGTTTGCCTAATCAAACCCTAAACCCTTTCCCGTCCCGTTTTAGGATACCCGGCCCCCCAAAAAAGGGTTCACTCGGCCCCTCTAGCGTGTCTTTTTGTCTTGCCGCCTTCGAATGAGAAGCAAGGGAAAGGGTTTAGGGTTTGATTAGGGGGATCCGCGTTAGCGGTCCGCCTAATCAAACCCTAAACCCTTTCCCGTCCCGTTTTAGGATACCCGGCACCCCAAAAAAGGGTTCACTCGGCCCCTCTAGGGTGTCTTTTTGTCCTGCCGCTTTCGAATGAGAATCAAGGGAAAGGGTTTAGGGTTTGATTAGGGGCATCCGCGGTAGCGATCCACCTAATCAAACTCTTAACCCATTCCCGTCCCGTTTTAGGATACCCGACCCCCCAAAAAGGGTTCACTCGGCCCCTCTAGGGTGTCTTTTTGTCTTGCCGCCTTCAAATGAGAAGCAAGGGAAAGGGTTTAGGGTTTGATTAGGGGGATCCGCGGTAGCGGTCCGCCTAATCAAACCCTTAACCCTTTACCGTCCCGTTTTAGGATACCCGGCCCCCCAAAAAAGAGTTCACTCGGCCCCTCTAGGGTGTCTTTTGTTCTTGCCGCCTTCGAATGAGAAGCAAGGGAAAGGGTTTAGGGTTTGATTAGGGGGATCCGCGGTAGCGGTCCGCCTAATCAAACCCTAAACCCTTTCCCGTCCCGTTTTAGGATACCCGGCCCCCCAAAAAAGGGTTCACTCGGCCCCTCTAGGGTGTCTTTTGTTCTTGCCGCCTTCGAATGAGAAGCAAGGAAAGGGTTTAGGGTTTGATTAGGGGGATCCGCGGTAGCGATCCGGCTAATCAAACCATAAACCCTTTGCCTTCCGTTTTAGGATACTCGGTCCCCCAAAAGGGTTCACTCAGCCCCTCTAGGGTGTCTTTTTGTCTTGCGCCTTCGAATGAGAAGCAAGGGAAAGGGTTTAGGGTTTGATTAGGGGGATCCACGGTAGCGGTCTGCCTAATCAAACCCTAAACCCTTTCCCGTCCCGTTTTAAGATACCCGGCCCCCAAAAAAGGGTTCACTCGGCCCCTCTAGGGTGTCTTTTTGTCCTGCCGCCTTCGACTGAGAAGCAAGGGAAAGGGTTTAGGGTTTGATTAGGGGGATCTGCGATAGCGGTCCACCTAATCAAACCCTAAACCCTTTCCCGTCCCGTTTTAGGATACTCGGCCCCCCAAAAAAGGGTTCACTCGGCCCCTCTAGGGTGTCTTTTGTTCTTGCCGCCTTCGAATGAGAAGCAAGGGAAAGGGTTTAGGGTTTGATTAGGGGGATCCGCGGTAGTGGTTTGCCTAATCAAACCCTAAACCCTTTCCCGTCCCGTTTTAGGATACCCGGCCCCTTCAAAAAGGGTTCACTCGGCCCTTCTAGCGTGTCTTTTTGTCTCGCCGCCTTCGACTGAGAAGCAAGGGAAAGGGTTTAGGGTTTGATTAGGGGGATCCGCATTAGCGGTCCGCCTAATCAAACCCTAAACCCTTTCCCGTCCCGTTTTAGGATACCCGGCACCCCAAAAAAGGGTTCACTCGGCCCCTCTAGGGTGTCTTTTTGTCCTGCCGCTTTGAATGAGAATCAAGGAAAGGGTTTAGGGTTTGATTAGGGGCATCCGCGGTAGCGGTCCACCTAATCAAACCCTTAACCCATTCCCGTCCCGTTTTAGGATACCCGGACCCCCAAAAAGGGTTCACTCGGCCCCTCTAGGGTGTCTTTTTGTCTTGCCGCCTTCAAATGAGAAGCAAGGGAAAGGGTTTAGGGTTTGATTAGGGGGATCCGTCGTAGCGGTCCGCCTAATCAAACCCTAAACCCTTTCCCGTCCCGTTTTAGGATACCCGCCCCCCAAAAAAGAGTTCACTCGGCCCCTCTAGGGTGTCTTTGTTCTTGCCGCCTTGAATGAGAAGCAGGGAAAGGGTTTAGGGTTTGATTAGGGGGATCCGCGGTAGCGGTCCGCCTAATCAAACCCTAAACCCTTTCCCGTCCCGTTTTAGGATACCCGGCCCCCCAAAAAAGGGTTCACTCGGCCCCTCTAGGGTGTCTTTTGTTCTTACCGCCTTCGAATGAGAAGCAAGGGAAAGGGTTTAGGGTTTGATTAGGGGGATCCGCGGTAGCGGTTCGCCTAATCAAACCCTAAACCCTTTCCCGTCCCGTTTTAGGATACCCGGCCCCCCCAAAAGGGGTTCACTCGGCCCTTCTAGTGTGTCTTTTTGTCTCGCCGCCTTCGACTGAGAAGCAAGGGAAAGGGTTTAGGGTTTGATTAGGGGGATCCGCGGTAGCGGTCCGCCTAATCAAACCCTAAACCCTTTCCCGTCCCGTTTTAGGATACCCGGCCCCCCAAAAAAGAGTTCACTCGGCCCCTCTAGGGTGTCTTTTGTTCTTGCCGCCTTCGAATGAGAAGCAAGGGAAAGGGTTTAGGGTTTGATTAGGGGATCCGCGGTAGCGGTCCGCCTAATCAAACCCTAAACCCTTTCCCGTCCCGTTTTAGGATACCCGTTCCCCCAAAAAAGGGTTCACTCGGCCCCTCTAGGGTGTCTTTTGTTCTTACCGCCTTCGAATGAGAAGCAAGGGAAAGGGTTTAGGGTTTGATTAGGGGATCCGCGGTAGCGTTCCGCCTAATCAAACCCTAAACCCTTTCCCCGTCCCGTTTTTAGGATACCCGGCCCCCCAAAAAAGGGTTCACTCGGCCCTTCTAGTGTGTCTTTTTGTCTCGCCGCCTTCGACCGAGAAGCAGGAAAGGGTTTAGGGTTTGATTAGGGGATCCGCGGTAGCGGTCCGCCTAATCAAACCCTAAACCCTTTCCCGTCCCGTTTTAGGATACCCGGCACCCCAAAAAAGGGTTCACTCGGCCCCTCTAGGGTGTCTTTTTGTCTTGCCGCCTTCAAATGAAAAGCAAAGGAAAGGGTTTAGGGTTTGATTAAGGGGATCCGCGGTAGCGGTCCGCCTAATCAAACCCTAAACCCTTTACCGTCCCGTTTTAGGATATCCGGCCCTCCAAAAAAGGGTTCACTCGGCCTCTATAGGGTTTATTTTTGTCTTGCCGCCTTCGAATGAGAAGCGAGGGAAAGGGTTTAGGGTTTGATTAGGGGAATCCGGGGTAGCGGTCCGCCTAATAAAACCCTAAACCGTTTCCCTACCGCGGATCCGCCTAATCAAACCCAAAACCCTTTCCCGTCCCGTTTTAGGATACCCGGCCCCCAAAAAGGGTTCACTCAAATTTCCCCTCTAGGATGTATTTTTGTTTTGCCGCCTTCAAATGAGAAGCAAGGGAAAGGGTTTAGGGTTTGATTAGGGGATCCTAATCAAACCCTAAACCCTTTCCCGTCCCGTTTTAGGATACCCGTCCCCCAAAAAGGGTTCACTCGGCCCCTCTAGGGTGTCTTTTGTTCTTGCCGCCTTCGAATGAGAAGCAAGGGAAAGGGTTTAGGGTTTGATTAGGGGATCCGCAAGATGGCGGTTCGCCTAATCAAACCCTAAACCCTTTTCCCGTCCCGTTTTAGGATACCCGCCCCCCCAAAAAGGTTCACTCGGCCCTTCTAGCGTGTCTTTTGTCTCGCCGCCTTTGATGAGAAGCAAGGGAAAGGGTTTAGGGTTTGATTAGGGGGATCCGCGGTAGCTGTCCGCCTAATCAAACCCTAAACCCTTTCCCGTCCCGTTTTAGGATACCCGGCACACCAAAAAAGGGTTCACTCGGCCCCTCTAGGGTGTCTTTTTGTCCTGCCGCTTTCGAATGAGAATCAAGGGAAAGGGTTTAGGGTTTGATTAGGGGCATCCGCGGTAGCAGTCCACCTAATCAAACCCTTAACCCATTCCCGTCCCGTTTTAGGATACCCGACCCCCCAAAAAAGGGTTCACTCGGCCCCTCTAGGGTGTCTTTTTGTCTTGCCGCCTTCAAATGAGAAGCAAGGGAAAGGGTTTAGGGTTTGATTAGGGGATCCGCGTAGCGTCCGCTAATCAAACCCTAAACCCTTTCCCGTCCCGTTTTAGGATACCCGGCCCCCCAAAAAGGGTTCACTCGGCCCCTCTAAGGTGTCTTTTGTTCTTGCCGCCTTCGAATGAGAAGCAAGGGAAAGGGTTTAGGAGTTTGATTAGGGGATCCGCGGTGAGTGATCCGGCTAATCAAACCATAAACCCTTTGCCTTCCCGTTTTAGGATACTCGGTCCCCCCAAAAAGGGTTCACTCGGCCCTCTAGGGTGTCTTTTTGTCTTGCCGCCTTCGAATGAGAAGCAAGGGAAAGGGTTTAGGGATTGATTAGGGGGATCCACGGTAGCGGTCCGCCTAATCAAACCCTAAACCCTTTCCCGTCCCGTTTTAAGATACCCGCCCCCCAAAAAAGGGTTCACTCGGCCCCTCTAGGGTGTCTTTTTGTCTTTTTAAATCCTTCGATCGAGAAGCAAGGGAAAGGGTTTAGGGTTTGATTAGGGGGATCTGCGATAGCGGTCCACCTAATCAAACCCTAAACCCTTTCCCGTCCCGTTTTAGGATACCCGGCCCCCCAACAAAGGGTTCACTCGGCCCCTCTAGGGTGTCTTTTGTTCTTGCCGCCTTCGAATGAGAAGCAAGGGAAAGGGTTTAGGGTTTGATTAGGGGGATCCGCGGTAGCGGTTTGCCTAATCAAACCCTAAACCCTTTCCCGTCCCGTTTAGGATACCGGCCCCCAAAAGGGTTCACTCGGCCCCTCTAGGGTGTCTTTTTGTCTCGCCGCCTTCGAATGAGAAGCAAGGGAAAGGGTTTAGGGTTTGATTAGGGGATCCGCGGTAGCGGTCCGCCTAATCAAACCCTAAACCCTTTCCCGTCCCGTTTAGGATACCCGCACCCCAAAAAAGGGTTCACTCGGCCCCTCTAGGGTGTCTTTTTGTCCTGCCGCTTTCGAATGAGAATCAAGGAAAGGGTTTAGGGTTTGATTAGGGGCATCCGCGGTGCGATCCACCTAATCAAACCCTAAACCCATTCCCGTCCCGTTTTAGGATACCCGACCCCCAAAAAAGGGTTCACTCGGCCCCTCTAGGGTGTCTTTTTGTCTTGCCGCCTTCAAATGAGAAGCAAGGGAAAGGGTTTAGGGTTTGATTAGGGGGATCCGCGGTAGCGGTCCGCCTAATCAAACCCTAAACCCTTTCCCGTCCCGTTTTAGGATACCCGGCCCCCCAAAAAAGAGTTCACTCGGCCCCTCTAGGGTGTCTTTTGTTCTTGCCGCCTTCGAATGAGAAGCAAGGGAAAGGGTTTAGGGTTTGATTAGGGGATCCGCGGTAGCGATCCCGGCTAATCAAACCATAAACCCTTTTGCCATCCCGTTTTAGGATACCCGGTCCCCCAAAAAGGGTTCACTCGGCCCCTCTAGGGTGTCTTTTTGTCTTGCCACCTTCGAATGAGAAGCAAGGGAAAGGGTTTAGGGATTGATTAGGGGGTCCACGGTAGCGGTCTGCCTAATCAAACCCTAAACCCTTTCCCGTCCCATTTTAAGATACCCGCCCCCAAAAAGGGTTCACTCGGCCCCTCTAGGGTGTCTTTTTGTCTTCCGCCTTCAAATGAGAAGCAAGGGAAAGGGTTTAGGGTTTGATTAGGGGGATCTGTGGTAGCGGTCCGCCTAATCAAACCCTAAACCCTTTCCCGTCCCGTTTTAGGATACCCGGCCCCCAAAAAAAGGGTTCACTCGGCCCCTCTAGGGTGTCTTTTGTTCTTGCCGCCTTCGAATGAGAAGCAAGGGAAAGGGTTTAGGGTTTGATTAGGGGGATCCGCGGTAGCAGTCCGGCTAATCAAACCATAAACCCTTTGCCGTCCCGTTTTAGGATACTCGGTCCCCCCAAAAAGGGTTCACTCGGCCCCTCTAGGGTGTCTTTTTGTCTTGCCGCCTTCGAATGAGAAGCAAGGGAAAGGGTTTAGGGATTGATTAGGGGGTCCACGGTGCGGTGCCTAATCAAACCGTAAACCCTTTCCCGTCCCATTTTAAGATACCCGGCCCCCCAAAAAAGGGTTCACTCGGCCCCTCTAGGGTGTCTTTTTGTCTCGCCGCCTTCGAATGAGAAGCAAGGGAAAGGGTTTAGGGTTTGATTAGTGGATCCGCGGTAGCGTCCGCCTAATCAAACCCTAAACCCTTTCCCGTCCCGTTTTAGGATACCCAGTGCCCCCAAAAAGGGTTCACTCGGCCCCTCTAGGGTGTCTTTTTGTCTTGCCGCCTTCGAATGAGAAGCAGGGAAAGGGTTTAGGGTTTGATTAGGGGGATCCGCATGGCGGTCCGCCAAATCAAACCCTAAACCCTTTCCCGTCCCGTTTTAGGATACCCGGCCCCCCAAAAAAGGGTTCACTCGGCCACTCTGGGGTGTCTTTTGTTCTTGCCACCTTCTAATGAGAAGCAAGGGAAAGGGTTTAGGGTTTGATTAGGGGAATCCGCGGTAGCGATCCCTAATCAAACCCTAAACCCTTTCTATCCCGCTTTAAGATACCCGATCCCCCAAGAAAGGGTTCACTCGGCCCCTCTAGGGTGTCTTTTTGTCTTGCCGCCTTCAAATGAAAAGCAAGGGTAGGGTTTAGGGTTTGATTAGGGGGATCCGCGGTGGCGGTCCGCCTAATCAAACCCTAAACCCTTTCCCGTCCCGTTTTAGGATACCCGGCCCCCAAAAAGGGTTCACTCGGCCCCTCTAGGGTGTCTTTTTGTCTTGCCGCCTTCAAATGAGAATCAAGGGAAAGGGTTTAGGGTTTGATTAGGGGATCCGCGTGGCGGTCCACCTAATCAAACCCTAAACCCTAAAATCCCGTTAGGATACCCGCCCTCCAAAAAAGGGTTCACTCGGCCCCTCTAGGGTGTCATTTGTTCTTGCCGCCTTCAATGAGAAGCGAGGGAAAGGGTTTAGGTTTGATTAGGGGGATCCGCGGTAGCGATCCCAGCTAATCAAACCATAAACCCTTTGTCGTCCGTTTTAGGATACCGGTCCCCCCAAAAAGGGTTCACTCGGCCCCTCTAAGGTGTCTTTTTGTCTTGCCCCCTTCGAATGAGAAGAAAAGGAAAGGGTTTAACGATTGATTAGGGGATCCACGGTAGCGGTCCGCCTAATCAAACCATAAACCCTTTGCCGTCCCGTTTTTAGGATACTCGGTCCCCCCAAAAAGGGTTCACTCGGCCCCTCTAGGGTGTCTTTTGTCTTGCCGCCTTCGAATGAGAAGCAGGGAAATGGTTTAGGGATTGATTAGGGGATCCACGGTGGCGGTCTGCCTAATCAAACCCTAAACCCTTTCCCGTCCCGTTTTAGGATACCCGGCCCCCAAAAAGGGTTCACTCGGCCCCTCTAGGGTGTCTTTTTGTCTTGCCGCCTTCGAATGAGAAGCAAGGGAAAGGGTTTAGGGTTTGATTAGGGGATCCGCGGTAGCGGTCCGCTAATCAAACCCTAAACCATTTTCGTCCCATTTTAGGATACCTGGTCCCCCCCAAAAAAGGTTCACTCGGCCCCTCTAGGGTGTCTTTTTGTTTTGCCGCCTTCGAATGAGAAGCAAGGGAAAGGGTTTAGGGTTTGATTAGGGGATCCGCGGTAGCGGTCCGCCAAATCAAACCTAAACCCTTTTCCGTCCCGTTTTAGGATACCCGGCCCCCAAAAAAGGGTTCACTCGGCCACTCTAGGGTGTCTTTTTGTCTTGTCGCCTTGAATGAAAGCGAGGGAAAGGGTTTAGGGTTTGATTAGGGGATCCGCGGTGGCGATCCCCTAATCAAACCCTAAACCCTTTCCTATCCCGTTTTAAGATACCCGATCCCCCCAAAAAGGGTTCACTCGGCCCCTCTAGGGTGTCTTTTTTGTCTTGCCGCCTTCAAATGAAAAGCGAGGGAAAGGTTTTGGGTTTGATTAGGTGGATCCGCGGTGGCGTCCGCCTAATCAAACCTAAACCCTTTCCCGTCCCGTTTTAGGATACCCGGTCCCCCCAAAAAGGGTTCACTCGCCCCTCTAGGGTGTCTTTTTGTCTTGCCGCCTTCAAATGAGAAGCAGGGAAAGGGTTTAGGGTTTGATTGGGGGATCCGCGGTGGCGGTCCGCTAATCAAACCTAAACCCTTTCCCTAAAATCCCGTTTTAGGATACCCTAGCCCCCAAAAAGGGTTCACTCGGCCCCTCTAGGGTGTCTTTTTTCTTGCCGCCTTCGGATGAGAAGCAGGAAAGGGTTTAGTGTTTGATTAGGGGATCCGTGGTGCGGTCCACCTAATCAAACCCTAAACCCTTTCCCGTCCCGTTTTAGGATACCCGGCCCCCAAAAAAGGGTTCACTCGGCCCCTCTAGGGTGTCTTTTTGTCTTGCCGCCTTCGAATGAGAAGCAAGGGAAATTGTTTAGGGTTTGATTAGGGGGTCCGCGGTGGCGGTCCGCCTAATCAAACACTAAACCCTTTCCCGTCCCATTTTAGGATACCCGGTCCCCCCAAAAAGGATTCACTCGGCCCCTCTAAGGTGTCTTTTTGTCTTTCCGCCTTCAAATGAGAAGCAAGGGAAAGGGTTTAGGGTTTGATTAGGGGGATCCGCGGTGGCGGTCCGCCTAATCAAACCTAAACCCTTTCCGTCCGTTTAGGATACCCGATCCCCCCAAAAGGGTTCACTCGGCCCCTCTAGGGTGTCTTTTTGTCTTGCCGCCTTCAAATGAGAAGCAGGGAAAGGTTTTAGGTTTGATTAGGTGGATCCGCGGTAGCGTCCGCTAATCAAACCTAAACCCTTTACCGTCCCGTTTTAGGATACCGGCCCCCAAAAAAGGGTTCACTCGGCCCCTCTAGGGTGTCTTTTTGTCTTCCGCCTTCAAATGAGAAGCAAGGAAAGGGTTTAGGGTTTGATTAGGGGGATCCACGGTAGCGGTCCGCCTAATCAAACCCTAAACCCTTTCCCGTCCCATTTTAGGATACCCGGCCCTCCAAAAAAGAGTTCACTCGGCCCCTCTAGGGTTTCTTTTGTCTTGCCGCCTTCAAATGAGAAGCAAGGAAAGGTTTAGGGTTTGATTAGGGGATCACGCGGTGGCGATCCGCCTAATCAAACCCTAAACCCTTTCCGTCCCGTTTTAGGATACCCACCCCCAAAAAGGTTCACTCGGCCCCTCTAGGTGTCTTTTTGTCTTGCCGCCTTTGAATGAGAAGCAAGGGAAAGGGTTTAGGGTTTGATTAGGGGATCCGCGGTGGCGTCCAAATCAAACCCTAAACCTTTCCCGTCCCCCAGGATACCCGGCCCCCAAAAAGGGTTCACTCGGCCCCTCTAGGGTGTCTTTTTGTCTTGCCGCCTTGAATGAGAAGCAGGGAAAGGGTTTAGGGTTTGATTAGGGGATCCGGCAGGTGTGGTCCCCTAATCAAACCTAAACCCTTTCCTATCCCGTTTTAAGATACCCGGTCCCCCCAAAAAGGGTTCACTCGGCCCCTCTAGGGTGTCTTTTGTCTTGCCGCCTTCAAATGAGAAGCAAGGGAAAGGGTTTAGGGTTTGATTAGGGGATCCGCGGTAGCGGTCCGCCTAATCACACCCTAAACCCTTTCCCGTCTCGTTTTAGGATACCCGGCCCCCCCAGAAAAAGGGTTCACTCGGCCCCTCTAGGGTGTCTTTTTGTCTTGCCGCCTTCAAATGAGAAGCAAGGGAAAGGGTTTAAGGTTTGATTAGGGGATCCGCGGTGCGCAATCCGCCTAATCAAACCCTAAACCCTTTCCCGTCCCGTTTAGGATACCCGGTCCCCCCAAAAAGGGTTCACTCGGCCCCTCTAGGGTGTCTTTTTGTCTTGCCGCCTTGAATGAGAAGCAGGGAAAGGGTTTAGGGTTTGATTAGGGGATCCGCGGTGCGATCCCTAATCAAACCCTAAACCATTTCCCGTCCCGTTTTAGGATACCCGTTGCCCCCAAAAAGGTTCACTCGGCCCCTCTAGGGTGTCTTTTTGTCTTGCCGCCTTCGGAAATGAGAAGCGAGGGGAAGGGTTTAGGGTTTGATTAGGGGATCCGCGGTGGCGTCCGCTAATCAAACCTAAACCCTTTTCCGTCCCGTTTTAGGATACCCGGCCCCCCAAAAGGGTTCACTCGGCCCCTCTAGGGTGTCTTTTTGTCTTGCCGCCTTCAAATGAGAAGCAAGGGAAAGGGTTTAGGGTTTGATTAGGGGATCCGCGGTAGCGGTCCGCCTAATCAAACCCTAAACCCTTTCCCGTCCCGTTTTAGGATACCCGGCCCCCCAAAAAGGGTTCACTCGGCCCCTCTAGGGTGTCTTTTGTCTTGCCGCCTTCAAATGAGAAGCAGGGAAAGGGTTTAGGGTTTGATTAGGGGATCCGCGGTGGCGTCCACCTAATCAAACCCTAAACCCTTTCCCGTCCCGATTTAGGATACCCGCCCCCCCAAAAAAGGGTTCACTCGGCCCCTCTAGGGTGTCTTTTTGTCTTGTTGCCTTCAAATGAGAAGCAAGGGAAAGGGTTTAGGGTTTGATTAGGATCCCGGGGATCCGTCTCGTCCGCCTAATCAAACCCTAAACCCTTTCCCGTCCGTTTTAGGATACCCGGTCCCCCCAAAAAGGGTTCACTCGGCCCCTCTAGGGTGTCTTTTGTCTTGCCGCCTTCAAATGAGAAGCAAGGGAAAGGGTTTAGGGTTTGATTAGGGGATCCGCGTGTGCGCCGCTAATCAAACCCTAAACCCTTTCCCGTCCCGTTTTAGGATACCCGGTCCCCCCAAAAAGGTTTCACTCGGCCCCTCTAGGGTGTCTTTTTGTCTTGCCGCCTTCAAATGAGAAGCAAGGGAAAGGGTTTAGGGTTTGATTAGGGGGATCCGCGGTAGCGGTCCACCTAATCAAACCCTAAACCCTAAAATCCCGTTTTTAGGATACCCGGTCCCCCCAAAAGGGTTCACTCGGCCCCTCTAGGGTGTCTTTTTGTCTTGCCGCCTTCAAATGAGAAAGCAAGGAAAGGGTTTAGGGTTTGATTAGGGGATCCGCGGTGGGTCCCTAATCAAACCCTAAACCCTTTCCTAAATCCGTTTTAGGATACCCGGTCCCCCCAAAAAGGGTTCACTCGGCCCCTCTAAGGTGTCTTTTTGTCTTGCCGCCTTCAATGAGAAGCAAGGGAAAGGGTTTAGGGTTTGATTAGGGGATCCCAGCGGTGGCGGTCCGCCTAATCAAACCCTAAACCCTTCCCCTTCCCGTTTAGGATACCGGCCCCCAAAAAGGGTTCACTCGGCCCCTCTAGGGTGTCTTTTTGTCTTGCCGCCTTCGAATGAGAAGCAAGGGAAAGGGTTTAGGGTTTGATTAGGGGATCCGGTGGCGGTCCCTAATCAAACCCTAAACCCTTTCTCCCCGTTTTAGGATACCGGCCCCCCAAAAAGGGTTCACTCGGCCCCTCTAGGGTGTCTTTTTGTCTTGCCGCCTTCAAATGAGAAGCAAGGAAAGGGTTTAGGGTTTGATTAGGGGGATCCCGCGGTGCGGTCCGCCTAATCAAACCTAAACCCTTTCCCGTCCCGTTTTAGGATACCCGCCCCCCCCAAAAAAGGGTTCACTCGGCCCCTCTAGGGTGTCTTTTGTCTTGCCGCCTTCAAATGAGAAGCGAGGAAAGGGTTTAGGTTTGATTAGGGGATCCGGTGGCAGTCCGCCTAATCAAACCTAAACCCTTTCCCGTCCCATTTTAGGATACCCGGCCCCCAAAAAGGGTTCACTCGGCCCTCTAGGTGTCTTTTTGTCTTGCCGCCTTTAAATGAGAAGCAGAGGAAAGGGTTTAGGGTTTGATTAGGGGATCCGGCGCAGTGCGTCCACCTAATCAAACCCTAAACCCTTTCCCGTCTCATTTTAGGATACCCGGCCCCCCAAAAAAAGGGTTCACTCGGCCCCTCTAGGGTGTCTTTTTGTCTTGCCCTTGAATGAGAAGCAAGGAAATGGTTTAGGGTTTGATTAGGGGATCAGGCCCCGCCTAATCAAACCCTAAACCCTCTTTTAGGATACCCCGTCCCCAAAAAAGGGTTCACTCGGCCCCTCTAGGGTGTCTTTTTGTCTTGCCGCCTTCGAATGAGAAGCAAGGAAAGGGTTTAGGGTTTGATTAGGGGATCCGCGGTGGCATCCGCCTAATCAAACCCTAAACCCTTTTCCGTCCCGTTTTAGGATACCCGGTCCCCCCAAAAAGGGTTCACTCGGCCCCTCTAGGGTGTCTTTTTGTCTTGCCGCTTCAAATGAGAAGCAAGGGAAAGGGTTTAGGGTTTGATTAGGGGATCCGCGGTAGCAGTCCGCCTAATCAAACCTAAACCCATTCCTAAAATCCGTTTAGGATACCGGCCCCCCCAAAAAGGGTTCACTCGGCCCCTCAAGGGTGTCTTTTTGTCTTGCCGCCTTCGAATGAGAAGCAAGAGAAAGGGTTTAGGGTTTGATTAGGGATCCGCGGTAGCGGTCCGCCTAATCAAACCCTAAACCCTTTCCCGTCCGTTTTAGGATACCCGGTCCCCCAAAAAGGGTTCACTCGGCCCCTCTAGGGTGTCTTTTTGTCTTACCGCCTTCAAATGAGAAGCAAGGGAAAGGGTTTAGGGTTTGATTAGGGGATCCGTGGTACCCTAAATCCGCCTAATCAAACCCTAAACCCGTCCGTTTTAGGATACCGGCCCCAAAAGGGTTCACTCGGCCCCTCTAGGGTGTCTTTTTGTCTTGCCGCCTTCAAATGAGAAGCAAGAGGAAAGGTTTAGGGTTTGATTAGGGGGATCCCGGTAGCGTCCGCTAATCAAACCCTAAACCCTTTCCATCCCGTTTTTAGGATACCCGCCCCCCCCCAAAAGGGTTCACTCGGCCCCTCTAGGGTGTCTTTTTGTCTTGCCGCCCTCGAATGAGAAGCAAGGGAAAGGGTTTAGGGTTTGATTAGGGGGATCCGTGGTAGCGGTCCACCTAATCAAACCCTAAACCTTCCGTCCGTTTTTAGGATACCGGCCCCCCAAAAAGGGTTCACTCGGCCCCTCTAGGGTGTCTTTTTGTCTTGCGCCTTGAATGAGAAGCGAAAGGGGTTTAGGGTTTATTAGGGTTTGAATCAAACCCTAAACCCTTTCCCGTCCCGTTTAGGGGATCCGTTCAAAAGGGTAGGGTTTTTAATCAAACCCTAAAGAAGCCCTTTCCCCCCTTAGGGGATCCGCTGATAGGATACCCATTTCCCCAAAAAAGGGTTCACTCGGCCCCTCTAGGGTGTCTTTTTGTCTTGCCTCCTTCGAATGAGAAGCAAGGGAAAGGGTTTAGGGTTTGATTAGGGGGATCCGCGGTAGCAGTCCGCCTAATCAAACCCTAAACCCTTTCCCGTTTTAGGATACCCGGCCCCCCAAAAAAGGGTTCACTCTTCCCCTCTAGGGTGTCTTTTTGTCTTGCCGCCTTCAAATGAGAAGCAAGGGAAAGGGTTTAGGGTTTGATTAGGGGGATCCATGGTAGTCTGCCTAATCAAACCCCCCTTTCTCGTCCCATTTTAGGATACCCGGTCCCCAAAAAGGGTTCACTCGGCCCCTCTAGGGTGTCTTTTTCTTGCCGCCGTCTTGAATGAGAAAGCAAGGATCCGAAAGGGTTTAGGTTTGATTAGGGGGATCGCGGTAGGATCCCGCCTAATAAAAGGCCTAAACCGCTCTTGTCCCCGTTTTAGGATATCCGGCCCCGAAAAAAGGGTTCACTCGGCCCCTCTAGGGTGTCTTTTTGTCTTGCCGCCTTCGAATGAGAAGCAGAAAGGTTTAGGGTTTGATTAGGGATCCGCGGTAGCGGTCCTTTAATCAAACCCTAAACTCTTTCCCGTCCCGTTTTAGGATACCGGTCCCCCCAAAAAGGGTTCACTCGGCCCCTCTAGGGTGTCTTTTTGTCTTGCCGCCTTGAATGAGAAGCGAGGAAAGGGTTTAGGGTTTGATTAGGGGATCCGTGGCATCCGCTAATCAAACCTAAACCCTTTCCCGTCCCGTTTAGGATACCCCCCCAAAAGGGTCACTCGGCCCCTCTAGGGTGTCTTTTTGTCTTGCCGCTTCAAATGAGAAGCAAGGGAAAGGGTTTAGGGTTTGATTAGGGGATCCGCGGTAGCGGTGTCCGCCTAATCAAACCCTAAACCCTTTCCCGTCCCGTTTTAGGATACTCGGCCCCCAAAAAAAGGGTTCACTCGGCCCCTCTAGGGTGTCTTTTTGTCTTGCCGCCTCGAATGAGAAGCAAGGAAAGGGTTTAGGGTTTGATTAGGGGGATCCGGTGGCGGTCAAATCAAACCTAAACCCCCTTTCCCATTTTAGGATACACATGCCCCCAAAAAAGGGTTCACTCCCCTCTAGGGTGTCTTTTTGTCTTGCGCCTTCTAAATGAGAAGCAAGGGAAAGGTTTAGGTTTGATTAGGGGGGATCCCGCGGTCGGCCTAATCAAACCACTAAACCCTTTCCATCCCATTTTAGGATACATTTTAAAAAAGGGTTCACTCTGCCCCTCTAGGGTGTCTTTTTGTCTTGCCGCCTTCGAATGAGAAGCGAGGGAAAGGGTTTAGGGTTTGATTAGGGGGATCCGGTAGCGGATCCTAATCAAACTCCTAAACCCTTTCCGTCCGTTTTGAGATACTGGTCCCCCAAAAAAGGGTTCACTCGGCCCCTCTAGGGTGTCTTTTTGTCTTATCTTAAAATGAGAAGAGGAAAGGGTTTAGGGTTTGATTAGGGGATCCGCGGTGGTAGCGGCGCCTAATCAAACCCTAAACCCTTCCCGTCCGATTTAGGATACCCGCCCCCAAAAAAGGGTTCACTCGGCCCCTCTAGGGTGTCTTTTTGTCTTGCCGCCTTCAAATGAAAAGCAAGGGAAAGGGTTTAGGGTTTGATTAGGGGATCCGCGGTAGCGGTCCACGCCTAATCAAACCCTAAACCCTTCTGTCCCGTTTTAGAGATACCGGCCCCCAAAAAGGTTCACTCGGCCCCTCTAGTGTCTTTTTGTCTTGCCGCCTTCAAATGAGAAGCAAGGAAAGGGTTTAGGGTTTGATTAGGGGATCCGGCAATCACGCTAATCAAACCCCTAAACCCTTTCCTCGTAACGTTTAGGATACTGACCCCCCAAAAAAGGGTTCACTCGGCGCCTCTAGGGTGTCTTTTTGTCTTGCCGCCTTCGAATGAGAAGCAGGAAAAGGTTTTTAGGTTTGTTGAGGTTTGATTAGGGGATCTGCCTAATAAAACCCTAAACCCATTCCCATCCCGTTTTACAAACCCAAAAAAGGGCTCATCGGCCCCTACGCGTGTATTTTTGTCTTGCAACCTCTGAAACGAAGCGGTTGCTTTATTATATCCGGCCGGTCCCAAAAGAGTTTTGTCTTCGGCCCCTCTGGGGTGTCTTTTGTCTTGTAGCCTTCAATGAAAAGCGAGGAAAGGAGTTTAGGGTTGATTAGTGGGATCATGGTGCGTTCACCTTAATCAAACCCCAAACCTCTTTACCGTCCGTTAAATACCGGTCCCCCAAAAAGGGCTCATGGCCCCTCTAGGGTGTCATTTTGTCTTGCCGCCTTCAAATGAAGCCGAGAAGGGTTTAGGTTTGACTAGGGGGATCCGCGGTAGCGATCCACCTAATCAAACCTAAACCCTTTCCGTCCCGTTTAAGATACTCGCCCCCCGAAAAATGGTTCACTCGGCCCCTCTAAGGTGTCTTTTTGTCTTGCCGCCTTCTAATGACAAGCAAGGGAAAGGGTTTAGGGTTTGATTAGGGGATCCTAATCAAACCCATTTTATCAGGCCCCCAAAGGTTCACTCGGCCCTATTCTGTCCTTTTGTCTTAGATACCCGATTGAAAGTCGGGAAAGGGTTCACGGGTTTGATTGGTGTCTTTTGTCTTCGCCTTCGAATGAGAAGCCTAAGGGAAAGGTTTAGAGGTCGATTACGGGGATCCGCGTAGGGTTCCGCCTAATCAAACCTAAACCTTTCCGTGTCCATTTAGGATACCTTCAAATGAGAAGGGTTCACTGATTAGGGTTTGATTTTGTCTTGCGCGGAATAAGAAGGGGGAAAGGATTAGGGTTTGATTAAAAATCAAACCCTAAACCCTTCCGTCCCGTTTTAGGATACTGGTCCCCCAAAAAGGTTTCACTCTGCCCTCTAGGGTGTCTTTTTGTCTTGCTTCAAATGAGAAGCAGGGAAAGCATTTGGGTTTGATTAGGGGGATCACATTGTTTGGTGCGTCCACTAATCAAACCCTAAACCCTTTTCCCTCCGTTTTAGAATGCCTGGCCCCAAAAAAGGGCTCACTCGGCCCCTCTAGGGTGTATTTTTGTCTTGCCTTCAATGAAAAGCAAGAAACGGTTTAGGGTTGATTAGGGGGATCCGCGGTAGCGTCCGCTGTAACCAAACCAATCCCGTCCCGTTTTAAGATACCGGCCCCCAAAAGGGTTCACTCGGCCCCTATAGGGTGTCTTTTTGTCTTACCGCCTTCGAATGAGAAGCAAGGGAAAGGGTTTAGGGTTTGATTAGGGGATCCTAATCAAACCCTAAGCCTTCGCCTAATCAAACCCTGGTCCTTTAAAATCCGTTTTAGAATACGACCCCCAAAAAGGGTTCACTCGGCCCCTAAAAACTTTTGTCTTACGCCTTCGAATGAGAAGAAAGGGTTTAGGGTTTTGATTAGGGCTGGATCCGCGGTAGCGGTCCGCTAATAAAACCCTAAACCCTTTCTCATCCCGTTTTGGAAAGCCCCCAAAAGGTTCATTCGGCCCCTCTAGGGTGTCTTTTTGTCTTGTTCTTGCCGAATGAGGAAACGAGGGACAGAAAGGGTTTAGGGTTTGATTAGGGGATCCGCCAATCTAAACTTTAAACCCTTTCCGCGTCTCGTTGAACCCCCAAAAAGGGTTCACTCGGCCCCTCTAGGGTGTCTTTTTCTTTAGCGATCCCCCTAAGGAAAGGGTTTTGGGTTTGACTAGGTGTCTTTTGTCTTGCCAAACCTAAACCGCTTTTCCCCATCCCGAGAGCGATAAGGCTTTAGGGTTTTGACTCGGTCCGCCCCTAATTAATCAAACCTCATCTTTTTCTTGCCCCTTTTAGGAATGACTTTTTGGGAGCAAGGGAAAGGGTTTAGGGTTTGATTAGGCGGATCCGCTACTGGCTTTTGTTCAAACCCTTTCCATTTAGATTGAAGCGGAAAGGGTTCAATGTAGGAGCCCGTGAAACTTTTGGGGTGTCTTTTTGTCTTTATCTACCCAATAAAACCCTAAAGGTTTAGGGTTTGACTAGGGGATCAGTGGTAGCGATCCTTTAATCAAACCTAAAACCTTTCCTTCCCCATTTAAGATCTTCGGCCCCCAAAAAGGGTTCACTCGGCCCCTCTAGGGTGTCTTTTTGTCACCGCATTCGGGTGAAAAGAGAGGGGTTTAGGGTTTGATTAGAGCGGCGCTCTGCCTTGTCAAACCTAAACCCTTTCGCCTTCTCGTTAGAAATGACAAAAGACGAAATATTACGAAGTAGTATCTTTAAGCGGGCGGAAAGGAGTTTAGGGTTTGATTGGGCGGACCGCTACATGGTCTGTCAAGCCTAAACCACTATATCTCGTCCGGTGACTAAGTTTTCCTACAGAAAGCAGTATTTCTTTTTTATTATCTTTAAAGCAGACGGGGAAAAGGGTTAGGGTTTGATTGGGCGGACCGCAGCTGCATGAATCTCAACCACAAACCCACTTTCACCCCAGCTCGTTGTGACAAAGACAGCGCGAAACTCTTTTTTGAAGTGGTATCGCGGCGAGACCCGGGGAATGGAATTAAGGGACTGGTCGTGGGCTATACGCAGATCACCTGTTACTCCTTGATTCTCGACCAGCGGGGGCTGCATTGCGGCAAATAAACACACGAAGTGCGGTATCTAAAGCCCAGACCAGGAAAGTTTAGGGTTTGATTGGCGGACCGGCTAGTCGCAGTCTAATGCTAAACCCCCTTTCGCAACGCCCCTACTCACGTCAGCGTGGCAACAAGTGGCGTATTTCCTTTGAAGTTCTAAGCAGACGGAAAAGGATTTAGGGTTTGATTGATAGGCCACAAGCGGATCTAATCAAACAAACCGTTGAAGCGACTGACAAAGAACACTGAAGAAGCGATCTTTTTCTTTTGAAGTAATATCTTAAGCGAGGCGGAAAGGGTTTGGGTTTGATTGGGTGGGCCAGCTATCGCGAATCCTGTGAAACCCTGAAGCCCCTTGTCGTGTTTTACCCTAAGCGTCTTTCCACGAGCGCTATCTTAAAATGGGGCGAGAAAGGATTTAAGGGTTTGATTGAGCTTGGTAAACACCGTGAACCTAATCCACAAACCACTACTGCTTCTCGTTGAAGGCGGCCGTTCCCTTTAGAAGCGTAAACCTTTGAGGCCAGTATCTAAAAAGCGAAGTCGGCCCATAGGGTGTCTTTTTGATTAAATCGGACCTTTGAATGAATCCCACCGGGAAAGGTTGCGGAGGTTTGGTCGAAAGGATCAGGTAATGTGATCGCCTAATCAGCCACTAAGCGAGTATCTAAATCCCGTTTTTAGGGTTTGATTGTCCCCCCAAGGGTTCACTCGGCCCTTGCTTCAGGGTGTCTTTTTGTCTTGCCGCCTTTTGAAGGGCGAGGAAGGGATTGGGGTTTGATTAGGGGACGCGCTGGCGGTCCCTAATCAAACCACAAACACCTTGCTTCTCATTCGAAAGGCGGATACCTAGTCCCCAAGGTTTCCTGATTTTCTAGGGTGTCTTTTGTCTTGGTCGCCAAATGAGAGACGAAAAGCATTTAGGGTTTTGATTAGGGGACACTCTGTGTCCTTTAATCAAGCCTAAGCCGCTAAAGCTTCTCATTCGAGGCGGCAGGACAAAAGACCCTAGAGGAAGGGTTCTTTTGAGTAGGGTGTCTTTTTGTCTTGCAAAGCGAGATGGGAAAAGCATTTAGGGTTTGATTGGGCGGACCGCTAGGCTGGATTTAATCAGGCCAAACACTTTCCTAGTTTTCAATACTGGCCTAGAAAAAGGTTCACCCTAGAGGGTGTCTTTTTGTCTGGGGACGTGATGAAATGCGATGGGAAAGGGTTTGGGGTTTGATTGGCGGACCGCTGTGTCGCCTAATAAAACCCCTTTCCATTAAATCCCGTTTAAGGCGGCCCCCAAAAGGGTTCATTCCCTGCCCCTCTGAGGTGTCTTTTTCTCTTCAAAGCCTTCCGAATGAGAAGCAAGGAAAGGAGGTTTTAGTTTGGATTGGGCGGACGTGGCGTTATCCCCAATCCCACCCCTAAGATCCGTGCTTCTCGTCCCCCCCAAAGGTACACTCTCGGCCCCTCTGAGGTGTCCTTTTTGAGGACCCTAAAATGAGACGGGGAAAGAGGATTGGGTTGATTGGGCGGACAGCTCTGTGGTCTCTAGTGGCAGAGCCCTTCCCTTACTTCTCGATCAAGCAGCCTTAGTGCCTTTAAGCGTAACTGCTGAAGTAATCTAAGCGGGGCGAGGAAAAGGATTTTAGGGTTTGATTAAGTGACGTGCTGCTGATCCTAATCAACCTAAACCCTTTCCCCAGCTGCTCATTCGGCGTCAGACAAGACACCCCAGAAAAGCTGATGTTGAGGCGAAACTATCTTCGCGGACGGGGGAAAAGGATTTGGTTTGATTAGGATCACACTGTCAAACCACTAATCCTTGCTTCTCGTTTGGTATTAAGTAAAGTATCCTAAGCTGAAACGAACGCTTTTGAGTGTATCTAAAGCGGGGCGAAGAAAGATTTTAGTGATGAATCGCTGATGAAAGCGGTTTGGGGTTTTTATTAGGCGGACGTGCTAACAATTCTATAATGAAGCTCTAAACCACTCGCTGCTTCGTGCAAAAAACGAAAAATAAACTTTCTATAAGCAAATAATCACACAGAGGGCGGATATCCTAAAGCGAGACGGTAAAAGGAGTTTAAGTTTGATTGGGGCCCAGCTCACCAGCGGAATCCCCTGTCAAACAAACACTTTCACTGTTTCGACAGCAGCAGATAAAAGGCACACCACTAGGCAGCCGAGTAGCTCACACTAGTCTTGTATCTAAGCAGACGAGAAAGGGTTTGGGTTTTGATTGATGGACAGCTCACCGTGATCCCATCGAGCCACAAACCTTTCCCTTGCTTCGATGGCGTGGCGAACAAGGCTGAAGAAGAAGCAGATATTTTTATCTTAAGCGGGCGGAGGTTTGAGGGTTTGATTGAGACGTGCGTAGTCTGTCGAGCACCATTCACTTCCCAGCACCGTTAGGAAGGCGGTATGCTGAACAGAAAGAAGCGAAATATTTACCACAGAGCGCTATCTCAAGCAGACAGAGAAAAGGGTTTAGTTTGATTGGCGGACACTGCACATGGTCCCCTAATACAAACCCTCCCTTGCTTCTCATTCGGCGGCAAGGCTGGTACAGAAAGCGTGGCTGAGGGCGTATCTAAAGCGAGACGGCAGGAAAAGTTTGGGGTTTTGATTAGGCCGCTAGCGGTCCCTGTCAAACCACAAACCCTTTCCTTCGATGAAAGCGTAGTGAACACTACTGAAGGCCGTGGCTCTTTTGAAATGAGACGAGGAAAGGTTTAGGGTTTGATTAGGCGGACTGTACGTAGTCCCCTAATCTAAACCCTCACTGCTTCTCATTGCGGCAGCAATTTAGAAGAAGCGTGAACTTTTGAGGGTATCTGCAGCGGACGAATGGGTTGGGGTGATTGGGTGAACATAAGCGATGCTAATCATTTACTTTCATATTCTCGTTAGCGGCCGAGGGTGCAAAAAACATACCCCAGAAGCGCGTAATGCACTAGTGCTTGAAATCGGCCTCCTAAGCCCAGCTGAGGCGAGGAAAGGAGTTACAGGGTTTGATTGGGCGGACAGCTGATGCTTGGTCCTCAGGCCTGAGCCCTTTCCTTTGCTTCTCGATCGGCGGCAGGAGTGGCTAGCTAGAAAAGCAGAGTAGCTACTTTTGAGGCCAGGCTATCTAAGCAGACGAGGGAAAGGACCAGGAATTTGATTAAGGCCAAACCCTCTGCATGGTCCTACAATCAAACTCACTAAACCCTTTCCTTGCTTCTCATTGGAAGGCGACAGCTAAGGCCTGCTAAGCGAGAATATTTCTTCCACAGTATCTAAAAGCAGACGAGAAAGAGTTTAAGGGTTTGATTAGGTGGACATTATCAGCAGTCACTGTCAATACTAAACCCTACACTTGCTTCTCGATCGGCGGCAGTAAAAGACACCTGAAAGAGGCAGTGGGCTGCGCAGTATTAAATGGGGCGGGAAAGGGTTTGGGGTTTGATTAGGCGGGCGCTCGTGGACTGTGCAAACCCCTCCGCTGCTTCTCGTCGAAGAAGCGTAGCAAGGCCACCTGGCGCGTGCTTTGCCCTTTTTGAAGGCCATCAAGCGGGAAGGCAAAGGAGTTTATGGTTTTGATTGGCGGGAGGCGCATAAGATCTCTCTTGGTCAAACACAAACACCACGCTTCTCGACCGGCGGCGACTAAGGCACCCTAGAAGGCGCCCCTCAGCAGGCAGAAGGAGTGCAGGGTTTGATTGGCGGACCGCTGCCGCGGTCCCAATGAGCCTGACCTACACTTCTCATTCGAGAAGCGGCAAGCTGGGTGCCTGCAGAAGGCGTGGCTGCACAGGCGCTATCCTAGCGAGGCGAAGGAAAGGTTTAGGGTTTGATTGGGGCGGACGTGCGTGGTCTGATCCCAAACCTCACAGCTCTCGATCGGCAGCAGCTAAGTGCTAACATTAGCGTGAGCCACACAGAGGCGGCCATCTTTAAAGCGGACGGAAAAGGAGTTTGGGGTTTGATTGGGCGAGCCATATAATGGATCCCCTGGCTAAGCCTTTCCTTGCTTCATTGAGGCGGCAGAACCATTCCTGCAAGTGTTGTCAAGCAGACAGAAAGGTTTAGGTTTGATTGGTGGACCGCTGTCGGCGGATCTAATCGATAAACCCCTGCGCTTCATTTGGCGGCAACTAAAGGCCTACTGAAAGCGTCTTCACCACTGATGCGCGGAGCGAGAAAGGAGTTGCGTTTGATTAGGCGGACGGCTAAGCGAGATCCCGCAATCAAACCTAAACCCTTGCTTCGACAATAGCGAAAACAAGTGCGCTTCGCGATAATACACAGAAGTGATATATAAAGCGGGCGAGGGGAAAGAGTTTAGGGTTTGATTGAAATGGCGCTCTGCGGTTTACTGTCAGCCTAGGCTCCTCGCGCTTCTCATTCGAAGGCAAGCAAGACACCACTGGCGTCAAGCTACGGGGAGGCGTATCTTTAAAGCGAGGCTGAAAAGAAAGTTTGGGAACTGATGAGATCCCCCAATCAGGCAAACCGCTTTTCCCTTGGCCTATCACGACGAAAATGTGAGCTAAAGCCCACATCTAGAAACTGTCTTACGAAGTATATCTGCAGCAGAAGGCGAAAAATTTTAGGCTTTGATTAAGCAGAGATCACAGCGACGAAAGGAGTTTTGGGTTTTATTAGGCGGACGTATATGATTGTCGAACCACTAAGAAACCGCCTCACTGCTTCTCACCGGTGACAGACAAAACCGCCTGTAAACGTGGTCCCGCAGGCGAGTATCTAAGCGGGCGGTAAAGGTTTGGGGTTTGATTGGGCGGGGCAGCTCAGTGTCTAATAAACCTGCCTTCCTTGCTTTCATTAACTTTATCCACATCTCGCCATCTTCACAAATGCCATATCACTTGAAAACAAAGTTAAGTTAATTAAGCCGGGCTATCTATAGTCTGCAATCGAAGCAGGCCCTTTTCGCTGGCTGGATTGAAGTGATGAAGTGAACGCCGGAAGAAGGCGATGTCCACGAGTGGCTATCTAAAGCGGGCGAGGAAAGGGTTTGGGGTTTTGATTGGTGGCTGCGGCAGTCCCAATCGAGCTGCTAAACCCTCGCGCTTCGTTGAAGGCGGCCGAAACAAGAAGGCCTTACTAGAAGGCGAAATAACTGCCACTGAGGCCAGTATCCTAGCGGGCGGGAATGGAACCAAGGGTTTGATTGGGTGAACATCGGACCTTTAACCTAAACCTTTCACTTGATTCTCGTTCGAAAGCGGCAGTAAAGACCCTAAGCGTCTACAGTGTGCGTATCTAAAGCGGGCCGAAGAAAGAGGATTTTAGGGTTTGATTGGGCGGGGCCGACTCCAGCGAACCTTACCAATCAAACACTAAACCCTTCATGATTCTCGTCCAGCCATCTTGTGTTAGGCCTGCAAGAAGCAGTGAGCTCCACACAGTGTGATCTACGCCCGGGCCGAGGAAAAGTTTGGGTTTGATTGGGGCGGACCGCTAGCGGATCCTGTCAAACCTGACTCCGCTGCTTCTCGATGGCTGGCGGCGCAAGGAAACATTGCATCAGTGACTCCCTTTTTAGAGAGGCTGTCCTAAGACGGGCAGAAGGGTTTGGGGTTTGATTGGGCAGGCGCACGGGACCTGATCAAACCACAAACCACTACAGCTTCGTCGG
Source organism: Silene latifolia (assembly GCF_048544455.1). Lineage (NCBI taxonomy): Eukaryota > Viridiplantae > Streptophyta > Magnoliopsida > Caryophyllales > Caryophyllaceae > Silene > Silene latifolia. Next base: position 237,811,101 of record NC_133538.1, read on the forward strand.
CGGCAGCTAAGACACTGGCAGTGAACCTAAGCGAGACGAGGAAAGGGTTTAGGGTTTGATTAGGTGGGCCAGCTGCTCTTAGTCCCAGTAAACCTAAACCCTTTCCTTGCTTCTGGTCGGCGGAGTTAAGAATCCTGAAAGCCAGGAAATGAGCTACACGAAGCGAGAAAGTAGCCTCTCTTAAAATGGGACGGGAAAGAGTTTGGGGTTGATGGGCGGCATCACTGTCGATCACTAAACCCTCACGCCAGCTTCTCTGTTCCGGCTGACAAGATGCGCAGAAGCGTGGCGGCTGCGACTATGCAAGCGAAGGAAGGCAAAGGAGTTTATGGTTTGATTGGCGGAACGCTCTGTGATCCCGCAATCAAATGCAAGCCCTTTCGCTGCTTCTCATTCGAAGCGCTCAAAGGAACACCCTGAAAGCCAGAAATATTCCACCTAGTAGCTAGCAGACGGTGCGATTGGGACGCTGCCGCGGATCTTTGTCAAACCTAAACCGCACCTACCTTCTACAATGGCAGGCCTGCAGAAGAAAGCTGAAATGACTCTACACAGGGTAAAAGCCTCTAAAGCGAGGGCGAGGAGTGGAGTTGGGGACGATTGGGTGAACATCGTGGTGCTGTCAAGCATTTTCACCGATTCTCGTCCAGCGGCATTAAGGCGATGAAACTACACGTATCTTAGAATATCTGCAGCGGGCGAGGAAAGGAGTTAGGGTTTGATTAGTGGACGGCTACATGGTCCCAATCAAACCCTAAACCCTTTCCGCCCTGGCCTACCGATCAAGCGGCGAGAACAAAGACGCGCTAGGCCGATGAAGCTGGCGACCTAAAGCGAGGCGGGGGGGGAAAGGTTTGGGGTTTGATTAGGCGGGCAGCTCTTTCTTGGATCTAATCAAACACAACCACCGCTAGCTGCCGTTGGCGGCAGCAAAAGACTGCAGAAGCGTCTTTGAGGCCGAAATATCTCGCGGGCGCTAGGGCGATTAGGATCCCCTTTTAATCAAACCCTGAAATACTTTTTCCCTTGCTTCTCGTAATAATAAATAAAAACCACAATAGAAAGAAGGCTGAAATGACTTGCCTTTGAGCGTATCTGCATGAATGAAGAATTTTAAGGTGACAAGCGAATAAAACGACGAAAAGGAGTGCAGGGTTTTATTGGCGGACATCTGCGGGATTCCGCAATCAAACAAACCCCTTTCACCAACTTCTCGTGCGGGCGAAGCAGCGTTACAATACACCTCAAAGCCGTCTTCCACTGGGCTGATATCTAAAGCGAGACGGTAAGGTTTAGGGTTTGTTGGGCTTCTGCGGATCTACTGTCAGACTCAAACCGCTTTTCATTAAGGCGGCGGCAGAGTGCCCTAGAAGGCGTGGGAATTTGGGAGCTGAAGGCGAAGGAGTTGGGGTTTGATTGGCGGACCGCTGTGATCCCAGGCTTGTTTTGCTCTCTCGTTGAGTGAAATTATGGCAGATGTGCTCTGAGTGATGTATATCTGAGGGAGAAAGGATTAGGGTTTGATTGGTGGGCAGCTCTGTGGATGTCTTCCCACTTCATTTGCTCGTTGAAGGCGGCACGCGATATTTTGAGGTGTAAAGCGAGGCGGAAAAGGTTGGGTTTGATTGGGCGGACGCTTGTGGATCCACTAATCAAACCTAAACCTTCCTTGCTTCGTTGGCGGCTATGACAAACACTGAAGAAGCGTGTTCCATACTGGGTCAGTATCTGCAAAGGGCCGAGGAATGGGTCAGGGGTTTGATTGGGTGAGGCTGCTACTTGGTGTCACTATCAAGCTCCCGCCCTCCGCATTGCTGTCTGCTAAGCTCCGCTCACGCGCCATCTTTACTATATCACCAATATCCACTCAGACGAGAAAGGTTGAGGGTTTGATTGGGCGACTGCCACAGTCTGTCAACCACTGACACTACTTAACTACCGATCAGCAGCAATTAAAAATTGTTAGCAAATGTGCTTCCCCCAGTAGTATGGCAGGGCGAGGAAAGGTTTGGGGTTTGATTAAGGAAGGCGCTACCGTGAGCTCCCGTCGTCCTGAAACCTTTCACCTTCTGGGTACAGAAGCGATCGGCTAAGATGCAGAAAGCGTCTTCCCTTTTGAGTCAGCCATCTAAAGCGGGCGGGTGGGTTAAGGAGTTGATAGATGGGCCCGCTACCGCAATTGTCGCTAAATCTCCGTATTCAGCATGCCTGGCCAGTAACTACACAGAAGCGTATCACTTGGGCGAGGAGTTTGGGTTGATTGGTGGGCCGCTGCGCGGATCCTTTGTCATTCACTAAACCCTTTCGTAACACCGCCGATTGACGCGTTGTTAAATTACCGCAGAAAACGTAACTACACGAAGCTGGCTATCTAAGCGGGCGAGAGTTTAAGTTGATTGACGGACCAGCTGCATGGTCCCCCAATCAAACAAGCCGCTTTCGCGCTGCTCGGCCAATGTAGTTACCATGAAAGCGATGGCTCTACGAACGATATCTAAGCGGACGGCATTGGTTGGTCGTGGACAGCATACCGTGGATACAATCAAACGCAAAAACGCCTGGTTCTTTCATTCAGGTAAAGACACTTACCAGAAAGCGTCGTTTGAAGGGCGTATTATCTTAAAGCGGGCGAGTTTAGGGTTTGATTGGGATCCTAATCAAACCACTAAAACCCTTCGCAGCTATGCATTTCGAAAAGCGTATTAATAATCATCTTGAAGCTGATGTTGCACGAAGTAGATATCCGGCGAGGCGAAAAAATTTGGGGCGACCAAGCGATCGCTGACGAAAGGTTTAGGGTTTTATTGGCGGACGCTGTTCTTGGTTCCCTTTGTCAAACCTAGGCCGCACCATGGCTGCCGAGAGGTAACGGAAAAATAAGCCTATAAATGATGGCTATGCAGAGAAGCGATATCTAAAGCGGACGAGTAAGGTTTAGGGTTTGATTGGGGCAGCTGAGATCCCTAATCAAACCTAAAGCCCTTTCCCTTTCTTCATTCCGATAACAAGACAACCTAGAAGGCAACACTGGGGCTCGGGTATCCTAAAGCGAGGATAAAAGGGTTTAGGAGTTTGATTAAGGCGGACCGCTGCGGATCCCCTCATCAAACCTAAACCCTTTCCTTACTTCTTTGAAGGCGCGAGACAAAAAAGACCCCTAAATGTGAACCCTTTTTGAAGCATCTAAAGCAGACAGGAAAGGTTAGGGTTTGATTGGCGGACCCCCAGCGGATCCCAATCAAACCCTTAACCCTTCCTTGCTTCTCATTTGAAGGAGACAAGACAAAAGACAAAAGACTTTAAAAGCTAGATGGCGAAAGGTTAACCCTTTGATTATTTGACGCTACCGACGAGACGGAAAGTTTTAAGTTTGATCTCATTCGAAGCTGCAAGCGCGATCTTCCCTTAATCAGATCCTAAAGCAGATGAGAAAAGAAGTTTAGGGTTTTGATTTGTAGGACCATGAGACAAAAAGACTAACCTTTCCTTAAGGAAAGTGACAGAGTTAAGACACCTATAGGGGCGATGAACCCTTTTTGAAATCCCTCCTAAAGACGGGAAAGGGTTTAGGGTTTTGATTAGGCGGACGCTACGGATCTAATCAAACCCTAAACCCTTTCTCTTCTCATTCAAGGCGGCAAGACAAAAGACACCTAGAGGGCGGTAGACCTTTTTGACAGGCGGGTATCTAAGCAGGGTGATAAAGAGTTTAGGGTTTGATTAGGCGGACCGCTACTACTCGGATCACTAATCAAACCCTAAAACCTCTCCTTGCTTCTCATTTGAAGACGGTAAGACAAAGAACACACCCTAGAGGAAGTAAAGTGAACCCTTTGTTAGGGGGTAAGATTGTCATAAGCGAGACGGAAAGGGTTTAGGGTTTTGATTAGGCGGACGCTACCACGATCCCACTAATAAAACCCTAAAACCTTTCACTTCTCATTGGCCCAGGAGACAAAAAGACACCCTAGACAACAGTGGGTAAGTTAACCCTTTTAGGGGAGCAGTATCCCTAAAAATGAGGAAGGGTTTAGGGTTTGATTAGGCGGACTACCGTAATCTCCTCATCAAACCACTAAACCACGCCGCCTCACGTTGAAAGCGGCGAACAAAAAGACACCTAAGTGCGATTAACCCTTTTTGGGAAATTTTAAATCACGGGACGGGAAAGGGTTTAGGGTTTGATTAGGCGGACACTACCAATATCCCTAATCAGGCTGATCCTTCATAGCCTCTCGTTGAAGGCGGCAAACCAAAGACACCTAAGAGGGCCCAGTGATCCACCTTTTTTGAGGTAGGGGCATCCCTAAGCGAGACGGGGAAGGGTTTAGGGTTTGAGATAAGCCAGAGACTACCTCGGATCCCTAATAAAACCCTAAAACCTCTCCTTGCTTCTCGTTGAAGGCGCGAAAAAAGACAACTGGAAGAAGTAGGTGAACCGCTTTTTTGGGGGCGGGTATCTAAAAGCGAGGCGGGAAAGGTTTAGGGTTTGATTAGGCGGACCGCTACGGATCCCCTCATCAAACCTAAACCCTTTCCTTGATTCTCATTTCTACGTTGAAAGTGACAAGACACCCAAAACTGACCTAATGGAAAGTAGACCACTTTTTTGATAGGGTATCCTCGCCCAGGACGGGAAAGGGTTTAGGGTTTGATTAGTGGACCTACCGCGGATCCCAATCAATCAAACCTTTCCCTTACTAGTTTCAGAAGGCGGCGAGAGCAAAAGAAACCACTGAAGTAAGTGAACCCTTTTTTGGGGGGTATCCTAAAGCAGAGACGGGGAAAGGGTTTAGGGTTTGATTAGGCGGAACCCTTCACGCGGATCACTAGCAAACCTAAAACCTCTCTTTCGTTCTCAGTTGAAGCGGCAAGAACAAAGACAACCCTGGAAGTGGTGAACCGCTTTTGGTAGAATATCTAAAGCGGGACGGGAAAGGGTTTGGGGTTTGATTAAGGGAGCTGCCGCGGATCACAAATCAAACCCTAAAATAACTGCCTATTATTTGAAGGCGAGTCGGACAAAAGACACCCTAGAAGTAGTGAACCCTTTTTTGAGGTCGGGTATCTAAAGCTAGGGATGAAAGGTTTAGGGTTTGATTAAGCGGACATCTACGGATCCCCACTAATCAAACCTAAACCCTTTCCCTTAGCTTCTCATTTGAAGGCGTGACAAGACAAAAGACACCTAGAGGGCGAGTGAACCCTTTTTTTGGGTAGGGTGTCAAAGCCGGAGACGGAAAGGGTTTTAGGGTTTGATTAAATGGACCGCTTCTACGGATCCCCTAATCAAGCCTAAAACCTCCCTTGCTTCTCATTTGACAAGACAAAAGACACCCTAGAAGTAGGAGTGAACCCTTTTTGATAGGGTATCCTAAAGCGGGGCGGAAAGGGTTTAGGGTAGCAATACGTATTCCCCTATTATTCCTGTTACTCGCTTATTCTCACACGCTGCGAGCATCTCAACGTTTATTCTTCTATTAGCGGTTGTTATTTTTGAATAGAAAACTGGAAGGCCTTCAGGAAATGGATAAGAAATTCACAATAAGCAGAGCAGTCACAAACCTTAGTCTACTCGCTATTCCGCTTATTAATGTGTTGTTATTCACTATTAATGCACATTCCACCGCTATTCGCCATTAATGTAGTTTAATATTTGGCAAAATTGCAAAGAATATAACCGTATACGAACCAATGCAAAATCGCGAGAATATACATCCTTTTATCTCTAATGTTATTCTCCTCTCTATTATTCCTTCGTGGTTATCAGCTTATTCTCGCTGTTAAAGCACCATCATGAATAGTTATTAATGTGTTGTTATTTTGGATGTAAAATGGATACCTTTGTGGAAATGGATAGTGTTCTGCATTGGGCAAACATAGTAGTTTAAATTTAGATTATCGCTGACTGCTTATTAACGTGGTTGTTATTCTACCGCTTATTAATGTTATTCTACTCGCTTATTCTCGCTATTAATGAAGCCGCGCAAATACTTCGTGCAAAATTGCAGGAATATGAATCAAATGCATGAATTAACAAAGATGGTAAGATTTCAAAGATAAATGGTTACCATGAAGACTCTTTTGCCGCAAAAATGTCAAAGATTTTACTTAGTTGTCATTGTTCAATTATATCTTTAACCTAAATGTATCTTCTTCTAGATAATAAAGTGAGACCTACATTATAGTGAGAAATGAATGCACATTTTTAATTTCCTTTTGTTATTATTATTCCACTGCTTTTTTCACAAATCCACCCACAAAAAAAAAACTTGTAAAATTACACACTATGTTAATAGTTGAATAATAACAGATTAGTAATATTTATGCAGCTCACTCTCTTTTCGCTTATTAAAAAATGGGCTTACCTAACTTAATCTTAATATACCATAGAAATCATTTGTATTCTAACCCTTTATAATATCAAGTGACAGGGAGTAGTAACACACACACACTGAAGCACAGTAAAAACTCCGCCCAGATTCAAGAAAAACTCAAGACCTCCCAAAGGCAATTTCTATCTTTTTTTTGTTATAGATACAATTACTATCTTTCTATACTTTATTGCCGTAAAAACTGCTCTATCTCGCCTCCACAACCTGATCAATATATTTGTAAATAAATATATATATACTAAACTGATTGAATTATCTTAAGGCACTCTTATCTTCTATTCTTGCCTTTCTCCACAGTTTATTTTTCACATCCATAACACTTTACTCTATGTCAAAAAGGTAATTCTTCTTCTATGCTTTCGTTTGCTTAATTTGGTTCAAAAATTTTAAACATCGCTTTATATGTAAAGTGCTTCCATACTTCCAATGTCACAGGATGAGTGACGTGAATCGGACATAGCCGAAGGTCCCCGGATAAACAAGGTAAACCCAAGGAAGCCAAACTAACCATGAATTCCTCACGATAGAGTTAGACTCACACAAGACAAATTTAGAGGCAAACAGAAACCTGAAGAGGCCTGGTCAAGATGGTTGATAGGTGGCAGTACATTGAATGCAAGGCTGTCAACCCCAAAAATGAACGATGCGTGAGACAAATAATAGCAAGAAAATAAACCTGCATCAGCTTGTTTATTGACAACTCAACTATCATTGGTGAATGCCCACACACAACCTGGGGCTTCCATATTTCACCTCCACAGCTGGACACCCGCTCCAAAGCCATGGAACTTATAAAGCATACAAAAACTTTTGAGGATGAGTTTCACGTAGTTTGAGCAACGTCTGGTTAACTGCTACAAAAGCTAGTAACAGAATAAAGATATAAAACCAATCATGATGGTCCATTGCTGGCTTAAATATGTTTAAAATATTATATTACTTTAGAAATAATTACTTTAATATTTTTTATGGAAACGTTAATGTTTATTATGTACACCATCTTTAAAGCATTTAAAACCATTTCATGCAATGCTGGAATAACAAAGCCCCGCCAATAATAGTAACAACAAAGAGCAACAACTCTAATTATGCGATAATACCGCAATAAATGCCAGTAACAATGTATGGTGAATAACAAAATACAGTAATAAAAGCAGTCTAAAACCAATTCATTTTAATCAATTAAATCACACTTAATAAAAATGTGAGAATAGTTTGTATCAAATAATGGAACTAATAATAATGTGTTAAATAAAATCAGTTATATGGAATAATAGTGCAAAAATGGTTGAATAATCTGCAACTACCAATAGAACCTGCAATGAGAAAATGCATCTACTGGTATTTCAATGAAAACACATTCTCTCAGAGAATTGGATAGTATCAAAAACTAATCAAACTAGTGGAATAATGCGCCAGAACAAGCTATGTAGACTAATATACAATAAATGTGCTATATAGCCATTATATACCACCAGCAATGTTGGTAATAATGGCAGAATAAATATCGCAAAAACGCAATTAACCAACGCTGATAATTAACAAAATCAATAACTGAATGTAGCGACGCGATTTCTAGAAAACAGCAAATAAGCCTCAACCAGACAAAAACCAGACTAATTGTGCAACAACAGTTGACAATAAACCCGCCCATTATCCTGGACACTAGAATAATAAATGGGGATTAGATGGGGAAAACTGATGGTGGCCTGAAAAAGTGCTAAGTAATATAAACTCAATTAAAATTAGATACAACAACTGAATGTAATAATTTTCAGAGTAATATTTGGAATAATAAGACAACAACTAGTAATTGTATACGGCTGCACAAATGGGTAATAATAAAGACACTCATTAGCTCCCGAATAACATAATGGCACTAACTTTAGTCCGACTTCCCTCGATACAATATTCAAAGGTACTCATTCAGACATTCCACTCTTCACTAATGCTTGCATGATTTGGCTGCACTTTCTTTAGTACTCTGCAACTTGTTCCTTGCTGCTAACCCAACGTTTCAGCCTCTGAATTCATAGCCTTCACTGGCTAAGAACTACCTTGCTTCATGAAGATCAGCTACCCACATCGTAGTTTACATTTGAACACAATAGTTTCACTGTGAGCAATTCGCTTGAAGATTAGACTCAAACACGCCTTCACGTTATATTCTGGCCATTGTGCGTAAGAAAGCCACCCGACTCCAGTCAGTAGCCTTTTTTCCATTTAAAGGCATACACTAACGTATTTCTAAATTATAGAATCTCTCACTGCAACACACAACCTCCATAAAAACACGACATAGTTTGCCAAGGTCTCTGCAGTAATCTTCTCGTAATCTACTTTGCTTGGAACGTGATGTTTGTCCAAAACATCAACTATATTCAAAAAGTTGATACAAATGCAAGAGGAAGTGATCATTGTATGGACCCAAGACAGCCAGCCTCAGAGTCTGATTTATCACTGAATCAGAAACACATTCCACGCCAACAGCCTTCTTACCCGGATCATTATCGGGACTCGAGGAATCAAAGTTCTCTAAGAGTAACAAAGAGGATCCTATAAATTGTAAAGCATAAACAAATCAAAAGAAAATGGCAAGAACTTGAGATCAATACTGTGACAACTGTAGGTAATAACGCAGCACATAAAGAAAACAAAATACTGACATGACAATCAAAAACACTAGGCTTGGTTCGAGCTGCTCTCAACTCCAGTCGAATTCAAAAGAACCGACCAAACATCAAATTTTACTCTCGTCAATAATCACAGATTTACCCATAATGGAAACAATATCCCCTTGTCCAAAAAACCACGCGACGCTGCCGTACAACACTAATACCCTCGCATTCACAAAAATAATATATGATATAAATAAAGTTGGGATTACAAAGCAGTATAACAAGAGAATAATACACTAACAATGCACAAATAACAATAAAATAATAGGTGGTATAACAAACAATAACAAAAAACGAGAGAGACAAAGTGGGATCACAGCACCAATGTCAAATGAATACAGTATGGTATAACAAAGATAACAACACGCCAATACAAAGAGAATTACCAAAGGGCCTTAATGCTGAAATTAGACTTACTCAATAGGTTGACAAAAATAATAAGATAATAACAGCAGACAATATCAACAAAGGAACAAAGACTAACTCACTGTAAACACCACAATCAAAAAGAAATGAAAATCGCATACATACCTTCTCACAATCGAAGGCCTTTCACGGCAACAAAGCCGTAACCACTTGCTTCCTCGTACCTTCAAGATCTTAGAACTGCTTTTTGTTCTTCGCAACCACACCGCAAAAACCCACCGTCCCTCTGCCCAACCATAGGAGTAAATCACTATTGCCCTGCCTTTACCTCTTTATTTACTACCCAAAGTCACTTTCGACTCACAGCATCCACACCCGGGCTTCCCAATGATTTCTACAACAAGTAAATAGAGGTCTTCTCTATAGAATTTAGCGCTGCCAATGATGAGGAGGGGCCACTGGCTCCACAGCAGCTCACGCCTTAACCTTCCACTAGCAGCTGACCCTCACGTGAATCCACGACGCTTCTCTACCGCTGAGAGCCTCCTTTTCCGCATCCTCAAATACCTGCCTCCCTTCAAGCACACTGTGCTCCCTTCTCGTCCCGGAGCCTAATCTCCTTCAAACTTTTCAACATATCTCCTTGACTTGCGATATCAAAGATTTAACAGGTAATGATCTCAATACAGAGGTTTCTCGAATCAATCACCGTCACAATCAAAAACCTCCACTTAAAGAGCAATGCAACATCGTATATACACTGCAACCAAATTTTCAACCTGTACTGCTTGCCGTGGTGGACGCGGATAAATTATAATCTTTAACCTCCCCACCCTGGCAACCCTTCAGGGACTGAAGAAACGGATCAAGCTCCACTTTTTTAAAAAAGGAAAAAGAAAACATAATTACTAACAATACTAACAGTAATTAGGCCAACACCAAGAGAAAACTAAACACAATAAATGACTTACAGCAGCTTGACAATACACCAAACGTATAATACGCTGTTGACTGCATCGCCAAACACGCCTCTCTTGAAATACATTATCAAGATATTCAACCTCTTCGAAATGAAAATTGACGCAGACAAACAAACTAAAGTGATCGCAAAGAATCGATGGAAAATCTGAAAATATTTGGCCAAAAATGTTACTAATTATGTGCTTCTTTTAAAAAGCAGTAAACACACGAATACCAGACAGAGTAATAGCAGTCCACAAATGTGTAAGAATAGTAGAGAGTAGAAAACACAAAAGCATGGTGAAACATACTATATCAAGTAAGATCACAATCTCTCTTGTTGTTAGCTGGATAAACACACAGGCTGCACCATCTCCGTGACATAAATCACTCCTCGAAGCCTTATCATCCCTTCGACGCGACAAAGTCGCCAATGGATACTAAATGCTGGAGAACAAGAGTTCAAACGCGACAAATGAAAAATAAAGTAAAAGAAACGATAAGATAGAAGGTCAATCAACCGCTGCATTCCATCCCGGTAAAAGAAAAGTTTCTATCGGGCTTCCTCTTATACAAGCATCATCTAAAGAGGATCACCAGCTGACAACACCAAGCATTATCATTGTATCCTGAACCATCGATTCCATATCCCTAATGCATTAGCAGCTGTCCACACCCCATGACAATATTCTCCCTTCAAAACCGAATAAACAGTAAAATAAGAGTCACATGAATATATTGTTGAAGAAGAAAAAGCAGATAATATACAATGTAAAGCCAAAAATTTTTACAATAAAAACAAGCTCTTACCTCAAGGAAATGTTACATCATTCAAGAGCAGAGTCCCAACTCCTTCCGCCCAATAGCATTGCTGGAAAACATGTCCCATCGTTATCATTGATTTTGACAGACAACTAGCTCAGAGCCACAGACCACAACTAGGCCTGACTGTCCGAAATTCCGAGGCACAACAGACAACAAGAGCTCCTCGTGTGCAGCAGAGCAAATAACTCGTGATGGTACAAGAGGGGAGCATTCAACCCAAGAACCATGTCCTAGATCTCACCAACACAAAGATTCACAAACCACACAACTCCTTAATCCTGCTTATCACTATCATCTGCATGCAGCCCCCAAGCAAATAAGTCTCAGATGACAAGACATCACCACATCCGCTACCTCCTTCTCGCAGCCTAATGCTTCACCGCTAATTTGGAGGGAATGGCCGTGTGTCATTACTAATGGGAATCATCACCATCCGTCACCTCCGTCTCAAACAAGCATCAAAGCTTGGAATTTGAGTTACTTCTGAACTTCACTATGGTACACCAGCAAGATAGGCACGCTCCTCCGCCACTATCATATAGTCTTCAACTGAATGCTAACGCCTCCACATCATTGCTAACATCCCCTCACGTCAATGCAGGTCATCCCCAACATCAACTACTTCCTCACCGACATCACCTGCCTCCATAACTAAACCTAATGTCACATTGCACATCCACGTAATAGAATCTAAATCGAGTGGTGATAATTGTATTCCACCTTTGCAGAATTTTTGAATGACGGGACTATGTTCAACACCCTCTAGCTACACTTCTTTTCGTATATAGTCACGCACATCCGACACCACACACTCCTCATAGACCGAAAAACAAAGTTAAATGATGGGGGTTCAATGATGACATCTCTGATGTCTAGCTGAAGCTCGCTCTTCAGGAACAGCTGATCGCCGCGATTTATTGGCCGCTTGCATAGCCAATATACGCTTACTGTTTCACCCACCACGGATAACTTGATCCTGGAAGAAAGACGGGTGGCAACCAAATTTCTTCCCACTCCTTCACAACCAACTTTTTCCTCGACTGCTGGTTTGTGCTTTAGCAGCTCGCCGGGTTACTGGTCGCAATTTAGCAGATGTGTCAATTCTATAGCCTACTGGCCTTTCTTATCATCTTTCGGGATTTATAAGTTCCGCCTGCTCTAAGTGCATCTGCATGCAAGATAAAAACTGAGTCCCTCCTATTGCTTAAGAGGCTTTTGATGAACATCCGCCAACATAATCTCTAAAATTTGATTTCAAAACAAGACACAACAGTGGGTAACAATGTGAGGAACAATAGGCACACCAATGTAAATAGTATCACATAAATGTTGGACAATAGTAGAATGACAAAGCAAAGAATAAAATAACAAAGGAATAACAAAGACACCAATGTATTGGTATCAAATAATAAAGAAGTAGTAGTAGAATAACAAAGAGAATAACAAAGGAGTAACACCTTGGAATGAAAACTAGGAATAATAAATGAATTTATTTGAGGAAAACCGGCAAATAATAAATGGAATAATGGTAAAATAACAAGAAAGATGACAACTAATGCTCGAGGACACAACATAATAACATTTTAGAATGATTCGTTTTAAAACAATCAGTCAGGCGAAGGCCACCGCCATGGATCGTACTCTTTGCTCATCCGAAGAATATCACTTAGATCCGCATCAAGACATCGACGCTGAGTACGTTGACTGCAGCCAACGAGGTTTGGGCGAGACAACGGGAAAGCAGGTCAACGCTCCCCTGTGCTGCCCAGAGCACCAAAGAATGACTCACGTAACCTCTCATTGAAATACTTAAAATCCCAATGTTTAATGAGCTAAGAAATTATTCACCTCGATCACCGCTAAAGAAGTAATTCGTGAAAATAGGTAATAGCCAACAAAGACTACACTACAACGAATATTTTTCCTCCCGATAAGGGCTTCACGATTTAAGCCGCCAAGTCTCGCAGAAGACAAAACTGACACCACTAAGTCCCTCTCTGATCCCAGAACATCTTACACAAACGCTTAGAAGTCTAAGATCACACATAACCCTATTACCAGAGCAAGGAAACAATTTATACGGTGCGTAACAAAAGTCTTCTTAAACTCATCGTCCGGCAAACCGCAGGACTCTGTAGCAGCCTCCCGAATCCCTTTGTTAAGTGGTATCCCACTTTCATATCGCTATACCATACTTCACGCTGCCACGCCCAAAGCTTCTCCTTCCGGTCCCAGAACCAGTAGAAACCCGAAGAATAACCGAACCACTAAGGTGACTAGACTAAAATTCAAATACATCGTGGCACATCATCTGCATTAGCCCTGAATTTCTTGCTTCTAGAGTATTTCTTAAAATACTTCCCCACCCTAAAAGCATATATAAACTCCCTAACATGGTAATGGGGAGTAAAGAAAGCTTCCAACCTGGGCAGAAACCCCTAATCCCATTTCCTCCTCAACAGCCTCCTTCTCGCTTCCCGGTGAGGGCTTCAATAAACTTGTAAAGAAAAGCAGTCGATGCTAGCCTAGTAAATGGATCTATGACTGCATGCACAAAAGGGGAAAAATATACAATGCATTAAAAACATTTAAAGATAATATAAGTAAAAGCAGCAGAATAATAGCAAAATAACAAGAGAGCATCAAAAATAACACGTAACAGAATATAATAATAGCTAAATAACAAAGTCAATTAGTCAATCAATTAAAATGATGAAAAGTATTACAATTATATAGGTACCGGAATTTTTGGGGTCTTCAAAAAGAGGAGCTCTGTATATAATTTTACATAAGTTTTATATTAATATATAAAAATGTTAAAATATGGATTAGGAATTACTCAACGGAGTCTCGCCTGCTCAAATAAAAGATATTTTTTTGTCCTCCTATCATATATATTATAAGATCATCATATATATTATAAGACTTGTAATAAGATAAAAAAATATATATATATAGGAACAAAACCATCTTTAACTTTAAAATGGTAATGCAAAAAAAGATAATTTGTTAAGGAGTGAAAAAAGCTTTTGGGGATAGAGGGACTTGAACCCTCACGATTTTAAAAGTCGACGGATTTTCCTCTTACTATAAATTTCATTGTTGTCGATATTGACATGTAGAACGGACTCTATCTTTATTCTCATCCGATTAATCGGTTCTTCACAAGATCTATCGGACTATGGAGTGAGTGTGAATGTTTTGATGAATAAATATGGATTCCACTTTTAACTTGTAATCGATTCACAACAATTCTTGCATTTTAAATTTCCTATTATAAATCTCTACTATATATAAAATACTATATTATTTTATATATCTCAAAATTAGAAAAAAAAAATACTGAACAGATTTAGGTTGTCATTAATCATTTCAGTACGTATATTCTTCACCCTTTTTCTTGGTTTGGAATTTAGAGGGAAGAAGTCTTATACTTATAACAACACAGTCAACCCCATTTGTTAGAACAACTCCCTTTGAGTCTCTGCACCTATCCTTTTTTTCTTGCTTTCTTAATACCTTTTTTTGCTTTTGAAAAAAGGAGTTGGCTCAGGATTGCCCTTTTTTTTAATTCCAGGGTTTCTCTGAATTTGAAAGTTTTCACTTAGTAGGTTTCCATACTAAGGCTCAAGCCAATTAAGTCCGTAGCGTCTACCGATTTCGCCATATCCCCATTATATTTTATAAAATTAGGACCCCAATGGGATGTCCCCCCCTTCCGTACCTCTCGCATTTTTTAGATTTTATACAGATTAATATACCGAAAAGTTTTTTCCTCTTTTTTTTCTATTTAATTTCTATTGGAAAGACTATAAATTTGAAACTTGCTTTGGTCTAATCCGAAATGATTCTATCATTTCTGTAGGTACAATTCAATATAGATGAAGAGAGAGCATATATACGCTTCTTTCCTTTATGCAGTTTTTAATACTCAAAGGATCGATTCTTTGTTTTTCGTATTCGTCTCTGAATGAAAATAGAATATTATTTTTTATATTATTATAATCTATAATCTGGATTTCATTTTTCTTGATTTATTTCTATTTTTTTTTAGGTTTTCTTGGGGCAGACCCCTAAAATAACATAACTAAAAAAATATCTATTCATTATAGCTATAATGAAAATTTTCATAATGCATTTTTTTCAATTACTAGCCCTCATTTCTCATTATAATCTAATTTATATATTAGTTAGCAGATATAATAATGATTTCAATTTAAATAGAATTATATAATAGAATAAAATTGTTCTAGATGAAAAATAAAAAATCTATAGAAATATAAATAAACTCGATTTTATATTTCCTTTTTTTATTTATATAATTTATATCATAAAAGAATAAAAATGAATAAGCTTAAACTAAGACATAGTTTTTATGTATGTCGAATTTCTATGAGCCCGCTTAGCTCAGAGGTTAGAGCATCGCATTTGTAATACGATGGTCATCGGTTAAATTCCGATAGTCGGCTTTTTCTTATTTTTTTTTTATCTTTATCAAAGAACAAATAATAATGGTGCCCTTTCGTCAAAAGGTAATTGATCAAAAAGTTATTGATATATATATATATATATATATGTATATATATGTATATATGTATGTATATATATATATGTGTATATATATATGTATATATATATATATATATATATGTATATATACATATATACATATATACATATATACATATATATATATATATATATATCACCATAATGAGACACAATCCCTAAGAAGATCCGAATAGTGCAAAACACTTTGCAACTTCTCAAGCTTTGATATCTCTCTTTGTAATACCCCGTAATTGTAGAGCATGGTCAAAGGTTTGGTCAACATCATTTTATTAAAATGTGATTTATGGAAATGGATATTTTATATTTTAATTATTTATTAATTATTGAGACGTGTAATTATGAGACGGAAAATAATATTAAACAATACATAATAATATATGACGGAGGATGTATACATATGACGCATACTAGTATAAGTATATATAGTGATGGTATTATACGATAAATAAAGTAACAAGTATTTTATACGGTATTGGAGTATAAGATAATAATAATAATAATATTATTACCTAATAAGATAAGGAAAGTTCCTCCACATACCTATTAGTATAAATAGGACCCTCTAGCTATTCTTTTGTCACTTGTATTCACATAAATCACAATTAAAAGTAAGAGAGAGAAATAAGAAGAAAAAGGGAGCTTTACATCTATTTTACAACCGTCTTAAGGTAACCGTCTCATAAATTCAT
The DNA here is from genome assembly GCF_048544455.1 of Silene latifolia. Lineage (NCBI taxonomy): Eukaryota > Viridiplantae > Streptophyta > Magnoliopsida > Caryophyllales > Caryophyllaceae > Silene > Silene latifolia. The sequence continues at coordinate 237,827,586 of NC_133538.1, forward strand.
AAATTCTTTCTTATAATTGAATTGATAAAATAATATGTTGACTCGACTCAAGACCCGACCTTGACCATTGACCCGACCTAGTCTGACCCGTTGACTTAGTTTGGCCGTTGACCCGTATCATAAAATTTAGGGCATAATTTATAATAGTGTATTTGTTATTTTTGGGCCGAAATAGGAGACCCAACATCCTACCCTTTGGACTGATACAACCTGATTGACTCATGGGTAGGACTGAGGTGTCGTGTGGGGGTTGTGGTGGTGGTGTAGTCGGCGGAGATAGGGGTGGCAGTCGGTGGTGGCGAGGTGTATTGCGGGTACAGGACGCAAGGTTGTTATATGATTAAACCGAGACTCTGATTACTTTTGTGACCCGTGTACCCGACTCGTTTCAACCAGGGGTTATGGGCGGTTGTCAGGGGGGTCGAGGGTAGATATAGGGCGGCTGTTAGGTTAGAAGCGTGGTGGTTGTTGGTGGTTTCAGGCCGTGTTTGGTATTGTTGTCAGGCTGCTACTGTTATTGCTACGTGGTGGTTATCGTGTTGGTGTTGGAACGCGCGTGGCTGAGCGTGGTGGCTATGGGGGGTAGGTGCGGCGGCTGTGACAGGTTGTGGTGGTGCTGCTACTGTTTCGTGGTGGTGATTGGCTGGTGAAGAAGAAACGCGGGTTTTCGGTATTGTTGTTAGGTGTCGTGGTTGTGTCGAGAGAGGAGGAAGGATGTATGTGGTGTTGAGGGTGGTGGTCGTGCAGGTGGTGATGGTCAAGGTTTAGGTGAGGCTTGGTGGTGGGTTCGAGTGGAGTTTGAAGGAGGAAGGTGTTAGCTTGGTGTGGGCTTGATGGTTGTAGTGTGGTGGTAAGCTGTAGTGGTCAGGCGTGGCTGAGCATAGTGGTTTGGTGTTGGGTGGTCAGGCTTGGCTGAGGTGGTGGCTACCACGGCCTGACTTGGTCGTGGGTATTGAGTCGTGGAAAAAACAATGGGTTGAAGGCTTGGGTTGTGTGGGATTGTTTTGGAGTCGGGTTTAATTTATTTGTTCATTAAGTCGGGAATTTAATCAAGTTTAGTTAAGATAAGTCGGGATAATTAGTTAATGAGTTATTAACCCGAATTTAATTAATTAGTTTATATAATGAATTATTATTAGAATGTAATTATTGTTTATTATTATTATTATTTATTTATTTAGGTATCGACCTTGTGAGACGGTAATATTACTACTACTTGATTCGTTTGCTTGCTATTCGGATTGTTTAAGGAAGGTTTTGGCATTATTATTTCGCTTGCTTGACTCGGAATTAGCTATTGAGGTAGGATAGCTACTCAATCACTTTACTGTTTACTTGAATGATATTATCTGATTGTATTGGTCGAATTGTTTGGAATTGTGATGGATGATAAATGGTTGTTGGTTGGTTGCTTTGAGATGATTTAATTATTGACTACCTCAGCTCGTGACTGAGATGATTTTATTATTGAGTACCTCAGCTCGTGACTGAGATGATTATATTGATTATTGGATTCCTCATCTTCGTGTCTGAGATGGTAAGAAATTGTGTTGGTCAATTGTTTGCATTTTCATATCATGAGCACTTGCATTGGATACCCAAGAACTGGTTCTGCAGGACCTGTTCTGGGATGATGTGACTACCTCAACTTCGGTTGGGATGATGAGACTACCCCGGCCAGGGATTGGCGTGATGAACGAGAGCGTCGGAGGATTGATCATGAGCACACATTGCATTTGCATTTAATATTGTTCTTGTATCCATTTATTATGGTTGTTTGGCTATTCCTACTCAACCTCGTGGTTGACAGTGTATTCGTGAACACCTATGGTGAACCTTAATGGGGAGCAGATTTGACAGGTACTAAAGATTAGCTGACTTGGGAGCATTGGGACGTAAGCACGACTTGGACCATAGTTGTTGTCTAGATCACTTAGTTGACTTATACAACTTTATTTATGTAGTTTCCGCTGCGTAGTATATTGTAATGTTAAGGTTTAAATTTAATCGGTTGGCAATGTAATAAAACCATTATTTCAGTTAAAGTTATAAAAGTACTTTGGTTTGTTTTAATTTGTATCATTTACCTCGGGCAACCGAGATGGTAATAGTCCTATTTATTGGGAATGTCTTGCTAAAAGGCTCCTAAATAAATTGGGATTTTACAAAGTGGTATCAGAGCAAAACGATCCGCAGGCCTAAACCAAAGAACAATAATGAATGTAGGATGTGTCTAATAAAATGAACCCCGGATAGAAACTATTAGGAGCCCCTCTTAGTAAGGTCAGGAAAGCGTGCCTAAGTCGTACCTTGGCCCTTTCAGTTTTGAACCGCTTACCTTGAGAGATATTACAGTGTGGGTTAATTTAAAATCAAAATTGTTTATTGTGCGTTGGATGTTTTTGTTACCTCATTTGAATGTTGTTGTTGATTGCGGTTACGGGGGGCATAACCTTGTTTTTCGGAGGAAGGATGTGATATGATTTCTTTTAAGCGTTAGTATAAGCATGTGGGTATGGTAAATGTATTTTTACATGTGTGTGGGAGACGTAAGTATGATTAAACGTGTAAAGTATTAATTATTGTGTGAAATTGTGAAGAATGTGATTTTGGTTGATTTCGCGAAATTTTACCCTTGATTGTTTTGGCTGCCATTTAATGCCTGTTTTAAATCCTTGTACAAAATTTTTATGTGTGATAATTTTGTGAGTTATATTTCATATGCCACTAGTCTCGTGCTTAAATAGTATACGGTTTAGGAGAAATAAATATTTTAGTGGACAGTGGTCAGAATATTCCTGTACAATGATGTTTTCGTTCCATGATTTTGTAAAAATTGTCATTTAAAAACTACTTATTTATTAGGTATGATTCCAACTCCACTGTTTAAAAGATTCGTATATGTTTCTAAATTGATAAGCCACGTTGCAAGAAAATATATTGACATTTTATAATGATTTTTACAAGTTGACCTAAGTTTCTGACAAGTTGCTGTAAAATTTCTGTTTCTACCAAATAATTTGTAAAATGCATTATAAATTGACCTTATTATTTTTGACTTGATTCTATCTCTCATGAATTGTTAACTCTCTGTATTTACTAAAAAGTATAAGCAATCAAGTAGTAATTATGTTATTATTTATTAATGACTTTTAGAAGATGTAACATGTTTCTTAGCCTTGAAAAAAGTAAGTTTAGTTTTGTTTCTTATCTTTTGCACATTGATATTTTGATGTTGTAAATTATGTGAAGTAGGATGACATGTCTAGTGATATGCGGAATGTGTTCCCTAAGTCTATATATATGTTCACATTAATTGCATCCATGTTTAAGTTAGATATCATTATTAATTATGCGTATTTTGTTATAGATTATTATTTATTCTGGCAATATATTCGTCGGTAGTTAAGTTTAAATAAAGTTAGTTTGAGTATACTATATGTTGTGGTTTTGCTATTTAGAAGTAAATCAAAGATTTTGTTATTCATTTAGCCATTAATTGATGTTATGTTGGAAATAATAGTTTTCTTATGTTACAATGTGTATTTCATGTTTTGTGACGTTACAAAAATGGTTTGGTTGTTCCTATTGTTTGTTATTCCGAACTTCGAGGACGAAGTTTATTTTTTAGGGGGAAGGAATGTAATACTACAAAAGTTTTGAGTTATTATTGTGATACCTTGTAATAAGACTGGTGTGGTTGATAATCGTAAACTGGATAATTGTGTTATCATAAGTTGGATTGTGCTCGGTTATGTGGATGCTTATAAGTGTTGTGGTAGTAGTTATGGGCAAACTTCGGGACGAAGTTCTTTTTAAGGAGGGAAGACTGTAATACCCCGTAGTTGTAGAGCATGGTCAAAGGTTTGGTCAACATCATTTTATTAAAATGTGATTTATGGAAATGGATATTTTATATTTTAATTATTTATTAATTATTGAGACGTGTAATTATGAGATGGGAAATAATAATTCAACAATACATAATAATATATGACAGAGGATGTATACATATGACGCATACTAGTATAAGTATATATAGTGACGTTATTATAAGATAAATAAGGTAACAAGTATTTTATACGGTATTGGAGTATAAGATAATAATAATAATAATAATAATAATAATAATAATAATAATAATAATAATAATAATAATAATAATAATAATAATAATAATAATAATAATAATAATAATAATAATAATAATAATAATAATAATAATAATAATAATAATAATAATAATAATAATAATAATAATAATAATACCTAATAAGATAAGGAAAGTTCCTCCACATAACTATTAGTATAAATAGGACCCTCTAGTTATTCTTTTGTCACTTGTATTCACATAAATCAAAATTAAAAGTAAGAGAGAGAAATAGGAAGAAAAAGGGAGCTTTACATCTATTTTACAACCGTCTTAAGGTAACTGTCTCATAAATTCATAAATTCTTTCTTATAATTGAATTGATAAAATAATATGTTGACTCCACTCAAGACCCGACCTTGACCATTGACCCGACCTAGTCTGACCCGTTGACTTAGTTTGGCCCTTGACCCGTATCATAAAATTTAGGGCATAATTTATAATAGTGTATTTGTTATTTTTGGGCCGAAATAGAAGACCCAACATCCTACCTTTTGGACTGATTCAACCTGATTGACTCGTGGGTAGGACTGAGGTGTCGTGTGGGGGTTGTGATGGTCATGGTTTAGGTGAGGCTTGGTGGTGGGTTCGAGTGGAGTTTGAAGGAGGAAGGTGTTAGCTTGGTGTGGGCTTGATGGTTGTAGCGTGGTGGTAGGCTGTGGTGGTCAGACGTGGCTGAGCGTGGTGGTTTGGTGTTGGGTGGTCAGGCGTGGCTGAGGTGGTGGCTGCCACGGCCTGATTTGGTTGTGGGTATTGAGTCGTGGAAAACAAAATGGGTTGAAGGCTTGGGTTGTGTGGGATTGTTTTGGAGTCGGGTTTAATTTATTTGTTCATTAAGTCGGGAATTTAATCAAGTTTAGTTAAGATAAGTCAGGATAATTAGTTAATTAGTTATTAACCCGGATTTAATTAATTAGTTTATATAATGAATTATTATTAGAATGTAATTATTGTTTATTATTATTATTTATTTATTTAGGTATCGACCTTGTGAGACGGTAATATTACTACTACTTGATTCCTGTGCTTGCTATTCGGATTGTTGAAGGAGGTTTTGGCATTATTATTTCGCTTGCTTGACTCGGAATTCGCTATTGAGGTAGGATAGCTACTCAATCACTTTACTGTTTACTTGAATGATATTATCTGATTGTATTGGTCGAATTGTTTGGAATTGTGATGGATGATATATGGTTGTTGGTTGGTTGCTTTGAGATGATTTAATTATTGACTACCTCAGCTCGTGACTGAGATGATTTGATTATTGACTACCTCAGCTCGTGACTGAGATGATTATATTGATTATTGGATTTCTCAGCTTGGTGTCTGAGATGGTAAGAAATTGTGTTGCTCAATTGTTTGAATTTTCATATCATGAGCACTTGCATTGGATACCTCAGAACTGGTTTTGCAGGACCTGTTCTGGGATGATGTGACTACCTCAACTTCGGTTGGGATGATGAGACTACCCCGGCCATGGATTGGCAGGATGAACGGGAGCGTCGGAGGATTGATCATGAGCATAAATTGCATTTGTATTTAATATTGTTCTTGTATCCATTTATTGTGGTTGTTTGGCTATTCCTACTCAACCTCGTTGTTGACAGTGTATTCGTGAACACCTGAGGTGAACCTTAATGGGGAGCAGATTTGACAGGTACTAAAGATTAGCTGACTTGGGAGCATTAGGACGTAAGCACGACTTGGACCATAGTTGTTGTCTAGATCACTTAGTTGACTTATACAATTTTATTTATGTAGTTTCCGATGCGTAGTATATTGTAATGTTAAGGTTTAAATTTAATCGGTTGGCAATATAATAAAACCATTATTTCAGTTAAAGTTATTAAAGTACTTTGGTTTGTTTTAATTTGTATCATTTACCTCGGGCAACCGAGATGGTAACAGTTCTATTTATTGGGAATGTTTTGCTAAAGGGCTCCTAAATAAATTGGGGTGTTAAAAAGTGGATATCAGAGCAAAACGATCCTCAGGCCTAAACCAATGTACGATAATGAATGTAGGATGTGTCTAACAAAATGAACCCCGGATAGAAACTGTTAGAAGCCCCTCTAGGTACGGTTAGGAAAGCGCGCCTAATTCGTACCTTGGCCCTTTCAGTTTTGAACCGGTTACCTTGAGAGATATTACAGTGTAGGGTAATTTAAAATCAAAATTGTTTATTGTGCCTTGGAAGTTTTTGTTACCTTATTTGAATGTTGTTGTTGATTGCGGTTACGGGGGGCATAACCTTGTTTTTCGGAGGAAGGATGTGATATGATTTCTTTTAAGAATTAGTATAAGCATGTGGGTATGGGAAAAGTATTTTACCATGTTTGTGGGAGACGTAAGTATGATTAAACATGTAAAGTATTAATTATTGTGTGGAATTGTGAAGAATGTGATTTTGGTTGATTTCGCGAAATTTTACCCTTGATTGTTTTGGCTGCCATTTACTGCCTGTTTAAAATCCTTGTATGAAATTTTTATGTGTGATACCCTTGTGAGTTATCTTTCATATGCCACTGATCTCGTGCTTAAATAGTATACGGTTTAGGAGAAATAAATATTTTAGTAGACAGTGGTCAGAATATTCCGGTACAATGATGTTTTCGTTCCATGATTTTGTAAAAATTGTCATTTAAAAACTACTCATTGATTAGGTATGATTGCAACTCCACTGTTTAAAATATTCTTATATGTTTCTAAATTGATAAGCCATGCTGTAAGAAAATATTTTGACATTTTATATTGATTTTTACAAGTTGACCTAAGTTTCTGACAAAGTTGCTGTAAAATTTCTGTTTCGACCAAATAATTTGTAAAATGCATTATAAATTGACCTTATGAGTTTTGACTTGATTCTTTCTTTCATGAATTGTTAACTCTCTGTATTTTCTAAAAAGTATAAGCAATCAAGAAGTAATCATGTTATTATTATTAATGACTTTTAGAAGATGTAACATGTTTCTTAGCCTTGAAAAAAGTAAGTTTAGTTTTGTTTCTTATCTTTTGCACATTGATATTTTGATGTTGTAAATTATGTGAAGTAGGATGACATGTCTAGTGATATGCGAAATGTGTTCCCTAAGTCTATATATATGTTCACATTAATTGCATCCATGTTTAAGTTAGATATCATTATTGAGAAAAGATTAACTAATTAATTATGCGTATTTTGTTATAGGTTATTATTTATTCTGGCAATATATTCGTCGGTAGTTAAGTTTAAATAAAGTTAGTTTGAGTATACTATATGTTGTGGTTTTGCTATTTAGAAGTAAATCAAAGATTTTGTTATTCATTTAGCCATTAATTGATGTTATGTGGGAAATAATAGTTTTCTTATGTTACAATGTGTGTTTCATGTTTTGTGACGTTACAAAAATGGTTTGGTTGTTCCTATTGTTTGTTATTCCGAACTTCGAGGACGAAGTTTATTTTTTTGGAGGAAGGAATGTAATACTACAAAAGTTTTGAGTTATTATTGTGATACCTTGTAATAAGACTGGTGTGGTTGATAATCGTAAAATGGATAATTGTGTTATCATAAGTTGGATTGTGCTCGGTTATGTGGATGCTTATAAGTGTTGTGGTAGTAGTTATGGGCAAACTTCGGGACGAAGTTCTTTTTAAGGAGGGAAGACTATAATACCCCGTAATTGTAGAGCATGGTCAAAGGTTTGGTCAAAATCATTTTATTAAAATGTGATTTATGGAAATGGATATTTTATATTTTAATTATTTATTAATTATTGAGTTGTGTAATTATGAGACGGGAAATAATAATTAAACAATACATAATAATATATGACGGAGGATGTATACATATGACGCATACTAGTATAAGTATATATAGTGACGGTATTATACGATAAATAAGGTAACAAGTATTTTATACGGTATTGGAGTATAAGATAATAATAATAATATTACCTAATAAGATAAGGAAAGTTCCTCCACATAACTATTAGTATAAATAGGACCCTCTAGCTAGTCTTTTGTCACTTGTATTCACATAAATCAAAATTAAAAGTAAGAGAGAGAAATAAGAAGAAAAAGGGAGCTTTACATCTATTTTACAACCGTCTTAAGGTAACCGTCTCATAAATTCATAAATTCTTTCTTATAATTGAATTGATAAAATAATATGTTGACTCGACTCAAGACCTGACCTTGACCATTGACCCGACCTAGTCTGACCCGTTGACTTAGCTTGGCCCTTGACCCGTATCATAAAATTTAGGGCATAATTTATAATAGTGTATTTGTTATTTTTGGGCCGAAATAGGAGACCCAACATCCTACCTTTTGGACTGATTCAACCTGATTGACTCGTGGGTAGGACTAAGGTGTCGTGTGGGGGTTGTGCTGGTGGTGTAGTCGGCGGAGATAGGGGTGGCAGTCGGTGGTGGCGAGGTGTTTTGCGGGTACAGGTCGCAGGGTTGTTATATTATTAAACCGAGACTCTGATACCTTTTGTGACCCGTGTACCCGACTCGTTTGACCCACGGGTTATGGGCGGTTGTCAGGGTGGTCGAGGGTAGATGTAAGGCGGCTGTTAGGTTAGAAGCGCGGTTGTTGTTGGTGGTTTCAGGCCGTGTTTGGTATTGTTGTCAGGCTGCTGCTGTTATTGCTACGTGGTGGTTGTCGTGTTGGTGTTCGGACGCGCGTGGCTGAGCGTGGTGGCTATAGGTGGTAGGCGCGGCGGCTCTGAGAGATTGTGGTGGTGCTGCTACTGTTTCGTTGTGGTGATTGGCTGGTGAAGAAGAAATGCGGGTTTTCGGTATTGGTTTTAGGTGTCGTGGTTGTGTCGAGAGAGGAGGCATGATGTAGGTGGTGTTGAGGGTGTTGGTCGTGCAGGTGGTGAAGGGATATAGGTGAGGTGGGAGGTGGTGATGGTCACGGTTTAGGTGAGGCTTGGTGGTGGGTTCGAGTGGAGTTTGAAGGAGGAAGGTGTTAGCTTGGTGTGGGCTTGATGGTTGTAGCGTGGTGGTAGGCTGTGGTGGTCAGACGTGGCTGAGCGTGGTGGTTTGGTGTTGGGTGGTCAGGCGTGGCTGAGGTGGTGGCTGCCACGGCCTGACTTGGTTGTGGGTATTGAGTCGTGGAAAACAAAATGGGTTAAAGGCTTGGGTTGTGTGGGATTGTTTTGGAGTCGGGCTTAATTTATTTGTTCATTAAGTCGGGAATTTAATCAAGTTTAGTTAAGATAAGTCGGGATAATTAGTTAATGAGTTATTAACCCGGATTTAATTAATTACTTTATATAATGAATTATTATTAGAATGTAATTATTGTTTATTATTATTATTTATTTATTTAGGTATCGACCTTGCGAGACGGTAATATTACTACTACTTGATTCGTGTGCTTGCTATTCGGATTGTTGAAGGAGGTTTTGGCATTATTATTTCGCATGCTTGACTCGGAATTTGCTATTGAGGTAGGATAGCTACTCAATCACTTTACTGTTTACTTGAATGATATTATCTGATTGTATTGGTCGAATTGTTTGGAATTGTGATGGATGATATATTGTTGTTGGTTGGTTGCTTTGAGATGATTTAATTATTGACTACCTCAGCTCGTGACTGAGATGATTTGATTATTGACTACCTCAGCTCGTGACTGAGATGATTATATTGATTATTGGATTCCTTAGCTTGGTGTCTGAGATGGTAAGAAATTGTGTTGCTCAATTGTTTGCATTTTCATATCATGAGCACTTGCATTGGATACCTCAGAACTGGTTCTGCAGGACCTGTTCTGGGATGATGTAACTACCTCAACTTCGGTTGGGATGATGAGACTACCCCGGCCAAGGATTGGCAGGATGAACGGGAGCGTCAGAGGATTGATCATGAGCATAAATTGCATTTGCATTTAATATTGTTCTTGTATCCATTTATTGTTGTTGTTTGGCTATTCCTACTCAACCTCGTGGTTGACAGTGTATTCGTGAACACCTGTGGTGAACCTTAATGGGGAGCAGATTTGAGAGGTACTAAAGATTAGCTGACTTGGGAGCATTAGGACGTAAGCACGAGTTGGACCATAGTTGTTGTCTAGATCACTTAGTTGACTTATACAACTTTATTTATGTAGTTTCCGATGCGTAGTATATTATAATGTTAAGGTTTAAATTTAATCGGTTGGCAATATAATAAAACCATTATTTCAGTTAAAGTTGTTAATGTACTTTGGTTTATTTTAATTTGTATCATTTACCTCGGGCAACCGAGATGGTAACAGTCCTATTTATTGGGAATGTCTTGCTAAAGGGCTCCTAAATAAATTGGGGTGTTACAAAGTGGTATCAGAGCAAAACGATCCTCAGGCCTAAACCAATGAACAATAATGGATGTAGGATGTGTCTAACAAAATGAACCCCGGATAGAAACTGTTAGGAGCCCCTCTTAGTACGGTTAGGAAAGCGTGCCTAATTCGTACCTTGGCCCTTTCAGTTTTGAACCGGTTACCTTGAGAGATATTACACTGTAGGGTAATTTAAAATCAAAATTGTTTATTGTGCCTTGGAAGTTTTTGTTACCTTATTTGAATGTTGTTGTTGATTGCGGTTACGGGGGGGCATAACCTTGTTTTTCGGAGGAAGGATGTGATATGATTTCTTTTAAGCATTAATATAAGCATGTGGGTATGGGAAAAGTATTTTGACATGTTTGTGGGAGACGTAAGTATGATTAAACATGTAAAGTATTAATTGTTGTGTGGAATTGTGAAGAATGTGATTTTGGTTGATTTCGCGAAATTTTACCCTTGATTGTTTTGGCTGCCATTTACTGCCTGTTTAAAATCCTTGTACGAAATTTTTATGTGTGATACCCTTGTGAGTTAGCTTTCATATGCCACTGGGCCTGTGCTTAAATAGTATACGGTTTAGGAGAAATAAATATTTTAGTATACAGTGGTCAGAATATTCCGGTACAGTGATGTTTTCGTTCCATGATTTTGTAAAAATTGTCATTTAAAAACTACTTATTGATTAGGTATGATTGCAACTCCACTGTTTAAAATATTCGTATATGTTTCTAAATTGATAAGCCACGTTGTAAGAAAATATTTTGACATTTTATATTGATTTTTACAAGTTGACCTAAGTTTTTGACAAGTTGCAGTAAAATTTCTGTTTCGACCAAATAATTTGTAAAATGCATTATAAATTGACCTTATGAGTTTTGACTTGATTCTTTCTCCCATGAATTGTTAACTCTCTGTATTTTCTAAAAAGTATAATCAATCAAGAAGTAATTATGTTATTATTTATTAATGACTTTTAGAAGATGTAACATGTTTCTTAGCCTTGAAAAAAGTAAGTTTAGTTTTGTTTCTTATCTTTTGCACATTGATATTTTGATGTTGTAAATTATGTGAAGTAGGATGACATGTCTAGTGATATGCAGAATGTGTTCCCTAAGTCTATATATATGTTCACATTAAATGCATCCATGTTTAAGTTAGATATCATTATTGAGAAAAGATTAACTAATTAATTATGCGTATTTTGTTATAGATTATTATTTATTCTGGCAATATATTCGTCGGTAGTTAAGTTTAAATAAAGTTAGTTTGAGTATACTATATGTTGTGGTTTTGCTATTTAGAAGTAAATCAAAGATTTTGTTATTCATTTAGCCATTAATTGATGTTATGTTGGAAATAATAGTTTTCTTATGTTACAATGTGTGTTTCATGTTTTGTGACGTTACAACAATGGTTTGGTTGTTCCTATTGTTTGTTATTCCGAACTTCGAGGACGAAGTTTATTTTTTAGGGGGAAGGAATGTAATACTACAAAATTTTGAGTTATTATTGTGATACCTTGTAATAAGAGTGGTGTGGTTGATAATCGTAAACAGGATAATTGTGTTATCCTAAGTTAGATTGTGCTCGGTTATGTGGATGCTTATAAGTGTTGTGGTAGTAGTTATGGGCGAACTTCGGGACGAAGTTCTTTTTATGGAGGGAAGACTGTAATACCCCGTAATTGTAGAGCATGGTCAAAGGTTTGGTCAACATCATTTTATTAAAATGTGATTTATGGAAATGGATATTTTATATTTTAATTATTTATTAATTATTGAGACGCGTAATTATGAGACGGGAAATAATAATTAAACAATACATAATAATATATGACGGAGGATGTATACATATGATGCATACTAGTATAAGTATATATAGTGACGGTATTATACGATAAATAAGGTAACAAGTATTTTATACGGTATTGGAGGATAAGATAATAATAATAATAATAATAATAATACCTAATAAGATAAGGAAAGTTCCTCCACATACCTATTAGTATAAATAGGACCCTCTAGCTATTCTTTTGTCACTTGTATTCACATAAATCGCAATTAAAAGTAAGAGAGAGAAATAAGAAGAAAAAGGGAGCTTTACATCTATTTTACAACCGTCTTAAGGTAACCGTCTCATAAATTCATAAATTCTTTCTTATAATTGAATTGATAAAATAATATGTTGACTCGACTCAAGACCCGACCTTGACCATTGACCCGATCTTGTCTGACCCGTTGACTTAGTTTGGTCGTTGACCCGTATCATAAAATTTAGGGCATAATTTATAATAGTGTATTTGTTATTTTTGGGCCAAAATAGGAGACCCAACATCCTACCCTTTGGACTGATTCAACCTGATTGACTTGTGGGTAGGACTGAGGTGTCGTGTGGGGGTTGTCCTGGTGGTGTAGTCGGCGGAGATAGGGGTGGCAGTCAGTGGTGGCGAGGTGTTTTGCGGGTACAGGTCGCAGGGTTGTTATATGATTAAACCGAGACTCTGATACCTTTTGTGACCCGTGTACCCGACTCGTTTGACCCAGGGGTTATGGGCGGTTGTCAGGGTGGTCGAGGGTAGATGTAGGGCGGCTGTTAGGTTAGAAGCGTGGTGGTTGTTGGTGGTTTCAGGCCGTGTTTGGTATTGTTGTTAGGTTGCTGCTGTTATTGCTACGTGGTGGTTGTCGTGTTGGTGTTGGGACGCACGTGGCTGAGCGTGGTGGCTATGGGTGGTAGGTGAGGCGGCTCTGAGAGGTTGTGGTGGTGCTGCTATTGTTTCGTGGTTGTGATTGGCTGGTGAAGAAAAAATGCGGGTTTTCGGTATTGTTGTTAGGTGTCGTGGTTTTGTCGAGAGAGGAGGCATGATGTAGGTGGTGTTGAGGGTGGTGGTCGTGCAGGTGGTGACGGGTTATAGGTGAGGTGAGAGGTGGTGATGGTCACGGTTTAGGTGAGGCTTGGTGGTGGGTTCGAGTGGAGTTTGAAGGAGGAAGGTGTTAGTTTGGTGTGGGCTTGATGGTTGTAGCGTGGTGGTAGGCTGTGGTGGTCAGGCGTGGCTGAGCGTGGTGGTTTGGTGTTGGGTGGTCAGGCGTGGCTGAGGTGGTGGCTGCCACAGCCTGACTTGGTTGTGGGTATTGAGTCGTGGAAAACAAAATGGGTTGAAGGCTTGGGTTGTGTGGATTGTTTTGGAGTCGGGTTTAATTTATTTGTTCATTAAGTCGGGAATTTAATCAAGTTTAGTTAAGTTAAGTCGGGATAATTTGTTAATGAGTTATTAACCCGGATTTAATTAATTAGTTTATATAATGAATTATTATTAGAATGTAATTATTGTTTATTATTATTATTTATTTATTTAGGTATCGACCTTGTGAGACGGTAATATTACTCCTACTTGATTCGTGTGCTTGCTATTCGGATTGTTGAAGGAAGGTTTTGGCATTATTATTTCGCTTGCTTGACTCGGAATTTGCTATTGAGGTAGGATAGCTACTCAATCACTTTACTGTTTACTTGAATGATATTATCTGATTGTATTGGTCGAATTGTTTGGAATTTTGATGGATGATATATGGTTGTTGGTTGGTTGCTTTGAGATGATTTAATTATTGACTACCTCAGCTCGTGACTGAGATGATTTGATTATTGACTACCTCAGCTCGTGATTGAGATGATTATATTGATTATTGGATTCCTCAGCTTCGTGTCTGAGATGGTAAGAAATTGTGTTGCTCAATTGTTTGCATTTTCATATCATGAGCACTTGCATTGGATACCTCAGAATTGGTTCTGCATGACCTGTTCTGGGATGATGTGACTACCTCAACTTCGTTTGGGATGATGAGACTACCCCAGCCAGGGATTGGCGGGATGAACGGGAGCGTCGGAGGATTGATCATGAGCATGCATTGCATTTGCATTTAATATTGTTCTTGTATCCATTTATTGTGGTTGTTTGGGTATTCCTACTCAACCTCGTGGTTGACAGTGTATTCGTGAACACCTGTGGTGAACCTTAATGGGGAGCAGATTTGACAGGTACTAAAGATTAGCTTACTTGCGAGCATTGGGACGTAAGCAGGACTTGGGCCATAGTTGTTGTCTAGATCACTTAGTTGACTTATACAACTTTATTTATGTAGTTTCCGCTGCGTAGTATATTGTAATGTTAAGGTTTAAATTTAATCGGTTGGCAATGTAATAAAACCACTATTTCAGTTAAAGTTATTAAAGTACTTTGGTTTGTTTTAATTTGTATCATTTACCTCGGGCAACCGAGATGGTAACAGTCCTATTTATTGGGAATGTCTTGCTAAAGGGCTCCTAAATAAATTGGGGAGTTGCACTCTTTGATATCCAACAATTCCACTTGGAATTTATTTTGGATTTTCATGGCTCTAAGCCTTGTATTGAGTTGTGACTTAAACACTCTCATGTAAGTCATATGTTCATTACTTTCCAGAAGTAATTTGAATCAAACAATTTCTTTGTAAGTTGCAACCTCTTTACTTTCTAAAAATAACACGAATTCATCATCTTTAACAAGTGATGAGTTTAGCCTCCTAGGTTTCGAAGAAATACCGTTTTACACAGAACGTCTCATGTAGCCAAGAAAGACCAGTTTCTTGTGATATACAATTGCGACATACAATTCTTTTGTGGCTCTTGAATATTTTCTCCCACTCTGTCTTCTAGAAATAAACTTCTAATCTAGAAAGACAGCTTCACGAGCCACAAACCCGTTGTACTCGTGATTATTGTAAGGAAAAATGAGCATTTGTTTCTTGTGAAAATTTACAAGCATGATACTCTACCATTTCATATCTCATATGAATCGTTTAGATTTAGTGGAAAAATTATTTTAGACTAAATGATAAAATCCCCAAAAATAAGAACAAGTAACTCAAACTAACTTGATTAAAGTCCAAACCATAATCGAATAGGGTTTGATTTCTTCATTTAACCACACCTTATCCCATAATGTGTGCTAAGAGAGGTTAACTTGTGATACTATATCACATTTCCTTTGGCTTATATCAAAGTCTTCACTTAGATAATCGCATCACGGCTAAATCATGATTCTTTGAACTCTTTGAACTTCTTAAAAGATTTCTCTTTGTACCCATTAAGTGAATACTAAACTATAAACTTAATCGTCGGTAAAATAAAATGACCAATCTTTTCTAGATTAATGATTTGTATCTTTGATCTCCTTTTCAATCAAAAGGCACGAGACATCTTGCTTTGAATACAAGATACGCATATACCATAAGATTGACAATCTAATGGTTCCAAGAGTACTCGGTAACTCTTTGCGTTAATCATTCCAGAATTTAGATTTAATCTGGGTTACCAATTTGAGTCTTGCATCATCTACATGATATATCATTCTAGCTTGGTTTAGAATATAATCACCTTGATTATGGGCTATCCATAAATCAAATCGTGGTGTATTGGGTCACATAAGTGAAACCTCTTTTGTGTCTTAACAAAATTATATTTTTATTTAGAGTTTATGTACTTAATAGTCATAATTAAGCTACAACTATAAACCCAAAACTAGATTGTGTACACAATGACTCTATCTCTCGACATCATTTGATGCTAGTCGTCATATTCTAATCATCTTATGTATCAAACATAATGATGAAAACCACCATCAGTTTCTAATAATGACGAAGTAGTACTAGCAAAACTTATGTCAATCAAATACACATTTAGAGAAGAAGGTTTCATTAAATGTCCCACAACTAATTTGCTTAATCTTTCAATAATTTGGGGTAGTTTCCTTTTAGTGTCTAACACTTCCAAAATGAAAACTTTATCGGTCGAGATTGATAGGTTTAGTATCGTTATTCTCAATAACATTACTTTTATCATTACCTTGTATCAATTCCATTCTAATTTTACTTCTTTGAACCTCGTCCTTTTCTTAATGGTTAAGAGAATGCTCCCACTCATTTCAATGAGTCTTTTCTTAGAGAAGCAAAATTTAATTTCATGAAGACAACTCTTTAATTCATTCGTTTAGTCTTAAAACTTTCATTGAAGTGGTTGCGGTACGGTATTTTGGTCCATTTTGATTTCCAACAAATCTAGTTACCAAAATGATTTCACGTTTCAAAGTACTTAACTCAATTAAGCACATGAGAAATAATCCATTTCAAGTTGATATGTTAGTCAAGAATCAAAAACCCTTTTGATCATGAATAACTTTCATCTTTACTCTACACAAGAGATCCTTCCAATGGATAACACGGAATTTTAGAAGAAAATTCATATTTTTCTTTAGTTACGATGTTTTAATGGAGATTTGAACTAAAATCGAAATGATATCGTATAGTTTGAGGTAAAGAAATAGAACAATATGATAACGGAATAATGAAAACAAAACATTTATCGTTATAATAATACTTGCAAATAATTTAACAAGTAAAGCATTTACATAGTGACCTCTACCCAACTATGATAAATGATCCCGGGATCCAAATTCATATTAACTCGGGCACGGTCAACCGATTCATCCCTTATTAATATACCTTGGTAGATTAACTCTTTAATCGATTCTACTTCTAGAACTCTCAGTCGATAGAATTACTCTAATATTTATCTTTAGCCCGAAACACATGCGACTACGGTCACGAATACTTCCGTTGAGCTCAATCCAAATTTCGATGTAATAACATTTTACTACCCCACTTCGCCAACGTAACAAGGTTTGTATTACGGTGAAGCCGGCTCAACTCCCTTATGAAATTGGTACTTCATGGGTTCTACTATTTGGTAAGGCTACTTCTCAATTATTAATTTAGTGAGAGGTCATGTCAATTTATTATCTATCATGTTTTAAGTGAACTAAAGCGGTGAACTACGATAATTATAATTGACACGGTCGATGACTCGATTAAATGATGTGCATGAGTAGTTATGGCGATTTGGCTATGCATGCAAACATATAAAACAAATGCAAAGCATAAAGATAAAATCCTACTATGGCTTTCCTAAAATAGTAAATCAAATAAACTATTTACAAATTCGGAAACCAACTCCTTTGGTCCCTTGAACTTCATTTGGCACGCACTTCAAGGTAACACTGTCTTTGATGAACCGCCTTCTCGAATGGCATCGTCTTCAAGGAAGTCCGGAATGAATAAATTACATAGCTTTTCTACTTTATACAATACAAAATAAAAACAAAACTATATAAAATAACGGTGATACGAGATCACAATAATTACAACCGAATCGATATCCTCATTCATTTCGTGAAATACCAATTAAAAACTAAGGCCATACTAAGTACAAATTACATAATTCAAAAAATTATATAAAATAAAAATATGACAATCATACTAAAAATCAGCATTAATATATGTATGAAACAACTATGTGAAATGCCAAATCGCCCTATTTAAGCTAATATCGTATATTGTTCCGGTTTTATGGATTAGTGTGACCATTGTACTTTTAAAGTCACACAATATTACATAAATCAAATCTATGTCCAAGTTAATTACCCTAACCTTATTAGGACTCAACTTGATATTACACAATTGTTCTTTAATCACTATTATTCAAAATAATAAGGAAATAATTCCCAATTAGTCATAAAAATTCAAATAATCAAAATCATAACTTTGTAAATTCTAGAAAATTCCCAACATCCCAAAATTTTAATAAAAATTTGCAATTTAATTTATCTTAACTTATTTCACAAATAAATTGCATAAAACATAATTTTAATCCATTAATTCCAAATTAATTATAACAATATGCAATAAATCAAAATTAAAATTTTTAATATTCTAAATAAGTTTCTAGAACCTGGAAATGATAAAATTTAAGCTCAAAATTCGAATTTCCAATTTATGACTATTAAAGTTGCTATTTATCAATTTATATCCCATAACAAATTAATAACTATCCAAATTAAACGAAATTTGACATGCAACTTTAGATCTGATTTTTATATCACATATAAAACATCGGGAAAAATTTTCAAGCCATAAAATTTAATGTAGCTATTTTTGGCTAAAATAGTCACTATTCATTCGATTTTTACATCTAAAAATCATAAATCATGCAAAATTAAATCATTTGATCTAAAAATTTACATAAAGTGTGTAAATATTGCATATGACATCATACTAAATTTTTATGGGCAGGAAAAAAGTCTAACCATTTCTAACATAAATACCTCCATTTAATCAACTTTTAACTTGTAAAAATCATAAATCATGCTATATAAAACCATTTTATATGAAAATTTACATACAACTTTTAAAATAAGCATGTGAGGTCGTATAAAAAATTCAAGGTCAGAATCGTAGTCCAACTATTTTTAGCATTTTTAATGTCATTTTACTCAATAAAATGTAATAAAATACTAACAAATATATTCGAGAGCAATAAAAATTCCATAAATCATCTAAATGACCTAAAATCAATTTAGGACCATAATTTTTATCATGCAAAAATTTCGTGGCATTTTTATTCATAAATCCTAAATAACAAGTTTTATTTGTTAACAAATTAACTCGGAAAAACAAACCGATTTTGCATGCAACAACTGTGTAGCTCTGATACCACTTGTTGGGATTTATTAATCTCTAGTTTACATATTGAATATGTGATAAATTAATTTAGTCATAAAATTAATTCTAGATCTTATGCATGCAAAACTTTCGAAATTAGTAAGAAGAAATCGTCTCCTTACCATATGATATTTCGGTTTCAAGGGCACAAGATAGGACTCCTTCTTAGTCTTGTTCTTGAGCTACCCATAATAGGATGATCTTCCAAGAGTGCTCCAAATATTTAAGCTCCATAGTAGGAACTAGGAACTTCTCCTTAAGGATTGTACCAAGGAAATCCTTCTTAATATAAATATTAATTTGATTAGTAGAATTAATATTTGTTTCCTTAAAATTATTACTAATATAATATGTATACTACTTCTAGTATGTTAAAAATAATATTAGTGATTTTGTGAATTTATGGAATTTGTTCAACAACAAAAACTAGAGAGATGTATTTTCTCAAGTTGTAAAACTAATAATAATGAATTGAAGATGAGTGGAAAATACACTACTTGAGTGTATAGGGAGAGGCCACGGTTTTTCATGGCATGGGTAGAGTGCCCAATGTATTTCCTTGTTGCTCTTCACAAGAGTGTAGGTTTGCATGCCTATTATCTGTAGGTAATGATTATGCTTTCCACAAATTAGAATAATAAAGCACAACACCTCCTTTCCCTTCTATTTACACGGCTCAAGTGTGTAATATGGATCCATTTTAACTTTGTCAACTTGTCAATTTGTATTGTGTGACATATTGGACATGTTACTAGACATGTCATTTAAATAATGCATTTTTAACAAATTAAAAATCATTATATAAACAAAATAAATCACATACAAAAATTAACTAGTAATTCACAATTACCATTACTTCAAATGGGTCATATAATTATAAATCACAACTACTTGTATTTATAATAAACAATTCATTCTTATTTCAATTGTTTCATAAACAATAAATAAACCTCAAGTAATAAAAAAATTTAATTACGTAGAACGTATCTTATTTAATCAAATTACAATAAGATACGTATAATCACTCACAAAAATCATTTGTTCACTTTTAAGGAATTACTTAACTTGTATCGTCATACAATTCATTAATTAATCAATTAAGAATGTTTCCCGAGAGGTATGACCTTAAGGGATCAACTGATCACCACCGTCACAAGACAGTAATGTCAAACTCTAGTCAGCCAATCATTACCGATTAATGTGGATCAGTTGACAATAAAATGTTACATTCCCTTATGTATTCTTAATATGAGATTTAAACATGAGATCGCATTATTGTTGAGGACACATACTCCAACAATTGCTAGCTAACCTTACCTCGTGTCGACTTGATAATAAGCAACTTGAGCAAATTGCTTTATTTCTTAGTGAAGAATTTAGTCATGCTAAATCCGCTTTTGACAAAATAGGACAACTTAATCAATTCAAAAGGAATGAGGTATGACATCTTGTCCCGAGATCTACTGATTGTACCGTTATTGATACCAAATGGGTCTTTCGCAATAAGCTTGATGATTCGGAAAATATCGTAAGGAATAAAGCTAGACTAGTGGTGCAAGGATTTAAACAACAAGAAGGTATTAGTTATAATGAAATCTTCGCATCGGCAGCTAGGCTTGAAGCCATACGTATGCTAATAGCTTTTCCGGCTCACAAAGGTATCAAACGTTTTCAAATGGATGTCAAAACAGCATTTCTAAATGGTTATTTAGAAGAGGAAGTCTTTGTGGAGCAACCACCGGGTTTTATGAACAATGATTTTCCAAACCATGTTTTTAAATTGGCGCTTTATGGTTTAAAACAAGCTCCAAGAGCTTGGTATGATCGCTTGTTAAAATTTCTTTTGGAAAATAGTTTTGTGCATGGATCGGTTGATAAAACATTGTTCATAAAATCACAGTGTGGTGAACTGTTGATTGTACAGATTTATGTCGATGACATAATATTTCGAGCAACGAATGAACTCCTTTATTTGTACTTTTCGGAACTAATGAAATCTGAATTTGAGATGAGTAAGATGGGAGAACTAGGGTTCTTCCTTGGGCTTCAAATCAAGCAAACTCAAGATGGTGTGATGATTCATCAACAAAATTACATAAAGAAGATGCTATGTAAGCTCGGTATGCCTAATTCTAAACCTTTCTCTACACCAATGGTTTCACCCATTAAGCTTGACAAAGATGAGAATGGTAAGAAAGTTGATGAAACAATGTATCGAGGTATGATCGATTCATTACTTTATTTGACCGCTAGTCGTCCGGATATTTTATATAGTGTATGTCTATGTGCTCTTTTCCAAGCTAGCCCTAGAGAATCGCATTTCATTGCCGTAAAACGTATTGTTAGGTACTTGGTTGGAACGTCTAATTTGTATCTTTGGTATCCCTCACATTGTCCATTTGAGCTTTTAGGATACTCGGATGCGGATTATGCCGGACGCGTTGTTGATCGAAAGAGTACATCCGAGATTGCTACTTTCTTAGGTTCATGTTTGATCTCATGGGCGTCTTAGAAACAAAACACCATTGTTCTTTCCACCGCCGAATGCGAGTACGTAAGTGCCGCATTGTGTTGCGTGCAAATTCTTTGGGTTCGACAACAACTAAGGGACTATGGTATAATCTTTGACTCAACTCCTATTTTATGTGATAATACAAGTGCCATTAAATTTTCAAATAACACTATACAACACTCAAGGACTAAGCATATTGACACAAGACTTCATTTCTTACGTGATCATGTAGAAAAGGTCAAATTCGTCTTAAATTATATAGAACTGAAAATCAAATAGCCGACATTTCTAAAAAACCGCTTGAAAGATAACAATTCACAAAACTTCGGTTAGAAATTGGTTTGTTGGATTCCGCTTAAAAATTTCATGACAAGTTGCCTTGTATGATTGACTAGAGCAGATGTTTACATGTTTTAATATAAGTGATTATGTGTTAATTTTACTCAATGAAGTAAATGATTAATTTGCATGTAAATCCAATGGGTAAGTATATTGTTCACATGGAGCCACTCAATTACCATCATTATCCATCATATCACACTTTACCTATTACCCATGCAAAGAGCCGCCCAAACCTCTTAAAACCGGCTACACACTCCACCTCTCAACCAATCCAATAAGTTCAAAACACTATTCACCTCCACCTCATTTACTACATGTAAATTTTCAACATTTAAATGATGAATCCACTTTTCACTTTCCAAGTTTTCAAAAAATTCCATCTTGCCCAAATATTCTCCAAAACTGTCAAAAGCATATCCCTCCCAACCGTTACTTTTACCTTCACTATAAAAGTAATATCTCCAAAATCAACTAAACTTAAAACTTTGAAGGAAATCCGAGACTCATATAAACCGAAAGCTTCATCGGTTGAATCACATACCGAAAGTCTTGGTTCCCAATTTGTCCAAAATCAAAAAATACCAAAGAAACCTAGAGTCTTTGTACCAAAAGCCCCAATGCCGGGAAGGAAATCAGTTGCTAATTGTCCTAAAACAGCGTCCAAAACTAGGAGATTTTCAAGTCGGGTTTTCAATCATAAATTCGATTTGAATATGCCACATGCAACTGAAACCGAGGGTGAAGATGGTAGCTTAAGGGTTGTTGGTGAAGTTGATGATGATGGTACTCCAATATTTCAAGAAGTTGAGGAAGTTGATGTTGGTGTTGATAAGGAAAATGAAAAAGAAAAGGAGGATATTGGTGAGGATGTCGAAATAGAAGGAGAGAAAAATGAAAAAGAAGGAGAGGAAAATGAGAAAATGTGAATGTGGGGATTTGATCGTAATCCACGGGGTTGAAAATCATTTGGAGTCACCACCAAATTTAAGGAAATTTGGGAACCATTTTTGAAAAGAGATTTGAGTTCATTGTTGAAAGTACGTGGTGGGAAGTTCGTTAATAAAACACCCACCCCGCCCTTTGCAATAAAGGCCTCTACTTGGGACTATGATGGCTAATTTGATAAGACTACGATTGTTGTATGAGAGTGCAAAACACCATTTTAATCCTATCATGTGATCTTGGTTTCTAATCGTTTAATGTATCTAATCTACTTTGTCCAAATAATTAAACATGTTAGCTTGATTTGAACTATACTAACAAGCATTCACAACATAGCTTAGATGGGACTCGGGGATCCTTTGGGGACCTAAACTATTACAACCCAGACGATTCTCGTCGACTCTATTTGCAAACAATTGAATTAAAGATACAACTCGATCTAAATACAATTGCTAAACATGGACACTTGACTCACGCTTGACACGCCAATCTAGGCATCTTGAAAAAATGTGCTAATGTTGAGGCCACGGCCCACATAGGACTTCGTCCTTAGCCTCGTCGTCATTTTGCGCACTCACTTCGATTTAATTGATTAAATACTTCAATTTAACCAACTAAAACAAAGGTTTTGAAAATCATTTTGACTCAAAGTAAAGGACTAACTTGACCCATAATTAAAGAACAAATTATATTGCTTGAAATGAATTACAATAATTACAACGATTAAATTACAATAACAATAATTAAACAAAACAAACAAACCGAACCAAAGTAGCACGAAGGCCGAGACAAAAGGGCACGGAGGTTGAGGCATCACACGGCCAAAACAGGCTATCAAGGTTGACTATTCTAGTCATCGAGCGTCATGAGTCGGATGCTAAGCATGCGCGATTCAAGTAGCGAGAAATCGTCATAAGATGAGATGAATTCATTAAATTCTTTAAAGAAACTCATTTAAAATCCTATGTCGGGTTTTATATGACCTATGAATGTCTAATTCAATTAACGTGCTTTCTACATATTAATTTGGCCAAGTTGTGATTTAACAACGATAAACGATATAAATAAACATACATGTATCATAAATAAATTAAAGCAAATCTAGCATGTGATTCAATCTTAACTATTTCATAATTAAAAAAAGTCATTAAAACATGTGAAAACGATCTAATTACTTCGTAATTAAACAAGTGTGAAATATGTGAGAACGAATTAAACTAACCAAAATTTCATTTTAAGTAATTTAAAACATGTTATCGTCATACAATTAAAAAATTGATTCATTTTATAATTTAAACATGATAATTACTCTAAGTAACATGTTATAAATTGAAAAACAAGCATATGATCGACATACTATTATTCTAATAGCAATTAAACCATCATTAACAATATAATTACGAAACATATTAACTAATATGAGACGATAATTAAAAGATGATAAAAAGCAAACTAAAAGGCCCTTAGGCCGTGATATACACGCGAAAAAGGAAGGAATTGAGGCGGAATTTTGTGCACCCTCAACTTACATGTAGACTTGGACACCACTCGGGATCCCGTATGCAAGTGTTGCTTAGAAGGCGCGTCTTCGACGATTGTAAAACAAATATCAAAACAATTTAACAAAATCAATTTCGAAAAACAAAACAATTTTCTCGCGTAAAAGGCACTTCGTGCAGCGATTTTCAAATGAAGATTGTGACTTCGTTTCTTACTCAAATTTAAATCTGAAAAATGTTCTGGAATCCTTAGACTCCAAAGATTCAAAAGTTAGCAAAAAAAAGAGGTAAATTGGTTAAAAAAATGGCTCAAATTGGATGACAACAGGAGCAGTCCAAAACACGAGAGAACACGAATAAGAGAGCAAATCGATGCTCTAATGCTTGTCTAATCCATTGTATGAACTTTTTACTTTGTTTTCGGGTATGAGAGTAGTTTAGGGTTGCTTTTTTATGTGAGTAAGGAAGGCAATGCCTAGGGTTTCGAGAGCTCTCAAAACCGTGTTGTTTTCGTCCCTTTTTCGCTGTTCATGTGTGTGGTTTATATAGGAAACGGGAATGGGTTTGCTAGGGTTAGGTTACCTAGCTTTTATGGAGGATTAGGAGTTGGCTTATGGATGGGTTAAACGAATTTGGTTAAGATATGGAGTATGGAAGGATATAGTTTCGGTTTTGGAAAGGATAAACAAAGGTTATTGTGTTTCGATTTTGCTGGGGTTTCGTAAGCTGTTGGGATGAGGAAAATATCTTTCTTTAATTGGGGAGTAAGTATGAAATGATAGGGAAAGGGATTAGCTTGTATGGGGGTTCGAAAAGGGACGCGGGAAGTCCTTGTTTTGACACGGCAAAATATGGCACGGGTGCGGGCTTTGGTTACGGGATTGGGTGCGGGTTTTGGTGTGGGTTTGGGTTGGAATAGATGTTGGGTTAGTAGGCTACATAGT
This sequence comes from Silene latifolia, assembly GCF_048544455.1. Taxonomy (NCBI): domain Eukaryota; kingdom Viridiplantae; phylum Streptophyta; class Magnoliopsida; order Caryophyllales; family Caryophyllaceae; genus Silene; species Silene latifolia. Next base: position 237,852,884 of record NC_133538.1, read on the forward strand.
GGTGTGGTATAGTTTAGGTGTCGGGTTGGGCTTTAAAATACAGGGGAAGGGGTGTTGGTTGGGTGTCGGGTTTGGGGAAGAAAAGGAGGGGGGAGGGTGGTGGTATGGGGAATCGAACCCGGGACCTTGGTGATGGGTTTGCAACAAAGTTATGCATCTAAACTCATGCTCAAATTCAATCAAAAATCGAGCTTAAAACCGTCTCAAAAAACCTCGTTTAATATCGCTTTTAAATCTAATTTTTCAAATTAAATAAAGCGATAAAACACGAAACCGTCACATATCTCATTTCAAATAAATTTCAAATAAAAACTTTGAACAATAATTTATTTTTCGAATAAATTATAAAATCCTTAAATTTTAAATAAACTCGAATATATGAAAACCGATGAAATAAATTTCATTTATTACGAAATAATTTAAATTTCATTTAAATTATAGAACCGCCAAATAACACTTGTCCCGCATTACAAAACGAAATCCGCTAACGGGCGATGTAAGTAAACATGTGTCCTATCATCATCGGGTGTTTTGTCGGGATTTCTGTTATTTCCAATATCAACGGATACGGGTATCTACAAAGCCCCCACTTTGAGTGAGGCTTGGACAAGGCGAAAGTCAAAGTATACCCCTAGTCCCTCTCGACCTGATGATTCCGCAGGTCATTTAGAGTCCATTAGACTTGCGTATGTAAGCTTGATGTGACCATTATTTGCGCACATTTAGTCCCCTAATTGAACCTATTTTGCATACTATTATAGCATTCTATGGCCATTTTATCCGTCAAAACCTTCCTATTTGCTTTTCTATCGCATTTCATATGTTTTGTAGAAAAGGAGATAATAAGGCGGAAATTCCCGTCTTTCGTGCATATTTGGAAGCTTATTGATGATATTAGATGGACTAGTATGAAGAGGAGGCAAGAATGATGACCAAAGATGTAGGAATAAAGAGTATATAGAAGGGTCATAAGGTTTAAAGCAAGGAGGAAAAGCAAGGAAGCCATTCATGAAAAAAATTGCTCGGAACGCAAATCAAGGGCTGCTTCTTTGGCTCTGAAAGTATGCTAGTTGGAACGGCGTCGAAAAAACAAGTGATCTAGGCTTTTGAATCACTCCAATAGGAGTCCGGGTGAGAAAATGACGTCTGTTTTACAATCCGATGTCAAACAAAGAAGCTGTTCGGGAATCCGCGCGTCCCGAGAAGAAGACGCCCGTCTTTCCCAAGACGCCCGTCTTCCCCACAAGACGCCCGTCTTCTGGCTGGGAAAAACAAGAAAATTCACTGGAGAAGAATCCGCCCGTCTTCTCCCAAATCCGCCCGGATTGCATCTTTAGAATCCGCCCGTCTTCTCCCAAATCCGCCCGGATTGCATCTTCAGAATCCGCCCGTCCCGACTCCAATACGCACGGATTTCCGCACAAAGACAATTTCGTCTTCTCCAAGCTACAAAGAAAGAAGCCCTTCCTCCGAAAAATACCGGCTCCTCCCTGCTCTAAACTCAAAAGTGTAATTACTAGTTTAGCCCTTAGTTAACCCTAAATGCATCCACCTAATTTCCACTATAAATATCCCATTTTGTAAATCAATAAGTGTGTGTGCTTTTTAGGAGGAAATTCTCTTAGATTAGATTAGGAGTAGATTAGAATAAATTATCATTTAATCTTTCCACAATTTATACATTAATCTCTCCTTAATTGTTGTTCAAGTTTATTATTCAAGTTTATTTTTGGGTAATTGAAGATTATTGGGTTATTATTGGGAGATTGACAACCTTCCATCAATCATCAAGTTCTTCTATTATTCTTTGCCTTATCATTTGGATCATCTTAAGTTGGTATAATTCTTTTACTCTTTAATCTTTATTGTTCATTTCTTCATTCTATTATCATGTTTATACTTGTTGTGATGATTGACACCATTAATGACATGTTTCCCATGATAATGAGTGAGTAGTCTCTTAGCTAGGATTAGTGGGTAATTAAGGGAAACCAACATGGGGAATGATACATGCTTAAATTAATATGTTCACATGATTAAATTGCTTGCTTGTTGTGATGTCAACTTTATGCACATGTTATGTTTGATGAAATGCTAAGCCTATGAATCCTTGCATTTTTACCATCTCTTATCTACTCAACTTGACTCGTAAGATATAAACCAACTCGAGTCTTGTTAGACCATGCATAGAAGTTGAATAGGAGGAAAGTAAGTCGACTTGTAGGTGTTGTACAATCTAATCGATTCGGCTCCGGGACCCAACCCTTCCTATGAACCGTAAGACATAAACCAACTCGGTTCCTCCACAACATTAATTGCTTGCATATAATTGTAAACATGTTTGTATGATCAAAACCATGAATCCCCTATGACCCCATGACGTCCTAGCACTTTTAATCATTTGTTTACATCTTTCCTTCTTTTATTACTTGTTTTACCTTATTGCTTGCATTAGTCTAGACACAACTACAAACCCAAACAAATCGTGACACTAGCATAAATTGAGATGGATAGACTTAGAACCCAAAGCACACCGTCCCATGGATCGACCTCGACTTACCGCTAACTAGTTGTATGTTGAGTATTATAAATGTGTTTGATTAGATGAGTGACGACATCAACCGGATCAAAATGGCGCCGTTGCCGGGGACGGAGCTATGTGATTAAGTTCTTACTTGTTTGTCTATTTTGATTTTGCTTTCACCTTGAGGAACTTGTTCCCCAAGGTTTGTTGTTACCGTTTTCTTGTAGTTTCCATGTTTGTAGTTGTATCTCTATCTTGACCAATGATGATGACCCAAGACTTGACATATGGAGTATGTGGTGGATCTTTTGAGTATGACTATGGGTATGGGGAGTTTGAGGAGCAAGTCAACACAAACCTACCTTATTATTCGTACAATAAAAATCCTAACTATTACCCCAATTTTTCCCACCAAAATCACCACACCCAATATCAACAACAACCACCCACCCAATACCCATTTCACAATGAACTTTAATTGCCACAATACAACCACTTTCACACCTACCCACAACAAGAAGATGAACCCATTGAAAATGTGATTCTCCAAATGATGGGAGATCAACAAAACTTCTTCAAACAAATGCTAGAGTAGAGCCAAAAGAGGGACAATGTTCTTCAAGGCATTGTTGCCCAAGGTGAGGAGTTGGAGATTCAAATTGCCCAAATGAGAGAATCCCAAGAAACCACCCCCCACCACTCCTTGGACATTGACCATGAATGTGAGTTTGAAGGAGTTACCTTTGATGAGAAGTGGGAAGAGCCAACCTCTTTGGGCTCTTGTGAGTATGAAAGTGTGGTATTTGATGATGAAGACATGAGGTTGAGTAAGCCAAATACTCTTAGCCTTTGTGAGTATGAGGGTGTGTCATTTGAAGTAGATGTTGAGGTGTTGGAGAATGAGTTGGTGAAGAAGAGTGAAGCCCCTATTTATGATTCATATGGAGAAAGCGATGATGATGCATCTATGGAAGAAGATGATGAGGGAAATATGGACTCAAATGATGAAGGGAGTTATGGGATTAGCTTTCTTGAGGAACCCATCCTTGAGAAGTTTGAAGATTGCTTCGATGAAGAGGAGGAATGCCTTCACGATAACCTTTTCGCACCCACTATGGAGCCCATGATAGTTGGAGATGACATTATGGACCTTCTCACGAAAGTCAAATCGTCATACAAGAATTACTTAGTGGGGAAGCTCAAAGAAAAGGTTAATAAGGAGTCTATATGTGGAAATTTGGCATCCACTATCCCAACTCCTAAGACATCCCATCATCAATGCCATGAAAGTTTGCCTTCTATCCTTGGAGAATTGACTAGTCCAAGCATTCGCATCATCAACTTTGGAAGAAATAGGAGCAACCGGAAAAGCCCCCATGACAAGAATCTCAAGTTTGCTAGTTTTAAGAGCCGGGAAGGCCATCATCACAAAGCAAAAGAGAAAGGGAAGGAGTTCAAAGGGAGGTCCCTCATGGATTGGCCCTACTTCATTTTGAAATGGTTCAAGACTTATTCATGCTTACTTGAGGACCATTCACAAACCTTTGATCAACTATTGAGAGCATTGAGCACCATGGATAATGGAATTCGAACGAGTTTGGTGGAGTCCTATCTCAAACCACCATTTGTAAGATATCATTTCCTTTCACTTTGCATTACATTTACACTTGCATTTAGTTATATCTATATACATTTAGCTTGCATTTGTGAAATATTTCATATTGCATTTGCATTAGTTAGTTCATATAGTACAGTTTGCATTGTATTATATCTCACATGATTCATGTAGATAGTTGCATATAGACTAGAATTCATGCATAGTCACTAATGACCAATCCTATTCTTTTCTACACTAGAAATAGTGTTTAAATTGGTTTGGGGAGATTTGATCATAAGTGACTTAAGCATCTAGCATGCATCATATAGTATAGTTTAGATTGCATTCATTTGTTATATATGTCATATAGAATTGCATTTAGTTAGAGCATGCATTCATTCATACCATATCATTGCATTTGTACTTTATTTCAAAAAAATCAAAAATCCAAAAACATGTATTTCTTTTTCATTCCTACTCCTACATGTACATTGAGGACAATGTCCAAAATAAAGTGGGGGATGGGAATTTATATTCCAAAAATGCATAAAAATTGAAAAATTTCGAAAAATCCCAAAAATATGTCTTTCAATTTCATAAAAACAAAAACCATTAAAATTTGAAAAATTGAAAAATCCAAAAACAAGTTCATTTCCTTTGTAGTGTAGACTTGTATATATTGTTTTGTATATATTGTGTTTGTTCTTCCTTTTTCACATTGATTGACTACGCCACATCCGAGACATGAGGATATTGAAGACCGCATGGTATGATCTTTCCAATCTCCTTTTTCCTCTTTATGTTAATGACTATGTGGCTTTATTTTGATTGATACGGTAAAAACAATGTGAACTTAGGACTTGCATTTAGTTTATATGGCATATTAGTTGGTAGAATCATTTCCATTAGGATGTATATATGTTAGTTGCATCATGGCATGTAGTTGCATGTTAGAAAAATTTTGTGAAACCGTCTCCTTGGGAAGCTTGACAAGTGTATATAGGCCCTAGTAGATACTTTTTCTTCTTAAGACTTTGCTTGTTAGAATGCTTATAAAACACCCTAGGATGTGTCATGCTAGTATCCTTTGACCCATGGATTAAGGCCTAGTCAAGAGTACCTTGTGGTGTGATAACTCCTTGGCTACCGTTTATTCCAAGGTGACCCTTGAAACCATGCATCCATGCATCCATCCATCCATCATCCTTGTTCTACCACATTTTTGTCATCAAAGGGAATGGGCACAAAAAGAAGTCAATTTGAATTCAATGAAATGAAAAGTGAAAGAAAGTTTGCAAAAATGCATATAATGAAAAGAGGAGCAAAAAATAGAACTCCTAAAGCTTCAAATATAAGCCACCCTCACTACATATGGGGTGACTTTGAAAATGTTCAAAAAGAAATGCAAAGAAAAGTTGAAAGTTGTCAAGTGTTGAAATGCCAAAAATCAAAAAGAAATGGCAAAAAGAAAGTGTTCTCAAATGTTATATGCCACAAGAAATTGGGGGGGAAAACAACAATGAAAGCAAACTCCCAAAATGAAACTCAAATACTATCGATCCCTATTCCATCTTATCCATTTTTGTGCATGGTAGAGAGGGGACGACCCTTCTTCTTGTCTAGGCAAGAGGGGGAATTCCGCGATCCTCCAGTGTTTCTAACACCTAGGGAGTCTACTCTTGACAAAAGCATTTAACGATTGAGGACAAAGGTACCCTAGCTTGACACAACTTGGAGGTGATTTATTGGTATCCTTCTAGGCTTAGTAGTTTGAAGAAATTGTATCTATGAAGGAGTGTGTACCCTTGAATTGCTTCCCTTGTAGATAATTTCCGCCACTTAGATGTGGAAAGTGGCTATTCTTTTGTAGATGCATCCATTATGTGATTTTGTGTGCTTAATGTTTGGATGTGTCGCCATTTTGGCAAGACCCACCTTGCCTTGCAAGAAGGCATCCTACCTCATGGTTGTCTTGTTGTGAGTTGAAGGGGCGGATTGAGACCCGCTAATTGTCTCATATCGGTTATATTAGTAGGATAGTTTAAATAAAGGTCTAGTTTTAGTCACCTCTTTACTCGGGACGAGTAAAGGTTCGGTTTGGGGATATTTGATATGACCATTATTTGCGCACATTTAGTCCCCTAATTGAGCCTATTTTGCATACTATTATAGCATTCTATGGCCATTTTATCCGTCAAAACCTTCCTATTTGCTTTTCTATCGCATTTCATATGTTTTGTAGAAAAGGAAATAATAAGGCGGAAATTCCCGTCTTTCGTGCATATTTGGAAGCTTATTTATGATATTAGATGGACTAGTATGAAGAGGAGGCAAGAATGATGACCAAAGATGTAGGAATAAATAGTATATAGAAGGGTCATAAGGTTTAAAGCAAGGAGGAAAAGCAAGGAAGCCATTCATGAAGAAAATTGCTCAGAACGCAAATCAAGGGCTGCTCCTTTGGCTCTGAAAGTATGCTAGTTGGAACGGCGTCGAAAAAACAAGTGATCTAGGCTTTTGAATCACTCCAATAGGAGTCCGGATGAGAAAATGACGTCCGTTTTACAATCCGAAGTCAAACAAAGAAGCTGTTCGAGAATCCGCGCGTCCCGAGAAGAAGACGCCCGTCTTTCCCAAGACGCCCGTCTTTCCCAAGACGCCCGTCTTCCCCACAAGACGCCCGTCTTCTGGCTGGGAAAAACAAGAAAATTCACTGGAGGAGAATCCGCCCGTCTTCTCCCAAATCCGCCCGGATTGCATCTTTAGAATCCGCCCGTCTTCTCCCAAATCCGCCCGGATTGCATCTTCAGAATCCGCCCGTCCCGACTCCAATACGCACGGATTCCTACACAGCACAATTTTGTCTTCTCCAAGCTACAAAGAAAGAAGCCCTTCTTCCGAAAAATACCGGCTCCTCCTTGCTCTAAACTCAAAAGTGTAATTACTAGTTTAGCCCTTAGTTAACCCTAAATGCATCCACCTAATTTCCACTATAAATATCCCATTTTATAAATCGATAAGTGTGTGTGGTTTTTAGGAGGAAATTCTCTTAGATTAGATTAGGAGTAGATTAGAATAAATTATCATTTAATCTTTCCACAATTTATACATTAATCTCTCCTTAATTGTTGTTCAAGTTTATTTTTGGGTAATTGAAGATTATTGGGTTATTATTGGGAGATTGACAACCTTCCATCAATCATCAAGTTCTTCTATTATTCTTTGCCATATCATTTGGATCATCTTAAGTTGGTATAATTCCTTTACTCTTTAATCTTTATTGTTCATTTCTTCATTCTATTATCATGTTTATACTTGTTGTGATGATTGACACCATTAATGACATGTTTCCCATGATAATGAGTGAGTAGTCTCTTAGCTAGGATTAGTGGGTAATTAAGGGAAACCAACATGGGGAATGATTCATGCTTAAATTAATATGTTCACATGATTAAATTGCTTGCTTGTTGTGATGTCAACTTTATGCACATGTTATGTTTGATGAAATGCTAAGCCAATGAATCATTGCATTTTTACCATCTCTTATCTACTCAACTTGACTCGTAAGATATAAACCAACTCGAGTCTTGTTAGACCATGCATAGAAGTTGAATAGGAGGAAAGTAAGTCGACTTGTAGGTGTTGTACAATCTAATCGATTCGGCTCAGGGACCCAACCCTTCCTATGAACCGTAAGACATAAACCAACTCGGTTTCTCCACAACATTAATTGCTTGCATATAATTGTAAACATGTTTGTATGATCAAAACCATGAATCCCCTATGACCCCATGACGTCCTAGCACTTTTAATCATTTGTTTACATCTTTCCTTCTTTTATTACTTGTTTTACCTTATTGCTTGCATTAGTCTAGACACAACTACAAACCCAAACAAATCGTGACACTAGCATAAATTGAGATCGATAGACTTAGAACCCAAAGCACACCGTCCCATGGATCGACCTCGACTTACCGCTAACTAGTTGTATGTTGAGTATTATAAATGTGTTTGATTGGATGAGTGACGACATCAACCGGATCAACGCTCGCCAGCCATAAGAAGAGATCATACCTGAAACTTTGCTGGGGATTGACTCTTGCTTCTGTTACGTCAAATCATCATCATTGGTCGTCGACCCATAAACTTGCATATATGGTGGGTTGAGCCTTATCCTTAGGCGCCTACGTATCCGTTGTAATGGAATCAAACCCGCACCATAGTTCAGCATACCTTGGCCTTAGCATTTTGCAGTCTTGGCCTAAAATGGAGCTTTCTGGAAGGAGGTTGCCGTCATACTTTGGAGATACTTCTCCCATGATGTCTATACTCTTCAAGTTACATGTATATTATTCCACTTAAGCTGCGATTCTTTATCATTAGTGCCCATCATCTGAGCACGTTGTTATAATTTCACTGGTTGCATTCTGCTGGGGAATATTTTCATTTTAGTAACCCCACATTATTATGGCGGTCTCTAGAGCTTGAAAGCGACAGAGCCCCTAGTTGCATTGGGTCTAAAGTTTTGGACTTTAGGGCACCTAGCTAAATCGTACCTGCTTAAACTTGAACATATATCATAACATAAATCACATAATGCTATACGGGAACTCTCGAAAATCATAGCTAAAACATAGATGGGCTTGAGGCCCGAACTAAAACATTAAATTGAGTTTATAACCCGATTTGACATACGAAGGTGGGCTTCGCCCAGGATTGGCATTTTGAAAAGGGGCTTTGCCCGGGGCTAAAGTTTCATTTTGAAAATGGGCTTCGCCCGGAATCATTTTATTTGAAGAAGGGCCTCGCCCGTACTTGAAAATGGGCTTCGCCCGGAACATTTCATTTTGAACTTTTAAAATTTCATAGGAAAAAACGATGAGTAGACATGTTTCTTGTTTCTGACTCGGGGAATGACTCGTAAATACTATAGGAAAGACATAACCCGTAAAACATTAAAAAATCCGTAAGTGTGTATGGCTTTTTTAATTCAAGCATGGACTCGATGGGGATAAAAAAATTGTAGATTGGCCATTCTGGCCTGCGAAACACAAATAAAGCCCGTGACAATGAAATTTGGTGCCACAAGTGACAAAGGGTGATGAGGAATCCCGGAGGCCCACGGCCTAAGGCCCTTGGTCGTGTTGCTTGGGCGGAAAGCAAGGAGATCATAATAAGAGGAGATCATATGTAAGGAGATCATAATAAGAGGTAAACGACAAAAACTTCTTGTTAAACATGAATTCTCTTCGAAAAACCATGTCATCTTGGGCCTTTGATTTCAAAGGATTGGAATCTCAAATACTTGTTGACACGGGATTGAAACAACTAGTCCCGCTGAGGCAGGTCTTGCCAGAAATTGTTTTTCTTGATGAGTGCTTAAAATTCTGGGACCATACCCATCATGTTTTTGCCTTTTCCGAAAGAGAGATTTGTCCCTTCCTGGAAGAAATTGCCATTCTAGGAGGTTGCAAGATTGAGCTAACTCCTGTTATTCCCGACTTTTAGAGGGGATGGGAAAACAAGTATCGTGACTTCCTTGGTTTGTCACGTGATGAGGCACATGCCTTTGTTGATGGGGAACGAGTAAACTTACTCGCCATTGCTCAGAAATTTGGTCTTGCTAACGACCCATTGATTCCTACGGTGTTCCGTCGTAGGGTTTTGGATTGATTATGCTTCATCGTTATGCTTTTGAAGGGCATATTGAGGTACCAACTTGTTATGGTAAAGCGAAGTTCATCCGTATTGTTGAACATACGGAGCAACGTAGGAGCCCAGCTTGGCTCATTCTTGCCGAAATTATTGATGGGTTAGATGCTCGGAAGGCCAACCTAAACCTTGCTTATACTTGATCAACCTGTCTTCTATAGGTAAGTCTTCTTCTTTTTTCTTGCCCACCTCCTTTCTTTTTAGTGGGTTTGACATCATTTCCTCTAGTATAATTCATATTCTCGGCCCTTTTTCACAGATCTCGCTATGTGAGATACTCGAGTTGGTTGATCAACCGAAGTTTCTGGGTACATATGAGGTGAGAAGCTTCACTTCTCATCACCGTCGGTTTTCTACTGGGAAGAAGGAGCCTTTCTTGTGACAGCGGCTTTCTGCCAATGCTGGGTTACACGTTAGATGGGCCTTACCTTGACTCCGCCTTACTACAGTTACTGGTTTGTCTGAAACAGATAAAACCAGACATCTCACCCTTTTGGGCTTGGAGTGGTCCACCCATATCTATCCGGACCGTGTTCTTCGACAGGTCAGTCGTCAACAAAGGATTCCTATCATTGAGCCTGTTCGCGGCCAAGTCAAGGAAGTGAATCTCGCGAGGTGCAACGCATGGTTGGAGTCTTGGACTCGAAGGACTATTTAACATGTTTTTTAGCCGTTTGCCTCTAGTTGGGTGTCACCCTGTTATTTGTAGTGCACTATTGAGCCTTCTTTCAAGGCCTGAAGGGAACTTTACAAGGATGAAGTTGTTGACTACAAATACCATAAGTAAGGGGGAGAAGAACTGAGAATTCCTTACTGGGATGATCCCGATTTCATCTAGGTCCGAACAGAGACTGACTCGACTCCTAGGACTGACTCTTTGGTTTCAGATGTGTGGAAGAGGTTAGGTCCAATGAATGAAAGTGGGTTGACACTTACAGAAAGACTTGGTCCTCGACCTAGTATGAAAGACAGACTTGGCCCTCGTGAAAAATTGATGATTCCTCCGAGGAAAAGAGCCCGAGTGATGATGGGTGAGACTTCGTCTCGTCGTGATGGGGCGTGCGGCCCGGCTTAGGGTAGCAAAGAATAGTCTTCAACATTACTATTTACTATTATTATTATGTTTGTGTGCTTTCCTTTTTAGTTCTGTGTGATGGGCTTCGCCCGGAATAAAATATTGTAACGGGTTTCGCCCGGAATTTAGAACAAAAACTTATTATTTATTAAAAATCCCAGTTTCTGCATCAAAAATTTCATTTTTGTTTTACATGTTTCGGTTGTACTCTTAACTAAAAGTCGCCTACGTATCTGCTTTGCAACAAAATCAAACCGAGTCCGTAGTTCACACATAAAATATTTCATGCAGTGTTGATAAACAACTCGTAACTTATTCTAAAAACATTTGCAATTAAAAAATTATTTCATAACATTTGAGAATGAGGTCATCAAGGATAGTATTTCTTCAGCTGGTCCAAATTCGTAGGATTCGTGAAGTCATTCCCATCCAAATCTTTTAACCAAACAACGCCTCCCGACAAAATCTTCTTTACCAAATAAGGGCCTGCCCAATTTGGTTTAAACTTACCCCTCGGGTCAATAGGTAATAGAGCTCTAATAGACTTGAGAACCAGATCACCCTCACTAATTCCCCTAGGTTTCACCGTTTTGTTGAAAGCTCTCTCTATCCTTTTCTGGTAGAGTTGAACGTGGTATAATACATTCAAACGCCGCTCATCGAGCATGACTAGTGAATCATATCTTGCTTTAACTCGATCTGCTTCAGGAACCTGGCTTTATAGCAGGATTCTTAGGGATGGTACTTCCAACTCAACTGGTTGAATCGCTTCCATTCCATATACCAAGTAATACGAGGTTGCACCCGTGGCTGTTCTAATTAAAGTTATATACCCCCATAATGTGAAGGCTATCTTCTCTGGCCACTCCCTATAGTTGTCAGACATCTTCTTCAAAATGAATGTAACTGTTTTATTAACAGCCTGTACCGCACCATTCGTCTGTGGTCGGTATGGTGATGACTTGTGATTTTTGATTCTATACTTTTCAAGTATAACCGCGATCTCAGCTTAGAAACGAGTTCCGTGGTCGCTGATAAAATCATTTGGTACTCCGTACCGGCAAATGATGTCATTCTGAATGAACTGTGCTACTTGCTTCGCTTTTACCACTTTGTAAGACTTAGCTTCTACCCACTTCGTGAAATAGTCAATTGCAACAAGGATAAAACAATGCCCTCCAGTTCCTGATGGGTTTACTTTTCTAATGATGTCGATTTCCCAGGTTGAAAATGGCCATGGTGACGTCATGGTGTATAACATAGAAGGTGCCACATGCTGCACATTTGCAAATATCTGACAATTGTGACAGTGCCTGACATATTTGCAACAATATGTTTTCATCGTTATCCAATAGTAACCAAACCATATGATCTTACGGACTAACATATGGGCATTCATGTATGTCCCACATTCACCATCATGGACTTCCTCCAGAACCTTTTTAGCTGTCGGTTTATCGATGTACGCAACAAACACCTTGAGCCGTCTTCTTTTATAATTGATCGTCATCGGTCTTGATGAATTGGGCGGATAACATTCGCAGAGCGTGCTTCCCACGCGTGTCAAGGTCGGGAGGATACTCTCCTGTTTCCTTGAATTTCAAAATGGCTGTGTACCAGGATTCTGTTTTAACTTCCTCGGCATCATCGATTGCGTTCACATAGGCAAGTGACGGTCTTCGTTCGACATATATTGGCATACTTTCTACGTGGTCAGGAATGTTGATCAAGGGAGCTAGCTTAGACAACGCATCTGCAAACTGATTTTCTTCTCTCGGGAGGTGAACATATCGAATATCCTCTAAGTACTTTTCCAATTCTTCGATCGTGGTTTGATATGGGGCTAAACTTTGGCTCTTAATTTTCATGACCCACCCACTTGATTGATCACAATGGACGAGTCTCCATGTACCAACAACTTCTTCACACCCAAGTCTAGAGCACTGCGTAAACCAAGCAAACAAGCTTCATATTCAGTGGCGTTGTTTGTGAGATTGAAATCCAGTTTGATGGACACGGGCACGTGTTCACCTGTTGGCGAGATAAGGAGAATGCCCACTCTATATCCCACATAGTTCGATGCTCCATCAAAATACAAATCTCGTACGTCATTCTCGACGTGTAGCACTTCTTCGTTGGGAAATGACCAAGTGTCGACGACTTCTATCGACGAGGAAATCGGCAACCGCCCTTCCCTTGATCACTTTAAAAGGTACATATTTGAGATCGAACTCTGATAACATGAGGGTCCATCTCGACATTATTCCATTTAGTACTGGTTTTTCAAACAAGTACTTAATCAGATCCATTTTGGAGTAGACACTTACACTGTAGCTAAGCATGTAATGTCTTAATTTCTTCGTTGCCCAGACTAAGGACAAACACGTCTTTTCAAGAGGTGTATACTTTAATTCATAGTCTAAGAACTTTTTACTGATGTAGTAAATAGCTCTTTCGTCTTTGTCAACTATTTGGGCTAACATAGCCCCCATTGTTGTATCCGTAACAGTTAGATACAGTGATAATGGCAACCCGGCTACTGGTGGGCTTAAAACTGGTGGAGAAGACAACACTTCTTTTATTTTATCGAACGCGGCCTGACACTGGTTATCCCATATAACATGTTCTCCGACCTTCAGTTACTTGAAGATTGGTTCACAAATCATCGTCAACTTCGCGACAAAACGGCTTATGTATTGAACTCTTCCTAGGAAACTTCGAATTTCTTTCTTGGTCTCGGGATGGGGCATTTCCATAATGGCTTTTATATTTGATGGGTCTACTTTGATGCCACGGTCGCTAATGATATGACCCAACAGTTTGCCAGAGGTGACCCCCAAAGCACAGTTTTGCAGATTCAGTCTCATGTTGTACTTTCGCAATCTTTGAAAGAATTTTCGTAGCTCCTCAAGATGACCACTATGTTCCTTTGACTTGACTATCATGTCATCGACATAAACATCAACTTCTTTGTGCATCATATCGTGTAGCAACGTCGTTGCTGTTCTCTGGTACGTTCCCCGACATTTATCAAATCGAAAAGCATTACCATGTAATAATAGGTTCCCCATTGAGACATAAATGATGTCTTATTCATGTATTTCTCGGCCATCTTAATCTGATTTTAACTAGCATATCCATCCATGAAAGATAGTAATGCATGATTTGCGGTATTATCAACCAAGATATCGATGTGAGGTAACGGAAAGTTGTCCTTCGGACTAGCTTTGTTCAGGTCCCGAAAGTCCACGCACACGCGAACTTTACCATATTTTTTCGGTATTGGCACTACATTGGCGACCCAATTCGAATATTCTGACACTTTATGAACCTGGCTTTGAGCTGTTTATCAATTTCTTCTTTAACCTTTAAAGACCACTCCGAAGGCATTCTGCGTAGCTTCTGCTTTGTTGGTTTGAACCCTGGTTTGATCGGGATCCTGTGCTCTGAAATTTCCTTATCAATTCCTGGCATGTCTTTGTAAGACCATGCGAAAACATCTTTGAATTCAATCAGAAGGTTAGTGAACCCTTGTCTCTCTACAGGATCTAAAGTAGTTCTATATTAAGCTCCTGTGATTCTACGGTGGTTCCCACATTGATAGTTTTGGTATCTTCGATCACCAAGTTTCTTTGGTCATATTCTTCTAACCCTCTAACCAATTGTGGAGGTGGTTCTACCCCCTCTTCTTCTTCTTTAATCTGTTCGCCTTCGGCCTCATTCTCAATGTCACTACTTAAACAATTATTTTCAAAAATTGAATTGCAATGTAAATCAAACAAGTCGTAAGCAAACTGGTTCATCTTATTATTATTGATTTAAAACTGCGCAAAATGCGTTAACATTTGAGCCAACTGATCGGAGGTCAGCGGCGAGACAATAGAGGAACCCGAGACAGGCCCCGGGATACCAGAATTAGAAAGGGGTGCATTGAAAGGAAAGACTTGGGAGGGGGTGGCTTCGACACCTGACTCCTTAGACTCAAACTTAGGACTCTTATCAGACTCGGACTCAGACTCAGAATCGTCATCCAGCTTGAACATTTCTCCTTCTCCCGTAGTTAACTTGAAGAGGAGTCCTCTATTGTTGGTCCATTTAACAGTTTTCCGCCATCCAGAAATAGTCCTCTTAGGATCTACATCAGTGATGAGGGTAGACGGATCGAACCTGTCACTTCGAAGGATCATTTTAACTAAGTCTTTGCTTGGTGTTACCCTCTTTCTTTCTTCTCCTAAAAGGAGCCCTAATGCCCTCCCATCTTCGATAGGGTTCGAATCGTTCTTTTCTGGTACTACGGCCAGTACGTCTTTAGGGATGTAGTAACAGTCTTGGAATATTTCAATTCCAAGAACCATCCTTTTATTCTTCCTATCGTAAATGGGTTCGGGAAAGTCCAAACATGGTTCAACTTCTCCGGCCCTCACGAAATACCCATTTAGTGTCAATAGGTATGGCTCCATCTTGATTTCTCGGCCTTCGACCGACTTCTTCTTCTTTGTCAAAAGAACTTTTTCAACGGGCTCATATCCAAGCCTAAATGTTGTTCCTTTTGGGACTGCTGGTTTTAGCACAAACGTGTCCTCCCTTCGGGGGTTCATAGAAAAACCGAAGTACTTTCCCATCTTGAGAATTGTCTCACAAACACGACTTGGGGTTAGGTTCAATCATACTTATGACTTCAAAACCACAAGTATCATTAGCGATTTCGAGACCTACTTCGGAGGTGACATCCCCTCTGGCCACCACGATGGGTGTAGCGTCAATGGTGATGGTTCCATCTTTGAAAGGGATCTTGATCTTTTGGTGTAGGGTAAAGGACACGGCCCTTACTGCATGGATCCACGGCCTTCCCAATAACAGGTTGAATGATAATGCTACATCGATAATTTGTAAACCCGCCTTTCTTTCAATGGATCCTGTTTGAATTACTAAGTCGATGATTTTCGGATACCCCACGGATCGTCCCATCGAATGCCCGAACTGTTTGGGTAGTCGAGGTGAAATCTTTCTTGTCCAGGCCCAACACGTGGGAAGTTCTTTATGGTAGGACATTGACAGCTAACCCGTCATCGACAAGGGTCATTGGGATGTGTTTTTTGGGGCACACCACTGCAATATACATGGCCAAATAGCACTTTAGCCCAAATGGAGGTAAGTCTTCATCTAAAAAGGTCATGGCATTAGTGAGCCTTGGTTGACTTTGGGCGATGTAGGTGACCATATCATCTGGAGTAGTACTTGGGGAAATGGTCATGTTCATTAGTGCTTGCAGTAAGGCTTGACAGTGTTCAATTGAGCTTAAGATTAGTTGCCAAATGAAGACATCGGCCTTAGTCTTTTGGAGCTTCTTAATGAGGGAAGCCTCTGAGGTCGACCTTTACTAAGTGCCTCAACTAAAGTAGGTTCTTTTGAGGATCCCTTATATGGATAGAAGTATGGCTTGCCTTCTCAACTCGGTAGGGGCGCCCAGATCGTGTCAAATGATTAGACTCAAGGACATCTTTCCTTAGCTTCAAGATTTCATCTTTGGTTCGTGGGACGATTGCTCCTTTGGTAAGGTAAATATCGTCTTCATTATCGTCCCAAATTCTGTGGACTTCATTCCCACTCCGAATAATGTATGGTGTGCAGTCGATACCGAAATCCCCAAATTGAACTTTATTCTTCGGGCCTGGAAGGTACTTTGGGTAACTCACAAGTACTTTTCCTACAAAGAGATTTTTGGACTGATGGCGATCCAGGGCTGGAAGGTCATAGCGGATATTTTCAGAGAGTTTGAGTCGGTTTTGCATGAGTTCGATTCATTTCCCAAGTTCATATATTTCTGATGGGGAAGTTATGGCATTTTCCTCATTCATCTTTTTTGCAATAACATCCAATCGAGCTATCATCATCTCCACAGTTTCACTCAGCTTAGTGACGGCGGCTTCCATTGCTTTTCTTTGGGTTTGAGGCGGCCTTTCTACAAGAAAAACCCTGAACCAATAAATACTTGAATCAAAATCCCCTGCACAAATAAGGACTCGACTCAAAGACTTGACCTTTGACTCAAACTTTACTCAAAGACAGGACTAGACCCAGAAAATGAGCTAAGTGGCTCACTTGTAAGGGGTCACATGGGAGAGGGGTCTAGACCTAACAAGGGCTATGACTCGACTCAACTAACTTCTTGACTTGGACTTGACATCGATCTGGTGTCACTAACCCGTGACTGAACCAAACGTGGTTCTTGGGCTCATGGAAAACATCGTAGGTGGCCTAGGATGGACGTTCTGTGGTTTAACTTTGACCAAAATGGTCGACACACTTGACTTGGACCCAAGAGGTGGCTTAGGCGACCCACTAGGGTCGTGTACTTGACGCGGTTCACTTGACCCCTTAACATGACTAGACCTGACTCGAAACATATTCTATGCTCGGAAAAGGTGAGAAATCATTTCGGAATTGATTTGACAATGGATGATTTGAAAATGAGATTTTAAATGGCCAGCATGCCGACTATAAAAAGCTAATCTTGGTCAAAAAAACCTACATCTATTTTGGCAGCATTCCGAGTTTGAAAACATGCTTGATTTAAAGACGATTTTTCGAAAAAACGGTTTGGACAAAACAGCTTGAAATTTTCGAAAAAAGCATGGAGGATGATCACATAGCATATAAGCATTCGCATATTAATCATGCATGAACCTAGACTCTTCTAAGTCTCGGTCGGTCCACTAATTGGGTCTATGCCAATGATCCGCCTTATCAAAGAAAGTCAAGCCTCCCATAAGCAGAAGTGTGCAATATGGTAAGAGCAAGTACTTAAAGATCTCAGCGGTACCATCTTGATATTTAAATCAGCATAGTGGACATCACCTCCTAACCATTGAAATCGACCCAATGGGTGAGGTGGTCCTCCTAAAGTCTCAAATGGCTGATGAATGTATGCAAAATAAATCATAGTGTTAGTCCTATTAGACATCATTTTTCTTTTCAAGTTATAACTCCCCAGCAGAGTCGCCAAAATGTGGATGTGGGGATTTGATCGTAATTCACGGTGTTGAAAATCGTTTGGAGTTGCCACCAAATTTAAGGAAATTTGGGAACCATTTTTGAAAAGAGATATGAGTTCGTTGTTGAAAGTACGTGGTGGGAAGTTTGTTAATAAAACACCCACCCCAGCCCGTTGCAATAACGACCTCTACTTTGGACTATGATGGCTAATTGGACAAGACTACGATTGTTGTATGAGAGTGCAAAACACCATTTTAAACCTATCATGTGATCTTGGTTTCTAATCATTTAATGCATCTAATCTACTTTGTCCATGTGATTTAGCATGTGAGGTTGATTTGAACTATACTAACAAGCATTCACGACATGGCTTAGATGGGAGTGGGGGAGCCGTTGGGGAGCTAAACTATTACAACCCAGACGATTCTCGTCGACTCGATTTGCAAACAATTGAATTAAAGATACAACTCGATCTAAATACAATTGCTAAACATGAACACTTGACTCACGCTTGACACGCCTATCTAGGCATCTTGAAAAAATGTGCCAATGATGAGGCCACGGCTCACATAGGACTTCGTCCTTAGCCTCATCATCGTTTTGCGCACTCACTTCGATTTAATTGATTAAATACTTGAATTTAACCAACTAAAACAAAGGTTTTGTAAAATCATTTTGACTCAAAATAAAGGACTAACTTGACCCATATTTAAAGTACAAATTACATTGCTTGAAATGAATTACAATAATTACAACGATTAAATTACAATAACAATTGAAATAAAACTGCAATAATTAAATAAAATAAACAAACTGAACCAAAGTGGCATGAAGGCCGAGAGAAAAAGGGCACGGAGGCCGAGGCATCACACGGCCAAATCGGATGGTCAAGGTTGACTATTCTAGTCATCGAGTGTCATGAATCGGATGCTAAGCATGCGCGATTCAACTAGTGAGAAATCGTCATAAGATGAGATGAATTCATTAAATTCTTTAAAGAAACTCATTTAAAATCCTATGTCGGGTTTTATATGACCTATGAATGTCTAATTGCATTAACATGCTTTCTACATATTAATTTGGCCAAGTTGTGATTAACAATGATAAACGATACAAAGAAACATACATTTATCATAAATCAAATAAAGCAAATCTAGCATGTGATTCAATCTTAACTATTTCATAATTAACACAAGTCATTAAAACATGTGAAAACGATCTAATTACTTTTTAATTAAACAAGTGTGAAACATGTGAGAATGAATTAAACTAACCAAAATTTCATTTTAATTAATTTAAAACATGTTATCGTCATACAATTAACAAATTATTTCATTTTATAATTCAAACATGATAATTAGTCTAACAAACATGTTATCGTCATAAATTGAAAAACAAGCATATGATCGACATACTATTATTCTAACTGTAATTAAACCATCATTAACAATATAATTATAAAACATATTAACTAATATGAGACGATAATTAAAAGACAATAAAAAGCAAACAAAAATGCCTTTAAGCCGTGACATACACGGATAAAAATAACTCAAATTGGACGACAACAGGAGTAGTCCAAAACGCGAGAGAACACGAATAAGAGAGCAAATCGATGCTTTAATGCTTGTCTAATTCTTTGTATGAAATTTTTGATTTGTTTCTGGGTATGAGAGGAGTTTAGAGTTGCTTTTTTACGTGAAAAGGAAGGCAATGGCTAGGGTTTCGAGAGCTCTCAAAACCGTGTTGTTTTCGTCTCTTTTTTGGTGTTCATGTGTGTGGTTTATATAGGAAACGGGAATGGGATTGCTGGGGTTAGGTTATCTGGCTTATATGGAGACTTAAGAGTTGGCTTATGGAAGGGGTAAATGAATTTGGTTAAGATATGGAGTATGGAAGGATATAGTTTCGGTTTTGGAAAGGATAAACAAAGGTTATTTTGTTTCGGTTTTGGTGGGATTTCGTGAGCTGTTGGGATGAGGAAAATATCTTTCTTTACTTGGGAGTAAGTATGAAATGATAGGGAAAGAGATTAGCTTGGATGGGGGTTCCAAAAGGGACTCGGGAAGTCCCTGTTTTGACGCGGCAAAGCAGGGCACGGGTGCGGGCTGTGGTTGCGGGTTTGGGTGCGGGTTTTGGTGTGCTTTTGGGTTGGAATAGATGTTGGGTTAGTAGGCTAGGTAGTGGTGTGGTATAGGCTACGTTGGGTGGAGGGTTAGGTGTCTGGTTGGGCTTCGAAAAACAGGGGAGGGGTGTTGGTTGGGTGTCGGGTTTGGAAAAGAAAATGAGGGGGAAGGGTGGTGGTATGGGGAATCGAACCCGGGACCTTGGGGATGGGTTTGCACCAAAGCTATGCCCTCGAAACCCGTGCTCAAAATCGTTCAAAATTCGAGCTTAAAACCGTCTCAAGAAACCTCGTTTAAAACCGCTTTTAAATCTAACTTTTCAAATTAAATAAATCGATAAAATACGAAACCGTCATATATCTCATTTCAAATAAATTTAAAATAAAAAAATTGAACAATAATTTATTTTTTGAATAAGTTATAAAAGGCTTAAATTTTAAATAAACTCGAAAATATGAAAACCGATTAAAAAATTTCATTTATTTCGAAATAATTTAAATTTCATTTAAATTATGAAACCGTCAAATAACGCTTGTCCCGCATCACAAAACGAAAGCCGCTAATGAGTGATGTAAGTAAACACCTGTCCTATCATCATCGGGTGTTTTGTCGGGATTTCTGTAAATTCCAATATCGACGGATACGGTATCTACAGAAAAGCATGGAAAAAGAAAAAGAAAAGAGTGTTGAAAAATCAATTGAAAAAGGTGAGGAAAAAGAAAAGAGTGTTGAGAAATCGGTTGAGAAGAGTGATGGGAAATCGAAATCAAAATCAAAAGAGAGTGTGAGTAGTGATGTGATGTTGAAGGATATGGTAATAAGTCGAAGTATAAAGGGAAGAGGGAAAACCGTGAGTAAGGAGAAGGTTGTGGAAACGGAGGTTGATAAAGAAAAATTGAATGCCGTCTCTGAGGATGACGAGTTGTTCAAAGAAGAACCCGTTCCCAAACCAAAGGCTAAAGCTCGAGGAGGTCTCACTCAGTTAACCTCAAGAAAAAAGGAAAATGGAGGAAATGGCAAAGGAAGTTGATGATGAATTGAATAGTGTTATGATTGCTATTGAGCAACCACTTGATGAGAATAAGACTAAGGCACTCGAGATTCTTCGTGATTATCGCTTTCCAAAGGTGATCTTTGATTGTTGCAAGCATGTCATTCAAGAAAACTTTACGTCAGGCCGCCGCTATGAACTCGAATGGTATGATTCGTCCCCCACTTTTAAGTTCTTTAAAGATGAAATTCATGCACCAAAGTGGGAGATTCTTCTTAATCTCTATAATCGAGTTTATTTAGCGGAGATTGTTCAATTCTATAAATGTTGAGAATGTCGAAAACATGCTCGGTATCCCTACAACCGGTTGTCTTCTTTCCCGAAGGGTGGTTGGCCAACTATAGATGGTATAAGTTCCTTGACCGTCACAAAAGTCTTATGTCCCAAAGCCTCATCCCCCATCACACTTAAGGCTAGATAAATCAAAATAAACCATCGGTTCTTTTTCAATTTCATTTATAGAACCTTGATCCCATGCAATGAGAGCCGAGGAGTATGTGATCTGCTAGACATGTGGTTGATCTTTCATCTTGCTAAACACCTTCAAATTAACCTACTCGCTTTGATGTTCTTTCACATTGATCATCTTGCTAAGATAGTAGAAAAGCGTAAGGTTGATAGTACCATCATGATAGCTTATGGAATGTGGTTATCGGTTATTCTTGAGAAAATGGAATTTGTTGACTCGACAAGTTTCGGTGTTGATCACTTGTGTGACACTATGACCTCGGGAGTTTTGTCACAAATGCGCTTGAAAATTGAAGATGATAAACTTAGCTTGCTCGTATTTGGTCGGGTATGAAGGCTACGGAAGTTGCCTCATCCTCTATGAACTCGGCTTCCTTGCCACGTCTCACCAAGGATGTAAAGGCCTTGTTGGATCTTCAACATGCTTAAATGGGTGAGATTCCGGGTCTTCATTTGGAAGTGACGGGTTTGCGTAAGGAACTGGAGGAGGTAAAGGGTCAAAATAAAGAACTTATTGAAATGGTTCAGGGTTGGTGGGAGAAGAAGAAACCGAAGAAGTGGATGATTAATCTCTTTCTCAAAACCGTGCTAAGCCTATCTTTTGCCAAGCCTTTTGCCATAACCATGCCTAATGCCTAATCAAAACAAAAGCCTTTCTAATCTCTTTTTACCTTGGCTTTATGTTTGTGATATTATTTGCTAATGTTGGTTATGTTGTTAATCGTTGAACATTTTTTTTGTATAACTTTAATCCTTGTTTAAATTATCCGTTCTTCCTACTTGATGATGTCAAGAGGGGGAAGTTGTTTAAAATTGCAGGTGGTTATTCAATAACACTTAGGCTTGCGTTCATCGTAATTATGTTAACTTGGCGATTAAATGTTCTACTTAGGCTAATTAAAAATTTGACCAAACTTTATTGACCATGTATATATGCATCTTATTTTGATCATGTTTTGACTTGTTAACCTTGACCATGGATTAAGGGGGAATGACGCACTCAATTTTATTTGTCTTGCCATCATTAAAGGGGGAAATTGAAGAAACCCAATTTGATTAGTTAATGTTGATGATGCCTTAAGACAAATTAATCTCATTGTTATTTAATTGTGTGCCTCTTAAATTTAACCCTGTAGCATGAAGCTCCAATTATCAATTCAAGATTATCAAGAAAGTCATCAAGAAGATCAAAGATGAAGATTGTCAATAGTGATAAAGTCATGTGTTGTAAGGAGATCTTTAACTCAACTTTATGTCTAGGTGCAAAAATAACAGTTCGGTCAACTGTTACTTTTGACTCGTCCTTCAACGAAGTATTTCGAAAATATTTGAACTATTGTTAAAATGCTTTCAATATTCACAAATAGTTTTCTGAAAATGTTTTGATGCCTTTGAAGAAAATAGAGCTTTCAATGTCTTGCTAAAGAGTTTGCTTGCACAATAAGACACTTTCTATAAATGGGTTGTTTTCTTTTTACCTTTATGGAAATGTTTATGGTTCCCATAAACACAACCATTTATGCTTGTTTCTTGATGGAAAACCCAACCCATATTTGTGTGTGCACTAACCTAATTTCTTGCTTGAGTATACACCGATTTCTTGAGGAAGAATACTCGGTTACTTGGAGAAGAATTTCGGTGACTTGTGCATGTTGCCTAAGCAAGCTATTTACATTATTTTTATCACTTGGACTATGGTGTGTGAGAAATTTTAATGTGTAAAGTATACTACTTGGACATTATAAATACCTTGCTTAATTCATTTTTACAAGTGTGCAACAACGAGTTTTAAACTGAAAAAGACTTATGCTTTATCGAGTAAATTAACTTTACAAATCGTTTATCACTTAACAATTATTGAGTCACATTTTGCAAGTTTGTTTTTTCTCTTTGAGTATTTTATTGAGTTGTTGTGTTGCACCTAGTCGTTTAATCGAGTTCGAGGATCCCGTGTTTTGTACTTCAACTTTATCTCCTCCGTTCAATTGTGTGAACAACATTGAGATAAGTGGAGTCTTATAACAACCGGGTAGAACCAAACCAAAGTCTTAGGATAGAGTTATCTTAAGCGTGAAGTCTTCATAGCGGAGTAGCTTTTGAGCACGGAGTCTTTCGGCGGAGTAGCCCAAAGCAAAAGTCTTATTGCGGAGTAGCTTTAAGCATGGAGTCTTTCGGTGGAGTAGCCCAAAGCAAATGTCTTATTGCGGAGTAGCTTTAAGCACGTAGTCTTTCGGCAGCGTAGCCAAAAGCAAGAGTCTTGGAACCGTAATAGCTTTTAAGCAATAACAACCGGAGTAGATTGAGGATTTTTTTTATTATTCGGGGTGGTCTTAGTTTGTATGATTTTACTTCTAAGACGTTTAATAAAATAGCGCTGGACGTAGGTCGCGAAGTAGTGACCGAACTAGTCTTAAAAACATCGTTTGTTGTGTCTATTTCGTTTTATTTCCGCTACCAATCTAAACCCACGTCTTAACTTCAGAAACAACAGTTGAGTACACAGTGATTTCTGCTTGTTGAATCGTTGCTGAATACTTCTAACTCTATAGTTCTAAGTATCAACGTCTCCTTTCATCTAAGTGTTGTCTAAAGTGTTTAAGAGTTTTAAAAAAAAACTTTCATTAAGCTTAAATTTTTAAATAGACACCTAATTTACCCCCTCCCCCTCTTAGGTGTTCTCGCCCTTGACTCTTCATGCATATATATATTTACACAAAGATAATAATTTTTTCAAAGCCAAAATTAGTATTTCTAATACAAACAAGTCAATCTTGTCACTTTATATACATGGAGTATATCTATTGAAAAAAAAGTCAATCTTGTCATTTTAGTTTTTTTTCTTTTTTTTTACATTTTCTAAAAAAAATTGTCATACACCTTAATAAAGACACAAATTTTCAGTTAAGACGATAATATATGTCTTAACTTTAAGACGAGTCAAATATCACACATATATAGTTATGCAAAATAAAAAATGGTAGTATTGTCCAATAAGTAATAAGAGGTCCTTTGATACACCAACTTAGGGGTCAATGTTGTTTTGTATGGAGCTCACAAAAAATTAACAAGGAAACAAGATAAACCTTGAACATAAAGTCTAAAGCAAAGCACATAAAACTTTAAGAGCAGTGAATCTTAAGTCTAATTCAATCACCTAGGCAAAGCACAGGAGATTAAACTAAACTTAAGCAAAGTACAAGTTGTTGAGAAATGTTAACTAAGCAAAGCACAAGTTAACAAGATAAAAGAGTAGAAACTCTTAGGGTTTTCATTCATTCAAAACTGAGTATTACATTCAGAAATGAGCTCTTGTTATAGATCCCCCCCCATCTAATCTCTACCTTTTATTTAACTACAATTTAAGGGCTCAAAAGGCCTTACAAAAGTGGTTGAAAATATCAAAAAAGTCTCCTAATAAGGACGGATACAAGACTAATACAAACAGGCTGGTACAACATCAGAAGAGCAGCATAAAGTACTTTTGTTTCTATCCTGAAATGGCTAGGCAATTCAGACTCCTTGTGGCTTGTGCTTGGCTTCAAAGATGCTTATTCAATGGCTTTAAAGGGAATACTATGAACCTTCAAACATCCTTATTTAACCCAGAATAAACTCATACAAAAGCAAAGAGTT
This sequence comes from Silene latifolia, assembly GCF_048544455.1. Lineage (NCBI taxonomy): Eukaryota > Viridiplantae > Streptophyta > Magnoliopsida > Caryophyllales > Caryophyllaceae > Silene > Silene latifolia. The sequence goes on from NC_133538.1 coordinate 237,878,066, forward strand.
TTATCATTAACAATGTAAGATCATTTCAGCTAACCCCTTGAAATGTACCCGGATTTATGAGACTGATTAGAGGACCTTCTGAACCTTATTTAAAAAACTTCTCCAGAACTTTTTTGTAGCTTAGGATCTTATTATTGACGAAAAATAAGCTGGAGCCCTTGGTCAGAAAGTTGTCTTAAGGATTCAGGCCATTTCTCTTGACTGGTCAGAACTGGCTCTTGGTGGTTTGTTGAGAAATTGAGTGACTCCCTGATGCGAAAACGCGGAAGCAAAATAACAGAAAAATAAACCAAAAAGATATTTGCCTTGAATTCATATGTAGAATTCAAGTCAATGGGATATTTACTCGGTGCTAGATCAATAACACGAGTAATGGGTGATCGAACTCAAGACCTATAGAGTTACGATCGAGTTAGACTCGAAACGCATCGAAAACTAACGGATTTTTCGTATGTAAACTACATACTCAAAAACAACAAAAACACAAGTGTTTTCTTTTCTTAATCTTTCATATATTTCTTAATTCTTATTATTGAAAAACTCATGGCCTTATATAATAAGCCATACTCGAAACTCCTAGGTAAGTAAAGAGTTGTCATCACTCCTTCACTAATTACAATCATAAAAGTGAGTAAAATGAAAAGCCTAAAAGCAATTATAAGCTTATTGAATACATTACTAGCAATAAGTAAATAAAAGATAAACATTTTATTATCTTGCATTGGACCGTGTGTCAGTAGCTCCTTTTGGGCCGTGTCCGTACTCGTATCACTCCCTGGCTCTTGCATCATCCTTAAAGCTATGTAAATGAAATTAAGGTCCATAAAGCTTGATTACATCAAAGTAGAGACCCTTGTAGTGTGGTTTACTCCGGTATTTTAGGTGATAATTTTGAAATTTAGAGTTATTTCAGATGTTTCTTATATTATATAAATTAAGGGTATATGTTAGAATTTGGGAAAATAGAGGGATACCCCATCAAAAATCGTTTTTCCAGATAAAAAATAATCTTTGTATTTTCATGGGATCATAAAACAAATTTGTATGGATCCGCAAGTAGGTTTAGGCCATCTATATATATATATATATATATATATATATATATATATATATATATATATAATTGGAGAATGAGTCAATTTTATAAGCCCAAATGAGATTCCGTTTAAAAATCAATTAACAATGAGTAGATGACTTCTTGATTTGACCGTTGATTAACTTTTTCATTTTTCTACCCATGTGAAAAACTCGCGTGTAGGAATTTGTTGATTCCATGCGTTTTTGCACTTTTGCTACTTGAATTTATTGGGGTTGTAACTTGTAAGGCTATTCGGCAAACTATTTATAGTTTTGGCATTTGTCTGAAACTAATTATCGTCAAGGGGTCCAGCTTTGATGTAGTGGTTGATATTCTCCCTATATACTAAGTGTCAAAACTACTATTTAGAATACCGTCTTTGCCTCAAATCTCAAAAAATTATGATGCGGAGTCGTAGACCCATTGACTCCAAATAATTTCAAAGAAACCCAAAATGTTAATTAAAATCTCAAAGAACCTCATTTAGCCAAAAAATTCTTGCTACTTCTTTGAACTTGATTTTAAAAAATGACGTGATCAACTAAGGACACATTGTAATACTCCGTATTTTAGTTGGAGTACTTGGTTGGTACTCAGTCGAGTGTGTGTTACTCGACCGAGTGCACTTTGTAGTTCGTAAATTCACTAGCAGCAAGAATTACGAAAGGGAAAGAATGCAGTAGCGAAATAAAAACTAGAGATCAGATATACCGACAGAGGAAAGGTAGTGACACGGTACGAAACCGCTGCCTTAAAAACTATTTGTCCGGTGCAACCGTGGTGGCGATCAGCGACGACCGGTAGTCCCCAAGGATTACACTACTGCTGCCTCACAAACTCGCCCACTCGAATTTGTAAGACCTGGAACGATAACAATTAGCAATACCCAGAAATGAGAGAACAGAGAAGATCGAGAGAGGAGAGTTTATGTTTTTCTGTGTGTTTTGATAGGGAAGTCGGGCTCCTATTTATAGCCAAAACGCAGCAACAGAAGTGGCAAAACCGACTCCTAAGATGTTGCAGTCAAGGGCTACAAACGTGGAGCATGACCCTCATGTTGACGATCAGTTGACCGACCGATTCAACTCAACAACACAGAGTCAAACCAAAACTCGAGATGCGGCCCAAAAAGATAGGCACGACCCGCGCGAGCGATTGCCAAATCCCAAATCCCGAATCACGAATCCGGATCCGGCCGGGTCGGAACTCGGGCTTGGGCACGGCACGCACGTGGCCTGTAAGCGCGTGTGCGAGTGAATAAGCACCTCGCAAAGTCTCTACAAAAGACTCCCCATGACCACTAGTGATAAGGTAAGGGAAGGGGTGTTATATAAACCCATAAAACACCCACTTCCTCACCAATGTGGGACAAATGGAAACAAAGAAAAAAGGCTCTCAAAGCCTCTATTTCCAACAATCCCCCACTAGAGGCGCAGAGCAGGAGAAAGAAGAATTCTGGGTAAAGGAAGGGTGGATACTTAGGTATCAATATCTTTCGATTTGAATTGACACTTTAGTGAAATGAGGAAACAACTTACTTACAACTAGAGAATATCTTGCGATTTGAATTCTAGTGAACTTGGTCGATACCCCCACTACACATCATCACCTTCAAATTAAGATCGTCCCGCGATTTCAGAGTGCAACGCGCTCTTTCAGAGCTTATGCGTTACCTTGGTACTAATAGGTGTGACCACAAGACTTCTCATGTAACACCCACCATTTTAATAAATCTCATTTATTTGATTTTCGTTAAAGAGGTTTATTTTTATTTCTTTTTATACTAATTTTGGTTTAGTGTTTTATTTAACACCATTTTTATTAATTTTAGTCCTATTTTATAAATGGACCGACTTTTAATTATATGTCACTTTTTTTTATAAAATGGAAAAACGATTCTGGTTCATCACTTTTTTTTGACCGTGTATTTTATATCTAGAAAATTTATTTTGAAAACTTTTTTTTATATCTTTTACTTTAAGTCTTTGATAAATTGTTTTTATTCGATTTCTAATTATTTTACAATAAAAATTAGAAGGTATTTTCTTTGACTTATTCCCTCTTGTGGCTGGTTTTTCTAGAGCTTTTCAAGGAGATTTTATTACTTATATTTATATTTATTCTTTCCCTCTTAAACACTCTACTTTATGACTACATTCATTAGGTCATTTATCATTCACATATCTATCCCTCTTGCAAAAAAAAAATATGGAACGTAAACCCTCTTCCGCCGTTCTCTGTTTCTAAAGAATAAAATTTACGTACGTGCTTGCCTTCTTGCTTCCTTATTTACGTTTTACAAATCATTCTACGTACGTGCTTGCCTTCTTGCTTCTTTATTTCGATCGACCTTCCCTCATCATCCGTTCATCTTTTTCTAAGGGTTTGTAGAGGAGATATTGAAGGCTAGCATATGTGGATTGGGATTAAGTAACAAGGTAACTACGACGTTACTCGGTATTACATCGATTTAATTGTTGTAGTTGTATGTATTATTGGATTTTTAATGTTTTATGATGATTTATTGATACATATGATGAAACCTTTAATTTCTGATCTTTTGATATCCATAATTTATTTTGACTATGTATAAATTTTATTTTGTCAATAGGAATATATTTTGGTTGATTTACAAGTTTTATGATCAAATCGATTGTTTTGATATTAGGGTTTTAATAATTCGTTTTTATAATTTAAACAGATGTAAATTATTTTTCTGGAATTATTAGTTGATTTTAAGATGCCATGAATTTTCGTGGTAATTATTTTGGAGTTTTAGTATTTATTTCGTAATTTAATGTATCGATGCAGTTTCTGCGATTATAGCATTTCTGTTCGGTTTTAATTATGTTAAAAATACTAAATAAAATTGTAAATTTACAATATTTTAGTATATGGCAGAGACATGGAGTATTAGGTTGTGTATAAATTTGTAGGTCTTAAATCATTATTTTCGATTTATGGTGTATTTTACAAGTTTGATGAAAACCGTTGTTAAATCTGTCAAATATGTTCGTCTGTTTGTAAAATTCATATCACCTGTTTTTATTTCGAATTTGCAAAAGTGTAAAGAATAGACTCCTGTTATTTTAAAGTGTAGAGTCTGTATAAAAATTTTCATAAGATTTAAACTTACAGTTTGGTCAGAATAAATTATTTGTGAACAGCTCGTCTGTAAAACGCGTTTCTGACTTCTCTCAAAGATTCATTTTTAAAAGATATTTCGCTTTTGATACAGTAGCTAATCTTTTTCTCAATGACGATTTATCATGTTTAGTTATGTTTAAAATTATGCCTTGCCTTAAAATGTTTTCTAAAAGTAGATTTATTAACTGAAACATTATGGGTGACGTTTTCTGACAGTTTTTAGAAATGCATTTTTAGACCCCTGATACTTTCCTAATTTAAAGTTTGTCAAAACATGAAAGTTGTAGATAAAAGCTACAGGAAACCATGAAAATTGGCCTTACGTCATTTAGATTTTTCTGTAATTAATTATAAATTTTACAATACTGCTGTTCAGTTTTATAAACTAATGTAGAGCTCCGTCTCATTTAAGCCTAAGTAATAAGTCTTTACTAAAGTACCTTAAGTCAAAGGATGGTCTTTAAAGTTTAATTTCAGTAACTTAATTTATTTAAAGTCCTTAAATAAATTTTATACTTTTGGATTTAAGTTTAAGCTTTCTAATTCGAAGAAAATAAAAGTGTAGTTCACTTACGAACCATTTGAATAATATACTATATCACTTGGAATACTTTTAAGTTTGGAATAATAAAAGTAAAGGCAAAGAATAATAAACTAAGGCATACGGGTTCTTATACAGCTATAAGATTGGGTATCTCCTGGTGATCTGATTGTCGTAGAGTCATGTACATGTACTTAGACTAGGACTTCGATTGCGTGGTAAGACGTGTCCTATTATAGCTTGTTGTCTAGTGAGCGAACTTGGAGTTGGTCACCTTTGCGTGACACCGAGTTCCCGAAACTAGTGTAAGATCTTTGCGGTGTCAAGGAGTATAGCTAAAGTGAATATCTAGCCTGAACTATATTATTTCCATTCTATCATTTGAGGAATTTTGCTTTTAAGCATGCAGCACGTTGGTTAACGTGATTTGGTAATCATATTTTGTTACTTATGTTTTATAACATTTCAATTTACTTTGATATATTAATTGCATCTGTAACATTTATATCATGTGATATGGCTGGGAGAACGTCGAGTTACTCCCCATTTGATTGTGGTCATTATGTTTATAACATGACGGGTATTAGCTTTCTTTGGGATTTTTGTGTGAGCTAGCGAGTAGTTTGCGAGATCCTACTCTGTTTTCTACTTTCTTTTATGGTTTTTAGTTTTAACACTTTTGAGGAATTTTATTTTCGCCCTTTTTATAAAAGTGGCATTTGTTTAGACTTAACCATTTAATTTTATCCTTGAGAATTTTATACATTCTCAATTTATAACAGTTAGAACTTTTATCTTTGTGTATTTAATCCCATTCGACAGTGTTTCCGCCACTGTTTTGCACTAGATTTTATAGGGGATTACAGTTGGTTGAGTTCCCGAAACTAGTGTAAGATGCTGCGGTGTCAAGGAGTATAGCTAAAGTGAATATCTAGCCTGAACTATATTATTTCCATTCTATCATTTGAGGAATTTTGCTTTTAAGCATGCAGCACGTTGGTTAACGTGATTTGGTAATCATATTTTGTTACTTATGTTTTATAACATTTCAATTTACTTTGATATATTAATTGCATCTGTAACATTTATATCATGTGATATGGCTGGGAGAACGTCGAGTTACTCCCCACTGATTGTGGCTGTTATGTTTATAACATGACAGGTATTAGCTTTGCTGGGGATTTCTGTGTGAGCTAGCGAGTAGTTTGCAGATCCTACTCTGTTTTCTACTTTCTTTTATGGTTTTTAGTTTTAACACTTTTGAGGAATTTTATTTTCGCCCTTTTTATAAAAGTGGCATTTGTTTAGACTTAACCATTTAATTTTATCCTTGAGAATTTTATACATTCTCAATTTATAATGATTAGAACTTTTATCTTTGTGTATTTAATCCCATTCGATAGTGTTTCCGCCACTGTTTTGCACTAGATTTTATAGGGGATTACAGTTGGTATCGAGCATCATTTGCTCCCGACGCTCACACATTGATCTTTAGGAAAATGCCTAATAAATGATTTGACTAAATAAATGATTTAGTGAGAGATGGGTAGAAACCATAAGGACTTGAATGTTAGTTTATGTGTTCCTGCAAAATCAATGACTAGCATTGAATCTATGTTTTGTTTTTATTTTCTCCGACAAAGAAGATGAAAGAAGGTGGACGTGAACGTTGTGTTTTTCCGGACCAGAACGCGATCATTATGGTGATATTGAACTCGCTCAACAACCTAGCTAACCGCTTGGAGAACTTGATGCCACAAGGAAGAGACAATGGTTGTTCCGGCCCAGATTCGATTTTGCTCAAGCTACGGACCGGTTGGCCAAGAGAGGACTCAAGTTCCATAATGGTGCAAAGTACACCGGAGAGTAATTACACTTTGTGGATCCGTCGGATGGAGCGACCCAAGACGTTGTGTTTGTTTTCTCTACAAGGTGATGAAGTGATCCAACGAGCCATATTGCGTACTCTGGATGCACGAAGATTCCTTCTCTGATCTCAGACTTTATTAGTCTGCGATCATCATTCTTATTCCTTCAATCTTTTTCAGTCTTAGCTGATTCCAATGTCCTTATTATAAATTTTCATCTTCTATTCTGATGAATTAATCCTTCTTTGTGATTCCTCCACATTGGTATCTATTCTCTTGAGATTCATTGGTTAAACTGACTCTTTCTTCGAGAAATGTGACGGAAGTTAAGTAGGTTTGAGGTCTAGTGAAGCATTGTTACTTATGGTTTGAGGATAGTAAGTTTTATCTTTAATGCCTAATCTTGTAAGAGCTTTCATTCCATAAGGATTAACTTGAGTGGTGGCTAGTGGATTATGGATTTAGGATTTTAGCTTAGATGTTGGCTTTGGATTACAACCAGCTTACATATTTTGGACTGGAGGTGATTAAGGTTTTATAGTATCCATGTGTCATTTTTGGTTGATCTAGATTAATCTCAGTTTCTATTCTTATGGATTTAGATTGTTGAGTTCTGATGTAAGGTTGTAACCTTGGAACTTTTGGTTGTGTGACTTCACTTTATTTGGGTTTCTTAGTGTTAACCTCGAGAATAAGGAGTGTCTTAGCCCAACTGCAGTTTGGATTGATTATATTGATTTGAAGAATTATGAACCCGGAGTTGGGAATTATGTATACGTATCATATCTTAATGTCTTAACCTTAGTACATGTATTTCTCTAAGGAATATTTTGGTCTGAATTACCTTAAAAGAAATCGTTGTTTGATGACCTTATATGATCGAAATTGTTGCTTGGTTGAGTTCTTAACCCCTAGCTGTTGCAGTGTTATGATTGAGAATTTAATGAACTGCTAAGAGACCTTTATATTCATTTGATGGACTTCTAAGAGAGCTTTATCTTCGTTAGATTGTACTTGTGGATGTTAGAGGCATTGTTGCTTTGATTGGAGGAATTCTCATTAGAGCTTTGTTAGACGATGATTTATGTTTGGTGTTTTGAGGAGTCTTATGGATTTGATAACTTGAGGAATTTAATTAGTCAGTTGGATGTTGAAGTACTTGATGGATTTCTTTACCATGATGTTTTGAGAGGATGATCAGTCATGTAAGGATTTGAGATGGAAGTTGTGTTAATCGATAATTTTGGAGGATGTAGACTAGGAAGTTTGGCAATTCTGAGCTTGACAACTTAGTTGCCTGAGTTTTATAACCTTGATGTTGTTTTCGATGGATATAGAAAAAGCTTGGGTTCCATAGAGGAGTCGTACCAAGAATCTTGAGATCTTTAACCTCTTCTGTAATCCTTGAGAGAGCTTTGTATAGCTCTTGAATCTCTCATTCTCACTTCTTCACCTGAGCATCTGTTACTACCTTAACCTTGGCTTAAGTTTGAAATTTTTACCTTTAGCCTTTTTCCTCGAATATTTCTTTTTATACAAGGTCTGACTCCAAAGTTTTGATTATCTTGAAAACTTATGATTTCAAAGTGTTAAACTTTTATTTTCGTTTTACTCTTGGTTAGTATCTAAATTTTGTCTTGTCTTCAAATGGTTTTTAAAACTCGTTTGAAAGTATTTCGGAATTGTTTCGAAAATTTTTGTTTGGGTGCTTCTAAAACTTTCAAAAGTTATGTGTATTTACAATTCGATTTGTACAAAGGTTTTAAGTAAAATTTGCACTCCTTCTTTTGAATCTCGAGATGTTTATCCCCTTTCATAATCCTTGAGAGAGTTATATATGACTCTTAAATCCTTCTCTCCCTTGCTTTAGTTTCAAAACTTTTGTCTTGATTTACCATTGACCTTTTTCCTAGGATATTTCCATTTTATACAAGAGTTTCGGCTTTTACCAAGTTTGGTTCTCGGAAATTTTAATTTTGAGTTATGATTTAAAAACATTTCATATTTAGTGTTACTCTGGATTAGTGTCTAAACTTGGTTTTGTTTCAAAATGTCTTAAAACTCGTTTGGAAATATACAGGAATTGTTTCAAATAAAGTTATTTAATGCATAAAAAAAAAAAAAAAAAAAAACCATTCAAATGTTATGTTGTATATACGAATTTGATTTCTCGTGAACCTTTTTCTTTGACAAATTCCATCTTACACAAAATATTTTGACTTTTATAAAGATATTTTGATTATCTTGGAAGTTCTGAATTATGACTAGCTTCAAAGTTTTGAACTTCTCTTTCTCTTTTAGTTTTGGGTTATCATTTAAATTTGGTTTTGTTTCGAAATGACTTGAAATTCGTTTGAAAATACTTCCGAATTTTGTTTTTCAAATACTTTGATGCCTTGAGAAACTTTCAAAAGTGGTGTTGTATTTTCAAAATTTGATTTGCTCAAAGGTTTTATGTTAAATTGGCACATTTACTTTTGAATTTCGACATTGGTGGATGCTAGGACTTGTCATTAAAGACGTCTAATGACTGGTTCAGTACTTGCTGATGCATGGTTGTAAGATTTGATTTTTCCAATGTTGACTTACCCTTATCTTGGACGACAGAATCCTGGTTCGCGACAGTATTCTCTCGTTCCATGAGATGAGACAAGTGATTTTAATAGTTCAATTTTGAAAACTTGTTTAAAAATTGTATGACCTCAACGATGATTTCTCGAATTTAAGTGTCAACTGAAATGATAAAAAAAAAAATCTTGTTCTTTAAATTTTATTTTTTTACTTTTAGTTTCGAGGACGAAACTTTCTTTTAGTGGGGGAGATTGTAACACCCACCATTTTAATAAATCTCATTTATTTGATTTTCGTTAAAGAGGTTTATTTTTATTTCTTTTTATACTAATTTTGGTTTAGTGTTTTATTTAACACCATTTTTATTAATTTTAGTCCTATTTTATAAATGGACCGACTTTTAATTATATGTCACTTTTTTTTATAAAATGGAAAAACGATTCTGGTTCATCACTTTTTTTTGACCGTGTATTTTATATCTAGAAAATTTATTTTGAAAACTTTTTTTTTATATCTTTTACTTTAAGTCTTTGATAAATTGTTTTTATTCGATTTCTAATTATTTTACAATAAAAATTAGAAGGTATTTTCTTTGACTTATTCCCTCTTGTGGCTGGTTTTTCTAGAGCTTTTCAAGGAGATTTTATTACTTATATTTATATTTATTCTTTCCCTCTTAAACACTCTACTTTATGACTACATTCATTAGGTCATTTATCATTCACATATCTATCCCTCTTGCAAAAAAAAAATATGGAACGTAAACCCTCTTCCGCCGTTCTCTGTTTCTAAAGAATAAAATTTACGTACGTGCTTGCCTTCTTGCTTCCTTATTTACGTTTTACAAATCATTCTACGTACGTGCTTGCCTTCTTGCTTCTTTATTTCGATCGACCTTCCCTCATCATCCGTTCATCTTTTTCTAAGGGTTTGTAGAGGAGATATTGAAGGCTAGCATATGTGGATTGGGATTCGTAACAAGGTAACTACGACGTTACTCGGTATTACATCGATTTAATTGTTGTAGTTGTATGTATTATTGGATTTTTAATGTTTTATGATGATTTATTGATACATATGATGAAACCTTTAATTTCTGATCTTTTGATATCCATAATTTATTTTGACTATGTATAAATTTTATTTTGTCAATAGGAATATATTTTGGTTGATTTACAAGTTTTATGATCAAATCGATTGTTTTGATATTAGGGTTTTAATAATTCGTTTTTATAATTTAAACAGATGTAAATTATTTTTCTGGAATTATTAGTTGATTTTAAGATGCCATGAATTTTCGTGGTAATTATTTTGGAGTTTTAGTATTTATTTCGTAATTTAATGTATCGATGCAGTTTCTGCGATTATAGCATTTCTGTTCGGTTTTAATTATGTTAAAAATACTAAATAAAATTGTAAATTTACAATATTTTAGTATATGGCAGAGACATGGAGTATTAGGTTGTGTATAAATTTGTAGGTCTTAAATCATTATTTTCGATTTATGGTGTATTTTACAAGTTTGATGAAAACCGTTGTTAAATCTGTCAAATATGTTCGTCTGTTTGTAAAATTCATATCACCTGTTTTTATTTCGAATTTGCAAAAGTGTAAAGAATAGACTCCTGTTATTTTAAAGTGTAGAGTCTGTATAAAATTTTTAATAAGATTTAAACTTACAGTTTGGTCAGAATAAATTATTTGTGAACAGCTCGTCTGTAAAACGCGTTTCTGACTTCTCTCAAAGATTCATTTTTAAAAGATATTTCGCTTTTGATACAGTAGCTAATCTTTTTCTCAATGACGATTTATCATGTTTAGTTATGTTTAAAATTATGCCTTGCCTTAAAATGTTTTCTAAAAGTAGATTTATTAACTGAAACATTATGGGTGACGTTTTCTGACAGTTTTTAGAAATGCATTTTTAGACCCCTGATACTTTCCTAATTTAAAGTTTGTCAAAACATGAAAGTTGTAGATAAAAGCTACAGGAAACCATGAAAATTGGCCTTACGTCATTTAGATTTTTCTGTAATTAATTATAAATTTTACAATACTGCTGTTCAGTTTTATAAACTAATGTAGAGCTCCGTCTCATTTAAGCCTAAGTAATAAGTCTTTACTAAAGTACCTTAAGTCAAAGGATGGTCTTTAAAGTTTAATTTCAGTAACTTAATTTATTTAAAGTCCTTAAATAAATTTTATACTTTTGGATTTAAGTTTAAGCTTTCTAATTCGAAGAAAATAAAAGTGTAGTTCACTTACGAACCATTTGAATAATATACTATATCACTTGGAATACTTTTAAGTTTGGAATAATGAAAGTAAAGGCAAAGAATAATAAACTAAGGCATACGGGTTCTTATACGGCTATAAGATTGGGTATCTGGGCGGTGCAGATTGTCGTAGAGTCATGTACATGTACTTAGACTAGGACTTCGCAGACTGCGTGGTAAGACGTGTCCTATTATAGCTTGTTGTCTAGTGAGCGAACTTGGAGTTGGTCACCTTTGCGTGACACCGAGTTCCCGAAACTAGTGTAAGATCTTTGCGGTGTCAAGGAGTATAGCTAAAGTGAATATCTAGCCTGAACTATATTATTTCCATTCTATCATTTGAGGAATTTTGCTTTTAAGCATGCAAAGACGTTGGTTAACGTGATTTGGTAATCATATTTTGTTACTTATGTTTTATAACATTTCAATTTACTTTGATATATTAATTGCATCTGTAACATTTATATCATGTGATATGGCTGGGAGAACGTCGAGTTACTCCCCACTGATTGTGGCTGTTATGTTTATAACATGACAGGTATTAGCTTTGCTGGGGATTTCTGTGTGAGCTAGCGAGTAGTTTGCAGATCCTACTCTGTTTTCTACTTTCTTTTATGGTTTTTAGTTTTAACACTTTTGAGGAATTTTATTTTCGCCCTTTTTATAAAAGTGGCATTTGTTTAGACTTAACCATTTAATTTTATCCTTGAGAATTTTATACATTCTCAATTTATAACAGTTAGAACTTTTATCTTTGTGTATTTAATCCCATTCGACAGTGTTTCCGCCACTGTTTTGCACTAGATTTTATAGGGGATTACATCTCATAGTCTTAGGATCATTACACCTACGTAGGTGGCTCAAGTGCTTCTCATCAGCACTTCTCACACGAGCCATTAAGGACATAAGTCCAACCTAGAGTATAATTCATCAAGTGCGTCTCAAAAGCACCACCATAAAGGCTATGAATCATACTATGCCATAGGAATGAAACTTTGGACCTAGTCAATCTCAACCTTGACTCAAGGACCTAAGCCCCATTCCCCTCGACGTATTATCGACTAATCTCTTAGTCAAACCCTTAGTAAAGGGATCAGCAAGATTACTTTCGGACTTCACATAGTCCACAGTAATCACTCCATTCTCAAGGAGTTGTTTAACTGCAGCGTGCCTTATTCGCATGTGTCTCTTTTTTGAATTGTAGACACTATTCTTTGCAAAGCCAATAGCGACTTTCGAGTCACACAAAGCATGGAGACCGGTGTCACCGTCCTCCCCATCGGTACATCGGCCCAATAGGTTTTTCAGCCAATCAGCTTCTTGTCCTGCCAACTCAAGAGCTATGAACTCCGACTCCATGGTAGAGCGTGCAATACAAGTCTGTTTAGAAGACTTCCACGATATCGCACCACCACCCATGGTGAAGACATAACCACTAGTAGAACAAATCTCATCGTTACCTGCAACCCAATTTGCATCACAATATCCTTCTAACACAGCAGGAAATTTACCATAATGCAAACACAGATCAACTGTTCCTCTTAGGTATTTTAGCAAACGACGAAGAGCATTCCAATGTTCATTACCAGGGTTATGTGTATAACGACTCAGTCTACTAACCGCATATGCAATATCGGTCGAGTACGAGTTCATAAGAAACATCACACTCCTAGAATTTTAGCATACTCTTCTGGGAAACACTTTGTTACCCAAGTTTTTACTCAAATGTACACTAGAATCGTAGGGTGTTCTAGCAGGCACAACATCAAAGCAGTTAAACTTTTTCAACACCTTTTCAACATAATGAGATTGACTCAAAGAAATTCCATTGGAGTTTCGGATAACCTTAACCCTAAGATAACATCACTTCTCCTAAGTCCTTCATCTCAAAGTGTGATGATGAGAAATTCTTTGGTTTTAATTATCACATCTAAATTATTACCAAAAATAAGCATGTCATCCACATATAGGCATATAATAACACAATCAGATTCTATCACTTTGGAATAAACACATGAATCAGAATTGTTAATCATAAAGCCATTACTCATCAAAGTAGTGTTGAATTTCTCATACCACTGTTTAGGTGCTTGTTTCAGACCATAAAGTGACTTGTTCAGTTTACACACTTTATTCTCTTGACCCTTAATCACAAACCCTTCAGGTTGCGACATATAGATCTCTTCCTTTAGCTCACCATTCAAGAAAGCAGTTTTAACATCCATCTGATGTATAATAAGGTTATGAATAGCAGCTAAAGCGACAAGAGTTCTTATAGTCGAAATTTTGGTCACAGGAGAATAGGTATCAAAGTAATCAATGCCCTTCTTTTGTGTAAAGCCTCTAACTACAAGTCTAGCTTTGAACCTTTCTATTGTACCGTCAGGTCTCATTTTCTTTTTAAAGATCCATTTACTCGTAATGGGTTTACTACCTTTAGGTAAATCAGTCAACTCCCAAGTCTGATTAGAAACAATAGAATCAAGTTCACTTTTAATAGCATCTTTCCAAAAATTAGCATCAATGGATTTCATTGCCTCACTATAGGTTTTTGGGTCATCCTCTATTAAAAAAGCTGAAACAAACTCATCACTTGCACAAATAGAGTATCCATATTCAGATAAATGTGTTGTAACATAATCACTGTAATCCTTTGGACATCTAGGTCTTTTACTCCTCCTAGGTTCAACAGCATGATCAATAGGAGTGCTACTACAACTAGCATGTGAAGACATATCAATAGATGCAACAGGTAATGAAGTAGATGAAACAACATTTTTCTGAAAAGGGAAAACATGCTCAAAAAATTCGGCATCTCTGGCCTCAGATATAGAACGGTCACTCAAAGACATAAATCTATAGGCAGAGCTATTTTGAGCATAACCTATAAAAACACAATCATAGGTCTTAGGTCCAACGGTAGGTCTCCTAAAGTCAGGTAAACCCACTTTAGCCAAACACCCCCACACTCTAAGGTAACTTAGGTTAGGAGGATAGCCTTTCCAAATCTCGTAGGGTGTCTTGTCAATTTTCTTATGAGGTACACGGTTAAGAATGTGACAAGCAGAAAGTATTGCTTCCCCCCACATATCGTCAGATAGGCCAGAACTTAAAAGCATAGCATTCATCATTTCTTTTAAAGTTCTATTTTTACGTTCAGCTACACCATTGGATTGGGGTAAGTAAGGTGGACTAGTCTCATGTATTAAACCGTTTGCAAGACAAAATCCGCTAAATAATGGATTTATACTCACCACCTCTATCGAGACCTTACCCTTTTAATCTTCTGTCGAGTTGATTTTCGACCTCATTTTTAAAGTTTATAAACGATTGTTTTGCTTCATCTTTAGTCTTAAGCAAATAAACTCGGGTGTACCTCGAACAGTCGTCTATAAAAGTCACATAATAATTCTTGCCACCTCTACTTGCAACATTTTTGAAGTCAGCTAGGTCGGTGTGAATTAACTCAAGAAGACTCGTCGTCCTAGTTGTCACAGGTTTACTAGGTTTCTTTGTGAATTTAGCCTCAACACAGCTACCACATTTAGAGAATTCTTGACTCGACAGACTTGGAATTAAACTCATGGTTCTAAGTTTTTTAATGTAGTCGATATTCACATGACCTAATCTACCATGCCAAACATCAATAGACTCAGCGATATAAGCAGAAGTAGAAGCAATATTATTAAAAGCGAGAATCGGTGTTGATACAAAAAGACCCCAGACGATAACCCTTGCCCACAAATTCCCCATTGCGCGACATTACAACCTTGTCAGCCTCAAAAACAAGTTTCAAACCAGCTTTGTTCAATAAGGCACCAGACACGAGGTTTCAACGCAATGTGGGTACAAATAAAACATTATTGAGAGCAAGTGTTTTCCCCGAGGTGAGTTTGAGAAAGATCTTGCCTTTGCCTCGTGATCTTTGCGCAGTGAAGAATTACCCATGTAGACGCATTCCCCATCAGCTATCTCCTCGAACTCAGCAAATAAGCCCTTATCAGCACAGAGGTGTCTGGAAGCGCCAGTATCCAAGACACATTCAGCCGCATTTCCCACCAGATTAGCTTCAACAACCACAGCAGCAATGACATCATCAGTCACACAAGATTGGCTTTGCCTTGCCATCTTCTTATCAGTCTTTGGTAGGCTTTGTGACCGGTTTCCCACAAACATAGCAAACCAAAGGACCCTTAGGCTTCTGAATCTTTGCAACCGGCTTGGTGTACTTCCCTGGATCAGACTTCTTCCCTTTACCCTTACCCTGACCAACCTTGGCCTTACCCTTACCCTTGAACTTTTCAGCAGCATTTGACGGACCACCAGACTCAACCAAATTAGCTTTGACAGCAGCAACAGATGCATTCACAGACTGGTAAATAGTAGGGTTGTCTTTGAGGCGATTTGCCTCTTCGGTCCTCATATGACTGATAAGTTCCATAAGGGACATGTCTTTCTTTTTGTGTTTTAGCTGATTTCTATACTCAGACCAGGAGGGAGGGAATTTTTCCAACAAAGACATTAGCAACAAAAAGGTCGTCTAATTTCATGCCCTCACTAACAATATCAAGACACAAATTTTCATAGACATGGACTGTTCCAAAAATGGATTCCCCTCCACCCACTTAAAATTCAGGCCACTTACCCACAACATATTTCTTTTTCCCAGCGTCATCAGCCCCATATTTTTTCAGTAAGGACTCCCAAATGACTTTAGCCGATTTATTATCAGCAAATAAATCGAACAGCGGGTTAACCATGTTATTAAGTATGTGACACCTAGCAGTTTTGTTGTCCTTAACAAATTTAGCAATATCATCTTCATTTGACTTAACTGCCTTAGCCGCAGGAGGGGTAGTCTCATCATCAGACGGAACGACAGGTTTAGGCGGGTCATTAAATAAAACATAATCAATTTCCAACTGCTCAAAAAACATCAACAGTTTCTGGGACCAACGCTTATAATTCTGACCATTTAATTGCTCAATTTTCGAAATATCAGGTACAATTTTCGAAATCACAGACATGGCTACTGCACTAAATTAAATAGTTTTTAAATTGTAGTTCGTAAATTCACTAGCAGCAAGAATTACGAAAGGGAAAGAATGCAGTAGCGAAATAAAAACTAGAGATCAGATATACCGACAGAGGAAAGGTAGTGACACGGTACGAAACCGCTGCCTTAAAAACTATTTGTCCGGTGCAACCGTGGTGGCGATCAGCGACGACCGGTAGTCCCCAAGGATTACACTACTGCTTCCTCAGAAACTCGCCCACTCGAATTTGTAAGACCTGGAACGATAACAATTAGCAATACCCAGAAATGAGAGAACAGAGAAGATCGAGAGAGGAGAGTTTATGTTTTTCTGTGTGTTTTGATAGGGAAGTCGGGCTCCTATTTATAGCCAAAACGCAGCAACAGAAGTGGCAAAACCGACTCCTAAGATGTTGCAGTCAAGGGCTACAAACGTGGAGCATGACCCTCATGTTGACAGTCAGTTGGACTGAGTGATTCAACTCAACAACACAGTCCAAACCAAAACTCATATGCGGCCCAAAAAGATAGGCACAGCCCGCCGCAGGCGATTGCCAAATCCCAAATCCCGAATCCCGAATCACGAATCCGGGCCGGGCCGGGCTCGGGCACGGGCACGCGCGCGCGCGCGTGTGCGAGCTGAATTAAGCACCTCGCAAAGTCTCTACAAAAGACTCCCCATGACCACTAGTGATAAGGTAAGGGAAGGGGTGTTATATAAACCCATAAAATACCCACTTCCTCACCAATGTGGGACAAATGGAAACAAAGAAAAAAGGCTCTCAAAGCCTCTATTTCCAACACACTTGACCGAGTAAACCGGTAAGGGAAGGGGTGTTTGTTCTTTAAGTTGATATTCCTTTTAAGTTATGATGAGTCTAGCTTATGCGCATGATTAATTGATTGAGTAGGTGGTAATTATACATAATTATGTTATGCAGGTGATGGATATGTGAAGGATTATAATTGATTGCTTGTGTGTGCTTCGATTGCGAAAAGGTAGGGTTTCGCTACTCGATTTACTATTTAATTGATTTAAGATTGTATTGTGATTGTTGTACGATTTGATATTGTGATTATCTGCTGATTGTTGATTTCGAGTTGGGTGTTGGAGTTGTGATGGTTGATGCTGATGTTTGCGAGGTGCGTCCTCGGCTGAGTGGAGTCACTTGCGGGAGTGGCTTCATGCCCTAGTTTCGCCCTCTGTGGAACCCGCCACAGGAGGGGGTGTGCACATTAATAAACAGGGTTATCGCTCGTTAATGAGCGGAGGGCTTAGGTGGGTACAGCTGCGGTCCCCCACTGGGAGGGATACACACTTTAGTGTGTAGTCGGTTACATGTTGTGATTGGGAGTTGGAGGTGGATGATGATCAGTTATTTATCTTTTCGTACTTTGTCTTATTTTGATTATGCAGTGAACTGACCTCGTTTTAATGTTTTAAAAACTGTGTTGATCAATTCGGGGATGGTGAGCATTTTATGACAAGTGATGGTTGTCTTTAGCTACGGGGACGAGATGGGATGTCATCACTTCGAGTCTAGCTTCCGCTGTTGCGAGTTTAGCTTTTTGTTTCAGTTGTATTGAGACTTTATACTTTTCTTTTGAGTCGGATTTCGAGACAATGTAATATTTATCTTTAAATACTTTAATAAATGTTTTGGAATGGTTTCTTTTGATATATTAGCCTCGGGCAACCGAGATGGTATCTGATACTGTCGTTTCGTACCAAAAATAAAATACCTAAGTACTACTAACAGAAGTCAGCGGTAAGTAGGGTCGATCTCCACAGGGAGGCGGTGTACTATCTATTTGTCTATTTATCTGTCTAAATGTCACAATTGGGGGTTTTGATTGATTTAACTAAACTAGAGATTAAGGCGAGGGAAATGAATAAGAGAATTAACAGTAAGAGAAAGGAAGTATGCTAGGGTCGGTCTACCGTGGCAGCTATCGATCTTATACTATCGGGAATACTAAAGCGATTAGACTATTGATAAGAAGAGCTATGGTCGTCACCTTTCGGTCCTTAAACCGCCCTAGAGCGTAAAACGACTTAACTTTCGCCCTCACCGCAATACCCTATTGTAATTAAGCAAGCCTTCCCTTCCAATCTTTCGATCTAGGTCGGGGTTAACTAAATTTATGGTCTCCTGCATGCATTCATTCAACCGGATAACAATTAAATTGCCTAATACAATTCCTATCGCAAGACTAATCTATATAAGTCAATTAAAACATTGCTACCACGGCTTCCCTAATCCTAACATACTAGGGGAATTAGCTATGCATAATTAAGGGAGAACAAGAAATAAAGAAAGAACAAATAATAAACATTAAATTAAATTAAAGAGAGAAAAGGGAAGAAAGGATTACTGAAATAAGTGATCCGGAAATGAAAGAACAAAAGTAACAGTAGCAATAGCCGAACCAGAGAGAAAAGGAACGAAGTAGAGTCTGTGTGAGAGAGTTTACAATGACATACTGACTTCCTATTTATAAGAAAATAGGATTAGCTAAACCTAATTGACGGAAATTAACTCAAAAGTCCAAGCCCGTCAAAGATTGTTGCTCGATCGAGCACTTAAGGCTCTCGATCGAGTGATATTCCTTAGCATTCCTCTCGATCGAGAACAATTCCTCTTGATCGAAGACTTCTTTCCCTTTAATCATTCGATCGAGAAGAGGTAGCTCTCGATCAAGCAAATGGGCTCTCGATCGAATAGAAATAGTTCTCGATCGAGCACTTCTCAGCGCGTAATTCCTGCTTCGCGCACTGAACTTCAAACGGCTGCCATTTCTTCGTTACTTGGACAAATAGGGCGTGGTTGGTGGCGTTGGAAAGCTAAGAGGATAAGCTTTCACCTCCAACTGGAATCACCGTAATAACTGTTGTAGAACTCGAGATATGGCTCTTACAAGCAGTAACTAGCAATTGAAGCACTCTCTTGGCTCGCCTAACTTCCTTACTCCAATGCGCATCCCAAAATAGCTTCATTCCCGCTCCAAATTCACTCTTCCTCCAAATGCATGCTAAAAGGATGGTAAAAGGCTTGATTTCACTACTTTTGGGTTCATTCCTGCAAATAAGACAAAACAAACCAAAGTAGCATATTCGGGGCATTTCGTAGCATAAAACCACGATAAAAGCATAAAGATACGCGCATAAATTAGGCTAAAAAGACTATATAAAATGCACGTATCAAATCTCCCCAAACCAAACCTTTACTCGTCCCCGAGTAAACTGAAATGCAACTAATGGAACGGAAAAAGATAACTCAGAGCTAGCTACAAATGCCTACTTAAACCAATTTAATGCAAGCAAACTAAACACTTATAGCAAGACAGTCAAATGCAAACGAGTTATAGGATGTTTATAATAAAGCTGAACCGTCGACCTTGCAAGACCTTTAACAATGGACTCTCACGGGCCACTCTTTCTCTCATGAAGCAAAGGGTAAGCATATGAATGTAAGGGAGAAAAGAAGTATAGTCGCTCACCTAGACTACGACCCACATAAACATGCATGCAACTAATATGATAGACAATTCTAGCTACCAAACATACATTCCAACCAAACAAGGTCCTGTCACAGCCGAGGGCTTACAAAAATATGGTAAAGTGAGGCAATGGGTAAGAAAAGGCAAAACATGTTATGGGAATGTGGAGGTATAGGTGATCAAGCTAGTACCTAAACAAAACCATATGAAACATATCCATTTCCAACTCAATTATGAAATAAGCGCATATGCCCTCATTTGGCATAAAATCTCACCAAACCGAACTGAAATACTCCTCAAATAATATAGAATAGAACATAGGAGCAGAAACCGTCTCATCAAACAACAAATTTTTTTCTTTTTCTTTCTATTTTTTTCGGTTTCTTCTTCTTTTCTTTATTTATTTTCAACTTATTTTTTTTCGTTTTCTTTTTTTTTCTATTTCTTTTTCACGTTTTTTTTTCTCATCAACCTCCTTTTCTTCATAAATTACCAACTCCAAATCAATATGATATGAGCCAAACTTGATACAATAGACAATATACCGCAAAACAATCTAAACTAGCTTGACAAGGCAGGCTAAATTTGGATGTAGCTAAGGGTCAACAGGCAGATTTGGCTAATGTGGAGTTTAATGGGTAAAAATGAAAGAAAGGGAAAATGTAAGCACCTCCCTGCATGTGATACCAACCACTAACCCGAATGTATGACGGCAAAAAGCAATTGAATTTCATATATGTGCAAATTGATGAACATGTTATGCAAGGAGTAACTACTCACAATCCTACATGAAACTGGTCACAAATGACACCAGTTTATAAGGCTCTAATATCTTAGAAATTATAAGTAGGTTGCCAAAATTTTCAGGTCAAGTCTATTCGTTCAGCTAAATGTAAACATAAACTCGTAGATTATGCAATAAGACAATGCTAAAAGATAACAGTTCAATGCAAGGCTTAAGCAAAAAGACAAACGCAGTGCAATATCATCATGGAAATCTACCGTTCCGACTCAACCTATATGCTAAAATAAACGTGAATATTTTTGAATTTTTGAAAAATTTTCATTTTTTATGAGATTTTTGATTTTATGAAAATAAACAACAATGCATACTGAAATTGAACGTGATAACAGAAATGCAATAAAAACAAGATGCAGACACAGATATGGATGCATAACCTCCCCAAACCAAACTGTACAATGCCCCCATTGTACCAAAACATGGAATGGAAATGCAAACAGAAAGGAGAAAGAGAGTAAATGCGGAAAAACTCACAGGATTGCGCGAATAAGGGGACCTCCCCAAACCGACCATGAAATGGGAGGTTGCTAAGGGCCCGGAAAACCGTCTCAGGAAGCTAATCCAAGTCAATAGCACTCGATCAAGAGGAATAGTAGCTGATCGAGTGAAATCGGGCATTCAAAACCGCTCGATCGAAAGGTAACTAGGTCGATCGAGTGGTTCTCCTTTTGCAGGTGGTCGATCGAGTAGAGGAAATGCTCGATCGAATGGATTTGGCAGCAAAAGTGCTCGATCGAGTACAACAAGTACTCGATCGAGTGATCCTCAGCGTATTCCTGCAAAATGCAATGAAAAACAGCCCGTAATTGACAAAAACAAGCATACTGAGATAGTCTATGGTATAAAAACCATTTATTACAACTGAAATGAATTAAAATGCAAAAATAAAATCGTCGGGTTACCTCCCGGGTAGCGCTAGCTTCAGACAGGTCCCAGCTCGACCTTCTTTCCTTCAAGCTCCTTTCAAACTAATCACAATCAAAAAAAGCTCAAAGCGCGCAAACAACTTTGTCAAAAAAGCTGCGCATGTGCTACACAAAAGAGTAAGTAGCACCAAAGTGGAATACAGAAATAGGAAATAAAAATATGTAAACATTTAAGTCTAACAAATTTCCTATGAGCGCTCCTAAATTTATCCACAAAATAAAGGAGCGCGGGAGCAATTGTCAATAATATAGGGCTCCAATTCAGATTAACAATTTTATAATAATAAGGACGGTGAAAAATCGTTAATTTGTGCGTCCACATATGAGGGGGTATAGCTCTGAAAGAGGAAGCGTGAATAAGACGAGGCAATTTACAAACAATAATAAAATTATCGTTTACTACCTCAGGTTGATCACTCTTAACGACGGAATCATAGATAAAAGAATGCATTACCTCTTCCGTGCTAGGAGTAATTACCGACTCAGATGTCCTTTTGTCGCCCTCAGTGGAATTCGTCCCGTAAATCTCAGCCTCAAGCGCATCTAACTCGGCTTTGAATAAGGGGGATTCACCATAACCGTTATCATCGTCAAAATCGTCATCAAAATCAAACCCAAATGACGAACCAAAGCTCCCAATGGCCAGACTACTCGATCGAGAAGAATTGTCATTCGATCGAGCAGTTTCCTCCTGCGTGCCACTCGATCGAGTAGAAATTCCACTCGATCGAGCACCTTCTCCTGGAAAATCACTCGATCGACCAATAATTGTCACTCGATCGAGTGATTCCTCCTGTACAGCGCTGAAATCTTCGCGTGGGACAGTGAAATATGATAGGAACTCGTCATCCGAGTCATAGAGGTCATCCTCGGCATTGGGCAACACGGTTTTCGGGGGAGAAACCGCTCTCAAGAAGGTATACCTCTTCTTCTTGCATCTCACTGCTAACCGAGCAACTACTGACCTCGAGCTCATGGAATCGAGCGTCCCATATTTTTGTTGCACTCTTGCATTTGTGATACAAGCGCCCTTGAATATGTCCACTCCGCGATCTCTTCTATCTACATCTCGGTGCTAATCGAGCAAGCTGCAGACTCGAGCTTATCAATTCGCGAGAAGTATTCTTGCGCTTGGAATGCAAGTGTCTCCATCAAGGATTTCGGCTCCGCAATCTCTTCTTCTTGTATCTCAGGAGGATCTTGTTGTGGTGGCCATTGATAGGATGGATGTGGCGGCACAACTACAGCTGCATTGTGCTCAGCAGGACCACATCTCCCGCAGCAGATCACCGGTTGTTCCATATAATGGGACATCGGTGACGGGTCAAAGGTACTCAAGCCTTCCCTTTGACGGTCTTTCACCTAGAACTGTCTAGGTAGTACCTGTAAGGCCTATCAAAACAAAGACTCAAGGAAAAAGATCGAACGGCCTCAAGGGAAAAATCCCCGAGGCTAAAAAAAAAGATAAAATTTAACAAATAAATAAATAGATTGCCTCCCAAGAACGGCGCCAAAATTTGATATCTTGTCGTTTCTTACCAAAAATAAAATACCTAAGTACTACTAACAGAAGTCAGCGGTAAGTAGGGTCGATCTCCACAGGGAGGCGGTGTACTATCTATTTGTCTATTTATCTGTCTAAATGTCACAATTGGGGGTTTTGATTGATTTAACTAAACTAGAGATTAAGGCGAGGGAAATGAATAAGAGAATTAACAGTAAGAGAAAGGAAGTATGCTAGGGGTCGGTCTACCGTGGCAGCTATCAGATCTTATACTATCGGGAATACTAAGGCGATTAGACTATTGATAAGAAGAGCTATGGTCGTCACCTTTCGGTCCTTAAACCGCCCTAGAGCGTAAACAGCTTAACTTTCGCCCTCACTGCAATACCCTATTGTAATTAAGCAAGCCTTCCCTTCCAATCTTTCGATCTAGGTCGGGGTTAACTAAATTTATGGTCTCCTGCATGCATTCATTCGACCGGATAACAATTAAATTGCCTAATACAATTCCTATCGCAAGACTAATCTATATAAGTCAATTAAAACATTGCTACCACGGCTTCCCTAATCCTAACATACTAGGGGAATTAGCTATGCATAATTAAGGGAGAACAAGAAATAAAGAAAGAACAAATAATAAAAATTAAATTAAATTAAAGAGAGAAAAGGGAAGAAAGGATTACTGAAATAAGTGATCCGGAAATGAAAGAACAAAAGTAACAGTAGCAATAGCCGAACCAGAGAGAAAAGGAATGAAGTAGAGTCTGTGTGAGAGTGTTTACAATGACATACTGACTTCCTATTTATAAGAAAATAGGATTAGCTAAACCTAATTGACGGAAATTAACTAAAAAGTCCAAGCCCGTCAAAGATTGTTGCTCGATCGAGCACTTAAGGCTCTCGATCGAGTGATATTCCTTAGCATTCCTCTCGATCGAGAACAATTCCTCTCGATCGAAGACTTCTTTCCCTTTAATCATTCGATCGAGAAGAGGTAGCTCTCGATCGAGCAAATGGGCTCTCGATCGAATAGAAATAGTTCTCGATCGAGCACTTCTCAGCGAGTAATTCCTGCTTCGCGCACTGAACTTCAAACGGCTGCCATTTCTTCGTTACTTGGACAAATAGGGCGTGGTTGGTGGCGTTGGAAATCTAAGAGGATAAGCTTTCACCTCCAACTGGAATCACCGTAATAACTGTTGTAGAACTCGAGATATAGCTCTTACAAGCAGGAACTAGCAATTGAAGCACTCTCTTGGCTCGCCTAACTTCCTTACTCCAATGCGCATCTCAAAATAGCTTCATTCCCGCTCCAAATTCACTCTTCCTCCAAATTCATGCTAAAAGGATGGTAAAAGGCTTGATTTCACTACTTTTGGGTTCATTCCTGCAAATAAGACAAAACAAACCAAAGTAGCATATTCGGGGCATTTCGTAGCATAAAACCACGATAAAAGCATAAAGATACGCGCATAAATTAGGCTAAAAAGACTATATAAAATGCACGTATCAGTATCAGTCACTCATGCTAGGGTGGTCCTTGGTAAGGCAACGTGGTATGTGGGAGTGTTACAAAGCGTTATAAGAGTGACAATTCTGGAACCTAAAACCAATGAACCTAATGAACATAGGGAGTCAAAATAAAATGAACCCGGGGAGAGTTGTTTGGAGCTACCGCAAAGACTTGGGAGACGTCCCGAAGTCGCATTGAGGCCCTTACGATCTCGAGCCAGTCACATGGATGTGTCCTGGGGACCGCTGTGTGTTTAAAGTTGTGTGTGTTGTACTTGTAGCTGTGAATCTTGTGAATTAGTTGGATGAATAGAAAAGTGAATTACGTAATTTGAACATGGTGGCATATGAGAAAGTGAATTTCGTAATTAAACATGATAGACTTTGATCATGATATTTGATTTATTACTTGGCTTTTGGAAGGGTAGTAAAGTATTGTATATAGAATTGCATGTTAAAGTATGTTATCGTAGATATATAGCTCGTTTTGGCATGACTCGGCCGAGCAAGGCGGGTACTCGACCGAGTAGGGGATACTCGGCTGAGTAACCAACCACTCGACCGAGTGTTGGTTGGTGTATACGTAGCAGTAGCTACTGGTTGTGATCACTTGGCCGAGTAATAGGCATACTCCGCCGAGTAAGGCATACTCGACCGAGTGACGTTCATACTCGACCGAGATTGTTATATGTGACCGAATCTTATGACAAATTGTAATACATGATGTTAAGTTTGTTACTTTGTGTTTGATAAATGCTTGGTTAAGTACCTGGGGAAGACAAATACAGTAGCATAAAGGATTGCAAAGAATAAAGACTGAAAGATGGGTTATTTCTTAGATTCTGCCTCTTAATTGTTTTGGCTGCTTTTTTATACGTGGTTAAGATATGTTAACTAAATTTTTATATGTGTTAGTATTGTGTTTTATATTTCATTTGCCGCTGGTTTCATGCCTATACGAGTTACGGATTAAGAAAAACAAATATTTTAGTGAGCAGTGGTAAGAATGTTAATGCACAGTGCTAATTTCGACCAACCAATTTGTAAAATTTGCCATTTTATATGTATACATGATTTTGAGTGATTCCAACACCCCTAATTAGTAGACTCGTAGAAGTTTCCAAATTGATAAACCTCACTTGATATGGATGTGTCATTAATGAATTATGATTTTTGCAAGTTGACCTTGAAACGCGACAAATTGCCGATACCAATCTGTTTTGACCCGTCGGTTTGGGAAAATCCTTATAAATTGATTATTTGTGCTTTGGACCTAATTTCAACTCTTACCCTTCCGTGACTCCCTATATTTTCTAAAAAGTATAAAATCTCATGTTTTCGTTAAATTGTTGTTTATTGGTGATTCTGGAAGTTATAGCATGCTTTATAGTGCCTGTGAATGTGTGTTTGATGACAAGTTTCTAATAAAGGTTATACTATGAATTTCAAAGTCTTAGTTTCTATATTTTGGCAACATGTTTAGGTAACATGAGAAGTAGCTTAACCAATAAGCCTATGTGGAATAAGTGATGACATAGAAAGATTGGGGGTGTCGTGTAACACCCCCATTTATTTAAGGGCCTGGACTAGGACTCCTCAGATAAAGAAGGGTGTTACCATCTCGGAAACCCGAGGCAGTAGATAACAAAGGAAAAATAAACAGTACTTTAAATTGAAAGTTATAAATGTTTACAACTCAAATGGAACATGTCTCAAAACTGAAAATAAAGTCTGATAGCTAAACTGAAATAAAAGTGGGCTAGCTCTAAGTCTTCTGATCCAGTGTCTCGCGCCCATCAAACTCCCATCCTATCTCATAAACCTGTCAAGTCTGCTCCCCAATATTTGGATCATCACAGGTGTTCACGAATACACAGGGTCAACCCCGAGGTTGAGTAGGGAATACAATGAAACAACACAATATGATATGCATGCTCCTCCGTCACCTCCATCTCCATCTCAACTCATATCTCATAACCCGAACGCCGCCATACCGATCCTCGGTAGGCACAACAATCGACCGTCGTCGATATACCACTCAACAATTTGAGGACACCAGGGCAAGTCCTGCAGAACCAGCCTGGGCCTTATCACCACATCAAGTCGTATCTCAACATCGTCACTACCACACCATCCTCCAACTCCAATGCATATGAAATGCTCAACAGTAATCAATGCAACACAATATGTATATCAATGAATGAAATCATGCCAGCTACCAAATGTTGTGATAACATACTCAACACGATCAATTCAGTCATCCACATTCCAGTATATGAATCATAACATAAATCAACAACCACGTAACAAGTCAACGTTCACAGCTTGGTCATATGAAACACAACATGTCAACACAATTTAACAACAACGCTGATAAGTCAAGTGTATTTCCCTACCTTTTCGCAATCCAAGCACACACAAGCAATCAATTATGATCCTTCACATATCCATCACCTACATAACATAATTATGTATAATTACCACCTACTTAGTCAATTAATCATTCACATAACCTAGACTCATCATAATTTAATAGGAATATCATCTTAAAGAACAAACACGACTTTTCCTGTTTTTCCTGCACATGGCAGACTCGGTATAAAATGAATAACTAATTCCAGAAAATTCGAATTGATGCAAGGCCAATTGAATTGGAACCCCATGAGTCTTAGCTACAAATTATGTCTAACGTGTTTTTCTCAAATTCCAAACTTATCACGGGTTTTCAGACTGATTTCCAAAAACTGACAGAAACCGTCGCATAAAAAGTATTGATTCATAAAACAAGTTTAAAACATTATTTTTCAGAAATTCCAAATCCTATTATCATCTAGACTATACAAAGATGATGTATAAAGAAGTCTCATAACTGGATCGACATAAAAATTAGGGTTTCAATTCATTTTCCACAACCAAATTAGATTCGCGGACTTTTCAGCGACATGTTCATAAATAATTTACCTAGGATAAACCATAAAGAATTAGACTACGAGATTTTATATGCATAAACTAGACATCAAATAAACAGGACTCTCTTTCCAAACTTTTCGAAGAAGACGACTTTAAAACAGTATAAACAATGGAATGAAATCGACTTACAAACAGGGAAATCGAATTAGGTTGAAATCGATGAGAAATCTTTAATCAAATGAAAGGCTCGACAATTCTTCTTCCTCTCCCTCTCTCTAGGTTTAGAAATGGTTTTATGAATGATAAAATGAAATTAGAAATGACTCAACTGTTAAAAATAAAAACCTTGGCCAAAACATAAAAGAAACCGTCAACTCGCTGAACCGATTTACTCGGTTAAGTGCACTCGGCCGAGTAACACACACTCGACCGAGTACCAACCAAGTACTCGACCGAGTACTCCAACTAAAATACGGAGTATTACAATTGTAGATGGGTAAATGGGTGATACGATTCTTGACCCAAAAGACAAAATGTGATGTAACCCGACTCAACATATACGATATAAACCCGACTTAATAACATTCACGATATTACGATGCAACCAATATAAAATGTATAATAACTAATTATATAATAATATCCGTTTAATCGATTATATAAAATACGGGGTATTACAGTCTTCTCCCCTTAAAATGAACTTCGTCCCGAAGTTCGCTCCCGTATTCAAACATCAAAAGGGGTATTGTGTATCGTACATACGAACATCACGCATTTCTAACATAGTTAACACACACTTTTGACACATCAATTAAATATAACAGACACGAAATGTTACATTCTACCCTCCTAAAAATAAACTTCGTCCAGAAGTTCGCCACCCCGTAACGATAACCAACATCCACAAGCATAGGACAAACACAAGTAGTACATATACATAAGCTCTAAAACGCAAAGTGTTATATTCTATCCCCCTTAAGAAACTTTGTCCCCAAAGTTGAACATACGACAGAAGCATGTGGCACTTAAAGAACCACAACATTGACCGAATAATAACAAATTAAAACAGGTCGTAAACCATCAAGATTTTACAATCCTATCCTCCTTAAAACATGGTTACGTCCCCGTAACCCCATTATAAAATTCCACATCCAATGTTTAAGAAGATTACTGAAACAATAGACACAAATCATCTGATAGGCTAATTACTCTATACTGGCAACTAGCATCCGACTTTTCAAGCAACAAAACACACTTGTCAATTTCATGCTACGCATTACACAAAATCTAGGTAACAAATACTTGGATGCTTTGACACCAAATTAACACATTTACATCAATGTAGACAATCAACTAACTCATAGTTCATACTTGACGAATTAAAATATTTCATATCAGTAATCATATCATAGAAGTAAAATCCATATTTCTGCAAATCAGGTTTAGAGAAAGACACTAGGCAAAATTCAAGCAATGTAATAGCGTTTGTATAATTGAGACTACTTTACATAAAACCCCCGAATCAAATAAGATTATATTATCATATAACAAGGTTCATACTCATATCATATGCCTATCGTTCATGCTACAGAATTCATATCAGAGTATGTAATACCCCGTATTTTATATAATCGAGTAAACGGATATTATTATATATTAATTATTATGTATTTTATATTACTAATTATGTCGGGATAATAGTTGAGTCGAGTTAATTGTTTAGTCGTGTTGATATCGTAAGACCGAGTTACTCGTAAACTTGTTGGGACGGGTTTAACTGAACGATAGCTTACCCATTTACCAATCACGTTACCCATGACCCATTTACCATCTAACTTGACCTTTAACCTAAATTTTAACCTAGTTTTACCCTAACCATACACACGCCTCCCTTCTTCACGCCTCCCTCCTTCATCAACACCAATCATCAGCTTTCACGCAAAACGAGAGAGAGAGAGGGAGCATGGGTGTTGACGGCGCAGCAAGGAAGCCTTTAGGGTGTTTGTCGACGACCGTGGGTGGCCCTGGTGGCTGTTGTGGTGGCGGAAAAGGTAAGAGTTCAACCCTTTTTTTTGGTTTCGCATTTCTGTCGGGTTGATTGGTTGTTGTTTCGTGTCTTAGGGAGGGGTTAAGGGTGGTTGGTGTCGGGGTAATGGTAATGGGTGATTGGAGTCGCCCCTTTTGGTGGTGGTTAGGGTGGTTATAGGTGGTGTTAGCAACTGATGAAAGGCGGCGGCGTGTGGGGGTAGCAACGGGTTTATACACGGGTTTCAGGGGAGTTTGAGACGGGTAGGTTTTGGGTGGCACCACCGTGGACTAGGGGGAGGTCGAAACGGTGGTGCTATGGTGTCTGTGTGCGTGGGTTGGCGGCGAGAAGAATGGTGGTGATAGGGTGGTGTACTGTTGTTAACAGTGACGGCTATGGGGTTGCAAAGGTGGAAATTGTTGTGGGCGGAGTTGCGGGAGGGGGTGTTGGTGGTGGTGGTGGTTCGACCACCGGCGTGGGTCGACCACGGTCGTGGTGGTTGGAGGCGACCAGGCCA
Organism: Silene latifolia; assembly: GCF_048544455.1. Classification (NCBI taxonomy): domain Eukaryota; kingdom Viridiplantae; phylum Streptophyta; class Magnoliopsida; order Caryophyllales; family Caryophyllaceae; genus Silene; species Silene latifolia. The sequence continues at coordinate 237,908,280 of NC_133538.1, forward strand.
GACACTGGTGTCGGCCTGGTGGTCGGCGGTGGGGTGTGGTTGTTGGAGGAGTTGTGTGTCGGGTTGAAGGGGGTGCGGTTAGGGAGTCGGGTTGTTTAAGTCGTTCGTTTGATTCGGGTTTTCCTTAAATCGTTTAATTCTTTAAATTAGTTATTTATTTTAACTCCCGAGTTATTCAAAATGTTTAAAGACGGTTTTGAGTCGGGATTGTTAGAGTTATTCAAATACTTGATTCGTTTCATCGTATAATTCGTTTAATTCCCTAATTATCATTTTGGTCTAAGTTCCGGGTTACTTAAAATAAAATAATAATTAATTAATTAAAGACGGGTTTTTGAGTTGGGTTTGTTAAAAGAGGAAAGTTACTATATCGGGAAAGTTTCCATTTTGGGAGATTTCTATATTTAGTAGTTAGTAATTATAAATATTATAAATTTTTTAGGTGACGAATTCGTGAAGGATCAGTTATCAAATTCATTGCTTTATTTTTGGATCGCTTAAATCGCTTAATTGGAATTCTTTGGCACTTTGAGGTAGGGAAATACACTTGACCTATTTATCGTTGTTGTTGAATTGTGTTGACTTGATTCGTGGTTGTTGAGTTACGTTATGATTCATATACGGGAAGGTGATTGACTGAATTGATCGTGTTGAGTTTGTTATCACAACATTCGGTAGCTGGCATGATTTCATTCATTAATATATATATATTGTGTTGCATTAAATTTCTGTTGAGCATTTCTTATGCATTGGAGTTGGAGGATGGTGTAGGAGTGACGATGTTGAAATATGATGTGAGTTGTGATAAGGCCCAGGCGGGTTCTGCAGGACTTGCCCTGGTGTCCTCAAGCAATGAGTGGCGGATCGGCTACGGTCGATATATATAGTCTACCGGGGATCGGTATGGCTGGGTTGTTCGGGGTATGAGATATGAGATATGAGTTGAGATGGAGATGGAGGTGACGGAGGAGCATGCATATCATATTTTATTGTTTCATTGTTTTCCCTACTCGGCCTTGGTGACCCTGTGTATTCGTACGCCCTGTGATGATCCAATTATTGGGAGCAGATTGGCGGGTATTTGAGACTGATGGGAGCTGGCGGGAAGAGAGCTTGGATGGTGACTTAGTGCCTAGCCCACCTTAGTCTTATTAGTAGTTTTATCGGACTTTATCTTTTGGTCATATTTTTGGAGGCTTTGTTTTAATTCCGATTTGTAATCTTACTATAAACATTTTAATAAAGTCTCGTGTTTCTTTCCTTTGTTATCTCTTGCCTCGGGTTTCGAGATGGTAACACCGCCATTTATCCGAGGAGTCCTAGTTCAGGCCCTTAAATAAATGGGGGTGTTACAAAGTGGTATCGAGCAAACGATCCTCGAGGCCTAAACCAATGAGCCCAATGAACATAGGATGTGTCTAATTAAAATGAACCAGGGGTAGAAGCTGTTAGGAGCACACTAAGGTAAGGTATGAGTTAGGGGCCCCCTCACACCGAACAGTGCCCTCTCGGTTTGACCCGGAAACCCCGAGTGTATATGAGAGAAAGGGTAGAAAAGAGTTGCTTGAGGTTGAGCATGAAATTCATATATCGTTGCCTAAGTGTTAATTGATGGATACATTGATTATTGCAGGACAACGCTACGGTAAGTAATTTGAATGAATGATGTGTTGATAGCACTACTATGACTAAGTAATATGCGGTTATGTGATCCCAAAGCTATGCTAGTATAGTATTGTGATAGTAATTAGAAACACTATTGAATTGCATGTTTTTAGTCATAGCAATCATGATTAGACGTAAGGAGTAGATCGAGATGCGAACTGATTCTATGGGGTAGATGTTACGAAGTACACAGTGCGAGATTTCAGTTAGAATGGGTTAGTATCGATAGTATAGTTGTAAGAATTGGGGCATAAGGAATGAAAGACTTAGTGCTGAAACTCGTTTTGTTTGACGTTACTCTCTAATTGAACTTACTGCCATTTCTTTTATGTTTATTGCCTATGGATGAGAATTTTATGAAAGATAGCCTTGGGAGTTAGTGTTCATTTGGCGTTGGTTTCATGCTTATAGGATATACGGATTAGGAGTAATAAATATTTTAGTGAGCTGTGGTTAGGAAGTTCCTGTGCAGTGATGTTTTGACCAACGATTTTGTAAAAATCCTCATTTAAATTGTATTAATAATTTTTGCATAATTCCAACTCCATCGATCAGAAGAGTCGCATATGATTTCAAATTGTTAAGCCACGAAAATTCTTGATGTTTCTATATTAAATGGTACGTTTTGCAAACTGACCCAAGTTTCGAACCAATTGCCGTCACATACTTATTTGGAACAACTGAGTTGTAAAATGCTTTAAAAATGAAATTCTTGTGCTTTAGACATAATTCTTTTTCCCCTATGTTTTTAACTCTAGGTATGTTATAAAAAAAAAAAAAAAAAAAAGTAATCTAACTCAAGTATTCGTTGGACGGTTATTTATTTGTGATTTTTGAAAGTTACAACGTGAATCATGACTTGTAAAATGTGCGTTCTATACTTCTATGTGAATTTTCATATAATTGTTTGGTTATAATTTCATGAGCCTTATTAATGTGATCTTATAATGTTTTATATGATGATAGTAGCACGCATGTTCAGTAGTTATGTATCTTAACAGGCGATAAAATTAAAGTCTAGTTGATAACATTGTTGGCATGATAGTATGAGTGAAATTGAATAGCTTAAATTGATTCTTAATAAAGGGTGAAATATTTTACACGAGTCCAGTTGTTGCATATTTTACGTATGTTTGGCATGTTGTAATATCTCTAGTATGTTCATCATATTTGCATATTGGTCGGTTATAAAAAAAAAAAAAAAAAAAAAAAAAAAAAAACACTATATTGTCATATCTTGGTAAAGTTGATGGCGTTAAAAGTTAATTTAGTTGTGCTAATCTACTCGCATGAATAATTATAATAATTATGTTTAACTATTTACACATGGATGGTAGTAATGAGTATGCCTAAATATTCACACATGTAGAATGTCATATGAGTTCTAATGTCTTTTATGTGAGTCGGTGTGCCTATAGTTATACTTATAACTTTCATTGCATTAAATTGTTTCAGTCGAATCTAAAACCTATAACATGATAATAAACAGTGTTGTTATTCCTTATTGAATATGTCGTTACTATATTGTCATAAAGTGCCAAAGTGATCCTTGCAATTGTAGCACGACATTTGACATATCTATATTCTCGAGTCGTTACTATCAATTATCTTATAATAAAGATTGTTTATGATAACTATCTTGGCAATTATAATGGGACAACCCTTTTGATGATTCACATGATATGCATTGGTTTAAATGATAGTCATTATAGTTACATTTAATTGAGCCAACGAGTTGCCTAATTATTCAATCATGCTAATCAGGGAAGTTGTTCAAGTTGCTAATCTTTTATCATAGCTAGTGTTCTACAAAGTATATGATGGCAAATGTATATGTTTAAACTATTTATACAATATCTCTTGTCTTCTTTGAAAATGAATTATACTAAATTCTTTGGACACAATTGAATGATATGGTTGCTAAAATGTGAAACATAGGGTGATATGGAAGTAATGTTGTCGTTGTCATAGATCATATGTAGTTACTTTATTGGGAAACATGTTTTCAGAATTGATATCGTGCGAACAATTTTTATAATTTAAAATACGAATTATGAGTATATTGTTAATTGCTTAAATTCATCGACCTAATTCGTGACCTAAACCAGTGAGTGAGTAAATGGTTGTATGGACCTGTCGATAAGATCCAGTGATTGTGATAGATAGTAGTGGTAGATCTATTTCTGTGATATGTTTACTAATGTGAAAAGTTCTTAAATTGTTTTGTTGATTTTGCTCTCGCTCGTTCATAGTCTATAATTGATCATCAAATTTGTTTAGTTGTGAAACCGTGTAAACCATGATTCCTTTCTTGTTGTTCTTTTAGTTTGATGTTGTGTTTTTAAGTTAAGCATGAGCTAAGTAATAAATGTTACTTGTTGACAATCAATTAATCCCATAATAAAACCTTGTTCGACTTTAATGTTAATGCGCAAACTCGTATCATGTGTTCTTTCCTGTCCCAAGTGGTTGATAATGATTTTGTTGCATATGTATATGAAAGTTGAAAAGAGGTTACGAGGACGTAACCATGTTTCTAGTCGGGTAGGATTGTAAAATCTTAATGTTTATATTGCACTTGTTTGTAGATTGTAGTTTTGATCAAGTTGATGATTCGTTGTGGGGTACCTATGCAAATGAGTTCTATATGTTTTGTTCCTATTTCTGTTAGTTGGTTGATGTGTAAAAGAAGAGTGTAGTTAAACTATTGATATTGAGATTGAGATTGGCCACTAATATTGAGTTGTGGGGCCTTTGTGCCGAGTTACGTTTACGGTCCAGTGTGACCATGGTTATGGAGTTACTTGAGTTGAGATCGGAATTTAGATGGAAGATGACGGTGTTCTCAAGTGATTATTTAGTTGCTATATATTTGTGTTCTCAGGTAATCATTAGTCGTAGTTAGTTGGGTTAAGTGAAGACGAGTTAAACTTCGGGACGAAGTTTATTTTTGAGGAGGGCAGAATGTAACATTTCGTATTTGTTATGTTTAATTGTTGCGTCAAAGGGTGTGTTAACTGTGTTAGAAATGCGTGACGTCCTTAAGTACGATATACAATACCCTTCTGATGTTTATGTAGTCTAGTTGTGTGTTTGACTGTGTTAGTTATACGGGATGCCTTTATATTCGGATGACATGTTTGGTGTGGGAGCGAACTTCGGGACGAAGTTCATTTTAAGAGGGGAAGACTGTAATACCCCGTATTTTATATAATCGAGTAAACGGATATTATTATATATTAATTATTATGTATTTTATATTACTAATTATGTCGGGATAATAGTTGAGTCGAGTTAATTGTTTAGTCGTGTTGATATCGTAAGACCGAGTTACTCGTAAACTTGTTGGGACGGGTTTAACTGAACGATAGCTTACCCATTTACCAATCACGTTACCCATGACCCATTTACCATCTAACTTGACCTTTAACCTAAATTTTAACCTAGTTTTACCCTAACCATACACACGCCTCCCTTCTTCACGCCTCCCTCCTTCATCAACACCAATCATCAGCTTTCACGCAAAACGAGAGAGAGAGAGAGGGAGCATGGGTGTTGACGGCGCAGCAAGGAAGCCTTTAGGGTGTTTGTCGACGACCGTGGGTGGCCCTGGTGGCTGTTGTGGTGGCGGAAAAGGTAAGAGTTCAACCCTTTTTTTTTGGTTTCGCATTTCTGTCGGGTTGATTGGTTGTTGTTTCGTGTCTTAGGGAGGGGTTAAGGGTGGTTGGTGTCGGGGTAATGGTAATGGGTGATTGAGTCGCCTTTTTTGGTGGTGGTTAGGGTGGTTATAGGTGGTGTTAGCAAAAGTAAAAAGGCGGCATTGTGTGGGGGTAGCAACGGGTTTATACACGGGTTTCAGGGGAGTTTGAGACGGGTAGGTTTTGGGTGGCACCACCGTGGACTAGGGGGAGGTCGAAATGGTGGTGCTATGGTGTCTGTGTGCGTGGGTTGGCGGCGAGAAGAATGGTGGTGATAGGGTGGTGTCTTGTTGTTAACAAATGACGGCTATGGGGTTGCAAAGGTGGGTGTTGTGGCAGAGTTGCAGAGGGGGTGTTGGTGGTGGTGGTTCGACCACCGGCGTGGGTCGACCACGATCGTGGTGGTTGGAGGTGACCAGGCCGGACACACCGGTGTCAGGCCTGGTGGTCGGCGGTGAGGGTGGTGGTTGTTGGAGGAGTTGTGTCGGGTTGAAGGGGTGCGGTTAGGGAGTCGGGTTGTTTAAGTCGTTCGTTTGATTCGGGTTTTCCTTAAATCGTTTAATTCTTTAAATTAGTTATTTATTTTAACTCCCGAGTTATTCAAAATGTTTAAAGACGGTTTTGAGTCGGGATTGTTAGAGTTATTCAAATACTTGATTCGTTTCATCGTATAATTCGTTTAATTCCCTAATTATCGTTTTGGTCTAAGTTCCGGGTTACTTAAAATAAAATAATAATTAATTAATTAAAGACGGGTTTTTGAGTTGGGTTTGTTAAAAGAGGAAAGTTACTATATCGGGAAAGTTTCCATTTTGGGAGATTTCTATATTTAGTAGTTAGTAATTATAAATATTATAATTGTTTTAGGTGACGAATTCGTGAAGGATCAGTTATCAAATTCATTGCTTTATTTTGGATCGCTTAAATCGCTTAATTGGAATTGGCACTTTGAGGTAGGGAAATACACTTGACCTATTATCGTTGTTGTTGAATTGTGTTGACTTGATTCGTGGTTGTTGAGTTACGTTATGATTCATATACGGGAAGGTGATTGACTGAATTGATCGTGTTGAGTTTGTTATCACAACATTCGGTAGCTGGCATGATTTCATTCATTAATATATATATATATTGTGTTGCATTAAATTTCTGTTGAGCATTTCATATGCATTGGAGTTGGAGGATGGTGTAGGAGTGACGATGTTGAGATATGATGTGAGTTGTGATAAGGCCAGGCGGGTTCTGCAGGACTTGCCCTGGTGTCCTCAAGTGCGAGCCGGGCGGATCGGCTACGGTCGATATATATAGTCTACCGGGGATCGGTATGGCTGGGTTGTCCGGGGTATGAGATATGAGATATGAGTTGAGATGGAGATGGAGGTGACGGAGGAGCATGCATATCATATTTTATTGTTTCATTGTTTTCCCTACTCGCCATGGTGACCGACCGTGTATTCGTGTACGCCTGTGATGATCCAATTATTGGGGAGCAGATTGGCAGGTATTTCAGAGACTGATGGGAGCTGGCCGGGAAGAGAGCTTGGATGACTGACTTAGTGCCTAGCCCACCTTAGTCTTATTAGTAGTTTTATCAGACTTTATCTTTTGGTCATATTTTTGGAGGCTTTGTTTTAATTCCAGTTGTAATCTCACTATAAACATTTTAATAAAGTACTGTGTTTCTTTCCTTTGTTATCTACTGCCTCGGGTTTCCGAGATGGTAACACCGCCATTTATCTGAGGAGTCCTAGTTCAGGCCCTTAAATAAATGGGGGTGTTACAGAGTATTACATGGTTACATCACATAATTCATATTTGATTAAACTTTTATATGAAACTCACATAACTTACAATTTCAACAATCAAACATCATGCAACGACCTTCAAAATTCATAATTAAATAACCGCTTAGCTATTTTGCGAGCTATTATCGTTTTTAGGAAATATAATGAATTAACTAACCATAGGAAAGAGAATCAATTGCAAAGCTTAAGGAATTTATTTATAACAAATTTGACAACCCAGTTGGTCGGAACAAAACTTTACAGCAATTAGACAGAAAATTGGGCAACTTGCAAAAATCACTATTAAATAACGACTCGTTAAGATTTTACGTGGCTTATCATTTTGAAGACGTGAATGAATATTCTAAACAGTGGAATTGGAATCATGCATAAACAATAAACACGTTTCAAATGGTTTCTTTTTCGAAGACATGGGTCGAAACAGAACTGTGTAGTAACAATCTGACCACTGTCAACTAAAATATTTATTTCTCTCAAAATATAATTCATATTAGCATGAAACTAAAAGCATTGAAAAGCTAAATCAGAATGTTATCACACATAAAATTTTCACCATCATATAGAAGGGTAAATATAACAAAACAATTTAAGAAACTTCTCACATTTGTAAACATATCACAGAAAATAGATCTACCACTACTATCCATCACAATCACAGGATCTTATTGACATGTCCATACAACCATTTACTCACTCACTGGTTTAGGTCACGAATTAGGCCGATGAATTTAAACAATCAACAACATACTCATAATTCATATTTTAAATTATCAAAATTGTTTGCACGATATCAATTCTGAAAACATATTTCCCAATAAAAGTAACATCATATGATCCATGACAACAACAACATTACTCCCATATCACACATGTGTTTAACATTTTAGCAACCATATCATTCAATTGTGTCCAGCAACTTTGTATAACTCATTTTCAGCAAAACAAAAGATATCGCATAACTAACTTAAACATGTACATTTGCCATCATATACTTTGTAGAACATTATCTATGATAAAGGATTAGCAACTTGAACAACTTCTCTGCTTTGCACGATTTGAATAATTAGGCAACTCTAGGCTCAATTAAACGTAACTATAACGACTATCATTTAAACCAACGCATATCATGTGAATCATCAAAGGGTTATCCCATTATGATTACCAACATAGTTATCATAAACAGTCTTCATTAGAATATAATTGATAGCAACGTCTCGAGAATATAGATATGTCAAATGTCGTGCTACATCAAACAGTTTCCTTCATATCACGCCCATACAATTGCAAGAATCACTTTAGCATTTTATGACAATATAATAACGAACATATCCAATAAGGAATAACAACACTGTTTATTATCATGTCATAGGTTTAGGTTCAACTGAAATAATTTAATGCGATGAAGGTAATAAATATAACTATGGGCACACAAACTCACATGAAAGACATTAGAACTCAGATGGCATACTACATGTGTGGACAGTTAAACATAAATCATTACTACCATACGTGTGTAAACATTTAAACATGATTATTATTATCATAAAACATTCATGCGGAAACATTAATAAATTGGCAACATCCAACTATCAGGTGCAATTCCAGCTTTCCACCAACATCCGTAGCATATATTATCTATGCAAGAGAAAATAACGATGGTAACAATCAAGAAACATATATTAGAATATCTGGATTTAATGCTTACCTGCCACCAACTTTGATAAGATAAGACAACATAGGTATTTATGTACATATTTCGGCCATTACAGAGATTAGGAACAACAAGAGACATTACGACATGATAACACCTAAGGTACGCAAACAACTGAACTCGTATAAACGTGTCACCTTTGATTAAGAATCATATTCAGTTATTCAATTTCACACATACTATCATGCCAACAATGCTGTTAAGATACATAACCAATGAATATGTGTGCTACTATCATCATATAAGAACATTATCAATTCACATTAATAAGGCTCATGAAATAATCAAACAACTGTATGAAAACTCGACATAGAATTCACATTTTAAAAGTTATGATTCATGTTGTAACTTCCAAAAATCACGAATAAATAACCGTTCAACGAAAACTTGAGTTATATTACTTTTTATAACATACAGAGAGTTAATAATACGTGAGAGAAAGAATGAGGTCCAAAGCTCAAGAATTCAATTTTTTTAAAGCATTTTAAAACTCCGTTGGTCCAAACAGCATGTAACAACAATTGGTCCGAAACTTGGGTCAGTTTGCAAAACTCACCTTTTAATATAGAGACATCAAGAATTTTCGTGGCTTATCAATTTGAAACCATATGCGAATCTTATGATCGATGGAGTTGGAATTATACAAAAATTATTAATACAATTTAAATGAGGATTTTTACAAAATCGTTGGTCAAAACATCACTGCACAGGAACATCCTGACCACAGCCCACTAAAATATTTATTACTCCTGATCCGTATATCCTATAAGCATGAAACCAACGCCAAATGAACACTAACTCACGAGGCTATCTCTCATAAAATTTTCATCCATAGGAAATAAACAGAAAAGAAATGGAAGTAAGGTCAATTAAAGAGTAAAATCAAACAAAACGAGTTTCAGCACTAGGTCATTCTTTACTATGTTACAAGCTCTTATGAGCATACTATGTATACTAACACATCCCAACTTAAATCTCACACTTTGTACTTACGTAAACATCTATCCCATAGAATTACTTCGCATCTCGATCTAATCCTTACATCTAAATCACGATTGCTATGACTAAAAACATGCAATTCAATAGTGTTTCTGATTACTATCACAATACTATACTAGCATGGCTTCGGGATCACATAACCGCATATCGCTAGACATAATAGCACTATCAACACGTCATTCAACATCCATCCAGATAAATATCATCAATTTGCAATTATTTTCACGCTCACGATTACCACAATCCAACACTTCATTGATTATCAACCTGAATACGAAAATTTATTTCTCATCTCCACAACATCATATGATCACGTCATCATTCATACAAAATACTTACCGTAACGTTATCCTGCAGAATGGTTAGAATATATGGGTCTCAAGGTATACATCAACTCGATTATATCCAAGGTTTTCCTTCTAACTACCCCATTCACTCAATTTATCTCGGGTTACGGTTCAAAAAGCGAGAGGGCAAAAGAGCACGCATTAAGGGCGCCTTCTTAACCGCATTGTGAGCTCCTAACAGTTTATTCCCAGGGGTTCATTTTATTTAGACACATCCTACGTTCATTGGGTTCATTGGTTTAGGCCTGAGGATCGTTCGCTCTGATACCACTTTGTAACACCCCCATTTATTTAAGGGCCTGGACTAGGACTCCTCAGATAAAGAAGGGTGTTACCATCTCGGAAACCCGAGGCAGTAGATAACAAAGGAAAAATAAACAGTACTTTAAATTGAAAGTTATAAATGTTTACAACTCAAATGGAACATGTCTCAAAACTGAAAATAAAGTCTGATAGCTAAACTGAAATAAAAGTGGGCTAGCTCTAAGTCTTCTGATCCAGTGTCTCGCGCCCATCAAGCTCCCATCCTATCTCATAAACCTGTCAAGTCTGCTCCCCAATATTTGGATCATCACAGGTGTTCACGAATACACAGGGTCAACCCCGAGGTTGAGTAGGGAATACAATGAAACAACACAATATGATATGCATGCTCCTCCGTCACCTCCATCTCCATCTCAACTCATATCTCATAACCCGGAACGCCCGGCCATACCGATCCCCGGCAGGCACAACAATCGACCGTCGTCGATATACCAGCTCAACAGCTGAGGACACCAGGGCAAGTCCTGCTGAACCAGCCTGGGCCTTATCACCACATCAAGTCGTATCTCAACATCGTCATTACCACACCATCCTCCAACTCCAATGCATATGAAATGCTCAACAGTAATCAATGCAACACAATATGTATATCAATGAATGAAATCATGCCAGCTACCAAATGTTGTGATAACATACTCAACACGATCAATTCAGTCATCCACATTCCAGTATATGAATCATAACATAAATCAACAACCACGTAACAAGTCAACGTTCACAGCTTGGTCATATGAAACACAACAAGTCAACACAATTTAACAACAACGCTGATAAGTCAAGTGTATTTCCCTACCTTTTCGCAATCCAAGCACACACAAGCAATCAATTATGATCCTTCACATATCCATCACCTACATAACATAATTATGTATAATTACCACCTACTTAGTCAATTAATCATTCACATAACCTAGACTCATCATAATTTAATAGGAATATCATCTTAAAGAACAAACACGACTTTTCCTGTTTTTCCTGCACATGGCAGACTCGGTATAAAATGAATAACTAATTCCAGAAAATTCGAATTGATGCAAGGCCAATTGAATTGGAACCCCATGAGTCTTAGCTACAAATTATATCTGTTTTTCTCAAATTCCAAACTTATCACGGGTTTTCAGACTGATTTCCAAAAACTGGCAGAAACCGTCGCATAAAAAGTATTGATTCATAAAATGAGTTTAATACATTATTTTTCAGAAATTCCAAATCCTATTATCATCTAGACTATACAAAGATGATGTATGAAGAAGCCTCATAACTGGATCGACATAAAAATTAGGGTTTCAATTCATTTTCCTCAACCAAATCAGATTCGCGGACTTTTCAGCGACATGTTCATAAATAATTTACCTAGGACAAACCATAAAGAATTTGACTACGAGATTTTATATGCATAAACTAGACATCAAATAAACAGGTTTCTCTTTTCAAACTTTTCGAAGAAGACGACTTTAAAACAGTATAAACAATGGAATGAAATCGACTTACAAACAGGGAAATCGAATTAGGTTGAAATCGATGAGAAATCTTCAATCAAATGAAAGGCTCGACAATTCTTCTTCCTCTCCCTCTCTCTAGGTTTAGAAATGGTTTTATGAATGATAAAATGAAATTAAAAATGACTCAACTGTTAAAAATAAAAACCTTGGCCAAAACATAAAAGAAACCGTCAACTCATTGAACCAGGTTTTACTCGGTCAATGCACTCGGCCGAGTAACACACACTCGACCGAGTACCAACCAAGTACTCGACCGAGTACTCCAACTAAAATACGGAGTATTACAATTGTAGGTGGGTAAATGGGTGATACGATTCTTGACCCAAAAGACAAAATGTGATGTAACCCGACTCAACATATACGATATAAACCCGACTTAATAACATTCACGATATTACGATGCAACCAATATAAAATGTATAATAACTAATTATATAATAATATCCGTTTAATCGATTATATAAAATACGGGGTATTACATGTAGTGTCTTATATGCCACTTATTATATGACGATGTCTGCAAATAGCATGAACATGAATGATAGCTAGGTTGATTAAGTGGATTGATTTTTGCACATATTATAAATAGTAACAAGTGTGATTACGTGCAAGTAAATATGGTTACCTAATCTAACGAGTCTGATTGAGTCAAATATGTTACATGGTGGTTGAGTATATTATCGACATGAATATGGGATAGAACATAATATGTGTTGAATGAATCGTTGTAGGATGAGGTAAGTCGTATAATAATCCATGAATAATGTACGATGAGTTAATGATGTTATTAATTATCATGTAAACTGGGGTAGATATACAAATAAGAAGCTAATATGTTGAAACGGAAGTATTAAGTGATTTATTTGTATGAAATTAGTCTAGCATGTCTAGTGATATAACAATATATGGTTGACGATACAAATAGATTGCTTGTGTGATGATGTGAGCAGCTGAATGATAGTTAATTCACTATAAAGAATAGCTTCCATAGCGACGGACAAATCCGTCGCAAATAACGAAATCCCGTCGCAAATATAGAACTTGCAACGGAATTGCGACAGAATTAGCCCGTCGCTTTATTTCGTCGCAAAATTTCCTTTTGCGACGGAAATTTCGTTGCAGAGTAAAATCTGCGACGGATCAAAGCGTTGCAGATGGCCGTCGCAAAACATGGACCTGCGACGGAATTTCCGTCGCAGTTCACTGTTCATGCAAGGCCACGTAGGCACAAAGGTCAACCAAAAAGCCAAAATCTGGGACAGATTTTCCGTCGCAAAGTACTGTTCATGTAAGGCCACGTGTCCTCCTCAGTCAACCCAATAGTCAACATCTGCGACGGAAAATCCGTCGCAAGGAAAAATGAATCAGGGGGTTTACAGCGTTTTTCCAGCTCCCCAATTGCTTAGAAAGCAATTACATACTCATACTCCCAGTTTCCTGCAAACATACAGAAAATCCAGCAATTGACAAATTCACAACTCGTTCAAGACGAGATTTCCAAACAACGTTTTCGCATTAACTTGAAATAAAAGGTTTACATAAGTTTAGTACAATAACTGTTCAACAAAGAAAGCTAAATAAGTCCATAAACCTGGAGTAGGAGTGATAACTACTAATAAACTAATAACTACTAATCAATACACGGGAGTAGGAGTAGGCCTAGCATTGTCGCCACCATCATCATCAAAGTCATTTCTAGCTTGAGATACACCTCCGGGGTTACAAGTTTGAGTAGTAAAACCTTGTTGGCTCAAGAACTCCTCTATTGCCGCAATCCTTTAAGATTGTTCGGCCTCGACTTGCTTAAGTCGGGCATTCTCTTTTGAGACTCTACCAACAAAACCCGGAGTATGAGGAGTAGAAGTAACGTTACCAGTCGAGCGGCAGTGGTGCTCCCAAATTTGTGGTGCTGCATTTTCCGTGCCAAGTACTCTACCTTTCTTATCAAATCCTCCATGTTCTTCAATATAAATCTCATTATCATCGATGTTCTCGACCCCTTGACTCGAAGTGAGTTTTCTTTGGATGATCTTACCCTATATCATTAAAAAACGAAAGATTAGATACCATCTAGTAAATAATCATGATTGAAAAAATGAGTTAAAAATTAAATAATTATAGTAACTTACGAAGAGTTGACTGCCATTTTTGGATAACCATCCTTTTGTGCTATGCTTCCTTATCTTCTCCAACAACTGCAAAGCGGGCGGAATTTCTCCTTTCCCATCTTTATCAACCTACAATTTTGATACTTGTTAAATATTATTACTAACTTATCAAAACAAACTTATCAAAACAAACTTAATAATTACTAATAAACCTTATAAAACTAAGCAAAAGTAGAGTAAGCATGCTAAAATTGGTTTAAACATCATAAATTGGCTTTTAACTAAACTAAATTAACTACCCTAATAATCCTAAATATCCTAATTGTCTTTTAATTAAACTAAATTATTTTAATAATCCTAAACTTAATAAACTACGCATCCTAAAATTGGTTTAAACATCCTAAATTGACTTTAACTAAATTAAATTACCCTAATAATCCTAAACATTCTAAATTGCATATTAATTAAACTAATTTATTTTAACAATCCTAAACTTAATTTAACTAAGCATCATAAAATTAATTTAAACATTCTAAATTGGCTTTTAACTAAATTAAACTATCCTAATAATACTAAACATCCTAAATTGGCTTTCAACTAAACTAAATTATCTTAATAATACTAAACATCCTAAATTGGCTTTCAACTAAACTAAACTATCCTAATAATACTAAGCATCCTAAACTAATCATAATTAATCAAAACAATAACCATAAACCCTAATTAATCAAAATAATAAAATAAATTAAACAAACCTTATATTAATTAAGACAAGGAGACAAGGGGAGGGAGGAGCGTACGGCAGGCAGGCGGCGGCAAGCGGCGGCAGGCGGCACGGCGGCAGAAAAAAAGGAAAGGGGAAAGGAGAAGAAAGGGGAAAGAAGAAGAAAGGGGAAAAGGGAAAGGAGAAAGGAGAAAGGAGAAAGAGGAGGAGTGATGTGCGGAGTAGGGTGGTGGTAGGAGTGGTGGTGGTGGGAGTGGTGGTGGTGGGATATGAGGGAGACGGGTTTTAGGGATTTTTGGGTAAAATAATTGAAGAGTGATAATGAGGGAGACGGGTTTGGCTGCTGCCCGTATTAAGAAACCCTGCGACGGAAATTCCGTCGCAAGAATAAAATATTAATAAAACCTGCGACGGAATTTCCGTCGCACGATTAAAATAATATTAAAATTCCAGCGTGTTGTGAGCTGTACAGGTGGACATTAAAAAAAGGCTGCGACGGAAATTACGTAGCAGGAAAAATATTATTTTAATATAGCGACGGAAATTCCCTCGCAGACTTTATTATTATTTTAATATGGCGACGGAAATTCCGTCGCAGTCCTTCCCGCCATATCAGAAAATTTGGCGGTCTGGTAAAATTTGCTGCGACGGAAAGTCCGTCGCATGTTTTGTGGTCCGTCGCAGGTTTGAATTTGCTACGGGTTAATATTCCGTTGCAATGTGTCCGTCACATCGAAACCTTTTTTTTGTAGTGATTGATGGTAATATATTGGTATTGAAGCGTGCACATTTTTTTTAAAAAAATTTTATGATCCACATGAGTTGACATGGAACATGTTATTAATCACGATGCAAATAATGATTGTCCTAGTATGAACTGTGCTTGTAAACAAGTGTGTAGTAATGATTTGAACATGTGTGGGTACCGAGTTTGAGCATGATGTGGAATTACGGGTTATACATGTATAATTGATTATTCACATGCATATTTTAATTTATTTGCCAAGTAGTATTAATGTGGATACAAATTTGTGCATAATAGCGAGAATTAGCAACTTATACTATGTATGTAGAGCTTAATGATAGTAATGAGCATGAGTAACGATAAGATGGCTTTTGTTGTTTACATCCCTTGTGCATTTTTTATAATTGCGATGAAATTGATAACTCTGTCGGGAAGCTGTTAGAAATCATATTTTAAATATCATATATTTTGGTTTAAAGTTTTAGTCATAAAACTTAAGGATCGTATGCATGCAAAATAAATACAAGAGTAAGGAGAAAAACGGTTCCTTACATTTGATATTTCAGATATTTTGGGCACAAGTGAAGTCTCCTACCTCACTTGTTCTTGAGCTTTCCATATGTTAGGATGATCCTCCAAAGACTTCAAGTATAGAAGCCACTCCTCTTGATTGCACCCAAGATTATCCCTTATCTCTACTAAATAATATGATCTAGATATTTGTTTAGTATTTTACCTTAAAATTGATTACTAATACTCATATATTACATTAATAATATTAGTAATGTTTTAGGAACAATTTGAATAAAAAAATCTCATGTTTTGATGAAGAAAAAGATGAATATGTGAGAGAGGATAACTTTTCATATAATATCATAGAATAAAATAATAAGAGAACTAATTCCCTTAAATTAAAGGAGGGTTCACGGTTGGAACAACCAACATAGGGCATCTTACTTTTCTCTTTTTGTCTTCACAAGAATTAGGTGTGTAAGATGTGTAAGAGTAGGTGTAAGGCTAATTGTAGGTAGGCATCATCATGCTACTTTATCAATTAAAATAAAACAACCAAAACACACTAATACTCCCTCCTTTTTCGGTCCATCCTCCATAAAATGGACTACCATTTTATTTTGTTAATTTGTCATTTGTCACACAATATGTCACATGTAGTATGTTACATGTTATTAATTAATTTAATGCATATTTATCACATAAATATCATTTTATAAATTAATTAAATTACATACAACAAATTGACTAGTGATACTTGATCACATAAATAAAATAGTCTTATAATTATAATTCACATCATCTTGTAATTATAATTAATCATTCATTCTTATCTCTATTGTTTCTCAAACAATAAACAATTTTAGTAATAAAGCATTTTTATTACTAAAATAAATCTTATTTAATCTCATTAAAATAAGAAATAATATTCTCTCTCACAATTGAATTGTTCAATTTTAAGGAATTGATCAACTTGTGTCGTCATACAATTAATCAACTTTACAGATAAGGGCATCATCCTTTAGGTATGACCTTAAGGGATCAACTGACCACCACCATCCCACGACAGTAACGTCAAACTCTAGCAAGCCAATCGTTACTGATTAATGTTGATCAGTTGACTATAAAATGAATCATCCCTTACATATTCTAAAAATGAGATTTAAACATGTGATCATCATGATCGACAATTGTGATCGCATTATTGTCGGGAACACTCTAACAATCTCCCACTTGTCCTCGACAAGTGTGCATCACCAATTCTCTTATCCTATTACTATCTCCCACTCAATACAAGGTGTCTTGCAGGTCGTACTTGTAAGTGATCATATCGAGAGTGGTTTCCTCGATCTGGAGAATAACTGATTTGACCGGAATTATATACCATAGATACCTTCCGAGCGTGGCCACGCATTTCAAGTTCATTACTCCTCGAGTGGCCCTGAGATATTGTTTTAACCCTGATAAGGGGGTGGAAAATTCCTATCGCACTATTCCCTTCGACTAGCCAGAGCCATCATAACCCAAAATATGCCCATTTGACCCCATTTATGAAGGTCGTAGTAACATAAATCAAAGTTAATCTGAAACTGTGCCACCTTAAACGAACAGTCTTTAGTCAAAGAATTGACTCATTAGAATATTATAGTAGCTCTCGCCACGACCAGGCTATATAAATTTGCCAGAACTCTATAAGCGGTCACTGGACCCGACAAAGTGTTCCTAACAGTCTGCCTATGTGATCGACTAGTCATCTCATATGACTCTATGGCACTTGAACTTGCCATCAATCGCATCACACTCTAGTCACTTCGAGACGTCCCCTCATACAAGTGACTATGGGCAAATACCATGTTAATCCGAGTTCACTTTAACGGGGTTCAATATTGTCTCCACAACCCGTTTGGATGTAACAAAGTATAAAAGGAGTTTTTAGATTTAAAAACTCGAACGACAAATGTGATTATCTCGTATGAATAGTCAATACCTGATTACTACTTCATATTTTTATAATCAATTTTCATCTTATATGTAGTTGTTCATCTCATTGCAATTGAAATGACATATGACATGACTCATCATGTTAAGCCTATGAGAAGGCTTTGGTTAGTAGGTTTTATCAACTTCTTGTACCTTACTCAACCTTACTACATACTCGTTTTCCTTTGTAATGTATACATTTGCATTACAAAACTTTCTGAGTACGTGTCTAGATCCAGTCTAGACATAAGCTCTCTAGCCTGAGAATAGCTCCCACTGTTTTCACAGTGTGCGGGATCCATCCTCTTGCACATCTCATGATTGCAAGTGTACTCAATTTCCGTTGTAAGCATCTTTCATTGTTCTTTATTGCCTAGAACAATTCTAGCAAATCCACTTCTTAAATAACAAAGCCACAATGGTTCCTTAACCATCTTTAAGTGTTTCGAATACGGTTTTTGTCCGAAACCTTATACAATCTCAACAGTCATTAGTGTAAGCCCTTACACAAATTTGTGAATTGCAAAAACACTTAACTTTGCATCTTTAATGCTTCTTCAAGCACTTAAGAATAATCAATATGGCTATTTGGTAACTATTACTAAAATTCGATTTGAAACAATTCATCATACTCAAAATATATGAAGTGTTATATATCATTACTCATTTAATTGATCCGGCAGCGGAAGCAAATCTAATCAATCAAATATGTTCAACTTGATTGAACTAGTCATGAATCTTATCAACATAAGACTTCTTATTTGACGCTAATATCATGTGGATTTATCTCCATAAATCTGGATATTAAAGATGTATTATATATCTCCAAGTCTTAAATCATTCCCAATGATCAATATGCCATCCACATATTAGACTAATTAAAATTATCGCAACTCCCACTAAACTTTATGTATAAACACAACTTCTCGACCTATCGATAAAAGTTTTATAACATGATCAAAACATTGATTCCAACTCATTGATGTCCTACTTAAGACCCTCTCTTAAGTTTCACATTATCTTAGGATGGTAAGAATCTACAAAACTCAAGACATGTATTGAAGACATTCCTTCTAATTGAAGAAGTGGGTTTTAGATTCACTCGCTATATATATCTCATAATGAAACACAATCCCTAAAAAGATCCAAATAGACTTAAGCATTTCAACTAGTGCAAAACCCTTTGCTACCAATCAATCTTTGATATCTAACAATTCACTTGGAATTTATTTCGGATTTTCATGGCTCTAAGCCTTGTATTGAGTTGTGACTTAAACACTCTCATGTAAGTCATATGTTCATTACTTTGCAGAAGTAATTAACTTGAATCAAACAATTTCTTTGTAAGTTGCAAGCTTTTTACTTCCTAAAAGTAACACTAATTCATCATCTCCAACAAGTGATGATTTTAACCTCCTAGGTTTTGAAGAAACAACGTCTTACACAAAATGTCTCATGTAGCCAAGAAAGACCAGTTTCTTGCGACATAACATTCTTTGTGGCTCTTGAATAATTTCTCCCACTCTGTCTTCAAGAAATAAACTTGCATTCTAGAAAGACAGCTTCACGAGCCACAAACCCGTTGTACTCGTGATTATAGTAAGGAAAAATGAGCATTTGTTTCTTTTGAAAACTTAGAAACATGGTACCCTACCATTTCATATCTCATATGATTCGTTTTAGATTTAGTGGAAAAATAATTTAGACAAAATGATAAAATCCCCAAAAGGATCAAGTAACTCAAAGTAACTTGATTAAAGTCCAAACCATATCGAATACCGTTTGATTTCTTTATCCAACCACACATTATCTCATAATGCGTGCTAAGAAAGATTAATTTGTGATACTATATCACATTTCCTTTGGCTTATATCAAAGTCTTCACTTTGATAATCCCTTCACGACTAAATCGTAATTTTTGAACTCTTTGAACTTCTTCAAATATTTCTCTATTTACCTTATTCAGTGAACACATTAGCGTCAACTTAAATCGTTGGTAAAAGAAAATGATCAACCTATTTTGGATCAATGATTTACAACCTCGATCTCCTTTTCAACCAAAAGGCATGAGACATCTTGCTTTGAATACAAGATACGCATATACCATAAGATTAACAATCTAATGGTTTCAAGAGTACTCGATAACTCTTTGCGTTCATCATTCCAGAATTTAAGGTTTAATCTTGGGTTACCAATTTGAGTCTTGCATCATCTACATGATGTATCATTCTAGTTTGGTTTAGAATATATTCACCTTGATAATGGGCTAGCCATACATCAACTCGTGGTGTATAGGGTCACAAAAGTGAAACCTGTTTTGTATCTTAACAAGATTATATTCTTATTCAGAGTTTATGCACTTAATAGTCATAATTAAGTACAACTTTAAACCCAAAACTAGATTGAGTACACAATGACTCTATCTCTCAACATCATTTGTTGCTAGTCGTCATATTCTAATCATCCTATGCATCAAATACAATGATGAAAACCACCACCGGTTTCTAATATTGACGAAGTAGTACTAGCAAAATTTATGTCAATCAAATATACATTTAAAGAAGAAGGTCTTATTAGATGTCCCACAACTAACTTGCTGATTCTTCAATAATTTGGGGTAGTTTCCTTTCTAGCATCTAACAATTAAGACAATGAAAACTTTATCGGTCAGGATTGATAGGTTTAGTATCATTATTCTCAATAACTTTACTTTTAACATTACCTTGTATCAATTCCATTCTAATTTTACTTCTTTGAACCTCGTCCTTTTCTTAACGGTTAAGAGAATTCTCCCACTCATTTCAATGAGTCTTTGCTTAGAGAAGAAAAACTGAATTTCATGAAGACTGCTCTTCAATTCATTTGTTTAGTCTTAAAACTTTCATTGAAGTGGTTGTGGAATTTTAGTCAATTTTAATTTCCAACAAATCTAGTTACCAAAATCATGTAACGTTTTAAAGTACTTAACTCAATTAAGCATATGAGAAACAATTCATTGTAAGTAGATATGTTAGTCAAGAATCAAAAACCCTTTTGATCACGAATAACTTTTATCTATACTCTTCACAAGAGATCCTTCCAATGGATAACACGAGGTTTTAGAAGAAAAATTCATATTTGTCTCAAGTTACGATGTTTTAATGGAGATTTGAACTAAAATTGAAATGATATCGTATATAATTTGAGGTAAAGAATTAGAATAATATGATTAACGGAATAATGAAAACAAAACATTTATCGTTATAATAATACATGTAAATAATTTAACAAGTAAAGCATTTACATAGTGACCTCTACCCAACTATGATAAATGATTCCAAGATCCAAATTCATATTAACTTGGGCACGGTGTAGCCGATTCATCCCTTATAAATATAACTCGGTGGATTAACTCTTTAATCGATTCTACTTTTAGAACTCTTGGTCGATAAAATTACATTAATATTTATCTTTAGCCCAAAACACATCCGGCTATGGTCGAGAATACTGTTGTTGAGTTCAACCCAAATTTCGAATAAATGTGTCCATGATCCAAATCCACATTAACTAGGGCACACTTTGGCGATACAACCCTTATCAACATGAATTCGGTGGATAGACATTTATCACCCACTTCCCTTACGTAACAAGGTTTGTACCCCGGTGTGGCCGAACGCACTCCCTCACGAAATAGGTTTTCATGGTTTCTACTTTTTGGTAAGGCTAAATCTCAATTGTTTATTTTAGCGAGAGGTCATGTCAATTTATTATCTATCACGTTTTAAGTGAACTAAAGCGGTGAACTACGATAATTGTAATTGACACGGTCGATAAACTCGATTAAAAAAGAATGCATGTTTAGTTATGGCGATTTAGTGATGCATGCAACATATAAATAAAATGCAAAGCATAAAAATAAAATCCTAGTATGGCCTTCCTAAAATAGTAAATCTAATAAACTATTACAAATTCGGAAACCAACTCTTTTGGTCCCTTGAACTTCGGTCTTGGCACGCATTTCAAGGCAACATTTTCTTTGATGGACCGGCTTCTCGAATGGCACCGTATTGAAGGAACTCCGGAATAATTAAATTACAAAATGAATTACATAATTTCCTATTATACATTTGTAATTAAAAATTTAAATCTATTAAATTACAAAACGGTGATACGAGATCACAATAATTACAACCGAATCGATATTCCCATACATTTCGGGTAATACCAATTAGAACTAAGGCCATACTAAGTAAAATTACATAATTCAAAAATTACATAAAATTAAAATATGACAATCATAAATAAAATACAGCATTATAATATGTATGAACATGCTCAATTTTATGCTAAATCGCCTTTTAAGAGCTAATATCGTATATTTTATCGGTTTTTATGGATTTACGTGATTTTAAACTTGTTAAGATCACAACAAGTTACATAAATTCATATTTATGTTCAAGTTAATTACCCTAACCATCTTAGGACTCAAAACTTAGTCTTCACTAACATTTTGACAATAATTCAACTTGATTTCTTAACATTGTTCATTATGGACCAAAAATACAAAATTATGCTATAAACTTCAAATTAAATTATAAAAATTTCAAATAATTTCAATTTGAAATTTAAACTCATGAACATTCTGGAAAAATACCATGACACTCATAATTTTCAAAACTTAGGTTAAAAATTTCGAAAATTTATCGAGAAAAACAATGTTGCGGTTTATCGGTTTTAACAAATATGACCATTAAAATATGAGAAAATTTATTTTCATCAAATTTTCACTTTAAGATCTGAAATATATGATAAAATGCAAGATGTGATGTTTTTCCTTTAGTCATGAAGTATGTTTTAGCATTATAACTAATTATAGTCACTATTTATGTGATTTTTCATCAAAAATTCATAAATCATGCAAAAAGACTCCAATATATCCAAATATTTTACACATATCTTGTAAAATTGCATGTGACAGCATACTAAATTTCCATGACCAGATTCGAAATATTACTCATATTAACCTATTTACTCATTTAAATACGATTTTAACTTATAACATTCATATTTCGAGCAAAACAACTTATTTTAACATGAAAATTTACAGGCCATCAGTATATAATATATGTGAAAACATATCCAAAAACCACAGAAAAATTCGAAGCTTAGCTATTTTTAGTCCAAAAATGACATTTTTCTCATAAAAATCATATTTTAATGCCAATAATATATATAATGAACAATAAAAATCCATAAATCGTCCCATATGACCTAAAATCCGTTTAGGATCAGAAACTTTTAACATGCAAAATTATTTCATGATTTATCTTCATAAATCCTAAATTTCAAGTTTTATTCGTTAATCGTATTATCTCGGAAAAACGATCCCGATCTTGCATGCAACAACCATAATGCTCTGATACCACTTGTTGGAAATCATATTTTAAATATCATATATTTTGTTTTAAAGTTTTAGTCATAAAAACTTAAGGATCTTATGCATGCAAAATAAATACAAGAGTAAAGAAAAAAACGGTTCCTTACATTTGATATTTCGGATATTTTGGGCACAAGTGAAGTCTCCTACCTCACTTGTTCTTGAGCTTTCCATATGTTAGGATGATCCTCCAAAGACTTCAAGTATAGAAGCCACTTCTCTTGATTGCACCCAAGATTATCCCTTATCTCTACTAAATAATATGATCTAGATATTTGTTTAGTAGTTTACCTTAAAATTGATTACTAATACTCATATATTACATTAATAATATTAGTAATGTTTTATGAACAATCTGAATAAAAAAATCTCATGTTTTGATGAAGAAAAAGATGAATATGTGAGAGAGGATAACTTTTCATGTAATATCATAGAATGAAATTATAAGAGAACTAATTCCCTTAAATTAAAGGAGGGTTCACGGTTGGAACAACCAACATAGGTCATCTTACTTTTCTCTTTTTATCTTCACAAGAATTAGATGTGTAAGATGTGTAAGAGTAGGTGTAAGGCTAGTTGTAGGTAGGCATCATCATGCTACTTTATCAATTAAAATAAAACAACCAAAACACACTAATACTCCCTCCTTTTCCGGTCCATCCTCCATAAAATGGACTACCATTTTATTTTGTTAATTTGTCATTTGTCACACAATATGTCACATGTAGTATGTTACATGTTATTAATTAATTTAATGCATATTTATCACATAAATATCATTTTATAAATTAATTAAATTACATACAACAAATTGACTAGTGATACTTGATCACATAAATAAAATAGTCATATAATTATTATTCACAACACCTTGTAATTATAATTAATCATTCATTCTTATCTCTATTGTTTCTCAAACAATAAACAATTTTAGTAATAAAGCATTTTTATTACTAAAATAAATCTTATTTAATCTCATTAAAATAAGAAATAATATTCTCTCTCACAATTGAATTGTTCAGTTTTAAGGAATTGATCAACTTGTATTGTCATACAATTAAATCAACTTTACAGATAAGGGCATCATCCTTTAGGTGTGACCTTAAGAGATCAACTGACCACCACCGTCCCACGACAGTAACGTCAAACTCTAGCAAGCCAATCGTTACCGATTAATGTTGATCAGTTGACTATAAAATGAATCATCCCTTACGTATTCTAAAAATGAGATTTAAACATGTGATCATCATGATCGAGAATTGTGATCGCATTATTGTCGGGGACACTCTAACAATCTCCCACTTGCCCTCGACAAGTGTGCGTCACCAATTCTCTTGTCCTATTACTATCTCCCACTTGTCCTCGACAAGTGTGCGTCACCAATTCTCTTGTCCTATTACTATCTCCCACTCAATTCAAGGTGTCTTGCAGGTCGTACTTGTAAGTGATCTTATCGAGAGTGGTTTCCTCGATCTGGAGAATAACTGATTTGACCTGAATTATCTACCATAGATACCTTCCGAGCGTGGCCACGCATTTCCAGTTCATTACTCCTCGAGTGGCCCTGAGATATTGTTTTAACCCTGATAAGGGGGTGGACAATTCCTATCGCACTATTCCCTTCGACTAGCCACAGCCATCATAACCCAAAATATGCCCATTTGACCCCATTTATGAAGGTCGTAGTAACATAAATCAAAGTTAATCTGAAACTGTGTCATGTGGTGTTGGTTGTCTAGTATCCAGTTATGAGTGAAAGTTGTTTATAGTGGTTGGTCTCGTTCTTTTGGTATCACTTGGCTAAGTGACCTTTGGTATGCACTAGGGCTTTACGAGTTGTTACTGAAATGCGACATGATTTGATGATTTACAATCTCCTAGGAACGAGTTAAATATGACAGATGAGCACAAGTATTGACCTTATGTGGTGGATTATGGTTTTTTATATCGTTAAAGAGGCTGGTGGTGCATCACGAAACCCCGGGGTCTGTAGGTATATGGGATGAATAAGAAACTTTGGGACGAAGTTTGTTTTTAGGGAGATGTAATGTGATACTATGTTTTTCTATGTGGTTATTTGGATTTCCATTAGTAATTACTACTTCAAACAATGCGGTAACATGTTTATTATATTGAATGATAGCTTCCGTGTGTGGTCGAACTATAGTTGCATATGTTGTTTATATGTTTTATTTAGAATTGTATAGTTGCATATGTTGTTTATATGTTTTTTTATGAATTGTATTTGTGAGGAAGGACCGTTATATCGCGTGGCTTGTGTGGTTTTATATAAGTTAGGTTAATGGGACGTAACCTTCTTTTTAGGGGGGATGAAATGTGACAACCCGAGTTTACTCAAGTTTATATGAGTTAGCATAGATTTTACTAGTTCTGCATATGAGTTATATAATGCACAAATACTATCCTACAACTAGTTTTATAATAGCTATGTACAACCGCGTCAAAGTTATCGAGCTCTCACACAAAGTTGTTGAGTTATTTTACAAGTTATTGAGCTATTTTACGAAATTATTGAGCTTAATAATTATTTTGTCAAGCTCAACAATTTTGTATTATAACTCGATAATTTTGTTAATAGAGCTCGACAACTTTGTAACAAAGCTCCACAACACTGAATAAGTTGTACATACAACCAGTTATATAATACATTAAGTGTATATAATGGGTATGAGTTATATTGTGCTAATTATATGTGATGTTAGGTGTTGTTGGTTGTAGTTGGTGCGAACTTCGAGACGAAGTTCTTTTTAAGGAGGGATGACTATAATACTCTGTATTTTAGTTGGAGTACTCGGTCGAGTACTTGGTTGGTACTCGGTCGAGTGTGTGTTACTCGGCCGAGTGCACTTGACCGAGTAACCGGTTCAGCAAGTTTGACGGTTTCTTTTATGTTTTGACCAAGGGTTTTGTTTATCAGGCTTAAGTCATTTCTAGTTCATTTTAACATCTATAAAAGCATATCTAAACCTAGATAGAGGGAGAGGGAGAGGAATTGTCGAGCCTTTCATTTGATTGAAGATTTCTCACTGATTTCAACCTGATTCGATTTCCCTATTTGTAAGTCGATTTCATTCAATTGTTTATACTGTTTTAAAGTCTTCGTCTTCGAAAAGTTTGAAAAGAGAGTCCTGTTTATTTTAAGTCTAGTTTATGCAAATAAAATTTCGTAGTCATATTCTTTTTGGTTTATCCTAGATGATTTATTTATGAACATGTCGCTAAACAGTCCGCGAATCTGATTTGGTTGTGGAAAATGATTTGAAACCCTAATTTATATGTCGATTCAGTTTTGGGGATTCTTCATACATTATCCTTGTATAGTCTAGATGACAATAGGATTTGGAATTACCGAAAAATGAAGTTTTAAACTTATTTTGTGAATCAATACTTTTTATGCGACGGTTTCTGTCAGCTTTTGGAAATCAGTCCGAAAACCCTTGATAAGTTTTGAATTTGAGAAAAATAAGTTAGATGGGATTTGTAGCTAAGACTCACGGGGCTCCAATACAATTGGCCTTGCATCGATTCGATTTCTCTGGAATTAGTTATGCATTTTATACCGAGTCTGTCATGTGCTGGAAAATCAGGAAAATCGTGTTTGTTCTTTAAGTTGATATTCTAATAAAGTTATGATTAGTCTAGGTTATGTGCATGATTAATTAATTGAGTAGGTGGTAATTATACATAATTATGTTATGTAGGTGATGGAAATGTGAAGGATCATAATTGATTGCTTGTGTGTGCTTGGATTGCGAAAAGGTAGGATTTTCATACTCGGTTTACTGTTTAATTGATAAGATTGTATTGTGATTGTTGTACGATTTGATATTGTGATTATCTGCTGATTTTTGATTTGGAGTTGGGTGTTAGAGTTGTTGTAACACCACCATACTCCAAGTGCCTTACCAGGACCACTCAGGTATAAAGATGCTACCATCTCGGTTACCCGAGGCATGATAATCATAAGACAATGAAGAAACATACTTTATTAAACAAGTTAAGTGATTACATAATAAAACCAACTGTAAGCAAAATACAACTGCTCTCAACTATAAACCAACAGAAAGGAACTGTCCTAACAAACACAGCGGAAGACTAAAGACTCGATATGTGATGACTCCATCCCCGCCTAGATCCCACGCGTATCCAAGATATACCGCCAAGCAATCGCTCACCACCCCGAATGGATCACCACGTTTTTAAAACATTTAAACGGGTCAAGTACTAATCACACAATTTATATACATATCAACAATCCGATAAACAGACATGTACTCACACCGTCACACATACAATCACACCAATCCCAACAATCTCAATCACCGACCGTCCACCTGGACCAGCCCGCCGATGGGGGACCGCAGCCGTACCCACCAAATCCCCGCTCTTCATACCGAGCGATAAACCCATGTTCATTAATGTGCACATCCCCTTCCGTGGCGGGTTCCACGAAGGCGAAACTAGGGCGTGAAGCCACTCCCGCAAGTGACTTCACTCGGCCGAGAACGCATCTCGAGAACCATAGGCAACCAGTCACAATCACAATATCAACAACCGCCTGAATCTATCAACAATGTACAATCACAATCACAGTAGTCACAATACAATTACTATAACAAACAATCAATCTCAACACATCAAAAATCATCCCATTATGGGACTAATACTGAGTAGGAAATCCTACCGGGTAAGCACACAATCGACGGTCTCTCTGCTTTGAGTCAAAAGCTTCCTCTATGAACCCTCCTTCTATCATACAACATATAGAGGCTACCAAATCACATACTACACATAAACCCCCAAATCTCTAAATTAGGGTTTAACCAAATCAAAGGAAAGACAATAAAAAGGGTACATAGATCTTACCCTCGACGCAAGGAACTCAACGGTATAACCAACGACGCGACCGACCTTCCAAACTCCGGGGATTGCTAATTATGCGATTAGAATGAAGAACTTGCTTGCTTTCTCTCTTAAACAGTAATTTAGGTTTTGCAAAAGTGATTTAGAACAATGACGACAAAGCTTATATACCTTAATCGCATAATTAACAAAACCCGAGAAAACTCCCCGTAAAACCGGCTACTCGATTGAGTAGCTAAGGTACTCGATCGAGTGCCCTCTTACTCGATCGAGTACCCACGTTACTCGATCGAGTACCCAACAGGTCAGAAACTATTTTAAAACGCAACTCACCCTTACTCGACAGAGTAAGGCCTACTCGATAGAGTACCCAAAGACTTATAAATACGGAGTATTACAGTCTTCCCTCCTTAAAAAGAACTTCATCCCCGAAGTTCAACCCATACATAAAAACAACCATACTGACTCGACCAAGACACAACAACTTAGCTAAGGACTCAAGAACTCGACCGAACATAGAACATGAACTCTTGACACCCACTCCACCAACTATGTTTACTTCCACAACATGACTCACTATATCGTATCTACCACATATATATCTCGTACGACACCAACTCCATGCATAACCAACTACCATCCTCTAATGCTGCTAGCTCCATAATATCATCAACTATCAAATCCAATACCAAGACACTCATAGACATCAAACGGAATGTTACATTCTACCACCCTTAAAAAGGAACTTCGTCCTCGAAGTTTACTCACACTCGTAACCTCATCATCCAACTGTCAACACTAGTGAAATATTCACACTCCTAAACATCACGCTACTACAAGCACGGTCATGACTTTTAATAAAATCACCCACAACACGAATCGATCTTATATTCTACATCAAGACTCAACTTCCGAATATATTATCATATGTACAACCATCAAAATCTGTTTTATCACATCCTACTCCTCTTAAGACAAATGTTACGTCCTCGTAACTCACTAATACCCAAACCATATCTATATCTCATTACCCTTTGTACCACCACATGTCAAAGATAACCGTCTATAAACCAAACACTCACCATTCTTATATCCAAGGCTCCCATACATAAACATTTCTCATTCCTCAACTCATTCGGCATAGCACCTAACCTATACCATAAACTCGTAGCAAATCACCATACCCACTCTTCATTATTACTGCCAAACAACATACCTCTCTATGTAAGGCACTTATCTCCCAGAAGCATAACTCACGATCCGTACTCGTTACGTACACGCACACTAGATCCTCAAGTTCTTTCTTTCATTACCGTAAAACTCATACACAACTTAACATGACACTAATTCCCCAAACACCCTACACTCACTGTCTCAACAAAAGATTATGAACTACCTGCCGCTTTCAGATCATTACAACACATGTTCCACGAATCATTTTCCATTACCATGTCTACCGATGTCTCATCCGAAAACAAGATCAAAATTATCAGAACAACCTCTCACAACCGTGTCCCATCAATGAATATCACTATAACATGATAACAACGAAAACATATACAACTCTATTTCATATCATATTCTACCTCATTCCCAACTTAACCTGGTAAAGAAAACATCAATCACAGGACAACCGTCTATCTCGCACAAATGAAACTCGCAGGAGCAACATCAAACAAAACAACAATCTATGTATAAACTGGTATGTACTTTTGAAACTCGAATCATAATCATCCCGCCTACTCCACCACAACCGGTGACGGCATCACAACACCGCCACCAACAACCACACCGTAGTGCGAAAATACCCGCATCACAAAGACTATGTACCGTGCCCGGATCACCACCCGAGGCACCACAACCACACCGATAGACATCACAATTGCATACAATTCCCATAAATATCGACTCAAAGATAACTTCTCGATAAGAAAAACTTACTCAAATCGACTTTATTAAATCACCACGCAACATATTATATGTATAAACAGATAAGCATCTCATGAACATCATTTCTACCATTTCACGGAATACACATGTGTTATCAATACACATAAAATTATAACTAGCCATGTCAAATCAATCAAGTTATTATCTTTTTGGATATCATTCAATTAAATTACCGTGTCCAACATATATATTACCGAACATTCATAAAACAACTTTATAATTATCACACCATACCACTTCTTATGAGGTCAGAACCTCACACTAACATTTACACATAACATAGACTCGTAATCACAACCAACTAGTCAATCCTGACCACGTAAGTTACCACTCGATAAAGGTTACCTGTCGCCCGAGTTTAACTCATATGCCCCTCATGACATATTCCCCCATTCGCACAACCATCACTTCCTGCCAAATATAACCATACCTTTACTATTCAACTATTAGCATCCGCCTCATCTAACCACATCTTATACCCTCTCCCAATCATACACAACAATCAGGTCCCTACCAAATCAACCTCTTTAGAATTGCTACCTTTCTAATATACCATCACTCTTAACCACTAGTGACAACACCACAATGCCACCACCGTCGTATATCAACCTCTTACACTCATATCAACATAACATGGTTTTTCTCCTATTTTTGGTTAACATTCCAAATAACGAACATCAAACCCATCCACAAAATTATCTCAACATTATTCCCAATACCATCTTATTTGTATTGTCATCCAACTCTCCACCAAATATCTCGTATCGTGCCAATACTCCAACAACTTCTTACTCCCTTAATTCCTCGAAACTCATTATCAATCATGTTGTCCTGAAACTCCTATATAACCTTTAGCTAACATCCTCGTGATACTATCACACATTTCGATGATTCCTTACCTTTATATCACATAACTCCGGTGAACATTTTCCTCGGCTTACTTTTATCCTTCTTTTCTCTTTACACTCAATAATACCAATTAATAGTCCAACTCCTTATTCCTTCTAGCTAACTCTTTAGAAATCCAGTTACCCCTTCGTTGCTCCAAAACTCAAATTCCATTATTTTCTACCGACATCATCTCACTCTTTCTTACCATGGATCTTCTCTTATTACGCTATCACTAACACTTGCCACTAATCTATCCATAGAATCAACGTTTAATGTTCAAACAATTGCATCTCCCTTTTTACATCTCTAGAAATCGGGACCATTCATTTAATACCGTTAATTACCCAAGGAAATCACTGACAGTAGTTTCATCTTTTAATAAACCAAACCTCCCAAACTCACTCTCTATCTACAAATACACCTCGTGACATGTCTCCACAAAGTTCACTATATATTACTCTTCTCAACCCCTTTAAATGAACTTTCACTACATATATCCATAACCCACACGACTCCTAACCATTTCCCTCCATAATTCTTTACACATCTCAAGCTGCCACTATCCACATCCTTACTTTCAATCTTTTATTCTCACGTTCATTATACTCACATCATCCCTTGCCCATATTCACTTACTTTTACATTACTCAACACACAATCATATCACTCATCCCGTCTCGCAAAACGTGCGCCATGCCTCAATAAACTATACCAATCTTCCTTTTGTTTTTCCACCGTCTATCATAATCACATATAACTCATGTCCTCCCCACCGAACTCATACTCATCATAAGTGCCACTCTTTACATCATAAGATTGGGTAACTTACGCTTCAGGACCAACACATACGTAAAACAATGCATAAAGAAGTAATACAACACCTTTGAATTAAACATAATATGCAACGAATGTCAAAAGATAAACATATGACCCGAAACACACATATGACCTGCACAGACTCCACTCGATCGAGTACCAGAACCTACTCGATCGAGTTGAGGCTACTCGATCGAGTGCCCAATCATGCTCGATCGAGTGCCCCGACTCCAGAACCCAAACAGACCTTCTGATCTCCGACTTACTCGACCGAGTAGCCCGACTACTCGATCGAGTGACCCCATACTCGATCGAGTGCCCGAGGTACTCGATCGAGTTCCCAAAAACACGATTCTGGTCAAAATAACGACAAATACCCACTCGATCGAATCAAACCCACTCGATCGAGTCATGCAGACTCGTCAATACTACCCGCATGTTATCTCACATACCCCAACGTACTATGCATTCATTATTATTTCAACATTATGATTACAACTACGCATTCAAATCTGCGCGACTCCTCATACAATCAACAAAATAATCTACTTCGTGTTATCAAGTGCCACGTTATAAACAACCATCATGCTTTTCATCCAATTCGTTATACAAAACACATATCATTGAACCTCTATTCTTCATGTTACTACTTACCAAAAGCCAAACATTACCATCTATCATGCTCATATAACATTCAACTTTCAATCATGTATTACCCGCATGTTTTAAACTTTCATAACTTTTTATAACACAACAACATTACAAATCCACTTCATCACATAAACACTTCCATAATCAAGAAATTCATATCCTTACGAAATTGCCACTTCATCTTTTCCAATCAATTCATCTAGTTCAATCATATACTTCATCTAAAAAGCGCATATGATACGATAGTAGACAATTATACGAACTTAATATATAGCTTTACGCAAACAAAACTACGAAAACAAATCTTATCACACCCCCTAACCACATGTTATTAGGATTGCCTCACTATAAACCATTCGTCCTGCAACATCATTATTCATCACGCATCATCATATACGAACTACTTTCTTTTTCTACCATATCATTCATCATTCTCATATACTTTTCCTACGATTCCAACCAACATGTAAACCAACTATCGTGCAACATGCTTTCAACAAACCATATACAAAATCACATCGTCACCATCTTTGTCTACACATTCCCCATTCTCCACAATCATACATCCACTGGTTCATACCACACATTACTATATAGATACACAATACACAAGGTAAACACATAGCGATCCCGACTCGTATCCCAAGGTGACCGGTTCAAAATTGTAGGGCGAGTTCGCAACTTTAGGACGTCTTCCAAGTCTTTGCATTAGCTCCTACAACCTTTACCCCGGGTTCATTTTAATTGACTCCCTATGTTCATTAGGTTCATTGGTTACAGGTTTCAGGATCGTCGCTCTGATACCATTTGTAACACCCCCATACTCCAAGTGCCTTACCAGGACCACTCAGGTATAAAGATGCTACCATCTCGGTTACCCGAGGCATGATAATCATAAGACAATGAAGAAACATACTTTATTAAACAAGTTAAGTGATTACATAACAAAACCAAGCGTAAGCAAAATACAATCGCTGCTCTCAAACTATAAACCAACAGAAAGGAACTGTCCTAACAAACACAGCGGAAGACTAAAGACTCTGATATGTGATGACTCCATCCCTGACTAGATCCCACGCGTATCCAAGATATACCGCCAAGCAATCGCTCACCACCCCGAATGGATCACCACAGTTTTTAAAACATTTAAACGGGGTCAATACTAATCACATAATTTATATACATATAAACAATCCGATAAATGCAGACAGACTCACACCGTCACACATACAATCACACCAATCCCAACAATCTCAATCACCGACGTCCCCTTTGGACAAGCCACGCGATGGGGGACCGCAGCCGTACCCACCAAATCCCCGCTCTTCATACCGAGCGATAAACCCATGTTCATTAATGTGCACATCCCCTTCCGTGGCGGGTTCCACGAAGGGCGAAACCAGGGCGTGAAGCCACTCCCGCAAGTGACTCCACTCAACCGAGAACGCATCTCGAGAAACATAGGCAACCGAGTCACAATCACAATATCAACAACCGTCTGAATCTATCAACAATGTACAATCACAATCACAGTCGTCACAATACAATTACTATAACAAACAATCAATCTCAACACATCAACAATCATCCCATTATGGGAGTAATACTGAGTAGGAAATCCCCCGTTAAGCACACAATCGACGGTCTCTCTCTTTGCCGAGTCAAAAGGTTCCTCTATGAACCCTCCTCCTATCATACAACATATAGAGGCTACCAAATCACATACTACACATAAACCCCCAAATCTCTAAATTAGGGTTTAACCAAATCAAAGGAAAGACAATAAAAAGGGTACATAGATCTTACCCTCGACGCAAGGAACTCAACGGTATAACCAACGACGCGAACTGACCTTCCAAACTCCGGGGATTGCTAATTATGCGATTAGAATGAAGAACTTGCTTGCTTTCTCTCTTAAACAGAAATTTAGGTTTTGCAAAAGTGATTTAGAACAATGACGACAAAGCTTATATACCTTAATCGCATAATTAACAAAACCCGAGAAAACTCCCCGTAAAACCGGCTACTCGATCGAGTAGCTAAGGTACTCGATCGAGTGCCCCCTTACTCGATCGAGTACCCACGTTACTCCATCGAGTACCCAACAGGTCAGAAACTATTTTAAAACGCAACTCACCCTTACTCGACAGAGTAAGGCCTACTCGATAGCTTACCCAAAGACTTATAAATACGGAGTATTACAGTTGTGATGGTTGATGGTGGTGTTTGCGAGGTGCGTCCTCGGCTGAGTGGAGTCACTTGCGGGAGTGGCTTTACGCCCTATTTTTGCCCTACGTGGAACCCGGCACAGGAGGGGATGTGCACATTAATGAACAGGGTTATCGCTCGTTGATGAGCGGGGGGCTAAGGTGGGTACGGCTGCGGTCACCCACTGGCAGGGCTACACACTTTAGTGTGTTGTCGGTTACATGTTGTGATTGGGAGTTGGAGTTGGATGATGATCAGCTGTTTATCTTTTCGTACTTTGTCTTATTTTGATTATGGAGTGAACTGACCCCGTTTAATTGTTTTAAAAACTGTGGTGATCCATTCGGGGATGGTGAGCAGTTTCTGACAAGTGATGGTTGTCTTTAGCTACGGGGACGAGATGGGATGTCATCACTTCGAGTCTAGCTTCTGTTGTTACGAGTTTAGCTTTTTGTTTCAGTTGTATTGAGACTTTATACTTTTCTTTTGAGTCGGATTTCGAGACAATGTAATAGTTATCTTTAAATACTTTAATAAATATTTTGGAATGGTTTCTTATGATATACTAGTCTCGGGCAACCGAGATGGTAACAGTCTCTCATGCTAGGGTGGTTCTTGGTAAGGCACCTTGGTATGTGGGGGTGTTACACACATCGACTTAGTTAAGAGTATGTAAATTGCATAAGGCTGAGAAATCATTGAATGGAACAAAGTTGTAGTCACAATTATATGATTTCTTCATTTATGTTTGTTAGACAAGAATGTTTTACTCCAAAGTAAACTTTAAACTCACCTCGAAGTAAATTTAAGGAGATCATTTATCACTTTCGCATTTGTTTTTATTTTCATAAATTTTAGCCTTTAGATGATATACACATAAATTAAGGGCTCATTTGGTTACCCGTTGTAAATCATGAGAGTTGGAAAATCCCATAAATTACAAAATATGGACTTGTTTGGTTGCCCATTTTTTTTGGCAAAGTATGGGAATTCAATATTCCTAGGAGTTTCCAACTACTGGAGGAGTTGGATTACCTAGGTCTCCCTAGGTAATTGCAAACTCCTGTGGAGTTGAATTCCTATATAGACAACCAAACGGATTTGTTAAAATCCCATGAATTTCATGTGGGGATTTAATTCCCATGAATTCGATAATCCGATTGAATTGAATTCCAAAAGACAACCAAACGATGCCTGAATATATCTTAATTCTTCCATACTTATTCCTCCTAATTTTACATTAAATTTCCAGTTACGTTTCAAGCAAAACGTTGGGTACACACCCATTTCAGCACAAAATATAGTTCGAGGTTTAGAGGCCCAATAAAACATTGAAAATATGTGCCAACTAAGTGATGAAAGTTCTTCGAATAATTTTTTTTTTTTGGTGTCAAGGCCTCAACGGAGCCACACGGGCGTTTTTAATCATGACGGGCATTTTGGAAATTCTTCACATTATTGTTGTTATAGATGATTTATCATTATTTTTGATAGTAGAAAATATAGAGTAAAAGATTTGTCAACTGATACGATCTAAGTTAAGACGGAAATTAAAAAAGATAGAAAATGCGACTGTTCAATCAAAGATCGATAGGTCACCCAATTTAACAGAATTGTGGTGTAATTAACACCTAGATTCTATTAACCAAATGAGATAAATCTCACAAGTTCATTCATAAAATTCATTAGAAAGTAACTAATGCCCTTATATAGGCTACTAATGACTTGGGAAATAAGACACAAAAGAGGTAAATGACTAAGCTACCCTTAGTGTCATTTTGGTGTGTATCAATACCGTCTCCTTGAAACGATCCTTGTCCTCAAGGATCAGGTTTGCCTCAACAAGACATCTCTTAGCTTGCATATCCGTAAATTCAACAGGTTGATCTAGACAAGCATTAGAGCAAGCAGCTATGTGCAATCCACCAGGATCAAAGACAAAGATAGTGTCACTGAGATTGTGTTCGTCATTCTCCAGTAAAACACTTGCCTCCCATTTTAGACCTCTTATAACCTTGGCCTTCTTTAAAAGTACCTTCCAGTTAAGCCAAGTTTCACCTGTTAAGAAATTATCATTTCCACCAGGATCAAATACCCAAACTGTCACAAAGTGGGTGCTTTTCCCTTCACTGATGTGAGCCACTTTCCCTTCACTGATATGAATCATTAGCTGTAATTTTTCCTTGACCATATGCATCAGCAGTACACACAAATTAGTAGTATAATTTTGCCCAAACCTGTATAATGCCTCCGGAAATTTCAAGTTTACTTGAAGCTAAGCCTTGAAAAAGAGTACTGACCATGAATATTTGTAACTTGGTTGATGATTATCTCTAAATCATACATGATGTTGCCATACATCAAGGAATAAGCAGCAGCATACTTACTCTTGTAAACATCATTGTCCTCAAGGTCACAGATATTTGACCCACACAAAATGCAAAACCTCCTGGATCAAAAATAGAGGAGAAGAGCACAAAGCAAATGTTTGTCTTACTAGCATTGTACTTAGACCATAATCTTAGATGGTTGAGCAATTTCCAAGTGCATTTCCCATTAGTATCTTCCTCACCCCTAAAAACACCCTTGTCCTCAAGGGTGGAGAACCAAAGTCGGGTATTCCACTCTATAAAGACAAAAATAATGCCTGAAGGTGCTGCACCAAATACCAAATCTCCAGGATCATAGATAAGAATGTAAGACGACATATAACCAATTTGATTATATCTAAGGTGAAGTCTTAGCAAAAACATTTGTCCTCCTAGTGATAGTTTTAGGCACGGCCAGTCGTAACCTAATGGTCGTATACCCCAACTATATAGTTCTTTGAAGGTTAAGAAGGCTCTCCAACCCATTTTCGACTCAAACACGCTAGTATTACAAGCTTGAACTCCCAAAATCATAGGTAAAATTAAGGTTATCACCGAATCTGAAGCATTTAACAATAAATGCCTCTTACGAAAAAGCATTGTATTTAGAACGTAAAATGGCTCACTTGCCATATGAGGATGTTGACGTTCAAGGTACAAGTTCCCAGCAAGTAGATTATCTCTAAGTTGATGCACTTTGTTAGAATATTGCCAACCATTAAAGTTCCTTAGATATGAAAAATTGGTCTTCAATCGTATAGAAGAACACCATACCTGCACAATACAACTCGGCAATTGCAAAGATATTTCTTCTACAACTACGTCCAACGCAGGCTCACTATCACCTTGAAGGGAGTCAAGTTCAGCAACTTTGGCAGCCTTGGCCATTTCTAAAATAAAGGATGGAACTGGCAATTCATTGATCACCTTCTGGGCAGATTGTGATTGGGCATTTGGTAGTAAATTGCATTCAGACATAGGCTGAGCAACAACATGTAGATTGTGAGTGAGCATATGGGAGTCAGATTGTACCATACCATTAGCATACCATGTACTATCTCCACCGTGAGCGGTTGCCTCTTGAGATATCTCTGGTGTTGCAACTGGTGCTAGCGATGTGAGTTCAGCATTTTTATCACAAGGTAGAGTCAAATTTGCACTAATAGGAGTTTGGATTCCAGTAAAATTAATTACCACCTTTTCTAGTTGTATTAGAGCAGAAATTTGGTTCGGGAATTTGTCGAACAACTTGTGTGCACCAGAAACTGTTGTACAATCCCTCGGTACACGTGAGTTTGGTTCACAAATTTTCCTAAAAAGAAATGGAGTGACCATTTTCTTTCGGTGGTCCAGATCGTATTCTGACATCATCGGACGGCTCAAAATTAATGGATAAAAATAATGGTATAATGAGGTTTGGTGGGAAATATATTATTAAATGTGTTTAAAGAGAGGAAATGGAGAGAAAGAAATGGAGATGATCCATTTTGATCGAACACCTTCTCTGCGCAGTGAACAAGTGCAAATGGAGAGGCCATTTTCTTTCGGTGGTCCAGATCGTATTCTGGCATCATCGAACGGCTCAAAATTAATGGGTAAAAATAAAGGAATAATGAGATTTTGGTGGGAAATATATTATTAAATGTGTTTAAAGAGAGGAAATGGAGAAGAAATGGAGAGGAAATGGAGAAAAAGAAATGGAGAGGATCCATTTTGATCGAACACCTGTTCTGCGTAGTGAACAAGTGCCTCAACCTCGGAATTATCCACTATTAGAGGCTTCAAGCCCTCCTTTGAAACCTTAACAAAAGCAAAAACCTCGAAATCTTCGCCGCAAGTAAACATACAATTGTGATCAGGAACAAACAAACAGCTATGTATATGATCAGCGGACCATATTTCGTCACACCATAAGCATATACCAGCATTCCTTTTTGCGTACATTGCACTTAGGGTGGTGAGTGTATATGACTTGATGATGCCACCCATTTTTGCTTCTTCCATCTGCTCTTCAATAGAGTCATTGTGTTGTATATTACGGCAGAAGTATTCAATTCACTTCATTTTGGATAGCAATCAGTGTGATGTAAAAGAGAGGAAAGCGGGCTCTGATAATTAAATGATACGATCTAAGTTAAGACGGAAATTAAAAAGGATAGAAAATGCGACTGTTCAATCAAAGATCGATAGGTCACCCAATTGTGGTGTAATTAACACCTAGATTCTATTAACCAATAGAGATAAATCTCACAAGTTGATTCATAAAATTCATTAGAAAGTCACTAATGCCCTTATATAGGCTACTAATGACTTGGGAAATAAGACACAAAAGAGATAAATGACTAAGCTACTCTTAATCTCATTTTGGTGCGTATCAATACCGTCTCCTTGAAATGATCCTTGTCCTCAAGGATCAGGTTTGCCTCAACAAGACATCTCTTAGCTTGCATATCTGTAAATTCAACAGGTTGATCTAGACAAGCATTAGAGCAAGTAGCTATGTGCAATCCACCAGGATCAAAGACAAAGATAGTGTCACTGAGATTGTGTTTGTCATTCTCCAGTAAAACACTTGCCTCCCATTTTAGACCTCTTATAACCTTGGCCTTGTTTAAAAGTACCTTCCAGTTAAGCCAAGTTTCACCTGTTAAGAAATTATCATTTCCACCAGGATCAAATACCCAAACTGTCACAAAGTGGGTGCTTTTCCCTTCACTGATGTGAGCCACTTTCCCTTCACTGATATGAATCATTAGCTGTAATTTTGCCTTGACCATATGCATCAGCAGTACACACAAATTAGTAGTATAATTTTGCCCAAACCTGTATAATGCCTCCGGAAATTCCATATTTGCTGCATATAATGTAATTCTATCGAAGAACTTGTAGCATACCATATAAAAACCCAAAAGCGCAAGTCCGAGGAGGAGGTTAGTAATTTCAAGTTTACTTGAAGCTAAGCCTTGAAAAAGAGTACTATGTTGCCATACATCAAGGAATAAGCAGCAGCATACTTACCCTTGTAAACATCATTGTCCTCAAGGTCAAGAATCGAGGCAAAGGCGATCATAGAATATTGGGAGCTAGACTTAAATGAAAATAACAGTAGCTTCACGAACCAATCATCCAACACCACCATAGATATTTGACCCACACAAAATGCAAAACCTCCTGGATCAAAAATATAGGAGAAAAGCACAAAGCAAATGTTTGTCTTACTAGCATTGTGCTTAGACCATAATCTTAGATGGTTGAGCAATTTCCAAGTGCATTTCCCATTAGTATCTTCCTCACCTCCAAAAACACCCTTGTCCTCAAGGGTGGAGAACCAAAGTCGGGTATTCCACTCTATAAAGACAAAAATAATGCCTGAAGGTGCTACACCAAATACCAAATCTCCAGGATCATAGATAAGAATGTAAGACGACATATAACCAATTTGATTATATCTAAGGTGAAGTCTTACCAAAAACATTTGTCCTCCTAGTGATAGTTTTAGGCACGGCCAGTCGTAACCTAATGGTCGTATACCCCAACTATATAGTTCTTTGAAGGTTAAGAAGGCTCTCCAACCCATTTTCGACTCAAACACGCTAGTATTACAAGCTTGAACTCCCAAAATCATAGGTAAAATGAAGGTTATCACCGAATCTGAAGCATTTAACAATAAATGCCTCTTACGAAAAAGCATTGTATTTAGAACGTAAAATGGCTCACTTGCCATATGAGGATGTTGACGTTCAAGGTACAAGTTCCCAGCAAGTATATTATCTCTAAGTTGATGCACTTTGTGTGAAGAAAACCACCCATATATTGTAACACCCCGATTTATGAAGGAGCCTCTAGCAAGACATTCCCTAATAAACCGGACTGTTATCATCTCGGTTTCCCGAGGTAGTGAATAACAAATTAAACTCCAAGGCAAATTATATAATTACTTTAACTTAATTATTACAAAACCTTTTTTTTTTCAAATTACAAAGAACTAACATGAATGAAATTGAAAGTCTTCTAAATGATGATCTAGCTACTAAGTCTTCTGATCCAGTGTCTCACGCCCATCAAGCTCCCATCCTGTCTCATAAACCTGTCAAGACTGCTCCCCAATATTTGGATCGTCACAGGTGTTCACGAATACACAGGGTCAACCACGAGGTTGAGTAGGGAATACAATGCAACAAGTATGTATGATATGCATGCTCCTCCATCACCACCACATCTCATCACAACTCATAACCCGGAACACCCAACCATACCGATCCCCGGTAGACTATATATCGACCGTAGCCGATCTGCCAGCTCGCAGCTGAGGACACCAGGGCAAGTCCTGCAGAACCCGCCTGGGCCTTATCACAACATCATCTTCACCACAACATCCTCCATCTCCAATGCATATGAATGCTCAAAAGAAATTAATGCAACGCAATATATATATCATTGAACTGATCAATCATAAATCATGCCGGTTACCAAATGTTGTGATAACATACTCAATACGGTCAATTCAGTCAATCACCTTCCAGTATATGAATCATAACATAAATCAACAACCACGAATCAAGTTGTAGATACCCGTATCCGTCGATATTGGAATTTATAGAGAACCCGACAAACACCCGATGATGATAGGACACATGTATTCTTTAGTTGTCATTGTCATTATTTGGAGCTCGTTTTACGAGGTAGAATGGGCGTCGTCGATGAAGTATTTTATTAATTTAAATGATATTTAAATTAATGTTTTTTTAAAGGGAATTCATTTTATTATTTTAAATGATATTTAATTTAATGTTTTTTAGTGAGTTCATTTTGTTAATTTGAATGATATTTAAATTATGGTTTTTTAGGTAAATTCAATTTATTTTATTTTATTTTGAATTTATTTTCCCAAGTTTATTTTATTGAAAATAAAATAAATAATTGATTTGAAAAATCATTTTATGAGTATATTTGATTTGAAAAGTCATTTATTTTAATTTATTAATTGATTTGAAAAATCGATTTTAAAAGCGAAGAACTCGTTTTTTAACCGTGTGTTTTGAGCTCGATTTTAGCTCGGTTTTTAAGCCCGTTTCCTTTGCGAATTGGCACGAATCTCGAGTACATTAACCCACCTAGACCAATACCCATCAACCCATGTTCGAACCCCCTCACAAGCAGCCCAAATTCTCGTCCCAAACCCCTCACAAGCAGCCCGCAACCCAATCCCGTATGCCCTGTTTTGCAGCTCAATTCGCGAGCCCAAACCCGCTCCAAACACTACCAAGACCCGTACCCATTAACCCTAACCCATACCATAGTATCCTACCCATATTATCCTAGCTTAATCACCAAGAAAACCCTCCTCAAACCCTCACAAAAATCGATGGACAGCAGCCATCCGTGAGCTAGCCCGATTTGCCTCCCCTCTCTTTTAACCTATTTTAACTCCTTATAAATACCACCCCTTCACCATACATTCATTCCTCTAAGTCCTCCATACATCCTAACATCACCCACAAGCTTTAAACCTCAGAAACAAACCCTAAACATCCTTCAAAAACCCTAAACAAAACCGACACACAAACTGAAACTGTTTGTGTGTCCTCTTCGAAAACCCTTTCGTTCCTCCATCAAACCTCCATAAAAACTCGAGCTTCTTGTTCCTAATTAACCACATAACATCCATCTACACAGTAGACAAAGAATTACGAGCCAAATTGCCCTTGAGAGTACACGAAATCCCTCGAAAAAAGCAGTGAAATAACACTCTGTTTTCGCGGTTTCTTCTTGTCTGTCCAGTTCTGTTTGTGCTCGTTTTTCGTGCCCAATAACCCAAAACGAGCAGGGGTTGCTTTAAGATCCTTGTTCTCCTCTCTTTCTAGTTTCCAAAACATCTTTTAAATCGAATTTTCGTCGTGAAACGAGGGAGATATCACTGTTTGAAAATCGCTGTCCAGAAAGTTTCCAAAACGCGTGTTTGCTTTATTCTTCGTCGACGACGGCCTCTCGAGATAAAATCTACCATCGATTATGACCCAAGACGGTGTCAACGATACATGTAGGTTGAGGGTGCATCAAATCCCCTTCTCTTTCCTCTTTTTATTTCGTTTTCTTATGCTCTTTTTATAGTTTGTTTTTTTTTGTTTGTTTTCGTTTTGTTTATCGATTGTTTTAAATTAACTATGAAACTAGTTAGTCCGAGTATGAGTTAAAGTACCACCATGAACACCCGCGTTGACTTGAGATGGGAAAAGAAACCGCTACATCAGTCGGTCGTACACCCCCTCTCATTTACATATCCTCGTGTTCAAGGTAGGGCGTAAATAAAACAATTGTCTAACTTCGTTCTTCGCTTTCGACCCCCTTTTGTTTCGGCCAAATCGACATACCCTAGGACCCGTTGTATGTTAGTTTAATCTCTGATTGTTAACCTATGACATATTTAGATAACATTAATTTAATTTAATAACCTAATTAGACACGATAGGTGGTTTCGACGTAAGTTATAAAATCAATCGACGATTCTGTAAATAATTGAATGCATCTCCCTCTTTCACCTAATTTCTCGCTAGTATAAGAGTGCGTGATTAGCACCTTCTTATTGACACTCGATGAGTTAAATTAATTAGCGAATTTGACCTAATTAGACCCTTTAGGCCGTGTAGAATGCACCCTTGCGCGACAATCAATCAACATCGTTTTCAACTCGTTTTCTAACTTGTTTCCTATCCCTTTTCGCAATCATTCGATCTAACCAATGAATCTAACTTAGGAACTAGGTTGGCCTTGTCTTGGCCGTGAGGGTGGCCGTTGGTTTGGGCCGTGAGGTGGCCGTTTTCTTTACCTTTCTCGTTTTGTTTTTATACCGTTTGTTTTCTCGTTGTTTCATTGTTTGTAATTTATCGTTTGTTTATCGAGTTGTAATTTTCGAGTTTGTTTTCTTTTATCGAGTCAAATGATTTCTAAAAACCTTAGTCTTGTTTGGTTAGACGGTTGTTCCCCAATGTTTGTAGAAGCGTAGTAAACCGCATGTTGTCTAAAGCAACATGGCCCGGTTTATGCTAATGCATGCTTTGGTGCGTAGCCCTATGTCTAATTCGATGAGATTAAGCGCGAGCACGCATTACGAGGAGTGACCCAAGGCCGTGGGTCATGTGAGCCGTGGGCCACCCCTCATGTGCACGGTTTTCTAGGCCAAACGGCCGTGTGTGTTGTCATGTATTGCGTCGTATGTAGCATTTGTATTTAGATCGAGTTGTATCTTTAATTTGTTGTTGTGTCGGCATGAAATGCCTGGTTTGTAATAGGTAGATCCCAACGGCTCCCCCATTCCCCCTAAGCCTTGTTTGTTTGCTTTACATGTTGTTAGATCAATCAACCCACATGCTAAATTACAACTTTGACAAAGTTAGTTTAGTTGCATCTAAAACGACATAGAAATTGTTGTCACATGATAGGGTTAAAACAACGTTTGCATATCATACATCGTACGTAGCTATGACCTTGTTTGAAATCCGACACTTGACTTAGTAGAGGCCGTTATCG
This sequence comes from Silene latifolia, assembly GCF_048544455.1. Taxonomy (NCBI): domain Eukaryota; kingdom Viridiplantae; phylum Streptophyta; class Magnoliopsida; order Caryophyllales; family Caryophyllaceae; genus Silene; species Silene latifolia. The sequence continues at coordinate 237,953,113 of NC_133538.1, forward strand.
ACGGGCGGGGTTGGGTGTCCTTATGGGCTTCCCAACACGTACCCTCACCCCTTACTCAAGATCTATGGTTTGCGGATCCGTCTAAATACCATTGGATTACGAGAGTCATTCAAATCGAGTGATATAGGGTACAAGTCTTTATCTTTAATCACTCGTAGTCGATTGGCTTTATGCTTTTCGATGAAAGGTGTAAAGTTGACTTGAACGGTTCCAAGTTCCCAAAAAACTTGGTGGCGACTCTAATTGGTCTTAATTCGATTCGAAAGAACCTCGAGTCGATTATGCCTAGTGTGGATCCCGCGGACGCAGTTCCCGAGGGCCTTGTCCACAGTTTGGCGACTCTGCTGGGGACAAAGAGGACTAGTTACACTGTGTTTCTAGGGTCTTTTCCTCCGAGGTGAAACTTGAAAAGAAAGTGTTGGAAAGTAAAACATTACTCATAGTGCTATGATTCATGCATAAACCCTTAAGGACTTGCCCGGGCCGTCCCAGCGTTTCTTCGTGATGCGTGGGGGGCGACGTCCCACTATGCCAGGAAGCTGCACATTGCTCGCTTCCACTTCGCCTCGCGTGGTTCTTGATGGTGGGGACGATCTTCTAGGTACTTTACCTTAAGACACCTTGCTCTATAAGACCGCAAAAGGATGGAGGGCATAGACCTTCTCGTAGAAGACTTGCCGAGACTTAGAGATGTCTAGGAGCATACATCCTTACAACATGAGAATGACAATGTGCAATTTGTTTTCCCAAGTCTTTTTTTCGAAAATTCCTATGTCCTTTTCAAAACCGAACTTTTGAACAACCTATTTTTAAAATAGCATGGTTTTAAAAACGCGGAACGCTGCCCAAATAAGACTAGAAATTTCGGCCCAAAAATGAGCTTTTATAGCCGGCATGCTGCCCATTTCAAATCTCATTTTCAAATCAATCCTTCGTTTTTTCCAAATCCGATCCAAAATGTTTCTCGAACCTCAACCAAGCATGAAATGCGTCGAGTCGTGTCCGGGTCCTGGCCGTGTTAGGCTAGACGTTTTTTCATTTCAAGAGTCTAGAACACGACCTTGTTGGGTCACCCAAGCTCACCTCTTGGGCTTTGAGTCATGTTGGTCGACCTTTTGGTCTAGAATAATCCACAAAAACGTCCAAGCTAGGCCTTATGGACGTTTCACACGAACCCATGGGCTATGTTAGCCCAATCACGGGTTTAGTCACACCAAGTCCAGTTTAGAATCGAGTTATGACAGTTTGAGTCATGTCGTTTTGTCGAGTCTAAAGTGAACCGATGTCTAAATCAAACCGTGAGTCGAACCCTTGTTTAATCAATCTCAAGTCGAGTCTTTGTTTGAGTCAAGTTGGGGTCGAGTCCTTAAGTGTGCAGGGGCTCTTACTTTAAATATTGACTCAGTGCGGGGTTTTCTTGTAGAAAGGCCGCCAAAAACCCGACGTCAAGCAATGGAAGATGTTAACAAGCTTATCGAGGCCGTGAACCTCATGATGACCCGAATGGATGCAATCGAATCCAAGCTAGGTGAAGACTCCGCTTCATCTACCCCACCTCGATCGATCCGGAGAAACGGTTCAAGTTCATTGAGGACCGTTTGAAGCTCTCCTAGGGGAAGAACATCCACTATGAGAATGCTAGGGCCTATGCCCCGATTCAGACAAGTTGCCCACGAACATGGTACTCACCGACATCCCAAAGTTCAAGGGCACCGAAGATCCAGTTCACCATGTTAAGGCCTATAAAGGGTACTTAGCATTGAAGGGAGTACCGCGATATGCTCTCTCGAAATTTTCGCCCAATCTCTCGGGTGAACACCCAAAGGCTTGGTTCTACAATCTTGACCTCAAGAACTTCCCCACTTTCGAAGATATTACGGTGGAGTTCTGTAAGCACTATGCTGACAATGTTGAGATTCAAACCAACATAAGAACTTTGGAGGTTATGACACAAAAGGAGAAAGAGGGCTTTACTGAATTCCTCATAAGATGGCGCGTTGAAAGCGTGAAGTTAGCTAAGAAGCCTGATGAAGTTGAAATGGTAGATAAGTTCGTGAAGAATTTACGACCTGTTTACCGTAATGCTCTGAAATACCAAAATTTTGGTTCTTTCAAAGAATTGATAAGGATCGGGATAAAGGTAGAGGACGATGTCCGAATTGCTGAAGCTGAGAAGCCAAAGGGATACCAAGGGGCTTCGTCATCTAAAGCAAAAGCGCCCGCCGCGGCCCACTTTGTTGAAACTGTCAATCTCTTAGATGGACAGTCAAAAAGGCCTCCACGCCAAGCTCCGAGGGTATTCACCGATATCGGGTGCACTTACGCCTATGCTCTCCAAAGGCTCATGGCCCAAGGAAAGTTGAAGCCCATTGGTCCAACTCCGGATCCACCTGCTGAACAACAAGGCAAATGGTACAAACCAAATGCCTACTGTGCCTTTCATCAAGGGAAGGGACACGATACCGAAAGGTGCTTTAGACTAAAGCACGAAATTCAAGATATGATTGAGAACGGAACGCTCCCAATCCCGGCCATAAAACCCAACAACGTCACCAATCCGTTTGGCGACCACACTAACTTTGTCTCTACCGAAGATAGTGTCGATTACTCTCACTTGATCCGCCCATGTCGTCTAAAAGGGGTTTTCGTCGGAAGAATATTCGTAGATTGCTCCGAATTCCTACCAAGCTCGAGAAACGAGATTACATTCGGGGATTTTGTTGTCGATTGTACTCCTTACATACTCCGAAGCGGCAATGAAATCAATGGCGTTTGGGCTGATGATGAGGATGATGTTTACCTCGTCAAAGGTGCGACAATTCCTCACACCCAAGAAGAAATCTTAAAGGTGAGGCAAGACGCCCTAGAGTCAAACCATTTGACTAGATCCGGACGCCCGTATCGTGTAGAGAAAGCTAAAGATACCCCGAACAAGACGCCTCTCAAAGAGCCAGTAGTGGTCGAAGTTCTTGGTGAAGGGTCGACCTCCGAGGCTTCCCTCATCAAGCAACTCCAAAAGACTAAGGCCGACGTATCTATCTGGCAACTTATCCTGAGCTCTTTCGAACATCGGCAAGCTCTGTTACAAGCTTTGATGAACATGACCGTGTCGTCGAATACTACTCCTGCGGACATGGTCACTCACATCGCCCAGAATCGGCCTCAGATTACCAACGCTGTGACATTCTCCGACGAAGATCTGCCACCGTTCGGGCCTCGACATAACCTGGCCCTCTATATTGCTACTGTATGTCTCAACAAGCACATCCCTATGACCTTGGTTGACGACGGATCGGCTGTCAACGTACTCCCTCTGAAAACGGCGCATATTCTGGGCTTGGAGAAGAATGACTTCATCCCCACTACGCAGACAGTTCGGGCATTCGATGGCACTGTGCGTCGAGTGAATGGACTTGTCGACCTGGTAGTACAGACTGGGCAAGTGGAAAAGAAAGTGAGTTGCCAAGTGATTGACATTTGCTCATCCTTCAACTTATTGTTGGGGAGACCTTGGATCCACGCTACAAGGGCCGTAACATCAACGCTGCATCGAAAAATCAAGGTCCCACTCAATGGCAAAACCGTCACCATTGACGCCACGCCAATTACTGTAGCGGGAGGAGACATTACTTCCAAAGTAAGGGTCGAAGCTACCAATGACGCATGTGGTTTCGAGATTGTCAACATGATCGAATTTGAACTCCGAAAATATGGATCTATATACGGGAAGTCATGTCTGCGAGGTGATTCTCAAAACTGGGAAGTACTTCGGTTTCTCATTATATCCTAGAAAGGAGGAGGCTTTCGAGTTGAAACCACCCGTAGCCAAAGGAGTAACTTTCGGGCTTGGATATGAGCCCACTGAGAAAGATCTACGGGAAAAGAGGGGAAGAACGATCGAAGATCGAGATATTAAAATGGGACCGTATCACCTAACTCTCAATGGTCACTTCGTGAAAGCCGGGGAAGAACTCCCTTGCATGGACTTCCCGAACCTATCTTTGACCCAAAGAAGAACCTTATGGTCCCAGGAATCGAAGTATTCCAAGATTGCTACTACATCCCCGAAGACATTCGACCGTGATGCCGGTAGAAACCAAACCGGATCCAATAAATGACGAGAAAGCCATGGGTCTCCTTTTCGGTGAAGAGAAGAAATCACCAATACCAAACGAAGATTTGGTAAGCATGATCCTGAGAAGCGAGCGGTTTGACCCATCTACCCTCATCACCGATGTGGATCCTCTTAGGACCAACACGGGATGGCGGAAAACAATCAAGTGGACCGACAACAAAGGACTTCTTTTCAAGTTGACAACGGGAGAAGGAGAGATGTTCAAGCCGGATGATGTTACCGATTCCGAGTCCGAGTCGGAGTCCGAGTCCGAGTCCGAGTTAGGTCCTAAGATTGAGTCTAAGGAGTCGGTGTTGAAAATACCCCTCCCTAGCTTTCCCTTCCTATGCACCTTTTCCTAATGGTGGTATTCCGGGGCCCGTCCCGAATACCCCTATCTCGCCACCGAGTTCGACCGGTTGGCTCAAATGTTAGCGCATTTCGCGCAATTTCAAATCAATAATAATATGAACCAGTTTGCTTACGACTTGTCTTACTTACATTGCAATTCAAATTTTGAAAATGATTGTTTTAATAATGACATTGAGACTGAGGTCGAGGATGAACAGTTGGTCGAAGAAGAAGAAGAAGAAGAAATGGAACCACCTCTACAGTTGATAAAAGGGTTGGAAGAGTACGAACAGAAAACTTCGATCATCGAAGATACCGAAACTATCAATGTGGGTACAACCTTAGAACCACAGGAGCTTAAAATAGGAACTACTTTAAGTCCCACCGTAAGACAGGGGTTCATTGATTTGTTGCATGAGTTCAAAGTTGTTTTCGCATGGTCCTACAAAGACATGCCAGGCATTGATAGGGAAATTGCAGAGCACAGGATCCCAATCAAGCCGGGGTATAAGCCAGTCAAGCAGAAGCTACGCAAAATGCACACAGATTGGTCTTTGAAAGTCAAGGAAGAAATCAACAAGCAACTCAAAGCTGGGTTCATCAAGGTGTCAGAATACTCGGACTGGGTGGCTAACGTCGTTCCAGTGCCTAAGAAAGATGGTAAAGTTCGGGTTTGTGTTGACTTCCGGGATTTAAACAAGGCAAGTCCGAAGGACGATTTCCCATTACCTCACATCGACATCCTGGTTGACAACACGGCAAAGCACGCGTTACTATCCTTTATGGATGGATACGCCGGTTATAATCAGATCAAGATGGCGAAAGAAGATATGCATAAGCTGCGTTCGTAACGCAATGGGGAACCTATTGCTACACAAAGAATGCCTTTTGGGTTGATAAACGCAGGGGCCACATACCAGAGGACCGCGACAACATTGCTACATGATTTGATGCACAAGGAGGTCGAGGTTTATGTCGACGACATGATTGTCAAGTCAAAGGAGCGTGATGGCCACCTTGGTACACTACGCAAATTCTTCGAACGATTGCGCAAGTATAACATGAGGTTGAATCCACAAAAATGCGCATTCGGAGTCACATCCGGCAAACTGTTGGGTCACATCGTTAGCCACCGTGGCATCGAAGTGGACCCATCGAAAATATAGGCCATAATGGAAATGCCTCACCCGAAAACCGAGAAGGAATTTCGAGGTTTCCTGGGAAGAATCCAATATATAAGTCGGTTCGTGGCAAAGCTAACTATGATATGCGAGCCAATTTTCAAGAAATTAAAGGTCGGGGAACACGTCGTATGGGATGATCACTGCCAAGCCGCGTTCGATAAGATCAAAGAAATACTATCTTCCCCTCCCGTGCTTAGCCCACCAACGGCTGGGTTACCCCTTTTGTTGTATCTTACAGTCACGGATACTGCAATGAGGGCAATGCTGGCACAGACAGTCGATAAAGAGGAAAGAGCGATTTACTACATTAGTAAAAAGTTCTTGGAGTATGAAATCAAGTATACTCAACTCGAAAAGAGATGTTTGGCTTTAGTATGGGCGACAAAGAAGTTACGGCACTACATGCTCAGTCATAGTGTCTGCATCCACTCGAAGATGGACCCTATCAAATACTTGTTTGAAAAGCCGCCCGAACGAGCAGAGTGTCAAGATGGACTTTAATGCTTTCCGAGTTCGACCTGAAATATGTACCGCTGAAAGTGATAAAGGGAAGGGCGGTTGCAGACTTCCTGGCGGATAACCCGATAGAAGAAATCGAATTTGTGGATACATGGTCATTTCCGACGAAGATATCGTTCACATAGACAATGATACGTGGGACCTCTATTTCGATGGAGCATCGAACTATAGGGGATACGGGATAGGAGTTCTACTCATTTCACCGGAAGGTGAACATGTTCCTATTTCGATCAAGTTGGACTTTAACGTCACTAATAACGCGGCTGAATATGAAGCATGCCTACTCGGTTTGCACAGTGCTCTCGAGTTAGGCATCAAAAAGCTTGTAGTACATGGGGACTCATCACTAGTGATCAATCAAGTGGCCGGGACGTGGAAAACCCGAAGTGATAGCTTGGCTCCGTACCAAGCAAAAATCGAAGAACTAGAAAAGTTGTTCGCCGAGGTCAAGTACGTGCACCACCCCAGAGACGAAAACCAGTTTTTGATGCCTTTGTCAAAGCTAGCGCTCCGATCAACATACCGATCATATGGATACTATGCCGATATGTGTCGAACGAAGATCGTCACCTGCTTATGTTAATGTAATCGGAGACACAGAAGAAACCGAGGCCGAACCTTGGTATCATGCTATTCTGAAATTTAAAGAATCAGGAGAGTATCCACCCGACATGGATAACCGCGGAAAGCGCGCTATTCGAATGCTAGCCGCTCAGTTCGTTAGAACCAATGACGGACAATTGTACAAGAAGACCGCGCAAAATATCCTTCTGCGATGCATAGACTCACCAACTGCGAAAAGGGTCATGGAAGAAGTCCATGACGGAGAGTGTGGCCCACACATGAATGCCCATATGCTGGTCCGTAAAATCATGAGATTAGGGTATTATTGGACCACGATGGAGACAGATTGTCGCCAATATGTCAAACATTGCCATAATTGCCAAATCTTCGCAAACATACAGCATGTGCCACCATCACTGTTATATACTTTGACATCACCATGGCCCTTCTCAACATGGGAAATCGACATTATCGGAAAGGTCAACCCATCTGGAACAGGTGGGCATTGTTTCATGCTGGTCGCCATCGATTACTTCACGAAGTGGGTAGAAGTGAAATCATACAAAGTCCTACAAGCAAAGCAGGTAGCAAAGTTCATTCAGAATGAAATCATTTGCAGATATGGGGTGCCGCATGAGCTCATTAGCGATCATGGCACTCACTTCCAGTTGAAAGCGCCGTAATACTTGAAAAGTATAAAATCAAACACCACAAGTCGTCACCGTATCGACCCCAAACAAATGGTGCGGTGGAAGCCGCCAACAAGACAATGTTTTGTGATTCTCGGAAAGATGACCGACAATTATCGCGAATGGTAGGAAAAGATACCGTTCGCACTATGGGGATACGTAACGTCTATTCGCACAAAGCCACCGGAGCAACTCCGTTCTATTTAACATATGGGATGGAAGCAGTTCAGCCTATCGAATTAGAGGTACCTTCTTTAAGGATCTGTTAGAAAGTCGGTCCTCAAGTGACGGGCCAAAGCCAGGTATGATTCCTTGGTCATGCTCGACGAGCGACGGTTAAATGCACTACATCATGTTCAACTCTATCAGAAAAGGATACAAAGGGCATTTAACAAAAAGGTGAAACCTCGAGGAATAAAAGATGAAGATTTAGTCCTAAAGTCCGTTCGCGCTTTACTACCAATTGACCCGAGGGGAAAATTCAAGCCGAATCGGGCGGTCCTTACTGGGTAAAGAAGATATTATCGGGAGGCGCAATGATCGAGATCTAGATGGAAATGACTTTGCGAATCCGACGAATTTGGATCAATCAAGAAATACTATCCGTAGAACTCATTCTCAATGTCGTAAAATAAAAATTTTGAATTGCAGTGCTCGTGAGCGAGTCTAGGCCGCGGCACTTTTGCTTCGCTGCTTTTTGTGCGTTATAAATCGATGATTGCAGCGCATTTCTTTTGTGGAACTACGAGCTCGGTTTGATTCTGTTGATAACAGATACGTAGGCAGCTCTTTAAAAGAGTACAACCGACCCTTTCTTTGAATAAAATGAAATTTTATGCGTAAACCGGAATTTTTAATAGATAGTAAGTCTTATTAAAGATCGGGCGATGCCCGTTACATCCTTCAAAAGAAAAAGAAAACAACTAGCAACAGATAATAAGTAGTAGTATTAAATAATAAATTGGAGTCGAAGGCTCCTATATCTTCTTTTTCCCTTTGCCTTTTGACCGAGGCTCCCGGGAGGAGGGGTAGTTGTGTTTGTCTAGCGCGCTTCTTAGGAGGGATCATCATTTCCTCCCGAGGGCCCAGCCTATCTTTTGCACTCAAGCGAGGACCTAGCCTCCCTTCTAAGGCTGAGCCCGAGTGTGCCTTTGAACCCAACCGTTTCCACACACCTGTCGCCTGTGAGTCAGTCTTAGGAGTTTTCTCGGTCTTAGCGCTCGATGTAAGCTAGGATAAGGATATAGGTTCAGATGAGTAATGCCAAGTCTCGGAATGAGCTTTATTTAACAATTTAGGCAAAGATCTTTGAGTCATATAGATGTGAGTTTGTGTTGGGAAAGAAAATAGGAAAAGCCCTGAAAAGAAAGAAGGCGGTGGCAAGAAATGATGAAAACTTCATTTGAAAAGAAAGGAGGCGAGGAGAAGAGTGACAGAATGTTCCCAAACAAGAGTGATGTGTGATGTCTAAGTGCTTTCATAAGATCAGTCTGTGTTTAGTGTCGGGCGAAGCCAACGTTGTTGCTATGTGATTTTAATCCACCTTGTCAATGCCAAGTGATCTTGATTCCCGTGTGCCCTCGGGAGCACGCCCATGCCATACGATATCTCCGTCCCAAGTTCGACGACCTTGTGATTCCCATTTGCCATCTTTTGGCGCCGGAACGGCCGATTTACATTTTCTACCCTCGACAAGTCCATATTTGAATTAAAGCCCGTGCACACTTACGGTTTTATTTTCTTTTTTTGTTTTGCGGTAGCGGGCTACGCCCACGTTGTTTGCAAGTCATACAGAGTGTCCGTGTCATGTTTCATGCTCACCCATCAAGGTCTGATTGCAAAAAATTTCAAAATTTCAAAATTTCAAAAAACTTTTTGCGAATTATGGGATAGATGATCCAAGTAGTGGTACATTTCAAGTCAAGGTTCAAATCTCAAAGTTCAAAAACAAATTTTGGGTCGACGACCCAACATCCAAGTGATTCATTTCAAATTCAAAATTTGGGTCGATAGCCCAATTATTCAAAATTCTCAACATGTTCAAATTTCGGGTCGATGACCCAATCACTCAAAATTTTCAAATTCAATTTTCGGGTCGATGGCCCAATTATTCAAAATTATCAAATTCAACTTTCGGGTCGATGACCCAGTACTTCAAAATGATCCAATTTCAAGATCGATGATCCAAATGTGCTTATGTGATGATTATTGCTCGTACATTTTCTATGTTTAAATTTTAGCAGGATATGCTTCAACTGGGGGCTCTAAAGTCTTCGACTTTAGAGCCATTGCAAACTGGGGGCTCTGAAGCCGTTGGCTCCAGAGACCATTATCAAGATGTAAAGGATGACATCCACCAAGAATTCAATTCGATACAAGAGTATGAAATGGAAGAATTCCGTAGCTGAAAGCAAATGATGAAAGTGGCGGCAACCTCCTTGGAAAGTCCCGTCCCATTCGGACAAGCGCCAGCAGATGATAAATTTTGGGCAAATGTCAGCAGATGATGAATTTTGGACATACGCCAGCAGATGATAAACTTTGGGCATGTGTCAGCAGTTGCCGAACTACGACGCGGGTTTGATTCCGTCAGAAACGGATACGTAGGCGCCTAAGGATAAGGCTCAACCCACCATTTGTGCAATTTATGGGTCGATGACCAACGATGATATTTCGACACAACAGAAGCAAGAGTCAATCCCCCAACGAAGTTTCAGTTATGATCTCTTCTTATGGCTGGCGAGCTTATATACGCAAGTCTAATGGACTATAAACGACCCGCAGAATCCTCAGGTCGAGAGGGACCTGGGGTATACTTTGACTTTCGCCTTGTCCAAGCCTCAGTCAAAGTGGGGGCTCTGTAGATACCCGTATCCGTCGATATTGGAATTTATAGAGAACCCGACAAACACCCGATGATGATAGGACACATGTATTCTTTAGTTGTCATTGTCATTATTTGGAGCTCGTTTTACGAGGTAGAATGGGCGTCGTCGATGAAGTATTTTATTAATTTAAATGATATTTAAATTAATGTTTTTTTAAAGGGAATTCATTTTATTATTTTAAATGATATTTAATTTAATGTTTTTTAGTGAGTTCATTTTGTTAATTTGAATGATATTTAAATTATGGTTTTTTAGGTAAATTCAATTTATTTTATTTTATTTTGAATTTATTTTCCCAAGTTTATTTTATTGAAAATAAAATAAATAATTGATTTGAAAAATCATTTTATGAGTATATTTGATTTGAAAAGTCATTTATTTTAATTTATTAATTGATTTGAAAAATCGATTTTAAAAGCGAAGAACTCGTTTTTTAACCGTGTGTTTTGAGCTCGATTTTAGCTCGGTTTTTAAGCCCGTTTCCTTTGCGAATTGGCACGAATCTCGAGTACATTAACCCACCTAGACCAATAACCATCAACCCATGTTCGAACCCCCTCACAAGCAGCCCAAATTCTCGTCCCAAACCCCTCACAAGCAGCCCGCAACCCAATCCCGTATGCCCTGTTTTGCAGCTCAATTCGCGAGCCCAAACCCGCTCCAAACACTACCAAGACCCGTACCCATTAACCCTAACCCATACCCTAGTATCCTACCCATATTATCCTAGCTTAATCACCAAGAAAACCCTCCTCAAACCCTCACAAAAATCGATGGACAGCAGCCATCCGTGAGCTAGCCCGATTTGCCTCCCCTCTCTTTTAACCTATTTTAACTCCTTATAAATACCACCCCTTCACCATACATTCATTCCTCTAAGTCCTCCATACATCCTAACATCACCCACAAGCTTTAAACCTCAGAAACAAACCCTAAACATCCTTCAAAAACCCTAAACAAAACCGACACACAAACTGAAACTGTTTGTGTGTCCTCTTCGAAAACCCTTTCGTTCCTCCATCAAACCTCCATAAAAACTCGAGCTTCTTGTTCCTAATTAACCACATAACATCCATCTACACATTAGACAAAGAATTACGAGCCAAATTGCCCTTGAGAGTACACGAAATCCCTCGAAAAACAGAGTGAAATAACACTCTGTTTTCGCGGTTTCTTCTTGTCTGTCCAGTTCTGTTTGTGCTCGTTTTTCGTGCCCAATAACCCAAAACGAGCAGGGGTTGCTTTAAGATCCTTGTGCTCCTCTCTTTCTAGTTTCCAAAACATCTTTTAAATCGAATTTTCGTCGTGAAACGAGGGAGATATCACTGTTTGAAAATCGCTGTCCAGAAAGTTTCCAAAACGCGTGTTTGCTTTATTCTTCGTCGACGACGGCCTCTCGAGATAAAATCTACCATCGATTACGACCCAAGACGGTGTCAACGATACATGTAGGTTGAGGGTGCATCAAATCCCCTTCTCTTTCCTCTTTTTATTTCGTTTTCTTATGCTCTTTTTATAGTTTGTTTTTTTTGTTTGTTTTCGTTTTGTTTATCGATTGTTTTAAATTAACTATGAAACTAGTTAGTCCGAGTATGAGTTAAAGTACCACCATGAACACCCGCGTTGACTTGAGATGGGAAAAGAAACCGCTACATCAGTCGGTCGTACACCCCCGTCTCATTTACATATCCTCGTGTTCAAGGTAGGGCGTAAATAAAACAATTGTCTAACTTCGTTCTTCGCTTTCGACCCCCTTTTGTTTCGGCCAAATCGACATACCCTAGGACCCGTTGTATGTTAGTTTAATCTCTGATTGTTAACCTATGACATATTTAGATAACATTAATTTAATTTAATAACCTAATTAGACACGAAAGGTGGTTTCGACGTAAGTTATAAAATCAATCGACGATTCTGTAAATAATTGAATGCATCTCCCTCTTTCACCTAATTTCTCGCTAGTATAAGAGTGCGTGATTAGCACCTTCTTATTGACACTCGATGAGTTAAATTAATTAGCGAATTTGACCTAATTAGACCCTTTAGGCCGTGTAGAATGCACCCTTGCGCGACAATCAATCAACATCGTTTTCAACTCGTTTTCTAACTTGTTTCCTATCCCTTTTCGCAATCATTCGATCTAACCAATGAATCTAACTTAGGAACTAGGTTGGCCTTGTCTTGGCCGTGAGGGTGGCCGTTGGTTTGGGCCGTGAGGTGGCCGTTTTCTTTACCTTTCTCGTTTTGTTTTTATACCGTTTGTTTTCTCGTTGTTTCATTGTTTGTAATTTATCGTTTGTTTATCGAGTTGTAATTTTCGAGTTTGTTTTCTTTTATCGAGTCAAATGATTTCTAAAAACCTTAGTCTTGTTTGGTTAGACGGTTGTTCCCCAATGTTTGTAGAAGCGTAGTAAACCGCATGTTGTCTAAAGCAACATGGCCCGGTTTATGCTAATGCATGCTTTGGTGCGTAGCCCTATGTCTAATTCGATGAGATTAAGCGCGAGCACGCATTACGAGGAGTGACCCAAGGCCGTTGGTCATGTGAGCCGTGGGCCACCCCTCATGTGCACGGTTTTCTAGGCCAAACGGCCGTGTGTGTTGTCATGTATTGCGTCGTATGTAGCATTTGTATTTAGATCGAGTTGTATCTTTAATTTGTTGTTGTGTCGGCATGAAATGCCTGGTTTGTAATAGGTAGATCCCAACGGCTCCCCCATTCCCCCCTAAGCCTTGTTTGTTTGCTTTACATGTTGTTAGATCAATCAACCCACATGCTAAATTACAACTTTGACAAAGTTAGTTTAGTTGCATCTAAAACGACATAGAAATTGTTGTCACATGATAGGGTTAAAACAACGTTTGCATATCATACATCGTACGTAGCTATGACCTTGTTTGAAATCCGACACTTGACTTAGTAGAGGCCGTTATCGACGGGCGGGGTTGGGTGTCCTTATGGGCTTCCCAACACGTACCCTCACCCCTTACTCAAGATCTATGGTTTGCGGATCCGTCTAAATACCATTGGATTATGAGAGTCATTCAAATCGAGTGATATAGGGTACAAATCTTTATCTTTAATCACTCGTAGTCGATTGGCTTTATGCTTTTCGATGAAAGGTGTAAAGTTGACTTGAACGGTTCCAAGTTCCCAAAAAACTTGGTGGCGACTCTAATTGGTCTTAATTCGATTCGAAAGAACCTCGAGTCGATTATGCCTAGTGTGGATCCCGCGGACGCAGTTCCCGAGGGCCTTGTCCACACAAGTCAACGTTCACAGTTTGGTCATATGAAACACAAACAAGTCAACACAATTCAACATCAACGATAATAAGTCAAGTGTATTTCCCTACCTCAAAGTGCCAGCAAATCCAAGCACACACAAGCAATCACTTATGATCTTTCACATATCCATCACCTACATAACATAATTATGTATAATTACCACCTACTCAGTCAATTAATCATGCACATAACCTAGACTCATCATCACTTAATAGAAATATCAATTTAAAGAACAAACACGATTTTTCCTGACTTTCCTGCACATGACAGACTCGGTATAAAATAAATAACTAATTCCAAAAAATTCGAATTGATGCAAGGCCAACTGAATTAGAACCCCATGAGTCTTAGCTACAAATTATATCTAACGTGTTTTTCTCAAATTCAAGACTTATCAAGGGTTTTCAGACTGATTTCCAAAAACTGAAAGAAACCGTCGCATAAAAAGTATAGACTCATAAAATGAGTTTTGACAAAAGATTTTTAAGTAAAACCAACGCCTAACTCATCTAAACTCTTTAAATTAAATATATGAAAAAGACCCAGCACCAATTCAATATCTAAATTATGTTTTAGAAGTAATCTTTTAGCCTCTACTGATTCGCGGACTTTTTAGATAGACGTTCACAAATAATTTATTCAGGAAAACCTACATGGTGAAATGCTACCAATTTTCACAGACATAAACTAGGCTTGGAATAAACATGAGTCTCTTCTTTAACATTTTGCATCCCACGACTTTAAGACAGGTAAAACACTCAAATAACACAGACCAACGAATCTGTGAATTGCTGTAACTATTCTATTCATTTATCTCATACAATTTATAATCAAAACCCCCAAACCTATAATTATGCTAATAATTGAATAAAGAGGTAATAGGATAGTCTACTTACGAAATAGGATGAGAATAGGCTGAGAAATCGCCTCGCAATGCCTCACGCGGCTCCCTTCACACACGGCTCCCTCTTCTCTCTTTTCTCTCTTTTCTCATGGTTAAAGTGAATATGGTGATAGGGAGATTAGGGTTTGGTTAGATGAGTTATACATATAGGATAGGTGCTATTAAGACGATACGGGCCTGGCCTAGTTAGATTAATTAAAACCCGAGTCACATAGTTACCCGAGTCACAAATACACTACACGACCCAGCTGGTAACTCGGCCTAATATAATATCATATTAAAATACCGGGTATTACAGTCTACCCTCCTTAAAAGAATTTGTCCCGAAGTTTACCCTCTCTACCAACCAACGCAAACGAATTATGAAACGCATATACAAAAGTATGTAAGGCACCCACCAAATTGAATATTAAACGCAGTATTACATTCCACCCTCCTTAAAATAACTTCGTCCCCGAAGTTTAAACATAACAGAAACACATCATGTAACACTCCAACATAACCCACACAACGCATAACCAATATAGCCAAACTGAGAAATCACACATGAAGGCATAAAGATTTTACAATCCTACCCTCCTTAAACATGGTTACGTCCCCGTAACCTTCATTATTATAACAAAAGTTCTCAAACTATCGCTAACAATCGAAAGAGGATAAAAGATTCACAACTCACGCTCAAGTTCACTAATCCCTACTAAAGACAATCAATATACAAGCTCTCCCAAGGAAGCTACAGTTACTGCTGCTACAGCACATCGCCACGGATCGGAGCAAAAGCCACGTTGAATAACTTAAGACATTTCAGTATTAATCTAGACACTCTTCATATCAATCAATACATGCAATAACATTCACAGGATCTGCTTGTCAATCTAATTTATACATTACTACTCAGGTTACAAAGATTTTTTTTTTTTTTTTTTTTTGGCAGCTGGAAAGAAAGGTTCCTAGTGCAAGCCCATAGCCCGTTTTGCCAAGGCATGAGCTCTTAAGTTACAATCCCTGCGAACATAACTAAAACAGAAACAATGAAAATCAGATGAAAGAAGAATAATATCCTGCAAGATGTTCCTGATATGGTGATGCTTGGTCTGTTTCCCCATCCATTGCGTCAAAAGCGAAAGGCAATCCGAGGAAATTTCAATGTGCAGAACTCCTGCCTGACGTGCCCAGGAAGTGGCCTCCTTTAACCCTAGTGCTTCGGCTTGAAGGGGAGACTCAGCCCTGCCCCGAAGAAATCCTTCGTAACAAATGTCACCATCTGGCCCAAGAGCAATCCATCCAAAACCTGCAAGACACGAGTTCTTCCAACTGGCGTCAACGTAGATACGTACCATATCGCAAGACGAAGGACTTCCAATGCAATAGAAAGGTCGCCCCTCCCGGAGCAGTTGATAGTCAAAATCATCATCCGGGGAAAGAACCGGGACACCGGTCTCGAAACCAGGTGGAGACAGTGGTTCAGAGTTAGCTTTATCGTTGGCTTGAAGAACTACATTTAAAAGGTGACGCGTCTTGGCGTAAAAGACACCCGGGTTAAAGGTGTGGCCCCTAAACCGGATATCATTTCGTAAAGTCCAGAGACTAACCAAGATCACAAGAAAGTGAACAACAATATTAAGCCCATCCTCAAGCTTGAATAGGTAGAGAATCCAATTAACAATCCAGTCGCGGACATCAATATTAGGGAGATGACCGACAGTAATACCCAGTCCCGATCCGGCCCAGATTCGAGAGCTAAGAGGGCAGTCGCGGAAAAGATGATCAAGGGTTTCCACGCAGTCGCTTGTATCATTACACAGGGCACAAGAGGAAGCCCAGGTCATGTCGCTTTTAGCAAACTCACTACCAATCGGTAGGGAACTAGCAATAATTTTCCAGAGAAGGATTTTCCATGACTGAGGTCCCGACAGATTCCATAAATTCTTCTTGCAGAAGAGCTTCCAGTTAACATGGATCCGAGCTTTGTCCTTTCTAGATCCATGTTCATAGAAATAGTCGCGGAAGAGAATACCATATCCGCTCTTGACAGTGTAAATGCCACTTCTAGCGTAGGGCCAAAAAATCTCATCCCGTGACTGTGAAGAAGGAAGGGGGGTAGCCAAAATTTGATTTACGCTTTCTTCCGAAAAGAGTAAGTTGATTAAGCCTTCATTCCACCCTCCATTATTGATGCAGATATCCTTAACACGAAGTTCTTTTAAGAAAATAAAGCCTTCCTCAAGAAGGCAATCCTTAGGCTCCGGAGTTTGCCCATTAACCCACCTCTTATCCCACACATTTAGATTAGAGTCAATACCAGGTTTCCAGCCAATGTGTTCCTTAATAAGTTTTAAACCATGAGTGATGCTCCGAGCACCCCAAGAGAAAGATTTTTTCCTGCAGATCCATGAGTGATTTTCAAAACCTAAAGGTCCCATAATCTTCTCTCGGAAAACTGAACAAAAGAGCGATGTCTCATTTGACACGAGTCTCCACGCATGTTTTGCCAATAATGCTTGGTTGAGACAACCCACATTCCTAATACCGAGGCCCCCTTCACTCTTCGGGAGACTAGTGAAATTCCTACTACACCAGTGGAGGCACTTACCTGTTTTACATCCAGCCCACCAAAAATGTGACAAGAGAGCGTTAATCTTCTTGGTCACACTTACCGGAATTTTAAATGCCGATAGAAAGAAAATGGAGAGATTGGATAGGACGGAGGAGATTAAGGTAAGTCGCCCAGCTGGAGAAAGAAAGATCCCATTCCACGAAGATATGCGTTTCATAACAGATTCCACAAGGCCCATGAAGATCTCCTATTTTGATTGCTGAAATTCAGTTGGTAGGCCAAGGTACTTTCCAAAGCCTTTGTTGTGCTTTATATTGAGCGTTTTTAAACAAAAGCTCACCTTCCGAAGGGTGTTATTTGGGCTGAAGATGATTCCCGACTTGTCGTCATTAATGACCTGGCCCGAAGCCTCACAGTAATTAACAAGGAGGCGTTTGAGATGTCGTACCGCAATACCTTTGTTCTGAAAGAAGAAAACCGAATCATCTGCAAAGAAAAGATGCGTTAAAGGAGTTACTCCACGGCACAGGCGAATACCCTGGAGTTTGCCCTCTCTTTGGGCACTCTCGACATTGCAGGAAAGAACTTCCATACAACGGATGAAAAGATATGGCGATAAAGGATCCCCTTGTCGGAGGCCACAATTCGGTTTGAAAGGATGAAGGGGAGCCCCATTCAATAAAATTTCATAGCTCACCGTCGAGACACAATTCATGATCAGGTTAACCAAACTTGGAGGAAAGCCAAAAGTAAGCAAAACATCCTGAAGGAAATCCCATCTAACCCGATCAAAAGCTTTGCTCATATCAGCCTTGAAAGCGACTGTACCAAATTTTCCATGCATATGAGTGTTAATCTTATGAATCGCTTCATGAGCCAGCAAAATATTGTCACTTATACTTCTTCCAGCCAGAAAAGCATTTTGATGGTCCCCAACTAAATATCCCATGACCTTCTGCATGCGGTTTGTAATGCATTTCGTAATGATCCTCATGAATACATTACAAAGACTGATTGGCCTGTAGTCCTTGACAGCTTCAGGACTATCACATTTGGGAATTAAGGCAATGAAGGTACGATTCATTTCCTTCAGAACAACACCAGAGTTGAGGATTGAAAGAATAGCCTTAGTACAATCCTTTTTCACAAGGTGCCAGCAACGTTGGTAGAAGATGGCCGGAATGCCATCAGGGCCTGGAGACTTCATCGGCCCCATTTGAAAAACAGCCTTCCGAACCTCTTTAGCAGTAAAGGGCTTAGCCAAAGAGTCAGCATCATCATTCATTACTCTTTTGTTAAGGTTTCTTAGAAGTTGATCGAAGGATGAAGGAGTGCCTCCCTGAACGTGCTGAGCATGGTGCGGTCTAGAAAAAAGCTTGACAAAAGAGTCTTGGAAGCAGTTGCTAATCTCATCATGATCATAAGTCCAATTTCCATCAGATTTTTTAATGCCAAGAATAAAATTCCTGCCCGCGCGCCCCTTGACCCAGTTAAAGAAATACTTAGTACAGGTGTCACCATCAACCAACCATTTCAGCTTCGCTCGTTGTTTCCAATAAATTGCCACCGCCCTTGCAAACTCTCTAACTTCCGTATTTACGAGTTCATATTCTTCCTCCCCACCTCCCGAAATAGCGAGTTCCATGCTCTGTTCCAACCGTTTATCAAATTCATCCCATTTGTCAGCCCAACCATTTCTTTTATCTAAAGCCCACTTCTTGACATGTTGCCGAACCCTTGCAAGTTTTCGAGCAACTCGGAATGCAGGAGATCCAAGATCAGGTAAGATCCAAACGTCTTTAATAATTTGAATGCATTCTGGATAATCCAAAGTCCAAGCATCCAACTTATAGGGCTTATTGCCTACAGATTTGGTAAGGTGAAGATCAAGCTCGATAGGAGCATGATCCGAGATCTGGATCGGATGGTGCTTAATACCCGTTTCAGGAAAGAGAGTAAACCACTCCTTGGAGCCTAGTGCCTTGTCTAGTCTTTCATAAACCCTACGGTTTCCTTTTCTATTGTTGCACCAAGTAAATTGAGGCCCCTTGAAAGGGATATCAATAAACTCGTTCCGTAGTTTCCAATTATTGAAAGAACAAGCCCCTCGTATGTGAGAATTGCAAGCACTTAATTTATCACTTTGATAGTCCACTTGGTTAAAATCACCCACAATGAGGTATGGATGAGTAAGCTTGTGCAAGTAGGCTTCTAAAGTCTCAAAGACCAACTCCCTTAACTCAAATTTTGATGCTCCATAAAACAACACAAGATACCATAAACGCCCATTCATTTTTTCCACTAGGAATACCATAAAATTATTACATGTCTCCACAAGACTCATCTTAGCTTCTTTCTTCCATCCAACCAATAGTCCACCCGCTACACCATTTGCATCAATGCCGGCCAGTTCATAGAATATACATCTGAGGTAGTACCTCTTATTGTTTATTTTCTGAGTTTTATTTTAAAGTTTTTGAGTTCTGCTTTAGTATAAAGTTTTTGAGCACATTTACTAAAACATTACACTAAAAAAATATAATATTGCTCAAAAACTATATTTATAAATGGTAATATGCTCAGAAAAAATGTATATATGCTCAAAAACTACAAGATATGAGGTACTACCTCAGATGCGTAATTCTTTTTCTCCAATGCCGGCGGTCATAACAAAACCAAAAGGGCGAAATAAAGGACTAACATTATTTACATTACATTTAGTTTCGATAAGGAAAAGAAAATCATAATAACTACTACTAGTAAGCGCTCTAATTTTAGGAATTGTAGGGGCGAGCGCATTATTTAGACCCCTACAATTCCAAATCAGTCCATTCATGGCGAGAGAGGAGGTTGTGAAGGCCCAACCTCCACAAAGCCGCCGTCAAAATTCACAGAAGAGTCCGAATCCATCATTTCCTTATCATCAGTAATTTTTATGCAAAAACTAGCCACCTTGCCGTGAATAGCCGTTGCCTTACCTTCCTGCCCAGCCCCATTTCTCACACAGCTCTTCTTGGCCAGATGCCCCAGAAAATCTTTTGCCCTTCCCAAGGAACTCAATTAATCAGAGTGCACGAGGTCATCAGCAACTTCAGTGCAGCACTTACGTTTCTTAGCCAATCTTACAGCAGTTTTTAGGCTAGAGCTCATTTCAGAATGGCAATATAAATCAGCCAGTCCCATACATCCATCAGATGAGCCATGAATTTCGATTTTTGAAATCAAAAGAGCCTTATTCCCAACAGCAGGAATAGTGAAGAAATTGTCACCTGAAAACCCAACGGGTGCACCAGCAGCAGCAGTATCATTTTGTTCAGCAGACTTATGTTCAGGTTGCTGTAGAAGATTCTTCAACGGTAAAAGAGACGAGGATCCCAGCTCTAGCTCCTTGCCCTTGTTGGTGATTGCTGTGGAGGAAAAGGCACAGCTAGGGGGCTTGACTTGTGGTAGATCAATAGGTCCATCAGTTTTAAACACACCATCATAACCCTCAGTGAGAACTAGTTCAGTATTCACCTTACTTGTTGATCCTTTCAAAAGACCAAGTCCAGCTTGAGAGACATTGTTATTAGTTTCTTCAGAGATCAAGTTGATGGCTTGACTATACCCAGATGAGTCCTGGGTTGCTGTATCCCAATTGAGAAAACTTTTTGAAGATGAATCCTTGGGTATAGGACTTGCAGTTGCAGCAGTAGAATCACTTATATAGATAACCTCATTGAGAAATTGATCTGCCTGATTGAGAGCATCTGTGCTTGTAGCAGTAAGAGGCCCAGTAGCAAGGGTGTCAGCTTCAACATGTTCAGCATCAGAAAGCCCACCAGCAGGGGCTCCATTAATCGCCACCCTTTGTTCAGATTGGGTAGCAGCAGCAGCAGAAGCTTCCTGGACAGCCACATGGTTTGCCACCGCCACAACGGTGTTGCCTGGTCCGCAGTATCAACTTGAATGACAGTGCCATCATGTTGGTGGTAACGAATAGGCAGACCACCAGGAGGGGGGTCAAAAGTTTGATTATACCCTCTGTGGTCATCATCCATTCTTGGCCATTCGATGTCACTCTCCACCCTGTTGAGAATCTCTTCCTGAATGCGCAAATCTCTGTCAAGAGCACCACTTAAAGAGCCCTGGCCAGCATAAATCAGGTAGGGATCATTTTGTTGCATTTGATGAAGTTGATCCAGATGTGCCATCTGCACATCCCCTTGATTATCAAACTCATCTTCAGCACTATGATAGTCATCATCTCCATTTTGATTCTGAATCTGGTTATGACCTTCATCAAGCCATCCCCCCAAACCAGTATTTGCCCCATGCACCTCATTACCAGAATTTTCTTCCACTTGATTTAAGATATCAATCTGAGGAGTTTCATTCATAGCCAAATCTGGTTGAGCCATAGCAGTTGCTTCACCAGTAACAACCCCTTCTTGAGCATCAGTCATTGCAGTATCTCCCAGTGGCCCATTCATTTGATCTTGTGCCTGATCCTGAGCCTGCCCATGAGTTCCTGCATCCACATTCCCCACTTGAAAGATAACAGGCCCAGCAAAAGGCTGGGCCGTAACAGCAAAAACCATTCCTGGTTGAACCCTACGACCAGGAGTGATTCCAAGATCGAAATCAATGACACGTTCAGGAGATTCTCTACCCTGATTATTACTCCTATCCACACCATTTCGCAAACGAATTCTGGAATTAATGAACCTAGTGGTGGGAGGGGTGGCCCTTAAGTCAAGATTAAACATTGTATGGTTACTATGAGACTGGAAAACTACAAAACCTTTATGTTCCACTTTATCTAGCATACCATTCACAGTTGAGACAATGGTAGCCACACTCTCTCTGCATTGGGACCCTTTGTGCCCCACCTTCCCACATTTTACACAGTATTTAAAAATTTCTTCATAACGAAACTGGATCCATAGCAGGTACCCCCCCCCCCCCCCCCCATGGCTAGAAAAAACCCAGGCATTAGGGGCTCATTCAACTTAATACCCACCTTAAGCCTAAGGTAGTCGTTCTCAGGAATGACGTCAAAAGGTTTAATAAAGAAGCTATTGCTCAGAAGCTTACCCGCTATGCTAGCTACCTCCATTGTAAGGTACTCAAAGGGAAGTCCACAAACGCGAACCCAAACTTCAGCATAGGGGAACCTCACAGTTCGTGGGGGAAGTGTCAAGATACCACGGCAAAAACCATGACAGCTCCCTGAATAGATGCAGTACTCCTTGTCAAGAGCTCCTCCCTGTCTTCATCGTCTTCACAAAAAAGAACGTAAATCTCTCCCATTTTATACGCTTTAACACGTCCTTTAGTTCTCCATTTCTTTCTGATGACATCATTTACCAACTCTGCTTCAAAGAGCCGGTAATCAACAAGAAAGCCCAGGATGCATTTCCCCCAGAACTCCCTGGACTTCCCAAGGTGTGAGGGGTCAATATTCACCACCCCCCCAGACCTAGGGAAACGCCAGAGATTAATGTGTTGTGGGTTCAGAGGGTGGAAATCCGTATTTGGATGTGTCTGATGATAGTTTTGGTGATTGTAGATGTTCTGATGCACATCCCCATTGATATTTTCAGGAGGGTTTCCAAAACGCCCAAATTGATTTTCGAATTCCATTTTTGTTGATTGAGAATGTTGAAGGTATTTGAGAAGTAATGATTGAATATATGTTTTTTGAGTAGTGATTTCAGAAGATGAGGATGAATGTGAAAGGAACCCCATCGTACCATTTATAGGTAGTAATGGTTCCCAGGAAAACAAAACGTTTCTCTATAATCCCAACTGATTGACAGTTGAGAGGGAGTTGCAGAGATTTACTTGAGCCACCCAAAATTAAAGACCCGATTAAATTGATGACAGAGGAATGATTAAGGAATACAAATCGAATTGGGGACGATTCCCAGAAAAAAGCAATAAGCTAGAAGATTTTCCCCAAAAAGACCAATTAAATGCCCCCTTTTGCAATCATTTAACAGAGATTCCACAAGAAAAAAACCCTAGAGAAATTTGGAATGGGAATGATTAATGGTAGGATAGACTTTTCAGAAAAAGTTAGGATTTTTACCCAATGATTTGAAGAGGAAGAAGGAAGATAGTTAAAAGCTCCCCTTTTTCTTGGGAGAAAAGCTCTCGATTTCTAGAGAGAGAAAATTCTTTTTATGGGCTAGGTGCTCACATATGGTTCATGTCAAATAACATCGTTTCATCAAGGTTACTAAGCAAGATCACTAACGTAACATACCACGATAATCCTATCCGGCGTATTCTCGTGGCAGCATATTTTCTAAGAAATATTGGTAACATTTATTCATGTGAATAATCAAATTATGAATGGAACAATGCTTTACAAGGTTACCAGTAAAATCATTAGTAATTATTCACTTCACTAATCATTGTAATCTCATACCTTAGAAACATAGGGAATCAATCAACATAAGAAAAGAATTAGGGTCAAAACTTAATAAATCGATTTATGAAAATTTGTAACCTAATAGGTCCAGTCTGACTTTCCTTTACATAACTGTACAGATTTAGGTCAAGACACAGAATCACCCATAAAATGAAGACAACCAGTTTCGCAGCACTTATCGTCCTAGAAATATTTTTAATCCTCATAACAAAGGGTTTGGGATTTATTCACGAATGACGAATGCACATTGATTGGCAAATTTTACAAACTTATTGGTCGAGTCAATCAAGCGAGTAAACAGCGATATTGGAAAGTTAACATACAAGACTATCATACATAAAATTTCGTTCTTGGTGTTAAATATATATAAACTGCACCCAACACAATGACATAAAAGATTAAATGTATTTAACTACACCAATTTTACAAATATTCATTACATATCATGCTAATATCAACATACCATGTTAACACATAACTCACTTAAATCACCACATTACATTTCCCGTTTTGACATTCGTAACTAACCACAACCCACCAATTCACTACATGAACGAACAACATGACTAAATTAACCCACTATTTGTGACTCCGTTCTAGCTTCATTCCTCCAGACTAGCAAATATCATGAAACCATACAACCAGACACTGGCTGGAAATCTCATTCCGAATTTATACTCACACGACAAAATTTAATTTCATTTTCAAAACTTTTACTTTCATACTGGACGGTGAATAACTTCCTTAACATAAATCTTATAACAGAGCCGTCCATAGAATCCATTTACAGCTTACTACGAAACTCAAAATCAGATAAACTTAATTCAATTCCTTCAAACAATACAAGCTTAGGTGTCGACTCATATTTCGTAATTTACAGGTTCATCTTATTCATTTCAGTCCTATCTTTACTAATGAACGACTATTACCTCAACATCAGGATTTTAGTTGCACTTCTTTACTCAGTTATATTCACGGCTAACACGACTACAACATTTAATCGGAGACCTCTTAGATAGTACACATTCCCTGGTGACGTCTCATCAAAGCATACGATTCGTACCATAATGTAAAGCAAGTAACTACAAATTAACTGTGTTCAATCAAAATTTTACCTCTTTATTACAGATCTATTTATCACAGGTTGCATGGTCACACAAAAGTATAAGTACCAACTCAATCACATGTTAAATGTTAAAACGATTTATCACGTCATAAGAACTAGACAAGAGTCTAACCATATAGTCAATATAAGAAGATTACTAGTTTAGATCAGAGGCACATTATAAAATTCCCAGTTAAACTCCTTACGGAACCATCAAAAGGCGTCATGAGTAATTAACTTAATAATGTAGAAGTCAAACAACTGAAATTACAATTGAGTATTAATAGTTATATGATTCACAATAACAACAAAATTACTTCCATATCACACATATGTTTAACATTTTTAGTAACCATACCATTCAATTGTATCCATCAACTCAGTATAATTCATTTTCAGCAAAATAAAAGATATCTCATAAACAACTTAAACATGTACATATACCATCATATAACTTGTAAAACATTATATCTATGACAAAAGATTGGCAAGGTGAACAAGTCCTCTGGTTTGCACGGTTTGAACAAATAGGCAACTCGCGGCTCAATTAAACGTAATTATAACGACTATCATTTAAACATACGCATAACATGTGAATCATCAAAGGGTCGTCAAAATATAATTCATAGCGACGGTTCGAGAATATATTTCAAATATAGAATCGTATCGTAACTATATCAAACTATATTACAAATATCGTGACAATTGCAACAATCACCCTAGCATTTCATGACAATACAACTATGAACATATCCAATAAGGAACAACAACACTATTTTATTATCATATCATAAGTTTAGGTTCAATTGAAATAAATTAATGCAATGAAAGTAATAAGTATAACTATAGGCACAGGAGACTCACACAAAAGACATTAGAACTCAGATGACATCCTACATGTGTGAACATTTAGACATACTCATTACTACCATCCATGTGTAAATATTTAAACATAATTATTATAAATATTCATGCGAGCATATTAGAACAATCAAGTTAACATTTAACGCCACCAACTTTACCAAGATATGACAATATAGTTTTATATTTATATATATCCGACCACTATACAAATATGATGAACACACCAGAGATATTACAAGATGCCAAACATATATAAAATATGCAAACAACTGGACTCGTATAAAATATTTCACCCTCGATTAAGAATCAAATTAAGCTATTCAATTTCACTCATACTATCATGCCAACAATGTTATCAACTAAACTTTAATTTTATCACGTGTTAAGATACATAACTACTGAACATGCGTGCTACTATCATCATATAAAAACTTTATAAGGTCACATTAATAAGGCTCATGAAATAACCAAACAATTGTATGAAAACTCAACATAGAACGCACATTTTACAAGTCATGATTCACGTTGTAACTTCCAAAGACCACGAACAAATAAACGTTCGATTAAAACTTGATTCATATTACTTTTATAAAATACGGAGAGTTAAAAACACAGTGGAAAAAGAATTAGGTCTAAAGCACAAGAATTCCATTTTTAAAGAATTTTACAACTCAGTTGGTCCAAACAAGTATGTGACAGCAATTGGTCCGAAACTTGGGTCAGTTTGCAAAACTTACCATTTAATATAGAGACATCAAGAATTTTCGTGGCTTATCAATTTGAAAACATATGCGAATCTTCTGATCGATGGAGTTGGAATTATGCAAAAATTATTAATACAATTTAAATGAGGATTTTTACAAAATCGTTGGTCAAAACATCACTGCACAGGAATTTCCTGACCACAGCCCACTAAAATATTTATTACTCCTAATCAGTATATCCTATAAGCATGAAACCAACGCCAAATGAACACTAACTCACGAGGCTATCTCTCATAAAATTTTCATCCATAGGAAATAAAAAGAAAAGAAATGGCAGTAAGGTCAATTAAAGAGTAAAATCAAACAAAACGAGTTTCAGCACTAGGTCATTCTTTACTATGTTACAAGCTCTTATGAACATACTATGTATACTAAGTACTAACCCATCCCAACTTAAATCTCACACTTTGTACTTACGTAAACATCTATCCCATAGAATCCCTTCGCATCTCGATCTACTCCTTACATCTAAATCACGATTGCTATGACTAGAAACATGCAATTCAATAGTGTTTCTGATTACTATCACAATACTATACTAGCATGGCTTCGGGATCACATAACCGCATATCGCTAGACATAGTAGTACTATCAACACATCATTCAACATCCATCCAGATAAATATCATCAATTTGCAATTATTTTCACGCTCACGATTACACAATCCAACACTTTATTGATTATCAACCTGAACACGAAAATTTATTTCTCATCTCCACAACATCATATGATCACGTCATCATTCATACAAAATACTTACCGTAACGTTGTCCTGCAGCATGGTTAGAATATATGGGTCTTAAGGTGTACACCCACTCGATTATATCAAAGGTTTTCCTTCTAACTACCCCATTCACTCGATTTCTCTCGGGTTACCTGGTTCAAAACTGAGAGGGCAAAAGAGCACGCATTAAGGGCGCCTTCTTAACCGCACTGTGAGCTCCTAACAGTTTATTCCCAGGGGTTCATTTTATTTAGACGCATCCTACGTTCATTGGGTTCATTGGTTTAGGTCTGAGGATCGTTCGCTCTGATACCACTTTGTAACACCCCGATTTATGAAGGAGCCTCTAGCAAGACATTTCCTAATAAACCGGACTGTTACCATCTCGGTTTCCCGAGGTAGTGAATAACAAATTAAACTCCAAGGCAAATTATATAATTACTTTAACTTAATTATTACAAAACCTTTTTTTTTTCAAATTACAAAGAACTAACATGAATGAAAGTGAAAGTCTTCTAAATGATGATCTAGCTACTAAGTCTTCTGATCCAGTGTCTCACGCACATCAAGCTCCCATCCTGTCTCATAAACCTGTCAAGACTGCTCCCCAATATTTGGATCGTCACAGGTGTTCACGAATACACAGGGTCAACCACGAGGTTGAGTAGGGAATACAATGCAACAAGTATGTATGATATGCATGCTCCTCCATCACCACCACATCTCATCACAACTCATAACCCGGAACACCCAGCCATACCGATCCCCGGTAGACTATATATCGACCGTAGCCGATCTGCCAGCTCGCAGCTGAGGACACCAGGGCAAGTCCTGCAGAACCCGCCTGGGCCTTATCAAAACATCATCTTCACCACAACATCCTCCATCTCCAATGCATATGAATGCTCAAAAGAAATTAATGCAACGCAATATATATATCATTGAACTGATCAATCATAAATCATGCCGGTTACCAAATGTTGTGATAACATACTCAATACGGTCAATTCAGTCAATCACCTTCCAATATATGAATCATAACATAAATCAACAACCACGAATCAAGTCAACGTTCACAGTTTGGTCATATGAAATACAAACAAGTCAACACAATTCAACATCAACGATAATAAGTCAAGTGTATTTCCCTACCTCAAAGTGCCAGCAAATCCAAGCACACACAAGCAATCACTTATGATCCTTCACATATCCATCACCTACATAATATAATTATGTATAATTACCACCTACTCAGTCAATTAATCATGCACATAACCTAGACTCATCATCACTTAATATAAATATCAATTTAAAGAACAAACACGATTTTTCCTGACTTTCCTGCACATGGCAGACTCGGTATAAAATGAATAACAAATTCCAGAAAATTCGAATTGATGCAAGGCCAACTTAATTGGAACCCCATGAGTCTTAGCTACAAATTATATCTAACGTGTTTTTCTCAAATTCCAGACTTATCAAGGGTTTTCAGACTGATTTCCAAAAATTGACAGAAACCGTCGCATAAAAAGTATAGACTCATAAAACGAGTTTGACAAAAGATTTTTAAGTAAAACCAACGCCTAACTCATATAAACTCTTTAAATTAAATATATGAAAAAGACCCAGCACCAATTCAATATCTAAATTATGTTTTAGAAGTAATCTTTTAGCCTCTACTGATTCGCGGACTTTTTAGATAGACATTCACAAATAATTTATTCAGGAAAAACTACAGGGTGAAATGTTACCAATTTTCACAGGAATAAACTAGGCTTGGAATAAACATGAGTCTCGTCTTTAACCTTTTGCATCCCACGACTTTAAGACAGGTAAAACACTCAAATAACACAGACCAACGAATCTGTGAATTGCTGTAACTATTCTATTCATTTATCTCATACAATTTATAATCAAAACCCCCAAACCAATTTCTAGGGTTACAAAAATTATTCCAATACTACTATAATTATGCTAATAATTGAATAAAGAGGTAATAGGATAGTCTACTTACGAAATAGGATGAGAATAGGCTGAGAAATCGCCTCGCAATGCCTTACGCGGCTCCCTTCACACACGGCTCCCTCTTCTCTCTTTTCTCTCTTTTCTCATGGTTAAAGTGAATATGGTGATAGGGAGATTAGGGTTTGGTTAGATGAGTTATACATATAGGATAGGTGCTATTAAGACGATACGGGCCTGGCCTAGTTAGATTAATTAAAACCCGAGTCACATAGTTACCCGAGTCACAAATACACTACACGACCCAGCTGGTAACTCGGCCTAATATAATATCATATTAAAATACCGGGTATTACAGTCTACCCTCCTTAAAAGAACTTTGTCCCGAAGTTTACCCTCTCTACCAACCAACGCAAACGAATTATGAAACGCATATACAAAAGTATGTAAGGCACCCACCAAATTGAATATTAAACACAGTATTACATATATTCCCACATATGAATGTCCCACATTGATAAAAGAGGAGAGAAGTTACCACTTGTAAGGGGCTACTCCCTCTATTGCCAATTGATTTGAGAGTGGAACCTCCTTGACCTTATGAAGCGGACTCTTTCTCCTCCATTTGGGTGCGGCCCAGGCCCGTTGCATGATTTAACATGGTATCAGAGCCTCTTTCTTGAGAATTCTAGAAACCGTTTCCGCATTCTTACCAGTGGGTGGCCGGAAGACTAAACACCCACCGATAGGATACTCAATCAAAAAAACACAAATTTTTTAAAAAAAAAAAAAAAAAATTGTCACAAAATGTGCTACGGCAGTGATAGCTTTTCTTGTTTTGCTATTGCCTATCCTATCCCACAAATTGTTACAAGAGATCCAAAAAGAAAGAAATAATTTCTTTCCTTTCTTTTGAAATTTGATTAATCATCTTTTATTTTGTTTACAGTGGTACTTTAATTATTTGTTTGGAGTTCGAAAAATTCAACGTTCTCCAAATCTTGATATTGACGGATAATTTTCCGTTTTATTGATATTTGTCAGGTTCGATTAGGGTTCCTGCAAATTAACTCATACTCTCGACAAGTCCGAAAAAATTAACGTTCTTGGTCGAAGAAATTTCTAGCGAGTCTTTATACTCGTTTATCTTACCACTTTTCGAAGACGAAGATGATTGATGAAGATCGAAAAAGATGAAGATTAAAGATTTTCTTTTTTCTTTTTTATATGTTTTCATTGTATTTCTCCAATCGTAAAGTTCGTACTACGTACTGCCTTTACGATTGCGGAAGGGTATTAGGATATTAGGCAAGGCCCATTAGGGTTACAAGATAAGGCGGCTATCGTCTAGGGTTTATGATAGTAGGTGTATTATATATACACCCATGTATTCAGTTAGAATCATCATTAATAATACAATTATCATTTATGAATTCCTCCCTCCTCTATAATCTTAACATGGTATCAGAGCCCACGGTTATTATCCTGGGTATGATGAATACGGTTATTATCCTGGGTATGATGAATTAACTGGGCCTATTATTCGCAACCGTTGGAAAATAACACGGTTTGCTTTGACGGCTGGAAGAGAGGCCTAATTGCCCCCCAGACCGATTTAAATGGGCCTCACATGTGAGGGGGGAGTGTGAAGAAAACCACTCATATATTCCCACATGTGAGTGTCCCACATTGATAAAAAAGGAGAGAAGTTACCACTTTATAAGGTAAGGGGCTACTCCCTCTATTGCCAATTGTTTTTCTGATTCCCACCGAGAATTTCTAGCTGCAATAGATGAGATCAAAGAACCGGGTAATTATAACGAGGCAGCCAGACATTCGAAATGGAGGGATGCAATGCGTAAAGAGATTGATGCATTGGAAGGCAATGGGACGTGGAAAATTGTTGAATTACCAAATGGAAAGAAAGCTATTGGGTGCAAATGGGTGTATAAAGTCAAGTACAAGACGGATGGGACAATTGAGCGGTACAAAGCTAGACTCGTAGCACAAGGGTTCACGCAAATTAAGGGAGTTGATTACCATGAGACGTATGCGCCAGTCGCCAAAATGACTAGTGCTTGGTGTATGCTAGCAGTAGCCGTGGCGAAGGGTTGGAATATCGAACAACTAGACGTGAACAATGCCTTTTTACACGGGGAACTCGAAGAAGAAGTGTATATGAAAATACCACAAGGATTCGAGAGGAAGGAAGGCAACAAGGTATGTAAATTATTGAAATCAATTTATGGTTTAAAACAAGCATCCCGTAATTGGTTCGCAAAGTTAACTACATCCTTGAAGCGGTATGGTTTTGTGCAATCACAAGCATCCCGTAATTGGTTCGCAAACCTAACATTTTGTAATGAGATAACTTTCAATCGATGTTTGAGATAGAAAACGATGTCGGTTTGAGGTGTTCTTGGACTCGTCGGAAAGGTAGAAATACAAGCTTTCCATGGGTTATCAACACGATGGTCAAAAGTGGCCTTATGTGGGGTCTATTGTTGTGTAAAATAAAGCTGGTCGGAGAGATTAGCGAGTGGTCGGGGATTTTTAGTGGGTCTTTTAAAGAGGTTATGATGCTTTGTTTAGTCTGAAAATTGGTATGTAGGTAGCGGGGAGGGTAAAGTAGGCCGTAGTTGTGTTTTTTTTTTTGTGGTTGTTGGTTACAAGTGGTGGTTCGAGGGGAGTTAATTTGAAGGTAAAAAACATTCAAAAGAATGTCAAAGTAGGATTTCTTTTTTGTGGGTCAATTCACTCACCTCAAACCAGTACTTACAACAAACAACCACAAAAAACAACACAACTACGGCCTACCTTACACTCCCCGCTACCTACATACCAATTTTCAGACCAAACAAAGCATCATAACCTTTTTTAAAAACCCACTAAAAATCTCCGACCACTCGCTAATCTCTCCGACCAGCCTTACTTTACACAACAATAGACCCCACATAAGGCCGCCTTTGACCATCGTATTGATAACCCCTGGAAAGCTTGTATTTCCACCTTTCCAACGAGTCCAAAAACGCCTCAAACCGACATCGTTTGCTATCTCAAACATCGATTGAAAGTTATCTCATTACAAAATGTTAGGTCCTTCGGCCAAAAAGTCGTGTTTGACAACAAAAAATTTATTAAAGGTTGTGTTTTACAAACTTTTTTTTTAAAGGTGGTGTTTGGAAGAATTTTTTTTTTAAAGGTTGTGTTTGACAAAAACCCTAAAATTTATTGGTTGTTTATTAGAAAGTAACTAATATCCTTATATAACCTACTAATAACATGGGAAATAAGACACAAAAAAGATAAATGACTAAGCTACCCTTAGTCTTATTTTGGTGTGTATCAACATTGTATTATGCATATCTAAAACGGAAAATTCACGTGGTACCCTTGAACTTTGTCATTTTGCACATGGTACCCAACTTTTTAAGTTTGTGTACATTATACCCTCCATGTTTGATTTTCATGCACAATATATCATTTTTGTCGCTGTAAAAAAACTCAATTGCGCATAACTCCTAGATCGGAATTCAGAATCGGCCAATTTTTTTCGTTAAATGATTATCTCGTCATAATCTACGATTTGAGAAAAAAAAATTGCTGACTGACATTCTATAGGGTTTTTTTTAACGAAAATCTCAAATCAAACATATCTTCGATCATAAATTTCCGAATTACCAATTTCGTTTTATCAATTTATAGATCTCGAAGAGTTAATCAATTTGGAAAAAAAAATTAGTCAATTCCGATTTCTGGTCTATAATTTATGCTCAATTAAAAATTTTAAAAACGATAAAAAGGACTTGTTGTGCTTGAAAATCAAATTTCAAGGATATCGTAATCACAAACTTAAAAAGTTAGTCACTTGAAAAATAAGCGAAAGTTTAAAAAGTCACGTGAATTTTAAAGTATCTAAAAATAGATTCAAATTGCTAACATGGTAACTAACTCAACACTGTTGTATATTTATGTATAAGCCACTTAAGACATATCAACATTACATCATAATCCAATAAGTTACCAACTATAGTTAGTTATTAGCAACCTAAATTTGCAAAAAAATTATTTAAATAAAGGCAAACTTCGTCAAAATTTCAAATGTCACATTTTCTTCTGTCACCAATTTTAAACCTTAATAATTTTCAAAAATTACTTTATAATAGATCCCAAATAATTTAAAATTTAAAAAATATAATAATAATAATGGGTTGTGCTACTTCAAAGGTAGCATTGCAAGGAACTGCTCCAAGCAAGGATACAATTCAACACAAGTTTTGGCCTCTACGACCTTCAAGCTGTAGTAAAATGGAGGATATTTCGATCAACATGAAAAAGCGTGAAGATGATACAATGTTGATAATGGGACGGGAGTCTAGTTTTTCTGAAAAGAACTTTCTTGGACAAGATCAACCGAAAAGTGAGATGACCAATCAACGTATTAGCGTGTCGAATAGTCCTTTGCCTAAGAAAATCGACAACTCTGGCTATAGCGGCCCATGTTCAAATGAGTTGGTTTTATCAAGACAAACGGAAATGAAGGAGGAATTGAAAAGAGAAACCCGACAAGGGGGAAAGAGTTAGTGTTACATGAACATAAAAAGCCAAGAGAAGGAGATAATGTTAAAAGACTTACGAGTTTTTCTCCGTCACTAAGCTTTAAGGTGTACGTGATTAAACTTAATGGTGACGAAAAAATTGATGGTACTTTTCTAATTCCTACTTCTTAGTTTTATATGATGTTTTGATGAACAATTTTTATAATAATTTGATGGCACCCTTTAGAAAAATTGCGTATGTGTTTTTTTCCCCATAATTTTAAACTGCCCTACCTTTAGTTTGATAAATACGGAGTAGTTATATGCCCCGTACATTATAAACCATCCGTAGCTTTCAAAATATAAATATAAACTTAATAAAGTACCTCAATAATAAATGTGTTATTTTTTGTTAATTCTTTGCAGGTGGCATCGAGAAGGAACCGAAGTTGGAAAAAATTATGGAAAACGAAGAGCAAACATTAGAACAGAGCAATCTTCAAGAATCCCACAACAACGAAGAGTCAACCTCTTCCAGTCAATTGAGCATGGTACGGACCAATGTCTCATTCTATTTATGTATAATGAAATATATAGAGTAAATTATCAATTATATTCACGCTTAATCCACTTTTTTACACTTACTCCACGTCAATTTTTTTTTTTTTTTTTAAAATTAAACCCAAATTAATAGCTCCGTTTATAAATTGCACCCAACACCATTTTCAGGTAGAAAAAAAGTATCAAATGACAATTTTGCCCCCGTATTTATAACTTTGAGTTTTGGGTTAACTTTTTTATTTACTTTCTCTATTTTGCACTCAACAATTGATTATCCTTATTCGTCCTCATCCTCACACAATGGATGAATATATGTAGGTTGGATGAATTCATGTTCCTCATCCTTCTCTCTCATATTTTTTTTTTCGTATATATAAATAATAAATGTAAATGTTTGTAATTCAAAGATGAATTTATGTGTAATCATAGTCATTTTCAATTTCTGGGTTTGAGGGCAGTATTTGGGGAAAATTGAGGGAAAATTAGGTTGAGGAGATGAAATAGGGGAACGTCTGGATCAACAGCCGCGACTTCGTCTTGGTCTTGTTTGTCTTCCACTGGCACCGACAGTTCAGCAGCACTTCCATGTTCATGTTCATATTGAAGGGGATGAACATAATCTTTTTGGCTTTTTGGGTTTGGGGCTGTTTCGTCAAGATCAATAACAAGCAAACAATTTATAGTTGGTGATCAAATTAGTAATAATCCATGGCTTCCACCTGAAAAACCAACAAAACCCACTTCATTTTTCTTAACTTCTCCAAGATTTTATAAGAATTTGTTCACTTGTAGTAATAATTGTGAACAAATGATGAGCCCAACTTCAATTCTTGACCAAAACCCCATTTTCTGCTGTTGCTAATTTCTGGATTTTCGACAACAAATCGCCGAAACCGCTCCCAAACAATACAAAACATTAACAACATGCTTGGGAAGAACTAAATAACAAACAAGGTATTGGGCTTGCTCTTATTGATGAAAACCTTGAAACCAACAACAAAAATGAGAATGAAGAGAATGAATGAGAATGAGGAGAAAGATATAAAAGAAGAAAGGGCAAAATCGTCATAAAATAAATGTTTTAACCCAAAAATTTTTAAATTTGATGGAAATATGGCCTGAATCCGATATTGGGTGCAATTTATAACCGGAGTTATTAATTTGGGTGTAATTTTAAAAAAAAATTAACGTGGGAGTAAGTGTAAAAAAGTGGATTAAGCATGGGTGTAATTGATAATTAAAGATTTCTTCACTTCATTCCTTTATACTTTTGTACAGTTTCCCTATAATTATGTTAATATTAATAAATAATACTCGGTAGTATATTATTGTTAAATCTTATTAACGTGGTTATTTAATGAATGAATGTTTTCTTGACAGGGACGAAGGACCAAACTACTCAGGAAGACAACAATAGGGACAATAGGGGATACGTTTAGAAGAGTTGTACTTAAAAGTAACCTTATACCTATCAGACTTATTTTTAAAGCAGGTGGTATGGGTTTGGAATGAGCCATACCTATACCAAGTGTTTGTTTGGCAAATTTGGAGGTTTCATACCCATACCTCAAACCCATGAGGTATGGGTTTCTCATACCCAAGGAGAGGGGGTGAGTATGAGATTGATACCCATGGGTATCAAACTATAATTAAACAAAAATGTAAAAATAAATATTGTGACATATTGTAAATGAAATATTTTATATAATTATTTGATTAAATCTTTATTTTCATGATTTTATATGTTAAAATTATTATTTAAAGTATTAGATTTTACATATTTCAACTTTAGCTTAGTTTCAAACCCATACCGCATACAATTGAAACAAACACAAGGTATGAGGAATGGAGTTCCAACCCCATACCACCCAGGTATGATTCCTGATTCCAAACCCATACCCATGCGCGAAACAAACGCCCCCTAATAAGTTTAAATCATTATCTAAATGGGAAACTAAGCTTGCTGATGTAACTAACTGATATGTTCAACATTGATCAAAAGAAAAGAAAGTGTATTAAGGAAGAATATTAGACGGAATATTGTATACCTAGCAATAATATCGTATCATATTATTTTGATATGGGAATAATATCCGGTTGATTCGGTCTTCCTGGTTTATAGGAATATTTGTACATATGACCGCATATTGTTAATGAGAACGATAACGCTTCCGATTCCATTCTCCTAACATGGTATCGAGCCTACAACAGCAACAACAACATTAGAGCCTTAATCCCAAAATGACTTGGGGTCGGCTGACATGAATCATCCTTTAGAACTGTCCATGGTGTGAACGCACACCTCAAAATACGAACAGAAAAGGAAAATGAAAAACAAAAGGAAGAGCGGAAATGTAATGCAAAGTCAAGGTAAACTTACGGGTTTTAAAATCGAATTCCGGATTTCTTTTATAAAAACTTAAAATTTAAATCGAGAGAAAAAATTAGAACGCTTTTGAAAACCAAAATAGAATTAAGGATCTGGAATGCCATAAAAGTAAACCAGGTAAAATATATAAGAAAGTGGTTGGTAAAAAAGTGTAATAAAGGAGAGAAGAACAAATAATTAAATTTGTAAATTAAATAAAAAACACTAAATATGTCAAAAAACACATCAAATACTAAAAATCCACATGTATCCTTTCCCTCCATTGTGCCCTCTCCGTCACCATACTCCCCTCAAGCCCCAGAAATCTCAACATGGTATCGAGCCTAACCTTAAAAAAAAAACCCTACAACGCCGTCATCCTCTCGACACGGCGGGTGAAGAAATTCCCCATCAGTACGCCACACCTCTCAAAATCGATCCCCTTTCTCCTTTTTTTCTCGAAAATAGTGATATGCCTGGCATTAAAATCTCTCAGGTCCTATTAACGAGTAATAACTGTGAAGATTGGAGTCGTTCTATGCGTATGTCGCTAAAATCTCGTCGCAAATTCGGTTTTTGCGACGGCACTGTCATAAAACCGAAGGATAAATTAATGCTTGAACAATGGGAGGTTGTAAATTGCACCATCGTTCAATGGCTTCAAAATACAATTGAACCTGCCGTCCGTGAAAGTGTCCCGTATGTTGAAGAGGCTGCCGCCTTGTGGAACGACCCGGAGGAGCGTTTTGCCGTCGTCGATGGTACGTCAATTCATGCTCTCAAAACTGAACTCGGTAACTGCAAACAAACTAAAGGTATGTCCGTCACCACATATTATGGAAAATTAAAAACTTTGTGGGATGCACTGGCTGTCCGTGAGCCACCTTCCGCATGTAATGCGGGAGGTGTCTCTGTGATATTTCTGCTCAAGCCATCAAGGGACTTGACAATGAACGGCTACACCAATTTTTTATGGGACTTGACAGTACCTTATATGGTAACCTACGCACCCAACAATTCCAACTCAAATCTCTGCTTACTCTCAACCGTGGATATCATGCCGCGTTGCAGGTTGAGCGCTTAATTCGTGAAACCTCAACGCCGCCTGATGTCCCGGATATAGTCGCCTTTGCTGTTCCGGGGGCGTCTCGTACTCCGGCAGATTGGAAGGCTATCCGTGAAAAGGAAAAATTGGAACGCCGTATGTTATTTTGTTCTCACTGTGCCATTCATGGTCATAACCTTAATTCATGTTTTATTAAGCTAAACAAATTTTCGGACTGGTGGGTAAGCCGGC
Organism: Silene latifolia; assembly: GCF_048544455.1. Classification (NCBI taxonomy): domain Eukaryota; kingdom Viridiplantae; phylum Streptophyta; class Magnoliopsida; order Caryophyllales; family Caryophyllaceae; genus Silene; species Silene latifolia. Next base: position 237,990,773 of record NC_133538.1, read on the forward strand.
CTCGTACTTTGGCCTAATTACATCGGGGCAGAGGACCTGTAGTAGAGGCAGGGGCAGGCGGTGGTATAGGTGGGTCAGGGGCGGGAAGTTCGGGTGGGCAAGGCCGTGCTGATTGCGGCTCGTTTGTCCGGGCGAATGTTCTCACTACTGGACATGCTGATTCACCTACTACTTCTCATTCAATTGCATCCTCTGACCGGTTGTCTGGTACGTCTATTAATTTGATTATTGATATCGGCCCTTCTAATCATGTCACAGGTGACTCGTCTTTATTTTTGGAGCATACAATAATTTCACCGCGGCCTGTTGGTCTACCTAATGGGCAGCGTGTAATGGCTACCGTCATGGGGATGGTGTGTGTTAATAATAACATTACTCTTCATCGGGTTTTATTTGTTCCGAGCTTAACTTGAAATTTAATCTCCGTATCGCAATTAACTGCTGACAATAATTACACCCTGCAATTTGCTAAAGACTCTTGTTTAATACAGGACCGTTCCTCGAGGATGATGATTGGAGTAAGTGAGCTACGAGATGGACTTTATTTGCTTCATTTGGAGGACACTGTAATACCCCCATAAGTCGGGGCCCTTCCTCTAGGCAATCCCCATCATATGGAGGTGTCACAAGCCTTGGTTTCCCAAGAGTGTAGTGCGAATAACAAGTAAAGAAGTAATTTAGATAACATAAATAGTTAAGTTGTAGAGTTAAGTGATCACAAATAAGGGATACGAAAATCATTTTATTAATACAGCCAAATCGAATGGAGTCTAAATGTCAAAAACTAGATAGGAACAAATGACGACAACGAGGTAGACCGCTTCCAAGCCCACTACTCAACATATGCACCTGTCGACAGTGCTCCCCATATGGGCGAAAATCACCATATAGTTCATCACAGACATTCAAACCCAAGTGTTAGCCAATGATATGAATGTTCAATAATAAACAAGAGATGCAACTAACTTACTACTTTAATGAGGTATGTAAACATGACAAGCATCCACGAAACTCATCTCCTCTAACCGTGACCGGGACACGCCCACGACGTCACCAAACCCACTAAGGTACTCGGAACACGTCCGTGGTACCGGGCCCAAGTGCGACTCGAGTCTCCTGCCAGACAACATGCCTCACCGCATGAGTCCCTCCATAACCCAAGTACTAATGAGCACATTCCCTTGGAGTGGGAAGCTCCAAGTGAGACTTGAGCGAAAGACGGTTTTCCAACCACTTTCCGTCTCCAAAACCATCACCAACATCCTCCAACAATCTCCAATGTCAACAATTCACCAAAAACAGAACAATTAACCAAACAAGCATGCCATTAAATTCACACAACAACCAATTCATGCTCACAACTTCATTAATTCATTTTCTCTTCTTTTAGTTGCTTATTAACATGTTATAGTGCAAGATAATTAATACTAAAGTCATTCACCATACTAACTCTTCCCAATATCATCATGAGACCACAATATGTACCAAACCCTAATTATCCAAGACATGTTATAATGCAACTACTATGAGATAAATATAATTAATGGCAATTACACTCATAACACCATAGATAAGTAGGGAAATCCTACCTTAAGCTTATCTTCACAATCCCACAAGCTAATCCCTAGAAATGCTCCTCAATGAGGCTTCCTACACATATTAGTTAATATAATTAACACTACAATCTATTACAACAACATACTAACTTAACCCATTGAATTCTTACAATATGGAGGCAACGATTAATTCTTGTATGTACCACATCTGGAGGCAACGTAATAAAAGCAAGCACGACTTTACCTTGATTCGTCCCATCTCACTGACTCGGGAGATTGTTGCTGGTATGAAGAAACAAATTGAAGGCAAAGGGACTAAGAAATGCAGCAGACAAGATGTAAATTGGATGAGGAGCCTCATAATTTCTTAAATTTAGTCGATGATTTGCAGGTAACTGGCGATGAAGACGGGTTCTGGGAGTTTGGGGAAAATGAAGGGATTTGATGTAAATCTAATTTTGTTATCAAGTTTTGTTGTATTTGGTGTTTGTTTGTTGGCCCGTTTCTTTAGGCCGAGTTTAATGGCCTGTTATCAGATTTTTGTCCTTTTGACAAAAATGTCTTCCGATACACAGTGGTGACGTTTTTTTTGATATATATACTTACATTTTATCAAAAAAAAAATCTTACAATATAACTAAGTAAAGACTAATCTACTAATTAAATAGAGTTACTAAAACAAAATAGAGAAGAAGGGGAAGTGTAGATTTACTTACAACAAAGAAGAAAGGCTAAGGAGGCAAGAATCTCCTTAAGAGAAATTAGGGTTCTTGAGAGGTTTGGTGGTGGAGAGTTTAGAGAGAAGTTGGGGAGATGTAAAAAGTGGTGAATAGTGTTATGAAAGGGGTTTTGGTATAGGAAATCTGAAAAGATAGGGTTATGAAAGCGACATTTCACCAAACATTTCCCGTGTAAAGCTCACTCGACCAACACTCGGTTGAGTGGAAGCCCACTCGATCGAGTGGAAGGTCACTCGGTCGAGTGACCGACTTTCCAGGCTTTCCAGCCTACTGTATTGGATTACTCGCACTCGGCCAAGTGGGTTCTCTATTCGGTCTAGTTATACTTAAATAAATACGAGGTATTACAATCTACCCCCCTTAAAAGAACTTCGTCCCCGAAGTTCACTCCCGACACTAGCTATGGAATATAGCCTCCCCCCCCCCCCCCCCAAGGTGTACTATGGCGAGTTGGGATAAATATAAGATTAATGTTGACCCAAATGTGACGTTAGAACTACATATACGAAAAGGGAAAAGAGGGAAGACTGTATTTAAGGTACTTGCGTAGTACGCCCTACCCCTATAGAAACATGGTTACGACCCCGTAACCGACTCATACCTGCTCTAAAAGGTGAGGGTATCGCTCCTTCATGTTCTCCTCGACCTCCCAAGTGGCCTCCTCCACAAGGTTATTGGACCACAACACTTTCACCAAGGTTGTCTCACCATGTCTTCTCTTCCTAACCTTTCGGTCTAGGATTTCTTTGGGTGTTTCCATATATGTTAGGGCATCATCAAGTTCAATCATCTCCGCTTCGAGCACGTGAGAGGGATCACTTATGTACTTGCACAATTGAGACACATGGAATACATTGTGAACTCGGTCCAAGGCTGGTGGAAGTGCTAAGAGATAAGCCACTTCCCCAACTCTATCCAAGACTTCATAGGGGCCAATGAACTTTTGGCTCAACTTGCCCCTTTTCCCAAATCTCACGACTCCTCTCATGGGTGAAACGTTGAGTAGTACTTTATCTCCAACCGCAAATTTTATGTCACTCCTCCTCAAGTCGGCGTAGCTCTTTTACCTATCTTGTGCGGCTCTCATCTTCTCATGAATTACACGGACTTGATGTAACACCCCGTAATTTCGGACCGTTATTATGTTGCGGAAGTAATTTATTAATCAAGTTGAATTTAATATTAAGGTATTTGAAGTAATAATAAGTCAAATAAATATAATTCTATTATATTTTGAAGTAAAGTATTTATTTTGATAGTTTCGAAATGTTTAAAAATAGTTTAAACCATGTAAAAACCTTTTATTTCGAAATAAGGGCATATCGGGGAAAATGGCGATTCTTGTGAAAATTGGGCAAACGATTTTGGAAATGGGTCATATGAGTACTCAATCTTCTTGTAATCTCGTGTTTAAGAACTTTGGCATTGTCGGAATTTGCATTTGACAAACGGTTCTAATTATCGTCGAAATGAGCCAAAACCGACTAATGAAATTCCGCCACATATCCCGCTCCTTTCCCCCTTTTTCACGGCACTCCTTTTTCCCCCTCCTTCCTATTTCTTCCTAAGGTTTCCTTTGTTCCTTTGTTCTTGCCTCTTGACCGAAAATTCACAAAAAATAAAAAAAAAACTTACAATCGTAATTTCATCATAACTTCTTCGTTTCTAGTCCGATTTTCGCAAAATTTATATTTTCGGAATCCTCTCTTCAAGATCTACATCCTAGTATGTTTTAATTTCAGTTTTCATTTTGTCGATTTAAGATGATTTTGGGCATAATTTCGGTTTTAGTAATTATTATTGTGTTTTTGTTGTTTTTAATAGGTGAAGATTATGAGGATGATATAGGGGACTCCTATATAGTAGAGGTTGATGGGTAGCTACTGTTTTTAGGGTTTTCTCAAGGGTTATTTTGCCTTTTTCTAGCTTAAGGTAACATATTTCGAGTTACTCGACGAATAAATGTCACATTCTTTGCTTTTTTGTATGATTTTGTGATTGTTATTTGAGTAGTTTATTTCACATGAAAATATGTGTTAAATTCATGTCTTCTGTATGTTAAGTTCACATATTAGTATGGAAATGAAATGGGAATGATAAATTGATGCTTAAAACGATGTTAAAATGAACAAAAACGGAGAAACGGGGAAAAGGGGGTGGCGGCCAAAGTGAAGCGGCCCGGCAGCCCACAGCACCTTGGGGTTGGCCGGTCGGCCCGTTGCTTGTTTGCGGTTTTTCATGCGTTGTTCGTCGTTTGGGCGTATTAATGTTATATTTAGTATAAGTAACATATGGGTAGTCTTATGAAATGAATAATGTTAGTAGTAAATATAATGTTGATGGTAAAGTTATGTTTATATTGGTAGTTGGCACATGTTAGGATAGGTTATAATATGAAATTGTAATGAATAGGCTTAAAATGAATTTTATAGCGATAATTGTAATGTTTGGATGATTATGCCGAAAACTGAGCCTTAGTCCCTTTGAGTGAATCGATGTCAGTCAATTATGTGATTGGTCAGCCGCGATTGAACCCGTACCTGTCGCAGGACTGGGGTTGCGGGTAAAAATTCGGTTGGATGAAAATTATTGTGAAAAATGGATAATTGGCCTTATTCTTGTTTTAGGCCATTTATTATGTTTTTAGTTCACATGTGATGTTGGTTGAATTGAATGGTTTCTTATATTGTAGAAACGGCCTTAGATTCCCTGAAACCTTTAATATTGTTAATATTGCTTGAAATGGAATTGGTATTGAATACTTCTTGCAGGTTGTTGTGTTTGTCATAGATAGGTCTTTATAGTCTTTGGCGAGTATATGTTCAACGCTTAATAGCCTTTGTGTTCTTGACTTGGTGGGTTTATATCCAAGTTGGGGCATGACCTCGTTACTTATTTTGAGGGTAAGTGGTCAGCTTAAGTACTAGCCAACCCTTTGGTGGACTCCTTAGGGTACTCACTTTGTTTTTAAAAAAATTGTGGGTCTTGGGTGCGGTGTTGTGTATCCGCATATCTAGGTCTGCGCAGATTTAGGACTAGGGTTGTGTTGTGTCTTGGCCATGTTTTGATAGAACCTCTGAGCCAAGATACCGGTTCGATTACCTTCCCTACCTCGTGGTATAGACTCAAGTTATAGAGTGACTATTGACGGTGCTAAGAACTTATGCCTGTCTTTGATATATTGCCCTTTCTTGTATGGTGATTTTATGAATTGTAATAGGTGAGATGCAAGCCGGTTACAATTGATAAAGTTTGGATTACTGCTTGTTATATGTTTCACATGATAGTTTAATTTGGTCAGGTTAGTGCTCATATGTTAGAATACTCGATAATTAATTTATTTATGATGTTGTTTACATGTTACATTACATGTTACATTAAATATGACATTTTCGTGGTGGGAGGACTCAAGTTACTCCCCTTTGAATTGTGGCTTTCGTGTTTGTATAAAATGCGATTGACAGGTTGATGATGATTAAATGGGGTACACGGACGAGCTAGTGAGCAAAAGAACCTTGGACTTAGTTTGGTTATATTTTGTAGTAAACCTTTAAACATATGGTTGTGTTTATATTTTGGAGGGACATATGTCTCCCTCTTTTACTTTGGTTTGTATCACTTTACTCTCGCGACTTTAGCATGGTTATGTAAATTAGTTTGTTAGTATTTGCAGGTTTTGGCACTCTTCATTTGGAAATGTTTGTGAATGGTTTAGAAAAGTTTTTAAAATTACAGGTTTTATTTAGTTGAACCAATTACAAACATATCCTGTCAGTTTTTCTGTAGAATTTACGTGTTTATTTATTGCTAAAAATGAGGGTGTCACAGTTGGTATCAGAGCATATTTGCTCCCGACGCACGTTTGTGCACCCCAATATAAATAACTTGACCTTCAAATAATAAACTCGAGAGATGGGTAGGATGGGTAGACTTAGGACCTTATGTTGTAGTCTCTTTGTGATTGCTATTTGTTAGGTGCTAACCAATGTTCTCTTTTGCAAGATGGCCCCTCCAAGAAACGTAGATAATGCAATCCTACAAGCTAGGTTTGTTAATTGTGAGTTATTAATTTTCGTGCCGTTGAAGCTATGACCATGATCTTACTCGTTGGTGACCAAGATTGAGTGGCCGTTGCCGAATGTTGAAGATTGGTTATGCCAAATGGAGGATGCTTCCACTTTCTCGATATTTCTTTTCATATTCAGTGTACCTTACCTTAATCTTTCAATCTCGTTGTCTATTCGTCTTTCTAATTCCTCTTCTCTCGCCTTGGTAACTACTCTTCTATTCTTTCTCCCGATTCATCCTTGGTTCGTTTTCTTCTTATAATAAGAGTCCTTGTGGATACCTTCCTTTTATTCCGTGGGATAGTCCCCTTGTTCAAGAGAACTCGGTTTTGAGAGAATGTTTTTGACTGAGCCTCGTACCTTGGGGTGAGTGAATGTATCATTGGGGGGCGTGAACGAGTTGAGAAATTGATTGTTTAAGGTTTTAATTGTATATGAGAAGATAACTTGGGATCCTTTGGTTAGTCTTGTTAGTTGTGCTTGACGTGAGAGCCTAGTGAGTTGAGAAACACCTTGGGATTTATGTCTATTGAGAGCTTGTTTGTTATAGGTGATTGAGCATGGGTACTACCTTAGCACATAAGTTGGAATGAACCTAAGCTACTTCATTTGAGAGTCTCGATGTTTCTTGTGGAGAATTAAAGGAATGATAGTTAGCCCCAATCTTTGTAGGCCTTGAAAGGAATACAATAGGACATTGACGTTGCTTAATGGATTGGTATGGTACTTTAGAATTAGTTAGTTTGTTAAACCTTTTGAGTTGACCAAATCTAGTATAGAGTAGCCCTTGTTGACCTTTTGAAATTTGAGAACACGTGGTTGACCTTATTAATCATATCTGAATTTGGGAATTTTGGTGGGAAGTTGTTCGATGTAGTTCGTGAGTTCAAAGATGCGATTCTAATTTATGGTATCGGAGACTAGAAGTACGAAGTGGTGAGATGATAGTGTAAACAAGCCATGGTCCTTGGGGATGACATAGCAAGTGAAGTTCGATGACGAGAATTGTAAAAGAGATACTTTGGGACTTGGATGGTAACAAATGAATTTGTGTGGTGAATTGATTTTGGCTCTTGGAACCGATTGAGTTGAGGAAGACCTACCATTGTGGAGTCCTTGTTAGTCCTATGATTTGGTAGACTTTTGAGTCTTTGTTGAGCACCTTAGTGATGTAACCTTATCATAGTGATCATAAGCTTTGAGGAGTGTTTGGTTTAGCGGTAACCCTTTCATTATGTCGCTTCTGTTTTCCTCTCCTTCTCTTTAGCGTTCGTTGAACCCTGTTTTTATGCCGAAGTTTACGTATCTTCTTCTTGCCCGAGATATCTTCTTACTCGAGTACCTCTTATTTCTGTCAACCGTTATCTTTACGGTCCGACTCCTTAGTTTCCTAACTTGTCATGCTCATGCACTCTTCGAAAATATTTTACCGTTTCTCTATTCCGTTATCACTCCTTATCTACTTAGTATAGTTGGTACCTTGTTGACCATGTTTACAGAGTTAGTGGGTTGTGATTTGAGGATTTTTGTCGGGAATTGGTGTAGGAGTTTGTGTTTGTATTTGACCGTGTAATATGAGAGCTAGATTTTTGATGGAATTCTTATAATGGCAATGTTGTAGTCTCCTTGCGATTTGAGGTTCGCGTGATTTGGTGGTATAAGACTCACTTTGGTTTCGATTTGATGATGAGACTAATGGGATTAGTTTACCTTGGTGGAGTATTTCTATGGTTATTTTGGATTTGTTTTCGGCATTGTTCGTTCGGGGATTGTTCGTTTGTCATTTGAGCCTTACGTTACGGTATTGGGGATTGATAGCTAAGTTTGTGGAATGTTATTGTAAGTTTGGACCTTATATTTAATCCTTTGAGGAATCTTTCTATTGGAATTGGAATATTGTTGGGAAGTAGGATAGTGAATTTTGAGTAAACCGATCAGATGATTTGTGTGATGAACCCATTTATCTTATAGTTAGTGCTAATTATGGATTGGATAGTGCAACTTATTGCTTGTGGGTTGGTTTCAAGCATGAATGCGTTTGGGAATATTGAATCTTGGTAAGGGTATAATATTGTTACTAGTTTCGACTTTGGATTTTGATTTTGTTCGGTGGAGGATATTGGTGGAAACATTTTGATTGGGAAATTGTTAAGTTATAATTGTAGAGGATATGATTGTCTCAAGGATTAGCTTATAAGTAGACTTGTCGATGAGTGGTTCAGATGGCTCTTTGGATTAGTGTGGCCTCTGGTTGTTGCCCTGTTGATGTTCGGAGGACCTAGTAGGATGACTCTGTGGTTGGAAAATTGAGTGAACCTTTCTCGATGTACCGATCTTCCTAATTCCGATCTCCGACAATTGTCATTCTTGCTATTCTGGCTTGTTCCGTTGAGTTCGCCTTTTTGGAACTCATTTGACCTTTTGAGTAAAGTGTCTTGTTCGTTGACATCTTTATTGACTTCATCCAAAAATTCCACCTTTAAGAGTTCAACTCCTTCTTGTCTGTTGGGTGTGAGTTCCCTATCGCGAGTTGCACTTCTCGTTCCCGAGTTGTTTTTCCATCTTGCATAGATTCTATCTTGTTTGAGTGAACTTTTGGTTCATTATTTTAAATTTGAAGTTAAATCTACAAATTGACCTCTTTCTATAACATTTGAAAATGATTTTCCACTCTCTTTCAACCTTAGTGTTCGATTTGATACCTAAGTTATTTTTCGTTTTGTGTAATTTCGGGCCAATGTGAGTTAACTTTTCGATTCATTGTTAAAATTTGTATTATGTTTGGAAAACTTGACTTCTGGTAAAGTTTGAAAAATGATTTACCATTTTTCTATAACAATTTCATTTGACCTTTCGCTTTCATTTTGTTTTGGCGTTGATTCGTTGTCAGGATTCGTTATTGGAGACGTCTGATAACTAGTTCTGCACTTATCGACGAATGATTTCGTATTTTGATTTGTCCTTGATTCGGAATGATAGCGCGCTTGCATGCATCAAGAGTTCTCTCATTCCCTTGATATGGACATTGTGCTTTTGAAAGTTTTCTTAACCCCTTTTGAAGGATCATCTTTTGAAATTCCAATTTGTTTTGAATGTTTTGATTTTCGCCCTTGGAAAATTGAGTTCGTCCTTATTGTATTTTCATTTTCTACTTGCAAGTTTCGAGGACGAAACTTCTTAAAAGGAGGGATGATTGTAACACCCCGTAATTTCGGACTGTTATTATGTTGCGGAAGTAATTTATTAATCAAGTTGAATTTAATATTAAGGTATTTGAAGTAATAATAAGTCAATGAAATATAATTCTATTATATTTTGAAGTAAAGTATTTATTTTGATAGTTTCGAAATGTTTAAAAATAGTTTAAACCATGTAAAAACCTTTTATTTCGAAATAAGGGCATATCGGGAAAATGGCGATTCTTGTGAAAATTGGGCAAACGATTTTGGAAATGGGTCATATGAGTACTCAATCTTCTTGTAATCTCGTGTTTAAGAACTTTGGCATTGTCGGAATTTGCATTTGACAAACGGTTCTAATTATCGTCGAAATGAGCCAAAACCGACTAATGAAATTCCGCCACATATCCCGCTCCTTTCCCCCTTTTCCACGGCACTCCTTTTTCCCCCTCCTTCCTATTTCTTCCTAAGGTTTCCTTTGTTCCTTTGTTCTTGCCTCTTGACCGAAAATTCACAAAAAAAAAAAAAACTTACAATCGTAATTTCATCATAACTTCTTCGTTTCTAGTCCGATTTTCGCAAAATTTATATTTTCGGAATCCTCTCTTCAAGATCTACATCCTAGTATGTTTTAATTTCAGTTTTCATTTTGTCGATTTAAGATGATTTTGGGCATAATTTCGGTTTTAGTAATTATTATTGTGTTTTTGTTGTTTTTAATAGGTGAAGATTATGAGGATGATATAGGGGACTCCTATATAGTAGAGGTTGATGGGTAGCTACTGTTGTTAGGGTTTTCTCAAGGGTTATTTTGCCTTTTTCTAGCTTAAGGTAACATATTTCGAGTTACTCGACGAATAAATGTCACATTCTTTGCTTTTTGTATGATTTTGTGATTGTTATTTGAGTAGTTTATTTCACATGAAAATATGTGTTAAATTCATGTCTTTTGTATGTTAAGTTCACATATTAGTATGGAAATGAAATGGGAATGATTAATTGATGCTTAAAACGATGTTAAAATGAACAAAAACGGAGAAACGGGGGAAAGGGGGTGGCGGCCAAAGCAGCCCGACGGGGCCACATCAGGTTGGGGTTGCCCGGGTCGGCCCGTTGCTTGTTTCGCGGTTTTTCATGCGTTGTTCGTCGTTTCGGGCGTATTAATGTTATATTTAGTATAAGTAACATATGGGTAGTCTTATGAAATGAATAATGTTAGTAGTAAATATAATGTTGATGGTAAAGTTATGTTTATATTGGTAGTTGGCACATGTTAGGATAGGTTATAATATGAAATTGTAATGAATAGGCTTAAAATGAATTTTATAGCGATAATTGTAATGTTTGGATGATTATGCCGAAAACTGAGCCTTAGTCCCTTTGACTGAATCGATGTCAGTCAATTGTGTGATTGGTCAGCCGCGATTGAACCCGTACCTGTCGCAGGACTGGGGTTGCGGGTAAAAATTCGGTTGGATGAAAATTATTGTGAAAAATGGATAATTGGCCTTATTCTTGTTTTAGGCCATTTATTATGTTTTTAGTTCACATGTGATGTTGGTTGAATTGAATGGTTTCTTATATTGTAGAAACGGCCTTAGATTCCCTGAAACCTTTAATATTGTTAATATTGCTTGAAATGGAATTGGTATTGAATACTTCTTGCAGGTTGTTGTGTTTGTCATAGATAGGTCTTTATAGTCTTTGACGAGTATATGTTCACTGCTTAATAGCCTTTGTGTTCCTGACTTGGTGGGTTTATATCCAAGTTGGGGCATGACCTCGTTACTTATTTTGAGGGTAAGTGGTCAGCTTAAGTACTAGCCAACCCTTTGGTGGACTCCTTAGGGTACTCACTTTGTTTTTAAAAAATTGTGGGTCTTGGGTGCGGTGGTGTGTATCCGCATGTCTAGGTCTCAAGGCAGATTTAGGACTAGGGTTGTGTTGTGTCTTGGCCATGTTTTGATAGAACCTCTGAGCCAAGATACCGGTTCGATTACCTTCCCTACCTCGTGGTATAGACTCGAGTTACAGAGTGACTATTGACGGTGCTAAGAACTTATGCCTGTCTTTGATATATTGCCCTTTCTTGTATGGTGATTTTATGAATTATAATAGGTGAGATGCAAGCCGGTTACAATTGATAAAGTTTGGATTACTGCTTGTTATATGTTTCACATGATAGTTTAATTTGGTCAGTTTAGTGATCATATGTTAGAATACTCGATAATTAATTTATTTATGATGTTGTTTACATGTTACATTACATGTTACATTAAATATGACATTTCGTGGCTGGGAGGACTCGAAGTTACTCCCCACTGAATTGTGGCTTTCGTGTTTGTATAAAATGCGATTGACAGGTTGATGATGATTAAATGGGGTACACGGACGAGCTAGTGAGCAAAAGAACCTTGGACGTAGTTTGGTTATATTTTGTAGTAAACCTTTAAACATATGGTTGTGTTTATATTTTGGAGGGACATATGTCTCCCTCTTTTACTTTGGTTTGTATCACTTTACTCTCGCGACTTTAGCATGGTTATGTAAATTAGTTTGTTAGTATTTGCAGGTTTTGGCACTCTTCATTTGGAAATGTTTGTGAATGGTTTAGAAAAGTTTTTAAAATTACAGGTTTTATTTAGTTGAACCAATTACAAACATATCCTGTCAGTTTTTCTGTAGAATTTACGTGTTTATTTATTGCTAAATTGAGGGTGTCACACTTGATCAACCATAACTTGGATCATATGGGGGCCTAAAATCACGGCTTCGGTACTATTGTCCCAACATATCGGACTTTGGCATTTTCTCCCATATAGAGCCTCAATTGGGGCCATACCAATGATAGCATGATAGCTATTGTTTTAGGAGAACTCTATCAAGTGTAACCTTTCTTCCCATGAACCTCCAAATTCTAGAACACAATCCCTCAACATGTCTTCCAACGTTTGGATTGTCCTTTCCGTTTGTCCGTCCGTCCATCGCGGGATGGAAGGCCGTGCTCATTTTCAATTGAGTACCCAAGGAGTTTTGAAGCTCTTGCCAAAACCTTAAGATGAACCGCGAATCTCGATCCGAAACAATGTATTTTGGGAATCCATGAAGCATGACCACATACTTGCAATATGCATTAGCTAGTTCTACCTTGTTCCAAGTATCCTTCATTGGAATAAAGTGAGCCGACTTGGTTAGTCTATCCACGATAACCCGAATCACGTTGTTCCCTTTTTAGGTCCTCGGTAAGACTAGTATAAAGTCCATGGAGATTGACTCCCATTTCCATTCCGCCACATCCAAAGGTTGCACCTTCCCTTGTGGTCTCTTGTGCTCCCCGTTTACTCTTTGGCAAGTTAAACATTTTCCCACAAATTCTGCCACCTCTCTGTTCATATTCGGCCACCAAAAGGTCTTCTTGAGGTCTTTGTATAGCTTGTCACCACCCGGGTGCACCGAGTATGGCGTATTATGAGCTTCGTTCATTATCTTTTTCTTAAGCTCTTCGTCACATGGCACGCACCATCTCCCTTTGAATATAAGGCTCCCATTCATATGTATCTCAAACCTTGAAGGTTTCCCCTTGTCTAATACTTCTTTCCATTCTTGGATCTTCACATCATTTACTTGTCTGTCTCGAATCTCCTCATACAAGTCGGGTTCTAGATTTAAGTCTCCCCCTTTCTTATCATATGAATGCCCATTTCCTTTACTTCTTCCTTCAGTCTTATCATGGACAAGGCGGTACATAAGGAGTGCACCAACTTCCTACTCAAGGCATCAACCACCACCACATTATCCTTCCCTTCATGGTAAAGTATTTCCATGTCATATGACAGGGCAGTCGTATACCTATCAAAAATAACCAACTGGCTCTAACTAATATAGCTAGGGAAGTCGGGTCGATCTCCACAGGGAGGCAAGGTATCTATCTGTAAGTCCGTCTATATAAGTCACAATGGGGGTTTTGAATTTGGTTTTCTAAACTACTAAAGGTTTAAGGGTAAGAGAAATAAAGTAAGAGTAGTAAAGCGAGAAAAAGTGATAAAAGTGATCAGATAAAAGAAGTATGTCAGGATTTCGGTTCACCATCGTAGTCTATCGACTCAGCTAAAAATAGCCTAGATAATCTACTGTGAGAAGGATACAGGAAAGGTCCTTCCGGTCCACTTTCTATCCTAGATTTCCGCTAACTTAACTTCCGTCCTCATTAGGGTAGTCTACTATTCATAGCAGGTCTGTTCATTCCAATCTTCCGATCCAGGAACGAAATTAACCAGATTAATGTAATTTAGAAGCATGCATTTGACTAAATTGGTGATACAATTATATTGCTATGGGGACAGATTCTCACAAGTAAACCGTCTAGTCTATTCGCTACATCATCACAATCCTACCATAGATCCCCTAATCCCGACATGAAAGAGTTTAGTTACTCATATTACTAATGTTGTCAATATTAATAACAATAAATGAACTAATAATAGAAAGCATGATGAAATAATAATGATTAAGCATAAAACAAATTAGGGCAAAAATTAATTAAGAGAAGAACAAGTAATTAAAGTAACAAATAACGAGATTAAGGTTAAAAGGAGAAGAGGGATTACAATCTCAAGCAATTCCGGCGTAGAGAACAAACCAAAATCCAAGCAAGAGATCAAGAGAGAAAAGTTACAGTGAAGAGAGATTAAGAGAGAAAATTTGATTAAGAGAAGTATTAAAAGGTAAAAGAAGAAGTCCCTATTAACCTAGTTACGACTCCCTTATATAGGGAAGTGAAAATTAACAAAACTAAACCTATCACGGGATAAAAATCCCGAGTATAATAGCTAAATACTCGATCGAGGACTTTTATATCACTCGATCGAGCAAATCCAAGCTAAAACCTCTCGATCGAGTACTTTAGGTACTCGATCGAACACTTATTAAATAGGCACTACTCGATCGAGTAGAAAAAGGTGTCGATCAAACACAATTGTACTCGATCGAGTACTTTCCAGCGCACAATTCCTACTTCATGCACTGAACTTAAAACGGCTGCCATTTCTTCGTTACTTGGGAAAATAGGGCGTTTCTGGTGGCGTTGGAAAGCTAAGTGGACAAACTTTAATATCCAATTAGAATCACTTGAAAATATGTTGTATAACTCTAGATATGACTATTCAAAGTAGGCGCTAGTAATTTGAAGTTCTTCCTTTGCTCGCCTAGCTAACTTACTTCTTTGCGCATCTCAAAATAGTAGTCTTAAGGCTCCGACTAACTAATCTCCTAAATTCATGCATAATAACAGGTATTAAGCTTGATTATGCTACTATTTGGTTCATTCCTGCAAATAAGACAAGAGAAACCAAAGTAGATAATTCGGGGGACATTTGTAGCTAAACACTACATAAAATGCATAGAAATACGTGCAAATGAAGTACGAAATACCTATATAAAATGCACGCATCATCATAATCCTCAATTAGCTCAATCCATATCCTTTGCCTCATATTCAACTCCTTTTAGGTATAGATGTATTTCAAACTTTTGTGGTCGGAAAACACCTTAAAGGTTGTTCCATATAAGTAATGCCTCCAAATATTCAATGTAAAAACAACGGCTCCCAATTCTAAGTCGTCAGTCGGGTAATTCTCCTCATGAGTCTTCAATTGTCTTGATGCGTAGGCTATGACCCTACCATTTTGCATAAGTACACACCCCAAGCCATTCTTTGATGCATCGGTGTAAACCTCAAAATTCTCACTTCCTTCCGGCAAGGCTAAAACCGGGCCATAGTTAGGCGCTCCTTTAGAGTTAAGAAGGCCGTCTCACAACTTCCGTCCCACTTGAAACGGATCTCATTCTTCATTAACGATGTCAAAGGTCTTGCAATCTTAGAGAAGTCTTTCACAAACCGACGATAGTACCCGGCTATACCTAAGAAGCCTCTAACCTCCGCTACATTCTTGGGTGCTATCCACCTATACATTGGCCTCAATCTTGGTGGGATCCACGACAACTCCTTCCTTTGACACGATATGGCCCAAGAAAGCCACTTTCTCTAGCCAAAACTCACACTTACTAAGCTTTGCATAAAGTTGGTGCTCTCTCAAAGTTTGCAATACTATCCTTAGGTGCTCCTCATGCTCTTCTTTGGTCTTGGAGTAGACCAAGATATCGTTTATGAATACCACCACGAACTTGTCCAAGTACGGACTAAACACCCTATTCATAAGGTCCATGAAAGCGGCCGGTGCATTTATTAGTCCGAACGGCATTACCACGAACTCATAATGTCCATATCTTGATCTAAAAGCGATCTTTGGGATATCCTCATATTTGATCTTCAATTGGTGATAGCCCGAACGTAGCTCAATCTTTGAAAACACTAAGTTAGTCAAACAAGTCATCAATCGTTGGTAGAGGGTACTTGTTTTTTATGGTAACATTGTGCAACTCCCTATAGTCAATGCACAATCTCAACGTTCCATCCTTCTTCTTAACAAATAGAACCGGTGCTCCCCAAGGTGAAACACTCGGTCTAATGTACCCTTTGTCCGCCAATTCCCGAAGTTGTTTCTTCAATTCTTCTAGCTCCTTTGGACCCATTCGGTATGGGGCCTTAGAAATCGATCCCGTACCCAGTCTCAAGTCCACTCCGAACTCCACTTCTCTCGGTGGGGGTAATCCGGGCAATTACTCTGAAAATACATCCTCAAATTCTCCCACACAGGTATGTCCCTAGCTTAAGGCCTCTCCACACTAGTATCCCACACATGGCATAAGATCATTGGGCACTTATTCTTTAGACAAGTCTTTAGGGTCATCACCGAAACTAGTTTTACCTTAGGCTTGACTAGGTAACCCTTGTATGATACCCTAGTACCTTTACGTCCTTTCAAGGCAATCTTCTTTTGGAAGCAATCTATGTTGGCTTTGTATTTACTCAAGCAATTCATTCCTAGACTTATCTCAAACCCCTCCAATGGAAATTCTAAAAGATCTCCGGGAAATTTTTTTCATGAATTAAGACGGGTACTTCCTTGTAAATCCTTGAACATGTAATAGACTCCCCCGAAGTTATGGTCACGTCATCCTTGGCTAGTTCGCCCTCCCCCAATCCTAAGGTCGGTACACGGCTCCTAGACACAAAATAATGTGTGACGCCCGAGTCAAATAAAACAAAGCATGGGTGAGAGTTAACAAGAAATGTACCGGATACAACGTGGGCGTCTTCCTTGGCACTCCTCTTGTCCATGGCAAAGAGCTTGCCACTAGTCTTGGGTGCTCCTTGGACTGTGCTAGCCGATTGGTCGGCCTATTCCCGGATGTATTACTGCCCGCATAGCTTGTTGCCCTTGATGGTGTTCCCCGGTTCAAGTTTCCCCGATTGTTTCCGACATTGAAGTTGGGATGTGAGTTCCTTGGGTTACTTCAAGCGCCCGAGTTCCGGTTGCTTGCTCCACTTTGGGAAGGGGTGTGGTAAGAGTTTCCTTGTCCAAATATCCGGTTATGTCCCTTTTGAGAACTAGTGCATTCCACCCTTTTGTGACCGAGGCCACCACAATTATAGCACCTTAACCCTTGTCCTTCACTAGCGGCCCTATCCCCATAGTTGCTTGTCCCTCCAAAGCTATTTCCTTGTGCTCCTCCCGAGTACGACTTGGATTGATTAAAAGTAATCTTCTTGGGTTGACACCCTCCTTCACCTTCATTTCTCATTTTATCCCCGGAACTATCCTTAGCATCCTTGGCGACACCAAGTAGCCTCTCCACATTGCCGGCCCTAGCATAGACTTCTTTCACACTAGATAAATCTATCGGGGTGAGCTTCTCCAAGAGCTTGATGGTCAAACCTCCCTCAAACTTGAGAGCCAAATGAGATTGGCTAAGGTGAAGGTCCTCCACGTAAGTAGGGAGCTCACAAAAGCATATGTAGTAGTCTTGCACGGTCATAACATCAGTCATAACGAACCGGTCGAATTCCGCTCGAAGCTTGCACCTTAAGTGCTCGAGGATGAACTCATTCCTCATTTCCATCTTGAAATCGGCCCAAGGGATGGCGGCTTCGCCTCTCTCTTCATAGAATTTCTTCATAGCTTCCCGTTCCTTGTACCACCAACCTCCCGCAAGTCCTCCCAAGTAGAAGGCGGCTTGCTCCACCTTAAGCTCTTCCGGGCACCTCACTACCTTGAACACATTCTCCATCTCTCTTAACAAATCGCTAAAAAGGCATGGCTCCCCCAATTCAAGGTACTTGGTGGGGCGGTGGCGTGAGATGGCGGTGCTTACGACCGAGGCATCCATTGCCGCATCTCTCTCTCGGGTGACATTCCTAAGAGCTTCGGTGAGCGCCTCATTTTGAGAAATGAGCCGCTCCATTTCCTCCTCAGACACACGAGGTGGAGTGGAAGGAGTCCTTCCACGGGACCTTGGCATGATGTCTCTTCAATGAGCATAACAAACGTCAATACATGCCTCAAAACATGAGCAAATGGGTATTGACCACTATACAGGTCCAATCGGTCGAGTGAGGGAAGTCACTCGGTCGAGTGGTGAGCCCACTCGGTTGAGTGGTGTCCCACTCGGTCGAGTGTCTCAATAATCAGAAGGTTTCTTAAAATTCCCAGAGGTCCACTCGATCGAGTGGTCTCACTGCTCGGTCGAGTGATATACACTCGGTTGAGTGAGTCCTTCACTCGGTCGAGTACCGCAACAATCAGAATGTTTCCATAATTCTTCCATAATCCACTCGGTCGAGTGGCCCTGTTACTCGGTCGAGTAGGACACACTCGATCGAGTGAGACCTTCACTCGGTCGAGTGTAGCAACTTACAGGATCTCTTTTGATTCTGGAATGGCATCCACTCGGTCGAGTGGGAGGGGCACTCGGTCGAGTGCTATCTAGTCGACCGATTTCATCTCTTCACTTGGCCGAGTACACTACTATGGACACAGCCACCTACACGCCAAGCCAATCTGTGGACGTATAGCGGTCTTTTGAAAGCCACGCTCGTCGGCGTAAAAATGCTTTTGACCGGATCGTTTTAGATCGGTCGGTTTCGTCTCGGTAAGGGTCTCGAAACGATTAGAGATGTTCGGAGTCACCACCAAGCATTTGTGGGATACTTGGAACCCGTTCGAAATCCACTTTATACCTCGGTCAAATCGAAGCACAAAGCAGCGTTTGACATAGGTACTAAAGATAAGGAAATCGTCCCTCTTTAACATCATATCTCTAGAATGACTCTCGTACGCCCTGGATAAGGTCGTCCACTATCCAAATTTTCTGAGTAAGAGGTGAAGGTACGTATTGGGAAGCCCTTTAATCAGACACCCAATCCCGCCCGCGGTAGCGGCCTCTACTGATCGATCTTGGTTGGTTGAATGCAAAAGTTGATAAAACGGTTTAAATACATGCATGAATGCGCATCCAATAATTTAAACCTAACATGTGAGAGCTTTCTAAGTCGGTTAATTTAATCCAAGTATCAAGTATAAGATGTCGAGTTGGATTAATGATTGATTTGCATGCAAGACGGAAATTAAACATCCATTTACCGTATTAGGTTTATGGTGCATAACGTGATCCATTTAATAAGGCATTTTGCGAATATGATTTTGAACGAGTAAATAGTCATCTGATCCGTCCTATATCCGGGATAACCAGAGTCTGGATCGTCCTAGATTAATGCTGGAAGGGAACATGCCCTGTATCAGACGACTATATGAGGCGCGAGCCAGCCGGCGGTATAAGGGGCCTCTCCCTGGTTTTGAAAATGAGGAATGAAGGGCCTGTTTAGGCGTGAGTCAACCAACGGTTGTATGCCTTGTTCTGACTATTCGAAAAACGTTATAAAACGTATAAAAAATATGTATTTAAACCCGGTTTGATTTAAAAGGGTCGTTTAGACCGCATTTGTTTATTTGAAGAACTCGACTCGAATACTCATCATGATTTTGATAATATTCGGTGTCGGGTTCGATTTGACAAAATTGACATAATAGTTTTGAAAATAATTATGAACCAATTGTTTTAAGTTCATTTAACTGTAATTAGTCGATACTCATCATCGTACCCGGGTTAAAATCCGGCATGGTATGTAGAACCAAGGATGACTTTGTGTTGGTGACTAATATATTTATTTTGGAAATGTAAAGAAATGAAATAAAAGGTTTTAAAATATCTTTTAAATGTCATTAACCAAATATTATCACCGAAACACGGATTTAACCGTCATGGTATGAGGAACCAAGGGTGAAAAATGTTTTATGGTTAAAACAAATAAAATGAAACAAAAAGGGTTCGAACATATTTGATATGGTAAAAACCGATTACAAATATGAAAATGAATTAAAGGGAAATGACGAGAACAAACACGGTTGATCTCTGACCTGGACACCCCATTTAGGCGCGGGCAAGCCGGCGAACCCAGGGGCTTCTGTCTCAGGCCAAAAATCAGTTTTAGCTCGTTTATTCCATGTTTTGGTTCATGTTATGCACGTTTTAGCATGTTATAGTCATGAAACAAATGAAAACATAATAAAAGAGGATTTTTACACCCTCATACTTACATGTTTGGTTATGGCGAGTGACCGACGTAAGTGTAACAACTCGTTTGGTCGGAAAAGACTCGGTTAAAAACCATTATGGTAAGTAAAAAGAGTGTTTTAAGATTAGTGACGGTGTAGTGGTCGAAGTGGTCGGTCAAATGATTTAATGCACGATGACGGTACCAAACAATGTGTAAGGCTTGTATTTACGATCGGTAGGTCGTAAACACGCGTCGGATTGTGACTTAAGAAGTCGAGTTAAGAATTTTAAGGGAGAAAAGAGGGGGCGGACACTCGCTTAAGTCTCAAATGGGGGGCATTTGATGGGTATTTATAGGGAAATGAGTGGTTGTGTGAGTTTTGAGCGACGTGGCCACTTGGCCTGCTTAAAGAGGCGCGAGCCACGTCACGGTTCTTCGAGTTATCTTGTCACTTTCACACAAACGCAATCATGATTTGTTCTATCCTAGGTTTTGTAGTCATATGTTTGGTACTTGACCAAACATAAATCCGGGAAAACTTAAGGTAGAAGGTTTGAAATGTTTGTTTTTTGTGGTTGACTCGGTTTGACTAGTTTTTGGAGTCGGGATTTGAATTTTTGAGTCGGTTTTTGGTCCGGTGTCGGTTTTGACTCTAGTTAGTGTCATTGCAACCCCGTTGTCGTGCATTAAACACTTCAGGTATTTTTGAAATGTTTTGAAATGTTCTATTTTCGTAATCGTTTTAAGTTTTCCGACGTAAAGTTGTACACAAACAGTCGATCAAACGCCGCGATTCCAAAACATGTATAGTCCGATAATCATCGGGTGTTTGTTGGAGTCTCAGCAGATACTGGGTATCTATAGAGCCCCTACTTTGACTGCGGCTTGGACAGGGCAAAAGTCAAAGTAGAGCCCCCAGGTCAATCGAAGATTACAACCTGGAGACCCAAGTGACGTCGAGGCGGCTCGAAAGGATTCGGGCCAAGGACCTGCCGTCGGGAAGGGCGACGCCAAGGCGACTCGAGGGTACGAGCCAAGAACCTGTCGTCGCGAACAGTTTAGAGTCTGTCGACTATTCGTGCGGGTCGTTTAAAGTCCGTTAGACTACGTACAAAGGCTCGCCAGCCATAAGAAGGAGTCATACCTGAGGCATCTTCGGATATGTCCTTGCACGTTTGCGGATAAAGGCCCGCCAGCTGCGATAAGGAAATGTACCCGAGGTATCTTTGGGATATGTCCTTGAGTGTTTGCGGACAAATGTTCGCTAGGCCTGATAAGAAAATGTACCCGAGGCATCTTCGGGATGTGTCCTTGAGTGTTTGCGGACAAAGGCTCGCCAGCCATGATAAGGAAATGTACCCGAGGCATCTTCGGGATGTGTCCTTGAGTGTTTGCGGACAAAGGCTCGCCAGCTGTGATAAGGAAATGTACCCGAGGCATCTTCGAGATGTGTGCTTGAGTGTTTGCGGACAAAGGCTCGCCAGCTGTGGTGCGTAGTAAGGCTCGCCAGCCATGGGGCGGTCGGTTAATGGACCGTGAGCATAGCCGCGTCGAATGGTCTTGTTTTGAAAGTAGCGAACTCATGATGCCGCTGTGGAAATGGTGAAGTCGAATTTTCACTATCACTGCTTTTGAAATGAGCGGGTTCCGCGAGGAAGCCCCCTGCTGGTATTTGAAGGAATAGTGAATTTGGAATCTTCACCATTCGTCGTTCTTTTTTGAATTTGAAGTGGCGGTTTCGATCGCCGTTGAATTTGAATTTTGAAGGAAATAGCAAATTTTAAATTTTACTAGTATGTGCCGTCGTTGACATTTGAAAGAAGTAGTGAATTTGGAATCTTCACTATTGATTGAAGTGACGGTTTATGTGCCGCCGTTGACATTTGATGGAAATAGTGAATTTGGAATCTTCACTATTAATTGAAGTGACAGTTTATGTGCCGCCGTTGACATTTGATGGAAATAGTGAATTTGGAATCTTCACTATTAATTGAAGTGACGGTTTATGTGCCGCCGTTGACATTTGATGGAAATAGTGAATTTGGAAACTTCACTATTGATTGAAGTGACGGTTTATATGCCGCCGTTGACATTTGATGAAAATAGTGGATTTGGAATCTTCACCATTAATTGAAGTGACGGTTTATGTGCTGTCGTTTGAAATTTGAAGAAATAACGGATTTTGGATTCTCGCTATTATTTTTGAAATTTTTTTGAAGGAAAATAGTGAATTTTGATTTCACCATTATTTTTGAAATTGGTGGTTCAGATCGCCATTTGTTTGAAAATTTCGAAAATAGGGGATTTAAATTTTCACTATTTGTTTTTGTCTTTGAGAAAATGACGATCTTTAATATCGTCAAAGAAAATTCGAAGTTTAATATGTGAAATTGGGCCAAAGCCCAAATTTAGGTGAAAAAGCAAGGGGAGGCCTGATTGAGGCGCGAGCCACCTTGCGAACCAAAGGGGCTTCCCTTTTTTTCTGTAAAAGACGCGAGTTCAGGCTGCATTTCATTCCTCATCCGTCTTCAACCTTCGACACAAAATAAACCCAAGAACGCCATTGTTGGTCCTTAAGCTTGCTTCCATTCGTGCCATCAACAACAATGTCATCTCAAGGTATGTATTTCTTCCTGAATCCATTTAAATTTGTTGGCCTTTTAGCTTAATTGAATTAGGGCGAAATTTACCCTAGAAAATCGAATTGGGCGTTTTTGATTGAGCCCATTTTGAGTAAAATTGATGATTGCATTAGGTTAGAAACCTGTTTAGGAGTATAGGGGTGCTTTTGGTTTGCATTTTGGTCCCCGTTCCCGCTCCCTATGCTCGAAAAACGTGAGTGAGGTGAGAAACCGTCTCATTTGGCAATGCCAACTTTATTTGCTTGGGTAGTGGGTCCCACTAGGTTGCATTATAGTTGGAAAAACCCGTATTCGCCATTTATGGACCTTCGTTGGGTATCGTGGGCAAAATTTGGACTTTTTTTCCTTTTGTGACAGTCTTATGTCTGACAAAATAAGCGCCTGTTTGGGCTTGAATTGAGCCAGTTTGCCTTGAAATGGACCTTATTGGTAGTTTAGGTCACCTTGAGGTGTGATAAAATCACGTTTGCCTTTTTGCGGTCGTTTTTGAATTTTGACCGGCTTCTGCTCAAATTGGCGTATGAATTGCCTTTTCGAGCCGTAGAAAAATTTCGCATTGCCTTGGGAATGTATTTTGGTTCGTTGGCGGACCTTGTATGGGTCTTGGAATGCCGGTTTTTTTGTGGTGGTTTTGACTCCCCTTTTTCTGAAAAACGCGCTGATCATTTTGTATAAATAGGGACGTTTGCGCTTCATTGTTTCATCATCCGAAACACAAAAACATCTCTACAAAACCTCTTCTTCTTCTTCCACAAAAATATTTCATGGATGCTTTTGAGAATGCGTTGCGACAATGGTGCCGGGATTTGTCGACTCCCAAAAAGTATCAACTCGTTTGCATGGGAGTTGGTCAATTGTTGGTGCTCCGTCAAGTCAAGGTGCAACCTTCATTTCTCGAAGCATGTTCTCGGTTTTGGGATTCGAAACACCATGTTTTCGTTTTCCCGAAAGGTGAAATTTGCCCTCTTGCCGAAAAAGTTGGAGCCATTGGTGGGTGGCCGGGTTGTGTTCCGGTGCTTCCTCCGACTCGGTTGTGCTACAAGGAGAAATTCCGTTCCATGTTGGGCTTGTCAACAAGTCAAATAAACTTTCTTCTTGCTCCACATGGTGTGGATATGTTGGCTCTTATCAACATCTTTTCAAACCGATTAGATGCTAATGTCTCGGAGGTGGCTAGGAGAAGGGCTCTTGCCTTTTGTCTTGTCCATGTGTACCTCTTTGTTGATGTTTTGAAAAAGAAGGGACCCAAATGTTATGGTAGCATGACCCTTATTCATGTGGTTGAGCAAATGGATTATGGTAGAGATCCATCGTGGTTGGTGCTTGGAGAGATCGTCCAAGCTTTGGACAAGGAAGGCTCTTGTGGAGAAGCTCCCTCTTTTGGTTCCCCAAGGGTCCTTCAAGTGTGGCTATAGGAGAGGCTAAGGTATGTAGAGCCTCATGTTGATTCTTCTTCTTACTTCCTCCGTCATCTTACCATGAGGAAGAAGCTGTACTCGGATAGTTTTGCTTCTACCGAGGCTTATTGGGCTGCGAGATTGGCCGAGGAGGGTGGTCCTCACATCCGTTGGGTTGTGCCATGGTGGCATTTGAGGTCCTTCACGGGGTTGTCCGCTTCGGGTGCTAGTCCTCGTTCTTTGATGGTGGTGGGTTTGAAGGTTATTTCCTTCATATATCCCGAAAGGCTCATGAGGCACATGGGGCGTCAACAAAAGGTGCCCGCTCAAGATACCTTTGTTCAAGCGAATGTTTTCCGGAACTCCGAGCTTGTGGAGGTCTTCGAAAGATGGTGGGCCACTCGGCCGCTTTGGGAGGTACCAAACCCCGTTGCCACGACATGGGTGACTCCTGCTTATGTCAAGTGATCACGTGCTCCGTCCTTGGAATAGAGATCCAAATTTCGTAAGGACGAGATTGTCGACTTGAAGTATCGAGAGGTTGGCAAGGCCAACCATGCCTTCTTTGAGGAGTATGTTGATGGAGCTACCCCCGATGTGATGAGACCACCGAAGAGGAGAAGCTCGGGTCCCAAGAGTATGGTGAGCCGTGCATTGGCTCATTTTGGGTCGAACATGAGGTCTTGTGCTAGACCGGAGGCCGTCACCGTCTTAGATCTGTTGAGGATCCGTTCCGAGGAGGAAATCCATGCTAGGGGGGCCAACAAGAAGAACAAGGGGAAGATGTACCCCGAAGGAAAAGCAAGGGTAAAATGGAAGAGTGAAGACCTCCATTACCCGTTTATTATTATGTTGTATTATTGTTGTGAGTTTTTATTATGTTGTACTAGCTAGTTTTGTGTGTTTTGTGCTAGTTTTGTTATGTGAGGTGTTTTAGTCGAAACCTTAGCTTTTACTAGTTGTAGACTCGTCGAGCTTTATTTGCTGTTGAAATTGTAATCCCTCCCATTATTAATTAAATAAGAGGATTGCTTGTGTCAAAAATTGTGAACGCTCGTTTCTTCCATCCATTTTGTAAAGGCAATTCGATTTGAATCGTCCTAAACATTTGCACTTGGGAAAGTGGTATTTTGTGAGAAGGGAGAAAGGCTTATTTTTTTGCATTTTTGTGGGAAAGGGAATGGTTTTCCCTTTTCTCCTTTTATGATGGGGATGTTTTTTGTATGTGGGTGATGTGTTTTTTTTATTATGGGGATGGTTGTATCCTTCTTGTGTAAGAAAGGACTGCCTACGTATTCACCCGAAGAGGTGAAATCAAACCATGATCGTAGTTCAAAATGTTTTGTAAATTTGATTGGGTTTTGTGGTTGTATCCCTCATGCATAAGAGGGACTGCCTACGTATCCACCTGAAGAGGTGAAATCAAATCATGCTCCTAGTTCAGGGGTTTTTGTGTTAGTGCAAATGGATGTTGCCTTTGACAGATCAAAGGACATTCGAAACGGGCAAGGTGCCACAGCTTAGACTCGATAAAACATGTAATTTAAAATCAGAACACGTTGAGGAACTTGACTTGAAATGGGATTGACGTGGTTGCTAGTTGTAAAACTAGGCTAGGTCGATGGTTGCTACGGTTCAAGGGTAGTATTTCTTGAGTTGGTCTAGGTTGGTCGGGTTTGTAAAGTTCTCCCTATCTAGGTCACTCAGTCTCACTGCGCCTCCCGAAAGTATTTTCTTGACCAGGTATGGTCCGGCCCAATTGGGTTTAAATTTTCCCCTCGGATCGACAGGTAATGGTGCTCGAACTGACTTGAGGACCAAGTCGCCCTCTTGAATGTTCCTGGGTTTGACCTTCTTGTTGAACGCCCGTTGTATACGTCGTTGGTATAGATGGACGTTGTGCAAGGCGTTGAGTCGCCGCTCGTCTAGAAGAGTGAGTTGCTCGTACCTTTGACGGGTCCATTCCGCCTCAGGGACTTGACTCTCCTATAAGATGCGTAGAGATGGAACCTCTAACTCTATCGGTTGAACCGCCTCCATACCGTACGCTAGGTAGAAGGGTGTGGCGCCCGTCGGTGTTCGAATGGAGGCTCGGTATCCCCAGAGTGCGAATGGGAGTTTGCTCGGCCAATCGCGGTAGTTGTCTTGCATTTTCTTGATAATGGTGACAAGAGTCTTGTTAGCTGCCTCCACCGCTCCGTTGGTATGGGGACGGTAGGGGGATGATCGATGTCGCTTGATCATGTATTTGTCCAGCAAATCTTGAGTTACCGCCCGGAAATGAGAGCCTTGATCGGTGATGATTTCATGGGGTACCCCATATCTGCAGATGATGTTATTTTGAATGAACTTGGCCACTTGTTTAGCTGTCAAGACTGCATATGACAGTGCTTCCACCCACTTGGTGAAGTAGTCGATGGCGACGAGGATAAAGCAGTGCCCCTTGGTGCCTACCGGGTTGACTTTCCCGATGATGTCGATGCCCAAGGTTGAGAAACGCCAGGGTAAGGTCATGGTGTATAAAAGGGATGGTGGTATGTGTTGTATGCTGGCAAAGATTTGACAATTGTGGCAATGTTTGACGTAGTTACGGCAATCAGCTTCCATGGTGGTCCATTATTAACCTAGCCGCATGATTTTCCGGGTTAGCATCATTGCGCTCATGTGAGGGCCACATTCTCCGTCGTGAACCTCTCCCATGACTTTTCTGGCTTTGTGATGGTCAATGCAAAGGAGGAGAATTCCTTGGGGTGTTCTTTTGTATAGTTGATCTTGGTTCATCACGAATTGTGATGCAAGCAAATGGATGACTCTTTGTCCTCTTTGATCAGAGTTGGGAGGGAATTTGTTTTTTATTTTGTAGTTGAGGATGGCTTGGTACCAAGGTTCATCATGGCTTTCTTCGTCGTCGATGATGGCGCAAATGTGAGCTGGCTCGCTCATTCTCTCGACACATAGGGGCATCGATGTCATGTCGCCAGGTATGTTGACGAGTGCGGCAAGCTTTGCCAGGGCATCAGCAAATTGGTTTTCCTCTTGTGGCAAGTGGAAGTAGTCAATTTGGTCGAAGAACTCGGCCTCTTGATTGATCTTTGCTCGGTAGGGAGCTAAGCTATCTGATCGGTTTTTCCATGATCCGGACACCTGATTGATGATGAGCGAGGAATCGCCGTGGACCCTCAATCTCTTGATGCCAAGTGTGATGGCTGCTTGTAAGCCGATGACGCATGCTTCATATTCACTGGCATTGTTGGTGACGGCGAAGTCTAGTTTAACCGAGATTGGAACATGTTCTCCCTCTGGTAATATTTAAAGGATTTCTACCCCGAAGCCTCTCAGATTAGATGCACCGTCGAAGTATAGGTCCCATGCGTCAGAATCGGCACAAAGGATGTCTTCGTCAGGAAGTGACCATGTGTCGGTCATTGGATCATCGTTAACGGGATTCTCTGCTTGGAAATCGGACACTGCTGTTCCCTTGATAACTTTGAGGGGTACAAACTTGAGATCGAATTCAGACAGCATGAGTGTCCACCTAGACAACCTTTCGTTTAGTACGGGTTTTTCAAAGATGTATTTGACCGGGTCCATCTTGGAGTAGATGTGGACCGTGTAGCTGAGCATGTAATGCCGCAGCTTCTTTGTTGACCATACTAGGGCAAGGCATATCTTCTCTAGTTGGGTATGCCTCGTGAGCTTGGCAATGAAGCGACTGATGTATTGGACCTGACCGAGAAATCCTCGAATCTCCTTCTCGTTCCTAGGCCGAGGCATTTGTTGAAGGGCTTTGATTTTGGTTGGGTCAATCTCAATGCCTCTTTTATTTGCTGACGACATGTCCCAAGAGTTTTCCGGAGGTGACCCCGAATGCACACTTCTTAGGATTTAGTCTCATGTTATATTTCCGCAGACGAGCGAAGAATTTCCGGAGGGCGTTGATGTGGCCGTCCCGTTCTCTGGATTTGACAATCATGTAATCGACATACACCTATACCTTCTTGTGTATCATATCATGTAGGAGAGTAGTAGCGGTTATTTGATAGGTAGCCCCGGCGTTGATGAGACCGAAAGCCATGACCGTATAGCAATATGTACCCCAATGTGTAGTGAATGCTGTCTTGTGCATGTCTTCCTCAGCCATTTTAATCTAGTTGTACCCAGCATACCCGTCCATGAATGATAGGAGAGCATGTTCGGCAGTATTGTCCACCAGAATGTCAACATATGGCAAAGGAAACTCGTCCTTTGGACTTGCCTTGTTTAGATCCCTGAAGTCGACGCAAACTCGAATTCTTCTGTCTTTCTTTGGTACGGGCACAATGTTGGCCACCCAATCAGAGTATTCAGACACTTTGATGAACCCAGCCTTGAACTGTTTATCCACTTCTTCCTTGATTTCCAGGGCCCATTCAGGACGCATCCGGCGTAGCATCTACTTCACAGGTTTAGCTCCGGGCTTAAAGGGTATCCGGTGCTCTGCAATTTCCCTGTCAATCCCGGGCATATCTCTGCAGGACCAGGCGAACACGTCCTTGTATTCGTGGAGGAGGTCAATGAACTGTTGTCTTTCCGAGGGGTCCAGGGTTGACCCTATCCTAAGTTTTTGAGGTATGTTGTCGGTTCCTAAGTGAACAGGTTCGGTCTCCTCAATGATGGGGATTCTGGTTTCCCGTTTGTTAAGTTCTTTAGCTAGGTGAGGTGGGTAGTCACTCAAGTCAAATTCCTCGTAGTCATTCAGAATTGCATTGTAGTTAAATTGAGACGAGTCATAAGCAAAATTAGCGTTCATTAAGTTGACACGAGCGAAAAGCTCGGAGAGGACAGACATTTCGTGGTCATTCAGAGGCGACACAACAGAGGAGGCGGCCCCTGGAACAGGCTCCAGGTTGTCACCTTTCATGGGAGTGGGGGTAACCCTAGTAGACTCGGCCTCTGAATCAGCCACGACTTTGTGATAAAACAGTAGGAAGGGGACCTTGACTGGGACATTAGGAGTTATGACAGGCTCTGACTCCGACTCAGACTCGGACTCAGATCCTTCTTCACTTCCTTCCGTGAACATAGGGCCTTCTCCAATTGTGATCTTGAGAATGCGGCCTTGGTGATCCGTCCACTTGACGGTCTTCCTCCAGCCTTGTGTAGTTTTCTCCGGGTCATTGTCGGAGATCAAGGCGGTTGGGTTAAATTGATTGTCCTTCACGGCGATGTTGATAATGTCCTCATAGTCGAGGTGTTTGATGTTATCTTCCCCAAAGAGGAGTGTGAGAGCTTGTCCATCGAGGCATGACGACGGCTTAGACTCAGTTGATGCAGCTTCGATGTTGTCGGGGATGAAGTAGCAGGCCTGGAAGACTTCCACTCCCGGGTAACTAGCCTTGGCCACAGAATCATAGATCGGCTCTGGAAAGCCATGGTAGAGCTCGGACTCTCCCTCGGGGACAAAGTATCCGTTGAGGGTCAGATGATAGGGACGGAGGATAACTCCGTGCTTCTTGCGTTTTCAAACTAGGAGGTTCATCTCTTGGATATCTTCATCGGTAGGCTCATATCCCAGTCCAAAGGGAATGTTGGGAACCTTAGCCTGTTTCAAGGGAGGCAAGGTATCTTTCAGTGGATGGAGGGGTAAGCTCAGGAAGTAACCCTGGCGCATCATGATATGGTTGACTGTGAGGTAAGCAAACGGGTCACAATCAAAGGGCGTTGATTCATCAATTGTGGCGTTCACGGCTTGGAAACCCCACATTTCGTTATCATCCTCCTCAATGGTTTGGGATGCTATTCCCTTTCTCATGACAGCTTTGATCGGGGAAGCAGGAATTGTGATTGTTTTCCCGCTGAAGGGGACCCTGATTTTCTGGTGGAGAGTCGAGGTAACTGCCTTGATGGCGTGAATCCAGGGACGTCCCAGGAGCATATTGAAAGAGGCGTCGATGTCGACCACCTGAAAATTGGTTTGCCTTTCCAGTGGTCCGGTTGCGACAGTCAAAGTGATAAGCCCTGCGACCTTGCGACGAGTGCCGTCATAGGCGCGTACTCCGTGGTTTTTCGGGACCAATTCATCTTCCTTAATACCCAGCTTGTGACCAGTCTTGAGGGGGATGACATTCACCGCAGATCCGTCATCTACGAGGACCATGGGTACATTTTTCTTGAGGCATTGTACGGTGATATACAGGGCCAGGTTATGATTGGCTCCGAATGGAGGGATATCCTTGTCAGAGAAGACGACTGGGTTGTTCAAATCAGGGGCGTCCCTTGTCATATATGCCACTATTTCTTCAGAGGAAGAGGTGGAGGGCACGGTTAACTTTCCCAAGGCCTGTAGCAGAGCTTGTCGATGCTCAAAAGATGTTGCGATTAGTTGCCAGATTGAGATTTCGGCTTTTGCTTTCTGAAGCTGCTTGAGGATCAAATTCTCAGGAGCCTTTGGTTGAGTGTCTACTTCCGGGATGACTTGGTCATTCGTTGTTGGAACGACCATTGGATTGTTCGGGTTCTGATAGGGGCGTCCGGACCGGGTGAGGTGTCCGATCTCTTTCACCCGTTTCTCTTTCTCTAGGATAAGGTAGACATCTTCAACGTCGTCTCTCCAGATGCCGTTGATTTCAGGATCTCGAAGGCACCTTGGAGGGGTATTCCTTGGTGGGCAGTTCTTGTAAGGGATATTTTTGTGGGGGTGATTTTTGTGAGGGTGATTTTTAGGAGGGTAGTTATTGTGAGGGGGGGTGATTTTTGTGAGGGTGATTTTTAGGAGGGTAGTTATTGTGAGGGTAGTCATTGTGAGGGTGATTTTCGTGAGGGTGATTTTTATGAGGGTAGTTATTGTGAGAGTAGTTATTGTGAGTGTGATTTTTGTGAGGTGCATGCCAAAATGGTCGCGGGAGCAATCCATCCTGGTGTGGGTAGTTTTGGGCACTCGGGAGACTCTCCCTTGGGCGCGGTGGTGTAGGATTGAAGATAAGTCGACGGTAGGCATCGTCAAGTCGGGTGATCCTTTCGGAGAGACTGGCTATGGCTTCCTCAACCTATTGGAACATAGTGAGCATAGTGGCGGCACTAACCACGAATACCCCGTCCGAGGGATCTTTCTCCAAGGCATTCACCTCATCATCGACTGGCAGGATGAGGTAAGAGCAGTCCAGAGTTGGCTCATCGTTGGAGATGGCGTGGATTCCCAGAGGGTTTGTTTTGTTGTTCGGCTTAGTTAGCGGGGGTAGAGGCAAATCTCCTTTTTCAATCATGTCTTGGATGATGTGTTTGAGTTTAAAGCAGGTTTCAGTATCATGCCCTTTCCCTTGGTGGTACTGACAGTAGGCGTTGGGGTTCCAGAAGCGGGATTTCTTAGCATCGGTCGGATCTGGGGTGGGTCCGATTGGTTGTAACCTTCCCTGGTCCATGAGCCTCTTCAGGGCACTCGCATAAGTTGACCCTATATTAGTGAACACTCTCTGGGGGCGCTCGGCTCTCTTAGCAGATGGTTCAACGAGGTTAACCTCATCGATCTTGTTTGTCTGGCCGTAAGGGCGGGATCCGGTTGAGGTGGATCCTTGGTAGCCTCTGCCAGTGGTCTTGGCCAACACACCCTTCCGGAGGTCATCTTCAATGCGTGTCCCCAGAATTTGCAGATCCTGGAAGGTCTTAATATTTTGATATCTCAGTAAGTTGGCATATACTGGGCGGAGATTGTTGACGAAGTTTTCCACCAAAGTTGATTCACTCGGCTTACTGACCAATTGAGTACTCACCCTCCTCCAACGGGTCAAGAACTCGGTGAACCCCTCCTTGTCGTTCTGGGTTAGCACCTCGAGAGTACAGGTATTGGCCTTGATTTCGACATTGTCGACATACTGTTTGGCAAACTCAACTGCGACCTCAGTCCAAGTAGTAAGGTTTTTCGGATCAAGGGAGTAGTACCATTGTCGAGGGATCGGTTCCAAGCAGGAGGGGAAGATCCGGGTAAAAAGTTCTTGTTTGACTCCTTTGATGTCCATGTAGTCTTTGAAAGCACGGATATGATTGAGCGGGTCCTCCACTCCTTTGAACTTAGGTACGTCAGTTAGGGTGAAGTTGTCAGGTAATTGATCCCCAACAGGTTCGAACCTTCGGTTGTTCTCAAGATGGATATTGTTGCCCCGGGCTAGGAGCTGTTCTTAAAAGAGCTTTAGCCTCTTCTCAGTTTCAGTCAGAGGTGGGGTATTATGTTCCCCAGTTTCCTTGTTCTCCAGGGCATCGATACGGGTCTCGACGCGATCCAGGGTGACCTTAAGAGCGGTGAGCAGGCTGGCTAGCTGATCAGTCGTAACATCTCTGTTGTTATCATTGTTATTGTGGTTGACAGATGAAGTTGAAGAGGGGGCCATGGCTCTGAGGTAGAAAAACGGCTCACATTACAACTCAATCCGACACGGTTCAAAGACTGAACACAGACAACACAAAGGGCGAGACAAAGATCAGACTCGACAAGACGAGGGTGACCGTGTGTGGTTCCTCGGTGCTGACTCTGAAGGAAAAGTAGATCTTTATACTTTAACATATTCATATATGTTTTAATTTAATTTGTCATAAAATTAATAAATGATCTTATGAATGCAAACAAATAAACAAGATAAAGAAGAAACATTCATCCTTACAATGGATTTTCGGTTTATAGGGCACAAGAGAGATCACCTTTCTCTCTTGTTCTTGTGCTTTCCTTAGTGGAAGAACTAAGATCCGAGTATAGGATCTCTCCCAAAGCTTTATACCCAAAGCACACTCTTAATCAAAATTAATATTATAAATACTAGTACAATATTAATCTTGTAGAAAAATTGACCCAAAAATATTATAGGACACTTAATATTTTCGGTTTTGAGAGGAGGAAGAAGGAAGCTTTTTATCTCTCTAGAATTCTTATTTTTAGATGAGTAAAGTATGAATGATACACTACTAACATTTTGGTGTACTATTAGGTAAATAAGATGAAAAACCAAAATGGTTTTTCATCTCAAAAACCCGGTGGAAGGGGGGGGGGGGGGGATTAAGGGAGCCAATGCATGCTTTAGTTGTTCTTTACAATAAGCATTAGGTTTGCATGGCTAGTAACTAGGGTAATCATCATGTTTACCACTCAAATAATAAACACAATATTATGCTTAATCCTCTCTTAATTTCGGTACATTTGAGTAAAATGGGATGCATTTTATTTTTGTCAATATGTCACATGTCATATGTCACATAAAATTGTTATGTATTTTTAACATATTAAAAATCAACGTATTAATAAAAATACGTCATATACAAAAATCGACTTAGTAATTCATAATTACTTGTACCAAAATATTTTACCAATTATAAATCACAACAATTTGTATTTATAATAATTCATTCAAATTTAATTGTTTCCTTAAACAATAATTTCATCTGAGTAATGATACAATTCGATTACTCAGACCGTATCTCATTTTAATAAATTTCAATGAGATACGTAAATATCACTTGCAAAATCGTCCGTCAATTTTAATTAAATTAATTAACTCGTAACGTTATACGATCAATTAATTGATCAATTAAGAGTGTTGCCCTATAGGTATGACCTAGGGGATCAACTGATCATCACCGTCGCACGACAGTAATGTCAAACTCTAGTCAGTCAATCATTACCGATATGTGTGGACCTGTTGACAGAAAAAATATTACTTCCCAATTGTAGTCTTTATAATGAGACTTAAACATGTGATCATCATGATCAACAGTCGTGATCGCATTATTGTCGGAGGACACATATTCCAACAATCTCCCACTTGTCCTCGACAAGTGTGCGTCACCAATTCTCTTGTCCTATAACTTTCTCCCACTCAATGCAAGGTGTCTTTCAGGTCGTACTTGCAAGTGATCATATCGAGAGTGGTTTCCTCGATCTGGAGAATAACTGATTGACCGGATTTATCCACCATGGATACATTCCGAGCGTGGCCACGCATTTCCAGTTCATTACTCCTCGAGTGGCCCTGAGATATTGTTATAACCCTGACTAGGGGTGGATAATTCCTATCGCACTCATTCCCTTCAACTAGACACAGCCATCACAACGCAAAATATGCCCATTTGACCCCATTTACGAAGGTCGTAGTAACACAAATCAAAGTTAATCTGAAACTGTGCCATCTTAGGCGAATAGTCTTTAGTCAAAAGAATCGACTCATTTGAATACTATAACAGCTCTCGCCACGACCAGGCTATATAAATTTGCCAGAACTCTATAAGCGGTCATAATGCCCGACAAAATGTTCCTAACAGTCTGCCTATGTGATCGACTAGTCATCTCACATGACTCTATGACACTTGAACTTGCCATCAATCGCATCACACTCTAGTCACTTCGAGACGTCACCTCATACAAGTAACTATGGGCAAATACAATGCTAATTCCGTGTTCACTTAAACGGGGTTCAATTGTCTCTACAACCCGTTTGAATGCAACAAAGTATATGGTGAGTTAATAATAACTCAAACGACAAATGTCGACATCACACTCGGGTAGTAAATACCATATTAAAACCTTGTGATGTATATCGTAAGTGTAAACACTTATTGATTGCAATAGAAGTTTAACAAGCCATGTGACCATGTGTTCAAACTTCTTAATCGTATTATCCTTTATATTCATGTTATCACTCATAACATGAACCTTACCAAGTACACATCAAGGTTCCCGACCTTGGTTTCGGTTCTTTATCTTGAAAGAACTTCCTTGTCGATTATCACATAACGAACGAACTTGTGGTGAATGATATAACTTGTACTGATCAAGTACTTCATTCACACACAATGCACTAGGTATATGTTTTGCAGAGTCTTGCAACAATTTGTCAAGATGATTGACCTAGCACTTCTCACAAGTCCTAGCATATTAGGAAAGATTAGTTTCGAGTAACTTCTTGTTCAACTAAGTATCTATCCAAAAACTTCTTATTTCTCTTTCTAGCTTGAAAGGTTTAGGATTCTCATAAATCCTTGCATGTGCTCGGATTTTCTATAATATGTGCAACCTCTTGACACACAATAGAGCATTCCGTCAAACACCGAAATCGCTCATCGGATTCTACTCGAGAATTCATGACGTTTCTATTATGGCTTCCCAATCATCATGCTCTTATGCATATGATTCACCATTGGACATGCGCATGATTATTCTAATGGCGGAAACATTAGTAACTTTTTAATCATGTCATCAACTATATTTAGGTTCAAGGAACGACCATGACTGCTAATGGCAATTCCATTTTCATTTGAATGAATAACCTACGTATCTCGTTGATTCGATGTGTATCTAACAATACTTATCCAACATCCCTTGATGTAATTGGATTCATCATAGTCCATTTTCATCCAGAATTGAAAACTCAAATGCTTCTTTATGAAAGAAGGTATTAGCTCGTCATTCTTCAATGAGTGATGAGTTGTAAACATTCAAAGGATGATAGCTTCCACTAAATTCCATGTCTTCACATGATAATTTCCTAACTCCCACTCAATTCCACATGTTTCGAAATTGACTTCTCAATCGAAACTTTAAAAGAATTGAAATATAAATTGCATTGCCAAGTTATTAAGATAAAACCATATATGTTCCCATCATATCCTTTCAAAATACCTATTTTGAAGTGGTCTCATCTTAACCTTATGGAAAGAGATTTTAATCTCTAACTCACACATATCATAATGATGTGCAGCGATGTCATTATTCAAATATAAATAATATCTAGAACACGTCCTTCGAAATACCCTTTCAGAAGGAGGTTCAACCATTTCATAATGAGGTTAAGAAATGTCATCTGCGTGGTCAAAACTTGGCTATTGAAGATATCGGTATATCAATCCTTGCAACTCGTTTATAACTAGTATGTTATTTTGATTCATTTAGGCTCTTAAGTAAATCTCAAGGTTGAAACTATTGGTCAAAATTTTCATAAACTTAGTCAAAACTCTTGTTAAGACTTTACATTAGTCATTTTTCTTCCAAAACTTTCTTTTGGTCTCCTCGTGTAGTTATCTTGAGAATATACTCTTATGATTACTTCACTTGGTCTCTTTAGTCATATAGAACTTACATGTGACCATAGATCTCATCTATTGGGTATACTATATAAATAGATATACCTTTATTCAAATCATTCTCTCTTGCGTAAATCTCATTTACACAATCTTATCTTGGTGTGAGTTGTGTCCTCATTTTTCTCCCACTCTATCTTTAGAATAAATACACTAGAGATTCAAAGATAGCATATGAGACACAAATAATGATTTTTGAAGTATAAGGAGAACTATCTCATAGGTTTGACTAATAGTTTTAGATTTCTTAAGTGTACTTGGTGATTGACATTCCTTTAAGAGAGTTCATAGACTCAAAATCACTTTATAAATGATCATACACAAGCCTTAAGCATGTGGACATATAATGAATCCCGTCATTATAGTTGTCTATTAGATCACTTTAAGTGAATAATTATATGTTTCTAAGAGCAAGCATTTAAATACGAATTTTAGAACAAAGGATAAAGTTATAAAACGGGTGACTTGGGTTGCAAACCAAGCCACCATTATCCAAAATACAACGACTTATCCAAAATACCTTTCCATGTCGAACACGGAAACTTAAGGTTCTAAAAATCCAAAACATAATTTAAAATAAGACAATAAAAAGCAAAGCTCCATGAAAGCTATTCCTAGCTCCTCCATGGTTTCTTAAGCTTGCTTTTCCTTTCCTTTGTCTTTGCTTGGTGGAGGCCCTATTTAAAATAAAAAGGGAGATACATTATCACAACTTTGTATCACAATACCATAGTTGAATTAGAAACATAAAAGAAAGGATAGTCAATTACCTACTGGAGTGATCTTTCCAGCCTTAATATCACCAAGGTATTTGGAACAATTTCTTTTCCAATGTCCCATACCATTACAATAACGGCATTTATCAAGAGGACCCTTCTTGATTTTTGAAGTGCTAGCATCATTAGACTTAGCTTTGGTGAAAGTGGGAGCTTGCTTCTTACCCTTCCTCCCATTCTTTTTGAACTTCCCCTTACTCTTAGCGCTTATGTTAAGCACATCCTTTGGTGGGTTCACATTTAACCCCATGTCCCTCTCGGCTTGCACAAGTAACTTGTGCAATTTTTCAAGAGACACATCCTTATCTTGCATGTTAAAATTCACCCGGAATTGAACATACGCTTTAACTTTGGACAAGGAGTGTAGAATCCTATCTACAATGAGTTCTTTGGGGATTTCAACCTTTTGAATCATCAAGGTCTCGACAAGCTCCATAAGTTTGAGCACATGAGGGCTAACCTTTTGGCCCTCTTTGAAGTCGAGATCAAAGAATGCCGCGGCCGCCTCATATTGGACGATCCGCGGAGTTTGTGAAAACATTGTCACAAGCTTGGAGTAAATCTCATTAGCATTGCCCATTTTAAAGGCTCTCCGTTGGAGATCCGCCTCCATTGCAAATATTAAGACGTTTTTCATTGCGGCGGACTCCTTTTGGTAAGCCTCTTATGCTTCTCTAGTGGCGGCGGTCGACCTAGTAGTAGGTTCGGGAGGAGAGGCCTCGGTAAGGTAACGAAGTTTGTCGTCACCTTGGGCGGCTAATTTGAGTTGGGCATCCCAATCGGAGAAATTTGACCCATTCTTTTCAAGTTTACATCGATCCATGAAGGATCGGAGCCATGATGTATTAGCGAGAGGCGTGGCGTTAGGGGTTGGTGTTGCCATTTGTTATGAGAAAAGAAGTGGTCTACAAAACAAAATAGAAGGAGTAAACAAATGTCGTTCTAATAATAATACTCGTGAAATTTTTTTAATTTAAACAAGTTTTATGCATTTCTCTAGTGACCTCTACCCAACTAGATAAATGATTCCAAGACCCAAATTCATATCAACTTAGGCACGGGATAGCCGATAGAACCCTTATTAATATAACTCGGTGGATTAACGTTTAATCGATTCTACTTTTAGAACTCTTGGTCGATAAAATTACTCTAACGTTTATCTATAGCCCGGAACACATGCGACTACGGTCACGAATACTTCCGTTGAGGTCAATCCAAATTTCGAATAAATGTGTCCATGATCCAAATTCACATTAATTTGGGCACGGGATGGCCGATGAAACCCTCATCAACACGAATTCGGTGGATAGACATTCATCACCCACTTCTCCTACGTAACAAGGTTTGTACCCCGGGATGGCCGAGTGCACTCCCTCGCGAAATAGGTTTTCATGGTTTTTACTATTTAGTAAGGCTATGTCTCAATTAATTGTTTTAGCGAGAGGTCATGTCAATTTATTATCTATCACGTTTTAAGTGAACTAAAGCGGTGAACTACGATAATTGTATTTGATACGGTCGATGAACTCGATAAGATGATGATGCATGTTTTAGTTATGGCGATTTAGCGATGCATGTGACATATAAATAAAATGCAAAACATAAAAATAAATCCTAGTATGGCCTTCCTAAAAATAGAAAACTATTTAACTATTACATATTCGGAAACCAACTCCATTGGTCCCTTGAACTTCGGTTGTGGCACGCATCTCGAGGTAACACCGTCTTTATGTATCGCCATCTTGAAGAAATCCGTCTTTGGGAACTCCGAGATAAATTAAATTACATAGCAAATTACATAATTTCCTATTATACATTTGTAACTAAAATAAAATAAATTTATTAAATTACAAAACGGTGATACGAGATCACAATAAAATTACAACCGAATCGATATTCCCATACATTTCGGGAAATACCAATTAAAATCTAAGGCCATACTACGTAAAAATTACATAATTCAAAAATTACATAAATTAAATTATGACAATCATAAAGAAAATGCAGCATTATAATATGTATGAACAAGCCCAATTTTATGCTAAATCGCCTTTAAATAGCCAATATCGTATATTACTCGGTTTTTACGGATTTGCGTGATCTCAACATTTTATAATCACAAAATTACATAAATTCATATTTATGCATAAGTTAATTACCCTAACCTCTTAGGACTCAAAATTTAGTCTTCACTAATTATTTGACCATAATTAACCCATATTTCTAAAAATTGTTCATTAATGGACCAAAAATTATAGAAATAAACTATAAACTTCAAATAAATCACAAAATTTCAAATAAATTCAAAATTTGAAATTTAAACTCATGAACATTCTGGAAAAATACCATGACACTCATAATTTTCAAAAGCTTAGGTTAAAAATTTCGAAATTTATTCGGAAAAACAATGTTGCGGTTTATCGGTTTTAACTAAATAATCATAAAAACATGTGAAAAATTATATTCATTAACTTTTCAATTTTAGATCTGAAAAAGATAATAAAATGCAACATATAATGTTTTTCTTTAGTCATAGAGTATGTTTTATTAATATTTCACTAATAAAGTCACTATTCATGCTATTTTTCTTCAAAAATCCATAAATCATGCAAAACGACTTCAATATAGCCTATTATTTTACACACATCTTGTAAAATTTCATGTGACAACATACTAAATTTCTATGACCAGATTCGAAATTTATCTCATATTAACCTATTTTTCACCTAAATCCGAATTTAATAATGAAAAATCCATTTTTCGTGCATAATAAGTCCAAAAATTATGAAAAATTACAGGTTATCTCAAAATAATATATGTGATAACATATCCCAAAATCACTGGAAAATTTGAAGTTTAGGTATATTTAGTTCGAAAATGACATTTTTATTCATAAAATCATATTTTAATGCCATTATTGTATAATATGAACAATAAAAATCCATAAAATAACCAAAATATCCTAAAAATATTTTAGGACCAGAAATTTTAACATGCATAAATTAATTTCGTGATATCTCATAATAACACAAATTATACAAGTTTTATATGTTATTCTTATAACTCGGAAAAACTTTTAACCGATTTGCATGCAAACAACCATGGCTCTTGATACCGATTGAAGGAAAAGTAGATCTATATACTTAACATATTCATATATGTTTTAATTTAATTTGTCATAAAATTAATAAATGATCTTATGCATGCAAAAAAATAAACAAGATAAAGAAGAAACATTCATCCTTACAATGGATTTTCGGTTTATAGGGCACAAGAGAGATCACCATTCTCTCTTGTTCTTGTGCTTTCCTTAGTAGAAGAACTAAGATCCAAGTATAGGATCTCTCCCAAAGCTTTATACCCAAAGCACACTCTTAATCAAAATTAATATTATAAATACTAGTACAATATTAATCTTGTAGAAAAATTGACCCAAAAATATTATAGGACACTTAATATTTTCGGTTTTGAGAGGAGGAAGAAGGAAACTTTTTATCTCTCTAGAATTCTTATTTTTAGATGAGTAAAGTATGAATGATACACTACTAACATTTTGGTGTATTATTAGGTAAATAAGATGAAAAACCAAAATGGTTTTTCATCTAAAAAAGCGGGTGGAGGGGGGGGGGGGATTAAGGGAGCCAATGCATGCTTTAGTTGTTCTTTACAATAAGCATTAGGTTTGCATGGCTAGTAACTAGGGTAATCATCATGTTTACCATTCAAATAATAAACACAATATTATGCTTAATCCTCCCTTAATTTCGGTACATTTGAGTAAAATGGGATCCATTTTATTTTTGTCAATTTGTCAATATATCACATGTCATATGTCTCATAAAATTGTTATGTATTTTTAACATATTAAAAATCAACGTATTAATAAAAATACGTCATATACAAAAATCGACTTAGTAATTCATAATTACTTGTACCAAAATATTTTGCCAATTATAAATCACAACAATTTGTATTTATAATAATTCATTCAAATTTAATTGTTTCCTTAAACAATAATTTCATTTGAGTAATGATACAATTCGATTACTCAGACCGTATCTCATTTTAATCAATTTCAATGAGATACGTAAATATCACTTCCAAAATCGTCCGTCAATTTTAATTAAATTAATTGACTCGTAACGTTATACGATCAATTAATTGATCAATTAAGAGTGTTGCCCTATAGGTATGACCTAGGGGATCAACTGATCACCACCGTCGCACTACAAGATAATGTCAAACTCTAGTCGACCCAATCATTACCGATATGTGTGGACCAGTTGACAGTAAAAATATTACTTCCCAATTGTATTCTTTATAATGAGACTTAAACATGTGATCATCATGATCAACAGTCGTGATCGCATTATTGTCGGAGGACACATTTTCCAACAGACTCGATTTATGATGTGGCGGTGTTGACCGAACCTTTGACATGCGTCCAATGTAATGGTGTGACGCCATTGTACGGGTCTCGTGGCAAGACAACTCATAAGTAAAGACCCATAAGTACGTTTGCTTCGACTCGATAGACACGAGGCGGAATTGGAATGGTGGACTGAAGTTTTCGAAAATAGAATTTTTCAAAATGATTCATTTGTTGCTTTAATGGACGGCTTCCGAAGATAGAGATCCCCGCAAGTCGGTCAGTTGAAAGGGTTGTCTTATTTTATTTGCAAAAGACGATTTGAGTTTGAGTCGGCTCGGAAAATAGTGTATTGTCTCCCAAGACGGTTTTTGAAATTCAAAATTGTATGTTTTGAAAATCGAGTTTGAAATGTTTGAAGAGGTCTCGGGGACGGTGTATGGTCCTCGGGATCTCGAAAGTGTCTCGAGAAAAGGGTGTGCGCTTTTCTTGGGTTTTGAAAGAGCCATTGTCGGCGCGAAACGGGTTAAAATCCGTGTCTAGACGCGACGATTATAACGGCATGAAAATGTGATTTGAAATGGTTGTAGAAAACCGAGTTTGAAAATTGTTATTACGACGGCCTAAAAAGGCGTGCTGAAATGGTTATAAAAACCGAGTTTGAAAATTGTCATTACGACGGCCTAGAAAGGCGTGTTGAAATGGTTATAAAAACCGGGTTTGAAAATCGTCATTACGACGGCCTGGAAAGGCGTGTTGAAATGGTTATAAAAATCGGGTTTGAAAATCATCATTACGACGGCCTAGAAAAGCGTGTTGAAATGGTTATAAAAACCGGGTTTGAAAATCGTCATTACGACGGCCTAGAAAGGCGTGCAACGGTCGGCGAAAGACCGAGTTTTGAAACGGCCATTATAACGGCGCAAAAAGGTGATTTTGAAAGTATGAAAATGACATGGAAGGACTTATGATCAAGTAGCACATAAGCAGTCACAATTCATTATATTATGCATTATGCTCACACGGGTTTTGGCTTAAAAGGGTGGGTTACACACCAAGAAATCAAACCCCGATTTGCGAGAGGGATACCAATCCAAACAAAATGTGTAAGAAGGGTGCCCTAGACTCGTGCTCGAAAGTGATGAAAGCTCTTTGACGAAACAGAAACGTGTAACGTCAATGGTATGCTTGACTCAATCGGGATTCGAAACGCGGGGATGAGAAAACTCACGCTGACGAGACGAGCCAATTTGTCGAAAAGGGTTAGGTTGTGGGCCAGGACAAGGAAGCCAACCGTGACCGTATTATCAATTAATGCATTCCAACCAAGACCTCGTTCGAGTCTCACCATCTAGGGATCACAAAGACGTAAGTGTCCTAGTTTTCCCCAGCAGAGTCGCCAAT
Source organism: Silene latifolia (assembly GCF_048544455.1). NCBI lineage: Eukaryota > Viridiplantae > Streptophyta > Magnoliopsida > Caryophyllales > Caryophyllaceae > Silene > Silene latifolia. Next base: position 238,033,512 of record NC_133538.1, read on the forward strand.
CTGTGGACATAGCCACCTACACGCCAAGCCAATCTGTGGACGTATAGTGGTCTTTTGAAAGCCACGCTCGGCGGCGTAAAAATGCTTTCGACCGGATCATTTTAGATCGGTCGGTTTTGTCTCAGTAAGGGTCTCGAAACGATTAGAGATGTTCAGAGTCGCCACCAAGCATTTGTGGGATGCTTGGAACCCGTTCGAAATCCACTTTATACCTCGGTCAAATCGAAGCACAAAGCAACGTTTGACATAGGTACTAAAGATAAGGAAATCGTCCCTCTTTAGCATCCTATCCCTAGAATGACTCTCGTACGCCCTGGATAAGGTCGTCCACTATCCAAAGTTTCTGAGTAAGAGGTGAATGTACGTATTGGGAAGCCCTTTAATCAGACACCCAATCCCGCCCGCGGTAGCGGCCTCTATTAATCGATCTTGGTTGGTTGAATGAAAAAGTTGATAAAACGGTTTAAATACGTGAATGCGCATCCAATAATTTAAACCTAACATGTGAGAGATTTCTAAGTCGGTTGATTTAATCCAAGTATCAAGTATAAGATGTCGAGTTGGATTAATGGTCGATTTGCATGCAAGACGGAAATTAAACATCAATTTGCCGTATTAGGTTTATGGTGCATAACGTGATCCATTTAATAAGGCATTTTGCGAATATGATTTTGAACGAGTAAATAGTCATCTGATCCCTCCTATATCCGGGCTAACCGGAGTCGGGATCGTCCTAGACTAATGCTGGAAGGGAACATGCCCTGTACCAGACGGCTATATGAGGCGCGAGCCAGCCGGCGGTATACCCTCATTTTGAAAATGAGGAATGAAGAGCCTGTTTAGGCGCGAGTCAACCATCGGTTGTATGCCGTGTTTTGACTATTCGAACAACGTTATAAAACGTATAAAAAATGGGTATTTGAACCCGGTTTGATTTGAAAGGGTCGTTTAGACCGCATTTGTTGATTTGAAGAACTAGACTCGAATAATCATCATGATTTTGATAATATTCGGTGTCGGGTTCGATTTGACAAACTTGACATGAATAGTTTTAAAAATAATTATGAACCAATTGTTTTAAGTTCATTTGAATGTAATTAGTCGATACTCATCATCGTACCCGGGCTAAAATCCGGCATGGTATGTAGAACCAAGGATGACTTTGTGTTGGTGACTAATATATTTATTTTGGAAATGTAAAGAAATGAAATAAAGGGTTTTAAAATACCTTTTAAATGTTATTAACCAAATATTATCCCCGAAACACGGATTTAACCGTCATGGTATGAGGAACCAAGGGTGAAAAATGTTTTATGGTTAAAACAAATAAAATGAAACAAAAAGGGTTCGAACATATTTGATATGGTAAAAACCGATTACAAATATGAAAATGAATTAAAGGGAAATGACGAGAACAAACACGTTTGATCTCTGACCTGGACACCCCATTTAGGCGCGGGCAAGCCGGCGAACCAAGGGGCTTATGTCTCAGGCCAAAAATCAGTTTTGGCTGGTTTATTCCATGTTCTGGTTCATGTTATGCACGTTTCAGCATGTTATAGTCATGAAACAAATGAAAACATAATAAAAGAGGATTTTTACACCCTCATACTTACATGTTTGGTTATGGCGAGTGACCGACGTAAGTGTAACAACTCGTTTGGTCGAAAAAGACTCGGTTTAAAACCGTTTTGGTAAGTAAAAAGAGTGTTTTAATATTAGTGACGGGGTAGTGGTCGAAGTGGTCGGTCAAGTTATTTAATGCACGATGACGGTACCAAACAATCTGTAAGGCTTGTATTTACGATCGGTAGGTCGTAAACACGCGTCGGATTGTGACTTAAGAAGTCGAGTCGAGAATTTTAAGGGAGAAAAGAGGGGGCGGACACTCGCGTAAGTCTCAAATGGGGGGCATTTGAGGGGTATTTATAGGGAAATGAGTGGTTGTGTGAGTTTTGAGCGACGTGGCCACTTGGGCTGCTCAAAGAGGCGCGAGCCACGTCGCGGTTCTTCGAGTTGTCTTGTCATTTTCACAACAAATGCAATCATTATTTGTTCTATCCTAGGTTTTGTAGTCATATGTTTGTACTTGACCAAACATAAATCCGGGAAAAAAGGTAGAAGGTTTGAAATGTTTGTTTTTTGTGGTTGACTCAGTTTGACTCGTTGTTGGAGTCAGGATTTGAATTTTTGAGTCGGTTTTTGGTCCGGTGTCGGTTTTGACTCTAGTTAGTGTCATTGCGACCCCGTCGTCGTGCATTAAACACTCTAGGTATTTTTAAAATGTTTTGAAATGTTATATTTTCAAAATCGTTTAAAGTTTTCCGACGTAAAGTTGTACACAAACAGTCGATCAAACGCCGCGATTCTAAAACATGTTATAGTCCGATAATCATCGGGTGTTTGTTGGAGTCTCAGCAGATACTGGGTATCTACAACTACATAAGGGTCATCTAGTCATTCTAACTCACACAAGTCCACATATAACCCTATTCACATGTTCCTATACGCACATGTGAGAATATAGACATATGCACAAGATATAACACACGTATGATGATACTTAACACGTATACTTACTATTATACATCCCACATATCTTTCTCAAAATCCTACCATTGTTGAGTATATTATCATGTAGGACATCACCAAAAATACCAAATTCCACAACATCTAGCAAGAAGTATGCAACAATCAAATGCACCAAACATGTCCCATTACCCACGCGTAGTGACCGACTCAAGTTAAGAGGGCGAGTACTCAACCTTGAGACGTCTCCCAAGCTTGTCACAAACCCTCTAAAACTCAAACCGGGTTCATTTTGATTGACTCATCCTAGTTCATTGGTTAGGCTCCAAAACCGTCGCTGTGATACCACTTTGTAACACCCCCATAAGTCGGGGCCCTTCCTCTAGGCAATCCCCATCATATGGAGGTGTCACAAGTCTTGGTTTCCCAAGAGTGTAGTGCGAACAACAAGTAAAAAAGTAATTTAGATAACATAAATAGTTAAGTTGTAGAGTTAAGTGATCACAAGTAAGGGATATGAAAATCATCCCATTAATACAACCAAATCGAATGGAGTCTAAATTTCAAAAACTAGATAGGAACAAATAACGACAACGAGGTAGACCGCTCCCAAGCCCGCTACTCAACACATGCACCTGTCGACACTGCTCCCCATATGGGTGGAAATCACCATATGGTTCATCACAAACATTCAAACCCGAGTGTTAGCCAATGATATGGATGTTCAATAATAAACAAGAGATGCAACTAACTTACTACTTTAATGAGGAATGTAGACATGACAAGCATCCACCAAACTCATCTCCTCCAACCGTGACCGCGACACGCCCACGACGTCATCGAAACCACTAAGGTACTCGGAATACGTCCATGATACCGGGCTCAAGTGCGACTCGAGTCCCCTGCCAGACAACATGCCTCACTGCATGAGTCCCTCCATAACCCAAGTACTAATGTGCATATTCCCTTGGACTGGGAAGCTCCAAGGGAGACTTGAGCGGAAGGCGGTTTCCCAACCGCCTTCCGTCTCCATTTGACACGGCTGTCCTAACCCTATCAAAAATAAACCAACTGGCTCAAACTAATATAATAGAGGTAAGTCGGGTATCGTACTCCACAGGGAGGCTATTATATCTACTTGTTATTCTAGTCCGTCACGGTAACAAATTGGGGTGTTTAAATTGTTTTAACTAAACTACTAAACTGAGAATAAGGCAGAGAGAAAGACAACAATAAAATTAACAAGAATGAAAGGATGTGATCAAATATAGAGAGAAATGCTAGGATGTCGGTTCACCATGATAATTAGCCAATTCAGCCATAATGAGATCAGTCGGTCAAATGTGAGAAGGGTAAAGGAAAGGTCCTCTCGGTCCGCTATCCGCCCTAAAATACTACTAACTTAGCTTTAACCCTCATTAGTGTAGTCTATTTCCATAATAGGTCTATTCATTCCAATATTTTGATCTAGGTCTGAATTTAAGCGGATTAACTAGTTTAGAAGCGTGCACTCAACTAAACGATTACAATGAAATTGCTATAAATCAATTCTCACGATCAAAACCGTCTAATCTAATTATAACATTATTGTTTCACTACCATGGCTCCCCTAATCCTAGCAATAAAAGAATTAGCTACGCATGCTCATAATGAAATTAGCAATAATTGATGAAATAATAGAAGACATGATATAGAGATGAATAAAAAGGAATTGCATAAATTAATTAACAACACTAATAAATCAGAAATTATAGGGAAGAAATAAAGTATGCAAAACAAGAATTAAATTGAATAGATAGAGTAAGAAGGATTACAAAGTCTAAGATCCGGCAAAAGAACGAAATACGCCGAACCAGGGAAGAAAACTGTCTGCTAACTGAATGCTTAAGATTAATTCTAAGATTAAGAGATTAAAAGATGAATAAAAGATAATCTAACCTAATGACGTATTTCATTTATATAGGAAATATATTTATTAAACATAACTTAATACTATAAATAAGTTCATGCGAAATAAAATATCGCGTTCAGCTAGAATTCCTCTCGATCGAGCGACTTGAAACTCCTTGATCGAACAAATCCTCAGCAGAACCTGTCGATCGAGTACTTAACATACTCGATTGAGGAACCTCAAAGTACCACCTCTCGATTGAGAACAGCAGGGTCTTGATCGGGCATTGTTCACCACCCATATTTACTCGATCGAACAACTTGGCTATCAAAAGCCTTTGATCGAGTTAGCACCACTGAAATCAGCATCTGAAACGCAGATTTGGCATGCAAAACATCTTCACGCTTCCCGAGGCAAAGGTAATCTTGCTCAAATTCTTCCATCTCCGTAAATGCGAGCTAAGGGACAGTAAAAGCATGATTCTGTCTTCTTTCAGGTCCATTCCTGCAAATAAAGCAATCCAAACCAAAGTAGACTATCCGGGGGACATTTGTAGCATAATACTACGAGAATCGCATAGAAATACGTGGAATAAAGGCTTAAAAAGACAATATAAAATGCACGTATCAAACCTCTCCAAACCAAACCCTTGCTTGTCCTCAAGCAAACTATACGAAAACTAATGGAACGGAAAAAGAAAGCTCAGAGCTAGCTACTTATTGTCCACTTAAACCGATTTAATGCAAATAAACTGACACTTATAGCAAAACTTGTCAAATGCAACGAGTTGTATGATGTTCATAATAGAGCTGAACTGTCGACCTTGGAAGACCTTTGAAAATGGACTCTCACGGGTCACTCTCTTCTCTCGTGAAGCAAAGGGTAAGCATATGAATGTAAGAGAGAAAGAAATATAGTCGCTCACCTAAACTACGACCCACATAAACATGCATGCAACTAATATGATAGACAATTCTAGCTACCGTACACATATATTCCAACCAAACAAGGTCCCGTCACAGCCGAGGGCTTACAAAAATATGGGAAAGTGAGGCAATGGGTAAGAAGGGCAAAATATTTTTGGAAATGTGAGGTAATGAGCCAAGCTAGTGACCTAACAAAACCAAGTAAAACAACATCCTCTTCTAAACCATCTTAAAACTGAACAAAATGCCCTTGAATCGGCATAGCAGCTCACTCAACCAAATACATACTCCTCATAAGATAAAAATAATGCATAGGAGAAAAACTGTTCTTATTCAATCTCTTTTTTCAATTTTCTTTTTCTTTTTCCTTCACGGTTTTTTTCTTTGACTTTTTTTTTCGAATTCTTTCATTTTTTATTTTCAATTTCATCTTTTTTCATCATTTCATCCTCCTTCTTCTTCATAAATTACCAACTCCCGTCTATACAAAACAAACCAAACTCGGCACAATAAATTATATACCGCAAAACAATCACTAAACTAGCTTGACAAGGCAGGCTAAATTTGGATGTAGTTAAGGGTCAAAAGGCAAATTTGGCTAAATGTGTAGTTTAATGGGTAAAAATGAAAGAAAAGGGAATGTAAGCATCTCCCTGCATGTGACACCAACCACTAACCCGAATGTATGTAGACAAAAATCAATTGAATTTCATATACATGCAAATTTGTTAGGTTCATGTACCCCTATTAGACGTATCTAATCATTTTATAAATTACCCATAATTTATATACTAGTGGATCTAGTTGCATGCATAACTAAATGAACAAAAATAAGGAGAAAAACACATTTCTTATATTGTATATGGTTCGAATTTTTGGGCACAAGTAAGGTCTCCTACCTTCACTTATGGATGATTCTCCAACCTCAAGTGTAGAGATACTCCTTAAAAATTGCACCCAAGACAAAACCCTTAAAGCTTATATACTAATTAACTAGATTAATATATAAGATATCCTTGATAATTCTAATTATATTTATATTACTACACTAGTAATATTATGCTGTAATATTAGAATTTGATGAACAATTTTAAGAGATTCTAAAACTATTTTAGAGAAGGATGTAGTGAGAAGATTAATAAGAATGATAACAAAAAATGCATAAGGAGAAAAATAGAGAACAAGCTTCTCTATGTACTAAGGGGAGCTGGTTTTTGGGGGCTTGGAAGGCCAATGCATGGCCATCTCCTTTTTCTTTTTTTCTTCTCTAAAAATATAGGCATGTAAGGCTATATTTCTAGGTGATGATTATGTTTTATTTTAACCATTAAAATAAAACCCCCACTAACCTAAAATCCTCTATTATTTTGGTCCATACATAAAATGGACATCCATTTTATGTTTGTGATTTTGTCAAATGTCATTTGTTAGGTCATGTGTCACACACCATGCCCATATCTATTTTTAATTCACATTTATCCAAATAAATATCATTTCACAATAAATTAATTACATATGACATATTAGCTAGTATTTCTTGATCACATAGATAAAATGGGTCATATAATTATAATTCACAATATTTTATAATTATAGTTAATCAATCATTCTTAATTTAATTGTTTCACAAATAATAAGGAATTTTAGTAATGAAATCTTTTAATCACTAAAATAAATCTTATTTAATCAAATTACAATAAGATACAAATATTCTTACTCACAAATTAATTGTTCAAATTTAAGGAATTGATTAACTTGTATCGACATACAATTTATCAACTTATCTATTAAGGGAATTGTCCTATAGGTTTGACCTTAAGGGATCAACTGATCACCACCGTCAAACGACAGTAATGTCAAACTCTAGTTAGCCAATCATTAATGATTAATGTTGATCAGTTGACTATATAATGAATCATCCCTTACGTATTCTTATTATGAAATTTAATTATGATGTTTAATCATGTGATCGCACTATTGTTGAGGACACATACTCCAACAAAATTAATGATACATGCTATGCAAGGAGTAACTACTCACAATCCTACTTGAACTGGTCTTAAATGACACCAGTTTATACGACTCTAAAACTTAGAAATTATAAGTAGTTTGCAAAAATTTCAGGTCAAGTCTATTTGTTCAGCTAAATTTTAACATTAACTCGTGGATATGCAATAAGACAAGCTAAAAAGATATCAGTTTATCGCAAGGCTTAAGCAAAAATGACTAAAAGTAGTGCAATTTCATCATTGAAATCCACCGTTCCGACTCAACCTATATGCCAAAGTAAACATGAAAATTTTTTGATTTTCTTATTTTTTTTTTTTTTTGTATTTTTTTTGAAAATAAAATACAATGCAATAAACGTGAATGCAAAAAAAAATGCAAATGCAGACTCAAAGGATGCATTACCCTCCCCAAACCAAAATGGACAATGCCTTCATTGTCCTCCAGCATACACCAGCAGAATAAATGGGGACGGGAAAAATACAACCAATATGGAAAACAGAATAAATAAATATGAAAGGAGATGAAAAAGTATAAAACGCAAGAAATACTTACAAAATAAACTTCCCCAAACCAGCCAACAAACTGGGGAAGTGAGTAGTCCAGCAGCTACTCGTCAACCCCCTCGTAGGTTGGGTCCTCCTCCTCTAACGACCTCTCGCAGCAAGCTCAGCTTTGTACCTCTCCTCCCTCTAAACAGTGTCCTCCTCGCTCGCAGGCTGTGGGTAACCCTTCGCCGCGTAACGGTAGAAAGAAGGGTGTGGCGAGTCAGCTGGGACAGGACATCCTCTCATCATATGGTACTCGTAAAGAGGTAATAAGGCAAGTGCTTGATCCCGCTCCATACAAGGCACTATACTGCGGAAACTCAGGTAAAGTCTCTGTGGAAGTGTCAATCTCACGTTGGGCAGTAGCCCGTAGAGAAGCAGCGCGAGACCCCGTACTCTCCCAGAATGGGAACCGGTAGCAGCAGCAGAAACATTAACAGCCGCGGAAGTAGTAATAACGGCAGCATGCACAAGGGTAGTGGTAGTGACCGATGCGAGTGTCGACGCAGCAGCAGGGGTCGACATAGGAGAAAGAACATTAACGGCAGCAGTAGCCGCGGTGGTGACGGTTGTGACAGCAGGGACCACCGTCTCTGAAATAGGCGGTGTAGTAGCAGAAGTAGAAGCAGAGCTCGTCAAAATACTACTATCAATCCTTTAATCAAGAGTAAGTTCGAAAATCAACATATAATAAACACCATCGAATTTATCCCCAAACCAATTTATAGAACCTTAATTTGCACAAAATTAGGGTAAAACCGCAATTAAACATTGAATAGAAGGGGAAGGAACTTACTTGAATTGATTACCCAATAAGAAATGCAATTAAAATCAATGAAAACTTCAAATTAATCGAAATTAATTGATTTTTCGAAACCCTAATTCTTCAAATAGCTCCAAAATTGTCGACAATCAATGAAGAAAATAAAGGGGAATGATTTAATTGACTATAATGAAAGTATTTGGGTAATTTCGGGAAGAATTTGAAGAACTTAGGTTGGGGATCTGGGGATGTCGAAGAAATTGGGGAAAATTAAAACAAAACAAATGAAGGTAAGTGAAGAACAAAGACTCCCTCGTGTGCTTTAGTCGCTTTAATCACTCGATCGAGTTGTTTGAAACTGCTCGATCGAGCATATTTTGCCTTCAATTGTTCGATCGAGAACTTTGAAAGTACTCGATTGAAAGCTTTACCCTGTGCATTGAATTCCACTCGATTGAGAACTCTTGGTTGTTCGATCGAGAACTTTTACTCTTCAATTTTGCTCGATTGAGTACAGGACAACTCCATCGAGAACCCCTAAATTTTGACCTTTCAATCGAGAACTGTGAATCACTCGATCGAGGACTTCCTTTTGTCATTATGCTCGATCGAGCATATAAAGTTTTCGATCGAGGAAATTCTTCTGGGCACGCTTTCCAATGGTCAAGAATCTCCCAAAACCTGCATAAAACACAAAAATACTTCCCGCAAAAATACCAAATCCACAGTACATAGTCTATATTCTATCTAAAGCTAATTAAATCTAACTAATCTAATGCTATTGTCTAAATGCAATAAAAAGTCTAACAAATTCAAATTACAAATTGTTTTTATAAACGGGATGGCGTCCCGTTTTATCTTCCGAAACACTTGAACAACCCAAAAGAGGGCTTTTGACTGGAGGAGCTCCCTTCAGCATCGCGGACCGTCCTTTTTGGCTTCCATGAACTTGAATTGATCGAAGGAGAGTAGTCCGCATCCACATATGCCTTTACTCTCGTCTTTACTTTCTCCTGCTTCTTCCTTTCACGGCCTCTGTCTTTTGCATCATCTCTATCATTGAGCTCAAATTCCACTGTACTCTTATCACCGGGATCTCCAATGTCCAATCCGCCTAAGCCTGTAACAACAGAAATGACAGAATGATCCTCCATATTTCTCCCAATCTGGGGCGGAGGTGTTAATATCGCAGCACATGACTCAACATTATCAATAGGAGGTTCCGTGTCAGGGTCTGTAGAGGGTAGTGCATTGTAGGGCTGGACTTGCATAGGAGCCCTGCGAACGCTAGACTGATAGAAAGTCAACTCCTCATCACCTACCAAGAAAGTCAAAGCCTTCCACTACAAGAAAACACGTCAAAGGCGACAGACATACTACAGTCGCCAAATTGGCGACAGAGAAAAAAAAACGGGCGACCACTATCCGTCGCCAATTTGGCGACTATACCTTTTTATCCAAAAATCCGATGAAATCCACGGGCGACGCAATATTATCCAAATTGGCGACCGAAATCAGTCGCCAATTTGGCGACCATTACCCGTCGCCATTTTGGCGACCAAAAACGGTCGCCAATAGCCTGTTATTTTTTTTTTTGACAGATTCTTCTCACCCCGTCCCTCATTCATTCTATCTATCAACAAAACAAAAAAAAAATCGCCAAGAGTTCCGACGCCACCACCAACTACAACGACCACCGGACGCCACCACTCGCCGCCGCCATCCGCACACTACATCCCTACCGACCCTTTGTTTATAATAAAGGTTTGTTTTCGACTCAAATCGATTTAATTACTTCAATCCTTCATATGTTGTTTAAGTTGTGATCCTTATTTAGTATCTAGTTGTAATTTATACATTAGTGATGCTTATTATTGTATGTAGTTGTAATTTAATTAGCATTTTTGTTAATTAATTTGAGTTAGGGTTAGAAATTGGGGTTTTTGTTAAATTAGTAATGTGATTTGATTAGGGGATTGTATAAGGTAGTATAGTTTTATGAAGGTAGAAATTTGGGTTTTTGTTAAATTAGTAATGTGATTTGATTAGTGATGCTTAGTTTTAGTAATATTGAAGTAGTATTGTTGAAGGTAGTATAGTTTTATGAAGGTAGTATAATGTTAGGATTGTATAAATTTGCCTTATAATTAACCAAATTAAGTTAGAATGATTTAATTAGCATTTTTGTTAATTAATTTGAGTTAGGGTTAGAAATTAGCATTTTTGACAACTTGTATAATTAACCAAATTAATTAAGTTAGAATAATTTAATTAGCATTTTTGTTAATTAATTAGCATTTTTCTTGAATAGAATGAGCATGATGTATAAATTTGCTAAATTAGTAATGTCATTTGATTAGGGGATTGTATAAATTTGCCTTATAATTTTGACAACTTGTTTAATATATAATGACCTAGTACCCGTTCAAGAATTACTCATTAGGAGCAATTCTTGAATAGTCCCCATTTTGGGACTGTCTTTGTACGTTTCAAGTCACTTAGGTAGTAAACACATAGTTGTGATTTTATTAATGAGAAAAGAATTTGGTTGCAAATTTCTCCAATGTTCTCACGAATACATATGTGGAATATGTATCTTTTCCACATTGTGTATTTGGAGAACTAAGGGAATTCTTTGCCGAATTTTTTCTCATTAATAATTCACAAATGTGTGTTTGCTAGTGACTTGAAACGTACATTGATGGGTTTAGGTTGGAGTGATAAGGACCCAATTGAAATCTTGAAATTAGCATAAAATGGAGGATGAGATAACCATTGCTTTTTTTGTTGAAATTAAATATTATTATTTAAAATGGTTAGTTTGCTATATATTGCTTATAGATTAAAATGAAGAGATCGAACGTAGCATTTGGATGTACGAAGAAAGAGTAGATAAGAAGAAACGTCCTATCGCTAGATTTGTAAAGGGAGTTCGTGGATTTATTGAATTTGCTAGATGTCAAGATTCATATGATTTGGAACAACATAAACTTAGGTGTCCTTGTACTAAATGTAAAAACTTAAAATATTTATTTGACATTGAAGTAGAAGAGCATCTTGTTACAAATGGTTTTTTTCCAAACTACTACAATTGGATCTCCCATGGAGAAAAATATTATCCCGAAGAGCCTCAAATCCAACAAAATGAGAACCCGTATAGAGAAATGGTACTTGATGCCTTTCGGTCTAATGATTTCATTAATGACGACCGTGTACCAATGATTGATGAAGAACAACCAAACCCAAGAGCAAAAGCCTTTTTTGACATGCTAAGTGCTTCTGAAAAAACCTTATATGAGGGGAGTAGAATGACATTGTTACAAGTTGCATCCAGGATAGTTTCTTTAAAATGTGAGTATAATATGCCATTTAAAGCCGTTGATAGTATTGCTACGTTGGTTGAGGATGTTATACCCGATAATAATGTTATGACCAGAAATTTCTATAATACCAAGAAAGTGGTCAAAGGTCTTCAACTTCCACATGAAAAGATTGATGCATGTCCTAAAGGATGTATGCTTTTTGGAAAGATGATGCTTTGCTTGACAAATGTAAGAAATGTCAAAGGGATAGATATGAGACAAGTGAAGGAAATATTGTTTTGAAGGGGAAGAAGGGTAATAAAAGGAGTGGAAAGAGAAAGAAACCAATATCAGAAAACACATTAATTTATTTTCCATTAGCTCCTAGACTTCAAAGAATGTATGCCACGAAAAATCTTGCCAACCAAATGAGATGGCACAAAGAAAATCCTCGTACACCTGGAAAGATGTGTCATCCGAGTGACGGGGAGGAGTGGAAGCGTTTTGATAGGTTATATCCCGATTTTGCCGAGGAACCTCGCAATGTGAGACTTGGCTTGTGTACGGATGGGTTTGACCCTTTTGGTCAGTTTGGTAGAAACTACTCGTGTTGGCCCGTAATGACCACGCCGTACAACTTACCTCCTTGGCTTTGTCTGAAAAGACAATTTATTTTCCTCTCTTTACTTATTCCGGTCGATAACCCAAAAAACCATCTGGATGTTTATTTACAACCGTTGGTGGAGGAACTGAAGTATTTGTGGGAAGTTGGTGTAGAAACATTTGATGTGTCGAAGAAGCAAAATTTCCAACTAAGAGCTTCATTGTTATGGACTATAAATGATTTTCCCGCATATGGTATGCTATCGGGATGGGCAACATTGGGCGAAAGGTATGTCCTTATTGCATGGATAGGAGTAAAGCATTTTATCTTCCTAATTCCAAAAAAATTAGTTGGTTTGATTGTCATAGATGTTTCTTACCGGATGGACATATTCATAGAGAGAACAAGAAATCTTTCTTAAAAGGTAAGGAGGTGCGTGACAATGCTCGGTTCGACTCAAGGGGATGAGATATGGGAGGGTACATGTACGTGATTTGCCAACAAGCTGTCGATGGGACTGAAGAAGAGTTTAAAGAGTTGAAAAAGAAAAAAATGGTTGGTTTAAAAGAAGTATTTTTGGGAGCTTCCCTCTTTGGAAAACAATGTTGATCGGACACAATTTGGATGTGATGCACATAGAGAAGAACTTCTTTGAGTTACTTATTCATACGATTATGGATGTAAAAGGAAAGACACGTGATGATATTAATTCAAGAATAGAATTGAAGAAATTTTGTGATCGTCCTAAACTTTATATTCGTAAGGATGGGGCTAAACCAAAAGCCATATTTACTCTTGACAAAGCTCAAAGAAAGGTATTGTGCGATTGGATAGGAAACTTGAAGTTTCCCGATGGATATGCATCCGATTTGAGCCGTTGTGTTGATTTGAAGGAACTGAAGTTGAAAGGGTTGAAAAGTCATGATTGTCATGTTTTCATGGAGCGCTTATTACCCGTGGCTTTTAAAAATTTACTCCTGACTACAGTTTGGAATGCGATTCTGAGAAATAAGTCAATTTTTTAGAGATTTATGTTCCTCCACGATATCAGTTGAGGACATGAGTCGTTTAGAAGACCAAATACCAGAAATTTTGTGTAAACTTGAGATGATATTTCCGCCTTCTTTTTTCAATTCGATGGAGCATCTACCTATCCATTTGCCATATGAAGCTAAAGTTGGTGGACCCGTCCAATATAGGTGGATGTATCCTTTCGAAAAGTTTCTTAATCATGTGAAGAAAAAAATTGGTAATAAAGCTCGTGTGGAAGGTTCTATATGCAATGCCTACCTAACGGAAGAGATTGCCAATTTTTGCTCTCTTTATTTTGAAAAACATATTGAGACCAAAGCAAAATACTTGAATATTGATGAAGCGGATGAACTAGACACAAGTATACCCAAGTGTTTCCAAATGCAGGATGAAATAGGGTGTTCATCAGTTGGGGGAACAAGATTTACGGATGACAAGGAGTATAACCGTGCCCACCTTTATGTGCTATCTAATTGTGAGGTTTTGGAGCCATATGAAGCTCAATTTGTGATAGATTTCATTAAAGACCACCCTAATGTGAACAGAGAGGATGTTTGGCATAAGCATGAGGATCAATTTCCAGCCTGGTTTCGGAAGCATGTATGTAAGCTAAATATTCAAGATGATGTGATAAGAAGCTTGGCTTTGGGTCCTTCTCGAAAGGTTGTGACGTGGAATCGATATTCAATTAATGGGTTTAAGTTTCAAACATTTGACTATGGCAAAAGTAAGGCTAAATGCAACTACGGCGTTACTATTTCTTCTCTTGATGGCAATGATTATTATGGCATATTAGAGGATATCTTTGAGTTGTGCTACAATGGCCGGGATAGGAGTTATAAAACCGTCTTATTCAAGATTCAATGGAGGGATAATTCCGTAGCTGGAACGAGAGTCCATGATCGTTACAAACTCGTAGAAGTGAATCATAGTCGAACCTACTCTCAATATGACCCATTTATACTTGCACAACAAGCTCATCAAGTTTATTTTGCATCTCTTCCGAGCACAAGCAATGATAGACAACAAAAGCAATGGTGGGCCGTTTTTAAAACAAAGGCACGATCAGAAGTTGATACATCTTTTTTCCAAGAAGAGGTTGTATCAGAAACAGTTTTGTCCCCAGTTGATCATGATGAAATTATTTATGCAAATGAGATAGAAGCGGAGGAGGAGTTAGAAGAGGAAGAAGAAGAGAATGATAAGGAGAGGGATGGGATAGAAGAGGGGGAAGAAGAAGAAGAAGAGGAGGAGGAAGAGGAAGAAGAAGAAGAAGAAGAAGAAGAAGAAGAAGAAGATGAGGATGAGGATGATGATGATGATGAGTAAAAGAAGGTATTAAAAGTATACATATCAAAATTTGGAAACAATTATTAGCGTTTTATTTTGTCTTTTATACTTGTTTATTAGGTTTTATTTTTTTGTATCTTATAATAATTATCTTGTAATATTTGCTAACACTTTTTATTCAATTGTAGTACACATGGCTCCTGGAGGAAGTAGGCGGCATGGAGGCTATAGTGAGGGAGGTAGTAGTTCAGGAGCGGGAGGAGGCGTTGACCGTTCTACTACGGAGGTGAGTGAGGAGGAGGAGGAGGTTGCTATACCCGACATGCGACAACAGGATGATCCTTGATCCGAATGGTCTTTGGTAATTTTTTATTCATTCTATTTTGTAATTTTTTTATTTAGTAATAAATGACTTTTTTTAGACATATGTTAATTATACATTATTTTTTTTCCTATATAATTATGTTTGATTTCAGGTTTAGAAGTCAAACAGTTGTTCGTGGTGTGACTAATAGCACCCAAGAGAACATGACACACGGCGTTACTTGTTGGAGTAACGCTAGTGATGAAGATAAGGAGATGTGGTTCAACAACTTAGGGTATCTATTTATAAAATATATATTATTAAATATAATTTATTTATTCTTTTTACCTTATTATTAATTTGTTTCTCATCTATGTGTTTACTTTTTGTAGCGTGTGTTCTATTGGCCAACCAACCTTGAGCGCCTAGTTTGGCAAAGGTATAATGACATTGGCAAGAAGAGGCTAAGGGACAACATGTATAAGGTGTCTAAGAGGAAGAAGGCGCCATCTTTCATGAAAGGTATTTAGTTTCTTTTAATACCCGTAATTAGTTAAAATTCATTACATATTTTGAAAATATATTAATTAATAATTGTTATTTTATTGATTACGGGTTCGTCATATGAGGAATATACCAAGTATTAGGAGCAGTCCTGAGTTCAAGGAAGCATCGGCCGGAACAAGATCAACAGGAAAGGAGGAGATAAGGATGCGGAAGTTGAGCCTACTCATTATGGAGGGTCTCAATCTTTTCATGATCGTGTGGTGTTAGATGTAAGTTATTTGTCTTAGCTTTTAATTTAATAGTCTTCTAATTTAATTAGTCTCATTAATTATCATGTTTGAGTAACAATTTCCTTGTTTTTTTTCCGGAAGACCAAGAAGAATAAGGGTAAGGTACCCACGATTGTTGATCTCTTTGTTGACACTCACGCAAAGAAGACAAGCAAGGGCAAGTTGATCTTCGCGAAGGAAAAAGATCAACAGTTATATGTAAGTGTCAAAAAATAAAAATTTCTTAGCTTTTTAAAGTATATGTTTTATCAATTTTTAGATAAGTAACCTCTAACCATTAATGTTTTATCAATTTTTAGGAACAATTCCTTGTCCGTAGGAAGAACAACCCGGAAATTGATGACAATGAGCTATGGTTTGATCTTGTTGAGGGGTTCCAAAGAGGAGATGTGTATGGAGTCGGGTCGGCAAAGGAGATTTTCTACCCTCCTACAAGAAGAAGAGGGTCAATTTCCTCCCAACAACAACCTTATACCCCAAGTGTCGTGAGTGTGCTCCAAGCTCAATTAGCCGCCGTGAGGCGCAGGATGCCGAGAGGGAGAGGCGGGATGCCGAGAGAGATGCTGAAATTCGGAGGATGAAGGAGGAAATGGAACGGATGAACTCCTTCTTCGCCAATTGCAACACTGGGTGGCGCCCGCAACCAAAGGATCCTAGAGATCCTAATCATGGAGGTGGTAGTGGAGCGGGAGCAAGTTTCCCTGTTATGTAGTTTTTTAGAAAACATGTTATTCCCGGATAATGTTAGATGACCAAAACTCGTAGAACTCGTAGAACTCGTAGTTGTGTGTATGGAACATGATTTTCTTTATCAAGTTTGGTTGTGTTGGCTTCCCATGTGTTCTCTGCTGGAAATGTTGGTTTATTTGCAGGTTTTTACGTATTTGGCTAGGTCAAAAACGATTTTTACGCTAAAAAAAATGTAAATTTGGCGACGGATACTGGGCATTTGGCGACGGGAAACCGTCGCTAAGTCTCTGATCATGAATTAATTTTATGGGCATTGGCGACGGGGAACAGTGGTTTTGGCGACCAAAAGCTGTCGCCAAAATGGCGACCAACATCTGTCGCCAAAATGGCGACCAAAATCCGTCGCCTTTTTAAAAAATATGGAGATGACGTGGATTTCAGGAAAGCGACTAATAGCAGTCGCCTTTTTAGCGACTCATGACAGTCGCCAATTTGGCGACGAATTTTGGTCGCCCGATTTAAAAAAACTCAGTCGCCAAAATTGGCACTTAACGCTGTCGCCAAAAGCGACCAAACCCAGCTACGAAGTGCGGGCGACGGGTCTTAGTCGCTTTATTCTTAATGGCGACTGTTCTCAGTCGCCTTATATGGTCGCCAATTACCTTATTTGTTGTAGTGTTCCCCCCGACATCTATTACTGCGCGAGCGGTATATAGAAATGGTCATCCTAAAATGATAGGAGTATATAAGTCCTTGGAGATATCTAAGACTACGAAATCGACGGGAATAAAGAACTTCCCTATCTTAACAGGTATGTCCTCTAAGACACCTAAAGGCCGTGATACAGTGCGGTCAGCCATCTGTACGGTCATATTAGTACAATGGAATTTTGGTAAACCAAGCCTCTTAGCGAGAGACAATGGTAAAACACTCACGCTAGCTCCCTGAAGGAAAAGTAGATCTATATACTCAACATATTCATATATGCTTTAATTTAATTTGTCATAAAATTAACAAGTGATCTTATGCATGCAAACAATATAAAATATAGAGAAGAAACCATCATCTTACATTGTGATTTTCGGATTTATGGGCACAAGTGAGTTCACCTACTCACTTGTTCTTGAGCTCTCCAAATGGAAGAACAAGGATTCAAGTATAGAATCCCTCCCAAAAGCATATACCCAAGGAAGTCTCTTAATAACTAATATTCTTTAGATCTAGTAATAATATTAGTTTTACTATAAAATTGACACAAATAAATTGCATTTTACTCTTGAAAATCTCGGTCAAGAAGGAGTATATGTGAGTTTATTTCTCTAGAATTATCATAAATTGTAGAAAGTTTTTATTGCATTTTCTTACTCTAGAAAATTAGATGGGAAGAATGAATAATAATGTAAAAGAGAAAAGCTCTTCTCTCTTTCTTGTGGGTGGCCGAAAAAAAAAGTATTGGGTAGTATGCCCAATGCCTTTTGTTTTTGCTCTTCTCAAAAGCTTAGGCTTGCAAGCCTAGTAGGTAGTCTTTAATAATTATGTTTTCCACTAATATGAAAACACAATATTAACCCAACACTCCCTCTAATTTCGGCACTTTCATAATAAAATGGATGGTCCATTTTATTTTGTCATTTGTCAATTATGTCACATGTAACATGTTACATGACATGTCACAATGTAATGTATTTTTAACATATTAAAAATCAACATACTCATAAAATATGTCATTTACAAAATTGACTAGTAATTCGTAATTACTCGTGCCAAAATGTTTCCAAATTATAAATTACAACATTCTGTATTTATAATAATTTATTCATTCCGTTTCAATTGTTTCTGTAAACAATGATTTCATCTAAGTAATAAAACAATTCGATTACTTAGACCGTGTCTCATTTAATCATATTTACAATAAGATACGTAAATTATACTCACAAAATCATCCGTCAATTTTAACCAATTTAATTAACTCGTATCGGTATACGATTAATTAAATAATCAATTAAGAGTATTTTCCTATAGGTATGACCTAAGGGGATCAACTGATCACCACCGTCGCACGACAGTAATGTCAAACTCTAGTCAGCCAATCATTACCGATATGTGTGGACCAGTTGACTGTAAAATATTACATCCCACATGTATTCTTAAAATGAGATTTAATAATGATATTTAAATCATGTAATCGCACTATTGTTGAGGACACATTTCCCAACACTCCCAAATCGCATAAAGCATTATCAATTAAATGGGTCCCAACATGACATGGTATAGAGAAACTACCCGGGTCAGACAACTTATGTGGGGTCTTATTTTGAATAAGGGCAGTGCCCGCTTCAGTCAAAGCCACCGTCTCATGGTCATTAATGTGCCTCCTACGCGCTAAAATATCTTTCATAAATTTCATATAGGAGGGTACCTGGTTTAGGAACTCAGCAAATGGTACATTAACATGAACACTTTTCAAAATTTCGGCAACCTTACCGAATTGTTGCTCGATCTTCTTGCTCTGCAATCTTCTCGGAAATGGGACCGTAATTGGGATAGCTAGTCCTTCATTTTTCTCTGCTAAAGAATTGTAACATTGAGCATCAGATTCACTCGATCGAGGAAAAATACCTCTCGATCGAGTGCTTTTCTCAACAACAGTGCTCGATCAAGCACTTTCAGTTACTCGATCGAGATCTCCCTTTTCAACAGTGCTCGATCGAGCACTTCTATCCTCTCGATCGAGAACCATTTCAGCATAATCTCTCGATCGATCACCATAAATTAGTCGATCGGGGACATCTCGTGGTGTCAGCACTTTTTTGTCAAAAGACGATAGTTCATGTATAACAACTTCAACTTCCGGGTCCGAAATTTTAGCATTTGCAGACGGCATCTTGGGTCCCTCATAAGAAAGACCACTCCTCAGATTTATCATATTTACCGTCTCATGTGGTTTCTTGTCAGGTTGGGATGGTAAATGACCCGGTTGCCTTGAAGCTTGATTAGCAGCTAGTTGAGCCATCTGGGATTCAAGTGACTTAATAGAAGCATCTTTCGCTTGGTCACTTTTTTGCAATTGAATTGTCATCGATTGCACCATCGACTTCAGCTTTGCTATATCACTTATGCCACTAGAAGTGGCAGCTTGTTGCGGCGGTGGAAAATAAGGAGCCTTTTGAAAGACTTGTTGTTCATTTTTATGAGGCGGTACATAAAATTGTTGCTGCGGTGGAGGTGTAGGATTCAAAATATTTTGACTAGTCCATCTCAAATTAGGATGAACTCCAGCTTGGTTGTTGTAATAGGAGCCTCCTTGCCTAAATTTTTGAAAGGCATAGACTTGTCCTTCTGAGCTAAGCATTCCACTGCAATATGACCATTTTTGCCATATCTCTCACATGAGACGGTCTCTTGTCTAGACAACAAGTGAACCGTCTACTGATTTCCCGCGGCCTGCAACTCGAACTTATCAAATCTGGCATTCATGGCTTCCTATTGAGCCACAAGTGCGCTATTATCTGTAGAGAACATTCTAGTTCCACTTCTAGGATTCCCATATTCAGCACAATGGGTGGCCTTCTCTTCTATAATTCCCCAGTCCTTATCATCATCAATGTTTTTCTGAAATCGACCATTGGCTACATCATCTAAAATAGCATGGTGATCATCATACAACCCATTATAGAACTGGTTGCACAAAAACCACTGGTTAAACCCGTGATGTGGGACAGATCGAACCAACTTCTTAAACCGACCCCATGCTTCATACAAATTCTCAGTCGGAGTTTGCTTGAAACTTGTAATCTGCCCTCTCAATGCGTTAGTTCTCTGGGGAGGGAAGTATCTTTTATAGAAAGCAATGGCCAAAGTCTCCCAATAAGTGATCCCAACTGTAGTCCTATCCAAATCACTTAGCCACTCTCGGGATCCATCAGTAAGCGAAAAAGGAAACCAGACTTCCTTTATTTTGTCTTGTGTCACTCCCTTAGTAGCGGGAATGGTAGAGCAATAATCTGTAACGACCTGCATATGCTTCCTCGGGTCTTCGTCAGCTACTCCCCTGTATAGGTTCCTCTCAACCAGATTAATGTAAGACGGCCGAATATCAAAGGTATTCCCATCTTCCGTTGCAAGATTAAAACCCTTAGGAATGGAAGCAGCTGTCGGCTCAGAATGACTAGCAATATTAGGCATCTTAAGAAATTCAGTAGCTGTTGCAGAAATAGAAGTGTCTTCCTCTAAAGACTGATCCTCCACAAATGTAAAGTTTTCTAGCACAGGTTCAAGAGTACTCAAGACTTCCTCTTGACGATTCTTTCTCAACAAGTTTTGTCTACGGTGAAAAGTCCGCTCCGGTTCAGGATCAGCTGGTACTAATTCCAACCTGTTGGACCTGGGCATACACAAAACTAAGAAAGAAAAAGAATAAGAACTGCCTCAAGGAATTAAAAATCCCTTGAGACTAAAACAAACTAAAATGAACAAATAAATAGACTAATTGCCTCCCCGGCAACGGCGCCAAAATTTGACACGGCTGTCGCAACCCTATCAAAAATAAACCAACTGGCTCTAACTAATATAGTAGAGGTAAGTCGGGTATCGTACTCCGCAAGGAGGCTATTATATTTACTTGTTATTCTAGTCCGTCACGGTAACAAATTGGGGTGTTTAAATTGTTTTAACTAAACTACTAAACTAAGAGTAAGGCAGAGAGAAAGACAACAATAAAATTAACAAGAATGAAAGGAAATGATCAAATATAGAGAGAAATGCTAGGATGTCGGTTCACCATGATAATTAGCCAATTTAGCCATAATGAGATCAGTCTGTCTAATGTGAGAAGGGTAAAGGAAAGGTCCTCTCGGTTCGATATCAGCCCTAAAATACTACTAACTTAGCTTTCACCCTCATTAGTGTAGTCTATTGTCCATAACAGGTCAATTCATTCCAATCTTTCGATATAGGTCTGAATTTAACCGGATTAACTAGTTCAGAAGCGTGCACTCAACTAAACGATTATAATTAAATTGCTATGAATAAATTCTCACGATCAAAACCGTCTAATCTAATTATAACATTATTGTTTCACTACCATGGCTCTTCTAATCCTAGCAATAAAAGAATTAGCTACGCATGTTCATAATGAAATTAGCAATAATTGATGAAATAATAGAAGAAATGATATAGAGATGAATAAAAAGGAATTGCATAAATTGATTACCAACATTAATAAAATCAGAAATTATAGGGAAGAAATAAAGTATGCAAAAAAAGAATTAAACTGACTAGGGAGAGTAACAAGGATTACAAAGTCTAAGATCCGGCAAAAGAACGAAATAACGCCGAACAAGGGAAGAAAAGTGACTGCTAACTGAACGCTTAAGAGTAATTCTGAGATTAAGAGATTAAAAGATGAATAAAATATAATCTAACCTAATGACGTCTTTCCTTTATATAGGAAAGATATTTATTAAACATAACTTAATACGATAAATAAGTTCACGCGAAATAAAATCTCGCGTTCAGCTAGAAATCCTCTCGATCGAGCAGCTTGAAACTCCTCGATTGAACAAATCCTCAGCAGAACCTCTCGATCAGGTACTTAACATACTCGATCAAGGAACCTCAAAATACCACCTCTCGGTCAAGAACAGCAGGGTTTCCATCGAGCATTGTTCACCACCCATATTTACTCGATTGAACAACTTGGCTATCAAAAGCCTTCAATTGAGCTAGCACCACTGAAATCAGCATCTGAAACGTAGATTTGGCATACAAAACATCTTCACGCTTCCCGAGGCAAAGGTAATCTTGCTTAAATTCTTCCATCTCCGTAAATGCGTGCTAAGGGACAGTAAAAGGCATGATTCCGTCTTCTTTCAGGTCTATTCCTGCAAATAAAGCAAGGCAAATCAAAGTAGACTACCCGGGGGACATTTGTAGCATAATACTACGAGAATCGCATAGAAATATGTGCAATAAAGGCTCAAAAAGAATATATAAAATGCATGTATCAAAAACCATCACCAACATCCTCCAACAATCTCCAATGTCAACAATTCACCAACAACAAGAACAATTAACCAGACAAGCATGCCATTAAATTCATATAACAACCAATTCATGCTCACAACTTCATTAATTCATTTTCTCTTCTTTTAATTACTTATTAACATGTTATAGTGCAAGATAGTTAATATTAAAGGCATTCACCATACTTATTCTTCCCAATATCATTATGAGACCACAATATGTACCAAACCTTAATTATGCAACACATGTTATAATGCAACTACTATGAGATAAATGTAATTAGTGGTATGAAATGCACAATTAAACACTCATAACACCATAGCTAAATAGGGAAACCCTACCTTGAGCTTATCTTCACAATCCCACAAGCTAATCCCTAGAAATGCTCCTCAATAAAGCTTCCTACACATATTAGTTATTATAATTAACACTACAATATATTATAATAACATACTAACTTAACCCCTTGAATTCTTACAACATAACTAAGTAAAGACTAATCTACTAACTAAATAGAGTTACTAAAACAAAATAGAGAAGAAGGAGAAATGTAGCTTTACTTATAACAAAGAAGAAAGGCTAAGGAGGCAAGAATCTCCTTAAGAGAAATTAGGGTTCTTGAGAGGGGGTTTGGTGGTGGAGAGTTTAGAGAGAAGTTGGGGAGATGTAAAGAGTGGTGAATAGTGTTATGAGAGGGGTTTTGGTGTAGGAAATATGAAAATTTAGGGTTATGAAAGCGACATTTCACCAAACATTTCCCGTGTAAATCTCACTCGACCGGCACTCGGTCGAGTGGAAGGTCACTCGGTCTAGTGACCGACTTTCCAGGCTTTCCAGCCTACTGTATTGGATTACTCGGTCTCCCACTTGGTCGAATGGAGCTGCACTCGGCCGAGTGGGTTCTCTATTCGGTCTAGTTATACTTCAATAAATACGAGGTATTATAGACACATTCTCGACAGTCAATACAGTGGGCACAGTGGGGTCCTATGATCTGTGGCATCGTAGACTTTGTCATCCAGGTGACAAAGTGGTCCAATTTATCCCTTTAGCTCGTAATGTTAATTCCAAGAAAAGCTCGTGTACGATGTGTGCCATCTTGCCAAACAAACCCGTCATAGTTTTTCTTTAAGCGATAATATTGCTTCTGAAACTTTTGATTTAATACATTGTGACCTTTGTGGTCCGTATCGTACACTTTCATCCTGCGATGCTAAATATTTTTTAACAATTGTTGATGATCATTCACGATCCGTTTGGGTATATTTACTGCTAGACAAAACAGAGGTTACACAGATGTTTATGAATTTTCTCTCCATGGTTTGTACACAATTTTCTAAACAGGTGAAGGTTGTGCGTTGCGGTAATGTAAATGAATTTAATGGTATGGCGGGGTATTTTTTGCAGCATGGTATACATTTTCAAACCTCTTGCGTTGGCACGCCTCAACAAAATAGCCGCGTCAAACGTAAGCATCATCACATTCTCAATGTAGCTCGGGCTTTACGGTTTCAGGGCAATCTTCCCAAGAAGTTTTGGGGTGAGTGCATTCTTACTGTTGCTTATTTAATTAATCATACCCCGTCCGCTCTTCTTGCTCTTAAAACGTCTCATGAGGTCTTACTTGGTGTCTCTCCCTCATATGCAAATTTACGAGTTTTTCGGTACCTTTGTTTTGTTCATAATCAAAAGATTCCCGGGGATAAATTTGAGCCGCGTAGCCATAAATGTATTTTTCTTGGATATCCTCACAATAAAAAGGGGTAGAAAGTTTATGATTTAGAGACGGAAACTTTTCTGGTGTCTCGTGATGTTATTTTTCATGAAAATTCATTTCCATATGCCTCGCCCAATCCCCCTGCACTCATTGATCCAACACCTCTTATTTTCGATGACGAGTCCTATCTTTCTCTTTGTTGGGGCTGGTGTCCTTTACAGGTAGTACAAGGACTTATAAATCTCTAAAAGGATCAAAGGGTATACTTTTGTATTATAATCAGTTGGTCCACGTTTATCAATAACGGTTGGCTTGCTAGATAAGTTTGACGTTATTGTCATACAGATGGCGGTGATCAACTGGTCCCTAAAAGTCACACCTATAGGATACGTTTGAGAGATGTGACGGTATGAAAATACAGTCATGTTGATGCCAAATTTGACTAACCAGTTAGTCCGAGTTATTTGACTAATAATTAGTCAAAATGTGATGTTGAGATATTTTATTTAATACGGATTAAATAATTATGGCTAAGGCGAATTAAGCAATTATTTCGTAAATTGAATATAAACGATTTATATTTGATTAATGTATATTGAATAAATTAATTATACGATATTGTTTTTGTCGGACATGTATTAACATTTCAACTAATCCGTCTTATTAGTTGATGTTTTAATTACCGATAACCGATGACAATTTATAATTAAAAACCCGTCGTATACGTTTTAGCAATTCAAGTCGGATCACGAGTTTAATAAGGAGGAAGCGGAAAGCCCACTCCCTCCCTAATGAAACCCACGGACCGAGCATGGGTAGAACAAAAGGAGAGTTTCTCCTCATTTCTAACCTAATTGTCATTTTGCAAAAATAATTAGAGTTTTGAGAACATTGCCTCTCAAAATTCAGATCTCACATCGGAAAAACTCACATAACAACTCTCTCAATATTGCAAGTCAATTAGAGAGTAATTCTAGCACAAGGGCATAGTGTCAGACGGTCTTGGGTGCAACGATTAGGAGGAAGTCTCTGTTGATTTCTGTTCTTTACGCCGCACTACAAAGGACCCGAGGTTGATTTCTAATGCTTTA
This sequence comes from Silene latifolia, assembly GCF_048544455.1. Lineage (NCBI taxonomy): Eukaryota > Viridiplantae > Streptophyta > Magnoliopsida > Caryophyllales > Caryophyllaceae > Silene > Silene latifolia. The sequence continues at coordinate 238,059,027 of NC_133538.1, forward strand.
TCGTTTTTCTCATGTATTTCGTTTTATGACAATTATCACATATAAAATTTGCGTTATAGTCCTAATTTTATAGGGTATTATACGGATATTACCCCACAAGTGGTATCAGAGCGATGCCACGTAAATTTTTCTATGTGTTTTTCATCAAACGGATTTGAATCGATAAATTGTTTGCATAAAATTTCGTGCGGCACAATTTTTTTGTCTCGGCCAATTTTTTTTGGAAAACCGTGCGGCCTTTCTCGGCCTGTTTTTCTGTTTTTTTTTGCCTAGATTTGCGTGCCACACGTTTTTGCTAGATCAGACGATATTTTGTTTTCTTTTATTCTTTGCATATTGTAATTTTATTCGATCATTATTGCAATATGTTAAAGAAGTATCAATTGTAGTTTCAATTCTATACGGATTAGATTGAATTGCAATTGGGTTTTAACAAATCGTTTTGTTTTGTTAATTGATGCTCACGTTTTTAGCCGAAATTTTTTTTGTTCTTTATTGCTCTCGGCAATGCAGCAGCAATAATAAAAAAAAAAAAAAAATAAATTTTGGTACTGTTCACGTTCAGCCGTGAAAGAAAAAAAAAAAAAAAAAAGAAATTGTTTTGTTTTTTTTCGGCCAATTTTTGCATAATACGGATTTATGCATTCACTTGATAGTGAAACGGTTCACCCACGTACAATTTAATTACTTTAAAACGATTTAAAGTAACGGATTATCACGGATTAAAATTAAGTTGATGAAGCGGTTTTGTCACATAATTTTAATTGTTAAAAGGTGGTTTGGATAAATTTAACATAATTACGGAATTATGTCACGAATGAATTTGTTTTTAGTTGATGCATTTTATTTATCGTTATTTTGAATGTCTTGAATGCTTTTGATTACGTATTTATTTATTTATTTTACAATCGGTTGTAACTTAGTGTGGCCTTAGTAGAACGTGTTACCGTAATGATGGAACACGGTCTTGGTTGTATTTTGAGATCTCGCATCTCCATTTTGTTTTCTTTTATAATTACAGTTTTTATTTAGAATGTAAATAGGTTTATATTTTGTAAATTTTAATTGTAATTTTGAGAAGACCAAAGATGGAGACCGGATGCTCACTCCCGCTGCATGAAAAATATGGAACATCAAGACAAGCTTCTCGGGTCCAACGGTGGATTCCAAAGTTGTATTATGTTCTTTTTACTAAGATAGGCCACACTAGGAATTTTTATTTACGTATTGCATTCTTTTATTTATTTTATCGTAACGATAGATTGCATCATTTTCCGCCTAAAAACCAAACCACCTAATAATTGCATGAAAACTGACTCATATAGAGGTCACGCGTTAGTTTTCTATGACATTCATATGTCACACGATTTAAGCCATCATCTAAATTAATTCATTCATGCAGTTGCTAGTTATTCGTTCACTTAAAATGAATTTAAACTTAGTTGATGGGATCTTCCTCGTATAAACCAAAATTGAGAATGGTCTTTATAGGTCAAACTCCAATGAATCCCTTCTTTGTCGGTAGGCATAATATGACCCCTTCTACGTCGGGTAAGTTGGAACCGATTGACCTATTTTATCTCAACGCTATGGTCACTCGTACGATCCTGTGATTATGGTGGACTATAGATAGGATTTACGGAAATCTATCGACCAAGAGTTTTTACGGAAGAACTAGCTAAACAATTGGCTTATCAATTTACAGAAATTGAGTCTTGGGATCACTTGTATTATTCTTGAGGGAGATCAATTATGCAAGTGCAATGAGTCTACACGATTAAAATGAATTTTAATAGACTTAAATCACCTCGATGAGTTGCTTATTTCGTTTTTTGTTTTTCTTTCTTTTTCAGCGTAGATCACGTTTTTTAAACTGCTAATAACATAATGGTTGGCATCCTCGATGACCCAATGCCAAGTGCCACATTGGACCGTGAGTCCAGGCTTCGGATCTTTATGAATCGGATGAATCAGTCTACTAGGCGAAGAATGATGGATCAAACTTCGCGGAATGGGAGGCGGCATTACGGAATGCGCCGCCTGGCGACGGGAAGCTCAAGTATCGACCGAGCCCCTCCCGCCAGCCCCAGGCCCCACGGCTCGAGTTAACGAGGTCTCCACGTATAGCGATTTTGTCATGGAAGCGGGTGCGATTAAAAACGTACTCATTTTTGCAATGGAATCCAATTTGCAGAAACGCTTCATAGCCCAAGGTGCAAACAAGATTTTCACCACGCTCACTAAGGAATTCTCGAAAGCACCGAGAATCGTGACTTATGAGCATACCACTCGCTTCTTTAATGCGAGACTCCAGAAGGGCCAACCGGTTAGCCCACACATTCTCAGCATGATTGAGAATGTCGAAAAACTGGAGGCGCTTGATTGTAAGATCAGCGAGAACATTGTGATTGATCGCATGCTTCATTCACTCCACGATGGTTTTGCGCTCTTTAGAGCCAATTACTATATGAATGATTTGAAGAAAAGTCCCCATGAACTGCACTCCCTTCTCGTACAGACCGAGAAGGACATGAAGTTCGGTGGGAGCATGAAACAAGATGTTCTCGTTGTGACAAACAAGGGCAAGGGTAAGGGCAAAGCTCAAGCGGACCTAGCAAGAGGCAAACCGAAGTTCAAGAAGTCGTGGTCAGGTAAGAGTGGGCCTGGTGAGGCAAGTAACTCATCGGGCGCGACAAAGAGCAAAACCGAAAACATGGAATGCCATCACGCCACAAGATCGGGCATTGGAGGCGCACATGTCTGTTTATCATGAGGACATAAAAGCGGTCGCGTTAAACCGTTGGTATGTCTTCTTCTTCTACTTTTATTCATATGATTGAGATTAACCACGCAAGTTACGGAACTTGGGTACTAGATACTGGTTGTGGTTCTCATCTGTGTAATCATGTGCAGGGGCTCCGAAACATCGAACCCCTCGTAAAGGGTGAGGTGGACCTGGGTGTTGGGAATGGAGCACGAGTGGCTGCAGTCTCAAGGGGAACATACGTGATCCAGCTTCCTAGCGGATTTGAGTTATTTTTATATAACTGCTATTATGTACCCAGTCTATCCAAAAACATTATTTCGGTTTCGCACTTGACAAACTTGGTTTTCATTTGTAATAGAGAATAATTCTTGCATTTTCTCATTACACGATATGATTTATGGCAAGGCAGTCTCCATGAACGGAATTTATGTTTTAGATCAGACCACCGAAATATTACACGTAATGAATAAAAAGTTAAAGGTTGGTGACAAAGATCAAACGTATCTATGGCACCGCTGTATGGGACACATTAATGAGAACGCGTAAAAACAGCTCATAAAGAATGGAGCTATCTCGGCCTTTGATTTTCAATCATTTGGCACGTGTGAATCATGTCTCATCGGTAAGATGACTCGAATTTCCTTCAAAGGTGTTGGAATGCGGCTGGCCGACCTATTAGGACTCATACATACGGATGTATGTGGGCCTATGTCAATCACCGCACGAGAAGGCTATAGGTATTTCATCACTTTCACGGATGATTTGAGTAGATATGGCTATGTCTACTTAATGAAACACAAAAGTGAATCCTTTGAGAAATTCAAGGAATACCAGAATAGAGTACATAACCTCATTGGGTAGAAAGATTAAAACACCGCGCTCAGGCACCGTGGTGGCGAGTATCTTTCTCACGAGTTTGATCAACACCTTAAGGATTGTGGGATTGCCTTACGATTAACTCCACTGGAACACCTCGGTTGAATGGTGTGTCCGAACGGAGAAATCGAACACTACTTGACATGGTTCGATCCATGATGAGTCACACCGTGTTGCCTGACTCATTGTGGGGTTATGCTCTTCGTCATTTGCTCTAATACTTAATCGAAGTCCGTCTAAAGCTGTTGACAAGACTCCATATGAACTATGGAAGGAACGGTCCCTAACTTGTCCTTTATACGGGTTTGGGGCTGCGAGGCTTATGTCAAGTGGAGACACGAGGATAAGCTCGGCCCGCGATCGGTCAAGACATACTTTATAGGTTATCCTAAAGGAACACTTGGTCATTACTTCTATTCGCCAACCGAACAACGTGTTTTTGTTGCGGCTAGTGCGACATTCTTAGAGAAGGAATTTCTCGAGAATGCAAAGAGTGATAAAACCTTCGACCTGTCGGAGATTCCAGAACCAAATACCGAGCAACCATTGGAGGAACCAATTCCTTCAATCCCGGCTGCCGGTGAATATTCTGAGGAACCTAGGAGGTCGGGAAGAGTCTCTATTCCTCCGGACAGATACATTGGTATGGTCGAGGAACATGACATAGATGACATTCTACTCTTAACGAGTAGTGAACCCGCAACCTATAAAGGTGCCATGACTAGTTCTGACTCAAAGCTATGGCTTGAGGCCATGCAATCCGAGATGGACTCTATGTATGAGAACAACGTATGGGATCTTGTTGACTTACCCGCTAAGGTTCGTCCCCTTCAATGCAAATGGCTTTACAAGATAAAGCATTCTGTGGAAGGTCAACAAGATATCTATAAAGCACGACTAGTTGCTAAAGGTTTCACCCAAGTGCCGGGTTTGCACTACGATGAAATTTTTGCACCCGTAGTCATCTTTGCGTTCCATTCGGATTATCTTAGCGATCGCCGCTTTTCATGACTATGAAATTTGGCAGATGGATGTGAAAACCGCCTTCTTAAACGGTTATTTGGAGGAAGAGTTGTACATGGTACAACCCGAAGGTTTCATCGATCCGCAACATCCTAAGAAAGTATGCAAGCTTAAGCGTTCCATTTATGGACTTAAGCAAGCATCTCGGAGTTGGAATCATCGCTTCGACCAAGTGATTAAAGAAAATGGATTTACTCGATCGGTCGAGGAACCATGTCTATATATCAAGTCGAGTGGGAGCAAGATTGTCTTCCTAATATTGTATGTTGACGACATACTCACGATTGGGAATGACATACCTCTCTTAACCGGTGAAAGTATGGTTGAAAAACCATTTCCGGATGAAAGATCTGGGTGAGGCACAAAGAATTTCGGGCATCCGTATCTATCGAGATAGATCACGTCGGATGTTATCTCTCGTCAGAGTCTTACATAGACAAAATCCTAGAGAGATTCAAAGCATGACTAACTCCAAAGGGGTTTCTTCCTATGGCTCCAGGGGTGCATTTGAGCAAGTCTCGGGCACCCGAGACACCGGAAGAGAAAGAGCGCATGACACGGATTCCTTATGCCTCGGCTATAGGATCAATCATGTATGCCATAATATGCACACGTCCGGACGTGGCATATGCATTGAGTATGACAAGTCGATTCCAACAAAGCATCCGGGTGAACCACATTGGTGGCTGTCAAGAACATTCTTAAGTACCTACGGAGGACTAAAGATTGGGCATTGACTTATGGAGGCCCTCAAAAGCTATGCGCAACCGATTCTGTGAGATGCTAGCTTCCAAACGGATCGAGATGACTCGAAATCTCGGTCTGGATTCGTTTTACTCTTAATGGCGCGCATGATCACTGGAAGAGTTCCAAACAAACTGTTACAAAGAGATTCTACGACCGAGTCCGAGTACTATGCGCGTCGAAGCTACAAAGGAAGCGATATGGATGCGTCAATTCTTACATGGACTATCCGTAGTGCCGAGTTCGAATGACCCGATAACCATCTATTGCGACAATAGTGGTGCCATCTTCCAAGCTAAGGAGCCTAAGTCTAGCAACAAGTCTAGACATGTACAACGGAAAGCTCATCTAATCCGAGATTACGTGGAGAAAAAGGAAGTAGTGATAGAAAAGATTGCTACAGATGATAACATAGCAGATCCTCTCACTAAACCATAACGACAAGATAAGCATGAAGGGCACGTTAATTCCATGGGAATTAAACGTGTTCCTAAGTTGTAGTACTCTTTTATGGATTAGATTCATTCTCTATTGTACTCTATACAACATCATCGTTTTGATATTTATATATTTTGTTTTTCATGTGGATTTGTACGACAAATTTTGAACACCACAAAGTGAACTGAACAAACATTATATTTTTGGTCCTTAATTGCCCACGTGAGCTGATAACTCAAGGTAATTATTTTGTGACGTTGGTTGATGATGGGTTCAACGAGCCATAAGTCAAAAGGTTGACTGACCAATCACAGAGGCGATTTATACGGATATTTCGTAGGACACTTTTGTGACATCGACGTGGAGTCCTAAATGTTTTATAACATTCGGTGCCCGGTCGTGGATAGGACCTCCATGGTGATCCTAAGAGTCGATTCTTTTGACTATCGACTGTCTCTTGAGACCAAGGCAGATTTTGGGTGACTTTGGTTTCTTTCTCACGGTCATCCGTAATAGGGGGCCAAGTAGATTTTTTCTGGGTCATTTCATGCTGTGCTTAGATCGGAAGGAGTCGAGTTGAAGGAAATATTCAGCCTTTATCAGGTACTCGATATTTCTCAGGGCCACTCGAGGAGTCAGAATCGAAATGCATGGCCATGCTCGGATACGGATTCGTTTTATCAGTTAAGTTACTCTCTAGTCGGGGAAACCACTCTTGATACAGATCGATTGTAAAATACGACCTTTGCGGATCCGGATCTGCAAATTGTTTTACATTGAGTGGGAGAAATTTTAAATGAGTATGAGAATCGGTTATCGCACATACACTTGTACGGACAAGTGGGAGTTTGTTGGAGCTGTGTCCTCCAGTTAGTGCGGATAACGTCATTGCACATACACTTGTACGGACAAGTGGGAGCTTGTTGGGGCTGGTGTCCTTTACAGGTAGTGCAAGGACTTATAAATCTCTAAAAGGATCAAAGGGTATACCTTTGTATTATAATCAGTTGGTCCACGTTTATCAATAACGGTTGGCTTGCTAGATAAGTTTGACGTTATTGTCATACAGATGACGGTGATCAACTGGTCCCTAAAAGTCACACCTATAGGATACGTTTGAGAGATGTGACGGTATGAAAATACAGTCATGTTGATGCCAAATTTGACTAACCAGTTAGTCTGAGTTATTTGACTAATAATTAGTCAAAATGTGATGTTGAGATATTTTATTTAATACGGATTAAATAATAATGGCTAAGGCGAATTAAGCAATTAATTCGTAAATTGAATATAAACGATTTATATTTGATTAATGTATATTGAATAAATTAATTATACGATATTGTTTTTGTCGGACATGTATTAACATTTCAACTAATCCGTGTTATTAGTTGATGTTTTAATTACCGATAACCGATGACAATTTATAATTAAAAACCCGTCGTATACGTTTTAGCAATTCAAGTCGGATCACGAGTTTAATAAGGAGGAAGCGGAAAGCCCACTCCCTCCCTAATGAAACCCACGGACCGAGCATGGGTAGAACAAAAGGAGAGTTTCTCCTCATTTCTAACCTAATTGTCATTTTGCAAAAATAATTAGGGTTTTGAGAACATTGCCTCTCAAAATTCAGATCTCACATCGGAAAAACTCACATAACAACTCTCTCAATATTGCAAGTCAATTAGAGAGTAATTCTAGCACAAGGGCATAGTCTCAGACGGTCTTGGGTGCAACGATTAGGAGGAAGTCTCTGTTGATTTCTGTTCTTTACGCCGCACTACAAAGGACCCGAGGTTGATTTCTAATGCTTTATCGTTTTTCTCATGTATTTCGTTTTATGACAATTATCACATATAAAATTTGCGTTATAGTCCTAATTTTATAGGGTATTATACGGATATTACCCCACACTCTTGAACCGGCAGCAGACACTGCTACGACCCCCCACTGAGCCTCCTGTCACGCTTAATTCTAGTGAGTCCCCCTCGTCTGATGCCGAGACTAAGGATGAGAAACCCACGGGTGGGCCTGATGAAGCCTCCACGATCGGGTATGGTGAAGACTCCACGGTTGTGCCTGATCTTGGTTGTGGACATAGGGTTAAATTCCCCAATGCCTGACTGCGCGGTTACGTACTTGATACTACTCAAAGTCCATCTCCATATAGCTCACCGACTTCTCCGTCATCGCCCTCAAGTACTCCTTATTCTTTAGCAAATTACATTGATTGTCAACAGTTTTCTAGCCACCATAGATTGTTTCTTGCAGCTATAACTGCAGGGGTTGAACCCACGTCATTCAAAATGGCTATTCACGATGATGGGTGGTGTCGTGCGATGCAAGAGGAGATTACTGCCCTTGAAAATAATGGTACCTGGGAATTATCTGACCTCCCTCCCAATAAGAAAGCTCTTGGATGTCGCTGGGTTTATAAATTAAAATACAAATCTGATGGCTCGGTTGAGAGATTTAAAACTCGGCTGGTTGTATTTGGCAACCATCAGGTGGAAGGATTAGATAATGGAAGGATTAGATGGTTACTATTCAAACCTTCCTCGCTGTTGCAGCTATTAAAAAGTGGGAATTACACCAAATGGATGTGCACAATACTTTTTTACATGGGGACTTAACTGAAGAAGTCTATATGAAGCTTCCTCCTGGTTTTAGTCGCGGACATGAGGGTAAGATATGCCGTTTAAAGAAATCTTTATACGGTCTTCGTCAAGCTACTCGTTGCTGGTTTGCCAAGCTCGCTGGTGCTTTGCGTGATTATGGGCTTTGTCACTCTTATTCTGATTACTCGCTCTTTACTTATTCACGTAATGAGGTACGCTTGAACTTCCTAATTTATGTTGATGATCTCGTTATTGCCGGGAATGACTCTTCTGCCATCTCCTCATTTAAAGATTATTTACATCGCTGCTTTCATGTGAAGGATTTGGGTCCTTTAAAGTATTTTCTTGGCCTTTAGGATGCACGTAGTGCCGAAGGAATTTTTTTTAACCAACGCAAGTATACCCTCGAAATTGTGACTAAAACAGGTCTATTGGGTGCTAAGCCTGCCTCCACACCCATGGAACGTAATCTTCAGCTTGGCATTGATCTCAGTCCGGTGCTCACTGATCCTGAGTGTTATAGACAATTGGTTGGTCGCATGGTTTATTTGGCCGTCACTCGTCCTAACTTGTGTTTTGCGGTCCACACGTTGTCTCAATTTCTTAGTCAACCACGTGAGGCACATATGGATGCCGCTCTACGTGTTCTTCGCTATCTCAAAGGGCGTCCGGGTTAGGGTATATTATTACGGTCTGACAGTGTGTAACACCCCCATTTATTCGGGAGTCTTTAGCTAGACATTCCCAAGTAAATGAGAGCGTTACCATCTCGGTTTCCCGAGGTAGTAGATAACAAAGTCCAACTCACCAAAGTATTTTAAATAAAAACTTTAATGATTACATATGTCTTACAATTTTTAATCAACTAAAACTTAATATAAAAATAAATACAACTCGCAGCGGAAAATAAATAAGTGATATAACTATATATGTGATCTAGACTTCATCTACGGTTCCAAGTTTGGCTCTCATCTCAATGCTCCCAAGTCAGCTAATCTTTAGTACCTGTCAAATCTGCTCCCTATAAAACGATTCACCGCAGGTGTTCACGAATACATTGTCAACCCCCAGGTTGAGTAGGAATAAATACTAACAACAAAAACACACGATAACAATCCAACTTCCTTTTTATATTGCACAACCCCCTGCCAACGTGCCCATCCTTTTTCTTGGCACACCTCCCTTAACAACGTGCTCACTTTACATCATTCCAACCGAAGTTGAAGTATCCACCATCCCAACCGAAGTTGAGGTATTCACCATCCCAACCGAAGTTGAGGTATTCACCATCCCAGTACTGAGGTATCCAACAATTACGACATGAGATAACCAACAACCACAATATAAACCAATGACATATACTTCACAACTGATAATTCATCCAACAACATTATCGAGTAAAAGTTGAGTAGGATTTATCCCTACCTGGCAAGCAAGCACTCCAATTACACAATCCAATAATTAAAGATCACAAATCCGATTATAAACTCTTCACAATTTCTGTCACCTATATAATAATAACAATTACAACAATTATAATTACTAACTTCACTTATCTATTCCTTTTATTTAATTATTCAAATTAATTATTTATTATAATTATTAAAGGTTTATGATAACTAAAAACCCGATTTAATTACGAACTCGACTCACCTGAACTAATTAAACAATTAAAACTTGTCACAAAAACAAACAGACACCACCCTATACACGGTTTATAAACCGTGACCAACACCCTTCATAAAACTCACCAAACCCGACACCACAAGCCACCACAACTACCACCCGACCGTCCTACCTCCTCCCTACACCACGGCCCATCCAAACACCCACTTACCACCCATCAAACCACCACCAGCCGACCATAAACACACGCCCAAATCCACCCGACACCAACAACACCCCTCTAACACACCCACAAAACCCGTCCCAAAACACCACCTAACACCACCTATGCTGCCACCTACAACCACCACCCAACTCACCCATCCACCCTCGACAAAAGACACCCAAACCACCCCAACCCAGACCTCCTACAACCACCAAAACCCCCTCGAAAACCGCCTGCCCAGAACACGTACTTCTCCCCTGTTTTCGCCACCACCGCCGCAAACCGCCACATGCCACCATACCACCACCACCAAAAGGACCGACCACCTTCCCCCGTCACAACCCCTCGATACCCAGGTCAAGATGAGGTCAATTAAGGGTTAAATTACCCATTCCAATTCCTCACAACCAAACCCGCATAACCCTCCTGACCAGCCACCTTTAGCCGCCCTAAACACCACCCTACCACGGTCAATGATGGTCAGGTCAGAAACTTTGCAGTCCAATGCTGCTATAGGTTCAATTCCCGAGTCCTATGGCGGTCTATAGAAGTCATACTATCGATCTAAAGATGCTTGCATGAAAATAATATAATAAGATGAATAATTACCTCGAGTTGATTAATTGATTTATGTTAATTCCTTCTTCTTCCGTCTCCTAAAGCTCCTTGTTTTAATTTGTGAATTATTTCTCAGATTTATGGTGGTATTTATAGTGTAAGATTTAGAGAATACGAGGCCAATTAGGAAACTATGTAACTTACCTTATTCTAATTAGTATAGGAATTGTCATTACAATTATATTATTATTATTATTATCACATATTATTAACTTTACCATAACTATGATTTCCTCATATAATACTTACTAATTTATTATTGCCATAATCTTATTATTATTATTATAATTATAATTACCTTTATATATTATTATTTCCTTATTATATTATTATAAATTTCCCGATATAAATCCCGATTATACTCGTACCAAATTAATAAATTCGGCCCATATAATAATAGCACACGGCCCAAAGCACAAATATTAGCCAAACCCAATTCCCGACTTGAATTATTAATTTATTATTTAATTAACGTCTTACTTGTATTTATTATTAGAAATGTCATTTAATCTCTCATTAAATTACATAAATTATTCTTATAAATTATTATTAAAATACGGGGTATTACACACTGACATTACGGTCTCTGGCTGGTGTGACTCTGATTGGGGTACTTGTGCATTGTCTCGTCGCTCCGTGTCGGATTGGTATTTCTTGGTAACTCTCCCGTATCTTGGAAAACCAAAAAGCAACACACCGTTTCGCTTTCCTCTACTGAAGCCGGGTATCGATCCATAGCAGCTATTGTTTGCGAGCTAAAATGGCTCAAGGGCTTACTTACAAGCTTGGAAGTTCCCCCTGTCTTCTCCTATGCGGTTGTTTTGTGATAACAAATTCGCCATGTATCTTGCTCAGAATCCCGTTTTTCATGAACGAACAAAGCACATTGAAATTGACTGTCACTTTGTTCGTGATGCAATTACGGACAGCCTCATTCGAACCTCGCATGTTCCTATAACGGACCAACTAGCAGACATTTTCACGAAGCCATTGGGTGCCACTCAATTCTCTTATTTTCTTCGCAAGTTGGGCATTCTCGACCTTCACGCTCCAACTTGAGGGGGGTATTAGACGGATTATTGTATACTTTGCAATAATATCGTATCATATTATTTTGATATGGGAATAATATCCCATTGATTCGGTCGTCCTGGTTTATAGGAATACTTGTACTATATAACCGCATATTGTTAATGAGAACGATAACGCTTCCGATTCTATTCTCCTAACAAAGAAAGATCGATTATTGTACTTACAACTTTGAGGCTCAAAGTCTCGGGATAAATGTATATTTTAAGAGCATCCACAATGGTAAGCAACAACCCTACTAGCTTAACTCTCCACATCACATTTTTGAGCTAGAACACTTTTAAGCTACAAACTTCCCCAATGGTTAAGCTATAAGAGTTGTTGCTTAAATTGACTTATATACATTTATTTAATTGACACATATCTCTTTGTGTGTCCATTTGAGCTACTAGCTCCATGGAGCTAGTTGCTCAAACTAAGCTAGTTCATGTGAAGCTTTCCAATAGTTGAGCAACTAGCTTGAAACTTTTAGAATTTGCAAACAAGTCCTTTTGTTCAACCATTGGAGATGCTCTAATGAAACTCCTCATTCCTCATTTATCTTCTTGTCTTAGCTACGTATGTCAAAATTTGATTACTCTAATGTCTTTTGTTGGGAATTAACGTCAATTTCTCACATGCAGCCTATTTGCATTTAACGTATCAAGTCATAACCCAGCATCTTTGCAGTAAATTTTTAAGTTAATTATGCAGTTATACATTTCGCGGAATGATAATGCTTGAACAAAATCAAAAGCGAGTCCATCAACTATTGGTATAAATGTTACAAGTGAAATATTTTATTTAGGTCTAGCAGAGGAGGTACAAATGTCCAAAGAGGGGTCCAGATTGCACTCTTTATGGGGGCACTTCACTCTATCTGGTATCAAAGAAACAAGTGCAGAATTGATACCGTCATTATGCACCCAAACCAGATTGCCTTGCAGATTATTGATGGTGTGAGAAACAGAATTAGAGGACGAGAGAAGGAGATTGTGAATGCTAATGATGTAACTTGGCTATGCCATAAGAACCTTATGTAACTAGGGGTTTGCATTTCATGTAAATCCTACATTTTTTGATATATATATTACTCACATTTTATCAAAAAAAAAATATTTTATTTAGTCTACTCCTTTTTTTTTTGTTAAATTCCAAATGGAAGAGAGTGAAAAACGTAAAATAATTTACCTTTATCATCATCTTACATCTCTTTACTTTGTTATACAACTAAAATGGCAATAACATCTTATTAATCAGTTTAGGCCTTCTTTATTCTGAATTTCTGACGTATAGATCTCCCCTTGTAATTAGAGGTAACTGTTTATTGGTTGAAACACTTGGATAGTTGGAGGTACCAAATAAATTTGATATATACTCCGCACTAGATAGAAATCTCAGGATCATGTTACGTATTCTAATATCTTTAAATAGAACATAAAATTGCGTTTAACATAAGTCTTGATATATGTTATCGTCCTTATATTTGTGTCAAAAACCCTTCTCCTTATCACATACAATTTTGACACATTTTCACTTAATAAAATGCTCTTATTATAGGCGAATTTGCGTTTGTGAACCTTTCTCGCGCATTTGCCAGATATTTTTAGTGTTTCACGCATTTTTAGGCGATTTGAGATGTCGAGTGAAGGCCGGGGCCGATTACAAGAAAAGAAGTGAAGTGTTGGAGCCCCGTTGAAGCCCTTTGGGTGTATCAAGTTCAGGCAAGGGGCATCTCAGACCCGTAGGGTGTAAATATAATACCCGCCTTTTTAGAAGACCTTATGAAAGACCCTCCCTGTCTAGGGAACCATTGTTGGTTGGAGGGGGGGGGGGGGGGGTATTAGTAGACCCAATTGAGATGTCTGACGGTGTTTACTCGATCTATCAGGTGTCACTCGGTTGAGTACATGTGGTACTCGGTCGAGTGTGTGTGATACTCGACCGACTGTGGTGGTTCGGCGGTTTACATTTAAAATCGAGAGTCAAGACTTATATCATCTCTTCCCTTTTTTCCTTGACTTTTCTAATCCTAAAACGGCAGATTTCCCCATTTCCTTCCTCTCCTTCACTAATCTATACATGTACTCTATATCTAAAAGAGAAGCGTGTGGGCACGAGTTTGGCAAGTCGGGACGTGACCATCATCGTATCCTAGTAATGACAAGGTAAGTTGCTGCAATCACCATTGGTATCAGAGGTAATGATAAATGATGATTGTAATAGAGTCTAGTTGATTGTTGTAGGTGATGATGTTGGTACTCGTTATGCATTTATATGATTGGCTGCGATTGCAATGGATTCGCTAAAGGTAGAGTTTCCATACTCAATACAGTTGTATGATTAATTATGAAATGGTTTGTTTTATGAGCAAATACTGCACCTGTTCTGGGTTGGTTTCCGCCTCTGATCTCTTTCTCGCTTCGACGTAGGATTATATTAAGATCTTTAAATCGACTATTATCCTTATTATCACCAAACTTCGACTTATTCCTATATATTTTAGTTTCTTTTTTATTATTTCTAAATCTTTTTGAGCGTGTTTATAACGTGAATTAAATATTCCTTTGTAATTTATTTATCCATTGTTTTACTTGTATTATTTATTTGCTTGACAATTCACATGTAAATAAATGTAAATTCGCAACTTCGACCCAATTGTATGCTAAATTGTATGTTCAACCAACTTAGTCTAATCTTCACATGCTTGGATTAATCTATTGGATGTTGCATTGCATGCATATAATCAAGAACATATCAAGTATAAATGATTTTCCTGATCATTAGTTGAGGCCGCTATCGAGGCGGGCAGGATTAGGTGTTCAAATAAAGAGCTTCCTAATACGTACCCACACCCCTTACTCAAGATCTATGTGAGCATCCGTGTTCATTGGTATCGCGAGAGTCATTCTAGATATAGAATGATAAGGGTAACAAATTTCTTAGTGTTCATGTCACTACTTCTTGTCTTTACATGGCATGAATTATTCGAACGGTTCCAATTTTCCATAAAAATTGGTGGCGACTCCACAAATGCAGGCTTGTTCAAACCATTCACCGCTTTCAATATCTTTCAAATCGGTAACGGCCTATGGCGTGCTTTGGTTCACCAAGGTTATGTGGGAGAAGTGCTGCCGCCTCGAATCTCACAACGCGCCGATGCGCGCGGCGCGGGTGGCCTGGTCCACGGTTTGCCGACTCCGCTGGGGTTGATACACTTAGACTAAGTCTGGTGTTACCTAGGGTGAAACTTGAACGAGATTAGGGATAGTTTTTCTAAGACAGTTGTTGCTTTTCATTACTCGATCTTCTTATATCATTTTATCTAGCCTTCCTAGGTTCTTAACCCAACCAATTCGACAATCGTCCCGTCTCGATGGTGCAAATTCCTATTTGTTCCTAGTTGATGGATATCGATTGACGTCAACCACACCATAATGCTTACTCATGTTTGTATCTAGAGCTTTCACTACTCGTGCGAATGGAACTAGGAACCGGCCCTACTCATGTTTGGCATGGACCTCTCCAAAGACAAGGGTTTGATAGCTTGGTTTTTCAACCCATCCTTCTAAACAAAAACCATTACTAAAAGCACTCAACATACAGATTATAATGCTTGTATATATATATATATATATATATATATATATATATATATATATATATATATATATATATATATATATATATATATATATATATATGCCTTGTATGTTGTATCTTCGTATCACCTTTTGTAAACAAAACCATTTTAATATTTTCAAAAAAAAAACCTTTTCTCCAAATTTTCGAAAATTATCTTTTGTTTTCAAAATATAAAATTTAAACCCTTTTTAGGCTTAAATAGCTTAAATCGAACTAAACCAAGACAAAACTCCGTCGGATTTTACAATCTATTTCCATTCATTTTTGGGTCCTTGAGTCGAAATCTTAGGCGTTACGCCATCATTTTGAACACTCGAATCAAAACCATTTTTAGTCAGCACACCTACAATCACACACAATGATTGACTAGGTACCACATTTCGAAAATCAATTTCAAAACCGGTCTTTCCTATAGCATTCACACGACACCTCGATCATACACTTTGCTCGATTTTTGTCAATTCTATGTCGAGTTGCGAGTCTTCGTGTTTTCTTTTGGAACACTGTGCAAACGTAGTCGGATGCGTATTGATTCGCCGTCAGTTTCTTCTCAGTTCAAGATGCCTGAAAGTCATGCAAGCATCAAGGGTCAGACCCAACCCAACAATGGTATGAATGAAATCTTGGCCGCCCTTCTTCGTCTCCAAACCTGTCAGGACGTCGCTTATACCTCCCTGTAGACAATTAAGGACCGCATCTTCAAAGTAGAACCGACCTCCTCCTACAGACATTCCTATTCATGAAGTTTCTTCTAATCCTAAAGAGGCACCCGAACCTGAAAGCACTGCTAAAACCAACCCTCTTGTGCTCACTGAAGCTGAGAAGCGTCTTAGCTACCTGGAAGAGCAACTCATGTACCTTAAAGGATATGACATCTATAGAGAGAATAGTCGAAAGTATGAAGCTCTGAATGTCCAATTTCCTGCCAACTTTACTATGACTGACATTCCAAAGTTCAATGGGCACGAAAAACCCTCTAAATCATATTCGTGCATTCAAGGATTACATGTCCATCAAGTGCGTCAAACCTGAGATATTCCTATAGATATTTCCTTCATATTTTGATAAAATTCCTAAGCAGTGGTTTTATTCTCTAGACCAGAAAAAGATCTCTACCTGGGATGATGCAACAAGTTGAATTCACCAAGCAATATGCAGATAATACTGAAATCCAAGTCAACATGCGCACCTTAGAGGTCCTAACCCATAATGACAAAGAAGGCTTCACCAATTTCTTATGTAGGTGAAGGAATTACTAGTACCTAGCTTGTTTGGCGTCCAGATGAAGCTACTCTTGTGGAGAAATTCGTGAATAACATGAAGCTAATTTATGTAAATCATATGCGTTACCAAAATATCAAGACTTTAAAGGATTTAATTGTGCTAGGTACAAGAATTGAAGACGATATCCACAAAGCACTCTTGTTCAAAACCATGGGACGCGGATATCAAAGCTCCACATCCACTGAAGCTCATTCTTACGGTTCCACTAGCAAGACCGACGAAGTAAACTTCTTGGAAACTTTAAAGAGAAATAATGCACCAAGGAAGTTCACTGACATCGGTGATACATACTCCAATGCACTAAAAAGGCTGATGAAGCAAGGTAGGTTGCAACCTATAGGACCTACACCTGATCTAGAAATGAAGTCCAAATTTTGGGATGGTAACACTTACTGTGAGTTCCATAGAGGCAAAGGGCATGATACATAAAACTGTTACACAAGTTGAAGCATGTCCTCCAAGATATGATCGTAGATGGCAGACTACCTATTTATCCTGAAAGCAAGCCTAATAACATTCAAAATCCTCTTGGAATTTTGATGATTACAGATGAAGAATCCACCTTGGATTGCTCACATCTCATTTCTCCAACTGAAGATGTGATCAACATGATGGAAGGAGGGGGACTCTATTCTACCTTTGAGCCTACCATTTCAGACATTGTTTCATGGGCAAGAAGTGTGAGTAGACAAGTAACCAGTTTAGAAGCTGTTGTTGTCCAGCTAAATGGATCTGACGCTATATTCCAAGGAGAGAGGGCTACGCAAATAGTCGTTACTCTATCTGATAGATCCACTATGCATGAGGTTGTTGCAGTAGTCGATGATTTAGTTCAACGAATTGTCGAGCTACAAGCTGAAATTGTGGAACTAAAGGAGCTTAAAGAAAATGAGGTCAATGAAGTATCGGCAGATGAGGATGGAGATGTATACTTTAAAGAACATCCTCTAGTCAAAACCGTCGAACATATGGATGTCAACCACCTCACTCGATCAGGTCGTCCATACCAAAATATCTCTCAAGGGAAAATAAGCAACCCAACTTTAACACCTCAAACAGACATGAATGAGGAATTAGCTACTGACCTATTAATGAAACAAATGCAGAAGATCTTGGTTGATCTTTCAGTCTAACAATTGGTAGCTAGTTCATTTCCCCACTGTCAAGCTTTGCTGCAAGCCTTGTCCACGCACCATGTATCACCCGACTCTACTCCCGACAATGTGGTAAACCTTGTCCTCCAGGATGCTGTCAAGGTAAGTAACTCAGTTAATTTCTCAGACGAAGACTTGCCACCATTTGATGTCATCTACAACTTAGACCTATACATAACCGTCACGTGCTTAAAGAAAAATGTGCCAATATTCTTAGTGGATGATGGCTCTGCAGTCAATGTCCTACCATTTAAAACTGCATATTAAATTAGGTATGAATGTATCATACTGGACTCCCACTAATTAAGGTGTTCACACGTATGACAAAACACACTGAAAGGTAGTGGGGCTTATCAACCTACTGTGGGCACTGGGCCAATTGGAAGGATGACCAACCTTCAAATAGTGGACATCGAAGCATCATTCAATATACATCTGGGAAGGCCATGTATTAAGGCTTACAAGGCGTCTACACTTTATCAGAAAATCTCCCACATGATGGTCGAGTTGTGACAATCACTTCCTCACCAATCAAAGTAGTGATCAAAAAGATGTCCAATAACCAAGTTATTGCAGACCCAGTTCACGACATATGAGGGTTTCACATCGCCAATCTCGTTGAAAGTGAGTTGGCCCCTCTATACTTTAATCCATAATACAATTTAGTGGTCAACCACATCCTGAAAACCCAGGGATACTTCCCTGGCATGCCATTAAATCCTATCTGTTAGAATACCTTCCCACCTTTTAAAGAGGGTAATTCCCAGAAAAGACCTCTAGAGCTAGGATATACACCAACCAAAGAAGAGGCCTATGAAATGCTCGCATAAACTAATGATTGAAAACACCATGGCATTCGAATGCGACCCTATCATCATACACTAAATGGTTATTTCATCACAGAGGTAGATCATGAACCTTTTTATGGATTTCATGAGGCATGGATATTTAGAGGACAAAGACAAGCCGGAATTGAAGTCTTCCATGACTGTTACTTAATTCCGCAAGAAACGGCTCCTGCCATCAAGGCCTATATGACATTGTGTCTCGATGTACAAGCTATTAGCCTTCTATTTGCAGAAGATCGATTTGTAAGGGCAGCCCAAGATGAGATTATTACCATGATACCTCGGGATGACCATTTCAATCCAACAGCTCTGATAAGTGATGTAAATCCAGCCAAGATGCAAACAGGATGGAGAAAGTCGATCAAGTGGACGAACAATTAAGGAAAGCTCTCCAAGCTCACAAGCGGAGAAGGAGAGGTGTTCAAAGGAGAGCCAGACGATTACAAGTTTGAGTCTGAGTCAGAGTCGAAGTCGGAGTCTGAGTGTAAGCCTAGAGAAGTTGTTAGGGAGTCTCCTCTTCTTGTCACTCCCCTTCCCGTCATTTATCCTAGCTTATATTCTAGTTTAGTATATTCTAGCAACAGTAATCTGGGGAGTGTCCCAGAGACTTTTCCCTTACCGCCACTGACCACGGCTCAGATGGCATCTTTGTTTTAGCTCTTTTCAAATTTTAAAATGAATAAATCAGATTCTACTTACTTCTCGTGTTATTTTGATTGCAATTCTGTTTATGACGATACTGGGGATGATCCAGACCTAGAATCAATCGAATTGCCTCCTTATATAATCAAATAAATACTAGAAGAAGGGCAGGGGCACCAGTAATAGAAAACACCGAACCTATCAATGTAGGGACAAAACTAAAACCTAAATAACTTAGGATAGGAACGACCCTAGACCCAGTTAAAAGGGTTCCTTTCATCGACCTCCTCCATGAATTCAAAGATGTTTTCACTTGGTCTTACAAAGACATACCAGGAATTGACAGAGATATTGCCGAGCATCGAATTCTGATTAAACCACGGTTCAAGCCAATGATGCAGAAGCCTTGCAGAATGAGAACAGAGTGGGCTCTCAGGCTTAAGGAATAACTAGACAAGCAATTTCAGGCCGGGTTTATCAAACTTTCCGAGTATTTTGACTGGTTGGCTAACATAGTCTCTGTAACAAAAAAGGATGGGAGAATCCGGGTTTGCGTTGACTTCAAAGACCTAAATAAGGCAAGTCCAAAAGACGATTTTCCATTGCCATCGATATATTAGTAGATAATATAACAGACCATGCACAACAGCCATTCATGGATGGGTACGTAAGCTACAATCAGATTAAGATGGCCGTAGAAGACATTCCTAAGACTGCGTTCGTCACGCCCTGGGTTACTTATTGTTACACGGTAATGCCATTTGGGTTAATCAATGCCAGAGCTACATACCAATGAACCGCGACGATCTTGCTATATGACATGATGCATAAAGAGGTAGAAGTATATGTTGACGATATGATTGTCAAATCTAAAGATAGACAGGGTCACATCGCCAATCTTCGCAAGTTATTCCTTAGGCTCCGCAAGTAAAACATGAGACTCAATCCTCAGAAATGCACATTCAGAGTAACATCTGGGAAGTTGTTGGGATATGTAGTCACTCAAAGGGGTATAGATATTGATCCATCCAAGATCAAAGCTCTAATCGAGATGCCACACCTACAGACAGAGAAAGAAGTGAGGGGTTTCTTGGATAAAGTGTAGATTCATCTCCAAGTTGATCATGATTTGCTAGCCAATATTCAAGAAGCTCAAGAAGACAAAACACACCATGTGGGATGATAATTGTCAAAAGGCCTTTGACAGAATCAAGGAAATTCTAGCTAAACCACCTATCCTTACGCCGCCGGAGAAGGGCTAACCTTTGTCTCTCTATCTAACAGTGATCGAAACAGCTATGGGTGCTATGCTAGGTAAGACTATAGGAAAGGAAGAAAGAGTTATCTACTACTTGAGTAAGAAGTTCTTGGATTATGAGGTTAAGTATACACCTCTCGAAAAGACACGCCTCGCTCTTGTGTGGGCAACAAAGAAGCTGCGACATTACATGCTCAGTTATTCTGTCAACGTCTTCTAAAAAATGGATCCTATCAAGTACATATTCGAGAAACCAGTTTTAAATGGCAAACTATAGGAACATGGACTTTGATGCTTTCCAAATTCGATCTCCAGTAGGTGCCTTTGAAAGTCAATAAGGGACGAGCAATGACCGAGTTTTTCGTAGACAATCCTATAGATGATACCAACGTGATGCACATGGTCATTTCCAGACGAAGATATTCTACATACTAGTGTGGAGTCATGGGACCTCTACTCCAATGGAGCTTCCAATTTAAGGGGGTATGGTATAGAAGTATTGCTCATTTCTCCTGAAGGTGAGCATAAACCGATTTTCAGTCAAACTCGACTTCGAGGTGACTAATAATGCAACAGAATATGAAGTATGCCTCATTGGTTTACATGAAGCAGTAAGCTTAGGTATCAAAAGACTTCGAGTTCATGGGGATTTATCCTTAATCATAAACCAAATCACAGGATCTTGAGAAATCCGCAGTGAAAGTCTCACACCTTATCAAGCTAGGATAAGTCAAGTGGCTCAATTCTTCGATCAGGTCATCTATCTAAATTTACCATGAGAAGAAAATAAATTTGCAGGTGCTCTTTTAAAACTTGCATCTTTGATTAATATGCCTGACACCATGATAGAAATGCCACTATGCATAGAAAGGCGGTTTTAGCCAGCTTATATACAATTCCTTATAACCGACGAGGAAAATCATAAGGAGCCTTGGTAATAAACCATTCTGAATTACAAACTCAATGGTGAATACCCATCAGACATGGATAAGAGGGGACAATGAGATATACGGTTATTGTCATTTCAATACATCCTAAATCAGGGAGAGTTATAAAAAAAATCGCCACAAGGCGTAATTTTACTTTGCCTTGATCATTCAGAAGCAAATAAGGTTATGGAGGAAGTCCATGATGGAGAGTATGGTCCTCATATGAGTAGGTAAATGATGGCAAAGAAGATCATGCGTCTGGGTTACTACTGGATGACTATGGAGACAGACTGCATGAAATACGTCAGACATTATCATAACTGTCAAATCTTTGGGAATGTACAACATGCTCCACCATCCTTACTATACACGATGACATCTCCATGGCCATTCTTAACATGGGCAGTTGACATCATCGGAAAAATCACTCCAGCAGGGATAGGGGGTCACTATTTCATTTTGATAGCTATCGATTACTTCACTAATTAAATGGGTCGAGGTAGAATCATATATTGCCCTAACCTCTAAACAAGCGGTTAAGTTCGTACAAGCCAATATCATTTGTCGATACGTATGTCCACATGAGATAATCAGGGACAATGGATCTCATTTCCAAGCTGAAACTAAATAATTGCTAGCTAAATACAAGATTCAGCACCATCATTCCTCGCCTTACCGACCCCAGACCAATGGAGTCGTAGAAGCCGCAAACAAAAATGTCGTCATGATCCTAATGAAAATATAGAAAACTATCATGATAAGCCCAATAAGATACCCTTCGCGCAGTGGGGATATCAAACTTCAGTTAGGATGCTCAGTGGGGCTACTCCTTTCTATTTAACATACGGTATAGAAGCCATACATCCAGTAGAGCTAGAGATCCCATCTCTACGCATTTTACTCAAAATTCAAATTCTCATAGTTGAGTGGAATAGGCAAAGATATGAAGAGCTCATCCTCTTGGATGAACGAAGACTGCGAGCCTTGCATAATGTTCAAACATATCAAGGACGGATTAGAAGAGCTTTTAACAAGAAGGTCAAACCTTGAAACATCAAGGAGGGGGATCTAGTCTTTAAATCAGTTCGAGCCCTTTTACCAGTCGACCCAAGGGGAAAATTCAAGCCCAATTGGGCTAGACCTTATTTAATAGAAACCATCCTGTCAAGAGGTGTGGTTAAAGTAACAGACTTAGATGGGAATGAGTTTTCAAACCCGACTAACCTAGGCCAACTTAAGAAATACTACCCTTAGACTAGGTCAAACACTCTACGCGTGAGCCACGTGCCACTCTTGGTACACGTCCCACATGGCCATCGGCCACCTCGAATTATGTGATATCTCGCTCTTGCGTTTTAACATTTCCTATCATCCTCAACATCATCAAAGTAACTTAATTGCATCTTCAGAGTAAGTAAAGCACCATGCTTATTCCCTAAAGTTCATTTCAAGCTCTTGCTTCGAACATTTATTTCTTTGCACAATTTATTTCGAACTATGTTAAGGGTTTGATTTCACCTTAACGGTTGATATGTAGACAATCCTTTACAAGGACACAACCCGAAAATTATTTTAAAATTTTAAATGTGCAAATGGAAGGAGAAATGTTTTGGTGTTTGGAATTCGAAAGAATAAATATGGGATGAATTGAAAGTTTCTTAACTAAATAAACGGTTTATTTAATAAATAGTAATGCGCCAAATAATACAAAATAAATGCTGAAATTATAAATTTCAAAGCTAGGATTCTAAAAATCCCATCTCTTATTACATCAATAAATAAATAGTACAAACTAGGTTACTTCTATTCTTCCATTTTGCCTTTGCTCTTGCCTTTGTCAGTTTTATCATATTTCTTGTCTCGACCTCGAGGCGGGCGCTTCTGCACTATCTCGAACCTAATCACAAAGGGTCTTTCTCGTTGTCTAGCTTTGCCATTCCTATCCGCCACCATCTTCTCGGCAGGAGGGGCTCTCTTAGGCTTCTTCTTTGGACGGACAACTCGAAATCCGGCTTCCTCCTCTTCTTCAGTCAAGTATTTATGATTCTCCTTAGCTTCTTCGTGGATCTTATAATCAATAGGCTCATCCTTTCTCAACCTCTCGCACTCCTCCGAAGTGCTAGCTTTGGTCCATTGCAGATAAGAGTCAGACACCCATAAGGAACAACAGAAGTAGGTATGTACCAAATGTTCCTTTGAGTCCAGCGAATGTCCCATTCACGACAAGAGTCGGATTTATGTGCCAACGATGTCTGGGGTACAGTGTCAAGTTTCGGGGTCTTCTATTTCAAGCCAACCTACCTCAATAGACTCTCTTAAAATACGTGTGTCATGAATTCTAAGCCAGGAATGCAGATAGAGCGAGTAGAATCGAGAGATGATACTCCTATAAATGCTTTTAGGAGCCTCCAAGGCAGAATCCATTTAATTAAGGGACCTCCTTCACTTTTCAGCTTGTTTTCCCAGTAATTTCAAACTCGAGTGAAGTCCACAATGTAAATCCTCGTTCTCATCACAAGGGTCCGCGAGTGGTATCCAAGTACATCCATTGGGGCTCGATCAATCGAAGCCTTTCCATAAGCCGAACCTTGAAAATGGATTCGGGAGTTAGGAATCGTCATCATCAATTAAGGCGCACGCCCGAAATGTGTAATACCCCGTAATTTGATAAGTATTTATAGGAATAATTTATGTAATTCGAATAATTAATTAAAAGGCATTTATATTAATAATTGCAAATAAGACGGTAATTAATAATAAAATAATGGATGAGTCGGGAAGATGAATTGGGCCGAATTATAGGCATCTAATATGGTAATAATAGTACTAGTAATTCTATCTTTTATAATAGTAATAATAATAGTAATTACAATAATAATTGTATTTTCTAATAATAGTAGCAATATGATAATTATATAGTTTCCTAATTGCTTCCTTATACCCTATGACCTACCTATATAAATAGACCTTCTTCATCATAAAACACAAATAATTCACATAAGAGAAGGAAGAAATAATTCACATAAGAGAAAAGAGAAGGAAGAACTAGCTAGGAGATCGTCACAAGGTAATTTTCTAATCGTCTCATAACATACTCACCTTAAGACTAATATAACTCGTTAAATAGACAACCGTTGACTGACCCAAGACCATGACCTTGACCGTGGGATACCAGAGGTTGACCGGACCCACCATTGACCACCGTTGACCAGCGGAAAGGGGGCTGTTATTATGGTTTTTGAAGGGTGGTTATGGGTTAGAAGTTACACGTTGAACACGGGTTTTGGACCCTTTAATATGCACGCCTTGACCTGGGGTCGCTAGGGTGGTAACTGGGTTATGAGTCGACAAATGTGGGTGGTCGGAAGTGCTTTTTTGCGCGGTGGTTGCCGAAAAACACGCGATAGGGCATAATTATGGCTAAACACGTTGGAACTGTTTTATACACAAGTGCTTTGACTCGTTGGACTCGAACTGGGGTTGCCTGGGTTCGTGGTTATTAGCCTGTCCTATTGGTGATGTTAGGGTGGTCAGAGGTGGTTGTTTGTGTGGGTGGGTGACGGGTTGCCAAGTTGATGTTTGAATTTGTGGGTGTCGTGAGTTGTTTCTAGGGCGTGTCATTGGGGGCCGTGTCATGGTAGCATTACTGGTGTCGGTGTGGCGTGGTGTAGCAGGAGGTGGTGGCTCGTTGTGCCCGTAGTATGGCGGATTGTTTACGTGAGTTATTGTTGGTGTTTGGTGTTGTTGATGATTGAGTCGTGGGTGAAAGAAACGGCAATATGGTGGCCGTGACTGGGTTGTTGGTGGTTCTGGGTACGGTGGGGGCTAGGTCTGGTGGTGGTAGTAGTGGCAGATGTTGGTGGTGGTTGTGATTAGTGGTGTAAACTGTGAGTTATTTAAGTTGCGTCGATTTCGTAAATATTTTTAACGCGGGGTTAGGGCAGGTGTTTAAGGTGGGCTCGTATGGAAGTTGATCAGTGTTGGTCTGGGTTGGTGATACCGTGGCAGGAGGGTGAGCATGGTGGGTTGAGGGCTGGATGTCGTGAGGGAGTGAGGTGTTTGTCGTGAGGGAGTGGTGTGTTTGTGTGAGGGAGTGTTTGTCTTGGGTTAATGGATTGGTGGTACGTGGTGTTTTGGGATTGGTAGATGATTGGTATTGGTTTCATTTTGAGACGGGTTTACAAATATTAAGTCACGTGATAATATAAATATAATGATTAATGAATAATGGATAATTAGTTATATAAATAGTAAATTGTTTATAGTTAGTTTAACTATTTTTATAATTCGATTGTTAGTGATTGTATACGATTATTATATTTGTTAGGTGACGTTTTTATTGAACCACGCTACTAGTTGATTAGCTCGAATTGTGTAATTGGATATTCCTTGCCAGGTAGGATAACCTACTCAACTCGTCTTTTGTAGAATTCAATGGATTAATGAATGCGTAAATTATTTTTGTTGAATTATACTTCGATGTTTATTATTGGATGACAATATTTATATTGGCATGTTATTTTATTGACTATCCTCAGTCTCGGACTGGGACGACATTTCTGTTTATATTGCGGGACATAAGATTGTTATGAGATTATCCTCAGTCTCGGACTGGGACGACAATGAGTTTTGAGATATCCTCAGTCTCGGACAGGGACGACATTTGTGTTTATCTCTGGGCCAGGAGTTGGCGGGACGACTATGTGGTGGAGCCTCGGTCAGGGACCGGGACGACTATACGATATTGATGGATGGTTGGTGGTAGTACTTGTTCTGTGTATTTGCAGTTGTTATTCTATATGTTAATGTTGAATAGTTATTCCTACTCAACCTCGTGGTTGACCGTGTATTCGTGAACACCTGTGATGAACCATAATGGGGAGGATATTTGACATGTACTTGAGTTAGCTGACTTGGGAGCTTAAGGAGATGCGTGAGGATTCGGCTAGTCTACCTAGAAGTCTAGACCATTTAGTTTTATTAATCACTTTATTTATTTCCACTGCGAGTTGTATTTAATTTTATATTAAGTTTTAGTTTGGTTAAGTTGTAATAAACATGTAATCGCTAAATTTTATTTAAAGTACTTTGATTGTTGTACTTTGCTATTCACTACCTCGGAAAACCCAGATGGTAACTGTTCTATTTATTTGGGAATGTCTTGCTAAAGGTTCCTAAATAAATGGGGGTGTTACAAAGTGGTATCAGAGCAAAACGATCCTCATGCCTAACCAATGAATACTAATTAATTGATGATGTGTCGAAATAAACTGAACTCTGGGTAGAAACTGTTAGGAGGCCCTCTTAGTGCGGTTAAGAAGCTAGCCTTAATTCGTACTCTTTGGCCATCTCAGTTTTGAAGCGGGTACCTTGAGAGAAAATTTTGAGTGGGGTAATTAAAATAGAGTCGCGTTAAATTCTTTTAGGAGTCAATGGGTTGCCTTAAAATATATATTGTTGGCCTTGTTGCAGGCGCGGATTGAGGTAATTCTTTTATGGAGTTGTGTGAGGCCTTGGGTCGCGACATGTAGTAGTGTATTGGCATTATCTTTGCAATTGGGTGATCATATGAATCGTGTGATGGATGGAGTTATCAGTTAGTTTATATATTTCTGAGAATGCAAATGTTATAGTATTAATTTGATGATTCACATATTGGAGTATCTGCAATATGTATAGTAGAAAATAATATGTCTAGTGATATGCTGATAGGTGTTACCCCGAAGCCATGTTTATCTCTTCATGTTTAGCACTAGTTCTTTTGTTTTAGTAAGTAGGTTACGCGGACATAACCTTAATTTTAAGGTTGGTGGGATTGTAAAATTGCTGGGTTGAATTTCTCATATTTTTACCCTCATTTGTTTTGACTACCATTTATTTCTGATTATAATCTATGAACGAAATTTTTATTAATGATAGTCCTTTGTGTTAGATTTAGTTTTTCGCTGGTTTCGTGCTTATATGATTTAGGGTTTAAGAGTAATAAATATTTTAGTGGACAGTGGTCAGGAAGTTCCTATACAGTTATGTTTTCGACAAACAATTTTTTAAAATTTCTCATTTAATTTGTACTTCAATTTTTTGAATAATTCCAACTCCACTATTTAAAATATTTATATATGTTTTCAAATTGACAAACCACATTGCAAGAAAATATTTTGACATTTAATAGTGATTTTTATAAGTTGACTCAAATTTTTTACAAATTGCTGATCAGTTTCTGTTTAGGACCAACGGGATTATAAAAAAAATTAATAAAATGGTTGTTCGAGATTTGAATTCGATTCTTTTTCTCTTGTTTTGAAATTCCCTTAAATTTTCTAGAAAGTATAAAAACTCGACGTGGTATGTAACGGTTATTTACTGGTGATTTTTGAAAGTTAGAGTTTGACTTTGATTTTTGAAAAAGCAAGTTTTACCAAAGGTTCAATGTAATTGCTTTGTCAATTCTCAAACTATGATAGTTGAGATGTAGGAGTGACGATAAGGGAACCAAAGGAGAGGTAATATAGGATAAAATTAACTATACCTTGTTTTGATTGTAAGTATAGAATGTTTAATATGTTAGACCATCTTTCCTGGGGTAGTAGTAGTAGTACCGAAACTTCGGGACGAAGTTTATTTTTAGGAGGGTAGAATGTGACACCTTATATTTTGAGCTTTTTTTAAGATACATTTCCATGTTTTTACTTTATTTTGTTATGCATTATAATAAGTTGATATAGCTTGATAATAATAGATGGTTAATCATGTTGCAATGCTCAGAAGCTGAAATGGTTAATTGTTTATAGAGAATTTTTTAGTATTCCTGAGTGAACTTTGGGATGATTTTCATTTTAATTGGGGAAGACTGTAATACCCCGTAATTTGATAAGTATTTATAGGAATAATTTAGGTAATTCGAATAATTAAATAAAAGACATTTATATTAATAATTGCAAATAAGACGGTAATTAATAATAAAATAAGGGATGAGTCGGGAAGACGAATTGGGCCGAGTAATCTGCATGTAGTATGGTAATAATTGTACTAGTATTTCTATCTTTTATAATAGAAATAATAATAGTAATTACAATAATAATTGTATTTTCTAATAATAGTAGTAATATGATAATTATATAGTTTCCTAATTCCTTCCTTATACCCTATGACCTACCTATATAAATAGACCTTCTTCATCATAAAACACAAATAATTCACATAAGAGAAGGAAGAAATAATTCACATAAGAGAAAAGAGAATGAAGAAGTAGCTAGGAGATCGTCACAAGGTAATTTTCTAATCGTCTCATAACATACTCACCTTAAGACTAATATAACTCGTTAAATAGACAACCGTTGACTGACCCAAGACCATGACCTTGACCGTGGGACACCAGAGGTTGACCGGACCGACCATTGACCACCGTTGACCGGCGGAAAGAGGGTTGTCATTATTGTTTTTGAAGGGTGGTTATGGGTTAGAAGTTACACGTTGAACACGGGTTTTGGACCCTTTAATATGCACGCCATGACCTGGGATTGCTAGGGTGGGAACTGGGTTATGTGTCGACCAATGTGGGTGGTCGGAAGTGCTTTTTTGCGCGGTGGTTGCCAAAAAACACTCGATAGGGCATAATTATGGCTAAACTCATTGGAATTGTTTTATACACAAGTGCTTTGACTCGTTGGACTCGAACTGGGGTTGGCTGGGTTCGTGCTGATTAGTCGGTCCTATTGGTGATGTTAGGGTGGTCGGAGGTGGTTTTTTGTGTGGGTGGTTGACGGGTTGTCGAGTTGATGTTTGAATTTGTGGGTGTCATGAGTTGTTGTTAGGGCGTGTCATTGGGGGCCGTGTCATGGTAGCATTACTAGTGTCGGTGTGGAGTGGTGTAGCAAGAGGTGGTGGTTCGTGGTGGCAGTAGTATGGCTGATTGTTTACGTGAGTTATTGTTGGTGTTTGTTGTTGTTGATGATTGAGTCGTGGGTGGCAGAAACGACAGTATGGTGGCCGTGACTGGGTTGTTGGTGGTTCTGGGTACAGTGGGGGCTAGGTCTGGTGGTGGTAGTAGTGGCGGATGTTGGTGGTGGTTGTGATTAGTGGTGTAAACCGTGAGTTATTTAAGTTGCGTCGATTTCATAAATATTTTTAACGGGGGTTAGGGCAGGTGTTTAAGGTGGGCTCGTATGGAAGTTGATCAGTGTTGGTCGGGGTTGGTGATACCGTGGCAGGAGGGTGAGTATGGTGGGTTAAGGGCTGGACGTTGTGAGGGAGTGAGGTGTTTGTCGTGAGTGAGTGGTGTGTTTGTGTGAGGGAGTGTTTGTCTTGGGTTAATGGATGGATTGTACGTGGTGTTTTGGGATTGGTAGTTGATCGGGATTGGTTTCA
Organism: Silene latifolia; assembly: GCF_048544455.1. Taxonomy (NCBI): domain Eukaryota; kingdom Viridiplantae; phylum Streptophyta; class Magnoliopsida; order Caryophyllales; family Caryophyllaceae; genus Silene; species Silene latifolia. The sequence continues at coordinate 238,089,137 of NC_133538.1, forward strand.
TTTTGAGATGGGTTTACAAATATTAAGTCACGTGATAATATAAATATAATGATTAATGAATAATGGATAATTAGTTATATAAATAGTAAATTGTTTATAGTTAGTTTAACTATTTTTATAATTGATTGTTAGTAATTGTATATGATTATTATATTTGTTAGGTGACGGTTTTATTGAAGAGTGCTACTAGTTGATTAGCTCGAACTATGTAATTGGATATTTTTTTGCCAGGTTGGATAACTACTAAACTCGTCTTTTATGGAATTGAATGGATTAATGGATGCGTAAATTATTATTGTTGAATTATAGTTGAATGTTTGTTATTAGATTGCAATATTTATATTGGCATGTTATTTTTTTGACTATCCTCAGTCTCGGACTGGGATGACATTTTTTGTTTATATTGTGGGACATAAGATTGTTATGAGATTAGTCTCAGTCTCGGACTGGGAAGGCAATGAGTTATGAGATATCCTGAGTCTCGGATTGGGACGACATTTGTGTTTATCCCCAGGCCAGGAGTTGGCGGGATGACTATGTGGTGGAGCCTCATTCAGGGACCGGGACGACTATACGATATTGATGGATGGTTGGTGGTAGTACTTAATCTATGTAATTGCAGTTTTTATTCTATATGTTAATGTTGAATAGTTATTCCTTCTCAACCTCGTGCTTGACCGTGTTCGTGAACACCTGTGATGAACTATAATGTGGAGCAGATTTGACAGGTACTTGCGTTGGCTGACTTGGGAGCTTAAGGGGATGCGTGAGGATTCAGCCAGTCTACCTAGAAATTTAGACCATTTAGTTTTATTAATCTCTATTTATTTCCGCTGCGAGTTGTATTTAATTTTATATTAAGTTTTAGTTTGGTTAAGTTGTAATAAACAAGTAATCGTTAAATTTTATTTACAGTACTTTGGTTGTTGTACTTTGCTATTCACTACCTCGGAAAACCAAGATAGTAACAATCCTATTTATTTGGGAATGTCTTGCTAAAGGGTCCTAAATAAATGGGGGTGTTACAAAATGAAATATAAAAAACGAAAAAAAATGAGAAAAACAAAGAAAATGATGAAAATAATGCCGAGAATTTTACCTGTAAAATGATGGGACTCCCAGGATAAGGTATCTCGTGGTTCGCCTTTCTATTATCCAATTCGAGGATGATTTTTCCTAAAACTAAGCAAGCCGGGCTCTTGTGTAGCTCCATTTGTTCATATATTCCAAGGAAACGAGGGTCTCCTCTTATCTTAGAGTCAACATAGCCTTTCAATATATAGTAATGAAGAAGACAAAACCCTAATACCCTGCGCCTTGCAGTATATGATATAGTGGGGTCCTATCTATATACAAATCGCTCTACCAAGTTGTAGAGTCAATCGATCCGAAATACTCGAGGGGGTGGGGGTGAATTGAGTATTAAAAATATAGCCCACTTTTTCGAGTATCTTATATAAGCGTGATTAAACAATTAATTACTTAAATTTTATCGATTAAACTTTAAATAATCAACTACACAATAAAAACGTAAATAAAAGAACATAAGGAAATGACACACATGATTTTGAAGTGGTTTAGTTTCACAAGTCGAAACCTATGTCCACTATTCTCGATTAATAATTTTAGTACCTTTCTCCGGATTACAAAATTATCAATCCACTCGTACAACTAAGTCTAGTTGTAACTCAAATTCGAGTACTGTTAAATACTCTAACTTGTCTAACTTACGTTAATAAGAAAGCACTTGATTGTTCTTATGAGTGTTCACACAATTGAACGTATAAGAAAAAATATAAAGTACTATGATCTAATAATGTAATCTTACGGAAGTAATAAGCAATTTAAAGCACGACTTTTCATAAGAGTTTCGAATTGCAAAAACAAATAAAATACTTGATAAAGAATTTTGACTCGATTTGTTTGCAAAAGAATTTGAATATTGCGAAAAGTTATTCTTGAAATAAAAAGCACATGTGTATATATAGTAGAGGGGAGACCTAGGGTTGGATAAATACCCTAGTTGTGCCGTGAAGCACTTTGGATTGTTTCTAAAGAAACAAATCTTATTTTCTTATTTTAATCCACAAATATTTCAATTAAATAAACTAAGTAAACTAAGATAACCTAAAATAATTGATTAAGATATAAAAATATCTTATGTCAATCTATTTTAGATTTATCATAATAGATTCTTTGTGCAAAGAGAGATCGACCTGAACACCGCTCATAAGCCCACACGGTCGAACCCTAGCCGAAATATAGAAGTGGATTAGGGTTTAGGTTTATATAACTTAGCAAACCCTCGGTAGCATGACGACTCTTTAGTCATTTTACTAACCAATAGGATAAACATAAATTATTCAATTTAATTAAACCCATATATCATCTCCATCATACATACACATATTTTCGAACATATATACAGAATTTGAGCTTTCTACTATTGATTATAAAACCTTAAAATCGTGCCTTCAAACTGCAACCTAAAGTTATAGTACAAAAGACTATAACACTAAGCTTGATTAAGTAAAGTTATAGGTGATGTAACTATAACTTTACCTTGCTAATATTATTTTCACAGATACCATTATCAGATGACGTCCTATACTAGCTAATCTTCCTGGAGATCTTCAGTAGTAGGATCATCTCTTCATCTTGATCATAAGCTCTTCATCTTGAGCTTCTTATAGACTTGATCATGCCTTTAGCTTGAGTGATCATTATACTTGTGAATGGAGTAGTCACAATGATGCTTTAGAAATTTTCAGTGTTATAGCTCAAGCAGCTATAACATTACTTCAATAATGCTTCACTAATCTTCAAAGTTATAGCCATGGATGCTATAACATGGTTTGCTATAACTGTAACCTCTATTAAATCTAACAAAGACTAACAAACGATTACGCACGAAGAGTATATACATTATAAGGCACACATATCATTATCAAAACAAAACATATAACTATATGGTCGAACAAATTCCCCCTTTTTTATGATGACAAGTCGCTTACGATTTGTGACTAAGTGTAAGTTCCCCCTCAACATAATACTATAAAATTCGTAGTCATTTGAACGCAAGAACAATCCACTTATATACAAAGTATAGCATCTGAGGACCTTAAGAGATTAAAGGTCTTGACAAGGAGCAAGCTTAGGAAAATACTTAAGTCACGGTCATTTTCTTCCCCCTCTTGACGTCATCAAAAAGACGAGAACAAACTTAAAATGCTGGGGTGACAAGAAATAAGCATGAAAACGCATATTATAAAACAAGAAAGAAATCTACGATAAGCATGCATCATAAGATATGTCTAATACAAACCGAGATGTTTATGCCTATGGACCGAATTAAGATAGTTAATGCCAATGGGCCGAATAAAGAGAAAGTGCCAAAATAGGCCGAATTAGACAATTAATCAAAATAAACGTCTAAGGAGCAAAATGAAAGACAAGGCAAGGATAAGAATGGTCTAGGGAATATTGTGGTTGACACGGTGGGGGTTCACATAACCGGGACGAGTACAAAACTCAAGCGTGGTAAGACGATCAAGACAAGAGCTAATATGAGCCTCTTGAGCGGTGAGACACCGATCAAAGTTAAGCACTTTCATATATAACGCCTTAGTAGCCTCAAAGATTTGCCCCATCTTGGCTCTCATGGCTCGTCCCGCTAGCATCACCGCTCCTCCTCGACTAACTAAATTAGCCACCGAGCTTGATTGGCATATAGCCTCACGCTTGCACGAATCAGCAACCCTAGCCACAACCGTGAGAGGCTCCTCTAACTCCTTTAATTGAGCTAGCACCTCGACATTACCACGGCTCAAATTCATAAGAGCCATAACCCGTTCCTTAGCCATACCCGAAGCTAATTGTTCCAACAACTGGTTTGAGCATCCATCTTGGCATCCATACTCGCCATAAACGAGTCCATCTTCTTCTCCAAAGCCATAACAACATCGGATGATTTATCCAACATAGTACACAACCCCTTTCGACAAGAACACCAAATCAGGCCCTATTGCGCCTACTTTCATCATTCGTAAAACCGAATCATTCATCTCATCCTTGACCAAAACACCGTAGCTTTCCCGACTAACAACTCCTTTATGCTCTAATAACTGAGATATCCAAACACCATAGGGCAAGTCCAAAGTAGTGTGGAACTTGTCCTCGGTAACTTGGATACTCGCTTGAATAATACAATGAAAAACAAGCATAGAGAGATTCACCTTTTGTCCTTCCAACCACCTATACACGAGTACCATCTCATAGCTTAAAATCTTGTCACGACCTCCACGGCGAGGAACCACCGTATTCCACATAAAATTCAAGAAAAATTTAATTGTTGGCGAGAAAGATCCCACAAGCATGTTACTAATGCCAGTAGCACAATCATCAAACGACTTCTTGATTACTAGCTTCTCCTCACCCGACACATCTCCCCATTCCGCACTCGGATTAATTTCAATCCCATCATTAGGGACCGAAAACAGAGTACAGAAATCATCAACGGAGATTGTCATCTCCGACCATTAACAACCGCATGCAACATACCCTTCTTAATTGAAACCGAAGCATAAAACTGAATTACCTCAATTGGATATATCGGACCGGTCAATGCACATACCTTGGTCCATTCTTGAAATTTCAAGAAATCCTTGAAGAAACTTAAAGCCTCGATTTTTTGGTACCAAGCCGGTGGGTAGGATCATCCTCCGTGAATGTGATATCGAAAGACACTGTTAATTCGTTGTCTCTCAAGCTTTGTGAGACGAAGCTTGTCCAACCCAACCGCCGTAGCATTCGGCATATGTTCCTTAAACAAGGTTCTTTGATGACCATCTTGACTTATCACGACTTCCACTTTCTTCACCGGGTCCTCTTCGACTACCATATTTTTTTTCTTTAATTGAGCTTACGACGCTTCCCCTCGACTCTCGTTTCCTCCCGGTTATGTTCGGGATTGGTCAGTTTTGGGTTTGATGGTTGTGAAGGAGTGTTTTTGGGTTGATCAGAGGGATTGCATGTGGGTTTTGAGGTTTAGGTCTTATGGTACGACCGAGTTGTGGATGTATAAAAATGGGTTTTTGGTTTGAGGGTCATGGTGATGAAGGTTTGAGAGGTTGGGTGTTTGAGAAATTTGAGCAGAAGATAAATATGGAGAGGTAATTATAGTGATTGTGACGTGAGGGAGGTGGAGTGTATTTAAAGGAGTAAATTTATTGAGATATGGTAAGTAGGGGATTGTGGGTAGGTGGCGTGTACAAGTGGGTAAAGAAAAGATTCCCTATATTTTTTTTATATATACATAATTTAGGGTAAATATTTTAGGTAGGTAGTTTACATGGGTAAGATATGGTAATGATTTTGGTGGATAAATTTGACAGGATTTTCGGCCAAATAAAAGATTATAAGGAAAATTATGACCGAAAGATGGTTTGTAATAAGGCACAAAATATATATAACTAGCAAACGGAATATTCTTGTAACATAATATGACAATTAACATAAATATAATTGAAACGAGAAATACAGACACAGTCATACAATCTCATCAAATCTAGTCACTCATAAGGATAGTAAAATATTTGTGACATGTTTAGTTGCCACAAATTAAACCAATTTCCAACCGCAAAATCTCAAAACGTTCTCTAGCCAATGCTTTGGTAAAAATGTCTGCCCATTATTTTTTTGTGCTACAAAATTCCATTCTGATGTTGCCCTTATCTACATGGTCACGTAGAAAATGGTGTCTAATGTCTATATGCTTAGTACGAGAGTGTTGTGCTCGGTTCTTAGAAATAATTATAGCCCTCGTATTATCACATAAAATGGGAATACACCTAACGTTAATACCATAATCACATAGTTGTTGCTTAAGCCATAAAAGTTGTGAACATACCATTCCAGCAGCAATGTATTCGGCTTCAGCTGTAGAATAATGCAACGGAATTTTGCTTCTTTGACCCCCATGTTATAATACATGGTCCAACAAACGTGGCTATGACGGAAGTACTTTTTCTATCAAGTGAACAACCTGCATAATCTTCATCTGAATATCCTATGAGATCAAAATTACACTCAAGAGGATAACACAGATATAATTTGGATGTACCAATTAAGTACCTAATTATTCTTTTAACCGCTTTCATATGTGATTCTATAGGGCACAATTGAAATCGAGCACATACGCACACACTAAACATAATATCAGGACGACTTGCAGTTAAATAAAGAAGTGAACCAATCATACCTCGATAAGTTGTCTCATCGACTGACTTACCATCTTCGGCTAATGTCAACTTCTTTTCTATAGGCATTGGAGTGGGCATAGAATGAGAATTCTCAATTCCAAATTTCCAAAGTAATTCCTTGATTTATTTTTGTTGGTATATCATGATCCCTTCCCTAGTCTGTTGGATTTGAAGTCCTAGGAAAAACATAAGTTCTCCCATCATGCTCATCTCAAATTCAGAGGTCATTAATACTAAAAAATACTTGCACAAATGATTATTAGTTGAACCAAAAATGATATCGTCAACATAAATTTGAACAACTAATTGAAAGATCATAGATCCATATTAGACTCTCTAATAAAATTAATTTATCTCATAAATTGTTATTTAGGTGATCTATGTAACATGCATGCTAATATGAAAGCATAAAAGGAAAGTATAAGGAAAAACAATTTCCTTACATTGAATATACGGTAAAATGGGCACAAACTAGTTCTCCTTACTAGTTTGTTCTTGAGCTAAAATGATATGGATGATCCTCCTTGAAAAACCTTCAAAAAGAAAGTCTCCTTCAAGTTGCACCCAAGAACTAACCCAATAATAATAATAAGTTTGTACTAGTAACTTGTTAATATTGCTCCCTTGATAAATATTAGTAATATCACTAAATTTTCTTAGTAATATTAATAATGTATACTAGTTGATGAATTATTATTGTAGAGAGATAGAGAGAAAAGTTCACATGCAAAAATGTAGAGTGTGTCTGTAATACTCCGTATTTATGAGTCTCTGGGTACTCTATCGAGTAGGCCTTACTCTGTCGAGTAAGGGTGAGTTGCGTTTTAAAATATTTTCTGACCTGTTGGGTACTCGATCGAGTAACTAGGATACTCGATCGAGTAAGGGGGCACTCGATCGAGTACCTTAGCTACTCGATCGAGTAGCCGGTTTACGGGGAGTTAGTTCTCGGGTTTTGTTAATTATGCGATTAAAGTATTTAAGCTTTTTCGTCATTGTTCTTAAACACTTTTCAAAACCTAAATTACAGTCAAGAGAGAAAGCAAATTACGTTCTTCACTTTAATCGCATTGTTAGCAAATCCCGGAGTTTGGAAGGTCGGATTTCACCGTTCGTTATACCGTTGAAATCCTTGCGTCGAGGGTAAGACCTATGTACCATTTGTATAGTATTTCCTTTAAGTTGTTTATACCCTAATATGGGGATTTGGGGGTTTTGTGTAAATTGTGATTTGGTAGTGTTATATGTTTGTATGATAGGAGGTTTTGTAGAAGAGGCTTTTTGATACAGCTGTAGAGACCGTCTGATTGTTGTGCTTTCCAGGTAGGATTTCCTACTCAGTATTAGTCCCATAATGAGATAATTGTTGATGTGTTGGGATTTATTGTTTGATTAATATCGTAATTGTTTTTTTACGGTTGTGATTGTGATTGTTTGTCTATGGTTCTCGAGATGCGTTCTCGGCTGAGTGGAGTCACTTGCGGGAGTGGCTTCACACCCTAGTTTACCCCTTCGTGGAACCCGCCACGGAAGGGGATGTGCACATTAATGGACAGGGTTATTGGTCAATATGAGGAGCGGGGATTAGGTGGGTACGGCTGCGGTCCCCCACTGGCAGGGCTGGTCCAGTGGACAGTCGGTGATTGAGATTGATGGGACTGGTGTGATTGTGTGTGTGTGTGACGGTGTAAGCTGTCTGTTTGTCTTATTGTTGATATATATATAAGTGGTGTGATTAGTACTGACCCCGGTTGTTGTTTTGTAAAACCTGCGGTTATCCATTCGGGGATGGTGAGCAGTAATTGAGCAGGTTTGAGTTGAGTACTGGGATAGCTGGGAAGTGCCACCGTCTGACGATAGAAGTCTTCCGCTGTAGCTTCGTAGTTTTATAAACTTTACTTTTAGTTGATTATACAGTTGGTTTGAGGACTTGTACCCGTATTTTGGGATTTGGCTTCATTGGTACGTTTCACTAAAGTTATATCATTTAAAGTTGTTTCGTTATTGTCTTATGAATATCATGCCTCGGGTAACCGAGATGGTGGCATCCTTATACATGAGTGGTCCTGGTAAGGCACTTGGAGTATGGGGGTGTTACAAATGGTATCAGAGCGACGATCTTGAAACCTGTAACCAATGAATTTAATGAATATAGGGAGTCAATTAAAATGAACCCGGGGTAAAGGTTGTAGGAGATAATGCAAAGGCTTGGGAGACGTCCTAAAGTCGCGAACTCGCCCTATAATTTTGAACCGGTCACCATGGGATATGAGTCGGGATCGCTATGTGTTTATCTTGTGAATTGTGTACTTATATGGTGATGTGTAGCATGAATCAGTGGATGTATGTATGTGGAGAATGGGGAATGTGTAGAAAAGATGGTGATGATGTGATTTCGTAAGCTATTGATTGAAAGCATGATAGTTGGTTTACAATGTTGTTTTGAATCGTAGGAAAAGTATATGAGAATGATGAATGATGTGGTAGAAAGAGGAAGTAGTTCGTATGTGATGATATGTGATGAGTAATGATGTTGCAGGATGGATGATTCATAATGTGACATAATAATAACATGTGAATAGAATGTTGTGTTGTATACGTATATTTTGTTTGCATAGAGTTGTATGATAAGTTTATGTACTTGTCCACGATTGTTCATGTGTATATGTTGTAAGAAGTGTGTAGCTGTAATGGATGAATTGGTTGGAAGAGATTAAGTAAGTAATTGCATAAGAATATGAAATTCATGTGTGTGGAGCATGTTTATGTGGGTAATGGATTGTATAATGTTGCAATGTTAGTAACATGTGAATAGGAGATTTTATGTCGTATATTATGTTATTGTGTACGTAAAGTTATAAAATAAAAGCATGTGGGTAAATCGTGATTGACAAGTTAAATAATCTATGTGCATGATGAATGTTGTTGCTTGACTATTGAAAATAGTAACATATGATTATGAATACTGGTTTTATGAGTTTTGGACTGGTTTTGTTTGCTTGGTTGTTGTTTAAGCTGTTTGGAAGTAAAAATCAAATAGTTATGTCGTCTGATTACAGTAAAGTTATCTTTAAACTGTTATAACTTGAGATGCATAAATGATTTTGATGTGATTCCAATTGGAAGTGATAGCTTGTTCTTTTACGATTCTAACGATAGGTCACACGCCCAAAACGACCAAGAAATGAGTGAGTTATGACTGTTTTACGAAAAACTGGGCAGTGTTGAGAAATGCGTAGGTACTCGATCGAGTAGCCTTGGTACTCGATCGAGTAGGGTGGAACACGATCGAGTACGTCAGTTACTCGATCGAGTGGCCCTGGTAATTTGTTTTACGTGCTTCTGATCTTCACCTACTCGATCGAGTAAGTCACTTACTCGATCGAGTGGCCTGTACTCGATCTAGTGACCCCTGTTTTAGTTCATATGCTTATATTTTGACATTCGTTGCATATTGTGTTTAATTCAAACACTACTACAAATACAGGCAACCACAACGGCCCTTTAACAACGCTTATTCACGAAAATCATCAAAACACGTTGTAGAATTTATTCCGCGAATTTTACCAAACTTAATTACAACGGTTATGTGTTGTTAGCCGTTGTTATTTGTTTTAACAACGGGTCATACTTAAACAACCGTTGTTAATGAAAAAACTAATAACAACGGTTAAATTTTAACCGTTGTTAATGGTTTGGCGCCAAATTAGTGAAAAGTAATCACAACGGTTATATTAGAACCCGTTTTTAATACTTTTTATCAACGGTTGTAATCTCAATAACCGTTGTTATTAATATTATGAAAATCTTAAGAACAACATATTGCTTTATTCTGCTATACGCTACAAACACAAACACAAGCTAATACTGCTACTATATCATCCTCCATTCCTCCCTGATCGTCTCTCTGTCTTCATCTCCGTCCTTTGTTGTCACGTCTTCTCTCCCTCATCGCGCGTGTTTATCAATCAGGTATATATATGTTTCTTAGCAACGCTTATTATAACTAGATATAGGATTTTTTGGGTTATTATCTAATTTGTTGATAATTTAGCTTAATTGCTTTCCTGAATTTCGTTTATTTGTTTGCCTATTATTGTATTTTCTGAATTAGTTGCCTATTATTACGAATGTAGAATAATGACTCGAACTTGGTTGATTGATGCAAATATGAGTGACCGCACCTACAAGGATGGTTTAGCTGAATTTTATGAATTCGTTTCGAACAATTTGAATGGTTCTTCTAGTATTGCATGTCCTTGTGAAAGATGTAGTAATATTAGCTATATGGCTTTTCCGGACGTTAAAATACACCTAGAAAAGTGGAGATTTAGTCGATCCTATACACTTTGGATTTTTCATGGGGAATCATTAGAGGAAGAGAATAACTCGGAAGAAGATGATGTTGAGGTACACGAAAGGCTAAGCGATGATCCCGAGTTTGCCGAGTTTTTGAGTTGGAAGAGTTGGAAGTAGAGAAGTTGAATGTTGGGTCTATAGATAATGAAGAGAATGATGATGAGTCCATTGCTTTTGAAGATGTAGGTGATGACACTAGTAATTGGGATGACCTTAACAACATGTATGAGAAGTTGTGTGAGTCTAAAGCACCTCTTTATCCTGGTTGTAAGTTCACAAAAATGTCTATTTGTGGTGAAGTTGTATAATATCAAGGGGGCAAATGGGGTGAGTGACACGTGTTTCACTAGTTTTTAGCCTTGATAAAGGAGTTGCTTACGATGGTAATGTTCTACCTGTTAAGACATATGAGGCGAAAAAACTAATAAGAGGAGTGGGTATGAAATATGAGAAAATACATGCATGTCCAAATGATTGCATATTGTATCGGAAATTATATCAAAACTTAACCAATTGCCCTAAATGTTTGGAGTGGCGTTATAAGGATAAGGAAGGGATCCCGGCTAAGGTGTTGTGGTATTTTCCATTGATACCAAGAGTCATAAGGATTTATGCGAATCCCGATGATGCAAAAATGTTAACTTGGCATGAAACGGGAAGAATAAATGATGGAAAGCTAAGACACCCGGCAGATGGTAAGCAATGGAAATCGTTCGACGCTAAGTATCCTGAGTTCGGCAATGAACCTAGAAACTTACGTCTAGCGCTGTCCCCTGATGGAATGAACCCACACGGAAACATGAGTAGCCAACATAGTACTTGGCCAGTAGTGTTGGCTATTTATAACTTACCTCCATATGTGTGCATGAAGAGAAAGTATTTGATGTTGTCGTTGTTAATTTCCGGCCCTAAACAACCCGGAAATGATATAGATGTATATTTGGAACCTCTTCTAGATGATTTGCGATTGTTGTGGGATAGTGGGATAGAAGTATTTGATGCATATAAGAACGAAACTTTCAATTTGAGAGCGATGTTATTGTGTACAATAACCGACTATCCGGCTTATGGCGACCTTTCCGGGCACACAGTTCATGGGAAAGAGGCTTGTCCATTGTGTGGGGAGGATATCGAGTCCGAATACTTGAAGTCTTCTCGTAAGTATGTGTATATGGGAAATAGGAGGTTCTTGTATCATGACCATTGTTATCGCAAGATGCGGAAAGCATTCAATGGAAGACAAGAACTTCGTCAACCTCCTAGAATTTTGAGTGGGCATGAAGTTTATCGGAAAGTAAAGCATATTGAGATAGATTATGGGAAGAAGAGCGGCTCTAAATTGTCTACTCGTGGGTATAAGAAAAGATCCATATTTTTTGATAAACTTCCATATTGGCGACTGGAGGTCGAGCATTGCCTCGATTTCATGCACATTGAGAAAAATGTCGTGATAATATTATCAATACCCTTACGAATGTTCCTGGTAAAACAAAGGATAACGCCGCAGCTAGGGAAGATATGAAAATGATGGGTATTAGGCTAGAGTTGGCACCACAGAAGAGAGGTAATCGTACATTTTTACCGCCAGCACCTTTTACCCTTTCACGGAATGAGAGAAAAGAGTTCGTGGCATGCTTGAATGGAATTAAAGTGCCACATGGTTATTCGTCGAACATCAAAAGCCTAGTGTCGATGCAAGACCTAAAACTCACCGGGTTAAAGTCACATGATTGTCACACTTTGATGCAACAATTACTACCTGTGGCTATTCGTTCCATTTTACCCGAAAAGGTAAGATATGCTATAACTAGATTCTGTCTCTTCTTCCAGTCCATATGCGAGAAAGTCATCGATCCCGATGACGCGGATTCATTGCGGGACCTCGTTGTAACCTCTCTTTGTCGAGTTGGAAATGTATTTTCCACCCTCTTTCTTCACTATCATGATTCATCTGACCATTCACTTGGTTAGGGAGATTTTGTACCTTGGGCCCGTGTACTTGAGATACCGGTATCCTTTCGAAAGATTGATGAAAGTCTACAAGGACTATACATCTAATCGGTATCGTCCGGAAGGTTGTATTGTTGAACGCGCTATTTTAGACGAAGCTCTTTCATATTGTTACGCTCATCTCTCCCCGAAGGAGTTGATTGGCGTTCCTAAGAATCGTCATAGTGATTGGATGACCGGAAAAGGTATTAGAGGCCGGGTTGAAAAAATTGTGACACGTGAAATGTTGCATTTAGCACACATGTATGTGCTAAACAACGAAGATGAGGTGCAACCTTATATTCAACAACACAAAGATGAGCTCAAATACGATCACCAAAACAAGACCGAGAAGTGGATTGCGAACGAGCATACGAAGACGTTTCCAGTGTGGTTTAGGAATATTGTCTTACGATTATCGATCAAACTGGTGATGACATCTCTCCTAGGTTACTACGTCTTGGTTTAGGTCCAAATGCCGGGGTCACCTTTTACAACAGTTTTGCCATTAATGGATATACTTTTTACACCCGCAAGCAAGATGAGGTGAGCACAATGCAAAATAGTGGTGTGAGTTCTGAATTTGAGGCAATGCACTTTGCTACTTCAAAAGATAAAAAGCCTATTTGGGGAAAATGCCTTTATTATGGTGTTATTCAAGAAATATTGGTACTAGATTACATTGATTTCACAATGCCTTTGTTTCGATGTAACTGGGTTGATAACAACATCCATTGTGTCCGAAAGGATAAGATGGGATTTACGTTGGTCAATCTGGGTAAGGTTGGCAATAATAAGGATGATCCTTTCATAATGGCATCCCAAGCTAAACAAGTGTTCTATGTCACCGATCCTATGGATAAGAAGTGGTCTATTGTACTGTCTATAAGGAAAAGAAGGAGTAGTCCATCCGATAATGATGATGATGATCAGGATGTCGTTTTTGAGGGAATGGATCGGTCTACCCCTTGAATCTTATTTCGACGATGTTGACACGATCATGAGGACACTTTGAAAGCATCTATATGCGTGATGACCATGGTGAAGGTATTTGGGTTAACGAAGAAACTATGACATCCAAGAAACGCCCCGATCCTGAGATAGTTCATCGGGACACATACGAGTATATGCATGCATCTTTGGTGTAAGTTGTCTTATTTTCTTGATCTTATTATTAGATGTGGATCTTTGGTGTTGAAATTCTTTGAATAATGTATTGTTACAGAGTTTTGACCGTAATGGAATTCTGATAATTTTTTAAAAAAAGAGGTTCAACAATAACAACGGTTATATTTAAATTACCCGTTGTTAATACTTTCAACAACGGGTGTAGTACCTCTACCCGTTGTCAATTTTTTTTTGACGTATTTCATTTTGGCGCAAATTTGGTGAAAATATATTACAACGGGTATATGTTACCCGTTGTAATAAACTTTTGACAACGGTTGACTTTTATTGACCTGTTGTTATTAACATATAACAACGGTTCTTCTTTGAGCACCCGTTGTTAATAGTTTGTCTTAATAAAAAACTAATATAGAAACCCATCCAGCATGCCATACACAAACTAACACACACAACATTATTACTAAAACCGTTGGTATCCTGTGTTAATCCTTCTCTCTTCCTCGCTTTTTACATTCTCGTCGTCCAGTTTCCAAAACCCGATTCCGTTGCCTTCCTTATCATCATCCTGCTCGTTCTCTTTATCATCATCATCAACAGGTATGTTCACTTTAATTTTGTGTTTCGTCATTAGGGTTTTAAGACGATCATCTTGTTTCTTTTTTCATGCATTTGTTTGTTTTTCGTCTTCTTTGTTATCTTTATCATCCCGCATCATCTACTTTACTCCTCTTATCGGGGTTTAGGATTTTAGAAGCTCAATCTGTTGTTTTAAATTTTCATTCCTATTAGGGTTTAGGGTTTTAGATAATACTGTGCATGTACGTTGTTAAGTTGTTCATATCCAGCTATATCATTCATATTTGGTTTTTAGGATTATCATGGGTGAAAAACGTAAAAGAAGTCAAAAGAATAATGAGCCTGGTGATAATAAGCCTGGTGAGAGGGATGCTACGAAGTGCAAGAAATTCCTTGCGACTATAGCCGCTAAACAGACCGTTCGAAATAACATGGAGTGAGAAGGGTTTCCCTCTTTGGTCCAAATGCGGGTCTTTTCTCTAGTTGGATTGGTGCTTGCACAAGACAGTTTGTGCCTATCCATTTAGAGGATGTTAAAAGTTTGAATCCAAAATTGGCGGAGTTATACTTGGCTCGTATAAAGGAAGGCTTTATTATACCCGATGAAAGTCATGATGAGTATTTAATGCATAAGGCAGCTGATGTCCACAGGCGGTGGAAGTGTGGCGTTGCTAGGGATTGGTTGTATGTGGACAAGGCAATGGGGGAGATGCGTAAGAGCCCACCGGAAAACAAGTGTCCCACCATCAAGCAGGAAGAATGGGATCTTTTCAAAAAATGAGAACTACTGAGAAGTTTCAGGTTAAATATCCTCGCCTTTTAACGATTTACCTATCATTTTTTTAATTAATGAGTCCTTTATATAATCTTTTTATTATCTCATCTACTTGCGCTTTTATATAATTATTTGAAGGCCGTTAGCAAAAGAAATCGTGCTAACATTTCATGCAAGAAGGGGAAATTCTATGGTTCTCGAGGCGATTCTGAGAAAGATAGAAGAGGACCTCGTAAGTAGCATGCATTATTGCCCTGTGAGACTTTATTTTTTAATCACACTTGGACTTGCATTGATACACATTTACGTGTATAAATGTTACCATGTTAATGTGTAGGTGGCAAAGGGAGTGAAAGAGGTGGATCGGCATGTAACTTATAAATATGGGCACACGCCTAAAGGATCCCGGTCGTCGCATGACAAATACGATGTGGAAGTTTTGGCCAACATAGTAAGCATTATTTTATTAAGACGAGTTCATTACTAACTTTATTATTTTAGTCACAAATATAATTTGAAGTTTATTTAATATATTATAGGATAACGTATTGAAAGAGGTAGAAGAAGGGAAATTCACTCCCAGTGGTCGTAATGACGTTCTTGCTAGAGCGATCGGCCGACCCGAACATCCAGGTCGTTTGAGGGGCGTCCCGTTACAGGTTGGAGTAACGAAATATTATGGGAAAAGCTGCCCAGATAAAGAAGAAAAGGAAGACTAAGTCCGAGAACGCTGACATGGTAACATTTATTCTATTATTTTCATTTAAGTTCAATTCACATGTTATTGTTGGGATAAAAATTGCGGACACATTACATTCTTGGCAAGCGACTTGATTAATGGCATCCGTACTACTAAAGCTGAATCTTTGGAGGTAAGCTTTCCGAAGAAGAAGTGAAGATGATGGAGGATGTCATTTCTAAAGGGGGCAATAATAAGGTACAACAGATTGGTGAAGAGGCCGCTACTACCTTGGCAATACATGAGAAGGAAGTATCGGTCAACGAGATTCAGAAAGATCAGGTACCTAATAATGCTTCTGAAGTTGTAACAACTAAAGCCGATCAGGTACCTAATATACTTCCTTATTTTTCTTTTGTTTTTTTTTGGGTAAGATCAGGGGGTGTGTTCACTGCCAACTTCTGACATGGTGCCATTGAATTGGTTAATTTTATTAGGTAAATAATGGGTCTGAAAAGGAGATGCAACTTGATGAGAAGACGGCTGATGGAAAACAGCATACATCCCCTTCAAGTCGGTTCCTGTTTTCGGTAAGGTATGCATGAAGTGTTTAATTAGTTAAATTTATATGAATCTTTGAAGTTTGTGCAAAAATCGGCTGAGGTAAAGCGTTTTTGCAAAATCTTTTGAATCTTTGTCAAGCGTTTTTGCAAAGATATATATAATAATGTATATGTATGTGTATATTCTTCAGGCCGTAAACAATAGGCCAGTTATTCTTGCTGACCCTAATAGAATCGAAAAGCCACATGTGCGTGTTGGCCGGGGTCTCGTAGAAAACAAATCTGCAGCAGCGGAAACTGTAGTTATTCATGGCGAAAAACTTTTGCCGAATCATACAATAGTAGAGATAACTACAGTCTTTCCAGGCCATGAAAACTTTCCACCGCCTGTCCCGATTCGCCAGGACGACATTACCATTACGGGAGATTTGCTTGGAAGTTTCATCCAATGGCCTAATACTCACATCTACTTGGCGAAGATGTCTCGCCGCCTCCTTTGGAGCAATGGAAAGCGATTGGGGTTAGAAGAAATACCTTTATATATATATATGTGTTACATTTTTAATTGTTGAATGTTTTTATATGTTAAATTTATATGTTATTTTTTTTTTTTGTAGGGAACAAAAAAGGCGGCTTTGGCGGATAAGCCTAAGTCCACAGACATGCCAACAACCTCGACTTCACAACAACTTGATGAGGTATGTATTTAATTAACTTCTCCATTTTTTTAAAAATTAACCTCGCCCCTTTATTTATATTTTGTCTGTATTTATAAAAAGCATGGTAATTTTGTGTAGGGGACAAAAAAGACTGATAAGCCTAAGTCCCCAGTCTTACCTGCTACTACTACCTCATCATTGAAAGAGCAGGTTGACGAGGTATTTAATTAAGTACGCTTTTATTTTTATTACTCCAACTAGGATATGTTACCTTTGGATTTTTTATTATTTTAATTATCTATACTACATGTGTAGGCTGGTGGTAGTAGCACCACATCAAAGACTCATTCTTTCCCGTAGTGAAAGTTAGGAGTATAAACTCCACAAAATATAAAGGGAAGGATTACATGCAAAAAGTAAGAACGGGGACGATGATGAGACTGTATGAGGAGGTTGGCCATCGCATAGCCTCCGAGCAAGCGATAATTATTCCGCTCGAGGAGGATATTCTAGGGTGAGCGCCAAGCATGCATGCATATCATGGGATCTCGCTAGCCGTATGGGCTGGACTAGACCAGTTGATATAGCACACATATTTGTTTGGATGAAGTAAGTTTCTTAATAAATAATTTCATAGTCTAATATTCTGACTACTAGGTAGATAGTGTTTTAAATACCGGAATTAATACCGTAATAATGTAGGATATTGCAAACCAGAGTGATCCCCGAGAAGAATATTCCATCTGATCAATACATATTCATGTGCCCCTATGTTTTATCTTTATTTATTGCGGATTTCTCGTTCGAACAACGGGTAGATTATATTGCTCAGCAATTGGCGACAACCAAGAAGCTGATTTTTGGCGTTTATAATGAAAAAGGGTAATAAACAAATTAATATTACGTTCCCCCCTACAATTGCATTTTCATAACTAATATATGTACTTGTTAATAATGATGATGTCTCTTGATGTAGGACTCATTGGGTGCTAGCAGCCATCATGCCGACAAAGAAAAAAGTTTTCTGGTTGGACTCTTTACATCATCAACCAAGCGAGACTTTTAACCACTTGATTAAAATGTAAGTTTATAATACTGATTTATTTATAATAACATTTTCAATTTTTATTTATAGAAAAAAGCTCGTTCATATTTTTGCCCCTAAAAAATTAGTTTTCGCCTCCTTTTTATTTTTTAAAAAAGGGCCTTTAAGAAGAAAAGAGCAAACGAGGAGGATCAACCCACGAACGATTCGATGTTGGCCCCGATTTTTTTACGATAATGTGGGTACGTGCTCAAATACAATAACATTAAGTGCAAAATCTGTGTTTAATACTAATAAATACCTAAAGTTCAAGATTTCGATGTGAGCCTTTCTCTCTCTGCTTTTTTTATGTAATAATAGGCCCTCGCCAGCCGGATAGCATACAATGTGGATACTACGCTTGTCGGTTCATGTTGGAGATTATTAGGCGAAGATATCTCGTTATTCCAGAAAGGGTTAGTAATAATTTAAACATGTGTTTATTACTTTTTTTTAAATTAGAGCTAATGTTGTCTTGCAATTCTTTGCTATATATACCATGATGTTGCTAATGTTGTCTTGCTTTCTGCTATATATACCATAATGTATTCTCTTTGTTTTTTTTCATGAGTATGTAATCAACCAGTCACAACAGATTGAGCAATACTCAAGTATAGATATAGACGAGGTAAGAGACATGTGGGGCAACTACGTCTTAGAATATATATAGATAGAAATTTTTTTGTTGAAGTTAGGGAATGATTAATTAGTTCATGTAAATTCAACTCCTTGTAATTATATATATATATATATGATGCTGCTGTTGTATGTGGTTGAATTGAATCTATTGAGTTCTGATGAACCCAGCTATGATTTATCTTTGGTCTTTGGTATATGGTCTTTCTTTGATATATGCAGGTTTTTGAATGGCATGAAACAAATTTAATTTTTCAGAACATTAGGTGTACGTAATAAAAACGGTTACTAAAAAAAACCGTTGTGAATACCTTTCACAACGGTTAATAAAACTAACACCGTTGTGAATGACATTTACAAATACCCGCGCATAATATTCAACAACAGGTTTTAATCAAAGAACCGTTGTTAAAAGTATTCACAATTTTGGAGGTAAAATTACAACAACGGGTATTAAACAAACAACCGTTGTTACTAAAAATTTCAACAACGGGTATGTAACATAAACCCGTTGTCAAAAGACTTCATAATTTTGGAGGGAAAGTTACAACAACGGTTATACATACGACAACCGTTGTTATATTATTCCCTCCAAAATTTTGAAACACTTTCCACAACGGAGAACACCCAACAACAACGGCTTTTAACCGTGGTGAATACTTTAGACAACGGTTTCACTAAATAAGCAAACCGTTGTAAATACCTTCTACAACGGCCGCTTTAACAACGTCCGCTTTTTTATTTTACAACGGTTTTTACCCGTTGTTATAGGCTGTATCTGTAGTAGTGAAAGGTATTATTTTGCTGCTTAATGCACCGTTTTACATGTATGTTGATCCTGATGCGTAAGTTACCCAATCTTATGGTGTAGTGAGTGGCACCTGTGGTGAGTAGGAGTTCGGTGGGAGGACATGAGTTCTATGTGTTGTGATAGATAGTGGAAAAAGAAAAGGGAGATTGGTATGGCTTAATTGAGGCATAGAGCATGTTTTGTGAGACGGGATGAGTGATATGATTGTGTGTTGAGTAATGTAAGAGTAAGTGAATGTGGGCACAGAGTGATGTAAGTTTAAGGAACGTGAGAATGAAAAGATTGAAAGAAAGGATGTGGATAGTATCAACCTGAGATGTATAACGAATTATGGAAGGAGATGGTTAGAAATAGTGTTGAGTAAGAATATATGTAATGAAAGGTCGTTTTAGAGGAATTGAGAAGAGTGGTATATATTGAACTTAATGGAGACATGCCGCGACGTGGATTTGCAGATAGTGACTGAGTTTGGAAATTTGTGTTATCGAGAGACGAAACTAATGTGTGATTTCCTTGGGCAATTAACGGTAAAAAAAAATAATTGATTTCTAGAGATGTAATTGTTTGAACTTTAAATGTTGATTTTTATGGACAAATTAACGACAAGTGTGAGTGAGTGGAGTGATGAGAGGGGATCCATGGTAAGGAAGAGTGAGATAATATCGATAAGAAATAATGGGATTGGAATTTTGGAGCAATGAGAAGGTGATCGGAGCACTAAAAAGTTAGGAAGAAGTAATAAGGAGTTGAATGGTCAATTGTTTTAGTCGAGTGTAAAAATAAAAGCATGAGGGGAGTAAAACCTAGAAAATGTTCACCGGAGTTATGTGATATAAAAGTAAGGAATCGTCAAGATGCATGATAATATCATGAGGAATTGAATTAATGATTATACAGGAGTTTCGGAACAACAAGATTAGTCTTGAGTTTTGAGGAATTAAGGAAAGTAAGAAGTTGGTAGAATATCTGCAGGATATGAGATTTTGGTGGAGAGTTAGATGATGATACAATTAAGGATAGTATTGGAAATAATGTTGAGGTAATTTTGTTGATGGATTTGATGCTCGTTATTGGGGATGATAACCAAAGATAGGGAAGAAACAGTGATGTTTAGAGATGAGTGTAAGAAGTTTGATGTACGAACGGTAGTTGTGTGGAGGTGTTGTCGCTAGTGGTTAAGGTTAATGATAAATAGGAAAGATGGCAATTCTACAGAGGCTGATTTTGTAGAGATTGAATTGATAGGTATGGTTGTGAGGAAGTATAAGACATAGTCTTAGGAGGCGGTTTCTCATAGTGAGTGTTAGCTGTATAGTTATGTGTGGCAGAAGGTGCTGGTTATGCGAATGGAAGAATGTGATGAGGGGCATGCGAGTTAAGCTCGGGCGACAGGTAACTTTTGTTGAGTGGTAACTTACGTGATCAGGATTGACTGGTTGGATGTGATTACGAGTCTGTGATATATAAATTTTTGTGTGAGGTTTTGACCTCACAAGACGTGGTATGGTGTGATTATCATAAAGTTGTTATTTGAATAATCTGTAATGCATGTTGAGTACGCTGATCTAATTGAATGATATTCAAAAAGGTAATAATTTGAGTGATCTGGCATGACTGGCTATACTTGTATGTATTCATGATACATGTCAATCTGTGATATGGTAAGGGGATGATATTCACGAGGTTATTATCTATTTAATTCATAAAATATGTTGTGTTATGATTTAGTAAAGTGGATTTGAGTAAGTTTTTCTTGTCTGAGAAGTTATTCTGAGTCAGTATTTATGAGAGTTGTATGCAGTTGTGATGACTATCGATGAGGTTGTGGTGCCTCGGGTGGTGATCCGGGCACGATATTTAGTGTTGTGATGCGGGTATTTTCGCACTGCGGTGTGGCTGTTGGTGGCGGTGTTGTGATGCCGTCACCGGTTGTGGTGGAGTAGGCGGGATGATTATGATTCGAGTTTCGAAAGTACATATCAGTCATAAATAGATTGTTGTTTTGTTTGATGTTGCTTCCTGTGAGTTTCAGTTTGTACAGATAGACAGTTGTTTTGTTATCGATGTTTCTTACCAGTTAAGTTTTGGAATGAGGGCAGAGTATGATATGAAAGAGAGTTGTATATGTTTTCGTTGTTGGCATGTTATAGTGACATTCTGTTGATGGGACACAGTTGTCATAAGTTGTTACGGTACTTTTGACCTTGTTTTTAAGATGAGGCGTTAGACATAGTCATGGTAAGTGACTAGTGGAACATGTGTTATACTAATCTAGAAGCTGCACGTGGTTCATAATCAGTTTTTAGGACAGTGAGTGTAGGGTGTTGGGTATTAGTGTCATGTTAAGTTGTGTATGAGTTTTGCGGTAATGAAGGAAATAACTTGAGGATCTAGTGTGAGTGTACGTAACGAGTGTGGATCGTGAGTTATTCTTTTGGGAGATAGGTGCTTTAAATAGAGAGGTATGTTGTTTTGCAGTAATAATGGGGAATTAGTATGGTGTTTTTGCTACGAGTTTTAAGGTATAGGTAAGGTGGTGTGCCGAACGAGCTGAGGTATGAGGAGTGTTTAAGTAAGAGAGCCTTGGATATATGCATGGCGAGTGTTTAGATTATAGGTGGTTATCTTTGACATGCGGTGGTGATGAGCATAATGAGATGATATAGCTAAGGATTTAGTATTAGTGAGTTACGAGGACATAACATTTGTCTTAAGAGGAGTAGGATGCGATAAAAGAGAGTTTCATGGTGGTGCATGTTGTAATATAATTGGAAGTAGAGTGTTAGCGTAGCGTAAAGGAGGGATTTGTTTTGTGGATGATACTTATAAAAGGCCATGGCCGTGCTTGTAGTAGTGTGATGCTTCGGAGTTTGAGAATATTTTATATAGTGTTGACAGTTGGAGGATGATGTTATGAGTCTGAGTAAACTTCGAGGACGAAGTTCCTTTTAAGGGTGGTCGAATGTAACATTCCGTTTGATGTTATGGGTATTTTGATATTGGATTGGCTCTGGATGATATATTACGGAGCTAGTTGGTAGTGTATGGAGTTAGTGTTGAGAGAGATATAATGGAGTTGGTACGATATCATGAGCCATGTTGCGGAGGTAGGAATAGTTAGCGGAGTTGGTGTTACAAGTTCATGTTTGGGTTGGAGTTTTGTTTAGAGTTCTCAGTCACGTTGTTGTGTCTTGATCGAGTTAGTATGTTTGTTTTTGAGTATGGGTTGAACTTCGGGGACGAAGTTCTTTCTAAGGAGGGAAGACTGTAATACTCCGTATTTATGAGTCTCTGGGTACTCTATCGAGTAGGCCTTACTCTATCGAGTAAGGGTGAGTTGCGTTTTAAAATAGTTTCTGACCTGTTGGGTACTCGATCGAGTAACTAGGATACTCGATCAAGTAAGGGGGCACTCGATCGAGTACCTTAGCTACTCGATCGAGTAGCCGGTTTACGGGGAGTTAGTTCTCGGGTTTTGTTAATTATGCGATTAAAGTATTTAAGCTTTTCCGTAATTGTTCTTAAACACTTTTCAAAACCTAAATTACTGTCAGGAGAGAAAGCAAATTACGTTCTTCAATTTAATCGCATTGTTAGCAAATCCCGGAGTTTGGAAGGTCGGATTTCACCGTTCGTTATACCGTTGAAATCCTTGCGTCGAGGGTAAGACCTATGTACCATTTGTATAGTATTTCCTTTAAGTTGTTTAAACCATAATATGGGGATTTGGGGGTTTTGTGTAGATTGTGATTTGGTAGTGTTATATGTTTGTATGATAGGAGGAGGTTTTGTAGAAGAGGCTTTTTGATACAGCTGTAGAGACCGTCTGATTGTTGTTCTTTCTAGGTAGGATTTCCTACTCAGTATTAGTACATGATGAGATGATTGTTGATGTGTTGAGATTTATTGTTTGATTAATATCGTAATTGTATTGTGACGGTTGTGATTGTGATTGTTTGTCTATGGTTCTCGAGATGCGTTCTCGGCTGAGTGGAGTCACTTGCGGGAGTGGCTTCACGCCCTAGTTTCGCCCTTCGTGGAACCCGCCACGGAAGGGGATGTGCACATTAATGGACAGGGTTATCGCTCAATATGAGGAGCGGGGATTAGGTGGGTACGGCTGCGGTCCCCCACTGGCAGGGCTGGTCCAGTGGACAGTCGGTGATTGAGATTGATGGGACTGGTGTGATTGTGTGTGTGTGTGTGACGGTGTAAGCTGTATGTTTGTCTTATTGTTGATATATATGTAAGTGGTGTGATTAGTACTGACCCCGGTTGTTGTTTTGTAAAACCTGCGGTGATCCATTCGGGGATGGTGAGCAGTAATTGAGCAGGTTTGAGTTGAGTACTGGGATAGCTGGGAAGTGCCACCGTCTGACGATAGAAGTCTTCCGCTGTAGCTTCGTAGTTTTATAAACTTTACTTTTAGTTGATTATACAGTTGGTTTGAGGACTTGTACCCGTATTTTGGGATTTGGCTTCAGTTGTACTTTTCACTAAAGTTATCTCATTTAAAGTTGTTTCGTTATTGTCTTATGAATATTATGCCTCGGGTAACCGAGATGGTGGCATCCTTATACCTGAGTGGTCCTGGTAAGGCACTTGGAGTATGGGGGTGTTACAGTGTCATAAGGTAAGGTAGAAATGTGAACAATATATGGAGTGTTGAAGTGGAGAAAGTGGCGGGTGGTGTAGTATATTAGTAGACAATTTTTGTCTTATAATTTTATCTTACATCACATGCAAAATCTTGTATAAGATAAATTATGGTAGTATACAAAATAAGGTAAAATGATTATGTGAGTAATCATCCACTACACTTATTTTACACGGTCCACTTGACCATATACGGGTCCATGTTGGTTCTTATATTTGTCGCACAAATCCGTGTAATTTTTATTTTAAACATCGTATCATGTTTAAATACTTCCATAAATAAATCGTCCAATTCACTCCGTAAATATACGTGTACCACTACACATATTATTTACGTACTAATATTAATCACATTAATCAATTAGTACAATTTTTGTAAATTAACAGTTAATTAACTAAAACCCGTCTCCCAAAACTTACTATTCACTTATCACATAATTAAATAATAACTGTCGCTCCTCGAGTTCGCAACTCGAAATCTCTCTAATAATAATCGACTAACCTCTTAGTCTATAAATCAAGGGACTAAACAAATTGTATCTCATACAATTAATTAGTTATCCATTGGGGTTCATTCCTTTAGGTGTGACCGAAAGGGGTAAGTTGATCACCGCCGTCTCACGACAATAACGTTAAACTTTAGTCAGCCAACCGTTATCGATTTACGTTAATCAACTGAAGAGGATCAAATAATTAAATATCTGATGATATTCTATTAATGAGATTTATTTATGTTAACGCACTATTGTGGAGGACACTAACTCCAACAATCTCCCACTTGTCCGACACAAGGTGTGCGCTACCAATTCTCTTGTCCGCTTTAATCTCCCACTCAATGCAAGGTGTCTTTCAGGTCGCACTTGCACATGAACACATCGCGAGTGGTTTTCTCGATCGGGAGTGTGACTACCTGACCGAAAAAATCTCTCACAGATTACTTCCGAGCGTGGCCACGCATTTGAAGTATAACAATACTTGTTCCTTTAATTATTATTCGACAGGAATCTGAATGGAAAACAATTTTATTTCCCTTGTCACATAATTAGGAGACACTAAGTAGATTGTGCTTGAGACCACTAACAAAATAAACATCGCTAATAGCATGAGAAGATGATATGCCTATCTTACCAATACCAACAACCTTACCCTTCTTGTTATCACCGAATGTAACTTTACCACCATCGAAGGGTTCAAGTGAAAGAAATAGATTAGCATTACCAGTCATGTGCCTTGAGCATCCGCTATAAAGGTACCATTGATTGTTTTCTTTCACCACAACCTGCAAAGAGATTAGATGTAGTTTTTAGGTACCCATGCTAAGTTGGGTCCTTTGACGTTAGTCACTTTGAAAACTAAATCTTTTCTAACCCATACTTCTCGAATGACTTTTTGTTTAGGTGACGAAAAAGTCTTTTTAGGAATCATCTTAGGTTGTGCTCTAGGTCTTTCACGATGTTGACTCTCAGTAAACGTGGGGGCTCTGTAGATGCCTCATTTTCACTCCTCCAGCCAAATACTCAGTGATGATTGGGCCGCATGTTTAAACATACGAAGCGATTTATGACATTTCGTAAGTTCGTCGACAAGTGGCAGCTCAAACAGTCGTGTCAATGCCTTGGTCATCATCTATGTCCCGATATAGTTGTTTTGGCAGTAATTAAAGTACATTTGGAATTCGGGTAAAAAACCTTCTTCATTTTCTAAAACCGCCTTAATCTGTGTCGGAATATTCTGGAAGTTATTCCTAAAATATTATTTTTAGTATTTAATTCCCGAAATATCGTGCCTTGTGGAGTAAGGAAGTCCATATCTTCCCTATTTCTTATTTAAAACCGCGTAAATCTTTCTTGTTGAGGAGGAAATGCCTTAGAAGAGAACGCAGCAGGTTCTACGCTTCTTGGAAAGGTCACAGTATTGACTGCGCCTATTCCTGGGCTTGTTTTTCGTCAGTTTCCAGAATATTTCCGGATTTTTTGCAAATCCTATCTTTACCTAAACCTACACCTCGTGATTAGTATAAATAGAGGCCTCTACCTCTCACATTCTTCACGTGAGTGTCCGCCCCTTCTCTTCTCCCTTTGCATTCTAAGACTTTTGCTATTGCTGTGACGCCTACGTGCTTGATCACTCTACCACATAAGCCCAAATCCTATTAGGTACTAGTCTCTTTGCATGACCGACCGATTTGACCAACACCATAATTAATCTAATCTAATCTATTCAATCTTGTTTCTAAACTCCTTTTTTAAAGGGCACTTTCATATTTACATCAAATTGAGTCGAGCAACCTGTGACACCCCCATACACCTAGTGCCTTAACAGGACCACTTAAGGTATGAAAACGTCACCATCTCGGTCACCCGAAGCAATGATACTCAAATAGACAATAATGAAACGTATTTAAATGA
Organism: Silene latifolia; assembly: GCF_048544455.1. Classification (NCBI taxonomy): domain Eukaryota; kingdom Viridiplantae; phylum Streptophyta; class Magnoliopsida; order Caryophyllales; family Caryophyllaceae; genus Silene; species Silene latifolia. The sequence goes on from NC_133538.1 coordinate 238,115,720, forward strand.
TAATAAAGTTTAGGTGATACAACAAAGTTCCAAAAACTGTAAAAAGGAATACAACTGTTCTCCAAAAACCAAAGTACTCAAACAACTAAATAAAACACAGTGGAAGACTCTAAGACCGGTGGTGACTCCATCCTAACTATCCCTTGCATTAGCCATCATACCTGCTCAACAACTGCTCACCATCCCCGAATGGATCACCACAGTTCTTAAAACAATTAACAAGGTCAGTACTGATTACATAAAACAAATGCCACAATGAAACAATATCACAAACAGCTCAAACCAATCTCCAGTCTCCATCTCCAATCTCCACACAACTGACTACACACTAAAGTGTGTAGCCCTGCAAGAGTACCCATCGCAACAAGTACTCCTCGCCGCCAGTGAGGGACCGCAGCCGTTCCCACCTAAGCCCCGCTCATCTCCATCGAGCGATAAATCCATGTTTATTAATGTGCACATCCCTTATGTGGCGGGTTCCACAGAAGGCGGATCAAGGGCGTGAATCCACTCTCGTAAGTGACTCCACTCAGCCAGAGACGCACCCCGAAGATCACAGACAGATACAAAACTAATCAACAATATAAAACCAATAACCATCAAAATCAAACCAACAATATAATTAACCAACAATCACCATCACAAACACCACACATTATGTAGCCCATACTGAGTAGGGAAACCCTAACTGGAAAGCAAATCCCAACAGTCGATCAAGCAGCTAAATCAGAATCTTTCCTCAATGAAACCTCCTCCGATAACATAAATACATGCAATTAGTACCACATTCATATAAATCACCCAAAATCCCCAATATCACTCAATTAGGGTTTAACCAATCTTAACAAAACATTATAAAAATTATATAAAAAGCTTACCCTAAACACAAGAATCACGATGTAAAGAACAATGCAATCCGACACTCCTAGCCTTGGGATTTGCTAATAATGCGGCGAGAACAATCAACGTAACTTATAATATTCTCTTTGAAAGGTTTTAGAGTGTAAAAGTATTTTAAGAAAAGTGACGAAAGGTTTATATACTAATCCCGCCTAGTTAACAAAACCCGTCAAACATCACCCGTAAACTCTTTTACTCGATCGAGTAAGTGACTTACTCGATCGAGTGCCCCTTACTCGATCCACTACCTAACTTACTCGATCGAATACCCTACAGGTAGTCAACTGTTTTGCGTAAAAAGCTACTTACTCGATAGAGTAAGCCCCACTCGATAGAGTACCTTATGACGCATAAAACCGTAGTATTACAGTCTTCCCTCCTTAAAAAGAACTTCGTTCCCGAATTTCAACCCACAAAAAAAAAAAAAACACACTAACATCACTCCGACACAACAACATAACCAAAACTCAAAACAAAACTCAAAACACACCTCCCAAACAACACTCAACCCGACTCAAAACAACTACCAACTGTACTAAACCAACATAAAACATCCAAAATCTCTATGCGACCATCTCCTACCTCCCTAAAAAAATATGGTTACGTCCCCAAAACCACACATACCTGATCAAAAAGAGACGGATACTGCTTCCTCATAGCCTCCTCCGCCTCCCAAGTAGCCTCCTCAACCTCATGGTTAGACCAAAGAACCTTAAGCAACACTGTCTCACCATGTCTGGTTTTCCTAACCTTGCGATCAAGAATCTGTTTGGGCACCTCATGATAAGACAACGACACATCCAGCTCGATGTTCTATACCTCTAACAAATGTGATGGATCACTAACATACTTCCGCAACTGAGACACATGAAACACATTATGCACTCTATCCAAAGCAGCTGGTAAAGCTAACCGATACGCAACCTCACCCACACGATCCAAAATCTCATAAGGTCCGATAAACTTCTGACTCAGCTTCCCTTTCTTACCAAATCTCATGACCCCACGCATAAGAGACACTTTCAAAAGAACCTTGTCCCCAGCCTGAAATTCTATGGCACGATGATGTAGATCTGCATAACTCTTTTGTCGATCCTGGGCCGCTTTCATCATTTGTCTAATCAGCTTAACATGTTCAACCATCTCCTGTACCATCTGTGGTCCCAAAACATATGCCTCAGCACTATCATCCCAGCAAATCGGACTCCAACATCTCGTCCCATACAATGCCTCAAATGGTGCCATGCCAATACTCGTGTGATAGCTGTTGTTGTAAGAAAACTCAATCAAATCTAATCTCTTCTCCCAGCTACCCCCAAAATCCATAACACAAGCTCGCAACATGTCCTCTAAAGTCTTGATGGTCCTCTCTTCTATCGCAGGATGAAATACAGTACTCATCTTCAAAGTGGTCCCCATCATCTCCTGCAACTCTTTCAAAAACCGTGATGTGAACCTCGTATCTCAATCGGACGCTATATTCTTAGGTACCCCATTCAAACGAACCAGATGCTTCCTATAAGCCAAAGCCAACTGTATCTTGGTCCATTTATTATTCATCGGTACAAAGTGAGCTGACTTAGTTAGTCGGTCAACTATAACCCATATCATGTTATTACCCAATTGACTCCACGGCAAACCCACTATAAAATCCATTTAAATGGACTCCCACTTCCATTCAGGTACCTCAAGAGAATGAATCTTACCTTGTGGTCGTCGTTGCTCCCCTTTCACTCTCTGACATGTCAAACAACGAGTGACAAACTCAGCTGTTTCCTTCTTCATCCCAGGCCACCAAAAAGACTCTTTCAAATCTTTGTATAACTTGTCACCGCCTGGATGTACCGAATATTGTGTGCAATGAGCCTCTGTCATGATATCTTTTTCCACTCTTCGTCACTAGGAACACACCATCTCCCATCGAATCTCACACTACCATCTGTTTTAATAGAGAATCTAGACATTTTCCCTTTCTCTACTTCAGCTCTCCACTTCTCAATCTTAGGATCCAAAGCCTGTTTCCTGCGAATGTCATCATAAAGGTCTGGCTCCACTGTCAAATCCCCTCTAGCATCCCCTTTCTGGATTATATGTATCCCCATCTTCCCCACCTCATCTTTTTACCTCATCAAAGACATAGCTGTGCATAGAGAATGCACACTCTTCCTGCTCAAGGCATCTGCAACCACATTAGCTTTCCCTTCATGGTATATAATATCCATGTCATAATCGCCAATCAGCTTCATCCACCTTCCCTGTCTCGTGTTCAACTCCTTTTGAGTGAAGATGTAGTTGAGACTTTTGTGATCTGAAAACACCTTGAAGGTCGCCCCATAAAGGTAGTGCCTCCAAATCTTGAGAGCAAACACAACCGCACCCAAGTCTAGATCATGTGTCAGATAGTTATCCTCATAAGGCTTAAATTGCCTCGAAGCATAGGCAATCACTTTCCCATTCTGCATCAACACACAACCTAACCCATTCTTTGAAGCATCGGTATACACCTCAAAGTTCTCACTCCCTTCAGCTAATGCTAAGACTGGAGCTGTGGTCAAACGCTCCTTTAATGTCTGGAACGCCGTCTCACAACTTTCATCCCAACGAAACCTGTTATCTTTCCTCATCAAAGCTGTCATAGGCCTCGCTATCTTGGAGAAATCTTTCAAAAACCGTCGATAGTACCCTGCCAAACCCAAGAAACTTCTGATCTGTGCTACATTCTTCGGTGCTTACCACTTTGTAACCGCCTCAATCTTTGCAGGATCCACAGCTACACTCTTCTTTGAAATATATGCCCCAGAAAAACAATTTTCTCTAACCAGAACTCACACTTAGATAACTTTGCATACAGCTGATTTTCTCGCAAAGTCTGCAACACTATCCTCAAATTCTCCTCATGCTCCTCCTTAGTCTTAGAAAAGAGTAAGATATCATCGATAAAGACCACAACAAATCGATCCAGGAACTGACTGAAGACCTGGTTCATCAAATCCATAAACACTGCATGTGCATTAGACAACCCAAACGGCATCACAACCTACTCATAGTGATCATACCTCGACGTAAAAGCTGTCTTCGGTATGTCCTCTTCCATAATATTCACCTGATGGTAACCCTACCTCAAATAAATCTTAGAAAAGACCGCTGCACCGTTCAACTGATCAAATAAATCATCTATCCTTGGCAAAGGATACTTGCTCTTCATTGTTACTCTGTTCAGCTTTATATAATCGATGCATAACCTCAAGCTCCCATCTTTCTTCTTCACAAACAAGACTAGTGCTCCCCAAGGTGATACACTAGGTCTAATGTATCCCTTCTCAATCAGATCACCCAACTGCTTCTTTAGCTCCTCCAACTCCTTAGGACCCATACGGTACGGTGCCTTAGAGATTGGCCCCGTCCCCGGTTTCCACTCAACACTAAAATATATCTCCCTCTTCGGTGGCAACCCCGGAGTCTCATCTGGAAAGACATCTGGAAACTCTCCCACCACTGGTATCTGCTCAACTAATGGACTCTCCATTCTGTGGTCTCTCATATGGCATAAGATCAACAAACACCCCTTCCTCAGATAGGACTTCAAGGTCACTGCTGCAATCAACTTAACTTTGGGTTTGACAACAAACCCATGATAAGACACACTAATCCCCTTAGGACCTCTTAAAGAAACCCTCTTTTGATGACAATCTATCTTAGTCTTATACTTACCCAACCAGTCCATAACAACTATCATCACAAAACCCTTTAAAGGAAATTCTAACAAGTCCATTGGTAAGTCAACCTGCCCAACTATCATAGATACACCTCTATACAACCGCCCACAAGATACAGACTCACCCGAAGGTATAAAAAATTCCTCTTTTACCGATTCATACTCACTCAAACCCAACCGCTTAGCATGACTCGATGATACAAACGACTGTGACGCTGCCGAATCAAACAAAACAAAAGTAAAGTCTCCATTAACAAGAAAAGTACCGGTGATAACGTGACCATCATCCTCAGCTGCCTTCTTCTCCATCATAAACAGCTTGCCACTGGTCTTCTGCCCACCTTCCTGGACAGTACTAGTTGAGGTAGACGGCTTAGCAGCCGACCCCTGGTTGTTGTTGTTGTTCGTTGCCGGTTTTTGGTATGAATTACCGCCATTGCGGTTAGCCCCACCATTGTTGTTACTCTGGCCACCCCTGTTGATCCACGACCCAGCCGGCCTGTTACTAGCATAACTCTGCGAAGGACCCTGAGAGAAACTCCTCTGCGATGGTCATTGCAAACCCCCACTCATAGCACTGGTGCACTCATGCCTCTTGTGGCCCATACCGCCACAGTTAAAACAAGTCATACCCCAACTGCTACTACCACCCCTACGACCACGCCCGTAAGAAGCTCCAACACTAAACCCCGAACCTGATGAGTACGCTCTTGCCTGGTTATGGTTGCTCTTCTTGTAACTAGACTGGCCACCACCCTCACTCTTAGCTTTCCTCTTCTCAGAAACTCTCTTCTTGGTCATCTTAACTAACCTCTCAGCCCTCCCAGAACGCTCATAGACCTCCTTAACATCAGTAAGGGCTCATACCGGTAACTTCTCCAAGATCTTGGGGGTCAACCCCTTCTCAAAACTCAATGCCAAATTCTTTTGGCTCAGCCCCATGTCCTCAGTATACCTAGATTTCTCATTAAACTTGTCGTAGTACTCAACAACTGTCATCTCCAAAAGTCATCTTAAAATCATCAAACTCCTCTCTCAGCTTACTACGCACATGCTCTTGCACAAACTCTCCCCTCATTGCCCTCTTAAACTCATCCCAAGGTATCGCAGGTAACCCCTGTTTCATACACAACTCCAAAGCACTCACCTTAACGTTGTCCCACCACTCTCCAGCTGCTTCCCTTTGGTAGAACGCAGCTTGTTCCACTCGAAGCTCATCTGGGCAATGTACCAGATTGAGTATATTCTCCATCTCTCTTTGCCAATTATCCAGCAAAATTGGCGCCCCCGTTCCCATATACTCCTTAGGATTAAACCTCGCTATATGTATGTTGATCTTTGAGTGATCAGGCCCTGTCTCCTTATACTTTCCCACCCTCTTGAAAGCCTCTGTAAGAGCATCATGGTGTTCCAACATCTTAACGATCTCATCAACAGTCATATTCTCTGCCCGGGCATACAATGCTGTTCTCTTTGGCGGCATCTTTGAAACTATATAAGAAAAGGGTAAACATAAACACACATCCCATATCTCGAAACACGAAAGCATCCTGCACAACACATACTCGATCGAGTCCCATCACCCACTCGATCGAGTTGGGGTCACTCGATTGAGTTGCCCAACTTACTCGATCGCGTACCATGACTCCAGAACCTAACCAGAAAGCTCCCAAAAATGTACTCGATCGAGTCAACATCCCACTCGATCGAGTTAGCCCTACTTGATCGAGTCCCCTATCCTACTCGATCGAGTGCCTAAAAACAGATCTCTGCCCAGAAACGAAAAACTACCTGCTCGATTGAGTCACACCTACTCGATCGAGTCTCTCACCTACTCGATCGAGTGCCCGCCACTCGATCGAGTCATGCAGACTCGTACACTACCCGCATGTTCAAACTCGCACTCCTAACTTTATATACTTCTATGCAAAACGACAAACAACAACATATATATATATATATATATATATATATATATATATATATAAATATATATATATAGAAGAGATCTAGTGAGTCCACCAAAAATAAATGAGTCCATAAGTCCTCTTTAGGACCATTGAAAATATAAGATGAGAGGCTAAGATTGAAGGGGAAAAAGGAGGGATTAATGCCAAATGGAGGGGATTGATACTAATTAATCACTTTCCCTCACTACCATCACTAATCAACTTCCTAATTTCACTATATAAGGCTTCTTTTTCCACTCACTTCTCTCTCCTATCACACAAATATCATTCCCATCATCTCTCTAAAACCCAAAAAAACCAAAACAATTCCAAAAACCACAAAATTAAAAAAAAAAATAAAAAATAAAAAATGCACTCCTCTCATCCTCACCCCCAACGACCGCCCCACCCTACCCGACCTGTCCGCCACCACCACCCCACCCCGACCTGCCCGCACACCACAACCCGACAACCACCCACAACAAACAACCACAACCCGCATTCCCCGACCTCCCTCGTCTCCACCATCCCACCATTTCCTCTCCTTTTTTTCCAGATCTGAGACCACCACCACGCACCACCTCCACCATTTCCCGTCGCCTCCTCCAACACAGACAACTACCACCATTTTCCGACCCCACCACAGCAACACCTCAAACACCACAGCCGCCACAGCCGTCACTACACCTCACAAACCGAGATCCGCCACAGTCGTCACTCCACCACAGCATTCCCCGACCTCCTCCAACACCGCCACCTCCAACAACCATCACCAACACCATTTTTCTCTCCACCACCCCGACATCCACCAGATGTCGCCATTTTTCTTGCCTCCTCCAACACCGCCACCTAAAACCACACAAACACCATCACATACACCTCCACCGTTCTCAAACCCACCACCTTCAGTCAGATTTACAAAAAAAAAACATATCCGTTTTGTACCATTGCCAACCGCCACCAACTTAGACACCCACCACTCACGGCTATCACTGCAGCTCCTCCTCTTTTCCTTTTTTTTTGTTTTTTCTTTCTCCCTTCCCAGATTTGAAATAAGAAGTAATTTTCTCTGTGATTTCGAAATAAGAAGCAGTACGTTGGTGGTTGGGGTTCTTCAACATTCACGTGAATGTTTAGTTTTATTGTTTGTTTCTATTTTTTTTTATCGTTTTCTTTATTTTTGAAATGAGAAGTGGTTGGTGGGTGGGTTCAATAATATATTGTTCACATGAATGTTTTAGATCTTGTTTGTTTTTAATTTTGTTTTTTTTGATGATTTTAAATATCGTCTATATATTTAAAATTGTATTATCATGATTTTTATTGTTAGATCTAATAAATATATTTATTATACTCATATTTCTTTACATTTACACCCGTATTTCTTTACATTTACACTTATATTTCTTTACATTTACACTTGTATTTCTTTACATTTACACTTATATTTTATTTCTTTACATTTACACTCGTATTTCTATACATTTACACTCGTATTTCTTTACACTTACACTCGTATTTCTTTACACTTACACTCGTATTTCTTTACATTTACACTCATATTTGTTTACATTTACACTCGTATTTGTTTACATTTACACTCGTATTTCTTTACGTTTACACTCCTATTTCTTTACAGTTACACTTGTTTACTTTTACACTCGTATTTCTTTATATTTACACTAGTATTTCCTTACATTTACACTTTTTTTCCAGATCTGCTATAGATTTTTTTTGTGAGTATGAGTTGGTGGGGACTGGTGAAGGATGGTGGTGGTGTTTGTCCGTGGTCGGACTACAGTTACACTCTTAAAGGACAAAAGTTGCACTCTTAAAGGACCAAAATTACACTTAAAGGACCAAAAAATCAAATTGACACTCTTAAAATATTACATTTACACTCGTAAAACATCAAATTTACACTTGTAAAATGTTAAAATTGTATAAATTCAAAATTTCCGTCACAAAAAATCAAATTGACACTCTTAAAATATTACATTTACACTCGTAAAACATCAAATTTACACTTGTAAAATGTTAAAATTGTATAAATTCAAAATTTCCGTCACAAAAAATCAAATTGACACTCTTAAAATATTACATTTACACTCGTAAAACATCAAATTTACACTTGTAAAATGTTAAAATTGTATAAATTCAAAATTTCCGTCACAAAAAATCAAATTTACACTTTTAAAATGTTACATTTACACTCGTAAAACATCAAATTTACACTTGTAAACTGTTAAAATTATATAAATTCAAAATTTCGGTCACAAAAAAATCAAATTTACACTCTTAAAATGTTACATTTACACTCATAAAACATCAAATTTACACTTGTAAAATGTTAAAATTATATAAATTCAAAATTTTTGTCACAAAAAAATCAAATTTACACTCTTAAAATGTTACATTTACACTCATAAAACATCAAATTTACACTTGTAAAATGTTAGAATATATAAATTCAAAATTTCCGTCACAAAAAATCAAATTTACACTCTTAAAATGTTACATTTACACTCGTAAAACATCACATTTACACTTGTAAAATGTTAAAATTATATAAATTCAAAATTTCCGTCACAAAAAATCAAATTTACACTCTTAAAATGTTACATTTACACTCGTAAAACATCACATTTACACTTGTAAAATGTTAAAATTATTTAATTCAAAATTTCTGTCACAAAAAATCAAATTTATACTCTTAAAATGTTACATTTACACTCTTAAAACATCACATTTACACTTGTAAAACTCATACACCATTACATTTACACTTCTGAAATCTGAAACTCAAAACTGATTAATTAGGGGCTAGAGAGAGAAAGAAAAATTAATTAGTGTATAGAAATTTGATTAATGGTAATTTTTTTTTGGTAATTTTCAATCTCAACCACCCATCTCAATCCAACCATCCACATTTTTTTCCTTTTCTTTTTAATGGCCCTTAATCAAATTCATCTCAACCATCCATTGAGTCCATCCAATGGATACACTCAAACAAACAACTTTCCTTTCATATATATATACTCAAACAAACAACTTTCCTTTCATATTTCTAACATGCCACGTTATAAATCAAATATCATGCTTTAAACCAATCAACATACAAACCACATCATCATCATCTTTTACTTCATACCTGTCCTCCACATGCATACATCCACCGATTCATACCACACATTATTATATAGATACACAAAGCACAAGGTAAACACATAGTGATACTGACACACACCCCATAGTGACCGGCTCAAAACTATAGGACGAGTTCGCGACTTTAGGACGTCTCCCAAGTCTTTGCATTAGCTCTTACAACTCCTACCCGGGTTCATTTTAGTTTGACTCCTTATGTTCATTAGGTTCATTGGTTATAGGTTTCAAGATCGTCGCTCTGATACCACTTTGTGACACCCTCATACTCCAAATGCCTTGCCAGTACCACTTAAGGTATGGAAACGTCAACATCTCGGTCACCCGAGGCAATGATACTCAAATAGACAATAATGAAACATATTTAAATGATAATAAAGTTAAGGTGATGTAACAAAGTTCCAAAAACTGTCAAAAGGAATATAACTGTTCTCCAAAAACTGAAGTACTCAAACAACTAAATAAAACACAGCGAAAGACTCTAATACCGGTGGTGACTCCATCCCATCTATCCCTCGCATAAGCCATTATACCTGGTCAACAACTGTTCACCATCCCCGAATGGATTACCACAGTTTTTAAAACAATTAACCGGTCAGTACTGATTACAAAAAATAAATGCCACAATGAAACAATATCACAAACACCCCAAATAGCTCAAACCAATCTCCAATCTCCAGTCTCCATCTCCAATCTCCACACAACTGACTATACACTAAAGTGTGTAGCCCTGCCAGAGTACCCATCGCAACAAGTACTCCTCGCCGCCAGTGGGGGACCGCAGCCATTCCCACCTAAGCCCCGCTCATCTCCATCGAGCGATAAACCCATTTTCATTAATGTGCACATCCCTTCTGTGGCGGGTTCCACAGAAGGCGAATCAAGGGCGTGAAGCCACTACCGCAAGTAACTCCACTCAGCCAGGGACGCACCCCGAAGATCACAGACAGATACACAACCAATTAACAATATAAAACCAACAACCATCAAAATCAAACCAACAATATAATTAACCAACAATCACCATCACAAACACCACACATTATGTAGCCAATACTGAGTAGGGAAACCCTACCTGGAAAGCAAACACCAACAGTCGATCAAGCAGCTAAATCAGAATCTTTCCTCAACGAAACCTCCTCCTATAACATATATACATGCAATTACTACCACATTCATATAAATCACCCAAAACCCCCAATATCACCCAATTAGGGTTTAACCAATCTTAACAAAACATTATAAAAATTATATAAAAAGCTTACCCTCGACACAGGGATCACAACGGCGTAAAGAACAATGCAATCCGATACTCCTAGCCTTGGGATTTGCTGATAATGCAGCGAGAACAATCAACGTAACTTCTCATCTTCTCTTTGAAAGGTTTTAGAGTGTAAAAGTGTTTTAAGAAAAGTGACGAAAACTTTATATACTAATCCAGCCTTATTAACAAAACCCGTTAAACATCACGAGTAAACTCACTTACTCGATCGAGTATGTGACTTACTCGACCGAGTGCCCCTTACTCAATCGAGTGCCTCTTACTCAATCGAGTCCCCAACTTACTCGATCGAGTACCCTACAGGCAGTCGACTGTTTTGCGTAAAAAGCTACTTACTCGATAGAGTAAGCCCACACGATAGAGTACCTTAAGACGCATAAAACCGTAGTATTACACAACCGCTAAACGATAACGTTATAATCTCGCTTCGTTAACATGTAAGTCTGAGGGTGTAAATCCCATTTTAATCTTGTTTTATTTTTGTATTACATCTTTTGTATGTAATTATATTATAAACATGCTCAAAACGGTTTTCAAAATCATCTTTTCAAACCCTTTTTGACGAAACAGCAGAGAAAGACCGTCAAGAAGGAAGGCTTCAACTGTTGCGCCATCTGGAACAGTCGCAGCATCTGCTGCGCCTCTTCCAGGGGCTGCTTAGCTCCTGCTGCTCTCCTTCTTTTTCCTCGAGTACCCATCTGTTTTCCCTTTTCTCCTTCTTCCTCTTCTTTCTTAATTTCTTCTCCATTTTCATAATTCAAGTTTCTTGTTTTGTTTTATAAAATCCTTTTCGACTTAAGTTCCCTAATTATTTTTTTTGCGGGTTTTTTTTATCGCAAAATCAAACACGAGTTTGCGGGTTTTGTTTTGTTTATATAGAATCTCTCAAATTCGGCTTCTGTGCAAGATTTCAAGTTTATGTTTTATTTATTTTTCATCTTTCAATTTTCGTCTTGTTTTCAATTCATCTTTGTTCATGTTTTGTAAACACGACTTCGTAAATCGTTATAAAACCGCTATATAATCCGTCATGTAATCTGAATAATTGACCTTTCGTAAGTTTCTATACATAAAACCATATTAAACCACTTCCTTTGAGTTGTATGTAGTAATTATCGACCCAAATCAACCAACGAGAATTAACAATCAAAGGGTCTGACTTTCACAGTCAGAACTCAGCTCAAGAACAGACGCACAGATTGATGCGTCTCTTCCAGAGGACGAAGCAGATACTGCGCCTGTTCTGGGTTGGTGTCTGCCTCTGATCTCTTTCTCGCTTCGACATAGTATTACATTAGGATCTATTTATCGAATATTATCCTTATTATCACCAAACTTCGACCTATTCCATATATTTTAGTTTATTTTTTGTTTCTTAATTCTTTTTTTTATTATTTCTAAATATTTTTGAACGTGTTTATAACGTAAATTCAATATTCCTTTGTAATTTATTTATTCATTGTTTTACTTGTATGATTTATTTGCTTGGTAATTCATGTATCACCCCTTATTTTCGGCTAAATTAAAATTAACTTTTTATATATAAAACTTGTCGAAATACAGAGATAATATAATTAATATACAAAGTCTCTTATTACAAATCCTTTAAAAATAGAATAATACGAATGGAACCAAAAACTTTTACAAAGCTTTAAATAAAATCTTGTCTTGAAATAAAATCCTTTTTGAACTGCAACGGAAGTGACCTGAAAATAAAATCAGAAGACAGAAAGGAACTACCCCCATGACGAGTAGCCCAAAAGGGAGAAAACACGTCAGCCGGAAAGCTGAGTAACAGATAATACCTCCATATAAGCAGAATAATTTCTGGTTATGGCGTGGAAACACAGACACGTAAAAATAAAAAGAAACACGAAGAATAATAAAAACACTCACGATAACTAAACTCAAACTCAAAGTTACTCCATAATATAATAGACACTATCGTCCCAATAATTAACTCAATCTCAACTCATTACTCAATTTCACTCATTACCCTATCTCACTCATTACTCCATCTAATAATATAGTACTCCAAAGTAACCAGATATCGTATTCTGATCGTCGAACCTAAGCCAAGGATAAGGGGTGAGTGATCTGGCGGATAAGACCGCGAAACAATACTTTCATCTCAATATCGATTTCAAACTTAAAGAACTCAATAACCATGGTCGCACTGGACCGTAAAAATAACTCGGCTTAAAGACCCCATAGCTCATAACTCAATACCAGTAACCAATTTCCATCTCAATTTCAATATCGATATTGTCAAAGGTTCAAAGAACCGTGCTCAATACTTAGAGTATAAATTCTAAGCTACTCACCCGCTAGCCAAGGTCAAAGGAAAAGACAATTAACAATATAATATTAATTTGAAACCTTAATCTCAAAAACCAATGTCAGCCTACCAACGAAAACAAAAGTTCAATTCCGTAAGCACTACACTTTACGTACATATGACAATATCTCATTTAAGTGCATTGGTGCTTGATTACAATTCCACAATTCATCAGCAAATAACTCGCATGCTTAAGTGACGGTACCGATGACACACTATTCCAAACTAACCAAATTTAATACCGTCATACATATCTCAAAGCATGGTGGGTTGAGGGCTGGATGTCGTGAGGGAGTGAGGTGTTTGTCGTGAGGGAGTGGTGTGTTTGTGTGAGGGAGTGTTTGTCTTGGGTTAATGGATTGGTTGTACGTGGTGTTTTGGGATTGGTAGATGATTGGTATTGGTTTCATTTTGAGACGGGTTTACAAATATTAAGTCACGTGATAATATAAATATAATGATTAATGAATAATGGATAATTAGTTATATAAATAGTAAATTGTTTATAGTTAGTTTAACTATATTTATAATTCGATAGTTTGTAGTTGTATATGATTATTATATTTGTTAGGTGACATTTTTATTGAAGCGCGCTACTAGTTGATTAGCTCGAATTGCGTAATTGGATGACAATATTTATATTGGCATGTTATTTTATTGACTATCCTCAGTCTCGGACTGGGACGACATTTCTGTTTATATTGCGGGACATAAGATTTTTATGAGATTATCCTCAGTCTTGGACTGGGACGACAATGAGTTTTGAGATATCCTCAGTCTCGGACAGGGACGACATTTGTGTTTATCTCTGGGCCAGGAGTTGGCGGGACGAATATGTGGTGGAGCCTCGGTCAGGGATCGGGACGACTATACGATATTGATGGATGGTTGGTGGTAGTACTTGTTCTGTGTAATTGCAGTTGTTATTCTATATGTTAATGTTGAATAGTTATTCCTACTCAACCTCGTGGTTGACCGTGTATTCGTGAACACCTGTGATGAACCATAATGGGGAGGATATTTCACATGTACTTGAGTTAGCTGACTTGGGAGCTTAAGGGGATGCGTGTGAATTCGGCCAGTCTACCTAGAAGTCTAGACCATTTATTTTTATTAATCACTTTATTTATTTCCACTGCGAGTTGTATTTAATTTTATATTAAGTTTTAGTTTGGTTAAGTTGTAATAAACAAGTATCGCTATATTTTATTTAAAGTACTTTGGTTGTTGTACTTTGCTATTCACTACCTCGGAAAACCTAGATGGTAACTGTCCTATTTATTTGGGAATGTCTTGCTAAAGGTTCCTAAATAAATGGAGGTGTTACAAAGTGGTATCAGAGCAAATGATCCTCATGCCTAACCAATGAATAATAATTAATTGATGATGTGTCGAAATAAACTGAACTCCGCGTAGAAACTGTTATGAGCCCTTCTTAGTGCGGTTAAGAAGCTAGCCGTAATTCGTACTCTTTGGCCATCTCAATTTTGAACCGGGTACCTTGAGAGAAAATTTTGAGTGGTTTAATTAAAATAGAGTCGCGTTAAATTCTTTTAGGAGTCAATGGGTTGCCTTAAAATATATATTGTTGGCCTTGTTGCAAGCGCGGATTGACGTAATTCTTTTATGGAGTTGTGTGAGGCCTTGGGTCGTGACATGTAGTAGTGTATTGGCATTATCTTTGCAATTGGGTGATCATATGAATCGTGTGATGGATGGAGTTATCAGTTAGTTTATATATTTCTGAGAATGCAAATGTGATAGTATTAATTTGATGTTTCACATATTGGAGTATCTGCAATATGTATAGTAGAAAATAACATGTCTAGTGATATGCTGATAGGTGTTACCCCGAAGCCATGTTTATCTCTTCATGTTTAGCACTAGTTCTTTTGTTTTAGTAAGTAGGTTACGCGGACATAACCTTAATTTTAAGGTTGGTGGGATTGTAAAATTGCTGGGTTGAATTTCTCATATTTTTACCCTCATTCGCTGGTTTAAGAGTAATAAATATTTTCAAATTATGTTTTCGACAAACGATTTTTCGACAAACGATTTTTTAAAATTTCTCATTTAATTTGTACTTAAATTTTTTGAATAATTCCAACTCCACTATTTAAAAGATTTATATATGTTTTCAAATTGACAAACCACATTGCAAGAAAATATTTTGACATTTAATAGTGATTTTTATAAGTTGACTCAATTTTTTTACAAATTGCTGATCAGTTTCTGTTTAGGACCAACGAGATTGTAAAAATATTTATAAAATGGTTGTTCGAGATTTGAATTCGATTCTTTTTCTCTTGTTTTGAAATTCCCTTATATTTTCTAGAAAGTATAAAAACTCGATGTGGAATGTAACGGTTATTTACTGGTGATTTTTGAAAGTTAGAGTTTGACTTTGATTTCTAAAAACGCAAGTTTTACCAAAGGTTCAATGTAATTGCATTGTCAATTCTTAAACTATGATAGTTGAGATGTAGGAGTGACGATAAGGGAACCAAAGGAGAGGTAAGATAGGATACAATTGACTATACCTTGTTATGATTGTAAGTATAGAATGTTTAATATGTTAGACCATCTTTCCTGGGGTAGTAGTAGTAGTACCGAAACTTCGGGACGAAGTTTATTTTTAGGAGGGTAGAATGTGACACCTCATATTTTGAGTTTGTTTTAAGATACATTTCCATGTTTTTACTTTATTTTGTTATGCATTATGATAAGTTGATATAGCTTGATAATAATAGAAGGTTAATCATGTTGCAATGCTCAGAAGCTAAAATGGTTAATTGTTTATAGAGAATTTTTTAGTATTCGTGAGTGAACTTTGGGACGAGGTTCATTTTAATTGGGGAAGACTGTAATACCCCGTAATTTGATAAGTATTTATAGGAATAATTTATATTATTCGAATAATATATTAATAATTGCAAATAAGACGGTAATTAATAATAAAATAAGGGATGAGTCGAGAAGATGAATTGGGCCGAGTAATAGGCATGTAGTATGGTAATAATTGTACTAGTAGTTCTATCTTTTATAATAGCAATAATAATAGTAATTACAATAATAATTTTATTTTCTAATAATAGTAGTAATATGATAATTATATAGTTTCCTAATTCCTTCCTTATACCCTATGACCTACTTATATAAATAGACTTTCTTCATCATAAAACACAAATAATTCACATAAGAGAAGGAAGAAATAATTCACATAAGAGAAAAGAGAAGGAAGAACTAGCTAGGAGATCGTCACAAGGTAATTTTCTAATCGTCTCATAACATACTCACCTTAAGACTAATATAACTCGTTAAATAGACAACCGTTGACTGACCCAAGACCATGACCTTGACCGTGGGACACCAGAGGTTGACTGGACCCACCATTGACCACCGTTGACCGGCGGAAAGGGGGCTGTCATTATGGTTTTTGAAGGGTGGTTATGGGTTAGAAGTTACACGTTGAACACGGGTTTTAGATCCTTTAATATGCAATTTAAAGCACGACTTTTCATAAGAGTTTCGAATTGCAAAAACAAATAAAATACTTGATAAAGAATTTTGAGTCGATTTGTTTGCAAAAGAATTTTAATATTGCGAAAAGTTATTCTTGAAAAAAAAAGCACATGTGTATATATAGTAGAAGGGAGACCTAGGGTTGGATGAATACCCTAGTTGTGCCGTGAAGCACTTTGGATTGTTTCTAAAGAAACAAATCTTGTTTTCTTATTTTAATCCACAAATATTTCAATTAAGTAAACTAAGTAAACTAAGATAACCTAAAATAATTGTTTAAGATATAAAAATATCGTATGTCAATCTATTTTAGATTTATCATAATAGATTTTTGTGCAAAGAGAGATCGACCTGAACACCGCTCATAAGCCCACACGGTCGAACCCTAGCCGAAATATAGAAGTGGATTAGGGTTTATGATTAGATAACTTAGCAAACCCTCGTTAGCATGACGACTCTTTAGTCATTTTACTAACCAATAGGATAAACATATATTATTCAATTTAATTAAACCCATATCTCATATCCATCATACATACACATATTTTCGAACATATATACAGAATTTGAGCTTTCGACTATTAATTATAAAACCTTAAAATCGTGCCTTCAAACTGCAACCTAAAGTTATAGTACAAAAGACAATAACACTAAGCTTGATTAAGTAAAGTTATAAGTGATGTAACTATAACTTTACCTTGCTAATATTATTTTCACAGATACCATTATCAGATGACGTCCTATACCAAGCAGCTATAACATTACTTCAATAATGCTTCACTAATCTTCAAAGTTATAGCCATGGATGCTATAACATGGTTTGCTATAACTGTAACCTCTATTAAATCTAACAAAGACTAACAAACGATTACGCACGAAGAGTATATACAGTATAAGGCACACATATCATTATCAAAACTAAACATATAACTATATGGTCGAACAAATTCCCCCTTTTTTATGATGACAAGTCGCTTACGATTTGTGACTAATTGTAAGTTCCCCCTCCACATAATACTATAAAATTCGTAGTTAGTTGAACGCAAGAACAATCCACTTATATACAAAGTATAGCATCTGAGGACCTTAAGAGATTAAAGGTCTTGACAAGGAGCAAGCTTAGGCAAATACTTAAGTCACAGTCATTTTCTTCCCCCTCTTGACGTCATCAAAAAGACGAGAACAAACTTAAAATGCTGGGGTGATATAGACCGAGACAAGAAATAAGCATGAAAACGCATATTATAAAATAAGAAAGAAATCTACGATAAGCATGCATCATAAGATATGTCTAATACAAACCGTGATGTTTTATGCCTATGGGCCGAATTAAGATAGTTAATGCCAATGGGCCAAATAAAGAGAAAGTGCTAAAATAGGCCGAATTAGACAATTAATCAAAATAAACGTCTAAGGTGCAAAGTGAAAGACAAGGCAAGGATAAGAATGGTATAGGGAATGTTGTGGTTGACACGGTGGGGGTTCACATAACCGGGACGAGTACAAAACTCAAGCGTGGTAAGACGATCAAGACAAGAGCTAATATGAGCCTCTTGAGCGGTGAGACACCGATCAAAGTTAAGCACTTTCATATATAACGCCTTAGTAGCCTCAAAGATTTGCCCCATCTCGGCTCTCATGGCTCGTCCCGCTAGCATCACCGCTTCTCCTCGACTAACTAAATTAGCCACCGAGCTTGATTGGCATATAGCCTCATGCATGCACGAATCAGCAACCCTAGCCACAACCGTGAGACGCTCCTCTAACTCCTTTAATTGAGCTAGCACCTCGACATTACCACGGCTCAAATTAATAAGAGCCATAACCCGTTCCTTAGCCATACCCGAAACTAATTGTTCCAACAACTGGTTTGAGCATCCATCTTGGCATCCATACTCGCCATAAACGAGTCCATCTTCTTCTTCAAAGCCATAACATCATCGGATTATTTATCCAACATAGTACACAACCCCTTTCGACAAGAACACTAAATGAGGCCCTATTGCGCCTACTTTCATCATTCGTAAAACCGAATCATTCATCTCATCCTTGACCAAAACAGCGTAGCTTTCCCGACTAACAACTCCCTTATGCTCTAATAACTGAGATATCCAAACACCATAGGGCAAGTCCAAAGTAGTGTGGAACTTGTCCTCGGTAACTTAGATACTCGTTTAAATAATACAATGAAAAACAAGCATAGAGAGATTCACCTTTTGTCCTTCCAACCACCTATACACGAGTACCATCTAATAGCTTAAAAGCTTGTCACGACCTCCACGGCAAGGAACCACCGTATTCCACATAAAATTCAAGAAAAATTTAATTGTTGGCGAGAAAGATCCCACAAGCATTTTACTAATGCAAGTAGCACAATCATCAAACGACTTCTTGATTACTAGCTTCTCCTCACCCGACACATGTCCTCATTCCGCACTCGAATTAATTTCAATCCCATTATTAGGGACCAAAAACAGAGTACAGAAATCATCAACGGAGATTGTCATCTCCAACCCATTAACAACCGCATGCAACATACCCTTCTTAAATGAAACCGAAGCATAAAACTGAATTACCTCAATTGGATATATCGGACCGGTCAATGCACATACCTTGGTCCATTCTTGAAATTTTAAGAAATCCTTGAAGAAACTTAAAGCCTTGATTTTTTGGTACCAAGCCGGTGGGTAGGATCATCCTCCGTGAATGTGATATCGAAAGACACTGTTAATTCGTTGTCTCTCAAGATTTGTGAGACGAAGCTTGTCCAACCCAACCGCCGTAGCATTCGGCATATGTTCCTTAAACAAGGTTATTTGATGACCATCTTGACTTATCACGACTTCCACTTTCTCCACCGGGTCCTCTTCGACTACCATATTTTTCTTTCCTTAATTGAGCTTAAGACGCTTCCCCTCGACTCTCTTTTCCTCCCGGTTATGTTCGGGATTGGTCGGTTTTGGGTTTGATGGTTGTGAAGGAGTGTTTTTGGGTTGATCAGAGGGATTGCATGTGGGTTTTGAGGTTTAGGTCTTATGGTACGACCGAGTTGTGGGTGTATAAAAACGGGTTTTTGGTTTGAGGGTCATGGTGATGAAGGTTTGAGAGGTTGAGTGTTTGAGAAATTTGAGCAAAAGATAAATATGGAGAGGTAATTTTAGTGATTGTGACGTGAGGGAGGTGGAGTGTATTTAAAGGAGTAAATTTATTGAGATATGGTAAGTAGGGGATTGTGGGTACGCGGCGTGTACAAGTGGGTCAAGAAAAGATTCGCTAATGTTTTTTTATATATACATAATTTAGGGTAAATATTTTAGGTAGGTAGTTCATATGGGTAAGATATGGTAATGATTTTGGTGGATAAATTTGACAGGATTTTCGGCCAAATAAAAGATTATAAGGAAAATTATGACCGAAAGATGGTTTGTAATAAGACACAAAATATATATAACTAGTAAACGGAATATTCTCGTAACATAATATGACAATTAACATAAATATAATTGCAACGAGAAATACAAACACAGTCATACAATCTCATCAAATCTAGTCACTCATAAGGATAGTAAAATATTTGTGACAAGTTTAGTTGCCACAAATTAAACCAATTTCCAACCGCAAAATCTCAAAACGTTTTCTAGCCAATGCTTTGGTAAAAATGTCTGCCCATTGTTTTTTTGTGCTAAAAAATTCCATTCTGATGTTGCCCTTATCTACATGGTCACGTAGAAAATGGTGTCTAATGTCTATATGCTTAGTACGAGAGTGTTGTGCTCGGTTCTTAGAAATAATTATAGCACTCGTATTATCACATAAAATGGGAATACAACTAACATTAATACCATAATCACATAGTTGTTGCTTAAGCCATAAAAGTTGTGAACATACCATTCCAGCAGCAATTTATTCGGCTTCAGCTGTAGAATAATTCAACGGAATTTTGCTTCTTTGACCCCCATGTTATAATACATGGTCCAACAAACGTGGCTATGACGGAAGTACTTTTTCTATCAAGTGAATAACCTGCATAATCTGCATCTGAATATCCTATGAGATCAAAATTACACTCAAGAGGATAACACAGATATAATTTGGATGTACCAATTAACTACCTAATTATTCTTTTAACCGCTTCCATATGTGATTCTTTAGGGCACAATTGAAATCGAGCACATACGCACACATTAAACATAATATCAGGACGACTTGCAGTTAAATAAAGAAGTGAACCAATCATACCTCGATAAGTTGTCTCATCGACTGACTTACCATCTTCGCCTAATGTCAACTTCTTTTCTATAGGCATTGGAGTGGGCATAGAATGAGAATTCTCAATTCCAAATTTCCTAAGTAATTCCTTGATTTATTTTTGTTGGTATATCATGATCCCTTCACTAGTCTGTTGGATTTGAAGTCCTAGGAAAAACATAAGTTCTCCCATCTTGCTCATCTCAAATTCAGAGGTCATTAATACTAAAAAATACTTGCACAAATGATTATTAGTTGAACCAAAAATGATATCGTCAACATAAATTTGAACAACTAATAATTCGGAACCCTCAGATTTTAAGAATAAGGTATTGTCGACAGATCCTCTTTTAAAATCACTTTCAAGTAAGAATTTTGATAGTCTGTCGTACCAAGCCCTGGGAGCTTGTTTCAAACCATATAAAGCTTTGTTTAATTTATAGACATGGTTTTGAAACTGGCTATCTAGAAACCCTGGAGGTTGCTCCACAAAGATTTCTTCAATTAAATAACCTTTAAGAAAAGCTGTCTTAACGTCCATTTGAAATAGTTTCATTCCTTTGTGAGCTGCAAAGTCTATTAAAAGTCTAATAGCCTCAAGCCTGGCCACAGGAGCGAAGGTCTCACCATAGTCAATTCCTTTTTATTGATTGTAGCCCTCTACAACCAATCTAGCTTTGTTTCGTACAATAACTCCCGTGTCGACCAACTTGTTTCTAAACACCCATCTTGTACTGATAATAGTTCTTTCTTCTGGTCTCGAAACCAAGTGCCAAACTTTGTTCCGTTCGAACTGTTGAAGCTCCTCTTGTATCAAAATAATCTATTTTGGTTCGGCAAGCGCATCTCTGATATTTGTTGGCTCAATAGTAGACAGAAAAGAGTAGAATGAACAAAATTTGTTTAGCTTTCGACGAGTTCGAACCCCTTCATTCAAACTACCAGGAAAAGTCTCCATTGGGTGAGAATCCTTATATCTCCATTTCTTAGAGACTTGAGGCATATTAAGAACTGAACATAGTTTATCTTTTTCGAATGGTGGAGGTCCAAGCATCGTTCCCCTTGAATCCAATCCTGGGGTTATAACAAAATCAGATATAACTCTAGATTCTGTCCTTTGATTTGGATTTGATGTTATATCATCATCATTTATAACCTCAGTTTCCAATTGCTTGGATTGAAAGAGCTTATAGTATCATCAACTATAGTCTCAGTTCTCTTTCCTTTATCATTCGAAGGACTTCCTTGTTAATCATGGGTACCTTCAATTTCTTTATCTTCCTCATCTAACTCTGGAGTATCATTTCTAGATAGTCGAAAATCTGGCTCGTTCATATCCTCTTCTTCATCCTGTTCAGCTTTATTAAACATATTATTCTCATCAAAAATAACATGATCACTTTCTTCGATGCATAAGGTTCTATTATTAAAAACATTATATGCTTTACTATGATTAGAGTAGCCAACAAATACAGTTTCGTCGCTTCTGGGATCGAGTTTGCTTAATCTATTCTTACCATTATTATGGCCAAAACATTAACTCCCGAAGCAAGCTAGATGTGATATGTTAGGTTTACGTCCTCTAAGAAGCTCATAGGGAGTATTTTTGATTATATGTCTAATCAAAGCTCGATTGTGAGCATAGCATACAGTACTAATAGCTTCTGCCCAGAAATTTCGAGGAAGGCCACTACACAAAAGCCATATCCTCTAGTGTTCTATTCATACGTTCAACAACACTATTTTTTTGTGGGGTTCGTGGTGCTGAGAAGTTATGCCCAACAGCATTCTCCCTAACATATTCAATAAAAGCATGGTTATCAAATTCGGTGCCATGATTTGTACGTATAGAAACTAGTTTCAATTTATACTTGTTTTGGGCAAGCTTCATTAGAACTGCGAACTCTTCGAAAGTTTCATCTTTTGAGTTACGAAAAATAGGCCAAACATACCTAGAGTAATCATCAACTAGAACCAAAATATACCTGGATCCACCTCAACTTCTTACCTTCATTGGCCCGCATAGATCCATATGCATAAGTTCTAGTGGTTCTTTTGTACTTACAACTCTCTTAGGTTTGAACGAAGATCTCACATTTTTGCAACGAGCACACGAGTCACATAAAGTTTATTGATCAAACTTAACTGAAGGAAGACCTTCAACCAAATTCCATCTCTTTAGTTTATTCAAGGTAGTCGAACTAATGTGAGCGAATATTTTATGCCAAAGACATGGATCGTCTACTGTAGCTTTCATGCATGTAAACGAGTTAGTAGGAATAACATTTAAATCAATTATATATACATTCTATCTCCGTTGGCCTTCAAGTATAACAACACTTGTTCCTTTAATTATTATTCGACAGGAATCTGAATGGAAAACAGTTTTATTTCCCTTGTCACATAATTAGGAGACACTAAGTAGATTGTGCTTGAGACCACTAACAAGATAAACATCGCTAATAGCATGAGAAGATGATATGCCTATCTTACCAATACCAACAACCTTACCCTTCTTGTTATCACCGAATGTAACTTTACCACCATCGAAGGGTTCAAGTGAATGAAATAGATTAGCATTACCACTATAAAGGTACCATTGATTGTTTTCTTTCACCACAACCTGCAAAGAGATTAGATGTAGTTTTTAGGTACCCATGCTAAGTTGGGTCCTTTGACGTTAGTCACTTTGAAAACTAAATCTTTTCTAACCCATACTTCTCGAATGACTTTTTGTTTAGGTGACGAAAAAGTCTTTTTAGGAATCATCCTAGGTTATGCTCTAGGTCTCTCACGATGTTGACTCTCAGTAAACGTGGGGGCTCTGTAGATGCCTCATTTTCACTCCTCCAGCCAAATACTCAGTGATGATTGGGCCGCATGTTTAAACATACGAAGCGATTTATGACATTTCGTAAGTTCGTCGACAAGTGGCAGCTCAAACAGTCGTGTCAATGCCTTGGTCGTCATCTATGTCCCGATATAGTTGTTTTGGCAGTAATTAAAGTACATTTGGAATTCGGGTCAAAAACCTTCTTCATTTTCTAAAACCGCCTTAATCTGTGTCGGAATATTCTGGAAGTTATTCCTAAAATATTATTTTTAGTATTTAATTCCCGAAATATCTTGCCTTGCGGAGTAAGGAAGTCCATATCTTCCCTATTTTTTATTTAAACCCGCGTAAATATTTCTTGTTGAGGAGGAAATGCCTTAGAAGAGAACGCAGCAGGTTCTACGCTTCTTGGAAAGGTCACAGTATTGACTGCGCCTATTCCTGGGCTGGTTTTTCGTCAGTTTCCAGAATATTTCCGGATTTTTTCCAAATCCTATCTTTACCTAAACCTACACCTCGTGATTAGTATAAATAAAGGCCTCAACCTCTCACATTCTTCACGCGAGTGTCCGCCCCTTCTCTTCTCCCTTTGCATTCGAAGACTTTTGCTATTGCTGTGACGCCTACGTGCTTGACCACTCGACCACATAAGCCTAAATCCTATTAGGTACCAGTCTCTTTGCATGACCGACCGATTTGACCAACACCATAATTAATCTAATCTAATCTATTCAATCTTGTTTCTAAACTCCTTTTTTAAAGGGCACTTTCATATTTACATCAAATTGAGTCGAGCAACCTGTGACACCCCCATACTCCAAGCGCCTTAACAGGACCACTTAAGGTATGTAAACGTCACCATCTCGGTCACCGAAGCAATGATACTCAAATAGACAATAATGAAACGTATTTAAATGATAATAAAGTTTAGGTGATACAATAAAGTTCCAAAAACTATAAAAAGGAATACAACTGTTCTCCAAAAACCAAAGTACCCAAACAACTAAATAAAACACAGTGGAAGACTCTAAGACCGGTGGCGACTCCATCCCAGCTATCCCTTGCATTAGCCATCATACCTGCTCAACAACTGTTCACCATCCCTGAATGGATCACCGCAGTTTCTAAAACAATTAACAAGGTCAGTACTGATTACATAAAACAAATGCCACAATGAAACAATATCACAAACAGCTCAAACCAATCTCCAGTCTCCATCTCCAATCTTCACACAACTGACTACACACTAAAGTGTGTAACCTTGCAAGAGTACCCATCGCAACAAGTACTCCTCGCCGCCAGTGAGGGACCGCATCCGTTCCCACCTAAGCCCTACTCATCTCCATCGAGCGATAAATCCATGTTTATTAATGTGCACATCCCTTCTGTGGCGGGTTCCACAGAAGGCGGATCAAGGGCGTGAAGCCACTCTCGTAAGTGACTCCACTCAGCCAGAGACGCACCTCGAAGATCACAGACAGATACAAAACAAATCAACAATATAAAACCAATAACCATCAAAATCAAACCAACAATATAATTAACCAACAATCACCATCACAAAAACCACACATTATGTAGCCAATACTGAGTAGGGAAACCTTACCTGGAAAGCAAACACCAACAGTCGATCAAGCAGCAAAATCAGAATCTTTCCTCAATGAAACCTCCTCCTGTAACATAAATTAAAGCAATTAGTACCACATTCATATAAATCACCCAAAACCCCCCAATATTACCCAATTAAGGTTTAACCAATCTTAACAAAACTTTATAAAAATTATATAAAAAGCTTACCCTCGACACAAGAATCACGACGTAAAGAACAATGCAATCCGACACTCCTAGCCTTGGGATTTGCTAATAATGCGGCGAGAACAATCAACGTAACTTATAATCTTCTCTTTCAAAGGTTTTAGAGTGTAAAAGTATTTTAAGAAAAGTGACGAAAGCTTTATATACTAATCCCGCCTAATTAACAAAACCCTTCAAACATCACCCGTAAACTCTTTTACTCGATCGAGTAAGTGACTTACTCGATCGAGTGCCCCTTACTCGATCAACTACCTAACTTACTCGATCGAATACCCTACAGGTAGTCAACTGTTTTACGTAAAAAGCTACTTACTCGACAGAGTAAGCATTACTCGATAGAGTACCTTATGACGCATAAAACCGTATAGTCTTCCCTCCTTAAAAAGAACTTCGTTCCCGAATTTCAACCCACAAACAAAAACAAAACACACTAACATCACTCCGACACAACAACATAACCAAAACTCAAAACAAAACTCAAAACACACCTCCCAAACAACACTCAACCCCACTCAAAACAACTACCAACTGTACTAAACCAACATAAATCATGCAAAAACTCTATGCGACCATCTCCTACCCCCCTAAAAGAAACATGGTTACGTCCCCATAACCACACATACCGGATCAAAAAGAGACGGATACCGCTCCCTCATTGCGTCCTCCGCCTCCCAAGTAGCCTCCTCAACCCCATGGTTAGACCAAAGAACCTTAAGCAACACTGTCTCACCGTGTCTGGTTTTCCTAACCTTGCGATCAAGAATCTGTTTGGGCACCTCATGATAAGACAACGACACATCCAGCTCGATGTTCTCTACCTCTAACAAATATGATGGATCACTAACATACTTCCGCAACTGAGACACATGAAACACATTATGCACTCTATGAAAAGCCGCTGGTAAAGCTAACCGATACGCAACCTCACCCACACGATCCAAAATCTCATAAGGTCCGATAAACTTCTGACTCAGCTTCCCTTTCTTACCAAATCTCATGACCCCACGCATAGGAGACACTTTCAAAAGAACCTTGTCCCCAACCTGAAATTCTATGGCACGACGATGTAGATCTGCATAACTCTTTTGTCGATCCTGGGCCGCTTTCATCATTTGTCTAATCAGCTTAACCTGTTCAACCATCTCCTGTACCATCTGTGGTCCCAAAACATATGCCTCAGCACTATCATCCCAGCAAATCGGACAACTACATCTCGTCCCATACAATGCCTCAAATGATGCCATGCCAATACTCGTGTGATAGCTGTTGTTGTAAGAAATCTCAATCAAATCTAATCTCTTCTCCCAGCTACCACCAAAATCCATAACACAAGCTCGCAACATGTCCTCTAAAGTCTTGATGGTCCTCTCTTCTGTCGCAGGATGAATTACAGTACTCATCTTCAAAGTGGTCCCCATCATCTCCTGCAACTCTTTCAAAAACCGTGATATGAACCTCGTATCTCTATCGGACGCTATATTCTTAGGCACCCCATGAAAACGAACCAGATGCTTCCTATAAGCCAAAGCCAACTGTATCTTGGTCCATTTATTATTCATCGGTACAAAGTGAGCTGACATAGTTAGTCGGTCAACTATAACCCATATCATGTTATTACCCAATTGACTCCTCGGCAAACCCACTACAAAATCCATATAAATGTACTCCCACTTCCAATCAGGTACCTCAAGAGACTGAATCTTACCTTGTGGTCGTCGTTGCTCCCCTTTCACTCTCTGACATGTCAAACAACGAGTGACAAACTCAACTGTTTCCTTCTTCATCCCAGGCCACCAGAAAGACTCCTTCAAATCTTTGTATAACTTGTGACCGCCTGGATGTACCGAATATTGTGTGCAATGAGCCTCTGTCATGATATCTTTTTCCACTCCTCATCACTAGGAACACACCATCTCCCATCGAATCTCACACTACCATCTGTTTTAATAGAGAATCTAGACACTGTCCCTTTCTCTACTTCAGCTCTCCACTCCTCAATCTTGGGATCCAACGCCTGTTTCCTGCGAATGTCATCATAAAGGTCTGGCTCCACTGTCAAATCCCCTCTAGCATCCCCTTTCTGGATTATATGTATCCCCATCTTCCCCACCTCATCTCTTAACCTCATCAAAGACATAGCTGTGCATAGAGAATGCACACTCTTCCTGCTCAAGGCATCTGCAACCACATTATCTTTCCCTTCATGGTATATAATATCCATGTCATAATCGCCAATCAGCTCCATCCACCTCCTCTGTCTCGTGTTCAACTTCTTTTGAGTGAAGATGTAGTTGAGACTCTTGTGATTTGAAAACACCTTGAAGGCGCCCCATCAAGGTAGTGCCTCCAAATCTTGAGAGCAAACACAACCGCACCCAACTCTAGATCATGTGTCAGATAGTTATCCTCATAAGGCGTCAATTGCGTAGAAGCATAGGCAATCACTTTCCCATTCTGCATCAACACACAACCCAGCCCAATCTTTGAAGCATCGATATACACCTCAAAGTTCTCACTCCCTTCAGCTAATGCTAAGACTGGAGCTGTGGTCAAACGCTCCTTTAATGTCTGGAACGCCGTCTCACAACTTTCATCCCAACGAAACCTGTTATCTTTCCTCATAAAAGCTGTCATAGGCCTCGCTATCTTGGAGAAATCCTTCAAAAACCGTCGATAGTACCCTGCCAAACCCAAGAAACTTCTGATCTGTGCTACATTCTTCGGTGCTTCCCAGTTTGTAACCGCCTCAATCTTTTCAGGATCCACAGCTACACTCTTCTTTGAAATCATATGCCCCAGAAAAGCAACTTTCTCTAACCAGAACTCACACTTAGATAACTTTGCATACAGCTGATTTTCTCGCAAAGTCTGCAACACTATCCTCAAATGCTCCTCATGCTCCTCCTTAGTCTTAGAAAAGCGTAAGATATCATCGATAAAGACCACAACAAATCGATCCAAGAACTGACCGAAGACCCGGTTCATCAAATCCATAAACACTGCATGTGCATTAGACAACCCAAATGGCATCACAACCTACTCATAGTGACCATACCTCGACGTAAAAGCTGTCTTCGGTATGTCCTCTTCCATAATCTTCACCTGATGGTAACCCTACCTCAAATCAATCTTAGAAAAGACCGCTGCACTGTTCAACTGATCAAATAAATCATCTATCCTTGGCAAAGGATACTTGCTCTTCACTGTTACTCTGTTCAGCTTTATATAATCGATGCACAACCTCAAGCTCCCATCTTTCTTCTTCACAAACAAGACTAGTGCCCCCCAAGGTGATACACTAGGTCTAATGTATCCCTTCTCAATCAGATCACCCAGCTTCTTCTTTAGCTCCTCCAACTCCTTAGGACCCATACGGTACGGTGCCTTAGAAATTGGCCCCGTCCCCGGTTTCCACTCGACACTATAATCTATCTCCCTCTTCGGTGGCAACCCCGGTTTCTCAACTGGAAAGACATCTGAAAACTCTCCCACCACTTGTATCTGCTCAACTAATGGACTCTCCATTCTGTGGTCTCTCATATGGCATAAGATCAACAGACACCCCTTCCTCAGATAGGACTTCAAGGTCACTGCTGCAATCAACTTAACTTTGGGTTTGACAACAAACCCACGATAAGAAACACTAATCCCTTTAGGACCTCTTAAAGAAACCCTCTTTTGATGACAATCTATCTTAGTCTTATACTTACCCAACCAGTCCATAACAACTATCATCACAAAACCCTTTAAAGGAAACTCTAACAAGTCCATTGGTAAGTCAACCTGCCCAACTACCATAGATACACCTCTATACAACCGCCCACAAGATGCAGACTCACCCGAAGGTATAAAAAATTCCTCTTTTACCGATTCATACTCACTCAAACGCAACCGCTTAGCATGACTCGATGATACAAACGACTGTGACGCTGCCGAATCAAACAAAACAAAAGTAAAGTCTCCATTAACAAGAAAAGTATCGGTGATAAAGTGACCATCATCCTCAGCTGCCTTCTTCTCCATCATAAACAGCTTGCCACTGGTCTTCTGCCCACCTCCCTGGACAGTACTAGCTGAGGTAGACGGCTTAGCAGCCGACCCCTGGTTGTTGTTGTTGTTCGTTGCCAGTTTTTGGTATGAATTACCGCCATTGCGGTTAGCCCCACCATTGTTGTTACTCTGGCCACCCCTGTTGATCCACGACCCAGCCAGCCTGTTACTAGCATAACTCTGCGAAGGACCCTGAGAGAAACTCCCCTGCGACGGTCATTGCAAACCCCCACTCATAGCACTGGTGCACTCATGCCTCTTGTGGCCCATACCGCAACAGTTTATACAAGTCATACCCCAACTGCTACTACCACCCCTTCGACCACGCCCGTAAGAAGCTCCAACACTAAACCCCGAACCTAATGAGTACGTTCTTGCCTGGTTATGGCCGCTCTTCTTGTAACGAGACTGGCCACCACCCTCACTCTCAGGTTTCCTCTTCTTAGAAACTCTCTTCTTGGTCATCTCAACTAACCTCTCAGCCATCCCAGCACGCTGATAGACCTCCTTAATATCAGTAAGGGCTCATACAGGTAACTTCTCCAAGATCTTGGGGGTCAACCCCTTCTCAAAACTCAATGCCAAATTCTTTTGGCTCAGCCCCATGTCCTCAGTATACCTAGATTTCTCATTAAACTTGTCGTAGTACTCAACAACTGTCATCTCAGAAGTCATCTTAAAATCATCAAACTCCTCTCTCAGCTTACTACGCACATACTCTTGCACAAACTCTCGCCTCATTGCTCTCTTAAAATCATCCCAAGGTATCGCAGGTAACCCCTGTTTCATACACAACTCAAAAGCACTCACCTTAACGTTGTCCCACCACTCTCCAGCTGCTTCCCTTAGGTAGAACGCAGCTTGTTCCACTCGAAGCTCAACTGGGCAATGTACCAGATTGAGTATATTCTCCATCTCTCTATGCCAATTATCTAGCAAAATTGGCGCCCCCGTTCCCATATACTCCTTAGGATTAAACCTCGCTATATGTATGTTGATCTTTGAGTGATCAGGCCCTGTCTCCTTATACTTTCCCACCCTCTTGAAAGCCTCTGTAAGAGCATCATGGTGCTCCAACATCTTAACGATCTCATCAACAGTCATATTCTCTACCCTGGCATACAATGCTGTTCTCTTTGGCGGCATTTTTGAAACTATATAAGAAAAGGGTAAACATAAACACACATCCCATATCTCGAAACACGAAAGCATCCTGCACAACACATACTCGATCGAGTCCCATCACCCACTCGATCGAGTTGCCCAACTTACTCGATCGCGTACCATGACTCCATAACCTGACCAGAAAGCTCCTAAAAATGTACTCGATCGAGTCAACATCCCACTCGATCGAGTTAACCCTACTTGATCGAGTCCCCTATCCTACTCGATCGAGTGCCTAAAAACAGATCTCTGCCCAGAAACGAAAAACTACCTACTCGATTGAGTCACACCTACTCGATCGAGTCTCTCACCTACTCGATCGAATGCCCGCCACTCGATCGAGTCATGCAGACTCGTACACTACCCGCATGTTCAAACTCGTACTCCTAACTTTCTATACTTTTATGCAAAACGACAAACAACAACATGTATATATATATATATATATATATATATATATATATATATATATATATAGGGTTATTTAACAACAATACTCCAAACTATTGAGCCTCTTCTCAAAATACTCTGAACATTAATTTAACTCAGAATAAACTATAGTATTAGCCCCTTCTTCTCGGATTATACTCGGGGTAACTGGCTACCTGTTTAGCAAGTCACCCTATTATAATCCTTACAAAGTACAAACCCACCCTTATTATCCTTACTAACCAGCCCTACCACTATCATCAACAACTCACCAACACCACAATCAGCAACTCACCAACACCACAACCGTCGGTGTCCTCCCACACTCAGGTACGCACAAATCACGGACCGTCTAAGCCCAATCCCAACCGTCATAGTGATACCACCCACGACCTCCCAAATAACCCCAATTTAATATTTACCCTCAAATTGATTTAGGGATCTAGGGTTTCATAATTTTATCTCAACGGTGAAGATAATGGTGGTCGAAGCTGAAGATGGCGGTTTCTCTCTTTTCTCTCTATCTTGTTATGCTTTGTCGATCTCACCGCAATATATCTCCTCTCAGAAGCAACCAACAATATAGCTCAACACACCCTTACCCAACTCTCTTCATTTTTACTCTGAATTTGAAAAAGCAAATAGAATACTAAGTAAAAAAAGAAATGTCTTCGTCAAATCTCAGAAGTGTTCAAGAGATCTTCAAGGATTTCAGTTCTTGTCGTTCTGCTATTGTTCGTGCATTCACCGCAATGGGGGTGGCCACGGTGAATGATGGTCGACGGCTGAAGATGGCTGCAAAATGTGGGTGGCCGCAGTGAATGATGGTCGGCGGCTGAAGATGGCAGCAAAATGTCGGTGGCCGCAGTGAATGATGGTTGAGAATGTTATAAATAATGGGTAGTGGATGATTGTGGATGGTGGTTGGGAATTGGGGGAGTGAAGTATGGGTGGTAATAGGGTCTATTTGGCCTTATGACCTGATATTACAAGTTGAAAATAAGCCAAGTATAATTCAAGAAGAAGGGACTAATAGTATGGTTTATTCTTAGTTAAATTAATGTTTGGAGTATTTTGAGAAGGGGGGTCATAGTTTGGAGTATTGTTGTTAAATAACCCTATATATATATATATACGTATATTTTATATACTCAAACAAACAACTTTCCTTTCGTATTTCTAACATGCCACGTTATAAATCAAGTATCATGCTTTAAACCAATCAAAATAAAAACCACATCATCATCATCTTTTACTTCATACCTCCTATCCTTCACATGCATACATCCACCGATTCATACCACACATTATTATATTGATACACAAAGCACAAGGTAAACACATAGCGATCCTGACACACACCCCATAGTGATCGGCTCAAAATTGTAGGGCGAATTCGCGACTTTAGGACGTCTCCCAAGTCTTTGCATTAGCTCATACAACTCCTACCCTGGTTCATTTTAGTTTGACTCCTTATGTTCATTAGGTTAATTGGTTATAGGTTTCAAGATCGTCGCTCTGATACCACTTTGTGACACCCTCATACTCCAAGTGCCTTACCAGTACCACTTTAGGTATGGAAACGTCAACATCTCGGTCACCCGAGGCAATGATACTCAAATAGACAATAATGAAACATATTTAAATGATAATAAAGTTAAGGTGATGCAACAAAGTTCCAAAAACTGTCAAAAGGAATATAACTGTTCTCCAAAAACTGAAGTACTCAAACAACTAAATAAAACACAGCGAAAGACTCCAATACCGGTGGTGACTCCATCCTAGCTATCCCTCGCATAAGCCATTATACCTGGTCAACAACTGTTCACCATCCCCGAATGGATCACCACAGTTTTTAAAACAATTAACGGGTTAGTACTGATTACAAAAAATAAATGCCACAATGAAACAATATCACAAACACCCCAAACAGCTCAAACCAATCTCCAATCTCCAGTCTCCATCTCCAATCTCTACACAACTGACTACACACTAAAGTGTGTAGCCCTGCCAGAGTACCCATCGCAAAAAGTACTCCTCGCCGCCAGTGGGGGACCGCAGCCGTTCCCACCTAAGCCCCGCTTATCTCCATCGAGCGATAAACCCATTTTCATTAATGTGCACATCCCTTCTGTGGCGGGTTCCACAGAAGACGAATCAAGGGCGTGAAGTCACTCCCGCAAGTAACTCCACTCAGCCAGGGACGCACCCCGAAGATCACAGACAGATACACAACCAATTAACAATATAAAACCAACAACCATCAAAATCAAACCAACAATATAATTAACCAACAATCACCATCACAAACACCACACATTATGTAGCCAATACTGAGTAGGGAAACCCTACCTAGAAAGCAAATACCAACAGTCGATCAAGCAGCTAAATCAGAATCTTTCCTCAACGAAACCTCCTCCTATAACATACATGCATGCAATTACTACCACATTCATATAAATCACCCAAAACCCCTCAATATCACCCAATTAGGGTATAACCAATCTTAACAAAACATTATAAAAATTATATAAAAAGCTTACCCTCGACACAGGGATCACAACGGCGTAAAGAACAATGCAATCCGACACTCCTAGCCTTGGGATTTGCTGATAATGCAGCGAGAACAATCAACGTAACTTCTCATCTTCTCTTTGAAAGGTTTTAGAGTGTAAAAGTGTTTTAAGAAAAGTGACGAAAACATTATATACTAATCCAGCCTTATTAACAAAACCCGTTAAACATCACGCGTAAACTCACTTACTCGATCGAGTATGTGACTTACTCGATCGAGTGCCCCTTACTCAATCGAGTCCCCAACTTACTTGATCGAGTACACTACAGGTAGTCGATTGTTTTGTGTAAAAAGCTATATACTCAACAGAGTAAGCCCACACGATAGAGTACCTTAAGACGCATAAAACCGTAGTATTAAACAACCGCTAAACGATAACGTTGTAATCTCGCTTCGTTAACATGTAAGTCTGAGGGTGTAAATCCCATTTTAATCTTGTTTTATTTTTGTATTACATCTTTTGTATGTAATTATATTATAAACATGCTCAAAATGGTTTTCAAAATCATCTTTTCAAACCCTTTTTGACGAAACAGCAGGGAAAGACCGTCAAGAAGGAAGGCTTCAACTATTGCGCCATCTGGAACAGTCGCAGCATCTGCTGCGCCTCTTCCAGGGGCTGCTTAGCTCCTGTTGCTCTCCTTCTTTTTCCTCGAGTACCCATCTGTTTTCCCTTTTCTCCTTCTTCCTCTTCTTTCTTAATTTCTTCTCCATTTTCATAATTCAAGTTTCTTGTTTTGTTTTATAAAATCCTTTTCGACTTAAGTTCCCTAATTATTTTTTTTGCGGGTTTTTTTTTATCGCAAAATCAAACACGAGTTTGCGGGTTTTGGTTTGTTTATATCGAATCTCTCAAATTCGGCTTCTGTACAAGATTTCAAGTTTATGTTTTATTTATTTTTCATCTTTCAATTTTAGTCTTGTTTTCAATTCATCTTTGTTCATGTTTTGTAAACACGACTTCGTAAATCGTTATAAAACCGCTATATAATCCGTCATGTAATCTGAATAATTGACCTTTCGTAAGTTTCTATACATAAAACCATATTAAACCACTTCCTTTGAGTTGTATGTAGTAATTATCGACCCAAATCAACCAATGAGAATTAACAATCCACGGGTCTAACTTTCTCAGTCAGAACTCAGCTCAAGAACAGACGCACAAATTGATGCATCTCTTTCATAGGACGAAGTAGATACTGCGCCTGTTCTGGGTTGGTTTCTGCCTCTGATCTCTTTCTCGCTTCGACATAGTATTACATTAGGATCTATTTATCGAATATTATCCTTATTATCACCAAACTTCAACCTATTCCATATATTTTAGTTTATTTTTTGTTTCTTAATTCTTTTTTTTATTATTTCTAAATATTTTTGAACGTGTTTATAACGTAAATTCAATATTCCTTTGTAATTTATTTATTCATTGTTTTACTTGTACGATTTATTTGCTTGGTAATTCATGTAACACCCCTTATTTTCGGCTAAATTAAAATTAACGTTTTACATATAAAACTTGTCGAAATACATAGATAATATAATTAATATACAAAGTCTCTTATTACAAATCCTTTAAAAATAAAATAATACAAATGGAACCAAAAACTTTTACAAAGCTTTAAATAAAATCTTGTCTTGAAATAAAATCCTTTTTGAACTGCAATGGAAGTGACCTGAAAATAAAATCAGAAGACAGAAAGGAACTACCCCCATGACGAGTAGCCCAAAAGGGAGAAAACACGTCAGCTGGAAAGCTGAGTAACAGATAATACTTCCATATAACCAGAATAATTTCTGGTTATGGCGTGGAAACACAGACACGTAAAAATAAAAAGAAACACGAAGAATAATAAAAACACTCCCGATAACTAAACTCAAACCCAAAGTTACTCCATAATATAATAGACACTATCGTCCCAATAATTAACTCAATCTCAACTCATTACTCAATTTCACTCATTACCCTATCTCACTCATTACTCCATCTAATAATATAGTACTCCAAAGTAACCAGATATCGTATTCTGATCGTCGAACATAAGCCAAGGATAAGAGGTGAGTGATCTGGCGGATAAGACCGCGAAACAATACTTTCATCTCAATATCGATTTCAAACTCAAAGAACTCAATAACCATGGTCGCACTGGACCGTAAAAATAACTCGGCTTAAAGACCCCATAGCTCATAACTCAATACCAGTAACCAATTTCCATCTCAATTTCAATATCGATATTGTCAAAGGTTCAAAGAACCGTGCTCAACACTTAGAGTATAAACTCTAAGCTACTCACCCGCTAGCCAAGGTCAGAGGAAAAGACAATTTGAAACCTTAATCTCAAAAACCAATGTCAGCTTACCAACGAAAACCAAAGTTCAATTCCGTAAGCACTACACTTTACGTACATATGACAATATCTCATTTAAGTGCATTGGTGCTTGATTACAATTCCACAATTCATCAGCAAATAACTCGCATGCTTAAGTGACGGTATCGTTGACACACTATTCCAAACTAACCAAATTTAATACCGTCATACATATCTCAAATCATTCAATTACCTAAGTTTACTCACCTTATAATTTAACCCATCTCACAAACAACGAATTGTATAATAAGGAATAATATAATTACTAATCTATATATATAATAGCACATCAAATTTCATAACTTTAATTACACATCTTTTTAAAGACAACAATTAACACATAAACAAACAACCTCGAACAATAATAAAAATAATATGATCGGTAGAATCGTGTTACCTCAAAGTAGCGATCACAAAACAATAATAGATCTTTCATATGTTGCTCTTAAAATTGAACCCGAAAAATTAGATTACGATGCAAAAGCGATGGGTCTTCAAAATTGCATAAAGTTATTTGCTTGCTATGTAACAAATATGGTTGATGACTATTAGGTAGATAAATGATGGACATGGCCATAAGATTATGCATAAGGAACAATAAAGAGACAATGGAAAAGGTGTGCAGTGAAAAGAACGGCTCGATGACGAAAACAAACAATTCGGGATGAGGGTGTTGATTTCTAAAGGTTTAAATAATCTTTAAATGAGAGATGGAAATACTAAATAGCTCAACACATAATATACAAATCAAATTAGGAGAAAACGAACCATATATTTATTAAAGAAAAATAGACTTCTGTTTATTTAATTTCCTCATAAAACAAATTATACGGAGTAACTTTTCCTGGATATTGAGAGGGAAGTTGTCCCACATCGGGAAATTGAGTGGCTTATGGGATATTTATAAGGGCTTTCACCCACCACTTAGTAACAAGGCCTTGTACTTTTGGGCTTAAGTGAGGATAAGTAATGGGCTCAAAGGTACACATCCCATCTTATTCGGGTTGTGTTACGATGGTGGTGGGTCAGATTGTTATAATTCACATGTAAATAAATGGAAATTCTCAACTTCGACCCAATTGTATGCTAAATTCTATGTTCAACCGTCTTAGTCTAATCTTCACATGTTAGAATTAATCTATTGGATGATGCATTGCATGCATTTAATCAACAACATATTAAGTATAAATGACTTCCTAGATCATTAGTAAAGGCCGCTATTGAAGTGGGTGGGATGAGGGGTTCAAATAAACAGCTTCCTAATACGTACCCTCACCCCTTACTTAAGATCTCTGTGAGCATCCGTGTTCATTGGTATCACGAGAGTCATTTTAGACATAGAATGCTAAAGATAACGAATTTCTTAGTGTTCATGTCACAAGTTCTTGTCTTGACATGGCAAGAAGTATTCAAACGGTTCTAATTTTCCATAAAAATTGGTGGCGACTCCACAAATGCAGGCTTGTTCAAACCATTCACCGGTTTAAATGCCTTTCAAATGGGTAACGGTCCATGATGTGTTTTGGTTCACCCAGGTTCCGTGGGAGAAGTGCCGCTGCCTGGAATCTCACAACGTGCGGATGCGCACAGCACGGGGGTCCTGGTCCACACCTAGCATGCTTAAGCCAGTAACTCCATGGTAAGATATAAGTATGGGTTTAATTGGGGATGTTATTTATGCTATGTATAGTCTATGACAGGCTAGTCGTGTACCTAGCAAAAATAAATAATTGGCACGAACTAATATAGCTAGGGAAGTCGGGTCGATCTCCACAGGTAGGCAAGATATCTGTTAAAGGTCCGCTTATTTAAGTCACTAAATGGGGGTTGAATTTGGTTTACTAAACTAGTGAAGATTTGAAGGAAAGAGCAATAAGAAAAGAGCAATAAAGGACAAAAAATGTAGGAAAGATGATCAATAAAGAGGGAACATGTCAGGATTTCGGTTCACAATGATAGTCTAGTGACTCAACTGCAAATAGTCTAGATAGTTTACTGTGACACGGATACGATAAAGGTCCTTCCGGTCCACTTTCTTTCCAAGATTTCCACTAACTTAACTTCCGTTCTCGTCAGGGTAGTCTACTGTTCATAGCAGGTCTATTTAGTCCAATCTTCCGATCCAGGAGTTAATTTAACCAGATTAAAAGGTAACTTAGAAACGTGCACTCAACTAAGTCGGTATTATAATTATATTGCCATGGGTACAGATTCTCACAAGTAAATCATCTAGCCTATTCACTACATCGTCAGAATCCTACATGGATTCCCTAATCCCAACACGAATGAATTTAGCTATTCATATTGTTAATGTTGTCAATAATAACAATATCGAATGAATTAATCGTAAACATGATGAATAATAATAATGAAACATAAACAAATTAGGGCAGAAATTAAGTAAGAGATAACAAGGGAATTAAAGCAAATAAAAACAAGATTAAGATTAATAGAAGAAGAAAGATTGCAATAACAAGCGATCCGGCGTAAAGAACAACCAAAAACCCATGCAAAGTAATCCGAGAGAAAAGTTACAGTAGAGAGTTTAAGGGAGAGATTAAGAGAGTAAAGCTACGTTCTAAGTAGAGTTCAACTTAATTAAGAGTAAAAGAAGTGTGTTAATAACCTAATTACTCGATGCTTAAATAGAAAAACAAAGTCCACTAACGAAAATAAGGTAACACGGGTTAATTAAGCCCGTGAAAAATAATAACCTCTCGATAAAGTAGTTTATAACCACTCGATCGAGAGCTTCAGGTGATAATCCTCTCGATCGAGCAGGAATGTTACTCGATCGAGGAAAGCCTCAAAACAGCATTTCGATCGAGTGAAATAAAACACTCGATTGACCTCTTTACGATCAAGTGTCCTTCTTCCAAATCAGCTTCAAACTCGTCGCCGAATGCTTCGTTGACCATTCCTTCATGCATCCCAATGAAGTATCTCGCTCTAACATTTTCGTCTCCTCAAAATGCACGCGAAATAGGACGAAAAGAGTACGGTCTCGCCACTTTCAGGTTCATTCCTACAAAACAGACAAAACAAACCAAACTAGCCATTTCGGGGCATATTGCAATACAAAACAATGCAAAAGTGCATAGAAATACGTGCAAAATAAGACTAAAAAGACTATATAAAATGCACGTATCAAATCTCCTCAAACCGAACCTTTACTCGTCCTCGAGTAAACTAAATGCAAACTAATGGAACGGAAACGAAAACTCGGAGCTAGCTATAACTTGTCTACTCGAACCAATTTAATGCAACAGAAATCAACAGTTACAGCTACAGCAGTCAATACGCAAACGAATTATAAGATGTCCAGAAATAAAGCTGACCTATCAAACTTGCAAAACCAACAAAATCGGATTCTCACGTGGTCACTCTTCTATCATGAAGTAAAGGGTGAATTATTTATGTGTAAGAGAGAGAGAGAAAACAGTCACTCACCTAAACTGCGACCTACATAGCATGTATGCAACAAAAATGATAGACGATTCAAGTACCATGCACACACTCCAACCAACAATGTCCGTCACAGCCGAGGGCTTACAAATAGTATAGGAATAGTGAGGTTCAGGTGAGAAAAGACAAAATAAATTATGGAAATATGGAGGTAAAAAGCGCCAAGCTAGTTCCTAAACAGGACCATATAGAACCGTCCAAATCTCAGCTGACTGAAAATAAACACAAGTGCCCTTCATTTGGCACACAACTCACTAACCAAATACACTATCTCCTCAAAAATATATGAATAAGAACAGGGGAGTGAGACGGTGACAGACTTCTCCTTTTTAATACCGTCTTAGTTAAACAATCAATACAAATCAAATAATTTTTTCAATCTTTTTTTTCTTTTTTTTCCTTCTCTGATCATACGTGATTCTCTTTTTTTTTTCATTTTTTTTCTTCTTCACGTCTTTTTTTTTTTCAATTTCTCTTCCTCCCTTCTTTTATTTTCCACCAACTCTAATCAATATACACGGGCGAAACTCGCAGACAAAATAATCATACCAGAAAAGACACACTAAACTCGCTTGACTAGGCAGGCTTAGTTTTGGATGTAGCTAATGGGTAAAAAAGGCTAAATTTGGCTTAAGTGGAGCTAAATGGGTGAAAAATGTAAGAAAAAGGAAATTTTCAAGCACCTCCTTGCATGTGACATCGACCACAAACCCGAATGTATGCAATTGACAAGAAATCGAATGTCATAAAAGTGCAAAAATGATAAACATGCTTTGCAAGGAGTACTACTCTTAATTCCTACGTAAACTGGTCATGAATGTCACCAGTTATATGCCTCTAAATCTCAGAAATTGCAAATTAGGTTGCCAATTTATCAGGTATAGTCTACACGGCAGCTAAATTTGAACAAAAACTCATAGATTATGTGTAAGCCTCGGCTAATAACAGTCAATGAAAGTGCAAGGCTCAAGTAAAATGACAAGTTAAAGTGCAATATCATCACGGAAATCAACCGTTCTGATTCAACCTATATGCAATAATAAACGTGAATAATTTATTAATTTTTGATATTTTTCAATTTTTTGGATTTTGTGATTTTTATGAAATAAATAAAAGTAATGCAAGCTGAAAATAGAAACGTGAATGCAAAACAAATGCAAATGCAGACTCAAAGGATGCATTACCCTCCCCAAACCAAAACGGACAACGCACACGTTGTCCTCCAGCATACACCAGCAGATATATACAGGGGAATGGGAAAAATACATCCAATAAATGAATGAAAAACAAAAATAAAAAGGAGACAAAAGAAATAAAAGAACAAGAATGTATATACAAAACACAAAT
The DNA here is from genome assembly GCF_048544455.1 of Silene latifolia. Taxonomy (NCBI): domain Eukaryota; kingdom Viridiplantae; phylum Streptophyta; class Magnoliopsida; order Caryophyllales; family Caryophyllaceae; genus Silene; species Silene latifolia. The sequence goes on from NC_133538.1 coordinate 238,156,880, forward strand.
GATGCGTGTCTTTTATATGATGTTTTGCACCTCATTTTACACGCATTTCAGAGCTCATTTGTATAGTTCAAGCTACCATTTCCCCTATTTCCGTCTATTTTCGTGTTTTTGTTATTGCAGAAATGTGAAGAATTCAATGGAAATTGAGCTAAATCCGTCCCCGACTATCCTGCATTGCAATTGACGTGAAGTATTGACTCGAGAAATGAGCTTGGTGCGCATTTCAAAGCCCAAAAGACAAATCCACGAGATTATAGAAGTCAAGTAGCAGCTCAAGCGGTCGATCGACCACTACCATCAGTCGATCGACCAACCTGCGGGTTCCTGAAGCTACTGTACACTGAAGAGCAGTCGATCGACTGCCATGCTTAGTCGATCGACCAAGCTGCTATCCCAGACGAGAATTAAAAGATCGAGGAACTTGAAGCCCATGATGTTTAGGTTTTGATAATAAGTGTTACGTATGTTTGCTATATAACGTAACCTAGAACATCAGATACATCTATCTAGTTTTTATTCAGAAATTCATCAGTTTTACATTGAGTTTTCATTAGCTTTAATAATTAGGGTTCGGGATATTATTTTCGCATTGGATTTTCATTCATATTTCTAATCATTCCGTTACTATTCTTCTGCAATTTTCGGTATTCCTTCCGTTCTACTTTCAGTTCATCTTTATTCGTTATTAGTATAGAATTGCTAGTTAGGTTCCCGAAACCGTTTTATCGCTTTATGTTAATTGTTTGTTCTACTATTTTTAGCATGAATTCAGTAGTCTTTATCGTCAGTATTATTGTTATTTTCGCCATAGCCATGAGTAGCTAAATAAATTGTGCTAGGATGTAGGGGAATTATTGCGTAGGCGGTGTAGTATTAATTTGGTCTGAAATCGCGTGTCAGTCGATCGATCGATTGCCACTGGTCGATCGACTGACCACGTGAGGTTACCTTTCGTTTTAATTGATTTTAATGTTGTATTTAACGAATCGAATGCATGCGACCAGTTAGATGCTTAATTTATGACTGACCCATTAGATCGAAAGATAGGGAAAGTTGTTAGATCACCAATTAAAATGACTAAACTGTGCTGAGATCGAAAGATAGGTAAAGTTTAGATTATTAGTCACTTTTCAGGACGAGAGTCAGTATTAGTGATATTAGGGACTTATAGTGAGATCGAAAGATGCTATCTGTTAAGAGTGGACCTAGAGGACCTCTTTATTTCCCGCCTCATGTTTTTGATTTAGACCTGTTTAATATGATGCCGCCGAAACTATAACGAACCGACCATCCTAGTACCTCTTTTTATACTTGATTTCATCCGTTTGCCTAGTTCACTTTATTTTATTGCTCATTAGTTGTAGACCAAATCCAATCAAACCCCCGCCTTATTTTTACCTTAGACCGAATTTAAACAACTTGAAATTACGTCTGCCTCTCTGTGGTTCGACCCGACTGCCGCTAGCTATAGTTGTAGTTGGAGATTATAAATTTATTTTTGACACCTCACGATGGGTATCAAATTTTGGCGCCGTTGCCGGGGAGGCAATTGTTCTAATTTTTAGTTGTTTTTATTTAGTCTTTCTTTAGTTTAAGGGACTTACGTTCCTTAAACTTTTCTCGATATTCTTTTTGTAGTTTCTTCTTATGCGCGCAGTCACAAAGTGTGGTGAACTAGAACCATTAAATCTGAGATCGAAAAATCCTTGCGCGAGTTGAGACGATCACAAAGGGTATTACCGACAGAGGAAGAGCCGAGTACTCTGTCAAGCTACTACGAGAACGCCGTTGAAGAAGATCCACCTACATCTCCCGCTTCAAAATCTTGGTGAGACAGTTACTTCTCCGTAAATCCCAGTCATGGTGAAGAAGCAACCATTGCTAGTCACTCGAGCCTACGGTGCGAATCTCTAGAAAGAATTCGAACTACCTGGGGAGGCGAGAAAATTCGAGCCAAAGCCTTCCTATATTAACCTGGTTGAGAGAAACCAGTTCGGGGGAGCTGCAAATGAAGATGCAGCCAAGCACATGGAGATTTTTATTGAATATTGCTGCTCTATACCCCCGCCGCCCGGTGTGACCTAAGATCAGATCAAGGAGACCATGTTCATTTTCTCCCTTCGTGATGCTGCAAGGGAGTGGTATAGAGATCTGGACCGAGCCGCTCATGGGATCACCGACTAGAATTCCTTAGCCCTGGCATTCTACAAAAAGTACTTCTCTGCCTCAAAGACGAATGCCATTAGAGCTCAGATCACGAGCTTTAAACAAGGGCCTGATGAAAACTTTCATGAAGCATGGGTCCGTTTCAAGAAACTGGTGCGAACCATACCGCATCATGGGTTCGAAAAATGGAGTCTTTGCAACCAGTTCTATAATGGGCTGTATGACGATCGAGGGCTATTTTGGATGTCTGCGCCAATGGCCGATTTGCCGAGAACATGGGAGAGACTAAGGGGTGGAAGATCATTGATGATTTGGCCACTCATAAGGTTGAATATGGGAATTCGAGAGGAAACCGGAGGAGAGCGCGAATCTTCCTCTCGTTCTTTGCCGCACTAGAAGCTCTCACCGCAAGGTTTGACAAATATGAATTGGGAGGACCTTCTAAAGGTGGGATGTACCATGTTAATTTGTTTCGAGACGGTCCTTTCGTCTGTAGAAGATGTGGAGCTGAGGGGCATGTCTCAGAAAATTGTTCTGTCCCCTTTGAGTCTTGTGCTGCCTTTGAACACTATAGGCAGACAAACACGTACTATGAGCCGAATGTCCACCCCAACTTGAGGTGGAGTATCCAGAATGTCTTGAATCCGACTCAACCTCCACAACAGCAGCAGCAGCAAGCTTATGTGCCTCTTTATCATAAGCAACAACAATACCAAAAACCTCCTTATGTGCCGCAGCAGCAACAACAATCCCATGGTTCTGATTTTGCTGAGTTTAAGAACCTGCTACTGAAGGAGTCCCAAGCTAGAGAGGCCGGGATGAAGCTACTAGGGAGCGAAATTGCTCAATTGGCTAGTAAGAGTACCACTCGAGCTCCCGGACACTTACCCACTTAAACTGACCAGAAAGAGACCCTGAATGCCATTACTTTGAGGAGTGGGTCTACCCAGGAGGGGCCTGCTATGGTCGAGGATGCCCCTGAAAAGAATGAGGTGGAGCCGAGTCAAAAGAAAGCTTTAACGAAAAATAACAAGAACAAGGCGTCTATCAGGTATATGAGTCGATCGACTGATATACCCGGTCGATCGACTGATATGCGCGTTACAGAAGCTTCTAGAACTGTACACCTCAGTCGATCGACTGAGCAAGGTGGTCGATCGACTGAGACCCCTGCTGATATTGAGAAATTTCGTCCTTCAATGCCCGATAATTTAAGAGACCATTTGTTCCGGGGTTCGACAACTCCGAAAGTATTGGGGCAAGACCCGAGTGCTAATGGGTCCGTCCCGATTCCGAAGTTCGACCCAATGTCGGTCAATGGCTCACATTTGAGACGGTCTGAGGAGGGTTCAAGCTTCAATAAGGAGAAGGTGGTGGACTTTTAGCCTAAGTCCACGGATGCCGGCATGCGAGACTTAGAGGAGAGGGCTAAGGTGCTTCTCTCAGCCCCATATCCAGAGAGACTAGTGCCGACAAAGGAACATGTATCTTTCAATAAATTTGAAAAGGTTATTCGTAGTTTGAATGTACAAGTTCCTTTCCTTGAGTTGGTCAATCAAGTGCCTGCCTACACTAAATTCATGAAACAACTCTTGTCTAAGAAAAAGTCACTTGAAAATGTGCATACTGTCGCATTAACCAAAGAGTCATGCTCTTATTTGTCTCATACTGCACCCCATAAGCTAGAGGACCCAGGTAGCTTTTCTGTTCCTTGCAATATAGGTACCTTCTCTATTGAGAAGGCATTATGTAACTTAGGAGCTAGTATAAGCGTCATGCCTTTGAGTCTAGCTAGGAAGCTCAAATTGACTAGGTTCGCAGTGACAGATATGACAGTACAGATGGCTGAACGATCTGCGGTCCAGCCAATATGAGTCTTAGAGGACATCCCTGTCCAAATAGGGAAGTTTATCTTCCCCGTCGACTTCGTTGTACTAGATATGCCTGAGGATGCCCACATTCCCATTATTTTGGGTAGGCCATTTCTGCACACTGCTGGTGCAGTCATAGATGTTGGTCTAGGTACCTTGACTTTTAAAGTGGGCAAGAATTCTATTGTTTTTGCCCAGCCATCTAAGAAAAAGGACCCCATGTGGCCTGTGACTTGTAATACGGTTTTTGACAAGAAATCGTACTTTGTGCTTCCTGATTTACCTATCTCTATTCCTGTTGTAACCCCTCCGCCCCAGATTGGGAGCAAATTGGAGGAAGATTTTTCTATTTCTGATATTGCAGGAGCTGGTTTGGGGAAGGAAGAGCTGCAAGTCACTCCAGCCGCAAAGAAGCCAATCGTTTCACGAGGAGGTCTTGGTTGCCTTAGCTATGCCACTGATGAGGAAGTTGATGACGAACCGGTCAAGGCAAGGAAGTCCGACTTGGACTTTGATGAGCAAGAAGAGGTCGTTGAGTGGGGAGATGATGAAAGTGTTGATCCGTTGAGCCATACGGACGTGGAGGCTAAGAAGGGTGCAGCTGATAAGATAAGCACCATTGAGGCTACCTCTAGTAGACAGAAGCCGACGAAGTGGGCCATTCCGTGGCCGTTCTTGATCAACTACTAGTTGATCGCATGTTTTCCAAAACTTTTTATTTACTTTTGTTAAACAATTTTTATTGCTTTTGTGTGCGCGAAACTTCGCATTTTATTTTGCTTGCTTAGGATTTTATGCGTTTTAGACTTTATTTTGGGTTTTGCGCAATTTTGGGCGCGAATTATTGTGCATTTGCAGGTTTTTAGACCTCTTTAGCTCAAGTAATTGAGCAAATACGAAGAAATAAGAAGTAACAACAGTATTTTCAGTCGATCGACTGGCCTGAGTGGTCGATCGACTGATCTGCAGGTTCCAGGAGCTACTGTTCCTTCACTACTACATTTAGATTCTATAGCAACACTTTGCTATTGTTTCATAATGTCATATAAATGTTGCAATAGAGTTTATGCAACACTTAATCAAGTGCTACATCAGGTCTTGTTGCATTAGGTCATTGCAACGCTTAATGCAACACTTTTTAATCTGAAGCAACACTTTTGAAAAGTGTTGCATTGGTCATGTTTATGCAACGCTTTTTCAATTGCAAAGGCAACATTTTTTATCTTCTAATGCAACATTTCTTATGTAAAAAAAGCAACACTTCCTGAACTAATGCAATACTTTTCATGTTGATAAGCAACACTTATATCAAATTAATGCAACATTTTTATTTTGGAAACGCAACACTGGTTACGTCCCAAAACAACACTTATAATAAACAAATGCAACACTAATTTATTCAAAAACAACACTTAATAAAGTGCAACGACATAAGGACTTGTAAGGCACACAACAATTGTAATTCTCTCTAATTGTGCATTCAATTGATTCAGTCTCAAAAATATATGTCAATTACATTTCAAAAATGGATCAAAAGTAGAACTTCGATCGCAAATGTTCAATTATTTAACTAAAACAAATATAACAAATGTTTAAATAGAACAAATAATAATTCTTAACGACTATTTGAAAGCTACTAATTATAAGTCTTCATTCTTGTATTGTGAGCATATATATGTTGCCAACCGGACAAAAAATCAACCCGTCATCATTGTTAATACCTCAAATGCAATTTGTAACATAAAAATAGAACATTATTAGATTTGAGGATTCAAAGGCTCAATAGGCTTAATTATCACGAAATAATAAATAATGCATTAAAGAACAACTAATTAACTAGGACGTGCAGAAAATAGAGTACGTGATTGTACACAAGGTGTAGCCTATGTGAAACGTTTGAGTTTGATCTGCAAAGGTAGGCCTGTCCAGCCATAATAATCACACCAAAGACTCAGAGACCCTCTGTTCTCGATAGCCAGGCCATTTTTCTACCTTCACAGGATAAGCATACTAACCTGCCTTACTCTAATAATTCTGCATCATAAGTTCCAATCATAACAGCCCTATTGACTACTCTATCTACCTACAGAATTTACTCTAACTACCTACTCTGCCTCATGCTACTAATAAGGTTTATCAATGGTCTGAATGGTTCAGAGGTACACAAGCATGCACCAGCATGCACCAGCATAGGTGACCTGGTACAACAGTGCCTGGAATGGGTGGGTTAGTTGTGCCAAAAATCAGTTTATGGGATGACAATATGCACTAGAAGCTCTGAATACGAATGACAAATGACAAACTGATCAAGTATGACATGGATATTGAGGATAGATGCTACTTTTGCGGGCAAGCTGAGGAATGTATATCTCTATAGATTTGAGGATCGCGGAATATTTAAATAAGCACAAATCATATACTTAAGCATGGATTAAACAGCAACGTTAGTTATTGGAAATGGAAGTAGAAATAAAAATGTCTCCATTTCATGTTTACTAATCATAGCTCTCTAATGTACAAATTCACAATTGTCCCAAGTAAAAAGTTAAAATAGAAGAACAGTGGCTCAATAGTAAGAATAACAATGAAATTAAAGGGTTATGGTTGATCTATATTTTATAGAGCAAATACCTTACTATAGGCGACACATATGGATTTCATGACCCAATTCCCTTTGAAGCACTGCAAAAAGAAGCACATATATACAGATACTAGTATAAACCAAAAACTCGGATATTCGACTTTTATCAGGGAGAAAAAGTGTACGAGTATTTATTTGCAGACCTTCTTTTGCCCAGGCAATGCAACAAGTTTCTTCTCACTTGTGAAATTACAAGTTTTAGAATGTCCCACCTACATGTTTTACAGTATACAACCATTAGTATAAACTGTTATACACACAAAGAATCCGAACTCAAAGGTAACTAGAGAAGCATAAAAGTGAAACCACTCACTGAGCATTAGCATCCAAAAGACCAAAACTAAACTTATGGATGAAAAATTGATGTATAAATTTGAAAAAAAAAAGCTGAGAACCCACCTTAAAAAGGCCACTAAGATGAATGTGAAAATTGGAATAAATCAGACTATAACTGTTTGAAAGAGAAACCAGCTGAATTATTAGGAATGATAGAAACATACTTCAATTGTAACACTTATATCCCATCCATCTTTGTATTGGTTGTCTTTGTGGAGCAATTGTCATAACTTGATGTCCATTTGCCTAACAATAAACAACAACGCCTCGATCTTACTGCATTGTGGTCTGCTAACACGAAAAATTTAGAGTAAGCTGTCATGGTGGGAAAAGTTTACGGAGCTAATGATAGGCGTGTTTGATAATGCTATGAATTTTATGTGTACTTCATGACCTCGACATCGGACCAAATAAGCCCTCAACAATTACGACATGATAAAGAGGTCATTCGGATTGAGCATGGTTATGGTCATTTCAGATGTCGTATCCACTTCAAGTTTGTTAATTTTGGGTTTTGTGCTTCTTTCATGTGTGCCTTTAATTGGTCATATTGGATACAGGTCACTTTGGGTCAAGTTACTGTCGACTCAGTGGTTATAGATCTGGTCAATCAGATTATTTATGGTCATTCTAGGTTATGTCAACAACGATTTTCGTATACTTTTAACTTAGACAATCCCATGTCTAATTCCAAATTACTCAGTCATTTGAAGTTTAGCTAAGGTCCATTTCAAGACTAGTAAAGTTCGACAAGTCATATATGGGTTATCCTATTCAGGTCTACGTCAGGTCTCATACTCCGAAAACAAGCTACTCATGAGGGGTCAACTCACTATCACAAATAAAGTGTAATCAACATACACAAATCATTCAAAAAACGAAAGACATTACCGCCATAGCCGGTGGTAAACTGCCAAAAACATCACCAAGACCACCGATTTTACTTTAAGGCGCAACTTCAGTACCGACAAAAAAGGCGTTGATCGAGAAGTAGCAATAATTTCAACTACCCATCATCAAAAATCACAAACCCAGAAAAAATTAAAAACAATGATCATCTATCTTATCTAAAGTCCGCCTAACGACACTCAGAACAACGAGCAAGGGGTTAATCTAACGAAACTCAAAACAGGAAACTTTGCCATCCCTTTTGGTCCTACACAACTCAAATCCGAACTAAACCAGATGGTACAAAACGGGAAAATGTCATCTCAACTTTCAGCATAATATATGAGAGGACAATATAATAAGCCATCCAACTAGCTTTAATTTGCAATACCAATACAAGCAAATAGATAGATAAACCCTAACCTAACTATCACACCAATAATTCATGAACAAAGTTAAGCCAGGTGAATCCACGACCATATCTTGGTATGGATTTGACCAATTTCTTAACATACTCATTGAATTACTTGATTGGGTTTCAATGTATGTTTCACCATGACAACTCCAACAAGAATAGTTCTCACGAAACCGATCATGTACAAGTGTAACTTAACAGAATCCACCTCCATATACGGTTAATCGAACAATTACAACAAGGGCATTTCAGAAACGGGTACAGTTTAAAATTATCTTGCCCACAAGCGAAATTTATAAAAGTATTCACTCCAGCAAAAAAACTCTTCTTTAAGATAACCATCCTTGTCTAATCTATTGTACATCCAATCTCGATCAATCTTTATGGATACTAGTCATATAAATTTGAGCAAAGAAAATTATAAAACAAAAGAGAGTGTTATGGACAAAGTAACAAAACTAATAAAAAGTCCATAGTCATAATCAGAAGCACTACTAGTTGAATAGAAACATTAGGGAAAAAGTCCAACTTACTGGGAAAGTACTTGAACATACTAATTGAACATAAACAAAGAGGGAAACACGTTATGAGCAACAATAATTTACAACAAGGGTCTCCTAGCTAGACAAGAATTGAACAGGCGGAGATACCATTATATAGCACTATCAACATCATATATACCCAACCAATGGACTCACAACCCCCAAACACTATTAAATTCAATGAATGCAGAATTAGATACTACATGTAACTTCGAAATTTACCAATTTCCCAACTAGATAAAATAAGCATACAAAGATGTCATTCAATACTCACATTTTCAAACTAAATTTATGGATAGAAATATTGATTTATAAATATGAGAAAAGCAGAGAACCCACATTAAAAGGATTGTTAAGATGAATGTGAAAATTGGAATAAGGCGGCCTATAACAGATGCTAGTGAAGGCACACAACTGCAACAAACATAGTCGACAATAATCACTATAGCAGTAGAGCATGCGGGATGGGAAAGTCCATAGATTATGTAAAAACATGCAGTACAGTTAGCTAATTAAATATAGAACCTAATTAAACATGATATACAAAATTAGGGACTCACCTTGTACATATCACAAGAAGTACCGACAATAAGCACTGGCCAGAACCGAGAACTTATAGGTTGTCAACAATAATAGCATTAAGAAAAGAAACACTAACTAATCAAAACTTCACCACCCATACGTTTTAACTACTGTTACAAGTAAAATTCCGCAAAATATTAATCTAATTAACTGAATCAAGTATATAATTTTGACGAATATAACAAGAATCGTCGTTATTACCCCTAAATTCTATAACCCTAAATTTTGAAGAAGATAACAACAACTGAAAAGAGTAGATAAAATACCAGGAGAATCGATGTAAGAGGTGTGAAACAAGAAGACAATCCCCAATTCTATCCATTTTCATGGACTTTCCTTGTTCATTGTAAAATCCCCAAATTTCTAGGGTTTATCGAAGTAAAAACCTCAAATAGGAAAACCAACCTGAAATTTTTAAAGAAACATGCAAGTTTCTCTATTTATAACCGCAATTCGAATTCGTACAATAATAAATCCCATAAATTTCGAGTTAATTGTGTAAACCCTAGAAATTTTGAACCGATAAGAAGCGAGTAAGGTAATGATGCGGGACATGCGGCCGACAATACGGTAGTTAGGCGATTGGCGGCGGATGTTCTTAATGAATGGCGGATTTGGGTGAGGGAGATGAGAGTATGGATATGGCCGGGTGAGGGAGATGAGTATGGATAAATACGGGTAAGCGAGATGAGAGTATAGATGAGAGTATGGTTAGAATAGGGGGTTGGACTTGGGTTTACGGTTTTTTTTTTTTTTTTTTTTTTTTTTTGTTAAACCTATTATTTTAATATTTTAATGATAAATGTAGATAACGGTTAATATAAGGAGCGTTCTCTATTCTTTTTTTAGATAACGCTTACTTTAGACAAGCGTTCTCTATATTGCAGGAGAACGGTTATTTAACTTAACCGTTCTCTATTAGGTGTTCCTTCTTCTTTTTTTTGTAGTAGTGATCGGATATTGTATACGTCCGATGTTATTTAAAATGGACATCAGTTTTTAAGTTGAACCGATGTATATTAAATTATATAGACATCGGTTTTTTAGATCTCACGATGTCTATTATTTTGTACATCAGGTTTCTAAAACTCTGATGTTTATAAAGTGATGTCCATAAAGCTTTTTGTAGTAGTGAATGTTGCTATTGTTGCTTCAAGTGTTGCGACAAAATGCAACATTTGTGTCAAAACGTTGCATTTATAACAATACAATGCAACACTTCTCTTAAAGTGATGCCCTATATCAATAAAAGCAACATTTTTGAATAAAGTGTTGCATGATTAACTAAAATGCAACATAAAAAACAAAGTGTTGCAGATGAAATGTTGCATTACATCAATTTTTGTAGTAGTGCTTTCACCTCGGTCGATCGACTGAGTGGTGTGGTCGATCGACCTACCTGCACTGTTGTACCTGTTTACGACCTCTCTCCTGCTATGTTTGGTCGATTTGCGGAATTGAGGGAGTTTTCTAGTCCATTTTATCTTCCGTCATTTATTTATTTCTTCTATTTTTCTCAAGTTTGCACATAATACCGCTTCATTATTGTCTTTCTCGATTTTATGCGTGGTACTTTGTTTGTCTTTTCAGGTACTTATTAGTAGCACTGCTGGCTACTGAAACCTCCTAGCTCACGCTGGTTTGGGGAGGTTTCCTTTGCTGCGCTTAAAGTCTTGTGAGTTCCCGATTTCCACTTCATATCATTTTTTATTAGTTTATTTTCCCGCAAATTCCCATTTCTCTTTTCTTCATTACATGATTTTTCACAATGGGGACATTGTGCGATTTGGTTTGGGGAAGGGTTTTGCGTCGCATATCATTTGCTTGCATTCACGTTTACATTCTGTTTTGCATTGTTTATTTCATTTTTATATTCAAAAAATCAAAAAAATTGAAAAAAATTGAAAAAAAATTCAAAAAATGTATGTTTATTTTAGCATATAGGTCGAGTCAGAACGGTAGTATTTCAAGGATGATATTGCATTTGCATTTGTTTTGCCTAAGCCTTGCTTGATTAACATGTTATTAGTAGAATCGTATAAGTGCATATCCACGAGTTTTCGTTAATTATTTGCTGAACTTGAGACTTGAGTTTGAAAATTGGCAAACTACATCATATTTCTGAGATTTAGAGCCTATAACTGGTGACATCTATGACCGGTTTATTTAGGAATGTGAGTAGTACTCCTTATAAGACGTGTCATATCAATTTTCATAAATATGAACTTAATCTGCTTAATACCTGTATGCATTCGGTTTGTGGTTTGTTGACACATGTGGTAGAGGTTTCCCCTTATTCGTTTTGCCCATGAACCCCACACTGCCAAAAATAGCCTTTTTGTCCCATTACTACATCCTACATATTGCCTGTCCTTTGTCAAGCTAGTAGTACGTGTCCTTGGGATTGTTACTTAGTTTTTGGTAGTAAATGCTCTTATTGAGATTTAGTTGGGAGAATGAAAAGAAAAGAAGGAAAGAAACAAAGTTGAAAAGAAATGAAAAGAAGTGAAAAAGAAATTATTCGGAAAAAAGAAAGAAAAAGAGGTTCTGTACTGTTGAAGCGGTCGATCGACTGGCATCATAGGTCGATCGACTGAGGTTCGAGAAAAAGAAATCAAATTCGCATAATTCAAATCCTTATCTTTTGGCGATTTTTGCTCCCATGTTTTATTCTTATCTTATGGGGAGTTAGTTGATTATCTTTATACCTGGAGATTGAGAGATTTGTGCTTGCTATAACACCGTCCATTTATTTTTGAGCAAGAAGTTGGATGTTGCCATTTAGTCCCGTTTCGGTACTAGCTTGATCACATGTACCTCCACTTTTCCATAAATGTTTTGCCCTCTTCTTACCCATTACTTCACATATCCACATATATACCTCGGCATGTGTCATGGTCTTTTGTTGGTTGGAATGCGTATGTACGGTCATAGAGATTGCTTTCATATTAGATTGCAGGCATGTTCTTATAGGTCGTAGTTAGGTGAGTGTCACTACAAATGAATTCTTTCTATCTTTACATTATTCACCTGTGCTTATTTGAGTGCTATGAGCTACCCGTGAGAGTCCGATTTGATAAGTCTCTAGAGTTGACGGTTCAGTAGTTTTAACGACTCCATAACTCGTTTGCATGATTCATTTGCTAATTGATTATTGGTTGTGCCTTAAATTGGTTTAGGCTTTACATGTTGCATTTCACCCTGAGATTGAACTCGTTCCATTAGGTCATTAGATCGAGTCTTGTTCTTGCTTGGGGACAAGCAAGGGTTTGGTTTGGGGAAGTTTAAGCTACCATTTCCCCCATTTCCGTCTACTTTCGTGTTTTTGTACTTTAATGCAGAAATGTGAAGAATTCAACGGAAATTGAGCTAAATCCGTCCCCGACTATCCTGCATTGCAATTGACGTGAAGTATTGACTCGAGAAATGAGCTTGGTGCGCATTTCAAAGCCCAAAAGACAAATCCACGAGATTATAGAAGTCAAGTAGCAGCTCAAGCGGTCGATCTACCACTACCATCAGTCGATCGACCAACCTGCGGGTTCCAGAAGCTACTGTACACTGAAGAGCAGTCGATCGACTGCCATGCTTAGTCGATCGACCAAGCTGCTATCCCAGACGAGAATTAAAAGATCGAGGAACTTGAAGCCCATGATGTTTAGGTTTTGATAATAAGTGTTACGTATGTTTGCTATATAACATAACCTAGAACATCAGATACATCTATCTAGTTTTTATTCATAAATTCATCAGTTTTACATTGAGTTTTCATTAGCTTTAATAATTAGGGTTCGGGATATTATTTTCGCATTGGATTTTCATTCATATTTCTAATCATTCCGTTACTATTCTTCTGCAATTTTTGGTATTCCTTCCGTTCTACTTTTAGTTCATCTTTATTCGTTATTAGTATAGAATTGCTAGTTAGGTTCCCGAAACCGTTTTCTCGCTTTATGTTAATTGTTTGTTCTACTATTTTTAGCATGAATTCAGTAGTCTTTATCGTCAATATTATTGTTATTTTCGCCATAGCCATGAGTAGCTAAATCAATTGTGCTAGGATGTAGGGGAATTATAGCGTAGGCGGCGTAGTATTAATTTGGACTGAAATCGCGTGTCAGTCGATCGACTGCCATACCTGGTCGATCGACTGACCACGTGAGGTTACCTTTCATTTTAATTGATTTTAATGTTATATTTAACGAATCGAATGCATGCGACCAGTTAGATGCTTAATTTATAACTGGCCCATTAGATCGAAAGATAGGGAAAATTGTTAGATCACCAATTAAAATGACTAAACTGTGTTGAGATCGAAAGATAGGTAAAGTTTAGATTATTAGTCACTTTTCAGGACGAGAGTCAGTATTAGTGATATTAGGGACTTATAGCGAGATCGAAAGATGCTATCTGTTAAGAGTGGACCGAGAGGACCTCTTTATTTCCCGCCTCATGTGTTTGATTTATACCTGTTTAATATGCTGCCGCCGAAACTATAACGAACCGACCATCCTAGTACCTCTTTTTATACTTGATTTCATCCGTTTGCCTAGTTCACTTTATTTTATTGCTCATTAGTTGTAGACCAAATCCAATCAAACCCCCACCTTATTGTTACCTAGACCGAATTTAAACAATTAGAAATTACGTCTGCCTCTCTTTGGTTCGACCCGACTGCCGCTAGCTATAGTTGTAGTTGGAGAAGTGAGTAGAAATTACGGCGGATATTACCAAACTTCCCCAAACCATCCTGAAAACTGGGGAAGTGAGTAGACCAGTAGCTACTCCTCAGCCTCCTCTGTCACGTCCTCCACCGTCACAGTGAAGTCCGGGTCCTCCTCCTGCTCTCTCCTTCTCTTCTCCTCAGCCTGAGCTCTCGCTGCCGCCGCTGCTGGGTCCTCCTCCTCCTCCTCCTCACTAGCTGACTCAGGGTACCCCTCAGCTGGGTACCGGTAGAAGGACGGGTATGGCCAACCCTCTGGAATGGGACAGTGTCGCCTCATGTGGTACTCGTATAGAGGGAACAAGGTAAGAGCTATGTCCCTCTCCATACGAGCCTGCCTCTCTACAAGCTCAAGCAACAAACTGTCACGGCGTCCTTGGTCCATGACCGCAGACGCCTCAAAGGGTGGAGGAGATACAAAATTAGCCGGAAAAACCGGCTGTGCCTGTGTTTGGTCGGGCGCAGGAGTAGGAGTAGGGATCGGGGTAGGGATGGCCGTGGAAGTCTGGCCACCCGTAAAAGGTGTGGATCCCTCTCCGATCTCAGGTCGACGCCGCGTCCTAGAAGCGGACATGGTAGTGGGTGGTTGCAGCGGTAGGTGGTACGTTGGCAATGGTGGAGGTAACCTGCCCCTAACAGTGGGCTGGGGGACGAGGCAAGGTAGGGTGGTGCAAGAAAGGGTCTCAGATAAAGAACCGCCTATCTTCCAAGTCTACTGGTCTGAAGCAAGCTAAGTCATAGACAACAAAGTTGCCCTGTCCAGGTGCCTATCGACACCTATGTACTGTAAGTCACGAGGGAATACTGGGAAGAGAGAACGGGCAAGGACAGTGGCTATGCCACTGTAAACGATGGCGCCCGTGGTCTTCTCCCCCACAGAGTGAAAGTACTGCGCGGTCAGGTAAGCAATGTTGAGGACAGGGGCCCTCACTTTCAATGTTCAGGTACCCGCCGAGAATAGAAAGCTCAATGTTGTTCACATTGTTTGGTTATCTACGGCCAAAAATAGTATTACCCATCAGACGCAAGAATTAACGGGCAGGGGGAAGGTGGACCTAAGCGAGCTTTCGCTCCTTGTAGGTAGTCTGTGCCAAGGTTCTCCACAACATGCGGATGACCTTCCTAGGGGTAGCTGTGGGACCCGTAAAATAAAGTCCTAACCTAGTACCAAACTCCTCTAAAGTCCATGAAAAAGTCCAGTTAAACAACCGGAAAGACACGGAAGAACAAGCGGGGTCAGCGTCGTGTGCCCCAGAAGAGAAGGTAAAGGAGCTGAAAAACTCAAGGGTCAGCTCCTTGTAGGTATAGACACTCGTGATCACAAGTCCAGACATCTCCGTACCCCGCAAAATCTCACAAACCGGCTCGTAGATACCAAGTCTATCAAGTGACTGACGGCACAAAAACTTGGTCGAAATAAAGTCACAGTCAAGCAAAGAGAAAGATTTAGTGCGATGAATACCATTAACGAAGATTACCTGAGGGTAGTCAGGGTGCGAGTCGAGCGAATCATCCCCTCGGATGGTGACACGGCCAACAGAATGACCAGCAGTAGGTGTAGCTTGTGTACGACCCCGGCCTCTAGCACCAGAAGTAGAAGCCCATCATCTGACGGAACGAGGTACTAGAGCTGCCCGGTAAGCAGCTGTGACTGCGGGTTACCACGCAGTAGGGGTGGTCACCGTACCTGAGGTACTAGCTGTGGCTGCAACAAAAGAGGCAGCAGAAACCGACACAATAGAAGCTGAGGTAGCAACAGAGCTAGCAAGAACAGAGGCTGAGGTGGAAGTTGAAGCTAAGACGGAGCTAGTAGCACTAACAACAGTACCAGCCGTGGTGACAAGAAACACGGGAGCAGCGGCAGTGGTACTAACGAGTGTGGAGACGGTGGTGGCAGCAGGGATTACCGTCTCAGTCAAGGACGAAGTAACAGTCAAACTGGATTAGGACATTGAGCTACTATCCATCCTAATCAAGTAAGGAAGGGGGAATGATAATCAGTGAACAAATTAAAGAGAAAACCCCAATTTATCACTCGAAAATTTCGACTATCATAAGCCCTAATTCCCAAAATTGCCTTAAATGATAAAATTAAAGCAATTAAACAACAATAAAGGAGAAAGGATACTTACATGACAATAACCCATAAGAATAAGCAAATTAATCGACAAAGAATGATTCAAATAAGACGAGTTTTTGATCAAAAACCGCAAACCCTAGAAACCCAAATTGACCGTGCAAACAAGCAAATTCTAAGGGCAAAATAGAGGATAATTGTCGGATTAAAAGCAAGGAACAATTTGTAGGATTTAGATTTGGTATTGGGCAATAAAAATGGAGAGAATTTGGGGTTTATCGTGCAAAAGAGGATGAACAAGTGAATAATGAAAAATGATTAAGAAAAATAAAAATTAAAGAGAACTTCCTGCGCGGATTTGCAATTTCACTCGATCGAGTGATTTGAAATCACTCGATCGAGGAGTTTCCGAATCAGTTCACTCGATCGAGTAAAAATATACTCGATCGAGAACTCCCTCTTTTGGCTATTTCGATCGAGCACTTGCAAACTTTTCGATCGAACCCTTTCTTGCAAAATCCTCTCGATCGATACAAAAAGTACTCGATCGACGGCTTTTCTTCGTGTAGGTCTTCTAAATGCGTTATTACTTCCCCAAACCTGCATAAAAACACTCGCAAGCATATCCCGAATATACCAAGTCACAAAAAATGACAGTCTATAGTCTTTTTAACTACGCTAAAAATTGTTTAAATTCTAATAGTCCTAAAAAACGCAATAAAGAAATTCAACGAAAATTTAAAATTAGTTTTTATAAATTGTTACATGGGGCATTCCCGCTTAATTCCCAAGACAATTCAGTAGCCCAACGGAAGGCTTCTAACTGGAGGAGGTCCCTTCAGCATCCTTGACCGTCCTCTTCATTCTCCATGAGCTTTAATTTGAACCGGTAGGGGGAAAATAGTTAACATCCACGTATGCACAAACTTTTCTCGTCCCTTTTTATTTCTCACCAGCTTTGACATTAGGCTCCCTAATTTGATTGACTTATGTTGCACAATGACCTTTGATAGCTCATGCATCTTTTTCATCTGTACCTGCAGCAAGGAAAACAGACGAATTCTCCTCCTTTTTTCTCTCAATCTGAGGCGGAGGGGTCACAATTGCAACACAAAATTCCACATTATCAGCTGGAGTGTCAATATGGGAGTCAGTAGAAGAGAGGGCATTGCAAGGTTGAGCTTGCATGGGAGCCTTACGAGACTTAGGCTGATGGAAAATTAATTCCTCGTCTCCTACCTGAAATGTGAGTGTCTTACCCCCGACATCTATCACTGCACGAGCAGTGAAAAAAAATGGTCTCCCTAAAATAATAGGAGTGTGAGTGTCCTCGGGAATATCAAGCACTACAAAATCAACGGGAATAAGGAATCTCCCGATTCTAACAGGTAAGTCCTCTAGGACACCTAACGGCCATGATATACTACTGTCGGCCATCTGTATAGTCATGTTTGTGCAATTATATTTAGTCAAACCATGTCTCTCTGCGAGAGACAAAGGTAAGACGCTCACGCTGGCACCAAGATCGCATAATGCGTTATCAATCAAATGGGTGACTATGTGACATGGAATCGAGAAACAACCCGGGTCTGACTGTTTAGGTGGCGGCTTATTTTGAACTAGGGCAGTCCCCACCTCGGTCAAAGCTACCGTCTCATGATCATTAATGTGCCTCTTCTCTTATGTGATAAAATTTCTTTCATAAACTTTAAATAAAAAGGTACCTGTGTCAGAAACTCGGCGAATGGAACAGTGACTTGTAAGCTTTTCAGGAGCTCGGCAAATTTACCGAAGTATTGATTGGCTTTCATGCTCTGCAATCGCCTCAGGAAGGGCACGGTAATAGGTATCTCGAGCCCTTTGTTTCTCTCTTCCAATGTCTCAGCTGGTTCAAGCTCCTTATCACTCGATCGAGACTTTTTGCCTCTCGATCGAGTCCTTCCATGTGAAATATCACTCGATCGAGCACTAGCAGGCTCTCGATCGAGGTCTCCAATAACAGCAGTGTTCGATCGAGCTAAAATACCACTCGATCGAACAGATTCTTCAGCAATATAACTCGATCGAGTGGTTTGTGTTAAAATTCAATAATCTTATTAGTTTACATATTCATATACGAATTAATTTATTTAGTCATAAAATAAATACAAGATCTTATGCATGCAAACCTAAAATGAAATAGAGAAGAAACCGTCACTTCTTACATTGAGGTTTTGGATTTTTGGGCACCGATAATATCTCCTTCTTGTTAGTTCTTGAGCTTTACAACAATGGATGAACAAGGTTCAAATTAGAACCTCTCCCAAAAGCATATACCCAA
Source organism: Silene latifolia (assembly GCF_048544455.1). Taxonomy (NCBI): domain Eukaryota; kingdom Viridiplantae; phylum Streptophyta; class Magnoliopsida; order Caryophyllales; family Caryophyllaceae; genus Silene; species Silene latifolia. Next base: position 238,175,441 of record NC_133538.1, read on the forward strand.
GGAATACTTTTAATAACTAATATTATTATGAACTAGTAATGATATTAGTCTTACATAAAATTTGACAAAAAAATATTTTTTATTTGCTCTTGAATATTTTCGGCCAAGAGAGGAGAGATTTTATGAGGGTTTTTATTTCTCTAAGTTTTTCACAAATTGTAGAGAGAAAAATTATTTTCTTACACTAGAAAATATAAGTTGAAGTAGTGAATAATGATAGAAAAACCATTGGCATTTCTAGCTTGAAAAAAATGGTGGGGAGGGGGAGAAAGGGGCCAATGCATGTGCTTGTTTTTCTACCCAAGAAATAATAGGTATGCATAGCTAGATAATAGGTTTAATCATCATGTTTTTAATTAAAATAAAAACACAATATAAACCTTATACTCCCTCCAATTTTTCGGCACATATAAAAAATGGGATGTCCATTTTATTTTGTCATTTTTCAATTGTGACAAATGTGACATGTTACTTGACATGTGAAATTGTAATGTATTTTTAACATATTAAAAATAAACATACTCATAAAATATGTCATATACAAAATCGACTAGTAATTCGTAATTACTTGTCCCAAAACGGTTTATCAAATTATAAATTACAACGTCTTGTATTTATAATAAATTATTCATTCAATTTCAATTCCAATTGTTTCGTAAACAATAATTTTATGCAAGTAATAAAACAATTCGATTACTTAGACCGTGTCTAATTTAATCGAATTACAATAAGACATGTTAACTTTACTCACAAAATCATCCGTCAATTTTAAGCAATTTAATTAACTCGTATCGACATACGATTAATTAAATAATCAATTAAGAGTATTTCCCTATAGGTATGACCTAAGTGGATCAACTGATCACCACCGTCGCACGACAGTAATGTAAAACTCTAGCCAGCCAATCATTACCGATATGTGTGGACCAGTTGACTGTAAAATATTACATCCCACATGTATTCTTAAAATGAGATTTAAACATGTGATCATTATGATCGACAGTTGTGATCACATTATTGTCGGAGGACACATATTCCAACAATCTCCCTCTTGTCCTCGACAAGTGTGCGTCGCCAATTCTCTTATCCTATTACTATTACCACTCAATGCAAGGTGTCTTTCGGGTCATACTTGCAAGTGATCATATCGAGAGTGATTTTCTCGATCTGGAGAATAACTGATTGACCGGAATTATCTACCATAGATACCTTCCGAGCGTGGCCACGCATTTCCAGTTCATTACTCCTCCAGTGGCCCTGAGTATTTTTATAACCCTGAGAAGGGGTGGACATTTCCTATCGCACTATTCCCTTCGACTAGCCACAGCCATCATAACATAAATCAAAGTTAATCTGAAACTGTGCCACCTTTGGCGAACAGTCTTTAGTCAAAAGAATTGACTCATTAGAATACTATAGTAGCTCTCGCCACGACCAGGCTATATAAATTTGCCAAAACTCTATAAGCGGTCATAAGGACCGACAAAGTGTTCCTAACAGTGAGTATGTGTTCGACTAGTCATCTCATATGACTCTATGGCACTTGAACTTTCCATCAATCGCTGGCCGTGATCCCTCGTGAGGGGTTTAGTTTTCTGTACTTGTCGTTAGGAGCACCTAGACTAAAACACAATTTATAACTTCACAAACAACTCTACAATAAGTAAAGAGGCAAGTAAAGGTCGGATCCCAAGGGACGGGAATTGTGATGAGATTTTCTATTGCAACTAGTGGTGTCTAAGGGTGTCACAATTAGGGTTTGAAGTAGAAGATCACTAAACTAAATAACAATGAATGTCAACAAGCAAGATGAATCAAAAGGGATGTAAACAATTGATAAAAAGCACTAGGGTGTCATGGGGTCATAGGGAATTCATGGGAATTGATCATACAAACATATTCTCAAATTATAAGCAAGCAATTATTGTTGTGATGGATCGAGTTGGTTTATATCTTACAATCCTAGGAAAGTTTGGGTCCCGGAGCCGAATCGATTAGATTGTACAACACCTACAAGTCGACTTAATCTTCCCTACTCAACTATATGCATGGTCTAATGAGACTCGAGTTGGTTTATGTCTTACAAGTCTCATTGAAAAGATAGGTGATAGGTAAAAAATGCAAGGATTCATAGGCTCGCATTTCATCAAACATAACATGTGCATAAGTTGAGATCACAACAAGCAAGCAAATAAACTATGAAAACATATTAGATTAAGCATGAATCAATCCCCATGTTGATTTCCCCTAATTACCCATTAACCCTAGCTAAGGAAACTACTCACTCATTATCATGTTGAACATGCTAGCAAGGTTGTCAATCATACCAACAAAGTGAAAAATGATGAATAAATGATGATAGTTAACAATAATTAAAAAGGGATTAAGAGAATTATATGTACTAATGATTCCAATAATAAAGCAAAGAATAATTGAAGTACTTGATGCTTGATTGGAAGGTTGTCAATCTCCCAATAATAACCCAAATAATCTTCAATTACCCAAAATAAAGGATGAACAAGAGAGAGATTAAGGAAATAAAACTTGTATTAAAACTTGATTAAATATTGATTACAAGATTAAAGAGAGATTTGATTGATATTAACTACACTAAAGATTACTAAGAAGAACATGCTCTTCTAATTAAACTAATGGGGTATTTATGGTGGGGATTAGGTACATAAATTAGGGTTTACTAAGGGCTTAAATGACGATTAAGTCCTTGAGGAATCGCCGGTCTCTAGGGAGACTCCGGTCTCTTTTTCGCCGGTCTTAGAAAAAGATGCGCATCCTTCCTTGAAGTTTGTAGAAGACGAAAAGGTTGTCAGGGAATCCGGGCGTCTTAGGCACGGGACGGGCGGATTTGGGTGTTTCTGGACGGGCGTCCAGAGGGGGTAGACGGGCGGATTTGGGAGGTTTTTGTAACACCCCCTCATACCAAGGTGCCTTACCATGACCACCCTACCATGAAAGTGTGTTACCATCTCGGTTGCCCGAGGTTAGTATATATCAAAAACGTCTGAACTGAGCACATTTATTAAAGTACTGTAAAGTGTAAAGTTTACATCAACTAAACTCAAATACTGTTTTAACAAAATACAAGTTCAAAGTCTGACAAATAAAGAAATCCAACTAAGACTCAGACGGTGATGCTATGACTCGTGATGGCCCTCCTCCCAAGACAGTCCCCAAGCTCACACTAGCAATACCTGTCAAGCCTGCTCACCATCCCCGAATGGATCACCGCAGATTCCACAAACAACAACGGGGTCAGTATTACTCAACAATATAAGACAGACAAACGTTACAGTCAACTGATCATTTTCCAATTCTAATCTTTGTTCCCATACTGTAACCGGCTACACACCAAAGTGTGTAGCCCTGCCAGATTACCCATCGCAACAGGTAATCCTCGCCGCCAGTGCGTGACCGCAGCCGATCCCACCTAGTCCAGCTCCTCAATGAGCGACAAACAATCCCTGTCCCTTAATGTGCACATCCTCCCGTGGCGGGTTCCACGGAGGGCGAACTAGGGTGTGAAGCCACTCCCGCAAGTGACTCCACCACAATCACAATCACAAGATATCACACCATCTCAACACCCTTACACCAACATCATCACCACAATCTCCATACTCCGATGATCAACAGATACCAATAATCACAACAACATGTCTTACAATAACAGTAAACTGAGTAGGAAAAACCCTACCTTAGAAATCAACAGTGGAAATGAACTTGCACACTCAAAAAGGCTTCTCTACGAAGTCTTCTCCTATATCATAATCATATCACACAATTACACATTGCACAACCCCATATTCCCAAATTCCGTAATTATACAGTAACCCCAACGAATACAACAACATAGAATAAAACTTACCAACAGTAGGATAAGGAATTGTACGTAAGGACTCCGAAGGTTTCGCAAACAACAAAGCAATTGGGTGATTAAGGAGTGATTAGGGAGAGATTAAGGTTAACGTAAAATGATGAAGTAGAAATGATGTTTTGAAAACTGACGCGGGATATAAAATAAATCTTAAACGCTCCCTAATCAAACCGTCAAAATAATACTCGCCAGACCGAATACTCGGTCGAGTAAAGTTATACTCGGCCGAGTATCCTCTACTCGGTCGAGTATTCACTATACTCGGCCGAGTATTCATCGGCAGAACCAAAACAACTCATAACAACAGCACTACTCGGCCGAGTAGGCTCTACTCGGTCGAGTAGTCACCAAAGAAAATCCGTAGTGTTACAATCTTCCCCCCTTAAAAAGAACTTCGTCCTGAAGTTCATACTCTACTATAAAACAAAACACAACACTACAGCACAAGCCAATACTAACACATATAACAACACCAAGGAACTAAACAAGTCACCACAAAAGTCATTATCCCGACTCAAAGCAAATAATAAACAAAACAAAACACAACCGCGACCATCTCCTACCCCCCTAAAAAGACAACGGTTACGTCCCCGTAACCAAACATACCTGATCAAAAAGGTTAGGAAAACGTTCTCGCATAGCTTTCTCGGGTTCCCATGTGGCTTCCTCCACATTATGATTAGACCAAAGGACCTTGAGTAAGACCGTCTCACCATTCCGGGTCTTACGAACCTTGCGATCAAGAATCTCCTTAGGAGTCTCGGCGTAGGACAAGGATTCATCAAGCTCGATGTTCTCCATTTCAAGGATATGCGACGGATCGCTCACATACTTCCGAAGTTGAGATACATGAAAAACATTGTGTACTCTATCCAAAGCTGGTGGTAACGCTAACCTGTAGGCCACCTCGCCAACACGGTCTAAAACCTCATAAGGACCTATAAACTTTTGGCTTAGCTTACCCCTTTTCCCAAACCTCATAACACCTCGCATAGGTGACACTTTTAAAAGAACCTTGTCACCTACCGTAAACTCAATGTCCTTGCGGTGCAAGTCGGCGTAGCTCTTCTGACGATCTTGAGCTGCTCTCATCTTTTGCCGAATCAACTGGATTTGCTCAACCATATCTTGAACCAGCTGTGGCCCTAAAACCACCGTCTCGGAACTATCATCCCAACAAACTGGACTTCGGTATTTCTGGCCATACAAAGCTTCAAAAGGTGCCATCCCAATGCTTGTATGATAACTGTTATTGCATGAGAACTCGATCAGATCAAGCCTGTCCTCCCAACTGCCCCCAAAGTCCATAACACATGCCCTCAGCATGTCTTCTAAGGTCTTCATGGTCCGCTCTGTCTGACCATCGGTTGCCGGAAGAAAGGCTGTACTCATCTTTAAAGTCGTACCCATCAATTCTTGCAGCTCTTGCCAAAACTTGGATATGAACCTCGCATCACGATCAGAAATGATATCTTTAGGTATACCATGTAACCGAACCACATGTCTCCTGTAACCCAAAGCCAGCTGCATCTTAGACCAAGTATCTTTCATGGGAACGAAATGAGCTGACTTGGTTAACCGATCAACAATCACCCAAATCATATTGTTACCTTGTTGTGACCTAGGTAACCCCACAATGAAGTCCATGGAGATCGACTCCCACTTCCACTCTGGTACATCCAAAGACTGGATCTTACCTTGTGGTCTCCTTTGTTCACCCTTGACCTTTTTGACAGTCAAACATCCGCTACAAACTCGCCTACATCTCTCTTCATGTTTGGCCACCAAAAAGTCTTCTTAAGGTCTCTATAAAGCTTGTCACCACCTAGGTGAACTGAATAGGGAGTGCAATGAGCCTCCGTCAAGATCACTCTCCGCAACTCTGCATCCTCAGGAACACACCATCTTCCATCAAAACGAACACTCCCATCTGGATGAATAGAAAACCTGGAAGCCGTTCCACTCTCTACCTTTGACTTCCACTCCTGAATCTTCGGATCATGCTCCTGCTTACTCTTGATGTTCGCATACAACTCTGGCTCAATCGTCAAATCCCCGATGGTATCCCCCTCTCGAATCATAAAGATCCCCAAACTAGACATCTCATCCCTCAACTTCAGCAAGGACATAGCTGTACATAGCGAATGAACGCTCTTCCTACTCAATGCATCTGCAACAACATTAGCCTTACCCTCGTGATAGATGATCTCCATATCATAATCTCCAATCAGTTCTATCCACCGTCTCTGTCGCATGTTAAGCTCCTTCTGAGTGTAGATGTACTTTAGACTCTTATGATCAGAGAACACCTTAAAAGTTGCTCCATAAAGGTAGTGTCTCCAAATCTTAAGAGCGAACACAACTGCACCCAGCTCCAGATCATGAGTAGGGTAGTTCTCCTCATATTGCTTCAGCTGCCTCGAAGCATAGACTATGACTTTCCCTCCCTGCATCAAAACACAACAAAGACCATTCTTTGAAGCGTCGGTATATACCTCAAAGTTCTCACAACCCTCTGGCAAGGCTAAGATAGGAGCTGTAGTCAAGCGTTCCTTTAAAGTCTGAAACGCCGTCTCACAACTCTCATCCCAAACAAATCTGACCTCCTTCCTCATCAAAGATGTCATAGGCCGCGCTATGGTAGAGAAATCTTTCACAAATCTTCTGTAGTAGCCTGGAAGGCCTAAGAAACTCCGAATCTCAGCAACATTCTTCGGTGATTCCCACTTGGTAACGGCCTCAATCTTACTAGGATCCACGGATACCCCCTTCTTAGATATTACATGGCCCAGAAAAGCCACCTCCTCTAACCAGAACTCACACTTGGATAGCTTGGCATAAAGCTGATTATCTCTCAAAGTCTGCAGAACTATCCTCAAATGCTCCTCATGCTCTTCTTTTCTTCATTTTTCTTCATAGAATCCTTGAGGATTTCGTCGGGGATGCAAGGATATTTTCTCATCATTGCCCATCTACTATAGTATGTACAAAGGCCTTCTAATCTTGTCTCTCCTTGATGCTTGGTCATTGAATTCAATCAATTTAGCCTCATTTTGCCATGGAAATGCAAGGTTTGCACTCCTTTCCTACCAAGGACACAAAACCTCAAAGAATATGCAAAACAAATGACTAAAGACAATAAATGACCCAAATATGCACTAAAAAGCATGGGAACAAGGCTAATTCGGGGACTAAATATGCTCTAATAATGGTCACATCAAATATCCCCAAACCGAACCTTTGCTCGTCCCGAGTAGAGAGGTGACAAAGACTAGGGCCGTTATTTAATCTAACATAATAACATAGCCGATATGAGACAATTAACGGGTCTCACTCCGCCCCTTCAACTCACAACAAGACAACAATGAGGTAGGATGCCTTCTTGTAAGGCAAGGTGGGTCTTGCCAAAATGGCGACACATCCAAACATTAAGCACATAAAATCAAGTAATGGATGCATCTACAAAAGAATAACCACTTTCCTCATCTAAGTGGCGGAAATTATCTACAAGGGAAGCAATTCAAGGGTACATACTCCTTCATAGATGCAATTTCTTCAAACTACTAAGCCTAGAAGGATACCAATAAATCACCTCCAAGTTGTGTCAAGCTAGGGTACCTTTGTCCTCAATCGTAAAATGATTTTGTCAAGAATAGACTCCCTATGGTGTTAAGAACACTGGAGGATCGCGGAATTCCCCCACTTGCCTAAACAAGAAGAAGGGTCGTCCCCTCTCTACCATGCACAAAAGTTGATACGATGGATAAAGGGATCGATAGAATTTGAAGTTCACTTTGGGAGTTTGCTTTGTTGTGGTTTTTCCCCCCAATTTCTTGTGGCATATAACATTTGAGAACACTTTCCTTTTGCCATTTCTTTTGATTTTTGGCATTTCAATACTTGACAACTTTTCAACTTTTATTTGCATTTCTTTTGAACATTTTCAAAGTCACCCCATATGTAGTGAGGGTGCCTTATATTTGAAGCTTTAGGAGTCTATTTTTTTGCTCCTCTTTTCATTTGATGCATTTTTGCAAACTTTCTTTCACTTTTCATTTCATTGAACTCAAATTGTTTTTTTTTTGTGCCCATTCCCTTTGATGACAAAAATGTGGTAGAACATGGATGATGGATGGATGGATGCATGGTTTCAAGGGTCACCTTGGAATAAACGATAGCCAAGGAGTTATCACACCACAAGGTACTCTTGACTAGGCCTTAATCCATGGGTCAAAGGATACTAGCATGACACATCCTAGGGTGTTTTACAAGTATTATAACAAGCAAAGTCTTAAGAAGAAAAAAGCATCTACTAGGGCCTATGTACACTTGTCAAGCTTCCCAAGTAGACGGTTTGGTAAAATTTTTCTAACATGCAACTACATGCCATGATGCAACTAGCATATAAACATCCTAATGCAAATGATTCTACCAACTAATATGCTATATAAACTTAATGCAAGTCCTAGATTCACATTGTTATACCTCATCAATCAAAATAAAGCCACATAGTCATTAACATAAAGAGGAAAAAGGAGATTGGAAAGATCATACCATGCGGTCTTCGTGATCCTCATGTCTCGGATGTGGCGTAGTCAATCAATGTGAACAAGGATAGAACAAACACAATATATAGAACAATATATACATGACTACACTACAAAGGAAATGAACTTGTTTTTGGTTTTTCAATTTTTTATGGTATTTCGAAATTTTTTGATTTTTTTTGGATTTTTGAATAAAAGTTAAGTTAGAATTCCCCATCCCCACAATAATATGGGCATTGTCCTCAATGGCCAAAATGATGAGAAATTATGCAAACATGATGCATGAATTCTACACTAAATGCAAGCTATACTAATCTACACTACATGATGCATGGGTTTTTGTTTATGACAGAGAGCGTAATTTAGATTACCTCCCGTTGCGTATGCATGTACTTCCCCAAACCGAGATAGACATTATTTCTAATGTCCTAAAGTTGGGGGTAGTTCATGCACACAAGATGCAATGCATGAAACTAAATTTGTCATTTTGGATTTTCAAAAGTGGGAACAATAAAATAAGAACACCTCAATGGGGCCGAGGTGTTAGTCCTATATGTTGCTAGGACTCTCCAACCATGATCAAGATAAAAGAAATAAAACAAAGAAAGAAGTAGACAAACCTCAAGAGGGTAGGAGGCTCCAAAGCTTGCTAGTCTTCCATCATATCATCATTGTCATCATCTTCCTCAATAGAAGTGGACTCATCTCCACTCCCCTCTTTACTTCCTTGCTTACTTCCTTCATCATCTTCATCTTCTTCATTTACCTCTTCTTCTTTTTTTACCTCTTCATCAATGCCTTCATCAACAACCCCATCACCGACAACCTCATCGTCACCCGGTATCTCACCCCTAGATGCACTTGGATAGAAGACTTCCTTATCCGCCCAACTAGGCAAAGGACATGAAGGATCAAGTAGTCCTTGCCTAGCTAAATGAAGGAGGGGTGGATATTGGGCTAAGTATGCATCTTCCCGATCCTTATAAGCTTGTTTGTGCATCTCTTGCATAAGTAGAGTCATGTAGTCATTGCCCACTTCAACACCTTCGAGTTTGAACTCTTGATATTTGAATGGATAGGGTGGTGTGACAATGGAGGAGGAGGGTATTTCAATTTCACCCCTTTGTTGACGGATGATGTATTCGACTTCCGTTGAGAGGGGAAGAAGGTAGTTCGTTCTATGAACACTCAAACGACATATCTTGGAAGGAATAGTAAAAGATCTAGCATCATTGGGAGCCACCCATATTTGGTGTCAAGAGGATTATGCGTGACCCACTTGTACTTGTTAATCATGGCATCCATGTCAATGAGATGACCCCCTTTTTTTGCCTCATACTTGCTATCTTTGTTGAAATTCGGATCAAAGTACTTGGCCAAGAGAGTAACTAGACCTCCATTTACAATAAAAGCGGTGCCTTGCTTTCCACAATCAATATTGAGCCATGTTTCCACCAAAAGCCTTAGATAATTGTAAGGCTTGGTGAATTCCCTTCCAATATTTAAGGCCGACTCAAGTAGAATACAATCGAGCTTGGTAAAGTGGTTAGTGTCTTTTCTTGCAATGATAGTATTCCCGATGACCTTGTGCCATACTTTAATGCCTGGATGGTGGACTAATAGAGCGCGACAAGCATGATAGTTTTCAAATTTCTTCCCGGAAATCGCCTCCCAAAGAGGAGCGGGGTCATATTTTTCGGGCTTCTTGTAATAACGAGGTGAATCACTAAGACCCAATGCTTTACTCAAGTCATCAAAGGTGATGCGCCTACTCACATTGGCAAGGCGGAACTCGATGTATTCTCTAGTCTCTACCTTATGCACTTTCAAAGAACTCAAAAATTCCAAGGTAAGGGAGGGGTATGTCAATTCTCTTGTAGCAAACAATTTTCCCAACCCCATGGCTTCAAAGAAGGCTTTCGTTTGTTCAAGGACACCCAATTTGTTCAAGCCATCTTCACATATGAATTTGGTGGGTAGAAAGGATTTTCTAGCATACTTGGCAAATGTATCCCAATGGGAGTTAGAAATGAAAATTACCTCCGGATAGTTTGATAATTGAGCAATTTCCGGAGTTGTTGATGTTGTTGCTTCCAAGGGAGGATTTTGTTGTTGTTGAACTTCCAAGTTTGCACTAGCAACCACCATAGCCAATGAGGCTTTCTTTGCTTGAAGACATTGTTGCCTTGTTGAGAGTGCCTTTGCCTTAGGTGCCTTTGTTGATCCTTTTGTTCTTGCCATTGATGAAAAAACCAAGAAAAGAGTAAACATCTTCAATTTCCAAGTATACCCAAATCGGTTTTAAGATGAAAGGCTTTGCCTTTGTAATTCAAAAATCGACTCAAAGGTTGAAGATTTTTGTATTTGGATTGATTTTTGTTGGAAGAGGAGTGATTAATTGTTGTTAATAGGAAGTTTGGATTTGATTTTGTTGAATTTGGTTGAGGAAATCTTGTTTTGGTGATGGAGAGGATGAGGGTTTTGGGGTTTTTGGGGTTTATGGGTAGTGTTTTGAATGAATGAATGAAGAAATGAATGTTGGAGGGGTATTTAAAACACCCGAAAATTTTGAAACTGCAGGGGAAGACGGGCGTTTTTCCTTCGGGACGCTCGGATTCTACCTATTCTGGGTTCAGGATTCTCGCCTAAAGACGGGCGTCTTTCAGCTGGGACGCTCGGATTCTTTGACTGCGGGACGAGCGGATTCTGCTGAAGACGGGCGGATTCTGATACAGCACGCTTTCTTATTTTACACTGGCAAAAAGATGGACGTCTTTCTGCAAAGACGAGCGGATTCTACAAGACGAGCGTCTTCTTTGCTGGGACGCTTGGATTCTTCGACAGTCCCAAATTTTCAATTTTTTCAGTTAAAATGGACTGGCGGATTTTGCCAAAGACGCTCGGATTCCCTGTAGATGAGCGTATTCCCCTTAAGGACGCTCGGATTCTCCCTGGTCTACCCGGATTCAGTTCCATCCGTGCACTTGCATATCCCTTGTCATTTTTCATTCTTCAAATCCCGTGTTCTTCATTGTAGGGGCACTACTAAGGCATGAATAGCCTAGGCAATTGCTATCCCCACACTTAGCTAAAGCACTACACATCAATTAAATTATTAGTCCCTCCCTCACTTCTCTCAAAAATGATAATTACCTTGATCAAAGCATAAAAATCCAAAAATGACAAAAATGCAATGTAAGAATTAAAATGCAAGTTAGGGAGTTAGAAATATTTACAAATAGTGGTTTAGGGAGGACTCCACCAAACTCTCATCCTTAGTGAGATGTCATGGGGGCATGTCGAAGGTGTTGTTGATGTTGCTCAACACCTTGAAGAAGTAGTCAAAAGCTTGTTCATTATCATGATAAAGATCTTCAATAGATCTTTGCCCTTGTTGTTCTTCATGTTGGTCTTAATCGATAGCATTACCAATATAGGGATTGAAAATCTCTTCAAACTCATCGTCCCAAAGACCACAAACTTCAGCTACTTGATCACTAAAGATCTATTGAGTTGATAGAGACAACTCTCCCACTTTCTTATCTTGGCCAATGAGGCCATCCTCTTCATTGCTTGACTTTGGTGAGCTTTTCAAGCTCTCTTTGTTACAATTCACTTGCTCTTTGAATGGAGCATCATCAATTTTATTTTTCTATTGGAATTCCGACTTCTTCTTATCATCCTTCCGGCTATAATGATCAACCATAAAACATGGTTCATGCAAACGGGGAGCTCTCATGGTCTTGTCAAGATTGAAAGTTATGCTCTCATCTTCCACTTCTAGAGTGAGCTCTCCATGATTCACATCAATCACCGTACCCGCGGTGTGCAAGAAAGGTCTTCCTAGAATGATTGGAATGTTGGAGTCTTCTTCTATGTCAACAATGACAAAGTCCACCGGGTTGAAAAATTTCCCAACTTTTACGGGAACATCTTCCCATATCCCTAATGGTGTCTTCGTCGATCTATCGGCCATTTGGAGTGTGATATTGGTGCATTTAAGCTCTCCCATCCCTAACCTTTTACTCACCGACTACAGCATAACACTCACACTAGCCCCTAGATCACATAAGGCTTTGTTGATCGTGGTGTCGCCAATGGTACACGGTATTGAGAAGCTTCCCGGATCTTTAACTTTTGGAGGTGAACTCCCTTGAAGTATTGCACTACTCACCTTAGTGAAGGCAATAGTCTCAAGCTTCTGGATCGACTTCTTCTTTGTGAGGATGTCTTTCATGTATTTTGCATAGGCCGGCACGTGATTGATTAATTCCGTGAAAGGAATTGAGACTTCCAAATTCTTCACAATTTTGCATAAATTTTCCAAGTTGGTCATCAAATTTGGGCTTGGCTTGACGACTCGGAAAAGGAAGTCTAATCACAATGGGCTCCTTCTCCTTGACCTTGTCTTCATTTTTCTTTGAAATTTCTTCTTTTGATGGTTCTCCATCCGTGGAGTTTTGCACAATTTCTTCTTGGTCACTAGCTTCCACAACTTCATCCTCAAATTGCTTCTTCGGTGCTTCATACCTTGTACCACTCCTCAAGTGGATGGCACTAACCGTTTCATGTCTTGGGGGATTACTTTGAGGTGGTAATTGCCCCTTTTGTCTTTGTGAGCTTAAAATGCTAGTTGAGTCAATTGGGTTTCCAACATTTTGGTGTGAGCTAGGATGTTGTTGATGGTGATTTCCTTTGCTTGACTATCCTTTTGCATTTGAGTGAAAAACTCTTGTTGATTCTTTTGCATTTGAAGGACCGCTTTTTGAACATCAAAACCTTGGTCATTTTGTTGATTGTATGGAGTTTGATTTTGGTAACCTTGGTTTTGGTTGTAAAAGGGTCTTTGATTTTGGTTTCTCATGGGAGGTGGGGTGTATGTTGGTTGAGGTTTTGAACATTTTGGCTTTTGTATGAGAGATGTGGATGGAATTTGGTGTTTTCATTGTAATAGTTTGAATAAGGGGTACCACTCTTGTATGCTTGGAAAGCATTCACTTGTTCATTTGTTCCCCTACATTCACTTTGGTCATGTCCCAAAGTTCCACAATTCTCACATATCCCACTTGGGATTGATGAAGATGCCGTCATGGCATTAACATGATGCTTTGGTGATTTTGAGGCTTCTTCAAGTCTAGCCATAGCTTTTTCAAACTTCAAATTGATGGTATCAATGTGAGCATTAAGTTGAGCACCCGATTGAGTAATGGAGTCCACTTCATGATTGCCACCTCTAGTAGCCTTGCGAGGTCTACTATATTGTGAGTTATGGACCGCGATTTCCTCAATTTTGTTCCAAGTTTGATTGTCATCAACTTCGGTGAACATTCCATTTGATCCCATGTTGAGAATGTTTCTTGAGTCTTCATAAAGACCGTTCCAAAATTGTTGTACCAAAAACCACTCGCTAAGTCCATGATGAGGACATGAGCAACAAATTCCTTTGAATCGCTCCCAAGCTTCATACAAAGATTCCTCATCTCTTTGCTTAAAGCCCGAAATTTAAGCTCTTAGCATGTTAGTCTTCTCTGGTGGATAGAACTTTTTGTAGAAAGCTAGAGCCAACTTCTTCCAAGAATCAATTTCGAGAGTAGCCTTATCAAGGCCTTTCAACCATTGTTTCGCGGTGCCAATTAGAGAAAAAGGAAATAAGACCCATCGAATTTGGTCTTGAGTTACACCGGTTTGAGAAATCGCATCACAATAGTCGCAAAAAGTCTCCATATGAGAGTGAGGGTCTTCACTAGGCATCCCTCCAAATTGGCTTCTTTCGACTAATTGGATAAATGCGGATTTGGCAATGAAATTTCCGGTTAAGTGTTGTGGTGTGGGAGTACCATTGGGTAGGTTCTCCTTGGTTGGTACGGAATGTGATGAAAATTTAGGCATTGTGGGTTGATTTTGTGTTGGATTTTGTGTTGGGTTCTCTTCACCTTCTCTTGCAAAAGGGTTGATGAACTCAATAATATTTCGTTGAATATCTACAACCTCACCGATACCTCTCAAATTTCTCCTAGCAAGTCTTCAATTGGTTGTCAAGGTCCTTTCAATTTCGTGATCAAAGGGTAACAAGTTACCTTGTGATCTTCTGGACATGCAAAATATCAAACAACGCGAGAATAATTAGAACAAACCTTGAGGAGTTTTACTTCCCCAAGTCAAATAAAGACACAACTAATAACAATACAAGAAAATCTAAATCAAGTTAACACCGTCCCCGGCAATGGCGCCATTTTTGGTCGTGATCCCTCGTGAGGGGTTTAGTTTTCAGTACTTGTCGTTACGAGCACCTAGACCAAAACAGAATTTATAACTTCACAAACAACTCTACAATTTGTAAAGAGGCAAGTAAAGGTCGGTCCCAAGGGACGCGAATTGAGATGAGATTTTCTATTGCAACTAGTGGTATCTAAGGGTGTCACAATTGGGGTTTGAAGTAGAAGATCACTAAACTAAATAGCAATGAAAGTAAACAAGAAAGATGAATCAAAAGGGATGTAAACAATTGATAAAAATCACTAGGGTGTCATAGGGTCATAGGGGATTCATGGGAATTGATCATACAAACATATTCTCAAATTATAAGCAAGCAATTATTGTTGTGATGGATCGAGTTGGTTAATAGCTTACAATCCTAGGAAAGTTTGGGCCCCAGAGCCGAATCGATTAGATTGTACAACACCTACAAGTCGACTTAATCTTCCCTACTCAACTATATGCATGGTCTAATGAGACTCAAGTTTGTTTATGTCTTACAAGTCTCACTGAAAAGATAGGTGATAGGTAAAAAATGCAAGGATTCATAGGCTCGCATTTCATCAAACATAACATGTGCATAAGTTGAGATCACAACAAGCAAGCAAATAAACTATGAAAACATATTAGATTAAGCATGAATCATTCCCCATGTTGATTTCCCCTAATTACCCATTAACCCTAGCTAAGGAAACTACTAACTCATTATCATGTTGAACATGCTAGCAAGGTTGTCAATCATACCAACAAAGTGAAACATGATGAATAAATGAAGATAATTAACAATAATTAAAAAGGGATTAAGAGAATTATACCTACTAATGATTCCAATAATAAAACAATAAATAATAGAAGTACTTGATGCTTGATTGGAAGGTTGTCAATATCCCAATAATAACCCAAATAATCTTCAATTAGCCAAAATAAAGGATGAACAAGAGAGAGATTAAGGAAATAAAACTTGTATTAAAACTTGATTAAATGTTGATTACAAGATTAAAGAGAGATTTGATTGATATTAACTACACTAAAGATTGCTAAGAAGAACATGCTCTTCTAGTTAGACTAATGGGGTATTTATAGTGGGGATTAGGTATATAAATTAGGGTTTACTAAGGGCTTAAATGACGATTAAGTCCTTGAGGAATCGCCGGTCTCTAGGGAGACTCCGGTCCCTTTTTCGCCGGTCTTATAAAAAGATTCGCGTCCTTCCTTGATGTTTGTAGAAGACGAAAAAGCTGTCAGGGAATCCGGGCGTCTTAGGCACGGAACGGGCGGATTTGGGTGTTTCTGGACGGGCGTCCAGAGGGGGAAGACGGGCGGATTTGGGAGGTTTTGGTCGAGCGTCCAGCTGAGGAAGACGCTCGAATTGTAGGCTTTGGACGGGCGGATTCAGGGCAATCCGCTCGGATTGTCTTACAGCTTCATTCCTTCTTCTTTTCTTCCCTTTTCTTCATAGAATCCTTGAGGATTTCCTCGGGGATATAAGGATATTTTCTCATCATTGCCCATCTACTATAGTATGTACAAAGGTCTTCTAATCTTGTCTCTCCTTGATGCTTGGTCATTGAATTCAATAAATTTAGCTTCATTTTGCATGAAAATGCAAGGTTTGCACTCCTTTCCTACCAAGGACACAAAACCTCAAAGAATATGCAAAACAAAGGACTAAAACAATAAATGACCCAAATATGCACTAAAAAGCATGGGAACAAGGCTAATTCGGGGACTAAATATGCTCTAATTAAGGTCACATCAATCGCATCACACTCTAGTCACTTCGAGACGTCACCTCATACAAGTGACTATGGGCAAATACCATGTTAATCCGAGTTCACTTTAACGGGGTTCAATTGTCTTTACAACCCGTTTGTATGTAACAAAGTAAAAGGTGAGTTAATAATAACTCAAACAACAAATGTGGACATCACATTCGGGTAGTCAATACAATATTACCACCTTGTGATGTATATTGTAAGTGTGTAAACACTAGTTACTCGCAACATGTGTTTAACACACCATGTGTCCATGTGTTCAAACTCTTGAATTGCATTTGCCTTTATTTTCATGTTTGTCTTACATAGCATGAATCTCACCAAGTACATATCTAGTTGACCAAACTAGGTTTAGGTTCTTTACTTTGAGAGAAATTTCTTGTTGTTTATCACATAACAAACGAATTATGGTGGACGACATAACTTGCACTAGTCAAGTGTTCTTCCAACTCATAATGTACCAGGTATATGTTTTGTAGGATCTTGCAACAATTGTCAAGATGATTAGCCTAGCACTTCTCATAAGTCCTAGTATATTTAAATATACTAGTTTTGAGTAACTTCTTACTATAACCAAGTATCTTTTCAAACTTCTTATTCCTCCTTTTAGCTTAAATAGCGTAGGATTTTCATAAATCCTTACGCGTTTTCGAACTTCAATATGTGCAACTTCTTGTCACATAACAGAGTGTTCTATCAAATACTAGAATAGTGCATTAGTTCTCCTCGAGAATTCATGACGATTCTTCTATGGCTTACCCAATGACTCATCATGCTCTTAAGCATATGATTCATTATAGGACATGTGCATGATTATTCTAATGGCGAAAACATTAGTAATCTTTAATCATGTGATTAACCATTCTTAGGTTCAATGAATGACGATGACTGCTTATGGTAATTCCACTTTCATCGATATGAATAACCTACGTTTCTCGTTGATTTGATGTGCATATCTCAATGCCAATCCAACATCCCATGATGTGATTGGATTCATCTTAGTCCATTTTCATCCAGAATTGAAAACTCAAATACTTCTTTGTGAAAGGTAGTACTAGCTCGTCATTCTCAATGAGTAATGAGTTATAAATTTTACAAGATGATTGCTCCCACTAAATTTCATGTCTTCACATGATAATTTCAAACTCCCACTCAATTCCACATGTTTCGTATTTGACTACTAATTCGAAACATTTCAAGAATTGAAATCAATTTTGCTTTGCCAAGTTATTAAGATAAAACCATATATGTTTCCAACATATCTTTTCAAAATACCTATTTTGAAAAGGTTTCAATCTTAAACTTATGGAAAGAGATTTAATCTTTAACTCATTCATTTTTATAATGATGTGTAGCAATGTCATCACTTAAATGTGAAATCCCATTTAATACACGTCCTTCTCAAAATACCCTTTTCAGAATGAGGTTTAACCATTTGATTTTTATAATGAGGTTAAGTAATGACATTAGCGTGGTTAACAATTAACTTAGCTCTTGTAGACATCGGCATATCTTTCTTTGCAACTTTTAATCATAAATCTCATTTATATTCAAGGATGCAGCTTTGTTTCATTTAGGCTCTTAAGTAAATATCAATATTGAAACTCTTATTCATATGTAGGTCATAAACTAGCAAAATCTCTTGTTTAAACTTTTCTTTAGTCATTTTCTTTCAAAAACATTCTTTTGGTCTCCTCGTGTAGTTATCTTAAGAACATATTCTTTTGATTACTTCACTTGGTCTCTTTTGTCATGTAGATCTCATCTATTCGAGACCATAGATCTCATCTATTCATGTATACTATCTAATTTGGTATACAAAACATTCTTTATTTCGTAGATCTCATTTACTCAAGCATACAAATTATTGTTTGTATTCTTTGTGTCTTTATTTTTCTCCCACTCTATCTTTAGAATAAATATACTAGATATTCAAAGATAGTTTATGAGACACAATTAATGATTTTGAAGTAGAAGGAGGATTATCTCATAGATTGACTAATAGATTTTAGATTTGATGAGTGTACTTGGGAATTGACATTCCTCTAGGGGAGTTCATCAACTTAACATCACATTATAATTGATCATACACAAGCCTCAAGCTTGTGGACATATAATGAATCCTATCATTATAATTATCTATTGGATCACTATAAGTAGATGATCATATGTTTCTATGTGCAATCATATAAAGACGAATTTTTACTACAAACAAATACGATAAAAGGGGTGACTTGGGTTGCAAGCCAAGCCACCAAAATCCAAAATACAACCATTGTTTAAAAGGATCAACCATTTCCATGTCGAACACGAAAATCAAAATAGTTCTAAAATTCATAACATTAAAATAAAGACAATAATAAAAGCCAAGCTTCATTGGATGTTACTCCTAGCTCCTTCATGATTTCTCAAGCTTGCTTCTCTTTTCCCTTGTCTTTGCTTGGAGGAGGCCCTATTTACAATAAAAAGGGGATACATTATCACAACTTTTTATCAAAATACCATAGTTGAATTAGAAACATAAAAGAAGGGATAGTCATTTACCTAATGGAGTGATCTTTCCAGCTTTGATGTCACCAAGATACTTGGAACAATTCCTCTTCCAATGTCCAACACCATTACAATAACGACATTTATCAAGAGGACCCTTCTTGGTTTTGGAAGTGCTAGCTTCAAAAGTCTTAGCCTTGGTGGACATGGGAGCTTGCCACTTACCCTTTTTCCCATTCTTCTTAAACTTCCCCTTGCTCTCAGTGCTTATATTAAGCACATCCTTAGGTGGGTTAATATTTAGCCCCATGTCTCTTTCGGCTTGTACAAGTAACTTGTGCAACTCTGCAAGAGACACGTCCTTGTCTTGCATATTGAAATTCACCCGGAATTGTACATATGCTTTGACTTTGGATAAGAAGTGAAGAATCCTATCAACAATGAGCTCCTTGGGGATTTCAACCTTTTGAGTTTTCAATGTCTCGACTAGCTCCAACAATTTAAGCATGTGAGGGCTACCTTTTGGCCCTCCTTGAAATCGAGATCAAAGAATGCCGAGGCCGCCTCATATTGGACGATCCTCGGTGCTTGTGAGAACATTGTCACAAGTTTGGAAAACATTTCATAAGTGGTGCCCATTTTAAAGTCTCTCCTTTGGAGATCCGCCTCCATAGTAAAAATCAACACATTTTTCATCGCGACGGACTCTTTGTGGTAAGCCTCATATGCTTCCCTAGTGGCGGCACTCAACCTAGCATTAGGTTCGGGTGGAGAGGCCTCAATAAGGTGACGAAGCTTGTCATCACCTTGAGCGGCTAATTTTAGTTGGGCATCCCAATCGGAGATATTTGACCCATTCTTTTCAAGTTTACAACAATCCATGAAGGATCGGAGCCATGAAACATTAGTGAGAGTGGTGGAGTTGGTGTTTGGTGCGGCCATTTGTTATGAGAAATAAAAATGGTCTACAAAACAAAAATAGAAGGAATGAAACACTTGTCGTTTTAAATAATAATAATACTCGTAAATTTTAATTTAAACAAGTTTTATTGCATTTATCTAGTGACCTCTACCCAACATGATAAATGATTCCAAGACCCAAATTCATATCAACTTGGGCACGCTTTGGCGATACAACGCTTATCAATATAACTCGGTGGATTAACTCTTTAATCGATTCTACTTTTAGAACTCTTGGTCGATAAAATTACATTAATATTTATCTTTAGCCCAAAACACATCCGGCTATGGTCGAGAATACTTTTGTTGAGTTCAACCCAAATTTCGAATAAATGTGTCCATGATCCAAATCAACATTAACTTGGCCACGCTTTGGCGATACAACCCTCATCAACACGAATTTGGTGGATAGACATTTATCACCCACTTCCCCTACGTAACAAGGTTTGTACCCCGGTTTGGCCGAGCGCACTCACTCACGAAATAGGTTTTCATGGTTTCTACTTTTTTGGTAAGGCTAAGTCTCAATTGTTTATTTTAGCGAGATGTCATGTTAGTTTATTATCTATCACGTTTTAAGTGAACTAAAGCGGTGAACTACGATAATTTTAATTTACACGGTCGATAAACTCGATTTAAAATGCATGTTTAGTTATGGCGATTTAGCGATGCATGCAACATATAAATAAAAATGCAAAGCATAAATAAAATAAAATCCTAGTATGGCCTTCCTAAAATAGTAAATCTAATAAACTATTACAAATTCGAAAACCAACTCTTGTGGTCCCTTGAACTTCGGTCTTGGCACACATCTCAAGGCTACACTTTCTATGATGGACCGCCTTCTCGAATGGCACCGTCTTCAAGGAACTCCGGAATAATTAAATTACAAAACGAATTACATAATTCCATTTGTAATAAAAATAAAAATAAATCTATTAAATTACAAAACGGTGATACGAGATCACAATAATTACAACCGAATCGATATTCCCATACATTTCGGGTAATACCAATTAAAACTAAGGCCATACTAAGTAAAATTACATAATTCAAAAATTACATAAAATTAAAATATGACAATCATAAATAAAATGCAGCATTATAATATGTATGAACATGCTAAATTTTATGCTAAATCGCCTTTTAAGAGCCAATATCGTATATTTATCGGTTTTCATGGATTTGCGTGATTTAACTTATTAAAATCACAATAATTACATAAATTCATATTTATGTACAAGTTAATTACCCTAACCATCTTAGGACTAAAAACTTAGTCTTCACTAACATTTTGACAATAATTGAACTTGATTTCTTAATATTGTTCATAAATGGACCCAAAAATACAAAATTATGCTATAAACTTCAAATTTAATTATAAAAATTTTAAATAATTTCGAAATTTTAAATTTAAACTTATGAACATTCTGGAAAAATACAATGACACTCATAATGTTCAAAACTTAGGTTAAAAATTTCGAAAATTTATCGAGAAAAATAATGTTGCGGTTTATCGGTTTTAACAAAATGACCATAAAAATATGGGAAAATTTATTTTCAACAACTTTTCACTTTTAGATCTGAAATATGTGATAAAATGCAACATGTGACGTTTTTCTTTAGTCATAAAGTATGTTTTAGCATTATTACTAATTTTAGTCACTATTTATGTGATTTTTCATCAAAAATTCGTAAATTATGCAAAAAGACTTCAATATAGCCAAATATTTTACACATATCTTGTAAAACTGCATGTGACGACATACTAAATTCCCAGGACCAGATTCGAAATATAACTCATATTAACCTATTTACCCATTTAAATACGATTTTAACTTATAAAATTCATATTTCGGGCAAAACAACTTATCTTAACATGAAAATGTACATGCCATCAGTAGATAATATATGTGAAAACATATCCAAAAACCACTGAAAAATTCGAAGCTTAGCTATTTTTCGTCCAAAAATGATATTTTTATCTTAAAAATCACATTTTAATGCCAATAATATATAAAATGAACAATAAAATCCATAAATAAACCAAAATATCCTAAAAATCACTTAGGACCAGAAACTTTTAACATGCAAAGTTATTTATAGGTTTATCTTCATAAATCCAAATTAATTAGTTTTGTATGTTAATCTTATAACTCGGAAAAACTATAAACCGATTTGCATGCAAACAACCGAAGGCTCATGATACCGCTTGTTAAAATTCAATAATCTCATTAGTTTACATATTCATATATGAATTAATTTATTTAGTCATAAAATAAATACAAGATCTTATGCATGCAAACATAAAATGAAATAGAGAAGAAACCCTCACTTCTTACATTGAGGTTTCGGATTTTTGGGCACCAACAAGATGTCCTTCTTGTTAGTTCTTGAGCTTTCCAACAATGGATGAACAAGGTTCAAATTAGAACCTCTCCCAAAAGCTTAAACCCAAGGAATACTTTTAATAACTAATATTATTATGAACTAGTAATGATATTAGGCTTACTTAAAATTTGACACAAAAATATTTTGTATTTGCTCTTGAATATTTTCGGCCAAGAGAGGAGAGATTTTGTGAGGTTTTTTATTTCTCTAAGTTTTTCACAAATTGTAGAGAGAAAGATTATTTTCTTACATTAGAAAATATAAGTTGAAGTAGTGAATAATGATAGAAAAACCATTGGCATTTCTAGCTTGAAAAAACCGGTGAGGAGGGGGAGAAAGGGGCCAATGCATGTGCTTGTTTTTCTACCTAATAAATAATAGGTATGCATAGCTAGATAATAGGTTTAATCATCATGTTTTTAATTAAAATAAAAACACAATATAAACCTTATACTCCCTACAATTTTTCGGCACATATATAAAATGGGAGGTCCATTTTATTTTGTCATTTGTCAATTGTGACATGTTACTTGACATGTGCAATTGTAATGTATTTTTAACATATTAAAAATCAACATACTCATAAAATATGTCATATACAAAACCGACTAGTAATTCATAATTACTTGTACCAAAAACGGTTTATCAAGTTATAAATTACAACGTCTTGTATTTATAATAAATTATTCATTCAATTTCAATTTCAATTGTTTAGTAAACAATAATTTTATCCAAGTAATAAAACAATTCGATTACTTAGGCCGTATCTAATTTAATCGAATTACAATAAGACATGTTAACTTTACTCACAAAATCATCCGTCAATTTTAAGCAATTTAATTAACTCGTATCGGCATATGATTAATTAAATAATCAATTAAGAGTATTTCCCTATAGGTATGACCTAAGGGGATCAACTGATCACCACCGTCGCACGACAGTAATGTCAAACTCTAGTCAGCCAGTCATTACCGATATGTGTGGGATTGATCGTAAAATATTACATCCCACATGTATTCTTAAAATGAGATTTAAACATGTGATCATTATGATCGACAGTTGTGATCGCATTATTGTCGGAGGACACATATTCCAACAGTTTGCACCTCTCGATCGATCAGTTCATTATCCAGTTCACTCGATCGACTAAGAATTCCTTTTGATCGAGTGATTTCGGTATCAGTTTTACTCGATCAACCCCCTGAAACTAGTTGATCGAGTATATTCTTCGTTGTTAACTCTATTTCAGCAACAAATGACTTTTCATCGTCATTAACATCCTTCCTCGGGTCTGAAATATTCCTGTCATCAGGTAATTTTGGTCATTCGTATCAATGACCACTTCTCAAATTAACCAAATTCACCGTCTCATGTGGATTCTTCTCTGATTGAGACGACAAATGACCTTGTTTCCTCGTGGATTGGTTTGCGGTAACTGAGCAACTTGAGTTTTATGTGAGTTGATGGATGCTTCTTTCTGTTGGTCACTTAGTTGCCATTCCTTTGTCAATGACTGGAACATTGTCTTTAACTCAGATAACTCACTTACCCCACCTGAAGATGATGCGCCTTGATTCGGTGGAGGAAAGGAAGGAGGCTTTTGGAAGCCTTGTTGAACTTTATGAGGAGGGACATATGGCTGCTGTTGCTGTGGTGGAGGAGTGGGATTGAGCACATTTTGACTTGTCCACCTCAAATTGGGATGAATATCACCTTGATTGTTGTAATAAGAACCCCATTCTTGCCTGTATTGTTGAAAAGCAAGGACCTGTTCTTTCTCAGTAACAAAGTCAATAGCCGTATGACCGTCATCTCCTCCACATCTCTCATAAATGATAGTTTCCTGTCTAGTCAACAAATGAACTGTCTGTGGCTCCCCAGCAGATGGCAGCTCCAATCTATCAAAATGGGCATTCATGGCTTTCAGTTGAGCCACAACTGCCTTATCAACTGAATGGACTGTTCAAATACCATCCCGTGGGTTCCCATATTCAGCACAATAGGTCGCCATCTCCTTAATAATGCCCCATCCCTTGTCATCATCAATGTTTTTCTGAAACCTACCGTTGGATGAGGCGTCAAGAATAGCTCTATGGTCATCATACAACCCATTATTGAACTGGTTGCACAAAAATCGTTGATTAAAACCATGGTGAGGAAGAGACCTCACTAACTTCTTGAACCGACACCAAGATTCATACAATGTCTCATCAGGTGCGTCCTTGAAACTAGTAATCTTTCCCCTTAGATGATTAGTGCGTTGAGGAGGGAAGTATCTTTTGTAGAAGGCAAGTGCGAGAGTCTCCTAGTTGGTGATCCCAGCAGCTGTTCGGTCAAGATCGGTCAACCACTCACGGGCTGAGTCAGTCAAAGAAAAAGGAAATATCACCTCCTTTATCTTGTCTTGAGTTACTCCCTTTGTAGCGGGAATAGTAGAGAAATAATAAGTAAAGGCCTCCATATGCTTCCTTGGGTCTTCACCCGCCACACCCATATACAAGTTTCTCTCCACCAGATTTATGTAGGATAGTCTGATATCAAAGGTGTTCCCGTCCTCAGTTTAGAAGTAGAAACCTTTAGGGATAGAGGATGCTTTAGGCTCCGAATGACTTGCAATGTTCGGCATCTTTACTGGTTGGTTGGCAGAAATGAGATTATCTTCTTCCAAAGATTGATCTTCTGCAAATAGAAAATGCTGTAGCTCGGGCTCGAAAGTACTCAAGTCTTCCTTTCTAAGTTCTCTTTGCAGACGGAGTCTATGCCGAAATAGTCTTTCTGGCTCAGAATCAGCTGAAACTAACTCCGACCTGTTTGACCTGGTTATACACAACACTGAAAGAGATAAATGAGAACTGTCTCAAGGAATAAAAATTCCCTGAAACGGATAAAAACAAACGAAAACAAAAACAGATAGGGCTAATGCCTCCCCGGCAACGGCGCCAAAATTTGACAGGCTAGTTGTGTACCTACCAAAAAAACCAACTGGCACTAACTAATATAGCTAGGGAAGTCGGGTCGATCTCCACAGGGAGGCAAGATATCTGTTAACGGTCCGCTTATTTAAAACACTAAATGGGGGTTGAATTTGGTTTACTAAACTACTAAAGATTTGAAGGAAAGAGCAATAAGGAAAGAGCAATAATGGACAGAAAATGTAGTAAAAATGATCAATAAAGAGGGAACATGTCAGGATTTCGGTTCACCATGATAGTCTAGTGACTCAACTGCAAATAGTCTAGATAATTTACTATGAGACGGATACGAGAAAGGTCCTTCCGGTCCACTTTCTATCCTGGATTTCCAGTAACTTACACTACTACAGATACAGGCTATAACAACGGGTAAAACCGTTGTAAAAACAAAAAGCGGACGTTGTTAAAGCGGCCTTTGTAGAAGGTATTTACAACGGTTTGGTTATTTAGTGAAATCGTTGTCGAAATTATTCACCACGGTTAAAAGCCGTTGTTGTTGGGTGTTCTCCGTTGTGGAAAGTGTTTCAAAAATTTGGAGGGAATAATATAACAACGGTTGTCATATGTATAACCGTTGTTGTAACTTTCCTTCCAAAATTGTGAAGTCTTTTAACAACGGGTTTATGCTACATACCCGTTGTTGAAACTTTACCTCCAAAATTGTGAAGACTTTTCACAACGGTTCTTCGTTTAAAACCTGTTGTTGAATATTATGCGCAGTATTAGTGAAAGTCATTCACAACGGTGGTTTTTTTATTAACCGTCGGTTTTTTTAGTAACCGTTTTTATTACGAACTCCTAATGTTTTGAAAAATTAAATTTGTTTCATGCCATTCAAAAACCTGCATATATCAGCAGCACCATATACCAAAGACCAAAGATAAATCACAGCTGGGTTCATCGAACTCAATAGATTCAATTCAACCACAACATCATATATATATATATATATATATATATATATATATATATATATATATATATATATATATATATATATATATATATATATATATATATATATATATATATATATATATATATATCTTACAAGGAGTTGAATTTACATGAACTAATCATTCCCTAACACTCATTTTTTTAGGGGCAAAAATGAGCTTTTTGCTATAAATAAAAATTGAAACTTAATGTTATTATAAATAAATCAGTATTATAAACTTACTTATTAATCAAGTGCTTAAAAGTCTCGCTTGGTTGATTATGTAAAGAGTCCAACCAGAAAACTTTCTTCCTTGTCGGCATGATGGCTGCTAGCACCCAATGAGTCGTACATCAAGAGACATCATCATTATTAACAAGTATATATATATTAGTTATGAAAATGCAATTGTAGGGGGAAACGTAATATTAATTTGTTTATTACCCTTTTTCATTATAAGCGGCAAAAACCAGCTTCTTGGTTGTCGCCAATTGATGAGCAATATAATCAACCCGATCTTCGAACGAGAATTCCGTAATAGATAAAGATAAAACAAAGGGGCACAGGAATCCGTATTGATCACCTGGAATCCTATTCTCGGGGATCACTCTCAATTTCAATATCCTACATTATTACGGTATTAATTCCGGTATTTAAAACACTATCTAGTAGTCAGAATATTAGAATATGAAATTATTTATTAAGAAACTTACTTCATCCAAACAAATAGGTGTTGGACATCAATCTGGTCTAGGCCAGCCCAAATGGCTAGCATATCCCATGATAGAAGTGCTTCGCGCTTAACCCCTAGAATATCCTCCTAGAGCGGAATAACTATCAATTGCTCGGTGGCTATGAGATGGCCAGCCTCCTCATGCAGTTTCCTCATCGTCACCGTTCTTACTTTTTGCATGTAATCCTTCCCAGTATATTGTATGGAGTTTAAACTCCTAACTTCTTTCAGGTCGGGGAAAGAATGAGTCTTTGATTTTGTGCTACTACCACCAGCCTACACATGTAGTAGATAATTAAAATTATAAAAAATCCAAAGGTAACATATCCTAGTTGGAGTAATAAAAATAAAAGCGTATTTAATTAAATACCTCGTGAACCTGCTCTTTCAATGATGAGGTAGTAGTAGCAGGTATGACTGGGGACTTAGGCTTATCAGTCTTTTTTATCCCCTACACAAAATTACCATGCTTTTTATAAGTACAGACAAAATATAAATAAAGGGAGCGAGGTTTTTAAAAAAATGGAGAAGTTAATTAAATACCTCATCAAGTTGTTGTCTCGACGAGGTAGTTGGCATGTCTGTGGACTTAGGCTTATCCGCCAAAGCCGGCTTTTTTGTTCCCTAAAAAAAAATAACATATAAATTTAACATATAAAAACATTCAACAATTAAAAATTTAACATATATATAAAGGTATTTCTTCTAACTCCAACGGCTTTCGGCTGCTGAGGCGGAGACGGCCGAGCTAAGTAGATGTGAGTTTCAGGCCATTGGATGAAACTTTCAACCGTATCTCCCAGAATGGTAATGTCGTCACGAACTGGGACAGGCAGTTGAAAGTTTTCATGGCCTGGAAAGACTGTAGTTATCTCTACTTTTCTATGATTCGGCAAAAGTTTTTCGCCATGAACTACGTTTCATTGCTGCAGATTTGGTGTGCATTTCTACGAGACCCCGGCCAACACGCACATGTGGCTTTTCGGTTTTAGGGTCAGCAAGAATAACTGGCCTCTTGTTTACGGCCTGAAAAATATACACATACATTATTATATCCCAAAATTTAATAGAAATCATATAAATGTAACTAATTAAACACTTCATGCATACCTTACTGAAAACAGGGAACTGACTTGAAGGGGATGTATGCCGTTTACCATCAGCCGTCTTCTCAAGTTGCATCTCCTTTTCAGACCCGTTATTTACCTAATAAAATTAACCAATGGCACCATGTCAGAAGTTATAACATTAGAGCTGGCAGGGAACACACCCCCTGATCTTACCCAAAAAAAAAAGAAAAGAAAAATAAGGAAGTATTAGGTACCTGATCGGCTTTAGTTGTTACAACTTCAGAAGCATTAGGTACCTGATCTTTCTGAATCTCGTTGACCGATACTTCCTTCTCATGTATTGCCAAGGTAGTAGCGGCCTCTTGACCAATCTGTTGTACCTTATTATTACCCCCTTTAGAAATGACATCCTCCATCATCTTCACTTCTTCTTCGGAAAGCTTGCCTCCAGCATTCAGCTTTAGTAGTACGAATGTCATTAACTGAAACTGCATGCCAAGAATGTAATGTTTCAGCAATTTTTATCCCAACAATAACATGTGAATTGAACTTAAATGAAAATAATAGAATAAATGGTACCATGTTAGCCTTCTCAGACTTAGTCTTCCTTTTCTTCTTTATCGGGGCAGTTGTCCCATAATATTTCGTTACTCCAACCTGTAACGGAACGCCCCTCAAATGACCTGGATGTTCGGGTCGGCCGATCGCTCTAGCAAGAACGTCATTACGACCACTGGGAGTGAATTTCCCTTCTTCTACCTCTTTCAATACGTTGTCCTATAATATATTAAATAAACTTCAAATTATATTTGTGACTAAAATAATAAAGTTAGTAATGAACTCGTCTTAATAAAATAATGCTTACTATGTTGGCCAACACTTCCTCATCACATTTGTCACGCGACCGGGATCCTTTAGGCGTGAGCCCTTCTTTATAAGTTACATGCCGATCCAAGTTGGTCACTCAATTTGCCACCTACACATTAACATGGTAACATTTATACATGTAAATGTGTATCAATGCAAGTCCAAATGTGATTAAAAAAACAAAGTCTCACAGGGGAATAATGCATGCTACTTACGAGGTTCTCTTCTATCTTTCTGTAACCGCCTCGAGAACCATACCATTTCCCCTTCTTGCATGAAATGTTAGCACGATTTATTCTGCTAACGGCCTTCAAATAATTATATAAAAGCGCAAGTAGATGAGATAATAAAAAGATTATATAAAGGACTCATTAATTAAAAAAATGATAGATAAATCGTTAAAAGGCGAGGATATTTAACCTGAAACTTCTCAGTAGTTCTCATCTCTTTGAAAAGATCCCATTGTTCCTGACTGATGGTGGGACACTTTTTTTCCGGTGGGCTCTTACGCGTCTCCCCCATTGCCTTGTCCACATACAACCAATCCCTAGCAACGTCACACCTCCACTCCCTATGGACATCCGCTGCCTTATGCATTAAATACTTATCATGGCTTTCATCGGGTATAATAAAGCCTTCCTTTACACGAGCCAAGTATAACTCCGCCAATTTTGGATTCAAAGTTTTAACATCATCTAAATGGATAGGCATAAACTGTCTTGTGCAACATCCAATCCAACTGGAGAAATAACCCGCATTTGGACCAGTAGGGAAACCCTTCGAGCTCCATGTTATTTCCAACGGCTGTTTAGCGGCTATAGCTGCAAGAAATTTCTGGCACTTCGTAGCACCCCTCTCACCAGGCTTATTATCCTCAGGCTTGTTATTCTTTTGACTTCTTTTACGTTTTTCACCCATGATAATCCTAAAACCCAAATATGAATGATATAGGAAATGAACAACTTAACAACGTACATGCAGAGTATTATCTAAAACCCTAAACCCTAATATGAATGAAAATTTAAAACAACAGATTGAGCTTCTAAAATCCTAAACCCTAATAAGAGGAGTGAAGTAGATGATGCGGGATAATAAAGATAACAAAGAAAACGAAAAACAAGCAGATGTATGAAAAAGAAAAAAGATGATCGTCTTAAAACCCTAATGACGAATGATACGGTCGTTTCTGTACCAAAAATAAAATACCTATCTACTACTAACAGAAGTCAGCGGTAAGTAGGGTCGATCTCCACAGGGAGGCGGTTTACTATCTACTTGTCTATCCTATTTGTCTAATGTCACTATTTGGGGGTTTGATTGATTTGGACTAACTAAACTACTGAAGCTAAAGACAAGAGAAAAGGGATAAAGGAGATTAACAATAAGAGAAAGGAAATATGCTAGGAGTCGGTCCACCGTGGCAGCTATACTATCGGGTATACTGAGACGATTAAACTATTGATAAGAAGAGCTATGGTCGTCACCTTTCGGTCCTTAAACCGCCCTAGGGTCTCCTAACTTAGCTTTCGCCCTAATTAGGTATTACCTATTGTAATTAAGCAAGCCTTCCCTTCCAATCTTTCGATCCAGGTCGGGGTTAACTACTTTTATAAATTGGTCTCCTGCATGCATACATTCAACCTATTAACAATTAAATTGCCTAATACAATTCTTATCGCCAGACTAATCTATTCAAGTCAATTATAACATGTTGCTACCACGACTTCCCTAATCCTAACATACTATGGGGATTTAGTTAGACATGGAAATAAGGAAAACTAGAATAAAAGAAATAAGAACAATAAACATTAAATTAAAGAGAGAAGGGAAGAAAGAATTACTGAATTAAAAGATCCGGAAATGAAGAACAAAAGTAACAGTAGCCAAAGTAACGTAATAGAAGTGTCAGGCGGAGAAAAAGAAAGAGAAAAAATGAGAGCCTTTACAATGACATACTGACTTCCTATTTATAAGAAAATAGGATTTCCTAAACCTAATTGACGGAATTAAAGCAAAAAGCCCAGCCCGTAGCAAAATCCACTCGATCGAGTGGAATAAAACCACTCGATCGAGCAACTCAGGCTCAAAACTGGTCGATCGACCAGAATAGTTACTCGATCGACTAAAACAATAAATGCAAATGGTCGATCGACTAGATAAACTACTCGACCGCCTGATTATTCATCCTAAAACCACTCGCTCGACTAATTAATTACTCGATC
This sequence comes from Silene latifolia, assembly GCF_048544455.1. Taxonomy (NCBI): domain Eukaryota; kingdom Viridiplantae; phylum Streptophyta; class Magnoliopsida; order Caryophyllales; family Caryophyllaceae; genus Silene; species Silene latifolia. The sequence goes on from NC_133538.1 coordinate 238,206,552, forward strand.
GAGTGGATCTTGACTTCAGCAGCTCATGATTCTCGTTAGTTTGACTTTGACTTGTCCGTTTAGCTCTCGAAAAGGCTTCACGCATCCCAAGACAGCTATAATTCCCGCTCCAAATCCACTCTTCCTCCAAATGCATGCAAAACGGACGGTAAATGGCTTGATTTCACTACTTTATGGTCCATTCCTGCAATTAAGACAAAATATACCAAAGTAGCATCTTCGGGGCATTTCGTAGCATAAAACCACGATAAAAGTATAGAAATACGTGCATTAATTAGGCTAAAAAGACTATATAAAATGCACGTATCAAATCTCCCCAAACCAAACCTTTACTCGTCCTCGAGTAAACTAAATGCAAACTAATGGAACGGAAAAGATAACTCAGAGCTAGCTACAAATGCCCACTTAAGCGAATTTAATGCAAGCAAACTAGCACTTATAGCAAACAGTCAAATGCAAACGAGTTATAGGATGTTTATGAAAGTAGTTGAACCGTCGACCTTGCAAGACCTTTAACAATGGACTCTCACGGGTCACTCTTCTCTCACGAAGCAAAGGGTGAACATATATATGTAAGAGAGAAAGAAAAATAGTCACTCACCTAGACTACGGCCCACATAAACATGCATGCAACTAATATGATAAACAATTATAGCTACCGTACACACATTCCAACCCAACAAGGTCCTGTCACAGCCGAGGGCTTACAAAAATGTGGTAAAGTGAGGCAATGCGTAAGAAAAGGCAAGACATTTATGGGAATGTAGAGGTATAGGTGGCCAAGCTAGTACCTAAACAAAACCATATATCAACATCCGTTTCCAACTCAATTATGAATAAATACATGCCCTTCATTTGGCACCAAAACTCACCAAACCGAACTAGAAACACTCCTCAAATGATATAAATAAAACATAGGAGCAGAAACCGTCAACAACCAAACAACATCTTTTTTTTTTCAAATTTTTCTTTTCTTTTTCTATTTTTTTTTTCGGTTTCTTCTTTTCTCCTTTTTCGAATTTTTTTTTTCTCTTTTTCATTTTCGAATTCCTTTTTTTTCAACTTTTTTTTTTCTTTTTCAAGTCTTTTTCATCATCCTCCTTTTCTTCATAAGTTACCAACTCCGAATCAATAGATGCAAGCCAAACTTGATACAATAGACAATATACCACAGAACAATCTAAACTAGCTTGACAAGGCAGGCTAAATTTGGAATGTAGCTAAGGGTCAACAGGCAAATTTGGCTAATGTGGAGTTTATTGGGTAAAAATGAAAGAAAGGGAAATTGTAAGCACCTCCGTGCATGTGACACCAACCACTAACCCGAATGTATGAAGGCAAAAAGCAATTGAATTTCATATACGTGCAAATTAATGAACATGCTATGCAAGGAGTAACTACGCACAATCCTACATGAAACTGGTCATAAATGACACCAGTTTATAAGGCTCTAATTCCTTAGAAATTATAAGTAGGTTGCCAAAATTTCAGGTCAAGTCTATTCGTTCAGCTAAATTAAACATTAACTCGTAGATATGCAATAAGACAAAGCTAAAAGATAACAGTCTAATGCAAGGCTTAAGCAAAAAGACAAATATAGTGCAATTTCATCATAGAAATCTACCGTTCCGACTCAACCTACATGATAAAATAAACGTGAAATTTTTTTTGATTTTTCAATGTTTTTAATTTTTATGGAATTTTTGAGTTTTTAACAAAAATAAACAACAATGCAAACATAAATTAAACGTGATAACTGAAATGCAATGAAAACAAAATGCAGACATAGATATAGATGCAAAACCTCCTCAAACCAAACCGTACAATGCCCCCATTGTACCAAAACATGGAAAGGAAATGCAAACTGAAGGAGAAAGAGAGTAAATACGGAAAAACTCACAAATGCGTGAATAAAGGGACCTCCCCAAACCGACCATGAACATGGGAGGTTGCTAAAAGGTCCGGAAAACCGTCTCAGGAAGCTAATCCAAGTCAAATACACTCGATAGCAGATGAACAGTAGCTGATCGAGTAGAGTGGGCATCCAAAACTGCTCGATTGAGGAGAAAAACAGTCGATCGAGCAGTTCTCTATCTGCAGGTGGTCGATCGAGTAAATATTTCACTCGATCGAGTGAATTCATCAGCAAAAGTGCTCGATCGAGTAGGGAAACTACTCGATCGAGTGATTCCCAGCGTGTTCCCTGCAAAACATAATTAAAAACGGCCCGCAAACTAACTAAACAAGCATACTAAGATAGTCTATGGTATAAAAACCATTTATTACAACTGAAAGTTAATAAAATGCAAAATAAAATAAAATTATCCGGGTTGCCTCCCGGGTAGCGCTAGCTTCAGTCAGGTCCCAGCTCGACCTCCTTTTTCTTCGAGCCTTTATAATCAGCTGCAATCAAAACAGCTCAAAGCGCGCAGCATTAGATCGTACATCTGCGCATGTGCTACACAAAAGCATAAGTAGCACCAAAGTGGAATAAAGAGATAAGAAATAAAATTAAACAACCGTTTAAGTCGAACAAATTTCCTATGCGAACTCCTAAATTTATCCACAAAATAAAGGAGCGCGGGAGCAATCGTCAATATAGTAAGGATTCATTTTGGATTAACAAAATTAAGACGACAGGGATGGTGAATAATCGCTAATTTATTCGTCCACATGGGAGGGGGTATAGCATTAAAGGAAGAAGCATGAATCAAACGTGGCAATATGCTATTAAAACAAACAATAATAAGATTATCGTCTACTACCTCAGGTTGGTCGCTCTCAACAACGGAATCACTGACAAGGGAATGCATTACCTCATCCGTGTTAGGAGCAAGTACCGACTCAGCTGTCCTTTCGTCGCCCTCAGTGGAATTTGTCCCGTAAATCTCGGCCTCGAGTGCATCTAACTCGGCTTTGAATAAGGGAGATTCACCGTAACCATTGTCGTCATCAAAATCGTCATCTAAATCTAACCCATATGACGGATCAAAGCTCCCAATGGCCAATTCAGTCGATCGAGCAGAATAATCACTCGATCGACCAATTTGATACGGTCGTTTCTGTACCAAAATTTGACACGGCTATCGCAACCCTATCAAAGATAAAACCTAACGGTCTCAACTAAAATGTAGCAGAGGAAATCGAGTATCGAATCCACATGGAGGTAATGTAATTAACAGTTGCCTAATTCTAATCCTAGGGTAACAATTGGTGGTTGTTTGAATTTGATTCTAAACTACGAAGTTTGAAAGGAAGAGAAATAAAGTAAAGGGCAGTAAAGGCAATAAAATATGATTAACTATGAAGAAGAGAGGGACATGTCGGGATTTCGGTTCACTACGGTAGTCTAATAACTCAGTTGTAAATGATTCAAATGAACTATGTGAGACGGATGTGGAAAGGTCCTTTCGGTCCACTTTCTATCCTAAAATACCACTAACTTAACTTTCGTCCTCATTAGGGTACTCTACTGTTTATAGCAGGCCTATTTAGTCCAATCTTTCGATCCAGGATTAATTTTAGCCAGATTAAAAGAGTGACATAGAAGCGTGCACTCAACTAGGTCGGGAAATTACAGTTAAATTGCTATAGTGACAGGGTCTCATAATCAATTCGTCTAATTCATTTACTACATCGTCATATTTCTACCGCAGATTCCCTAATCCCAACATGAAGGGAGTTTAGCTACTCATATCGGTGATTAAACTAACAGCAATTAAATTCCCAGCAGAAAACATTATAAATAAACAACAAATTGCAATAATGAAAATTAGGGAAAAGGAAATAATAACACAACGAGAAATTAAAGCAACCAAAAAGATTAATTATTATTAAGAATGAGAAGGGAATTACAATCCAAGCGAATCCGGCGTAAAGAACACAAAATCCGAGTAAAAGCAATCCCGAAACAAAGTAACAGTGAAGAGGAAAAGCAACGTTCTCAAGTTTACAGTAGAGTGTTTGATAAAATGAAAGATATTCCTAATTAACCTAGTAATGCGTGCTTAAATAGCAAACAAAATAAGTTTAAGCGAAATAAAACATCACGCGGGCTAATTAAAGCTCAAACCCATCAAAACCACTCGATCGAGTGGATTAAAACCACTCGATCGACCAACTCTTCAACCAAACAGCTCGATCGACTGGAATGTTACTCGATCGAGTAACAACTATTTCTGTAGCACAAGGGTCGAGTAGCAAAACTGCTCGATCGACCAACTAGGGGTATAGAAACCACTCGATCGAGTGGAAAACAGCTCGATCGAGTGACTAGACTTCATTTCAGCTCATATCCTTGCCTAAGTGCCTCGTATTACGTGCCACGACGCTTCCAAACTCAGTATCTCACTTAGTAAAATCCCGTCTCCTCTAAATGCATGCAAAAAGGACGAAAAAGAGTACGGATCCACTACTTTCGCGATCATTCCTACAAAAAGGACAAAATGCACCAAAGTAGCCAATTCGGGGCAAAATACCATAAAAACAGTATAAATATGCATAGAAATACTTGCTAAAATAGGCTAAAAAGACTATACATTAGGCACGTATCAAATCTCCCCAAACCGAACCTTTACTCGTCCTCGAGTAAACTCAAAACTAAACACTAATGGAACGGAAAAATAACTCAGAGCTAGCTTCACTTGTCTACTTGAACCATCTTAATGCAACAAAAATTAACAGTTAAAGCTAAGCAGTCAAAACGCAAACGAATTATAAGCTGTTCAGAAATATAGCTGACCTATCGACCTTGCAAGACCGACAAAATTGGACTCTCACGTGGTCACTCTTCTCTCATGAAGCAAAGGGTGAATGTTATATGTAAGAGGGGGAAGAAAAGACAGTCACTCACCTAACTACGACCTACATAGCATGCATGCAACAAAAATGAAAGACAATTCAAGTACTAATGCACAAATTCCAACCAATAATGTCCGTCACAGCCGAGGGCTTACAAATAATTTGAGAATAGTGAGGTTCAGGTGAGAAAGGCAAAACATGTTATGGAAATGTGGAGGTAAAAGCGTCAAGCTAGTTCCTAACAGGACCATAATGGAACCATCCTAATCTAAACTGACTGAAAGACTAAGTACAAGTGCCCTTCATTTGGCACAAAGCTCACTAAACTCAAACACAATCTCCTCAAAAAGATATGGGATAAAACGAAGGAGTCAGACGGTCACAAAATTCCCTTTTTTAATACCGTCTGAATAATCCAACTGAAACAAAACAACTCTTTTTTTTTCAAACTTCTTTTTCTTTCTTTTTTTTTCTGTTCACGTTCGAGCCCCTTTTTTTTTTTTTTTTTAATTTTTTAAATTTTTTTAATTTTTTTTTCTTTTCCACGTTTTCTTCTCCTTTTTTTCTTTTTCAATACTTTTTTTTCATACTCCCTTCCTTTATTTTCCAACAACTCCATACAAAAGAGATACGGCCAAACTGCAGACGAAAACTCATACCACAAAAGACATACTAACTAGCTTGACTAGACAGGCTTAGTTTGGAATGTAGCTAATGGGTCAAAAAGGCAAGTTTTGGCTAATGTGGAGCTAATTGGGTGAAAAATATAAGGAAAGGGAAATTTGCAAGCACCTCCCTGCATGTGACACCAACCACAAATCCGAATATGTGCATTTGACGAGAAATTGATTGTCATAAAAGTGAAAAAAAAAAGATGAACATGCTATGCAAGGAGTACTACTCAAAATTCCTAATGAACTAGTCATGAATGTCACCAGTTATGGCTCTAAAAACTCAGAATTTTTAAGTAGTTTGCCAATTTATAGGTCAAGTCTAAACAGTCAGCTTATATTTGAACGAGTAAATTGTAGATTATGCGTATGACAAAGCTAAAAACTATCAATAAAGTGCAAGGCTCAAGTAAATTGACAAGTTATAGTGCATTGTCATCATGGAAATCTATCGTTCCGACTCAACCTATATGCAAAAATAAACGTGAAATTTTTTGAATTTTTGAAATTTTCTAATTTTTTTTTGGATTTTTGATTTTTAAATGAAAATAAACAACAATGCAAACATAAATTAAATGTGATAATTGAAATGCAATAAAAACAATATGCAGACACAAATATGGATGCATAACCTCCCCAAACCAACCCGTACAATGCCCCCATTGTACCAAAACATGGAAAGGAAATGCAAACTGAAAGAGAGTAAATGCGGAAAACTCACAAGATAGCGCGAATAAAAGGACCTCCCCAAACCGACCATGAACATGGGAGGTTGCTAAAGGCCCGGAAAACCGTCTCAAGAAGCTAATCCAAGTCAAAAGCACTCGATAGTAGTCGAACAGTAGTCAATCGAGTAGAATGGGCGCTCAAAACTGCTCGATTGAAGGGAAAAACAGTCGATCGAGTGGTTCTCTATTTGCAGGTGGTCGATCGAGTAAAAATTTCACTCGATCGAGTGAATCCATCAGCAAAAGTACTCGATCGAGTAGAAAAACTACTCGATCGAGTGATCCTCAATGTAATTCCTGCAAAAGGCAAATAAAACAGCCGCAAACTAACAAGACAAGCATACTGAGATAGTTTATGGTATAAAAACCATTTATTACAACTGAAATAAAATAAAAATGCAAAATAAAATCTCCGGGTTGCCTCCCGGGTAGCGCTAGCTTCCCAGGACAGTCCCAGCTCGACCTCTTTTTCTTCAGCAGCTTACTCTAATGGAGCCCAGTCAAAACAACTCAAGGCTCGCAGCAACCTGTCAAATAGCTGCGCATGTGCTACACAAAACTGTAAGTAGCACCATAAGATAGAAATAACATAGGAAATCAAAACGTAAAAACATTTAAGCTTAACAAATTTCCTATGGCAGCTCCTAAAATTGTTCACAAAATAATTCTGCCCTCCAGCTAAGAGCGGAATATAAAAGCTCAAGTTAACCACGGGTGGAGAATTAACGAACTCAGGTGCATTCGACTCAAAATTAACGCGAGTAGAATTAAAATACTCTGACGGGTATGAAATGTGACGTGGTGGAGTCTGGTCAACTAAGGGAGAAGGTGGATAATCGTCCCAAATGCATGGGATAGCAAAGTCAAATGGGTCAATGAGGTCTCCTAAAATAGGCTCATCATCGATATCATCATAAGTATCCCATTTAGCCTCTAGACTATCACTCTCCTCATCGCTAGACTCGTCAAGATGGAGGTTCTCAAAGAGAGCCTCCAAATCGTCCTCACTAACATTGCAAGAATCATAAAGTGTTCTAGACTATCCTCATAAAAAGGATTGTCAACCACGCTAATGGTCTCCTCTATGTCTCCGTCAGCATTTCCTAGATTGGTTTCTAAGGACTCACCCACCCCCTCATCTGAGTCAACATGAAGAGAAAAAGTAGGTTTAAGAGATTCAGTAGCAAACCAATTAAATAATTCTAATACCTCAATTACGGGGATTCCTTCGAAATCCAACTTACCTATAGACTCGAGGTATGCTCGCGTAGGGCCATTCATATGCCGGACAATAGTGCAGCATAATTGGAGATCAGTAAAGGCATCTCGTATGGGCTCAATAAACCCCCAAAGTCTGGCTAAATAAGCACCAAAGATTTCATCCTCTTCCTGTGGAAAACTTAGAACATGAAACATGAGAACGGTCTCAAGGAACCGAAGTTCCCTGAGACTAAAGAAAGAAAGACTAAAATTAAAGACAACTAAAACTAGCGCTGCCTCCCCGGCAACGGCGCCAAAATTTGACACGGCTATCGCAACCCTATCAAAGATAAAACCTAACGGTCTCAACTAAAATGTAGCAGAGGCAGTCGAGTATCAAATCCACAGGGAGGTAATGTAATTAACAGTTGCCTAATTCTAATCCTAGGGTAACAATTGGGGGTTGTTTGAATTTGATTCTAAACTACGAAGTTTGAAAGGAAGAGAAATAAAGTAAAGAGCAGTAAAGGCAATAAAATATGATTAACTATCAAGAAGAGAGGGACATGTCGGGATTTCGGTTCACTACGGTAGTCTAATAACTCAGCTGTAAATGATTCAGACGAACTAATGTGAGACGGATGTGGAAAAGTCCTTTCGGTCCACTTTCTATCCTAAAATATTACTAACTTAACTTTCGTCCTCATTAGGGTAGTCTACTGTTTATAGCAGGCCTATTTAGTCCAATCTTTCGATCCAGGATTAGTTTTAGCCAGATTAAAAGGGTGACATAGAAGCGTGCAGTCAACTAGGTCGGGAAATTACAGTTAAATTGCTATAGTGACAGGGTCTCATAATCAATTCGTCTAATTCATTTACTACATCGTCATATTTCTACCCCAGATTCCCTAATCCCAACATGAAGGGAGTTTAGCTACTCATATTGGTGATTAAACTAACAGCAATTAAATTCCCAGCAGAAAACATTATAAATAAACAACAAATTGCAATAGTGAAAATTAGGGCAAAGGAAATAATGACACAACGAGAAATTAAAGCAACCAAAAAGATTATTTATTATTAAGAAACAGAAGGGAATTACAATCCAAGCGAATCCGGCGTAAAGAACACAAAATCCGAGTAAAAGCAATCCCGAAACAAAGTAACAGTGAAGAGGAAAAGCAACGTTCTCAAGTTTACAGTAGAGTGTTTGATAAAATGAAAGATATTCCTAATTAACCTAGTAATGCGTGCTTAAATAGCAAACAAAATAAGTATAAGCGTAATAAAACCTCACGCGGGCTAATTAAAGCCCAAACCCATCAAAACCACTCGATCGAGTGGATTAAAACCACTCGATCGACCAACTCTTCATCCAAACAGCTCGATCGACTAGAATGTTACTCGATCGAGTAACAGCTCTTTCTTGCAGCACAAGGGTCGAGTAGCAAAACTGCTCGATCGACCAACTAGGGGTATAGAAACCACTCGATCGAGTGGAAAACAGCTCGATCGAGTGACTAGACTTCATTTCAGCTCATGTCCTTGCCTAAGTGCCTCGTATTGCGTGCCACGACTCTTCCAAACTCAGTATCTCACTCAGGAAAATCCCGTCTCCTCTAAATGCATGCAAAAAGGACGAAAAAGAGTACGGATCCACTACTTTCGCGATCATTCCTACAAAAAGGACAAAATGCACCAAAGTAGCCAATTCGGGGCAAAATACCATAAAAACAGTATAAATATGCATAGAAATACGTGCTAAAATAGGCTAAAAAGACTATACATTAGGCACGTATCAAATTTGATACGGTCGTTTCTGTACCAAAAATAAAATTCCTATCTACTACTAACAGAAGTCAGCGGTAAGTAGGGTCGATCTCCACAGGGAGGCGGTTTACTATCTACTTGTCTATCCTATTTGTCTAATGTCACTATTTGGGGGTTTGATTGATTTGGACTAACTAAACTACTGAAGCTAAAGGCAAGAGAAAAGAGATAAAGGAGATTAACAATAAGAGAAAGGAAATATGCTAGGAGTCGGTCCACCGTGGCAGCTATACTATCGGGTATACTGAGAGGATTAAACTGTTGATAAGAAGAGCTATGGTCGTCACCTTTCGGTCCTTAAACCGCCATAGGGTCTCCTAACTTAGCTTTCGCCCTAATTAGGTATTACCTATTGTAATTAAGCAAGCCTTCCCTTCCAATCTTTCGATCCAGGTCGGGGTTAACTACTTTTATAAATTGGTCTCCTGCATGCATACATTCAACGTAATAACAATTAAATTGCCTAATACAATTCTTATCGCCAGACTAATCTATTCAAGTCAATTATAACATGTTGCTACCACGGCTTCCCTAATCCTAACATACTAAGGGGATTTAGCTAGACATGGAAATAAGGAAAACTAGAATAAAAGAAATAAGAACAATAAACATTAAATTAAAGAGAGAAGGGAAGAAAGAATTACTGAATTAAAAGATCCGGAAATGAAGAACAAAAGTAACAGTAGCCAAAGTAACGTAATAGAAGTTTCAGGCGGAGAAAAAGAAAGAGAAAAAATGAGAGCCTTTACAATGACATACTGACTTCCTATTTATAAGAAAATAGGATTTGCTAAACCTAATTGACGAAATTAAAGCAAAAAGCCCAGCCCGTAGCAAAATCCACTCAATCGAGTGGAATAAAACCACTCGATCGAGCAACTCGGGCTCAAAGCGGTCGATCGACGAATAGTTACTCGATCGACTAAAACAATAAATGCAAATGGTCGATCGACTAGATAAACTACTCGACCGCCTGATTATTCATCCTAAAACCACTCGATCGACTAATTAATTACTCGATCGAGTGGATCTTGACTTCAGCAGCTCATGATTCTCGTTAGTTTGACGTTGACTTGTCCTTTTAGCTCTCGAAAAGGCTTCACGCATCCCAAGACAGCTATAATTCCCCCTCCAAATCCACTCTTCCTCCAAATGCATGCAAAACGGACGGTAAATGGCTTGATTTCACTACTTTATGATCCATTCCTGTAATTAAGACAAAATACACCAAAGTAGCATATTCGGGGCATTTCGTAGCATAAAACCATGATAAAAGCATAGAAATACGTGCATGAATTAGGCTAAAAAGACTATATAAAATGCACGTATCAACGAAACACAAAATTAAAGTGAACATACCTGATGATGATGATGATGATAAAAAGAACGAGCAGGATGATAAGGGAAGGCAACGGAATCTGGGCGTCGAAAATTGGGCGACGGCCGGCAACGAGAATGTAGAAAGCGAGGAAGAGAGAAGAATTAACTCACGATACCAACGGTTGAACTGGTGTTGTGTGTTTTTCTTTATGGTATGCTGTATGTGTTTTTAAATTAGTTTTTTATTAAGACAAACTATTGACAACGGATTCTCAAAGCAAAACCGTTGTTATATGTTAATAACAACGGGTCAATAAAAGTCAACCGTTGTCAAAACTTTATTACAACGGTTAAAATATACCCGTTGTAATATATTTTCACCAAATTTGCGCCAAAATGAAATATGTCAAAAAAATCAATGACAACGGGTAGGGGTACTACAACCGTTGTTGAAAGTAATAAAAACGGGTAATGTAACTATACTCGCTGTTGAAAGTATTAACAACCAGTAATTTAAATATAACCGTTGTTATTGTTGAACCTTTTTTTTTTTAAATTACTGTAATTCCATTACAGTCCAAACCTGTAACAATACATACTGTAACTGCAGAAGCACCATATATCTCGCAACATTATTCAGCAATTTCAACACCAAACATCCACATCTAATAATAAGATCAAGAAAATAAGACAACACCAAAGATGCATGCATACATCGCATATCTAAGCTACAGGATTTACCATGCCATGCAAATTTGGGAATTTTTATTTAACAATGACCATTATTGATTTACCAATAAATTAAACCATCAAATTATTGGTCTGAAAATGACTCAAAATGTTGGTCGTCCATATCAATGTGTCCTGATGAACTATCTCAGGATCGGGGACGTTTCTTGGATGTCATAGTTTCTTCGTTAACCCAAATACCTTCACCATGTTCATCACACATATAGATTCTTTCAGTGTCCTCATGATCAGTGTCAACATCGTCGAAATAAGATACAGTGGTAGACTGATCCATTCCCTCAAAAACGACATCCTGATCATCATCACCATTATCGGATGGACTACTCCTTCTAGTCCTTATAGACAGTACAACAGACCACTTCTTATCCATAGGATCGGTGACATAGAACACTTGTTTAGCTTGGGATGCCATTATGAAAGGATCATCCTTATTATTGCCAACCTTACCCAGATTGACCAACGTAAATCACATCTTATCCTTTCGGACACAATGGATGTTGTTATCAACCCAGTTACATCGAAGCAAAGGCATTGTGAAATCAATGTAATCTAGTACCAATATTTCTTGAATAACACCATAATAAAGGCATTTTCCCCAAATAGGCTTTTTATCTTTTGAAGTAGCAAAGTGCATTGCCTCAAATTCAGAACTCACACCACTATTTTACATTGTGCTCAACTCATCTTGCTCGCGGGTGTAAAAAGTATATCCATTAATGGCAAAACTGTTGTAAAAGGTGACCCTGGCATTTGGACCTAAACCAAGACGTAGTAACCTAAGAGAGATGTCATCACCAGTTTGATTAGTACATTCTAAGACAATATTCCTAAACCACTCTACAAACGTCTTCGTATGCTCGTTCGCAATACACTTCTCGGTCTTGTTTTGGTGATCGTATTTGAGCTCATCTTTGTGTTGTTGAATATAAGGTTGCACCTCATCTTCGTTGTTTAGCACATACGTGTGTGCTAAATGCAACATTTCACGTGTCACAATTTTTTCAACCCGGCTCCTAATACCTTTTCCGTTCATCCAGTCACTATGACGATTCTTAGGAACGCCAATCAACTCCTCAGGGGAGAGATGAGCATAACAATATGAAAGAGCTTCGTCTAAAATAGCGCGTTCAGCAATACAACCTTTCGGACGATACCGATTAGATGTATAGTCCTTGTAGACTTTCATCAATCTTTTGAAAGGATACTGGTATCTCAAGTACATGGGCCCAAGGTACAAAATCTCCCTAACCAAGTGAATGGTCAAATGAATCATGATAGTGAAGAAAGAGGGTGGAAAATACATTTCCAACTGACAAAGAGAGGTTACAACGAGGTCCTGCAATGAATCCGCGTCATCGGGATCGATGACTTTCTCGCATATGGACTGGAAGAAGAGACAGAATGTAGTTATAGCATATCTTACCTTTTCAGGTAAAATGGAACGAATAGCCACAGGTAGTAATTGTTGCATCAAAGTGTGACAATCATGTGACTTTAACCCGGTGAGTTTTAGGTCTTGCATCGACACTAGGCTTTTGATGTTCGATGAATAACCATGTGGCACTTTAATTCCATTCAAGCATGCACAGAACTCTTTTTTCTCATTCCGTGAAAGGGTATAAGCTGCTGGCGGTAAAAATGTACAATTACCTCTCTTCTGTGGTGCCAACTCTAGCCTAATACCCATCATTTTCATCTTCCCTAGCTGCGGCATTATCCTTTGTTTTACCAGGAACAATCAGAAGGGTATTGATAATATTATCACAGACATTTTCTCAATGTGCATGAAATCGAGGCAATGCCTGACCTCCAGGTCAGGCCAATATGGAAGTTTATCAAAAAATATGGATCTTTTCTTATACCCACGAGTAGACAATTTAGAACCGCTCTTCTTCCCATAATCTATCTCAATATGCTTTACTTTCTGATAAACTTCATGCCCACTCAAAATTCTAGGAGGTTGACGAAGTTCTTGTCTTCCATTGAATGATTTCTGCATCTTGCGATAACAATGGTCATGATACAAGAACCTCCTATTTCCCATATACACATACTTACGAGAAGACATCAAGTATTCAGACTCGATATCCTCCCCACACAATGGACAAGCCTCTTTCGAATGAACTGTGTGCCTAGAAAGGTCGCCATAAGCCGGATAGTCAGATATTGTACACAATAACATCGCTCTCAAATTGAAAGTTTCGTTCTTATATGCATCAAATACTTCTATCCCACTATCCCACAACAATCGCAAATCATCTAGAAGAGGTTACAAATATACATCTATATCATTTCCAGGTTGATTAGGGCCGGAAATTAACAACGACAACATCAAATACTTTCTTTTCATGCACACATATGGAGGTAAGTTATAAATAGCCAACACTACTGGCCAAGTACTATGATGGCTACTCATGTTTCCGTGTGGGTTCATTCCATCAGTGGACAGCGCTAGACGTAAGTTTCTAGGTTCATTGCCGAACTCGGGATACTTAGCGTCGAACGATTTCCATTGCTTACCATCTGTCGGGTGTCTTAGCTTTCCATCATTTATTCTTCCTGTTTCATGCCAAGTTAACATTTTTGCATCATCGGGATTCGCATAAATCCTTATGACTCTTGGTATCAATAGAAAATACCACAACACCTTAGCCGGGATCCCTTCCTTATCCTTATAACGCCACTCCAAACATTTAGGGCAATTGGTTAAGTTTTGATATAATTCCCGATACAATATGCAATCATTTGGACATGCATGTATTTTCTCATATTTCATACCCACTCCTCTTTTTAGTTTTTTCGCCTCATATGTCTTAACAGGTAGAATATTACCATCAGGAAGCAACTCCTTTATCAAGGCTAAAAAAACTAGTGAAACACGTGTCACTCACCCCATTTGTCCCCTTGATATTATAAAACTTCACCACAGCCGACATTTTTGTGAACTTACAACCAGGATACAGAGGTGCTTCAAACTCACACAACTTCTCATACATGTTGTTAAGGTCATCCCAATTACTAGTGTCATCACCTACATCTTCAAAAGCAATCGACTCATCATCATTCTCTTCATTATCTATAGACCCAACATTCAACTTCTTTACTTCCAACTCTTCCAACTCAAAAAACTCGGCAAACTCAGGATCATCAGTTAGCCTTTCGTGTACCTCAACATCATCTTCTTCAGAGTTATTCTCTTCCTCTAATGATTCCCCATGAAAAATCCAACGTGTATAGGATTGACTAAATCTCCACTTTTCTAGGTGTATTTTAACGTCCGGAAAAGCCATATAGCTAATATTACGACATCTTTCACAAGGACATGCAATACTAGAAGAACCTTTCAAATTGTTCGAAACGAATTCATAAAATTCAGCTAAACCATCCTTGTAGGTGCTGTAACACTACGGATTTTCCTTGGTGACTACTCGACCGAGTAGAGCCTACTCGGCCAAGTAGTGCTTTGGCTGTGGGTTATTTTGGTTATGCCGAGGAATACTCGGCCGAGTATAGTGAATACACGACCGAGTATTGGACACTCGGCCGAGTATGCACTTACTCGACCGAGTGTCCGGTTTGGCGGAGTGTTATTTCGACGGTTTGATTAGGGAATGTTTAGGGTATTTTATATTTCCGCGTCAGTTTCTAATATCATTTCAAAAGCTTTATCATTTCTACGTTACCTTAATCACACCCAAATCATTCCCTAATCCTTCTCTTAAGCATTTCGTGGCGTCATTGTGTGGGTAATCGTCGTGATTATTGCGTATAAGTTCTCGTTGCACTGTTGGTAAGTTCTATCTTCGTGATTATTGGTACTTTTGTGAGTTACTGTACATTTATATGAGAATAAGATTTTGGGAATTGTACAAAGTGTAATCGTGTTGCATGATCATTGTATAGGAGAAGACTTCGTAGAGGAGCCTTTTTGATTGTTCGTGTTGCATACTGTTGTTGATTGCTAAGGTAGGGTTTCCCTACTCAGGTTACTGTGCTTTACATGACATGTTGTTGTAATTATCGTTGTCTGTTGATCATCGTAGTATGGAGGTTGTTGTGACAGTGTTGGTGTGAGGGGATTGAGATGACTGTGATGTCATGTGATTGTGATTGTGGTGGAGTCACTTGCGGGAGTGGCTTCACACCCTAGTTCGCCTTCCGTGGAACCCGCCACGGGAGGGGATGTGCACATTAAGGGACAGGGATCGTTGTCGCTCGTTGAGGAGCTGGACTAGGTGGGATCGACTGCGGTCACCCATTGGCGGCGAGGATTACCTGTTGCGATGGGTAATCTGGCAGGGATACACACTTTGGTGTGTAGTCAGTTACTATGTGAGCTTGGATGATTGGGAATTGGTGATGATCAGACGATTATTGCATTTGTTGTCTTATTAGTTGAATAATACTGACCCCGTTGTTGTTTGTGGAATCTGCGGTGATCCATTCGGGGATGGTGAGCAGGCTTGACAGGTTTTGCTAGTGAGAGCTTGGGGATTATCTTGGGAGATTTGCCACCACGAGTCATAGCATCACCGTCTGAGTCTTAGCGAGTTTTCCTTTAATGTTAAGAATTTGAAGTTGTATTTCGTTAGACAGTATTTGGTTTTGGATCTTGTAAACTTTGCATTTCACAGTACTTTAATAATAATGCTCAATTCAGACGCTTTGGTATATACTAACCTCGGAAAACCGAGATGGTAACGCACTTTCATGGTAGGGTGGTCCTGGTAAGGCACCTTGGTATGAGGGGGTGTTACAAAGTGGTATCAGAGCCGAAGATTCCGGCACCTAAACAAATGAATTTAATGAACCTAGGGAGTCTAAATAAAATGAACCCGGGGAGAGTTGTTTGGAGCTACCGCAAAGACTCGGGAGACGTCCCGGAGTCGCACATTGGCCCTTACTAACTCGAGCCGGTAACATGGGGGAGTGTGATGAGAACTAGGCTTTGTATGTGCACGTATGTGATGATGCATGTTGGTAAAAGTCGATAGTTGCATATATGTGTGATGAAGTTCTTAATTGTTGTGATGGGAGGAGTGGTAGATGAAACGGGTTGTGATTTCAATGTTGGCTTAGCATATGTGCAAATTGGATGCTGATATGGTTACAATATGGTATTAAAGTTTTTAATATATGCATTGCATGCTGATGTGATTATAACATGGCTTTTAAGTCCTTACGTATTTGCTACGGGAATAGTGAGCATGATAGGGGAATCGTAACCTGTAAACCTGTTTATAGCGTAACTCCGCCAAGCAGGGCAGGTACTCGACCGAGTATGGAGTACTCGGCCGAGTAGCCAAGAACTCGACCGAGTGTTGTTTGATGGAAAGTGGCAGTCGCTACTGTTTGTGATAACTCGACCGAGTATGAACGTATACTCGACCGAGTAGTGTTCACTCGGCCGAGTGTTGTTACACTCGACCGAGTGTTGTTTTTGTGTTTTGACGTTCGCTTCTGGAGTCGATACTCGACCGAGTATCTGGGAGGATACTCGACCGAGTATGATGTATACTTGGCCGAGTGTTCTTATGGCGGAAGAGTGTTAAGTTTTGACCATGTGTTTACGTTTCTTTCATTCTTATCAACTCAAAATGCCGCCCAAAAGAACTCCCGCGCAGATCCAAGCTTCAGAGATGACTCTTGATGAGGTTGCTCGTATGATTGAGCAACAAGAGGCTCTCCTTGAAGCTCTCAAAAATGTGGGAAAAGGGAACGAGAAGACGATGGATGCAACCCAGCTTAGCATCAACATTGCTCGTTTCCACCCTCCCACATATGACGGGGTAGGTGACCCAAAGCTGCTGGAGAAGTGGCACCGTGGGATTGAAGCTCTCATGGAAATGGTTAAGTGCCCCGAGGACATGATTGTTGAGCAGGTAGTGTACTACCTAAGAGGAGAAGCTGTAGTTTGGTGGCAGAATGTCAAGGATGATGCTAGAGCTTACTACCAGGCGGAAGGGGCTATTCCGTGTCCAGGTTGAAGAGTGCTATGAGAGAGCGATTTGTCTTAGGAGCATATCCGACACAAGATGAGATCCGACTTTGATTCTTTCACCATGACCGAGGAGATGACATCACCGATTACTATCATCGTTTTTGGAGCTATCTCGTTATGTTGAGGATATGCGGCTCGGGCAAAGAGGTTTGGCTCTCCGTTTTGAGAGGGGTTTATCTGCTAAGATCGTGAGTCGTATGCTGGGGGGTTGCTACCGACCTCAAGGAAGTGTATCCGAGAGCGGGTCAAGCGAGAGAATGGTGGATCTCTCAAGGGAGATCGAGGAGAGGATCGCTACGAGAAAGAGGAAGGCGATAGCGGGAACAACAATCGCCCAACCAACAAGAAAGGGAACTTCAACCATGCTAAGGCTTTTTCTAGTGGAGTGGTTTCTCCGGGAGGTTCTCGTGGTGGGGGAAAGAATGGAGGTCGGGTGTAAGTGACAACACCAACCTTACGTGCTTCAACTGTGGTGGGATAGGCCACAAAAAGCGGGAATGCACGAGCTACAAGCCCGGCAATGGTTCAGGAGCTCGATCGGAAATTTTTCTCGGGGCCGACTCGAGTTTTGCTAGCAACCGACCGGGAGGTTCATGGGGCAACATAGGTGGACGGGGTAGTAACGGGCGGTTACAACGCGGTGGTGGTGGATCTTATCGCGCGAATAACGGCGTCACCCAGGATTCGGCAGCTAAGCCAAGTACCTTCAATGCTTGATTCAGGGGTGGAGGACAGAAAAACAAAGTGGAAAGCTCTTCATGATGGACAAGCGGGAAGCACAAGATGATGCTCATGTAGTTACCGGTACCTTTCTTGTTAATAATGTACCGTCCTTTGTTTTGTTTGATTCCGGGGCTACACATTCTTTTGTGTCTAAAAGTCATGCTGTGTCTATGGGTTTGGGAAAGTTTGAGGTTGTAAAAGATGATGTGTTCATACCTTCGAGGGAGTCTGTGTCGTGTCTCAAGTTATATAAGGGCTTATCTATGGTGATTGGAGGAGTAGATTTACCAGTAGACCTGTTAGAGTTTCCTAAGGATGGGTTTGAGGTGATTGTCGGGATGGATTGGCTAGGTAGGTATGATGCCAGGATAGACTGTCGACAAAAGAGAGTGTCTTTAAAGGGTCCCAAGGGTGTTAGGGTGTCCTATAGAGGGTTGAGGCAGACATTACCTTTTGGTGGATATTACTCAACTATATGTTGAGGCAGGCCCCAGATTGGTCTGCATGCCATCTGGTGGATATTACTCAACTATATGTTGAGGCAGACATTACCTTTTGGTAATGTAGTATGTGTTTACTCACCTTCGGGTTGAGGCTGCCCCGGCCAGGGATTGGCGGGATGATTAGTGTAATGGGTAAGTAAAAGAAAGGAGCACATTGTCAGGGGGTTGTGCAATGAAAAAGGAAATTGGATTATTTATCGTATGTTTTTGTTGTTAGTATTTATTCCTACTAAACCTCGCGGTTGACTGTGTATTCGTGAACACCTGCGGTGAACCGTTTTATGGGAGCGATTTGTGGTACCAAAGATTAGCTGACTTGGGAGCATTGGGATGAGAGCCAAACTTGGAACCGTAGATGAAGTCTAGATCACCTATATAGTTATATCACTTATTTATTTTCCGTTGCGAGTTGTATTTATTTTTATACTAAGTTTTAGTTGATTAAAATTGTAAAACTCATGTAATCATTAAAGTTTTAATTTAAAATACTTTGGTGAGTTGGACTTTGTTATCTACTACCTCAAGAAACCGAGATGGTAACAGTTCTATTTATTTGGGAATGTCTAGCTAAAGGCTCCCGAATAAATGGGGGTGTTAGAAAGTGGTATCAGAGCAAAACGATCCTCAGGCCTAACCAATGAACAATAATGAAATTAGGATGTGTCCAATTAAAATGAACCAGGGTAGAAACTGTTAGGAGCCCACTTCAGTCTTGCGATGAGTTAGGGGCCCCCTCACACCAAACTTCTGGCCCTTCCAGTTTCGAACCGGATACCTCGAGAGATGTTACAGTGTGGGGAAATTTAAAATGAATTTTGTTACTTTGTCTTAGGAGTTTTTGGTTGCCTTGGTTGACAATTGATTTCGTTGATGATTACGGTTACGGGAACTTAACCTTGCTTTTAAGGTGATCGGAATGTGATATGATTTTAAGCATTGTTTTAAACATGTTGATATGGGGAAAGTATGTTGGCATATATGTGGAAGGTTTGAATATGATTAACCATGTAAAGTATTAATTCTTGTGTGCAATTGTGAAGAATGTGATTTTGGTTGATTTCAGAAGATTTTTACCCTTGATTGTTTTAGCTGCCATTTACTGTCTGTTTAAAAATAATTTTCGATATTTTTATGTGTGATAGCCTTGTGAGTTAACTTTCATATATCATAGGTCTCGTGTTCAAATAACATACGGTTTAGGAGAAATAAATATTTTAGTGGACAGTAGTCGAAATATTCCTGTACAGTAATGTTTTCGCGCCATGTTTTTGTAAAAATTATCATTTAAAAAGTACGTAATTATTTGTTATAATTCCAACTCCACTGTTTAATAGACTCATGTATGTTTCTAAATTGAGAAGCCACACTTTAAGAAAATATTTAGACAATTTATGGTGATTTTTACAAATTGACCTAAGTTTCTGACAAGTTGCTGTAAAATTTATGTTTCGACCAAGTAGCTTGTAAAATGCATTATAACTTGGCCCTTTCAATTTTTGACTTGATTCTTTTTCTCATGGTTCATTAACTTTCTCTATTTTGATGTTGTCAATTATGTGGAGTAGAATATTATGTCTAGTGATATGCGGAATGTGTTTCCCTAAGCCTATATATATATGTTCCCATTAATTGCATCCATGTTTAAATTAGATATCATTATTAAGAAAAGATTAATTAAACATTTATGCGTAGCTTTTGTGATAGTTTATTATTTAGTCTGGCACTGTATTCGTCGATAACTAAAGTAATAAGTTGAAGTTTAAATAAAGATTAGTTCGAATATCTTATGTGGTGTGGTTTTGGTATTTGAAAGTAAATCAAGGATTTTGTAATTCATTTAACCATTAGTTGGTGTTGTGTTAGAAATAAGAGTTGTCTTGGGTTAAAATGTGTGTTTTAATATTTTGTGACGTTACAACAATGAATTGTTTGTTCCTATTGTTTGATATTCTGAACTTCGGGGACGAAGTTTATTTTTAGGGGGAAGGAATGTAATTCTACAAATATTTTGAGTTATTAATTGTATACATTGTGATAGGATTGATGTGGTTGATAACCGTAAATGGATAATTATGTTGAATGATACTCCCTCCATTCAACTCCAAATGGTACTTATCACTTTTTCACGTTTGTCAACGCGAGTTTTATTTTGTAAATATCTTTAGTTATACATTTGTGGAAATTATAAAAGTTTGATATTTTAAATGTACTCCTAAAGACGAATAAAACAAGATCCCACATGAATATATTTTATCTTATATATTGGGAGGAAATGAGAATATTCTTCTTACTTGTGAATAGTGTACAAAAAAGATAACTACCATTTGGAGTTGAATGGAGGGAGTAGTAGTTATGAGAATGTTTATAAGTGTTGTGGTAGTAGTTGTGGGCGAACTTCGGGACGAAGTTCATTTTAAGGAGGGAAGACTGTAATACTCCGTATTTTAATAATAATTTATAAGAATAATTTATGTAATTTAATATAACACCCCCTCACACCAAGGTGCCTTACCAGGACCACCCTACCATGAAAGTGTGTTACCATCTCGGTTGCCCGAGGTTAGTACATATCAAAAGCGTCTGAACTGAGCACATTTATTAAAATACCATAAAGAGTTAAAGTTTACATCAACCCAAAATCCAAAACTGATTCAACAGAACAACTCCAATGTCTGACAACTAATGAAATCAAAACTAAGACTCGGACGGTGATGCTATGACTGGTGATGACAACGCTCCCATGACTGCCCCAAGCTCACCACTAGCAATACCTGTCAAGCATGCTCCCCATCCCCTAATGGATCACCGCAGATTCCACAAACAATAACGGGGTCAGTATTACTCAATCAATATAAGACAAACAAACGAGGTAACCAGCTGATCATCCTTCAACCCCAGTCTCCCGATCTCACACAGTAACCGACTACACACTAAAGTGTGTAGCCCTGCCAGATTACCCATCGCAACAGGTAATCCTTGCTGCCAGTGGGTGACTGCAGCCGATCCCACCTAGTCCAGCTCATCAATGAGCGACTAACAATCCCTGTCCCTTAATGTGCACATCCCCTCCCGTGACGGGTTCCACGGAGGGCGAACTAGGGTGTGAAGCCACTCCCGCAAGTGACTCCACCACAATCACAAATACATAGTAACACCACTGTCCCAACATCTCCTCACCAACACCGCCACAGCAACGCCCGTACTCCGATGATCAGTATATACAAATAACACAAAACAATCATGTCTTAAACAAAGAGCACTAAACTGAGTAGGGAAAACCCTACCTTAGTAATCAACAGTAGAACGAAACTCGGACAATCAGAAAGGCTCCTCAACGAAGTCTTCTCCTATACAATAATCACATAACACAATTACACATTGCACAATCCCCCATATTCCCAATTCCATATATATATATATATACAGTAACCCCAAAAGAACACAATAACATGGAAATAGAACTTAGCAACAGTAGAATAAGAGATTATACGCAAGAACCACGTCAATTGCACACACAACGATACTAGGGGATGATTCGGGAGTGATTAGAGTAATCGTAAAATGATTAGGGTTGAAAATGATGTTTTAGAAACTGACGTTGAATATAATATAACCCTAAACATTCCCTAATCAAACAGATAAAACAACACCCGCCAGACCGGATACTCGACCGAGTAAAGCTATACTTGTCCGAGTATCCTCTACTCGGTCGAGTATTTCCCATACTCGGCCAAGTAGTCCTCGGCAGAACCAAAACAGACTCCACAATTAACACTACTCGGCCGAGTAGGCTCTACTCGGTCGAGTATACAGCCTAACAAATTCCGTAGTATTACATTTAATAAGTGATTAAATGACATTTCTAATAACAATTACAAATAAGACGTTAATTAAATAATAAATTAAGTGTACAGGTCGGGAATTGGGTTTAGCTAATATAATATGGGCCATGTGTCATAGTCATATGGACCGAAATTTATTAATCTAGTATGAGCATGGTCGGGAGTTGTTTCGGGATTTAATATAAATAATAATAAGGAAATAATAAAATATAAATAAAGGTAAAAGGTAATAATAATTGTATCAATAATAATATTAAATAAATGTAATAAAAATAATAGAATTAGTAAAGTAGTAAGTGGAAGTCCTACCTATGGTAAGAATAAATATGTAATTATATTAATTATATTAGTTATTCCTATAATAATTGGAATAAGGAAATAGTTCTTAGTTTCCTTATCAAAGTCATATGCTCTCTAATTCGAGACTATAAATACACAATAATCTGAAAAATAATTCATAAAAAGAAGAACGGAAGAGATCTAAAAGAAAGAAGAATAAAATTAAGGAAGAGAAAAGCAAAGGAATTAATTCATTATCGTCTCAAGGTAATATTTCAGACCGTCTTATGTATATACTTTGCGATATTATAACTTATTATCTAGACCACCATAGATCAGACCGTAGGTACCGTTGTGACCGTGGAACACCAAGGATTTACTTGGACCCTTCGTTGACCGTTGTTGACCACCGTGGTGGCGGTTGGAGGCGGGTTTTCGAGGATACATGGTTAGGGTTGTCAATTTTGAAAAGGGGACTTCGACCCCAATAAAAACCCTTAATTGGACTCGACTTGACCTGGGTACGGAGGGAATAGAACCTAGTGGTTGGTTAAACCATGGTGGAGGTGTATTGGTGGTTAAAGGTGGCGGTTTGTGGTGGTGGTCACATCAAATATCCCCAAACCGAACCTTTGCTCGTCCCGAGTAAAGAGGTGACAAAAACTAGGACCGTTATTTAAACTAACCTAATAGCATAGCCGATATGAGACAATTAGAGGGTCTCACTCCGCCTCTTCAACTCACAACAAGACAACCATGAGGTAGGATGCCTTCTTGCAAGGTAAGGTGTGTCTTGCTAAAATGGCAACACATCCAAGCATTTAAGCATATAAAATCAAGTAATGGATGCATCTTTAAAAGAATAGCCACTTTCCTCATCTAAGTGGCGGAAATTATCTACAAGGGCAGCAATTCAAGGGTATACACTCCTTCATAGATGCAATGTCTTCAAACTACTAAGCCTAGAAGGATACCAATAAATCACTTCCACGTTGTGTCAAGCTAGGATACCTTTGTCCTCAATTGTTAAATAATTTTGTCAAGAATAGACTCCCTATGGTGTTAGAAACACTGGAGGATCACGGAATTCCCCTTCTTGCCTAGATAAGAAGAAGGGTCATCCCCTCTCTACCATGCACAAAAATGGATACGATGGATAAAGGGATCGATAGAATTTGAGTTTCATTTGGGAGTTTGCTTTTGTTTTTGTTTTTCTCCCCAATTTCTTGTGGCATATAACATTTGAGAACACTTTCTTTTGCCATTTCTTTTGATTTTTGGCATTTCAACACTTGACAACTTTCAACTTTTTGCATTTATTTTTGAACATTTTCAAAGTCACTCCATATGTAGTGAGGGTGCCTTATATTTGAAGCATAAGAGTTTTCATTTTGTTACTCCTCTTTTCTTTTGTTGCATTTTGCAAACTTTATTTCACTTTTCATTTCATTTCTTGAACTCAAATCAATTTCATTTTGTGCCCATTCCCTTTGATGACAAAATGTGGTAGAACATGGATGAATGATGGTTGCATGGTTTTAAGGGTCACGTTGGAATAAACGGTAGCCAAGGAGTTATTACACCACAAGGTACTCTTGACTAGGCCTTAATCCATGGGTCAAAGGATACTAGAATGACACATCCTAGGGTGTTTTACAAGTATTCTAACAAGCAAAGTCTTAAGAAGAAAAAGCATCTACTAGGGCCTATATACATTTGTCAAGCTTTTCAAGTAGACGGTTTCACAAAATTTTCTAACATGAAACTACGTGCCATGATGCAACTAACATATATACATCCTAATGCATATGATTCTACCAACTAATATGCCAAATAATCTAAATGCAAGTCCTAGATTCACATTGTTTATACCGCATCAATCAAAATAAAGCCACATATTCATTAACATAGAGAGGAAAAAGGAGATTGGAAAGATCATACCATGTGGTCTTCAATATCCTCATGTCTCGGATGTGGCGTAGTCGATCAATGTCAACAAGGATAGACAAACATAATATATACAAACAATATATACACAAGACTATACTACAAAGAAAATGAACTTGTTTTTGAATTTTCAATTTTTCAATTTTTTCAATTTTTTGGAAATTTTTGATTTTTTTGGAGTTTTGAATAAAAGTTAAGTTAGAATTTCCCATCCCCACACTAATATGGGCATTGTCCTCAATGGCCAATATGATAGGAAATTATGCAAGTATGATGCATGATTTCTAGAATAAATGCAAGCAATACTAAGCTACACTACATGATGCATGGGTTTTTGTTTATGACGGATAGCGTAATTTAGATTACCTCCCGTTGCGTATGCACGTACTTCCCCAAACCGAGATAGACATTATTTCTAATGTCTTAAATTTTGGGGTAGTTCATGCACACGAAATGCAATGCATGAAACTATATATTGTCATTTTGGATTTTTCATGTGGGAACAATAAAAAGAACATCTCAATGGGGCCAAGGTGTTAGTCCTCGTGTTTTTAGGACTCTCCAAACTATGATCAAGATAAAATAAAGAAAACAAAGAAAGAAGTAGACAAACGTCAAGAGGGTAGGAGCCTCCAAAGTTTGCTAATCCTCCATCATATCATCATTGTCATCATTTTCCTCCATGGAAGTGGAATCATCTCCACTCCCATCTTCACTTCCTTAATCTTGCTCACTTTACTCATCATCTTCATTAGCCTCTTCTTCTTCATCTACCTCTTCATCAACACCCTCATCAACAACATTCTCATCTTCACCCGGTCTTTTACCCCTAGATGTGCTTGGAAAGAAAACTTCCCTATCCGCCCTTCTAGGCAAAGGACATGATGGATTCAGTAGTCCTTGCCTAGCTAAATGAAGGAGGGGTGGATATTGGGCCAAGTATGCATCTACTCGATCATTATAAGCTTGTTTATGCATTTCTCTCATGAGTAGGGTGATGTAATCATTTCCCACTTCAACATCTTTGGGTTTGAACTCTTGATATTTGAATGGGTAGGGTGGTGTGACAATGGAGGAGGAGGGCTCTTCAATCTCGCCCCTTTGTTGACGGATGATGTACTCGGAGCCCTTGGAGAGTGGAAGAAGGTAGTTTGTTCGGTGGGCACTCAATCGGCATATCTTGGAAGGCAAAGTGAAGGATCTAGCATCATTGGTTAGCCACCCATAGTTGGTGTCAAGAGAATTATGCTTGACTCACTTATACTTGTTAATCATGGAATCCATGTCAATGAGATGACCCCCTTTGATCGCCACATAGGTGTTATCCTTGTTGAAATTTGGATCAAAGTGCTTGGCCAAGAGAGTAACTAGACCTCCATTTACAATATGAGCGGTGCATTTCTTACCACAATCGACATTAAGCCATCTTTCCATCAAAAGCCTTAGAGCATTGTAGGGCTTAGTGAATTCCCATCCTACATTTAAGGCCGACTCAAGTAGAACACAATCGAGCTTGGTAAAGTGACTAGTGCTATTTATTGCTATTATAGTATTCCCGATGACCTTGTGCCACACTCTAATGCTCGAATGGTGGACTAATAGAGCGCGACAAGCATGAAAGCTCACAAATTTATTCCCGGAAATTGCCTCCCAAAGAGGAGCGAGGTCATACTTTTCGGGCATCTTGTGATAATATGGTGTATCACTAAGGCCTAATATATTACCCAAAACATCAAAGATGATGCGTCTATTCACATTCGCAAGACGAAACTCGCTGTATTCTCTAGTCTCTACCTTAGTCACTTTCAATGAACTTAATAATTCCAAGGTAAGGGAGGGGTATGTCAATTCTCTTGTGGTGAACAATTTACCCAAACCCATGGCTTTAAAGAAGGCTTTTGTTTGTTCAAGGACACCCAATTTGTTCATGGCATCTTCACAAATGAATTTGGTGGGCAAAATGGCTTTCTTAGCATACTTGGCAAATGTATCCCTATGGGAGTTGGAAATGAAAATTACCTCCGGATAGTTGGATAATTGAGCGATTTCCGGAGTTGTTGTTGTTGTTGATTCCAAGGGAGGATCTTGTTGTTGCTGAACTTCCAAGTTTTCATTAGAAACCACCATAGCCATTGAAGCTTTCCTTGCTTGAAGGCTTTGTTGCCTTTTCGAAAGTGTCTTTGCTTTGAGTGCCTTTGTTGCTCCTTTTGTTCTTGCCATTGTCGATTACACCAAGAAAAGATTGAGAATCTTCAATTTCTAATTATACCCAAATCGATTTAAGATGAAAGGATTTTTCTATGTATTTCAAAAATCGCCTCAAAGGTTGAATATTTTGGTGCTTGAATCAATTATTATTGCAAAAGGAGTGATTAATTGTTGTTTTGAGGAAGTTTAAATTTGATTTTGTTGAATTTGGTTGAGGAAATCTTGTTTTTGGTGATGGAGAGGATGAGGGTTTTGGGGTTTATGGGTAGTGTTTGAATGAATGAATGAATGAAATTAATGTGGGAAGGTGTATTAAAACACCCGAAAAATTCAGAACAGCAGGGGAAGACGAGCGGATTCCTGTCGGGACGCTCGGATTCTGCTCAAACTGGCTTTAGGAAAACTCGCCTAAAGACGACCGTCTTTCAAAGAAGACGAGCAGATTCTGAATGTGGGACGAGTGACTTTCCTCAAAGACGAGCGGATTCTCTTATAGGAACTTTTCTTAATCTGCACTGGTAAAAAGACGAGCGTCTTTCTACAAAGACGAGCGGCCAGTTTCAGACGAGCATCTTCTCAGCTGGGACGCTCGGATTCTCTTACAGACCGGATTTTTGATTTTTGCAGCTCATTTAGACGGATGGATTCCTTTACAGACGCTCGGATTCCTATAAGACGAGCAGATTACCCTTTAAGCCGCTCGGATTCCTCTTGGTCTACCCAGATTCAGGTCCATCCGTGCACTTGCATATCCCGTGTCATTTTCATTCCTCAAATCCCGTGTTCTTCATTGTAGGGGCACTAAAAAGGCATGAATAACCTAGACAATTGCTATCCCCACACTAAGTTAAAGCACTACACATCAATAAAATCATTAGTCCCTCCCTCACTTCTCTCAAAAATGATGAATATCTTGATCAAGGCACAAAAATCCATAAATGACAAAAATGCAATGTAAGAATTAAAATGCAAGTTAGGGAGTTAGAAATATTTAAAAATGGTGGTTTGGAGAGGACTCCACCAAACTCTCATCCTTAGTGATATGTCATGGGGGCATGGCCAAGGTGTTGTTGATGTTACTCAACACCTTGAAGAAGTAGTCAAAAGCTTGTTCATTATCATGATAAAGATCCTCAATAGATCTTTGCACTTGTTGTCCTTCATGTTGGTCTTAATCGATAGCATTAAAAATCTAGGGATTAAAAATCCCTTCAAACTCATCGTCCCAAAGACCACAAACTTCGTCTACTTGCTCATTAAAAATCTCTTGAGTTTATAGAGACAACTCGCCTCCTTTCTTGATTTGGCCAATGAGGCCATCCTCTTCACTTGTCATGGGCGAGCTTTTCAAGCTCTCTTTGTTGCTTTTCACTTGCTCTTTTGATGGAGCATCATCAACTTACTTTTTCCATTGAAATTCTGACTTCTTCGTATCATCCTTCCGGCTATAATGATCAACCATAAAACATGGTTCATGCAAACGGGGAGCTCTCATGGTCTTGTCAAGATTGAAAGTTATGCTCTCATCTCCCACCTCTAGAGTGAGCTCTCCATGCTTCACTTCTATCACCGCAGCCGCGGTATGCAAGAAAAGTCTCCCTAGAATGATTGGAATATTGGAGTCTTCTTCCATGTCAACAATGACAAAGTCCACCGGGATGAAAAATTCCCAACTCTTACGGGAACATCTTCCCATATCCCTAATGGTGTTTTCGTCGATCAATCGGCCATTTGGAGTGTGATATTGGTATATTTAAGTTCTCCCATCCCTAACCTTTTACTCCCCGAATACGGCATAACACTCACGCTAGCCCCTAGATCGCATAGGGCTTTCTTGATCGTTGTGTCGCCAATGGTACACGGTATTGAAAATCTTCCCGGATCTTTAAGTTTCGGAGGTGAACTCCCTTGAAGGGTTTCACTACTCACCTTAGTTAAGGCGATAGTCTTAAGCTTCCGGATCGACTTCTTTTTCGTAAGGATGTCCTTCATGTACTTTGCATAGGCCGGCACGTGATTGATTAATTCCGTAAAAGGAATTGAGACTTCCAAATTCTTCACAATTTCCATAAATTTTCCAAGTTGGTCATCAAATTTGGGCTTAGCTTGATGACCTGGAAAAGGAAGTCTAATCACAATGGGTTCCTTCTCCTTGGCCTTGTCTTCACTTTTCTTTGAAACTTCTTCTTTTGATGGTTCTCCATCCTTGTACTTTTGCACAACTTCTTCTTTGTCACTAGCTTCCACAACTTCATCCTCAATTTACTTCTTTGGTGCTTTATACCTCGTACCACTCCTCAAGTGAATGGCACTAACCGTTTCATGTCTTGGGGGATTACTTTGAGTTGGTAATTGCCCCTTTTGTCGTTGAGAACTTAAAGATGCTAGTTGAGTCAATTGGGTTTTCAACATTTTGGTGTGGGCTAGGATGCTGTTAATGGTGATTTCCTTCGCTTGACTATCCTTTTGCATTTGAGTGAAAAACTCTTGTTGATTCTTTTGCATTTGGAGGACCGCTTTTTGGACATCAAAACCTTGGTCATTTTGTTGATTGTATGGAGTTTGGTTTTGGTAACCTTGGTTTTGGTTGTAAAAGGGTCTTTGGTTTTTGTTTCTCATGGGACGTGGGGTGTATGTTGGTTGAGGGTTTTGAACATTTTGTCTTTTGTATGAGAGATTTGGGTGGAATTTGGTGTTTTCATTGTAATAATTTGAATAAGGGGTACCACTCTTGTATGCTTGAAAAGCATTCACTTGTTTATTTGTTTCCCTACATTCACTTTGGTCATGTCCCAAAGTTCCACAATTCTCACATATCCCGCTTGGGATTGATGAAGATGCCGTTATGGCATTAACATGTTGCTTTGGTGATTTTGAGGCTTCTTCAAGTCTAGCCATAGCTTTTTCGAACTTTAAATTGATGGTATCAATGTGAGAACTAAGTTGAGCACCCAATTGAGTAATAGAGTCCACTTCATGCTTTCCTCCTCTAGTAGCCTTGAAAGGTCTACTATATTGTGAATTATGGACCGCCATTTTCTCAATCTTGTTCCAAGTTTGATTATCGTCAACTTCGGTGAACATACCATTTGATCCCATGTTGAGAATGTTTCTTGAGTCTTCATAAAGACCATTCTAAAATTGTTGTACCAAGAACCACTCGCTAAGTCCATGATGAGGACATGAGCGACAAATTCCCTTGAATCGCTCCCAAGCTTCATACAAAGATTCTTCATCTCTTTGCTTAAACCCGTAATTTGAGCTCTTAGCATGTTAGTCTTTTCCGGTGGGTAGAACTTTTTGTAGAAAGCTAGAGCCAATTTCTTCTAAGAGTCAATTCCGAGAGTAGCCTTATCAAGGCCTTTCAACTATTGTTTTGCGGTGCCAATTAGAGAAAAAGGAAATAAGACCCATCGAATTTGGTCTTGAGTTACACCGGTTTGAGAAATTGCATCACAATAGTCACAAAAAGTCTCCATGTGAGAGTGAGGGTCTTCACTAGGCATCCCCCCAAATTGGCTTCTTTCGACTAATTGGATAAATGCGGATTTGGCAATGAAATTTCCGGTGAAGTGTTGTGGTGTGGGAGTACCATTGGATAGGTTCTCCTCGGTTGGTACAAAATTGTTGGAATATGTGTTCTCCGACAATAATGCGATCACGACTGTTGATCATGATGATCACATGTTTAAGTCTCATTATAAAGAATACAATTGGGAAGTAATATTTTACTATCAACTGGTCCACACATATCGGTAATGATTGGCTGACTAGAGTTTGACATTACTGTCGTGCGACGGTGGTGATCAGTTGATCCCCTAGGTCATACCTATAGGGCAACACTCTTAATTGATCATTTAATTGATCGTATAACGTTACGAGTCAATTAAATTATTTAAAATTGACGGAAGATTTTGGAAGTATTATTTACGTATCTCATTGAAATTTGATTAAATGAGATACGGTCTGAGTAATCGAATTGTATCTTTACTCAGATG
Organism: Silene latifolia; assembly: GCF_048544455.1. NCBI lineage: Eukaryota > Viridiplantae > Streptophyta > Magnoliopsida > Caryophyllales > Caryophyllaceae > Silene > Silene latifolia. The sequence goes on from NC_133538.1 coordinate 238,237,352, forward strand.
AAATTATTGTTTAAAGAAACAATTGAAATTGAATGAATTATTATAAATACAAATTGTTGTGATTTATAATTGGTAAAATATGTTGGTACAAGTAATTATGAATTACTAAGTCGATTTTTGTATATGACGTATTTTTATTAATACGTTGATTTTTAATATGTTAAAAATACATAGCAATTTTATGTGACATGTGACATGTGACATATTGACAAATTGACAAAAATAAAATGGATTCCATGTTATCCATATGTGCCGAAAATATGAGGAGGATTAGGCTTATATTAAGTTGATTTTGTTAGTGGTAAGCACCATGATTACCTACTAAACTAGCCATGCATACCTATTGCTCATTATGAAGAACAACTAGAGCATGCATTGGCTCCCTCCCATGCCCTCTTCCACCCGGTTTTAGAGAGGCAAAAACCAGTTTGGTTTTTCCTCTTATTTTTACCTTATACACAATAATGTTATTGTTGTTCATTCATTCAATCATCTCATCAAAAATATTTTAGAGAGATAAAATATTTCACCTTCTATTCTCCTCTCCTAACCGGTTTTGGGAGTTAAAAACCAAATTATTTTGGGTCAATTTTCTTACAAAATTAATATTGTCTAGTATTAATAATATTAATTTTATTAAGAGTGTGCTTTGGGTATTAATCCTTGGGAGAGATCCTACACTTGGGCCTTTGTTCATCCAAAAGGAAAGCACAAGAACAAGAGAGAAGGTGATCTCTCTTGTGCCCATTTAAACCGAATTTCCAATGTAAGGATGAATGCTTCTTCTTTATTTTGTTTATAAGTTTGCATGCATAAGATCATTTATTAATTTTATGACAAATTAAAATAGAACATATAGGAATATGTTAGGTATATAGATCTACTTTTCCTTCAATCGGTATCAAGAGCCATGGTTGTTTGCATGCAAATCGGTTAAAAGTTTTTCCGAGTTATAAAGATTAACATATAAAACTTGTATAATTTGTGTTATTATGATATATCACAAAATTAATTTTTGCATGTTAAAATTTCTGATCCTAAAATGTTTTTAGGATATTTTTGTTATTTTATGGATTTTTATTGTTCATATTACAAAATAATGGCATTAAAATATGATTTTATGAGAAAAAATGTCATTTTCGGACTAAAATTAGTTAAACTTCGAATTTTCTAGTGATTTTTGGATATGTTGTCACATGTATTAGTTTGAGATGACCTGTAAATTTTCATAATTTTTGGACTTCTTATGCTCGAAAAATGGATTTTTCATTGTCAAAATCGGATTTAAGTGAAAAATAGGTTAATATGAGATAAATTTCGAATCTGGTCATATAAATTTAGTATGTTGTCACATAAAATTTTACAAGATGTGTGTAAAATAATAGGCTATAGTGAAGTCTTTTTGCATGATTTATGGATTTTTGAAGAAAAATAGCATGAATAGTGACTTTATTAGGGAAATATTAATAAAACATACTCTATGACTAAGGAAAAACATTATATGTTGCATTTTATTATCTTTTTCAGATATAAAATTAAATAGTTGATGTGTATAATTTTTCACATGTTTTTATGATTATATTAGTTAAAACCGATAAACCACAACATTGTTTTTCCGGATCAATTTCGTAATTTTTAACCTAAGTTTTTGAACATTATGAGTGTCATGGTATTTTTCCAGAATGTTCATGAGTTTAAATTTCAAATTTCAAATTTATTTGAAATTTTGTGATTTATTTGAAGTTTATAGCTTATTTTTATAATTTTAAGTCCATTAATGAACAACTTTTAGAAATATGAGTTAATTATGGTCAAATAATTAGTGAAGACTAAATTTTGAGTCCTAAGAGGTAGAGCTGGCAAATAATGACACGACACGAAAACACGACACGAACCCGACACGAAATTAACGGGTTTGGGTTGAGGCTCAATGACCCATTTATGTAAGTGGGTCGATACGAACACGACACGATATTTAATTGGGTCGGGTTTGGGTTGAGCTCTCTAAACACGAACCCGACACGAATGACCTGTTTAATAAATTAATCCTATTTTTTTTATCTTTCATCACATAAATATACTTAAAACTTTCCAAATATTGACATGACACGAAAACACGACCCGAACCCGACACGATATTAGCGGGTTAGGGTTGAGGCTTGATGAGCCATTTATGTAAGTGGGTCGACACGAACACGACACGAGATTTAAACGGGTCGGGTTTGGGTTGAAGGGTTTGTGACCCGTTTACATGTGACACGAACACGAACCCGACACGACCCGATCTGTTTGCCAGGTCTACTAAGAGGTTAGGGTAATTAACTTATGCATAAATATGAATTTATGTAATTTTTGTGATTATAAAATGTTGAAATCACGCAAATCCGTAAAAACCAAGTAATATACGATATTGGCTAATTAAAGGCGATTTAGCATAAAATTGGGCATGTTCATACATATTATAATGCTGCATTTTCTTTATGATTGTCATAATTTTAATTTATGTAATTTTTGAATTATGTAATTTTTACTTAGTATGGCCTTAGTTTTTAATTGGTATTTCCCGAAATGTATGGAATATCGATTGGGTTGTAATTTATTGTGATCTCGTATCACCGTTTTGTAATTTAATAGATGTATTTTATTTTAGTTACAAATGTATAATAGGAAATTATGTAATTTATTATGTAATTTTATTCTTTTCGGAGTTCCCAAAGACGGATTTCTTAAAGATGGCGATACATAAAGACGGTGTTACCTCGAGATGCGTGCCACAACCGAAGTTCAAGGGACCAATGGAGTTGGTTTCCGAATGTGTAATAGTTAAATTGTTTTCTATTTTCTGAAGGCCATACTATGATTTTATTTATTTATTTTTTTATGCTTTGCATTTTATTTATATGTCGCATGCATCGCTAAATCGCCATAACTAAAACATGCATCTCCTTTCATCGAGTTTATCGACCGTGTCAATTAGAATTATCGTAGTTCACCTCTTTAGTTCACTTAACGCATGATAGATAATAAATTGACATGACCTCTCGCTAAAACAATTAATTGAGACATAGCCTTACCAAATAGTAGAAACCATGAAAACCTATTTCGCGAGGGAGTGCACTCGGCCCTACCGGGGTACAAACCTTGTTACGTAGGGGAAGTGAGTGATGAATGCTTATCCACCGAGTTCATGTTAATGAGGGTTTCATCGGCCATACCGTGCCCAATTGATGTGGATTTGGATCATGGACACATTTATTCGAAATTTGGATTGAGCTCAACGGAAGTATTCGTGACCGTAGTTGCATGTGTTCCGGGCTATAGATAATTATTAAAGTAATTTTATCGACCAAGAGTTCTAAAAGTAGAATCGATTAAAACGTTAATCCACCGGGTTATATTGATAAGGGTTTCATCGGCCATACCATGCCTAAGTCGATATGAATTTGGGTCTTGGAATCATTTATCTAGTTGGGTAGAGGTCACTAGAAAAATGCATAAAACTTGTTTAAGTTATAATTTTTTACGAGTATTATTATTAAAACGACATTTGTTTTACTCCTTCTATTTTGTTTTGTAGACCACTTCTTTTTCTCATAACAAATGGCAACACCAACCCCTAACGCCACGCCTCTCGCTAATTCATCTTGGCTCCGATCCTTCATGGATCGATGTAAACTTGAAAAGAATGGGTCAAATTTCTCCGATTGGGATGCCCAACTCAAACTAGCCGCCCAAGGTGACGACAAGCTTCGTTACCTAACCCAGGCCTCTCCTCCCGAACCTACTACTAGGTCGACCGCCACCACTAGGGAAGCATATGAGGCTTACCATAAGGAGTCCGCCGCAATGAAAAATGTCTTAATATTTGCGATGGAGGCGGATCTCCAAAGGAGAGCCTTTAAAATGGGCACCGCTAATGAGATTTACTCCAAGCTTGTGGCAATGTTTTCACAAACTCCGCGGATCGTCCAATATGAGGCCGCCGCGGCATTCTTTGATCTCGACTTCAAAGAGTCCCAAAAGGTTAGCCCTCATGTGCTCAAACTTATGGAGCTTGTCGAGACCTTGAAGATTCAAAAGGTTGAAATCCCCAAAGAACTCATTGTAGATAGGATTGTACACTCCTTGTCCAAAGTCAAAGCATATGTTCAATTCCGGGTGAATTTTAACATGCAAGACAAGGATGTGTCTCTTGAAGAATTGCACAAGTTACTTGTGCAAGCCGAGAGGGTCATGGGGTTAAATGTGAACCCTCCAAAGGATGTGCTTAACATAAGCACTAAGAGCAAGGGGAAGTTCAAGAAGAATGGGAGGAAGGGTAAGAAGCAAGCTCCCACTTTCACCAAAGCTAAAGCTAATGATGCTAGCACTTCGAAAATCAAGAAGGGTCCTCTTGATAAATGCCATTATTGTAATGGTATGGGACATTGGAAAAGAAATTGTTCCAAATACCTTGGTGATATTAAGGCTGGAAAGATTACTCCAGTAGGTAATTGACTATCCTTTCTTTTACGTTTCTAATTCAACTATGGTATTGTGATACAAAGTTGTGATAATGTATCTCCCTTTTTATTGTAAATAGGGCCTCCACCAAGCAAAGACAAAGGAAAAGAAAAGCAAGCTTAAGAAACCATCAAGGAGCTAGGAATAGCTTTCATGGAGCTTCGCTTTTTATTGTCTTATTTTAAATTATGTTTTGGATTTTTAGAACCTTAAGTTTCCGTGTTCGACATGGAAAGGTATTTTGGATAATTGGTTGTATTTTGGATAATGGTGACTTGGTTTGCAACCCAAGTCACCCGTTTTATCATTTTTTCCTTTTGTTATAAAAATCATGTTTAAATGCGTGTTCTTAGAGACATATAACTTAAAGTGATCTAATAGACAAATATAATGACAGGATTAATTATATGTCCACATGCTTAAGGCTTGTGTATGATCATTTACAAAGTGATTTTGAGTCTATGAACTCTCTTAAAGGATTGTCAATCACCAAGTACACTTGCGAAATCTAAAACTATTAGTCGATATATGAGATATTTCTCCTTATACTTCAACATCATTATTTGTGTCTCATATGATATCTTTAAATAGTGTATTTATTCTAAAGATAGAGTGGGAGAAAAATGAGGACACAGCACACGATACATTTATGTACTTGTGTAAATGAGATCTACGCAAGAGAGAATGATTTGAATGAAGGTATATCTATTCACATAGTGTACCCAAATAGATGAGATCTATGGTCTCAAGTAAGTTCTATATGACTTAAGAGACCAAGTAATGTAGTCATAAGAGTATGTTCTCAAGATTACTACACGAGGAGACCAAAAGAAAGCTTTGGAAGAAAAAATGACTAATGTAAAGTCTTAACAAGAGTTTTGACTAGTTTATGGAAAATTTTGACCAATAGTTTCAACCTTGAGATTTACTTAAGAGCCTAAATGAATCAAAGTAACATACTAGTTATGAACGAATTGCAAGGATTGATATGCCGATATCCTCTATAGGTAAGTTTTTAACCTCGCGAATGTCATAACTTAACCGCATTATGAAAATGAATTGGTTAAACCTCCTTCTAAATTGGATATTTTGAAGGACGTGTATTAGATATTACTTATATTTAATAAATGACATTGCCACACATCATTATCACATGAATGTGTTAGAGATTTAAAATCTCTTTCCATAAGGTTAAGATGAGACCTCTTCGAAATAGGAATTTTGAAAGGATATGATGGGAACATATATGGCTTCATCTTAATAACTTTACAAAAGCAACATACATTCCAATTTTGAAATGTTTTCGATTAAGTAATCAATTTCAAAACATGTGGAATTAAGTGGGAGTTTGAAATTATCATGTGAAGACATGGAATTTAGTGGGAGCCATCATCCTTTGAATGTTTACAACTCATCACTCATTGAAGAATGACGAGCTAATACCTTCTTTCACAAAGAAGTATTTGAGTTTTCAATTCTGGATGAATATGGACTATGATGAATCCAATTACATCAAGAAATATTGGATTAGTATTAAGAGATACACATCGTATTAACATACACATAGGTTATTCATGTAGATGGAATTGCCATTAGAAGTCATGGTCGTTCATTGAACCTATGAACGGTTGATCTCATGATTATTAGTAACTAATGTTTCCGCCATTAGAATAATCATGCACATGTCCAATAGTGAATCATATGCATGAGAGCATGATGATTCATTGGCAAGCCATACAAGAAACGTCATGAATTCTCGAGGAGAATCCGATGAGCGATTTGATGTTTGATGAGAATACTCTATTATGTGTTAAGAGGTTGCACATATTATAGAAAATCCGAACACACATAAAGATTTATGAAAATCCTAAACTTTTCAAGTCAAAAGGAGAAATAAGAAGTTTGGAAACATACTTAGTTGAATAAGAAGTTACTCAAAACTAATCTTTCCTAACTATGCTAGGACTTGTAAGAAGTGCTAAGCTAATCATCTTGACAAATTGTTGCAAGACTCTACAAAACATATACCTAGTGCATTGTGTGTAGATGGAGTACTTGATCAGTACAAGTTATATCATTCACCACAAATTTGTTCGTTATGTGATAATCGATAAGGAAGTTCTTTCAAGATAAAGAACCAAAACCAAGGTCAGGAACCTTGATGTGTACTTGGTAAGGTTCATGCTATGAGTGATAACATGAATATAAAGGAAAATGCAAGTATAATAAGTTTTAACACATGAACACATGGCATGTTAAACTTCTATTGCAATCAACAAGTGTTTACACACTTACGATCTGCATCACAAGGTTGTAATATGGTATTGACTACCCGAGTGTGATTTCGACATTTGTCGTTTGAGTTATTATTAACTCACCTTATACATTGTTATATCCAAACGGGTTGTAGAGACAATTGAACCCCGTTAAAGTGAACATGGATTAACATTGTATTTGCCCATAGTCACTTGTATGAGGTGACGTCTCGAAGTGACTAGAGTGTGATGCGATTGATGGCAAGTTCACGTGCCATAGAGTCATGTGAGATGACTAATCGATCACACAGGCAGACTGTTAGGAATTTTTTGTCGGGCCTAATGACCGCTTATAGAGTTCTGGCAAATTTATATAGCATGGTCGTGGTGAGAGCTGCTATAGTATTCAAATGAGTCGATTCTTTTGACTAAAGACTATTCGCCTAAGATGGCATAGTTTCAGATTAACTTTGATTTGTGTTACTACGACCTTCTTAAATGGGGTCAAATGGGCATATTTTGGGTTATGATGGCTATGACTAGTCGAAGGAAATGAGTGCGATAGGAATTGTCCACCCCTAGTGAGAGTTATAATAATATCTCAGGGCCACTCGAGGAGTAATGAACTGGAAATGAGTGGCCACGCTCGGAATGTATCTATGGTGGATAAATCCGGTCAATCAGTTATTCTCCAGATCGAGGAAACCACTCTCGATATGATCACTTGCAAGTACGACCTGAAAGCCACCTTGCATTGAGTGGGAGATAGTAATAGGACAAGAGAATTGGTGACGCACACTTGTCGAGGACAAGTGGGAGATTGTTGGAATATGTGTCCTCCGACAATAATGCGATCACGACTGTTGATCATGATGATCACATGTTTAAGTCTCATTATAAAGAATACAATTGGGAAGTAATATTTTACTGTCAACTGGTCCACACATATCGGTAACGATTGGCTGACTAGAGTTTGACATTACTGTCGTGCGACAGTGGTGATCAGATGATCCCCTAGGTCATACCTATAGGGCAACACTCTTAATTGATCATTTAATTGATTGTATAACGTTACGAGTCAATTAAATTATTTAAAATTGACGAAAGATTTTGGATGTATTATTTACGTATCTCATTGAAATTTGATTAAATGAGATACGGTCTGAGTAATCGAATTGTATCTTTACTCAGATGAAATTATTGTTTAAAGAAACAATTGAAATTGAATGAATTATTATAAATACAAATTGTTGTGATTTATAATTGGTAAAATATTTTGGTACAAGTAATTATGAATTACTAAGTCGATTTTTGTATATGACGTATTTTTATTAATACGTTGATTTTTAATATGTTAAAAATACATAGCAATTTTATGTGACATGTGACATGTGACATATTGACAAATTGACAAAAATAAAATGGATTCCATGTTATCTATATGTGCCGAAAATATGAGGAGGATTAGGCTTATATTAAGTTGATTTTGTTAGTGGTAAGCACCATGATTACCTACTAAACTAGCCATGCATACCTATTGCTCATTGTGAAGAACAACTAGAGCATGCATTGGCTCCCTCCCATGCCCTCTTCCACCCGGTTTTAGTGAGGCAAAAACCACTTTGGTTTTTCCTCTTATTTTTACCTTATACACAATAATGTTATTGTTGATCATTCATTCAATCATCTCATCAAAAATATTTTAGAGAGATAAAATATTTCACCTTCTCTTCTCCTCTCCTAACCGGTTTTGGGAGTTAAAAACCAAATTATTTTGGGTCAATTTTCTTACAAAATTAATATTGTCTAGTATTAATAATATTAATTTTATTAAGAGTGTTCTTTGGGTATTAATCCTTGGGAGAGATCCTACACTTGGGTCTTTGTTCATCCAAAAGGAAAGCACAAGAACAAGAGAGAAGGTGATCTCTCTTGCGCACATTTAAACCGAATTTCCAATGTAAGGATGAATGCTTCTTCTTTATTTTGTTTATAAGTTTGCATGCATAATATTATTTATTAATTTTATGACAAATTAAAATAGAACATATATGAATATGTTCGGTATATAGATCTACTTTTCCTTCAGAAATGTGATGAAAATTTAGGCATTGTGGGTTGATTTTGGGTTGGATTTTGTGTTGGGTTCTCCTCACCTTCTCTTGAAAAAGGGTTGACGAACTCAATAGCATTTGGTTGAATATCTACAACCTCACCAATACCTCTCAAAGTACCTCTAGCAAGTCTTCTATTGTTTGTCAAAGTCCTTTCAATTTCGTGATCAAAGGGTAACAAGTTACCTTGTGATCTTCTTGACATGCAAAATATCAAACAACTTGAAAATAATTAAAACAAACCTTGAGGAGTTTTACTTCCCCAAGGCAAAGAAAGACACAACTAATAATAATCTAAGAAAATGTAAATCAAGTTAACACCGTCCCCGGTAACGGCGCCATTTTTGGTCGAGCCCTCTTTAGAGGTTTAGTTTTCCGTACATGTCGTTAGGAGCACCTAGACAAAAACAATATTTATAACTCCACAAACAACTCTACTATTAGTAAAGAGATAAGTAAAGGTCGGATCCCAAGGGACGGGTATTGAAGTGAGATTTTCAATTGCAAGTAGCGGTGTCTAGGGGTGTCACAATTTGGGGTTGGAATAGAAGATCACTAAACTAAATAGAAATGAAAGTAAACAAGCAAGATGATTAAAAAGAGATGTAAACAATTTATAAAAGGCTCTAGGGTGTCATGGGGTCATAGGGGATTCATGGGAATTGATCATACAAACATATTCTCAAATTATAAGCAAGCAATTATTGTTGTGATGGATCGAGTTGGTTTATATCTTACAATCCTAGGAAAGTTTGGGTCCCAGAGCCGAATCGATTAGATTTTACAACACCTAAAAGTCTACTTAATCTTCCCTACTCAACTATATGCATGGTCTAATGAGACTCGAGTTAGTTTATGTCTTACAAGTCTCATTGAAAAGGTAAGTGATGGGTAAAAAATGCAAGGATTCATAGGCTCGCATTTCATCAAACATAACATGTGCATAAGTTGAGATCACAACAAGCAAGCAAATAAACTCTGAAATTATATTAAATTAAGCATGAATCATCCCCCATGTTGGTTTCCCCTAATTACCCATTAACCCTAGTTAAGGAAACTACTCACTCATTATCATGTTGAACATGCTAGCAAGATTGTCAATCATACCAACAAAGTAACACATGATGAATAAATGAAGATGATTAACAATAATTAAAAAGGGATTAAGAGAATTATACCTACTAATGATTCCAATAATAAACCAAACAATAATAGAAGTACTTGATGATTGATTGGAAGGTTGTCAATCTCCCAATAATAACCCAAATAATCTTCAATTACCCAAAATGAAAGATGAAAAAAAGAGAGATTAAGGAAATGATATTTTATTAAGACTTGATTAAAAGTTGATTACAAGATTAAAGAGAGATTAGAATGATATAAACTACACTAAAGATTGATAAGAAGAACATGATTATCTAATTAGACTAATGGGGTATTTATAGTGGGGATTAGGTACACAAATTAAGGTTTACTAAGGGCTTAAATGACGATTAGGTCCTTGAGGAATCGCTCCTCTAAGAAAAATATGCGAGTCTCCTTTTTGCTAGTCTTTCCGAGGTATGCGCATCATTCATAGAACAAAAAGAAAACGGAATAGCTGTAACACAATCCGAGCGTCCAGGGCACGGGATGAGCGGATTGTCTGGCTTTTGGACGAGGGGATTCAATGGCTGGTCGGGCGGATTGTGGGTCTTTTGGACGAGCGGCCCTCTGAAGAAGACGCTCGGATTCCTTGTCTTGGACGGGCGTCCAGGGGGCAATCCGCTCGGATTCTAAGTCAGCTTCTTCCCTTCTTCTTTTCTTCCTTCTTCTTCATATAATCCTTGGAGATTTCATCGGAGATGCAAGGATCTTTTCTCATCATTGCCCAACTACTACAATATATACAAAGGCCTTCTAGTCTTGTCTTCTCTTTGATGCTTGGTCATTGAATTCAATCAATTTAGCTCCATTTTGCCATGAAAATGCAAGGTTTGCACTCCTTTTCTACCAAGGGATCAAAACCTTAAAGAATATGCAAAACAAAGAACTAAAGACAATAAATGAGCTAAATATGCACTAAAAAGCATGGGAACAAGGCTAACTCGGGGACTAAATACGCTCAAATAATGGTCGCATCACACCTTCAGATGATAGAGTCTTCCGCTGTAGCTTTAGTAGTTTGTCAGACATTTTCATTTAGTTGATTAGACAATTGTTTTGGAGAACTTGTAACCCGTATTTTTGGCATTTGGTTTTGGATTGTACTCATTCACTATACTTATACTATTTAAATGTTGTTTCATTATTGTCTTATGATTATCATTGCCTCGTGGAAACCGGGATGGTAACATCTTTATACCTGAGTGGTCCTGGTAAGACACTTGGAGTATGGGGGTGTTACAAAATGTTATCAGAGCGACCATCCTGAAACCTGTAACTAATGAATATAGGGAGTCAATTAAAATGAACCCGGGGTAAAGGTTGTAGAGGCTAATGCAAAGGCTTGGGAGACGTCCTAAAGTCGCAACCTCGCCCTACAATTTTGAACCGGTCACATGGGGGGATATATGTCAAGGTCGTATGTGCTGTATGTTAGCTTGTATGTGAACGTAACGATATATGTTGTGAATTGTTGGATGTTGGGAGTAGGGGATTGAAATTGTGATTGAAAATTTGGTGGGGGTGTGTACATATGTTGGTTGAATAAAGAAGCATGATGGTTGTTTATTATGTGGCATTTAATAATATGAAGTAGATTCTTTTGTTGATTGTATGAGGATTTGTGTATAATTGCATGCTTAGTTATATTATAATGTTGAGATTATAAAGTTGCATAGTATGTTGGGTTATGAGAGATAACATGTAGGTATTATGTACGAGTCAGCATGACTCGATCGAGTAGGGGGCACTTGATCGAGTAGGTGAGGTACTCGATCAAGTGGGTCTAACTCGATCAAGTGGGTATTTTGACGTTTTTATGACCAGAATCGTGTTTTTGGGTACTCGATCGAGTACATAGGGCACTCGATCGAGTAGGGGATCACTCGATCGAGTGGCTAGGCTACTCGGTCGAGTATGTTAGAGATCAGAAGGTCTGTTTTGGGTCTGGAGTCAGGGCACTCGATCGAGTACGTGGGGCACTTGATCGAGTAGCCGCTACTTGATCGAGTTGGTTTAGGCACTCGATCGAGTGGGTTCGGAGCAGGGTGTTTTCGTGTTTTGGGTTATAGTAGGTATGTTTATATCTACCTTTTCTTATATAGTTTCAAGATGCCGCCAGAGAAAACCGCTTTGTATGTGAGAGCTGAGAGCATGAACATCGACGATATAGTTAAGATGTTGGAGCATCAATATGCTCTTACGGAGGCCCTAAAGAGAGTGGGGAAGGATAAGGAGGTTGATCACTCTAAGATTAGTCTTTATATAGCGAGGTTTAACCCAAAAGAGTACAAAGGGACCGGGGAGCCAATTCTTCTTGACAATTGGCATCGTGAGATTGAGAACATTTTGGATATGGTACATTGTCCTGTTGAGATGAAAGTAGAACAGGCTGCGTTCTACTTGAGGGAAGCGGCTGGTGAGTGGTGGGTCAAGGTGAAAGTGAGTGCTAGAGAGATGTATACGAAGCAGGGTCTGCCAGCTATACCTTGGGAAGAGTTCCGGAGGGCTATGAGGAGAGAGTTCGTACTTGAGCATGTGAGGAGTAAGCCGAGGGAAGAGTTTGATGGGTTTAGGATGACAACTGATATGTCGGTTGCTGAGTACTACAAGCAGTTTAATGAGAAGTCTACATATGCTGAGGACATAGGTTTGAGTGAGGAGAACCTAGCGCTGAGATTTAAGAGGAGGTTGACCCCCACGATCATGGAAAAGTTACTCGTGGGAGTCCTTACTAATGTTAAGGAAGCTTATGAGAGAACTGGGAGAGCTGAGAGGTTGGTGGAGATGGCCCGGGAGAGAGGTAGTGAGAAAAGAAAGGCTGAGAGTGAAGGTGGTGGCCAATCTAATTACAAGAAAGGCAACCACAGTTAGGCTAGAGCGTTTTCTTCTAGTTCGGGGTTCAGTGCTGGGGCTTCCTTTGGGCGTGGCCGTAGGAGCGGTAGTGGTAGTTAGGGGATGACCTGCTTTGGCTGTGGCGGTGTAGGCCACAAGAGACCTGAGTGCACGAGTGTACCGGGAGCTTTTCAGAGATCCGCTCAGGGGAGCTATTCTCAGGGGCCGGCACAGAGTCATGCGAGTAACAGACCGGCTGGATCATGGTCTAACCGGGGAGGTCAGAGCGACCAGGGTGGAGGTAACCGTAATGGCGGTAATTCTTATCAGAAACCAGCTACGAACAACAACAACAATCAGGGGTCGGGTGCTAAGCCGACCACTTCAGCCAGTACTCTCCAGGGAGGTGGACAGAAGACCGGTGGAAAGCTGTTTATGATGGACAAGAAAGCAGCTGAGGACGACGCACATGTTATCACTGGTACTTTTCTTGTTAACGGTATTCATACCTTTGTTTTGTTTGATTCGGGGGCGTCTCAGTCGTTTGTATCTTCGAGTCATGTTAAATGGTTGGGTCTGAGGGTATATGAGTCTTCAAGTGAGAAAGTTTTTATACCTTCGGGTGAGTCTGTATCATATAGGAGGTTGTATAGAGACGTATGTATGATAGTTGGGCAAGTTGATCTATCAGTGGACTTGTTAGAGTTTCCTTTAGACGGTTTTGAGATGATAGTCGAGATGGATTGGTTGGGAAAGTATAAAGCTAAGATAGACTGTCATCAAAAGAAAGTGTCTTTGAGAGGTCCTAAGGGTGTTAGTGTGTCTCATCGTGGGTTTGTGGTCAAACCCAAAGTTAAGTTTATTGCAGCTGTGACCTTGAAGTCCTATCTGAGGAAGGGATGCCCTTTGATCTTGTGTCAGGTGAGAGATGACCGGATAGAGAATCCGACTGTTGATCAGATACCAGTGGTGGGTGAGTTTCCAGATATCTTTCCAGATGAGATTTCGGGGTTGCCACTGAAGAGGGAGATAGATTTCACGGTCGAATTGAAACCGGGGACGGAGCCAATCTCTAAGGCACCGTACCGGATGGGTTCTAAAGAGATGGAGGAGCTCAGGAAACAGTTAGATGATCTGATAGAGAAGGGATACATTATACCTAGTGTATCACCGTGGGGAGCACCGGTTCTTTTTGTGAAGAAGAAAGATGGGAGCTTGAGGTTGTGTATAGACTACAGGGAGCTGAACCGAGTGATGGTGAAGAACAAGTATCCTTTGCCAAGGATAGATGACCTGTTTGATCATTTGAGTGGTGCATCAGTCTTTTCCAAGATTGATTTGAGGTCGAGATACCATCAGGTGAAGATTAGAGAGGTGGACATACCAAAGACGGCTTTCACGTCAAGGTATGGCCATTATGAGTATGTGGTGATGCCTTTTGAGTTATCTAATGCACCGGCTATGTTTATGGATTTGATGAACATAATCTTCAGATAGTTTTTGGACAAGTTTGTGGTGGTGTTTATCGATGACATCTTAGTCTATTCCAAGACTAAGGAGGAACATGAGGAGCATCTGAGGATTGTGTTGCAGACCTTGAGGGATCATGTTATATGCTAAGTTGTCCTAGTGTGAGTTCTAGTTAGAGAGAGTTGCTTTTCTGGGGCATGTGATCTTTAAGGATGGGGTAGCTGTGGATCCGGCAAAGATTGAGGCAGTGACCAAGTGGGAAGCACCAAAGAATGTTGCTGAGATCAGGAGTTTGTTAGGTTTAGCTGGATATTACAGACGGTTCGTTAAGGATTTCTCCAAGATTGCTAGACCTATGACAGCTTTGATGGGGAAAGAGAACAGGTTTTGTTGGGATGAGAGTTGTGAGACGGCGTTCCAAACATTAAAGGAGCGTTTGACCACATCTCCTATCTTAGCATTGCCTGAAGGGATTGAGAACTTTGAGCTTTATACAGATGCCTGAAAGAATGGGTTGGGATGTGTGTTGATGCAGAACGGTAAAGTGATTGCCTATGTTTCTAGGCAATTGAAGCCTTATGAGGAGAATTACCCTACACACGATCTAGAGTTGGGTGCAGGGGTGTTTGCTCTCAAGATTTGGAGACATTACCTTTATGGGGCGACCTTTAAGGTATTTTCTGATCACAAGAGTCTCAATTACATCTTCACTCAAAAGGTGTTGAACATGAGACAGAGGAGGTGGATGGAACTGATTGGCTATTATGAGATGGATATTATCTATCATGAAGGGAAAGCCAATGTTGTTGCAGATGCTTTGAGTCGGAAGAGTGTACATTCTTTGTGTTCAGCTTTATCTTTGATGAGGTTGAGAGATGAGGTGGGGAAGTTTGGGATACATATGATGCAGAGAGGATGCCATGGGAGATTTGACGGTGCAGCCCGATCTTTATGATGATATTCGAGGTAAACAGGTGTTGGATCCTAAGATGGTAGAGTGGAGAGCTGGAGTAGAGAAAGGGATAGTGTCCAGATTCTCTATTCATTCAGATGGTAGTTTGAGGTTTGATGGGAGGTGGTGTGTCCCTAATGATGAGGAGCTGAAAAAGACAATCATGACAGAGGCACATTGTACACCATATTCAGTACATCCAGGTGGTGACAAGCTATACAAGGATTTAAAGAACACGTTCTGGTGGCCTGGGATGAAGAAAGAGACAGCTGAGTTTGTGCCCTATTGTTTGACATTCTAGAGAGTAAAAGGGGAACAGCGACGACCACAATGTAAGATTCAGTCTTTAGAGGTACCTGAGTGGAAGTGGGAATCCATTTCTATGGATTTTATCGTGGGTTTGCCGAAGAGTCAACAGGGTAACAACATGATATGGGTAACAGTGGATCAACTGACCAAGTCAGCTCGATTTGTGCCAATGAAAAATACATGGACTAAGGCACAATTAGCTATAGCTTATCGAAAGAATGTGCTAAAGTTGCATGGAGTCCCTAAGGACATAGTATCTGACAGAGATGCAAGATTTATCTCAAAGTTTTGGAAAGAGTTGCAGGAATCTTTGGGAACGACTTTGAAGATGAGTACAGCATTTCACCGCGCGACTGCACGGCCGATCGAGAGAATAATCAAGACTCTTGAGGGTATGTTACGAGCTTGTGTGATGGACTTTGGTGGTAGCTGGGAACAGAGGTTAGATTTGATCGAGTTTTATTACAACAACAGCTATCACTCTAGTATCGGCATGGCACCGTTTGAGGCCTTATATGGGAGGAGATGTAGGACTTCGATTTGTTGGGACGACAGTGCTGAGGCAGTGGTTCTAGGATCGGAGATCGTACATGAGATGGTTGAGCAGATTAAGATGATCAGGGAAAGGATGAGAGCGGCTCAGGATAGACAAAAGAGTTATGCAGATCTACATCGCCGGGATATAGAGTTTCAGGTTGAGGACAAGGTTCTTCTGAAAGTGTCTCCTATGCGTGGGGTTATGAGATTTGGGAAGAAAGGCAAGCTGAGTCAAAATTTCATAGGCCCTTATGAGATCTTAGAACGGGTTGGAGAGGTTGCTTATCGTTTGGTTTACCAGCTGCGTTGGAGAGAGTGCATAATGTGTTTCATATGTCCCAGTTGCGCAAGTATGTAAGTGATCCGTCACATGTGTTAGAGGCAGAGAGCATAGATCTAGATGAGTCCTTGTCTTATCTTGAGGTGTCTAAACAGATTCTTTACCGGAAGGTTAGGAAGACTAGGGGTGGTGAGACATTTTTGCTCAAGATCCGCTGGTCTAATCACGAGACTGAGGAAGCTACATGGGAGGCAGAAGAGGCCATGAGAGAGCATTACCCTTTCCTTTTTTTATCAGGTATGCATGGTTACGGGGACGTAACCTTGTTTCTTTTAGGGGGGTAGGAGATGATCGCAAAGAGTTTTTAAGAGTTTTTACACCCTTTTTGTGTTGTGTCGGTATGTTTTGGTTGTCGTTGAGTCGGGTTGAGTTTGGTTAGTAGCATGTTTTTATGTTGAGTTTGTTTTAGTTGTTGTGTCGGAAGTGTAGTAGCATGTCTTTGTTTTGTTGTGGTTTGAACTTCGAGGATCAAGTTCTTTTTAAGAAGAGAAGACTGTAATACTAAGGTTTTATGAGTCTCTGGGTACTCTATCGAGTGGGCCTTACTCTGTCGAGTAAGGGTGTTTTGAGTTTTAAAATAGTTTCTGACCTGTAGGGTACTCGATCGAGTAGCCTTGATACTCGATCGAGTAGACGACACTCGATCGAGTACGTCAGTTACTCGATCGAGTAGCCCGGTTTACGGGTAATGTTTTGTCGGGTTTTGTTAATAATGCGAATTAATATATAAACACTTCCGTCACTTTCATAATACGCTTTTACATATCTAATTACTTTGAAAAAGAGATTTCAACCTACGTACTTCGCATTCATCGCATTATTGACAAATCTCGGAGCTTGGAAGGTCGGATTTCATCTTTCTTTACATTTTTGTGATCCTTGCATTGAGAGTAAGATCTACGTACCGAATTTGTTATATTTAATTAAGTTTCGTTAAACCCTAATTTTGGGAATTGGGGATTTGTGTTAGTTTTGTGTGGTTAGTGATATATGTGATGTTATGTCAGGAGGAGGATTCGTAGAGGAGGCTTTTTGATAACAGTTGTTGAGATCGTCTGAATGTATTGCTTTCCAGGTAGGGTTTCCTTACTCAGAATTAGTCCCATAATGTGTTGGTTGTGATGTGTGATTGTTGACTATTATCATACAAGTATTGTGACGGTTGTTTGTTTTGTTTTGCTGATTAGTAGTTATGGTTGATTGTATCTGTCTGCGTTCTGCGGTGTCCGTCCCCGGCTGAGTGGAGTCACTTGCGGGAGTGGCTTCACGCCCATGATTCGCCTTCTGTGGAACCCGCCAAAGAAGGGATGTGCACATTAATGGATTTGGGTTTATCGCTCGATGGAGATGAGCGGGGCTTAGGTGGGAACGGCTGCGGTCCCCCACTGGCGGTGAGGAGTAACTTGTTGCGATGGGTAATCTGGCAAGACTACACACTTTACTGTGTAGTCAGTGTTGTGGAGTTGGTGATGGAGTTCGGAGTATATCTGTGACATTTAAGCTATGTTGTTTGTTGTGTTGTTGAGATTATATAAATTGTGTGATTAGTATTGACCCCTTTTATTGTTTTAAAAACTGCGCCGATCCATTCAGGGATGGTGAGCAGTTGTTGAGAAGGTATGAGTCGCGATACATGGGCTAGCTGGGATCTGTCACCTTCAGATGATAGAGTCTTCCACTGTAGCTTTAGTAGTTTGTCAGACACTTTCATTTAGTTGATTAGACAGTTGTTTTGGAGAACTTGTAACCCGTATTTTGGGCATTTGGTTTTGGATTGTACTCATTCACTAAACTTATACTATTTAAATGTTGTTTCATTATTTCCTTATGATTATCATTGGCTCGGGGAAACCGGGATGGTAACATATTTATACCTGACTGGTCCTGGTAAGGCACTTGGAGTATGGGGGTGTTACAGGTGAGATGGGTTATTCTGGACGACAACGCCTTAGCGGTAAGTGGGTTCTCTTTTGGATTTCACTTTTCCTTTGGCGTCATTTGGTTACCCATGCTTTCGGCGGTTTTCCTCTCGAAGTGGCTTCTCTCCTCCCTTGCCAGAGCTTTATATCGGGCGACCTTTTCCTTCCGATCATCACTTCTCCGGACATGTCTTTACTTTGAGGTCTGCGTATGTCTGAGGGTGTGCGTTGGCTTAGAGACCTGTCTCCTCGGAGGTTTTGATTTAACACCCGCGGATTTCTATGAAAACAAAATGCAAACTTTGCAGCGGAAAAAGCGATGTTTTAAAAACTTTGATAATAAAAATCGCGGAGTCACTATACAAACCAGAAAGTTGAGTTTTAATAAAGCTTTTATACAAAATAAAATTTATCAAGATGAGCGGGATCTTAATCGTTAAAGAAAACTCAATGATAAAAACTATGTATAATTCTAAAGTATAACGAGTAAGGTCAATCGTTGTAAGTACAACGCTTGCTAGCTCACACGTCTTTACCCCCAAGAAGCAACACTATCACCTGTCATTCACGTAAACATGAATGCCACAGTCATTGGGGATTAACTCAAGGTTCTCCCAGCCACATAATATTAAAATGAACATAACAAAGAACTTAAATAAGGTAAGGCATAATAAATACGGGACAAAATTAACTTGAACAAATAAGCATAAGATCATTCATGTTAGAATAATAAGAGAAATCAAGATAGAATAGCAAATGAGCATGTCATAGGCATATTTAATTAAGTGAAGTAAAGGAAAGAACATTGATACGGTTAGTTAATCACAAGCACGAATTCCAATGAAATGTGACGTATGCGACTATCCAAATTATACAAAACTAGTACTTAAGTTATGTGAGAGTGATAAACGAGTAGTCAATCATCGCAATACATATAGTGGACGGGAGCATCAATCCCGGCGATCATATAATAAAAATTGCACGGGACGTGCCTATTAACATCACATGCGCACTCATGGCTTACATCTCACCTTAATAATGGACGGGAGCATCAATCCCGGCGATCATATCGCAACTAGAGGGCTTGCATCTCACCACTACTGTCAGATAGGACCAAGAGTCTCACATTCAACCACATAAGACGTAAACTATCGTGTAGAAAGACATACACCATTGACGATAATCAAGCAAGACATTTACTACTCTTAGACTAATTTTCCCCGAGTAGGACTACGATAATAATAGGGTCCTAGTCTAAACCTGTCCAGACACTCGGAATATATATTTTCCGATTTGACATACGACAGAACTGTTGGAAATCATATATTAAATATCACATATTTTGGTTCAAAGTTTTAGTCATAAAACTTAAGGATCTTATGCATGCAAAAACAATTACAAAAGATGAAAGAAATCGGTTTTTCATACCATATAAAACGGACCGAATTTGGGCACAAGTAAGGTCTCCTACCTCACTTGTTCTTGAGCTTTCCATATGTATTAGGATGATCCTCCAAAGACTTCATGTATAGAAGCCACTCCTCTTGATTGCACCAAAGATGATCCCTTATCTCTACTAAATAATATGTGCTAGATATTTGTTTAGTAGTTTACCTTAAAATTGATAATTAATACTCATATATTACATTAATAATAATAATAATCTAATTGAACAAATTGGATCATCATTTCTCAAGTTTTTAGAGAAAGATGAACAAAAATATGAGAGAGGAAAGTTATGCATGTGTATGAATAAACATGCATGAGTATGAATAAGTAGAGAACAAAAAACTCTAGTGTTAAAGGGGGTCACGGTTTTTGAGGTTGAGAGACCAATATATGGTCCTTCCATTTTTTCTTTTGTTCTTATCAAAACCTTAGGCATGTAAGGCTAGGTAAGTATTGTCATGATGATGTTATTTTAGCTTATTAAAATAAATAACCACCATCCACTAAACCCTATACATTTCGGTCCACTTATAAAATGGACTACCATTTTATTTTGTCAATTTGTCAATTGTCACACAATATGTCACATGTAGTATGTTACATGTTATTAATTAATTTAATGCATATTTATCTCATAAATATCATTTTAAAAATTAATTAAATTACATACAACAAATTAACTAGTGATACTTGATCACATAAATAAAATGGGTCATATAATTATAATTCACAACATCTTGTAATTATAATTAACCATTCATTCTCATCTCTGTTGTTTCACAAACAATAAACTATTTTAGTAATAACGTAATTCAATTACTAAAATAAATCTTATTTAATCCCATTACAATAAGATATCAATATACTCTCTCACAAAATGAATTGTTCAATTTTAAGAAATTGATTAACTTGTATCGTCATACAATTAATCAACTTTATAGATTAGGGCATCATCCTTTCGGTGTGACCTTAAGGGATCAACTGACCACCACCGTCCCACGACCGTAACGTCAAACTCTAGCAAGCCAATCGTTACCGATTAATGTTGATCAGTTGACTATAAAATGAATCATCCCTTACGTATTCTTAAAAATAAGATTTAAACATGTGATCATCATGTTCGACAATTGTGATCGCATTATTGTCGGGGACACTCCAACAATCTCCCACTTGTCCTCGACAAGTGTGCATCACCAATTCTCTTGTCCTATTACTATCTCCCACTCAATGCAAGGTGTCTTTCAGGTCGTACTTGCTAGTGATCACATCGAGAGTGGTTTCCTCGATCTGGAGAATAACTGATTGACCGGAATTATCTACCAGAGTTACCTTCCGAGCGTGGCCATGCATTTCCCGTTCATTACTCCTCGAGTGGCCCTGAGATATTGTTTTAACCCTGACAAGGGGGTGGACAATTCCTATCGCACTATTCCCTTCGACTAGCCACAGCCATCATAATCCAAAATATGCCCATTTGACCCCATTTACGAAGGTCGTAGTAACATAAATCAAAGCTAATCTGAAACTGTGCCATCTTAGGCGAACAGACTCTAGTCAAAAGAATCGACTCATTAGAATACTATAGTAGCTCTCGCCACGACCAGGCTATATAAATTTGCCAGAACTCTATAAGCAGTCACTGCCCGACAAAGTGTTCCTAACAGTCTGCCTATATGATCGACTAGTCATCTCACATGACTGTATGGCACTGAACTTGCCATCAATCGCATCACACTCTAGTCACTTCGAGACGTCACCTCATACAAGTGACTATGGGCGAATACTATGTTAATCCGGGTTCATTTTAACGGGGTTCATTATCGCCATACAACCCGTTTGGATGTAACAAAGTATAATAAAAGAGTTTTAAAGTAAAACTCGAACGACAAATGCGATTATCACATATGAATAGTCAATGCCTGATTATTATTTCATATTCTATAATCTAATTTGATCTTGTATGTAGTTGTTCATGTCAATCCAATTGAAATGACATGACTCATTATGCTAAGCCTATGAATAGGCATTATAAGTAGGTCTTAGCAACTCCCTGCTCAACCTAGCTACATACTTGTTTTCCTTTCGTAATGTATACATTTGCATTACAAAAATTTTTGAGTACGTGTCTAGATATAATCTAGTCATAGGCTTTCTTGCCTTAAATAGCTCCCACTTTTTTCACAGTGTGCGGAACTCATCCCTCTTGCACATCCCATAATTGCAAGTGTACTCAATTCCCGTTGTAAATATTTCTCATTGTTCTTTATTGCCTAGAACGATTCTAGAAAATCTATTTCTTAAATAACAAAGCCACAATGGTATCTTAACCATCCTAATGTGTTTTGATTATGGTTTTGTCGGAAACCATGCGCAAGCTCAATTGTCAATTGTCAATTGTCATTTGTGTAACACCCTTACACAAAATTGCATCAAAAACACTTTGCTTTACATCCGTAATGCTTCAGCAAGCACTTAAGGGTAATCTTTATGGCTTACTTGGTAACTAATACTTAAATTCAATTTGAAACAACTAATCATACTCAAAGTATATGAAGTGCTATACATCATTACTCATTTAATGATCCGGCAGCGGAAGCAAATGGAATCAATCAAATATGTTCAACTTGATTAAACTAGTAATGAATCTTATCCACATAAGACTTCTTATTTGACGCTAATATCATGTGATTTATATCCATAAATCTGGATATTAAAGATGTATTATATTTCTCCAAGTATTAAATCATTCCCAATGATCAATATGTCATCCACATGTTAGACTAATTAAAATTACCGTAACTCCCACTAAACTCCATGTATAAACACAACTTCTCGACTTATCGAGAAAAGTTTTATAACAGGATCAAAATATTGATTCCAACTCATTGATGTCATACTTAAGACCCTCTCTTAAGTTTCACATTATCTTAGGATTGCAAGAATCTACAAAACTCAAGACATGTATTGAATACATTCCTTCTAATTGAAGAAGTGGGTTTTAGATTCACTTGCTATATTTATATCATCATAATAAAACACAATCCCTAAGAAGATCCAAATAGACTTAAGCATTTCAACCAGTGCAAAACCCTTTGCCACCAATCAAGCTTTGATATCTAACAATTCACTTGGAAATTATTTCGGAATTTCGTGGCTGTAAGCCTTGTATTGAGTTGTGACATAAACAGTCTCATGTAAGTCATATGTCATTACTTTCCAGAAGTAATAAACTTGAATCAAACAATTTCTTTGTAAGTTGCAAACTCTTTACTTTCTAAAAGTAACACTAATTCATCATCTTCAACAAGTGATGACTTTAACCTCCTAGGTTTTGAAGAAACAACGTCATACACAAGACGTCTCATGAAGCCAAGAAAAACTAGTTTCTTGCGACATAACATTCTTTGTGGCTCTTGAATAATTTCTCCCACTCTGTCTTCTAGAAATAAATTTGTATTCTAGATAGACAGCTTCACGAGCCACAAACCCGTTGTACTCGTGATTATAGTTAGGAAAAATGAGCATTTGTTTCTTTTGAAAACTTACAAACATGGTACCTTACCATTTCATATCTCATATGATTCGTTTTAGATTTAGTGGAAAAATAGTTTAGACAAAATGATAAAATCCCCAAAAAGGATCAAGTAACTCAAAGTAACTTGATTGAAGTCCAAACCATATCGAATAGCGTTTGATTTCTTTATCCAACCACACATTATCCCATAATGCGTGCTAAGAGAGATTAATTTGTGATACTATATCACATTTCCTTTGGCTCATATCAAAGTCTACACTTTGATAATCCCATCACGACTAAATCGTGATTCTTTGAACTCTTTGAACTTCTTCAAAGATTTCTCTATTTACCTTATTAAGTGAACAAATTAGCGTCAACTTAATTCGTTGGTAAAAGAAAATGATCAACCGATTTTGGATCAATGATTTACAAACTCGATCTCCTTTTTCAACCTAAAGGCACGAGACATCTTGCTTTGAATACAAGATACGCATATACCATAAAATCTAATGGTTTCAAGAGTACTCGATTATTCTTTGCGTTCATCATTCCAGAATTTAAGGTTTAATCTTGGGTTACCAATTTGAGTCTTGCATCATCTACGTGATATATCATTCTAGTTTGGTTTAGAATATAATCACCTTTGATAACGGGCTAGCCATACATCAAATCATGGTGTATAGGGTCACAAAAGTGAAACCTCTTTTGTATCTTAACAAGTTTATATTTTTATTTAGAGTTTGTGCACTTAATAGTCACAATTAAGTACAACTATAAACCCAAAAACTAGATTGAGTACACAATGACTTTATCTCTCAACATCATTGTTGCTAGTCGTCATATTCTAATCATCCCATGTATCAAATACAATGATGAAAACCACCACCGGTTTCTAATATTGACGAAGTAGTACTAGCAAAATTTATGTCAATCAAATAAACATTTAAAGAAGAAGGTCCCATTAGATTTCCCACAACTAACTTGTTGATTCTTCAATAATTTGAGGTAGTTTCCTTTCTAGCGTCCAACAATTAAGACAATGAAAACTTTATCGGTCGAGATTGATAGGTTTAGTATCGTTATTCTCAATAACTTTACTTTTAACATTACCTTGCATCAATTCCATTCTAATTTTACTTCTTTGAACTTTGTCCTTTTCTTAACGGTTTAAGAAAATGCTCCCACTCATTTCAATGAGTCTTTGCTTAGAGAAGCAAAATTGAATTTCATGAAGACTACTCTTCAATTCATTTGTTTAGTCTTAAAACTTTCATTGAAGTGGTTGCGGTATTTTGGTGAATTTTGATTTCAAACAAATCTAGTTACCAAAATGATGTAACGTTTCAAAGTACTTAACTCAATTAAGTATATGAGAAAAAATTCATTGTAAGTAGATATGTTAGTCAAGAATCAAAAACCCTTTTGATAACGAATAACTTTTATCTATACTCTTCACAAGAGATCCTTGCAATGGATAATACGAGGTCTTTAGAAGAAAATTCAAATTTTGTCTTTAGTTACGATGTTTTAATGGAGAATTGAACTAAAATCGAAATGATATCGTATATAAATTGAGGTAAAGAAATAGAACAATATGATAACGGAATAATGAAAACAAAACATTTATCGATATAATAATACTTGTAAATAATTTAACAAGTAAAGCATTTACATAGTGACCTCTACCCAACTATGATAAATGATTCCAAGATCGAAATTCATATTAACTTGGGCATCGGTAAAGCTGAATACAACCCTCGTCAATATAACTCGGTGGATTAACTCTTTAATCGATTCTACTTTTACAACTCATGGTCATCTTTAGCCCGAAACACATCCGGCAACCGTCGAGAATACTTTCGTTGAGTTCAACCCAAATTTCGAATAAATGTGTCCATGATCCAAATTTACATCAACTTGGGCATCGGTAAAGCCGAATACAACCCTTATCTTTATAAATTCGTTGGGTAGACATTTATCACCCACTTCCCCTACGTAACAAGGTTTGTACCCCGGTAGGGCCGAGTGCACTCCCTCATGAAATAGGTTCTCATGGTTTCTACTTTTTGGTAAGGCTAAGTCTCAATTGTTTATTTTAGCGAGAGGTCATGTCAATTTATTATCTATCACGTTTTAAGTGAACTAAAGGGGTGAACTACGATAATTGTAATTTCCACGGTCGATAAACTCGATTTAAAAATGCATGTTTAGTTATGGCGATTTAGCGATGCATGCAACATATAAATAAAATGCAAAGCATAAAAATAAAATCCTAGTATGGCCTTCCTAAAATAGTAAATCTAATAAACTATTACAAATTCGGAAACCAACTCCTTTGGTCCCTTGAACTTTGGTCTTGGCACGCACTTCAAGGCAACACTTTCTTTGATGGATCGCCTTCTTGAATGGCACCGTCTTCAAGGAACTCCGGAATAATTAAATTACAAAATGAATTACATAATTTCCTATTATACATTTGCGATTATAAATAAAAATAAATCTATTAAATTACAAAACGGTGATGCGAGATCACAATAATTACAACCGAATCGATATTCCCATACATTTCGGGTAATACCAATTAAAAACTAAGGCCATACTAAGTAAAATTACATAATTCAAAAATTACATAAAATTAAAATATGACTATCATAAATAAAATGCAGCATTATAATATGTATGAACATGCTAAATTTTATGCTAAATTGCCTTTAAAGAGCCAATATCGTATATTAATCGGTTTTTACGATTTGCGTGATTTAACCTTTTAAAATCACAATAATTACATAAATTCATATTTATGTACAAGTTAATTACCCTAACCATCTTAGGACTCAAAATTAGTCTCCACTACTATTTTGACAATAATTAACCTTGATTTCTTAATATTGTTCATAAATGGACCTAAAAATACAAAATTATGCTATAAACTTCAAATTAAATTATAAAAATTTCAAATAAATTCAAATTTTGAAATTTAAAATCATGAACATTCTGTAAAAAATACCATGACACTCATAGTGTTCAAAACCTAGGTTAAAAATTTCAAAAATTTATCGAGAAAAACTATGTTGCGGTTTATCGGTTTTAACAATTATGACCATAAAAATATGAGAAAAATTATTTTTATCAACTTTTCACTTTTGTATCTGAAATATATGATAAAATGCAACATGTGATGTTTTTCCTTTAGTCATGAAGTATGTTTTAGCATTATTACTAATTATAGTAACTATTTATGTGATTTTTCATCAAAAATTCATAAATTATTCATAAAGACTTCATTATAGCCAAATATTTTACACACATCTTGTAAAATTGCATGTGACAACATACTAAATTTTCATGACCATATTCGAAATATAACTCATATTAACCTATTTACCCATTTAAATACGATTCTAACTTGAACAATCCATATTTCGAGCAAAACAACTCATTTTATCATGAAAATTTACAGGCCATCAGTAGATAATATATGTGAAAACATATCCAATAAACACTGAAAAAATCAAAGTTTAGCTATTTTTCGTCAAAAAATGACATTTTTATCATAAAAATCACATTTTAATGCCAATATTATATAAAAATGAAGAATAAAATCCATAAATCGTCCCTTATGACCTAAAATTCATTTAGGACCAGAAACATTTAACATGCAAAATTATTTCGTGATTTATCTTCATAAATCTTAAATTTCAAGTTTTATTCGTTAATCGTATTATCTCAGAAAAACGATCCCGATCTTGCATGCAACAACCATAATGCTCTGATACCACTTGTTGGAAATCATATTTTAAATATCACATATTTTTATTTAAAGTTTTAGTCATAAAACTTAAGGATCTTATGCATGCAAAAACAATTATATAAGATTAAAGAAATCGGTTTTTCATACCATATAAAACGGACCGAATTTGGGCACAAGTAAGGTCTCCTACCTCACTTGTTCTTGAGCTTTCCATATGTATTAGGATGATCCTCCAAAGACTTCAAGTATAAAAGCCACTCCTCTTGATTGCACCCAAGATTATCCCTTATCTCTACTAAATAATATGTGCTAGATATTTGTTTAGTAGTTTACCTAAAAATTGATTATTAATACTCATATATTATATTAATAATATTAATAATCTAATTGAACAAATTGGATCATCATTTCTAAAGTTTTTAGAGAAAGATGAACAAAAATATGAGAGAGGAAAGTTATGCATGTGTATGAATAAACATGCATGAGTATGAATAAGTAGAGAACAAAAAACTCTAGTGTTAAAGGGGGTCACGGTTTTGGAGGTTGAGAGACCAATATATGGTCCTTCCATTTTTCCTTTTGTTCTTATCAAAACCTTAGGCATGTAAGGCTAGGTTAGTATTGTCATGATGATGTTATTTTAGCTTATTAAAATAAATCACCACCATCCACTAAACCCTCTACATTTCGGTCCACTTATAAAATGGACTACCATTTTATTTTGTCAATTGTCACACAATATGTCACATGTAGTATTTACATGTTATTAATTAATTTAATGCATATTTATGTCATAAATATCATTTTAAAAATTAATTAAATTACATACAACAAATTAACTAGTGATACTTGATCACATAAATAAAATGGGTCATATAATTATAATTCACAACATCTTGTAATTATAATTAACCATTCATTCTCATCTCTGTTGTTTCACAAACAATAAACTATTTTAGTAATAAAGTATTTCAATTACTAAAATAAATCTTATTTAATCCCATTACAATCAGATATCAGTATACTCTCTCACAAAATGAATTGTTCAATTATAAGGAATTGATTAACTTGTATCGTCATACAATTAATCAACTCTATAGATTAGGGCATCATCCTTTCGGTGTGACCTTAAGGGATCAACTGACCACCACCGTCCCACGACAGTAACGTAAAACTCTAGCAAGCCAATCGTTACAGATCAATGTTGATCAGTTGACTATAAAATTAATCATCCCTTACGTATTCTTAAAAATGAGATTTAAACATGTGATCATCATGATCGACAATTGTGATCGCATTATTGTCGGGGACACTCCAACAAGAACGGCCCGTATCCAAGACTCGATGATAGAATGGAAATCGAGTACCCCAATCGCCAGAGTAGCACGAAATTTGCGGAAAAGACTAAGATAAAACTCACTTGTCAGAACATCACAAGTGGGCTAAACCTGTACTTGCTAGAACAGCACAAGTAGGGTGTAAATATAAGTCAAGCAAGAAGGCATAGCATTATGGCATTTTCACAAGAATACGACACATTACAAGTAGTTACTTAGAATAAATCACTCATAGTTGAGATGTGATGAAAACATGAAAAGGAGCAAGTAACAACCTATAAGTGAAATACACTATACCATTTTATTTTTTTATAGCATGAATAAACATTATGTGTCATATATACATGTTACTTAAGCATAGTATAAACAAACGATAGCAAATTAGTTAAGTAATGCGAAGCGAGAGCCAAAATGTAAACAAACCTAAACTGAACAACATTTAAGCTTAACAACCAAAACTGATATTTATCATGTGAATGAGACATAAACAAGGGCTTTAATGATAAACAAGTGTCAACAAATGATAAACAAGCATTAGAGCCAAGGTTATTAACCGTACCCATCAAGAAACCAAAACCCCAATTTAAAACAACAAGTTTAGAACTCGATTACAACAAGGGTCAACTTCAAACGATCAAAATTCAAGTTTTACACATGAAAATGAGGTGAAACTAATTGGAGGTGATAGCTTATCCACTTACAGTTCTAACGGTAGGTCATAAGCCCAAAACAAATAAGTAACGAAGGAGTTATTCGCATTTTACGAAAACTGGCCAGGCTGAAACCGCAACGGGCTGCTTCCCGTGACACATACAAACTACATCTTTATCCACAAATCAATCATATCTTATCATTACAAGCAGTTTGATTTAGAACATTTAATTAAAAAGGAATTTCATATGTATACTTGAGACGGAAATCAATAGTTTACATATCCAAACAACCAACTTTTCCCTTCTCAACTCAATTGTTTACAAACTAACAATTTGATGACATAATTAAACACAAATAATAAGCATGAACAAGATGGTTTACTCACTAATTCATCCGTGTAACTAACCCAATTCATCCATGTAAACACTTATGTAACCAAAAGACTAGAAATTTCTCAAACAACCATAAGATGGTTTCACATACAAACTTATTCAACAATAAACAAGTAAAACATGTAAAGATTCAAACTTTAACACACCTATGAGTATACTACAACATATAAACACCCAAAATTGACATAATTTCGTGTAACCTGTCACCGTTACCTTTCAGCTCTTCTATGAACACGATTCTGACTCAATACTACCCCGAAATGCTAAAGTTTCTTCCTAGAACAATTTTAAGGCAAAAAGGGTGAGAAAACTCATCTCATAAAAAGATGGATTTCCTAAAAGATACAAAAAACTAGAACTTTGTTACCTAGAAAGATGGAGGACAGAAAGAGAAAGAATTTAGCGCGAAAATGACTCGATTCAGAGGAGGATTGAGCAAGTTATGGTGTTTTGAAGATTTGTAAGGGAAATGTGTAAAAATGGTGATGGTTGTTGAAGATGGTGTGCTGAAATTTTGAGGAATAAGGAGTATTTAGGGTTTCGTTCATGAGTTTTATGACGAGAAAGGAGTAGCAGGGGAGCCCAATAGTCATACTAGGCCCAAAATGTAAAATTGAGTCGATATACACTAAAACACGTCCTAAAGGTAGTAATACACTTAAGACGGATATTATTATCATCTTTATTATTATTATTATTATACATCTAAAGCTATACTTTTATAAAAATAAATTTTTAAAGTATTATTAATTTAAATAAAAGGCTAAACCCATTTAAAACCGTAACGAAAACCGCGGGTGTTACAATTGATCTCAGGCGTCTGATTGAGCTAGCTGGCCCTTCGGTCGATCAAGTATCTTGTGACGAGGTTTTCTCTTCCTTGTGACAGCGTGATCGGGGTGGCCTGCTCCATAGGTGTAATACTATGGTTTTCTATATTTAAGGGTACTCTATCTAGTTGGGCCTACTTTGTCGAGTAAGTATGTTTTTACGCAAAACAGTAGCTGACCTGATGGGTACTCGATCGAGTACGTGTGACACTCGATCGAGTAAGGGACACTCGATCGAGTAACTCACTTACTCGATCAAGTAAGTGTGTCTTACGGGTTGTTTTAGCCGAGTTTTGTTGATAACGCAAGATTAATATCTAAATGTTTCCGTCATTGTTTCCTAAACACTTTTATTATCCTAAAACCTTTCAAGAGAAGAGAAAAGAGTTACGTAGTTCGCATTCGTCACGTTATCAACAAATCCATAAGGCTAAGGTGGTCGGATCATCGTGTTCTTTACGCCGTTGAGTTCGTCGTGTCGAGGGTAAGATCCTTTCATAGTTTTTATGATGTTTTATTGATTTTGGTTGAAACCCTAATTGGGTAATTTGGGTGTTTTGGGGAGTATTGTTGAAGTTAGATTGTGATTGTATGATTATGTGTTTATAGGAGGTGATTTCGTTGAAGAACGATTATGATTAGCCGACTATAGATGCGCGCGTGATTAGCTGGGGATGGAGTTGCCACGAGTCTGATAGTAGTATTCCGCTGTGTTGTCTTATACTTTTGTTACTTCAGTTGTAGTTTGGTTATAGAACAGTTGTACTTTACTTTATGGTTGGTTTTGTTATGTAATAACTTAAACTTATTATTAAAGTACGTTCTTTAATTGTCTATTTGATATACATTGCCTCGGGTAACCTAGATGGTAGCATTCTCATGCTTTAAGTGGTCCTGGTAAGGCACTTGGAGTATGGGGGTGTTACAAAGTGGTATCAGAGCGACGATTTTGAAACCTGTAACTAATGAACCCAATGAACTTAGGGAGTGAAAATAAAAGAACCCGGGTAGGAGTTGTAGGAGCTAATGCAAAGACTTGGGAGACGTCCTAAAGTCGCGAACTCGCCCTACAACTTTAAACCGGTCACTATGGGGTGTCATGGGATCGCTTGTGTTTACTAATGTTCTATTGCGTATGTTGGACGATGTGTTGTATAGAAATGTTGAAAAATGATTGTGGTGGAATGGGAAATGTTGTAAGAAGTGTTGTGGATAAGCATGTTGCATAATAGTTGATTTACAATGTTGTTTGAAATTGTTCGAAAGGTACGTGAGAAGGATGAATGATGTGGTGGAACAGGGAAGTAGTTCATATATGATATTATGTGATGAATAATGATGTTGTAGGATGGATGATTTATAATGTGGCTATACTAGTAACATGTGATTAGGGGATGTGATATGATTATACATAATTTTTGTTTGCGTAAATTTATACAATAAGTTCATATACTTGTTTACTGTTGTATCATATGCACTTGTTAGATGAAGAACGTGGTTGAAATGGATGAATTGCTTGGAAAAGATGGAGTCGCAATTGCATGAGAGTATGAATTTCGTGATTATGCATATGTTTAGGTGACGAAGTGGATTTGTAATATTGTTGTATTAGTAACATGGAAATAGGATTTGTAATGTATGAGTATGTTTTGTCTTACGAAAAGTTATAAAGTTAAAGCATGCGGGTAGTACATGATTGATAAGTTGAATGTTATATGAACATGATAGATGTTATTGTTTGGCTTTTGGTATGTAGTAACATGTGCTTAGGGATAGTGGTTTTACAAGTATCGAGTCGCTTTTATTCACTTTGTTGTTATTTAAGTTGTTTGAAAGAGAAAATCAAATAGCTATGTTGTTCGATTATAAAGAGGTTGTCTTTAAACTTTTATAACTTGAGATTTATATATGATTTTGATGTGATTCCAATTGATGGTGATACCTTGTTCTTTTACGATTATAACGATAGGTCACACGCCCAAAATGACCAATAAACGAGTGAGATATAACTGTTTTACGAAAATTAGACAGTGTTGAGAAATGTGTAGGGTTCTCGATCGAGTGGCCCTTACTCGATCGAGTGCACCTCTTGTTACTCGATCGAGTAACCCTTACTCAATCGAGTAGCGCTGGTAATTTATTATACGTGCTTCTGACCTTAACCTACTTGATCGAGTAGGCTATACTCGATCTAGTGACCCCTGTTTTGGGTCATATGCTTATCTTTTGACTTCGTTGCATATTATGTTTAATTCAAAGGTGGTATTTTACTTCTTTATGCATTGTTTTACATGTATGTTTTTCTTGATGCGTAAGTTACCCAATCTTATGGTGTAGTGAGTGGCACCTTATGGTGGGTATGAGTTCGGTGGGGAGGACATGAGTTATATGTGGTTACGAGGGATAGTGGAAAAAGAAAAGGAATATTGATGAGCTGATTGAGGCATGGTACAAGTTTTGTGACATGCGATGAGTGATATATTTGCGAATTTGAGTAATTTAAAGGTAAGTGTATATGACCAAGGAGTGATGTAAGTGTAAGGAACGTGAGAATAAAAAGGTTGACAGGAAGGATGTGGATAGTAGCAACTTGAGATGTGTAAGGAATTATGGAGGGAGATGGTTAGATTGTGTTGGTTAAGAATATATGTAATGACAGGTCGTTGTAGAGGGATGGA
The DNA here is from genome assembly GCF_048544455.1 of Silene latifolia. Classification (NCBI taxonomy): domain Eukaryota; kingdom Viridiplantae; phylum Streptophyta; class Magnoliopsida; order Caryophyllales; family Caryophyllaceae; genus Silene; species Silene latifolia. Next base: position 238,270,337 of record NC_133538.1, read on the forward strand.
GGAGAGTGCTATATAGTGAACTTAGATAGAGACATGTCACGATGTGGATTTGTAGATAGAGATTCAATTTGGGAATTTGGTTTTTTTTAGAGGTGAAACTAGTGAGTGATTTCCTTGGGCGATTAAAGGTATCAGATGAGTTTTTGTTTCAGTTGTTCAGTAAACGATGATTTTATGGACTGATTAGTGGTAGGTGTGAGTGAGTAGAATGATGAGAGAGGACCCATGGTAAGAAAGAGTGAGAAGGTACCGATACGAAGTAATAAAATTTGAGTTTTGGGACAACGAAAAGGTAACCGGATTACTAGAGAGTTAGGAACAAGGAGTAAGGAGATGAACTAATAATTGGTATTGTTGAGTGTAAAGGGAAGAGAAGGATGAAAGTAGGCTGAAAAATTGTCGATCAGAGTTAAGGAACACTAAAGTAAGGAATCATGGAAATGTGTGATAGCATCATGAGAGGGTGCGAGTTAATGGTTATATAGGAGTTTCAGGACAACATGTTAGCCATGAGCTTCAAGTAGTTAAGGGGGGTAAAAGTTGGAAGAGTATTTGCACGATATGAGATTTTGGAGGTGAGTTAGGTGGCGATACAATTAAAGGCAAAATTGGGATGAATGTTCAGGTAAATTTTGTGGATGGGTTTGATGTTGGTTATTTGGGTTGTTAACCGAGTTGGGAAAGAACCGTGATATTTATAGATAAGTGCAAGAGATTTGTTATACGAACAATGGTGGTGTTGTGGTGTTGTCACTAGTGGGTAAGGGTGGTGATTAATAGGTAAGGTAGCCATTTTAAAGAGGTTGATTTTGTAGAGGTCGGATTGGTATGTACGGTTGTGAGTAAGTATATGACGTGGTCTTAGGAGGCGGTTGCTAGTAGTTGAGTATTAGTTGTGTGGTTATATTTGGCAGGGGGTGATGATTATGCGAATGGGAGAATATGTTATGAGGTGCATACGAGTTAAGCTCGGACGAGAGGTAACCTTTATTAAGTGGTAACTTACGTGATAAGGATTGACTAGTTGGATGTTATTACGGGTATTTGATGTGTATAAATGTTTGTGTGAGGTTCTGACCTCACGAGAAGTGGTATGGTGTGATAGTTATAAAGTTGTTATCTGAATGTTCTGTAATATATGTTGGGTACGGTAACTTAATGTAATGATATTCAAAGTGATAGTTTGGGTGATCAGGCATGGCTAGCTATACTTGCATGTATATTCATGATATATGTTTATTCCGTGAAATGGTATGGATGATATTCATGAGATTCTTGTTTGTTTATTCTATGTAATATGTTGTGTTGTGACCTAGTAAAGCGGTTTGAGTAGTTTTCTTGTTCGGAACATTATACTGAGTCAGTGTTTATGGGAATTGTGTAAGTTGCGATGACTATCGATGTGGCTGTTGTGCCTCGGGTGGTGATTCGGGCACGGTACTTCGCGTTGTGATACAGGTATTTCGCGCTGCGGTGTGGCTGTTGGTGGCGATGTTACAATGCAGTCATCGGTTGTGGTGGAGTAGAAGGGATGATTATGATACGGGTTTTCAAAAGTGCAGACCAGTTATATAGATTCTTGTTTTGTTTACTGCTGCTTCCTGTCAGTTTCGGTTGAACATATAGACGGTTGTTTTATTATCTGATGTTTCTTACCGGCTTCAGTTTGGGGGTTAGGGTAGAGTATAATATGGAGAAGAGTTGTTTATGTTTCTGTTGTTGTCATAGTATAGTGATATCCTGTTGATGGGGCATAGTTGTGAGAGGTTTTTGGAGTACTTGTAATCTTATTTTAGAGGGGACATTGGTTGACATAGTCATGGTAAGTGATTTGTAGAACATGTGTTGTATTGATCTGGACGTTGCAGGTAATTCATAATCTTTTTTTGAGACAGTGAGTATAGAGTGTTGGGAATCAGTATTATGTTAAGTTATGGATGAGTTTTGCGACAATAAAAGAAAAGAACTTGAGCATCTAGTGTGAGTGTGTGTAACAAGTGTGGACCGTGAGTATGCTTTGGTGATAGGTGCTTTCTATAGAGAGGTATGTCGTTTTGCGGTAATGTGGAAGAGTTGGAGTATTGGTTATGTTTAGAATTTTGTGGTATAGGTTAGGTGGTGTGCCGAATGAATTGAGGTATGGGAATTGTTTAAGTAAGAGAGCCCTAGAAATAGGAATGGTTATAGGTTTTGAGGTTATAGGCGGTTATCTTTGACATGTGGTGGTGATGAGGATAATGAGAAGATACAGCTAAGGATTTAGTATTAGTGAGTTACGAGGACGTAATATTTATCTTAAGAGGAGTAGGATGCGACAAAGAGAGAGTTTAATGGTTGTACATGTGGTAGTAGATTTGGAAGTTTGAGTCTTGAAGGAGAATAAAGAATGGATTTGTATTGTGATGGATATTGTTAAAAGGTCATAGCCGTGCTCGTAGAAGTTTGATGTTTAGGAATACTTTGATACTGTTGACAGTTGGATGATGATGTTTATGAGTCCGATAGTGTTGATAGTTGGATGATGATGTTTATGAGTGTGAGTAAACTTCGAGGACGGAGTTCCTTTTAAGGGTGGTAGAATGTAACATTCCGTTTGATGTGTATGAGTGTCTTGATATTGGAGATCCTAGTGGATAATATATAGTGTTACGAAGCTAGCAACGTTTGTGGAGGGTAGTTGGTAGTTTATGGAGTTAATGTCGAGAGAGACTATAATGTAGTTGATAAGATATCGTGAGCCGTGTTGTAGACGTAGGCATAGTTGGTGGATTTGGTGTTAAGAGTTCATGTTTTATAGGTTGGGGCTTTGTTTTGAGTTGTTAGTTGCGTTGTTATGTCTTAATCGAGTTAGAATGTTTGTTTTGAGTATGTGTTGAACTTCGGGGACTTAGTTCTTTTTAAGGAGGGAAAACTGTAATACTATGGTTTTCTATGTCTATGGGTACTCTATCGAGTGGGGCTTACTCTGTCGAGTAAGTATGTTTTTACGCAAAACAGTAGCTGACCTGATGGGTACTCGATCGAGTACGTGTGACACTCGATCGAGTAAGGGACACTCGATCGAGTAAGTCACTTACTCGATTGAGTAAGTGTGCCTTACGGGTTGTTCTAGCCGGGTTTTGTTGATAACGCGAGATTAATATATAAAAGCTTCCGTCATTGTTTCCTAAAAACTTTTATCATCCGAAAACCTTTCTAGAGAAGAGACAAGAGTTACGTAGTTCGCATTCGTCACGTTATCAACAAATCCCAAAAGCTAACGTGGTCGGATCGTCGTGTTCTTTATACCGTTGAGTTTGTTGTGTCGAGGGTAAGATCCTCGTATAGTTTTTATGTTGTTTCATTGATTTTGGTTGAAACCCTAATTAGGTAATTTGGGGGTTTTGGGGAGTATTGTTTATGTTAGATTGTGATTGTATGATTGTGTGTTTATAGGAGGTGATTTCGTTGAAGAACGATTATGATTAGCTGATTGTCACGATCTTGGTGATTGCCTTTCCGGGCAGGGTTTCCCTACTCGGTATTGGTTACATAGCGTTGTTGGTGATTGTCATTGTTGTTGATTGATTATCATAATGGAATTGGTTTTTGGTAATTGTTGATTGTGTAAGGTGATTGTTGAATATCTGTTTGTGATCTTCGGGGTGCGTCCCTGGCTGAGTAGAGTCACTTGCGGTAGTGGCTTCACGCCCTTGATTCGCCTTCTGTGGAACTCGCCATAGAAGGGATGTGCACATTAATGAACATGGGTTCATCGCTCGGATGAGATGAGCGGGGCTTAGGTGGGAATGGCTGCGGTCCCCCACTAGCGGCGAGGATTACCTGTTGTGATGGGTAATCTTGTAGGGCTACACACTTTAGTGTGTAGTCAGGTGTGTGGTGGGTGATGGAGTTTGGGTTGATTGAATTGGTTGTGGTATTGTTTTATTGCAGCTGTTTGTTTTGTGTAATCAGTACTGACCCCGTTTAAATGTTTTTACAACTATGGTGATCCATTCGGGGGTGGTGAGCAGGTATCTAGCAAGTATACTATGGATGTGCGCGAGATTAGCTGGGGACGGAGTTGCCACGAGTCTGGTAGTAGTCTTCCGATGTGTTGTCTTATAATTTTGTTACTTCAAATGTAGTTTGGTTGTAGAACAGTTGTACTTCACTTTACGGTTGGTTTTGTTATGTAATCACTTAAACTTATTTATTAAAGTACGTTCTTTTATGGTCCATTTCATATACGTTGCCTTGGGTAACCGAGATGGTAGCATTCTCATGCTTTAAGTGGTCCTGGTAAGGCACTTCGAGAATGGGGGTGTTACAATAGTCTTCGGTTGAAGCCTCCAATGTACTTTTCTACTTTGTTGAAGATCTACTACTTGAAGATCTCCTGCCGGTCGTCGTAGCTTTAGCTTTTTCAGTTGCTGTCTTGCCTTGTACAGTCGACATTCGTAACCTTTGTAATGCTCGGAAATCGGAATTGTATTGAATAAAATAACGATTTATGTCATTCATTTCCTTTTCTGTCTCTGGGTCTTCGATTTTGTCGGCCCTTTTTTAATCATTTGAACAGGTTTTGTTGGGTCTTCTCCTTTTTACTTATCTGGGTAGTTCGAGCGACCGCATTGATTCCCCTTTTTTGCCATTTATGGACCGTCCGGTGATTGTCTCACTATATGTGGAGGACTTTCACCATGAGGTTTGATCTTGTCATCTCTTGTTTTCCCAATCATTCATTCTTTCTTCCGTCTTTAGCTTAAGCCTCGTTTCGTTTTTGGGCTTTTGCTTTAACTTCGGAGGAACAGGATTAGGGCCCCTTTACCTCGGGAGGAGAGGCGTAGGCAAGCTCGAGTCCATTTGTTGGCTATGTTGCATCGGTATGCCATCTTTTACGTGGATAAGGCAAGGGTCGAGGTAGCTATTCATGCCAGGGCTCAAACGCTTGATCCTTTGTCTTCTGCCCCCGACTTTGGTGGCTAGGGAGTGGCTCTCTGGTTCCTTACATAGACTTGTCGTCCTCGCTGGATTATTTTGATAGGTTGTCTCTAAATTGCTGGTCGAATAGTTCCTTCGGTGGGTCACCTCTGGGTTACCCTCTGGGAGACTTCTCGGATTAGATAAAGTCTTTGCTTGACGTCTCTTTGTCAACTTGAGATCTTTTTTATCTTTGCGTCGGATGTAATCTTTAATCACTTGTGTAATTTTGGCAATGGTGTAATTTCAATAAGATCTTGGCTCGGCGTCTCTTTGTCGGCTCGAGCTCCTTTATTTTTGCTTCCCTGCCTTACACGTTTCGCAGTTATCGATTTTCAAATTTCGAACTGGGGGAGGTTTTGTTTTTCTTGCTTTGCAACCGTTCTATTTCCTTCCTTGCGCATGTTTGACGTGTGTCTGATGATGTATGGAGTTCTCTTGCCCATGCGCGTCGTTTATCTGCAGAATCTAGGGCTTTGTGTTCACCCTATAAATTTCTCCCTCCTCATCATCTTCACACTTTTAAAAAATCCGCTCAGAAAATTTTCAGACACAAGATTCTTTTCCTCTCTACTCGTTCTTTCGTTGTTCACCATCACTCGCTTTTAAGGTCGGCTATTTCGTCCCTTACTTCGTTTTATCGCTTAGCCGCCCACTCCGAAGAGGATAAGGTGATGTTGTCCCTGTTCGAGCAGAGCCCTAATGTTAGGGCTTTTGGGCCGAAGGAATGTCTTCCTTCTGCTGATTTAATTCTAAGAGATGATTTCCTTTGTCGGGTGGGAATAGTTCCGACCCTTCGCTTCGGTACGTTCATTTGTTTTGCTAACCATTGAGTTTCCCCCTTCTTCCTTTTGTCTTCCTGATGTATGAACTCTGTCTTGCAGAGCCTTACGCTACCAAGTTCACGGTCGATGAACTTAGGATGATCGGGCTTTCGACGAACCTGAAAGTCCTTGAGTGTATTCCTCTGATCAGGCAAGACCTTAAGAAAATTGGCCTTAACAAGTTGATAAGGCATGCCGGCTGGGATGGGGAAGCAGATTTGAATATGGTTAGTTGAGGTAGTCATTAGGTACTGTGACTCGTTCGTTGGCTCACGTGGTGCCACGATCTTCGAATCGTGATAACGGCGAGCCCTCGTCTGGGGTTCGCCTGTTACCCGATATCGTCGGGCGGCTGAGCTAGTTGCTGGTCTAGTACCTGACCCTTTACTCTCTGCCTTTGACAACCTGGGACAAACATCTCTTTTGGGCCGACATGCTTCACCCCTCACTCATCAAGAGCGGAGTCATCGCTAACCTCACACAGGGAGTTTTCCGCTCTTGTCTTTGGACGGAGTGGCCATGTTGTTATAATTAGCTCTAGCCCCGACTATGGTAAGCGTAAAGCAAGTTCCGAGCCTGGGAAGCACCTGGCTAAGAGGGTGAATTTCGCAGAGAAGGGAGTCCTTATCGGCGAGAATCCTCCACTACATCATGTTGGTGACGTGACTGACCCCGAGTTTTCTAGGCTTAACTACTCGTATGTCAACTTGTCCGACTTTATGTTGGAGTCGGGCAAGGCCGTTTCTTAAAATGATCAAGTTAATTATGCCCCTCACGGGGGAATGCTTATGTCCGAAACTGGCGGTCCTCCATCGAGGTCTTTCGTGAAGTACAAGGGGCTTCTAGATCCTCTTCCTCCGTGTCCCAGGCCTGCTCAGGACATCTTTGGCCGTATGGGGGACCTGGGTGCCATTATGAGGAGGGCCCTAATTGCGTGTGAGTATGTTTCTCAGTCTTGTCGGCGTATTCATGGTGCCTCTTTGGATATCCAAGGTAGTCTTCGTGAGAGGGACATGGCTTTGAAGGCCAAGGCAGCGGCCGAGGGCAAGGCCCAGCTTGCGTCTTAGAAATTGGAGGAGGTGGCGTCTGCACTTAAGTTGGCGGAGGAGAAGGTTGGCTCTTTGGAGGAGCGTTTGTCTCGTTCTGGTATGTCCCTGAGGGACGTGGAGACTCGGAGGGTGGATTTAAGAACGTCTTCTTCAGAGTTGTAGGGTCAGCTTGCTCAGTATGAGAGAAAAGCTGGGGAAGCAATAAGAGAGTTAGCCCATGTTAGTTTGATTAACTTAGGGTTTTTTTTAGCTTGAGGAAGTGTGGGATGCTGCCCGTTAGTCGGAGGCCGAGATGGCGTCTCGCATTACTGAGCTTCAGACAAAGGTAGGAGAGACCGTTGCATTCTGAGAGGTGGTGTCAATTACGGCGGTAGTTAGATGCTATGAGGAGTGCTAGCAGTAGATGCGTGATTGCATTACTCGGTTTGATCCAAACTTTGACTGGAAACGGTATGACCTTTTAGCTGCTATCGATAAGGAGGAAATTGTTGTGGGCGAGGTCGTGGCTCCGGGATCCGAGGGGGGGTGAATTTTCCCTTGTCGCCGAGCCCTTGAATCAAGATTCTGGAGAAGATAGAGCTCTCCATGCCCAAAATGATGCTGATACTAGGCCAGAAAGCTCATCCCCTAAATAGGGATTTGGGCTGTCGCCTTGCTGTTGGTGCTCCGTGTCGGGATAACCTGATCCTAGTCATCAAGACACGGTTGGGTCGCCCTCTGGTGGGGCATGATTAGTCTTCTTCCTGCCTACCTTTAACCTACTTTTTTCCTTCTTTTTGGTTTTAGTGTAGTGTAGGTGGAGTTAGGTCCTTTTTGGGCAGACGACAGATGAATTAAGAGTTGTTTTCCTATAGTTGCTCGAACTTATTCGGCACAGTTGCCTCGTAACATTTCCTATCATTTGTTTTGTTGAATGTTGTGCTTTGGATTCTTCCTTGTTTTGCATGTGCGTTCTCGCCTAAGCTTGGGTGTCCCTTCTCGGGTGTCCCTGCTTACTTTGTTTTGCCTAGATCGTCCTTTACGTGCTTCCTTAAATACTCCGGAATTTTTGGTCAAGTTTCTATTTGTGGTTCCCTTGCCTACTTCCATCGTTTCCGTCTAGGAGTCCCTGTAGGGGTGTCCACGCATACTCCGACCATTTTCGGGCAGAGTATCCCTTTAGGGGTGTCTCCGCATACTCTTCGTTTCAGGCTGGGCGTCTGATGAATAAGGAAAATGTTTAAAGTCGTCTTTTGCCTACTATCAAAACAAATTTATAAAACTCGAAACCAAACTAGTATAGTCGGGTAAGTCGAGGTCGATCACAAGGATAAAATAATAGAGAAGTTGAAGTATATGTAACTAATTATGCAACTAAAATGGTAACAAAAATAAGGTGTGGACAATTTATAGTAAAGCTAGGGTAGTCGGGTTCCCTAAGTGGGTAATGGTAAACAAGGGTGAATAACCGGGTAGGGGGTAGATCTTAACTTAGGTAAGAGGTCCAATATCTTGGCCTTCCAAAAGATAGACACATAACTTTCATCAAGTATCAAACCACTACTTAATCAAGCTATCAAAATAATCTACAACTTTCATTAATAGAGAATTTAAGCAAATAATGAAGAAAGGTGAGAGCTTTCACTAACATAATTTAACAAACACCTTGTGTGCATGAATAAGTAAGTCAATAATTCTACCCCAAACCCCAATTATTAATTACCCAAGTTATGCCATTAACTTCTACTTGGGATCCCCCTAAACCCTAGAGGGTCACTACTGACACATCATGTTCAAGCAAATGTAATCAATTGGTGAAACACAAGTAAGCATGTTGGAAAACATAATATAAATTATAACAACAATAAAGAGAGAAATAGAAATGTAAACAATTGAAATTAAGACAATAAAGAGATAAGGAATTGTACCAACACCATGAATGATTGAGTCTTGGATTAATAAAGAGAAGAATTTCTTCAAAATCTTCCATTACAGTTCAATACCCAAATGTAAACTATTGAATAACACTAGAATAATACTAATTAACTAAGGGATTAAGATTTAATTAAGGAATGATTAAGGCTTGATTAACAAAGTTTGAATGAAAATTAAGTGCTTGAAAATATCTAGGGTTGTGTGTTATTGAATTAGGGAAGAGGGGTATATATAGTATCTCTCGAAAATTCCCAGCCGGTGGACCGGCCGCTGGTGGTCTAACCAGCTGGGTGTTCTCTGTATGAACTTGAGGGAAAAGGTGTCATCAGGTGTGCTTGGCCGGTGGACCAGCTGCCGTTGTCCACTGGCTGGGAGCCCTTCTTGACTTCTCCTTCTTTCTTTGTCTTTCCTCTATCTTCTTGCACTCCCATCCGGCAGGCCGGCTGCCGGTGGCTTGATCGGTTAGGAGTTCTCTTTAAGTTTGTTGATTTTATCCCTTGTACTTGCACTACCAGCCGGCAGGCCAGCTGCCGATGGCTTGACCGACTGAGAGATTTCTGTAACTTCCTTGCATTTCTTCTTTGGCTAAGTGTTAGGGGTGTCCCAGTCGGCTGACTAGTAGCCGGCCTACCGGTTGGGAACTCTCCTCAGCTTTTCTTCCTCCTTTCTTCTTGCTTGCGTTGACTCAAATCTCTTTCTTTCTCGCTTCCTTCACCCAATTCCGGCTCATTCCTACACAAATGAGTAAAATAGTGAAAGCACGGGATTAAGGGCACAAAATAGCAAGATAAGCCTCATGGAGCGCCTCTAAATGAGCCAAAAAGCAAGGAAATAAAAGGGAAAATGGTGCAAATTTGGCACTAATCAACTCCCCACACTTAAGACTTACCCGTCCCCGAGAAAGTAACCTAAACAGTATCAAGACCCCTATTATCACTAACCATTTTGCACACTTTATTCATATTACCCAAATTGAGTTTAGCTTCACCAGGAGCCCTTTCAACTTGCAATTTGACATTTCATGAAGGGAAATGCCCTATTGTAAGGAAAGTGACCTCTTGTAACAAAATTTTTATTCAAAATGGTGCTTAACCACCAAATAGAGCATGAAAATGAACCAATCAAAATACATAAACACTTGCCTCATTCAAGTGGGATTTCTTCAAAAACGGAACAAGGAGAGTCAATACTGGAGGATGCCGACTCAAGGTCTTACCAGGTTGTCAACTCCCTAATTCTAGCTCAAGTGACCAACATAGACAACACGGATGGCTAAGAAACAAATTCTAGGCGGGAAAGTGGGAGTACGTAGCCATACTCCCAAGGTTGACACGGCAAACTCAAGATTCGACTCCATATCAAGCCTTTGACCAAAATGGGACCTAAGTTCAACTCTCACGGGTTTCACTAGTTACTCAAATGAATGAACGAGGTAATTTTTGTGACAAAAAGTAACCAAAATCACTCTTCCTATCTCGACTTGCAAAGCATGCCCGCAATCTAATATGGTACCTTATCCAAAAACCGCAAGATTAAATGTAAGATGATGCACCTATACGAGACAACCGGGTTGTAATGGGGCTCGGGTTTGGAGAAAAAGGGTCGGTGCCAGCACCGATTTATGATATGTGAGGCTAGCGGTTGAGTAGTCATCACATCTAACCAAATCCCTAAAACCCTACCATGCAAATGAATTCTTTCACAAGGTATGGCAAAGGTTGCCATTTCCATAAATTGTCCAATCCTTTACAAAACAAGACTCAATTTTCAAATTTCCAACCCTTTATTGAACACAAAATATACATTCTTTTCTTTTTCTTTTTCACTTCATTTTTCACCTTTTCTATTTGCTTTTCTTTTCTTTGTTTCTTCTTTCTTTTCCTTCACTTGTATCCTCCTCAACAAATGCAAAAGTTGACCAAAAACTAAGCCTCATTTGTTTTTGTAACATTTATGATCGTTTACTTCCAATGAAATCAAATCTCCTACCCATTTATACTCCTCAAAACAATCACAAAGACGAACTACTCAACAAGGGTGAGATGGTTGTGGAATGTAGTTGTTTTGTTGGCAAATGAAATGACAAGGTTAGGCTCAAAATGGGTGATCAAAAGGGAAACATGATCAAATGGGTGAAAAATAAGCTTATTTGGCTATGAGGGGTTAATTTATTTGAACAACATTGTCTCAACATGCACATCAACCCTTCTACGGTAAGGAATGAGCACCATAGTTATGCGTATTGACTTAACATACCACGTAAGGAGAACTACTCTCAAGTCCTAATCACGACCGGTTTGATGGACCGGCCAAATGGAGGCTCTATCCTCACATTTTAGTAGTTGTATCGCACGTAGGTCGGGTCTTAGGCTCAATACGGTCTCACAAGGTGGCCGAAACTTGGTCGATAGGCTAGACTTCCGGGTTTTACAAGCAAAACCCTAACATATATCATCAAGAAGCACGAGCTATCAAGAGGGAAAAGACAGGGGTAAAACAAATTATCATCATTGTCAATATATCCCCTCCGGGTTTAGACCCTCAATGCAAATATTTACAAGCCAGATACGAAGTGTATGGCTGCAAGCTACTCATAATGACAAACTACGTGGATGCAAGGGTGAACAAATATATACAAGTCTATTCTAAATGCAAATAAGTCCTACAACTACAACACCTAATCCACACGCACCAATTCTTCCCAAAAATAGAGCATCCTCAATAACAAAATCCCATCCTCCTCCATACATAAATGTAAAAGAAAAAGAACGGTAAAGGAGAAAGAAATCGGAAAGAGTATACCAAGCGGGTCTTCAATCACCCAACGTCTCAAATGCGCCCAGGTGTGTCTGTGGATTAGGTTAGACAAACGTATATATACTATGCAATATTTTTTGAATTTTTGAAATTTTTTTATTTTTAGTCATTTTTTGAAATTTTTTTATCAACTTTACAAATATATATACAAATATAAACAAATATACACAAAGTGGATATTTCCCTCCACACACTTGAAATTTGCATTATCCTCAATGGAACAAAGTAAAGGGAGTGAATGGGAAAAATAAGTAAACAAATTTTTGAGTTTTTGCAATTTTTCAGAAATGGAAAGCATATTTTTGATGTTTTTGAAATTTTCTTGAAATCAGATAACTTGTTTTTGTGTTTTTTTTTTGGCCTCTTCCCCACACTTAATATTTGCAATATCCTATGACGGATGAAGCTTGGTGAGAAGGCAATTTTTGCAAATTAAAATAACAATTTTTTTTGGATTTTTCAACGTTTTTTGAAAATAATGAACATGTTTTTATGAAATTTTCAATTTTTTCAATTTTTTTATTTTTGAAATAAGGATGCAATGCATGAGCTATCCTATATGCAATATGGAAAATACGATGCAAATTACACTATATGGATGCAATTTCTATATGTGACTATATTTTACAAAATTTAAATCTAATGCAAGCTTAAATGAATGCAACTATATGACATATGATCCTACATATTTTACAAATAACTAAATGCATACAAAAAGAAAATATAAATGAGAGATTTGGATTTAGAGGGATCATATTCGGCATTTGGATTGAGTGGGAGTGAGGAGGGCCATAATTACTAGGCCTCCTCGGTCTCGGTGTCGTCACCGTCATCATTATCATCATCTTCATCATTCCCGACCCCAAACTTGGATTCACAGATGAAATCATCCGTGCTCATATGCATCGGGTCATTCATATCAAACCCCTCGACCGCTTAGTCGATATCCACATCCCGACCCACCCCCGAGCCGCTAGCGCCACCTCCCTCACCGAAGATGGACGGGGTCCCCACGAACCAATTAGTATCATGCCCTTCCCCATGTGTATAAGCCGGAGTGGGGAAGACGGGAGCACTAAAGTAGTCCGGACGCATGTTAATGTCGCCGTAGAGAAAGGACCCGTCCTTCGGATGCCCACCATCTGGAGCAAGGTAGTAGGAGGGATGAAGGCCGGAGGGGTGATTGTATTGCCTCCTCATATAATCATCATAAACCGGGAACTGACCCACCGAATGGTCAAAATAGATACGGTCCATGCGTTGTTTCAAACCGAGCCTCTCACTCGTGGCCATTTGCATTCCCAGGTTTATAGCCTCCATGAACTCGATATGTTGAGGATGGAGCGGGGGTGGTTCTTGTGGTTGGCTATAGGAAGCTTCCCCATGTTGGAATGGTCTGAGGAAGAATGGAGTGGACGGCATAGTGTACCGCAAAGAATGTTGTGCGATAACCGGGCGCTCACGCGCATAGACAAGATTGGGGTTTTGGGTTTGGCCGATGGTGGTGTCTTCATCCGCCTCAAATTCAAGTAAGTAGTACGGTGAATTTGGCACCACTTTCATCCTATCCGGGTTGGGAAGGGGAATGACATTCTTGTCTACTCCACTCACCCGGATTTGCCAATAATTTTGCCGGTCCCGGGGGTTCTTTTTTATCCAATTAAGAGTATATTAGATGTAGTGTTTGGTGAGCAAAGTCTCACCGGTGATAAAGTTTATGCCATTCAAATTGAGCCGTCGAATTAGGCGTTTGGCAAGGTGGGTGATGAGGCCACCGACGACAATTGGGGTCGATTGCCCCGGTGAATTACTAAAACGGTAAAGATGGAGGGCCATATGCTGAGCCACGTCGATTTTGAAGGTGGTGGGGTTGGAGCGAAGGTAAGAGCCGGGAATTTCCAACTCCTCCGTTTGAAAGTTGTGATTCTCATCACGGCCAAAAACAGCCTATCCCATATACCTATGCCAAATTCGGATGGCGGCATTGTGACAAATATTTACCGCACTCTTCAACCGCGGGTTGTCATCAAGGCCAGTAAGGGCCTTCCAAAGGGCACCATGGTCAAATTTTTCAGAAGCTTTATGAGGTGGGCTCGGGTCTAGCCCAAAATGCATAGCAAAGGTCAGCAAGGTCAATGAACAATCCTTGTTCATAAGACAGAAATGTAGAAAAGAGGCCTTTTGATTTTGTCGATGTTTATCAATTCTCAAAGTGCTAAGAAATTCTCAAGTGAGACGAGAATAAGTCTTCTCAGGTATATCATACCTGAATTTCATACCAACCCCCTCAAATAAATCATGGGTGACTTGGTCTAACCCTAGTTCTCGCATAGATTGACGGTCAATAAATCGACTCGGGTGAAGGGGGCATTGTTTGAAAAAGACAAACTTACCTTTGATAGTTATGGAACTTAATTGGAGGTTTGGGAATACCGGATCGGGGCTCATATCAATAGCCGCGGCCACCACAAGTTCCGCTTGTTGAAGTGCCAAATCCCCCTTGTGGACTCTCTTTTTTGGTGCCATGGTCGATTTTGTGAGTGGGTTTTTGAAGGGGAACGAGTTGGTGGTTGATTGGTGGTGTTAGATGGTGAAATGTTGGTGTTTGGGGGTATTTTGAGGGAGAAAAGAGGGTTAGATAAGGGGAGTGTCGTGTGAAAATGTGTTTGGTTTGTGTGTAATTTTTGTGTTTTAATCTCGTCAGTGTACTCCCAGCCGGTCCAAGGACCGACCTCTGGTGCCCCGGCTGGGAGTACAGGGTATTTTCGAAATTTTTTCAAAAAGATCAGAGAACTCCCAGTCGGTCTATGGACCGGCCGTCGGTGCCCCGGCTGGGAGTACAGCACAAATCACAAATTCCAATTAACTGTTCTCCTAGCCGGTGGGCCGGCTGCTGGCCTGCCGGCAAGAAGATACAATTCCTTAATTTCCCTTGCTTTTTCCTCAATGGGGATGTTCCCAGCCGGTGGATCGGCTGCCGGTCTACCGGCTCACACCCCCCTTCCATGTCTTTTCCACCATAATCTCAATAGCTGCTCTTCGAGCCGATGGACCGGCTGCCGGCCAGCCGGTGGGGAGATTCTTGATACGGTCGTTTCTGTACCAAAAATAAACCTAAATATAACTAACCGAAGCTAGTGATAAGTAGGGTCGATTTCCACAGGGAGGCAAGGTATCTATCTGTAATCCGTCTATCTAAGTCACAAATGGGGTTTTTATATTTGATTTTCTGAACTACTGGAAGTCAAAGGGTAAGAGAAATAAAGTAAGGGCAGTAAAGGAAGAAAATGATAGATGTGATCAGATAAAAGAATGTATGTCAGGATTTTGGTTCACCATGGCAGTTTATCGACTCAGTTGCAAATAGCCTAAAGAATCTACTGTGAGAAGGATACAGGAAAGGTCCTTCCGGTCCACTTTCTATCCCAGATTTCCGCTAACTTAACTTCCGTCCTCATTAGGATAAGCTACTATTCATAGCAGGTCTGTTCATTCCAATCTTCCGATCCAGGAACAAAATTAACCACATTAATGTAATTTAGAAGCATGCATTCATCTTAATTGGTGTACAATTATTTTGCTATGGGACAGATTCTCACAAGTAAACCATCTAGTCTATTCGCTACATCGTCACAATCCTACCATGGATTCCCTAGTCCTAACATAGAAGAAATTAGCTACTCATACTACTAATGGTGTCAACAATAATAATAATGAGCATACAAATCAAAAGCATGATGGAATAAAGACGATTAAACATAAAATAAATTAGGGCAGAAATATTAAAGAGAGGAAGCAAGAATTTAAAGCAAACAAACAAAAAGATTAAGATTAAGAGAGAAAAGTGATTACAATCTAAAGCAATACGGCGTAAAGATCAATCCAATAGAAAAGCAAGAGATTAAAGGGAAGAGAAAAAGTGATTAACAGTGAAGAGTGTATGAGAAAATAGAGTTTTTGACCTAATCCAGACTTCCTTTATATAGGGAAGTCATTATTCACATAAAATAAACCTAACACGGGTTAAAAATCCCGAGTATATAAGTTAATCACTCGATCGAGTAACTTTATATCACTCGATCGAACAAATCCAAGCTAAAACCTCTCGATCGTGTACTTTAGGTACTCGACCAAACATTATTAAATAGGCACAATTCGATCGACTAGAAAAAGGAGTCGATCGTACACAGCTGTACTCGATCGAGTACTTTCCAACGCACAATTCCTGCTTCGCGCACTGAAATTCAAATGCCTGCCATTTCTTCGTTCCTTGGGCCAACAGGGTGTTTCCGGTGGAGTTGGAAAACTAAGAGGACAAGATTTCATCTGCAATTAGAATCACCTGAAAATTAGCTGTAGAACAAGAGATATATCTCTTCAAATTTGGCACTAGGAATTTGAAGTTCTTCCTTTACTCGCCTAGCTACCTTACTTCTTTACGCATCATAATTAGTAGTTTCCAAGCTCCGACTCAAATCATCTCCTAAATGCATGCATAGGGACATGTTTTAGGCTTGATTATGCTCCTTTCCAGTTCATACCTGCAAATAATACAAGACAAACCAAAGTAGACTATTCAGGAAACATTTGTAGCCAAACACCACACAAAATGCATAGAAATGCGTGCAAATGAAGTACAAAATGTTGGAGCTTGTGTCCTCCACAAAATTAGTGTGATAACATTTGTAAATCTCTTACAGGTTCACAAGGGTATACTTCGTATTTTATCAGTTGATTAATGATTACCTAATAACGGTTGGCTTGCTAGAAAGTTTGACGTTATTATCATACAGACGGCGGTGATCAACTGGTCCCTAAAGGTCACACCTATAGGATGTGTTTGAGAGATGTGGTTATGAAAATGTAATCACATTGATGCCTTATATGACTAAACAGTTAGTCAATGTGTTGATGAGACGATTATTTAATGCCGATTAAATAATATTAGTTGAGACGAATTAACTGTCAATTCGTAAATTGAATATAATAAGTTATATTTAATTAATGTATATGATGTAAGCTTGGACGAATTAATATGTTAATTCGTAATTAAATGTAATCGGTTATATTTAATCAACAAGATGAATGTGTCATAGTGGTAATAGTAAGGGTACTCAAACCAAGAGGTTATGGGATCGATCCTCACTAGATGACAATTTATATTTAACACATTTTATACATTTTTGGAATAACCGAAAATAAGGAAATTATACTCCATATAATTTCGGAAATGGGCCGAAAATAGAAAAAGAAAAATCTACCCTATTGTCTCCTTATACCCGGTTTTATAAAGGGGAGAAGGGGATTTTTCCTAACCTAATTTTTCAACTCATTCTTGCCTCTCATCTCAACAAAACAGAAAACAGAAAACCCTAATTTTACAGAAATTTGAGGGATCGATTCTAGCAAAAGAACAAGGGCATATCTCATATCGTCTTGGGTGCAACTGATAGGCGAATATCAACTTTGATATTGTTCTTAGGCCGTTTTTGCTAGGACCGAAGGTTATTTCTTAATCTTTTATGCTTTTGTTTATGCAATTTAGTTTTATGACTCGTAATCATCACTTTATAATTCGTTATAATCCTTAAATTAAAGGGATGCATACAGATAAATCCCAAAAGTGGTATCAGAGACAAGGCCACGAATTTTAATTTTGATGATTCTCATAAAATTGTTTGTAAACATTTAGGGTTTCCGAAAAAAAAATAGTCGGCTGGAATTCTTTTTTTGAGCCGTGAAGTTTCTTTTGTTGCAGCCGTGTTTGTTCTTGTTTTGTTGTTATGATTCTATTTGATTTATACATATTATTGTTTTAATAGGTTAAGATGATAATATAATGAATTTGTAGATGTGTTGATTTAATAAAAATTAAATTGATATGTAAATGGAATTGCTAAGTTGTTGATGATAAATTGTTTTTTGCTATATTGTTTTTGGCATAAATGTTCTAAATTGTTGTTTAGAATCATGTTTCATAAATTTACATGTTTAAATTATAAGACGAATATGCCAATCTTTTTAATAGCAACAATAACTGATTTTGTTCATCGATAATCATGTTTTTTATTTTTAGGGCATAATGCCGATTTTTAAAAAAAATAATTTGGGACGACTGTCAATTTTTTTTAGCCGTGGAAATTTTTTTGTTACTGTTCGCGTCTTGGTTACTGTTCACGTCTGGACAGAATAAAAAAAAGTTTTTTTGTTTATTTTTTTTTCGGTATTAGCTGTAAACCGAGAAAAGGTCTTTTTATTGGGTTGTTTCGGTTCTTACCGAGATAATTTTTAAAAAAAAAAAATTTTGTTTGATTTTGGCCAATTAATTATTGTGCGGCGGTTCATAATTAAAAGATACCTAATTATTTTAAAGCAGTTTAAAATATTGATGGATTAAATTCATATTACAAGTTTAATATGAATTAAGATTGAAATTAATGTGATTAATTGGGGAGTTGTCACTTAATTTGATCAATTAAATAGGTGGTTTGGATAAAACTAATCTACATAATTGAAGAATTATGTCTTGTATGTTTAATTTATTTTTAGTTGATGATTTTATTTTTGTTGAATGAATCGTTGAATGGTTTTATTTACATATTTTTTGCAATCGGTTGTAATTTGTAATACTTAGTGTGGCCTTAGTCAAATTATGTTTTCGTAATGATGGAAACATAATTTTTAATGTAATTTGAGATCTCGAATCTCCTTTATTTTTCTTTAGTTTTTGGGTTTTGAAATTAGAATGTAATAAATAGGTTTATTATGTAAATTATTTATTGTAATTTTCAAAGAAGACTAAAGATGAAGATTAGAGCTCACTCCCGCTACATGGATCAAGATGGAACATCAAGACAAGCTTCTCGGGTCCATGGATGGATTTCAAAGTTGTATTTATGTTCATTTGGATAGGATAGGCCACACTAGGACTTTTTTTTACGTTTTACCGTTCTTATTGCATTTTCATTCACATGCTAGTTATTGCATCATATTCCGCCTAAAACCAAACCACCTACTAAAATGCATGAAAATTGACACATATAGGTTGTATGTTAGTTTTCATAGACATACAGATGTCACATGTTTTTAAGCCATCACCTTAGTTTATTCATACACGCATGCTATATATTAGTTCACTTAAATAAATTAAAATAAAGTCATGGGATGTTCCTCTAAAACGGAAATTGAGATTAGTCTTTATAAGGGCAAACAATTATGAATCCCTTCTTCGTAGGTATGCATAATATGACCCCTTCTACGTTGAGTAAGTAGTTTGTGTTGACTTAGTTTATCTCAACATTATAGTCCGAAGAGTTTCTCGTGATTATGATGGACTAAAGATAGAATTTAAAGAAATTTATCGACCAAGAATTCTAACAGTAGAATTAGCCAAAAGGTTGGTTTATCAATTTACAGATAATTGAGTCTTGGGATCATTTATATAATTCTTGAGGAAGGTCAATTGTATAAATGCATGAGTCTTCGCGTTATGACATTAGATCATTAGACTTAAATTAAAATCGATGCACATGCATATTATTTATTCTTCTTTTCGCAGTGTAGAACACGTTTATTTTACTGTTACAACAAATGGCTGGAAATAACGAAATCCCAATGCCTATTGCCACACTTGGACGCGAGTCCTGGCTGAAAGTTTTTATGGACAACATGAATCAGTACACGCGACTAAAGAATGATGGGTCCAACTTTGCGGACTGGGAGATAGCACTACAGAATGCTGCCATTGCTGTCGGTAAGCTCAAGTACTTAACTGAGCCAATACCGGTCAAACTAGCCCCCAATGCGGGAGTTAACGAGTCACTTGCTTATAGTGATTTCGTTATGAAAGCGGGTGAGATAACGAACGTACTCATCTTTGCAATGGAAACCAATTTGCAAAGACGCTTCATTGCCCAAGGTGCGAACAAGATTTTCACCACGCTCACTAACGAGTTCTCAAAAGCACCGAGGATCGTTACTTATGAGCATACCTGTCGCTTCTTTGATGCGAAACTCCAAAAGGGCCAACCGGTTAGCCCACACATTCTTAACACGATTGAGAATGTCGAGAAGTTGGAGGCACTTGATTGCAAAATCAGTGAGAGCCATTTACCGAATGCTTCATTCTCTTCACGATGGTTTTGCCCTTTTTAGAGCGAACTACTACATGAATGACTTGAAAAAGAGCCCTCATGAACTACACTCCCTTCTCGTACAGACTGAGAAGGATATGAAATTGACTGGGAGCATGAAGCAGGATGTTCTCACGATTTCCAACAAGGGTAAAGGTATGGGATAAGCTCCAGGCGACCTAACTGTAGGTAAGCCAAAATTCAAGAAGCCAGGAAACGGTAAGAGTGGGCCTGGTGAGACTAGTGGCTCACTGGGCAAGGCAAAGAGCAAGGGCGGTGACATTGAGTGCCACCATTGTCACAAGACTGGGCATTGCAGGAGGAACTGTCCCATCTACAGTGAGGACATCAAAGCAGGCCGCGTCGTTCTTATTGGTATGTCATCTTATATTCATATGATTGCGATTAACCATGCAAGTTTTGGAACTTGGGTACTTGATACTAGTTGTGGTTCTCATCTGTGTAATTATTTGCAGGACCTAAAGAACATCATACCTCTCGAAAAGGGTGATGTGGACCTGCGAGTCGGGAATGGGGCACGAGTTCCTGCAGCCTCGAAGGGAACATATGTAATCCAACTCCCTAGTGGTTTTGAGTTATTTTTATATAACTGTTACTATGTACCCAGTTTATCTAAGAACATTATTTCTATTTCCGTACTCGAGATAGACGGTTTTGCATTTTCAATAAAGGATAATAGCTGTATTTTCTTTTTAATAAAATGATTTATGGCAAAGCAGTTTCCATGAATGGAATTTACATCTTAGATAAAACCACGGAAGTATTACACGTGAATAATAAGAAATTAAAGGTTGGTGACAAAGATCAAACCTATCTATGGCATTGTCGAATGGGACACATAAATGAGAAAGGTGTAAAGAAACTCGTCGATAATGGGACTATTCCCGCATTCGAATTTTCTACATATGGCACGTGTGAATCATGTCTCATTTGCAAAATGACTCGAATTTCCTTCAAAGGTGTTGGAATACGCGCTAGTGACCTACTAGGACTCATACATACTGATGTTTGTGGACCTATGTCAATTACCGCTAGAGATGGCTATAGATATTTTATAACTTTCACGAACGATTTGAGTAGATACGGATATGTCTACTTAATGAAGCATAAAAGTGAGTCCTTTGAGAAATTCAAGGAATACCAGAACAGGGTTGCGAACCAACTGGGTAGAAAGGTTAAAGCACTCCCTTCAGATCGGGGTGGTGAATATCTTTCAAATGAGTTTGATCAACACCTTAAAGACCGTGGAATCGTTTTGCAGTTAACTCCACCTGGAACACCTCAATTAAATGGTGTGTCCGAACGGAGAAATCGAACCTTACTTGATATGGTTCAATCCATGATGAGTCACACAGTTGTGCCTGATTCATTATGGGGTTTTTCTGTTTTGTGAGCTGCTCTTATACTTAACCGAAGTCCGACTAAAGCTGTCGACAAGACTCCATATGAAATGTGGAAAGGAACGGAACCTAACCTTGTCCTTTATTCGGGTTTGGGGCTGCGAGGCTTCTGTCAAGTGGAGACACGAGGATAAGTTCGGCCCGCGATCGGTCAAGACATACTTTATAGGTTATCCAAAAGGAACATTTGGTCATTACTTCTATTCGCCTACCGAACATCGAGTTTTTGTTGCGGCTAGTGCGACGTTCTTAGAGAAAGAATTTCTCGAGAACAAGACAAGTAATAGAACCTTCGAGCTGTCGGAGATTCCAGAACCAACAACCGAGGAATGGATGGAGGAAGTTGTTCCTCCAACTGATGACACGGTTAATATTCCTGAGGAACCTAGGAGGTGGGGTAGAATCTCTCATCCTCCGGACAGATACATTGGTATGGTCGAGGAGAATGAAGTTTTACTCCTAGAGAGTAATGAACCCGCTAACTATAAAGGTTCTATGGCCTGTTCCGACTCAAAGCTATGGCTCGAAGCCATGCAATCCGAGATGGACTCTATGTATGAGAATGACGTATGGGATCTTGATGATTTACCTAATAAGGTAAAACCTCTACAGTGCAAATGGCTTTACAAAATAAAGCGTTCTTTAGACGCGCAACAAGATACCTATAAGGCACGACTAGTGGCAAAAGGTTTCACTCAAATGCACGAATTTCATTATGATGAGATTTTTGCACCTGTAGTCATGTTACGTTCCATTCGGATAATCTTAGCGATTGCCGCATTTCATGACTATGAAATTTGGCAAATGGATGTGAAAACCGCCTTCTTAAACGGTTATTTGGAGGAAGAGTTGTACATGGTGCAACCCGAAGGTTTCATAGATCCTGAACATCCTAAGAAAGTATGCAAGCTTAAGCGTTCCATTTATGGACTTAAGCAAGCTTCTCGGAGTTGGAATTATCGTTTCGACCAGGTGATAAAAGAATATGGTTTCACTCGATCGGTCGAGGAACCATGCTTATATATCAAGTTGAGTGGGAGCAAGATTTTATTCTTGATATTGTATGTCGATGACATACTCTTGATTGGGAATGACATTCCTCTCTTATCTTTGGTTAAAGGATGGTTGAAGAACTATTTGCAGATGAAAGATCTGGGTGAGGCACAACGCATTTTGGGAATCCGTATCTACCGAGATAGATCACAACGGACGTTATCACTTAGTCAGGAGTCTTATTTGGATAATATTCTTGAGAAGTTCAGCATGAGAAACTCCAAGAAGAGGAACCTTCCAATGATGTCTGGGATGCAGTTGAGCAAGTCTCAGTCACCCACGACGCCTGAAGGGGTTGAGCGCATGAGTCGTGTTCCTTATGCTTCAGCTATTGGATCAATCATGTATGCCATGATATGCACACGTCCAGACGTGGCATATGCATTGAGTATGAGGAGTAGGTACCAAAAGAATCCATGTACCTACGGAGGACTAAGGATTGGGTATTGACTTATGGAGGAGATACTAAGTTATGCGCAACCGGTTACGCAGATGCTAGCTTCCAAACGGATCGAGATGTTTAGAAATCTCAGTCTAGATTCGTTCTTACTCTTAATGGTGTTGCGGTAAGCTGGAATAGTTCCAAACAGGAAGTTGTAGCAGATTCTACTACTGAGCCATTGAAATATGATAAGCATTGAGGGCATGTTATTTCCATGAGAATTAAACGTGTTCCTGAGTTATAATAGTTGATTATGAATTTGATACATTATCTTTTTCATATACTATTTATAACTTCATCGTATTAATATAATATTTTGTTTTTCATGTGGATTGTACTGACAACTTTAAACTCCACAAAGTGAACTGAATTACATTATATTTTGTTTTAGTCCGTAATCGCCTACAAGAGCTGATAACTCTGGCTATTATATTGTGCAGTCGATTGATGGTGGGTTCAACGAGCCATAAGTCAAACTGTTGACTGATCGATCACAAATGCAAGATTATAACGATACCTCGTAGGACAAATTTTTATGACAACGTAATGGAGTCCTAAATGTTTAAAAACATTCGTTGCCAGGTCGTGGATAGGACATCCATTGTGTTCCTAGAGTCGATTCTTTTGACTGTCGACTGTCTCTTGAGATTAAGGCAGTTTTTGGGTGACTTTGGTTTCTTTCTCACGGTCTGCCGTAACTGGAGGCTAAGTAGATTTTTTCTGGGTAAATTCATACGGTGCTTACATCGGCAGGATTCGAGTTGAGGAAAATATCCAACCTTTATCAGGTATAGTTATTTCTCAGGGCCACTCGAGGAGTTGTCACTGAAATGCATGGCCAAGCTCGAATGATGATTCGTTTATCAGTTAAGTTACTCTCTATTCGGGGAAACCACTCTTAATAATGATCGCTTTTAAAATACGACCTTTATGAATACGGATTTGCAAATTGTTTTACATTGAGTAGGAGAAATTTTAGGATATGAAAATCGGTTATCGCACATACACTTGTGAGGACAAGTGGGAGTTTGTTGGAGCTTTTGTCCTCCACAAATTAGTGTGATAACATTTGTAAATCTCTAACTGGTTCACAAGGGTATACTTCGTATTTTATCAGTTGATTAACGATTAACTAATAACCGTTGGCTTGCTAGAAAGTTTGACGTTATTATCATACAGATGGCGGTGATCAACTGGTCTCTAAAGGTCACACCTATAGGATGTGTTTGAGAGATGTGGTTATGGAAATGTAATCACATTGATGCCTTATATGACTAAACAGTTAGTCAATGTGTTGATGAGACGATTATTTAATGCCGATTAAATAATATTAGTTGAGAAGAATTAACTGTCAATTCATAAATTGAATATAATAAGTTATATTTAATTAATGTATATGATGTAAGCTTGGACGAATTAATATGTTAATTCGTAATTAAATGTAATCGGTTATATTTAATCAACAAGATGAATGTGTCATAGTGGTAATAGTAAGGGTACTCAAACCAAGAGGTTATGGGATCTATCCTCACTATATGACAATTTAAAATTAACACATTTTATACATTTTTGGAATAACCAAAAATAAGGAAATTATACTCCTTATAATTTCGGAAATGGGCCGAAATTAGGAAAAGAAAAATCTACCCTATTCTCTCCTAATATCCGGTTTTAAAAAGGGGAGAAGGGGATTTTTCCTAACCTAATTTTTCAACTCATTCTTGCCTCTCATCTCAACAAAACACAAAACCCTAATTTTACAGAAAATTTGAGGGATCGATTCTAGCAAAAGAACAAGGGCATATCTCATATCGTCTTGGGTGCAACTGATAGGCGAATATCAACTTTGATATTGTTCTTAGGCCGTTTTTGCTAGGACCGAAGGTTATTTCTTAATCCTTTATGCTTTTATTTATGCAATTTAGTTTTATGACTCGTAATCATCACTTTATAATTCGTTATAATCCTTAAAATTAAAAGGATGCATACAGATAAATCCCACACAAAACACCTATATAAAATGCACGCATCAATTCTTATCTATAATCTTTCAAATTTACCTTGAAACAATCACGGACTTCCCAGCCGGTCCAAGGACCGGCCGCCGGTACCCTGGCTGGGAGTACATGCCTACGTGTTTTTCTCATTTCCCTTCAACTTTAAAATCACTTCTTCAATTGGCCTTGATTTGCGTGCTTTCTTCTTTCATAGCCGACTCATCAAGTCGGGATTTGGCCAATTAAAGGTTGTGTCTTTGTTCCACATTGGTCCCCATTTTTCCTCATAATAACATCCCGTCATCAATCCAAATAGCCAAGTAGAAAAGTTCCAAATTCCCATTACCTATCTAAATGAATGCTATGTAAAAATGGTGGTTCTTGTGGAAATCCACCAAACCAATTCATTGTTAAACAACTTTCAACTTATCTCCTCCTCGAGAAGGGGTTCGCCGAGGTAGAGCACTTCAATAGGACCCTTGTCATCTCCTTCGTAGTAACGCTTCACTCGTTGCCCATTAAATTTGAAGGTTCCTCCTTCCTCACTCCAAAGTCAAAGGTACCTTAAGGAGATATATCCAACACCTTGAAAGGTCCTAACCACCTCGATCGTAGCTTACCCGGGAACACTTTCACCTTGGAATTGAAAAGGAGAACAAGGTCTCCTACACCGATATCTTTATTCACAATTTTGGCATCGTGCCATTTCTTCGTTTGATCCTTGTAGATTTTGGAGCTCTCATAAGCTTCCAACCTCAATTCTTCTAGTTCATTTATTGAAAGGAATCGAACTTCTTCGGCGGCATCAAAATCAAAATTCATTTCTTTAAGAGCCCACCAAGCCTTGTTCTCCAACTCAACGGGTAAATGACAAGCTTTGCCATACACAAGCTTGTAGGGCGTGGTTCCCAATGGTGTTTTGTATGCCGTGCGGAGAGCCATAAGACAACCGGCAACTTTTGTGACCAATCTTTCCGGTTCTTGTTTGTCACCATTTCTAGAATCGCTTTGATTTGCCGGTTAGACACTTCCACTTGCCCACTTGTTTGAGGGTGGTAGGCAAGGGCGGTCTTATGTCTTACCCTTTGATTTTCCAACAATGACTTGAACATACTTTTCCGGTAATGGGATCCACCATCACTTATCACAACTCGTGGAGTTCTGAACCGGGGGAAGATTGTGCTTTTGAACAACTTCATCATAACCTTGGAGTCATTGGTTGGTGATGAAACTGCCTCTATCCACTTCGAAACATAGTCCAGAGCGACCAAAATATATTCATTGCCGCATAAGTTGGGAAATGGTCCCAAGAAGTCTATACCCCAACAATCGAATAGTTCAATTTCAGGGATGTTATTAAGAGGCATCTCATTCCTTTTACCAATGTTACCGCTGCATTGGCACGCATCACATGATTTCACCTAGTAGTGGATGTCTTTGAACATAGAGGGCCATCAGAATCAGCCTTGGAGGATCTTGGAAATGGTTCTTGAAGTGGCAAAGTGTCCTCCGTAGGCCGAATTATGTACTCGATCAACAATTTCCATACCCTCTTCTCTAGACATGCATCCCCGAAACATTACATCCCCGCACTTACGGAACAAGTGAGGATCATTCCAAAAATATCTCTTGGCATCATGCCTCATCTTCCTCCTCTCTCTTGAGTCTAGCTTATCCCGTATAAACCTATTTACCAAGTAATTAGCAAGGTCCGCGAACCATGGGGTTGTGGTGCTCACTCCCATAAGACTATCTTCTCTTACCATTCATTAATCGGCCCACTTTCATCTTGAATTCCATGATCTTCAACGGTTAACCAAGATAGATGGTTGGCCACAACGTTCTCGGTTCCCGCCTTGTCCTTCATTTCCAAGTCAAACTCTTGAAGCAATAAAACCCACCTCAAGAGCCTTGGCTTGGCGTCCTTTTCCACCATGAGTTGCCTCAAAGCGGTGTTATCGGTATTCACCACCACCTTGGAGCCAACCAAATATTGTCGAAATTTGTCAATAGCATGAACTATGGCCAACATCTCCTTCTCCGTAGTTGAAAAGTTGCATTGGGCTTGGTCAAGAGTTTTGCTAGTATAGTAGATGAAATTGTGCTTTTTGTCAACTACTTGGCCTAAAACCGCACCCACCGCAAAATCCGACGCATCACACGTAATCTCGAATGGAATATTCTAATCCGGAGCCCGAATTATAGGAGCCGTGACCAAAGCTTGCTTCAACCTATGGAATGACTCAAGACAAAGTTCATCAAATACAAATGACACATCTGTGAGGAGAAGTGAGGTTAATTGTTTTGCTATCTTTGAAAAATCTTTAATGAATCGCATATAAAATCCAGCATGACCAAGAAAACTCCTAACCCCCTTCACGTTTGAGGGAGGTGATAAATTTTCTATGACCGTCACTTTGGCTCCATCAACCTCAATGCCCCTCTTGGAGATAATGCGACCGAGCACATTCCTTTCTTCTACCATGAAATGGCAGTTTTCCCAATTTAAAACTAGATTGTGCTCTTCACATCTCTTCAAAACATTTTTCAAATTAACAAGTCCATGGTCAAAGGAGTCTCCATGGACACTAAAGTTGTCCATGTAGACTTTCATGCTCTTTTAAAGAAAATATGAGAAAATGGTCATCATACACCTTTGAAAGGCGTAGGGTGCATTACAAAACCCAAACGGCATTCTCCGGTAAGCATAAACTCCAATGGGGCATGTAAATGTTGTTTTCTCTTAGTCCTCCGGAAGGATTTGGATTTGGAAAAATATGGATTATCCATCATGAAAACAATAGTAAGCATGCCTCGCTAGCCTTTCTAGAATTTGGTTATTGAAGGAGATGGGGAAGTGGTCTTTAAGGGTGGTAGCATTTAGTTTTCTATAATCAATGCACATCCGCCACCCGGTCACCTGACAAGTAGGCATGTGAGTCTCGTCCTCTTGTTCCACCATACTCACCCCATCTTTCTTAGGTACTATATGAACGGGACTCACCTACTTAATATCGGTGATTTGATAAATAATCCCCTCTTCAAGCAATTTTAAGACCTCATTTTTCACAACCTCGTCCATCATGGGGTTTATTCGCCGTAGGCCTTCAACCTTAGGCTTACTTCCCTCCTATAACACGATCCTATGCATGCACAAGTTTGGATTTAGTCCCTTGAAATCATCAATGCTATACCCTAGTGAGCTTTTGTGAGCTTTAAAGACTTTCAAAAGTTTTTGTTCTTGAGCCTCACTAAGGTTGTCATTGATTATCTAGGGATAAGACTCTCCCTCACCAAGAAAGGCATACTTAAGTGAGGGAGGTAGAGGTTTGAGTTGTACCTTTGGAGGGAGAAGTCCCTCCAACTTCTTCAATAGTTCATCATCGACCTCATGGTCTTCCTTCATTTCCTCATCATGTAGGGAGATTTGGAAGGCTTCCTCCATCTCCGAATCTTCACTAGCTACCAATTCAACTAATTCATCAATCACTTCTATAGTATATGCTTTCTCAACTTTGGGGCCTTTCATCAAATTTGGAAGGTTAAATTCGACTTTGTCACCCTCAATCCGGAAGATTAGCCGTCCATTTCTCACATCACTAAGTACTCCTACGGTAGCCAAGAATGGCCTACCTAGGATAATGGGGGTATGGTTATCCTCCGGATGTCAAGGACAACAAAATCGGCTGGGATTAAATATTTTCCAACTTTGACGGGTATGTCCTCAAGCATCCCCAAAGGGCGCTTGACGGACCTATCTGCCAATTGGAGGGTCGTGGTCGTGGGAGCAAGACTATGAATTCCAATCTTCCTTGCAACCTTTAGAGGAATAACACTCAAACTTGCTCCCAAGTCAAAAAGAGCTCTTGATATAGAAACACCACCAACCACACAAGAAATTGAAAAGATTCCCGGGTCACCAAGTTTAGTGGGCATTTCGTTAAGGATATGAGCACTACATGCTTCTTCCATTGCCATTATTTCTTGGTCACCCAAGACTCTTTTCTTAGTCAAAATATCCTTTAAAAAATTTGTGTAAGTTGGCATGTTCAAGATTACCTCGGTAAAGGGTACGGTTACTTCAAGTTTCTCAAGCATGTCACAAAACTTGGCATACTTAAATTTTTCGCTACTCTTTATTGCTCTTGAGGGGTAAGGAATATGGGTAACAAGTTGAGAATCGGAAAGTACCTTTGGAGGGTTTGAATTATTTATTACCTTAGTGGCGAGTTATAGGGGCACTTCCTCGGTAGCATCTTCTCCCACTTCTTCCTCATAAGGTAAATCCTCAACCACACCGTCAACTTCCCTTTCCACTTGTATTTTCCCACTTGAATAATCTTCACAAGCTTTCTTCCCTTTCTTAGCTTCACTCATCCGTGCCGATGGTGTCATCGGTGGGCTTTCCATTCCACCATTCATTTCCGTCCTCTTTCTTTTGGGATCTGCATCAACCTCTATTTCAAGGTGCTTGTAAGGGTCTTCAAGCTCAATGCCACTTCTCAAGACTATCGCATCTGCTTGGAGGATAGGAGAAGCATCTTTGGAGCTTTTACCTTGAGCTAGCAAGCCACCGGGTGGTCTATGAGGATTAGCAAGAGCATGAGCAGCCAATCGGGCCTCCATTTCGCAAGAGCATGAGGTACACGGAATAAAACCGTATAGGAGGTTGTGTGTTTGGGGTGTTGCGTGGGTGACGTGAGTTGTTAGTAGTTTACAATAGTTTTAATTGTTTAGTTTTAAGATGGGTAACTCGGGTTTCGTATTATAATTTAAACGGGATTTATAATTATACGAGATTATAACTTATGTGATTAATTAAATAATTTATAATTAATAGAACTATTTAAATAAAGTAAATAATTAATAATTGTAAATATTATTATAATTGTTAGGTAAAAGATTGTGAAGGATTTATAATCGAGTTCGGATTGCTTTATTTGTTGGATTGCTTGAGCTGCGTAAATGGAATTGCTTGCCCGGTAGGGATAAATCCTACTCAACTTTTACTCGATAATGTTTTTTGGATGGCTTATATTAAAGTGCATTGATCGTATGTGAATTGTGTTGGTTGATATAATTATAATTGTTGGAAGGGAGATTCATATTGTATATGTTGGTTGATAATATTGTAATTGTTGGAAGGGTGAATTATATTTGTGTTGATAATATTGATAAGGTGATTTGAATCGTTATCGTTGATTGTGAACGTGGTTATTGTTAAAAGTTGTGCGACAATCAGTTGTACGTTGTTGAGGGAGTTTGTACACTGGGGTGATGGTAATATGTACGTTTGTGAGGGTGGGGTACTATTACATGTTGGTGTTACGTTGTTAAGGGAGGGGTACCAAAGTAATGTGAGCACGTTGTTAAGGGAGGTGTGCTAAGTAAAATGATGGAGCACGTTGTCAGGGGTTGTCCAATGTAAAAAGGAAATTGGATTTCTTATCGTATGTTTTTGTTGTTAGTATTTATTCGTACTCAACCTCGCGGTTGACTGTGTATTCGTGAACACCTGCGGTGAAGCATAATGGGGAGCAGATTTGATAGGTACCAAATATTAGCTGACTTGGGAGCATTGGGATGAGAGCCAAACTTGGAACCATAGATGAAGTCTAGATCACATATATAGTTATATCACTTATTTATTTTTCCGCTGCGAGTTGCATTTATTTTTATATTAAGATTTAGTTGAACTAAAGTGTAAAACATATGTTATCATTAAAGTTTTTATTTAAAGTACTTTGGTGAGTTGGACTTTGTTATCTACTACCTCGGGAAACCGGGATGGTAACAGTCCTATTTATTTGGGAATGTCTAGCTAAAGGCTCCCGAATAAATGGGGGTATTATAATTAATGTTCGTTCTTGTTTTCTCTTGTCAAGTTAACTATATCATTGTACTTATCATGTTTAACTGAATTATGTTCTTAATTATGTTTTTTATATAATAGGGCTTGAAGAACCTTGAGTTACTCCCCACTGAATATCGCATTCATGTTTTCATGAATGACAGGTGATAGTTGGTGCTATTTTGGGTGAAGACTTATGTGACCTAGCAAGTATCGAGTTTCATTGACATTAATCTTTTTGTTGCTTATACTCACATTAAACTTGTAATTTTGGGAACGCTTCCCCTTGATAGCTAGACTTTATAATGTTTTATAACTCTAAGTTTGCCGTCGTTTGAATTCGTTTGCCATTCTAGTGAACCCGCGTGTGCTTAATCTAAAATGTTTTTAAAAACCTGTATTTAGACTACATTTTATTCGTTTATTATTCCGATATAACGTAGAGGTTCATAATTGGTATTAGAGAAAATAACGCTCCCGACACACGCACATGTACCCCAAACTTAAACTTGAACTAGATCTTGAATAATGAATGGGAGATGGGTGAATTAAGGACCTGAGTTGGTAATCTACTTGTATATGCTATTTGGTAGGTGCTAACTTGTTTGATTTTGTGCCTTGAGAAGATGGTGCGACCAAGCCATGTTGACAACACAATTATTAATGCCCTTAATCAAGTTCTCCAAAATCAACAAAATACCAATGTCGTTCAACAAGAAGGAAACCAACAAGGAATATATGCTTAGGTTGCAAGCCAACTTGCAAGGAACAAGGCTGGGACTTATGAAGAATAAGTGGATCCTATTCAGCTATCAAAATGGCTTCGTGACATGAAGAATAATCTCTCTCTCTCTCTCTCTCTCTCTCTCTATGATGTTCAACAGAAAGAAATAGTAAAGTTAGACTCCCACTTTCTTGTGAAGGAAGCCGATAGGTGGTGTACTATGACCGGTCCTATCACTACTCCAGACCCTAACTTTGATTGGAGCCGCATCAAGAATATTGTGGAGACTCATTTCTATCCTAAGGAGTTCAAGCGACAAAGATTGAAGGAATTCATGGACTTCAAGCAAGGGAAGCTCTCTATTCAAGAGTACACCGATAAGTTCAATGACCTTGCTCACTATGTGATAGGAAAAGACTAGGGTGTTTTAAATCCATTAATTTACCAATCAAACAAACAATTTATAGACCTAACTAGACTCTACTAGCCTCTAACAACAAGGTATAAAATAGCAAGCTAGGGTCGAACCCAAGAGAAATTTTAAGCTTAATACTTCAATTGTAAACTATTGTCCAACAATTAATTAATGTACTAATGACAATTAAGACTCAACAATTAAAACTAATAACAAACATTTAATATTAACAATGATCAACATGTAGGAAACAAAAAAGGAGAAACGTTGGTTTTGAAAACTCATGGACAACTATTAAATGATGAAAACTTCACTAAAGGGACAATTCATCAAACAATTAGGATGCAAGAAATCAATATGAGAAGGGACTTGGTGTAATCTCTCTTAAGTAACAAACAATAGGTAAGTTAGACTCTTTTTACTCTTCCTGTATTATCAACCTACTACCACCATATCAAGATTGTAACACACATAAATATATCCATTCATATGCATCCATAAAATTTACCCAACAACTCAATACAATGAGAGGTGACCAAACATGAGCATGAAGATTTGTACCAAAATATGTAGGGTAGGATCAATTCTCATAAGATGAACCCATACAAATAAGAAAAGGCATAATCTTTCCTACTTATTATGTGAATCCTTTAACAAAATTCAACACACAACAAGTTTGCTTCAGCAATCCTAAACAAATGAACCCACTTCTCTAGAATTTGCACGAATTAAGTAAACAACATGCAAGGGTAGCTAATCCATACATTCATTCACTTAACGTATGAAATAAACACAAGGAAAGAGTAATTGATAAATAAGAATGGACTAAAGAGTCTTAAAAACATCAAAGTTGGAAAACTTTGGAGGAGTTACACCAAGAAGTAAGAACTTAGCCAACCACAATCATCATACAACCAAAGTTTTTGTGGAAAGATTGGAATTAAAATGGAAAGATTAAAGTTTAATTACTACAAGATTAAGAGTAAAAGCATGAGATGAATGAGTCTGCAAAAGTGTGAGTCTTATATAGTGCTGCACTTCTTCCTAGGCAACATAGGCTCCGATGGTGGCAGCAGCCTGCGGTGGAGGTCTGATTGTTGAGCTTTGATTTTTGTCTTCCTTTCTTCTATCCTTCATATTTTGCGGTTCTCCTAGGTCGTGGTTCACTTCCTCTCTTGGCTTAGCTTGAGGGACCATGGTTTGACCCGGCTTGGCTTGACTCCACCACCATTACGTACCATGAATCAACCACAAAAAGCATTAAATCAACAAGTAAAACGATTAAGAAGACCATTCCATACTTAACTCGAAACATGCTTTATTTCATCCTAAACTACTCCGCATGACTACTTTATTTCATTAAGAACACCTAATTGACACGACATATAATGGCACTATCAAATACCCCCACACTTCAACTTTTCCTAGTCCCGAGCAAAACCGGAAACGAGCAATTGCATAAGCCTACCAAGGGTGTAGGTGAATTTGATCACTCTCCCCTCACAACTTCCATCTTATGACTCCCTCATGAACATTCCACCAATTGAATAGAAAATCTAGACTCAAGCTTTTACACAAACTCTTCTCTCACTCTCCCCCTTATATCATCCCTCATACAAGACATGACAAACCTCCAACTCCGACTCGTCATCCCACAACCGCCCTCCTTATGTCTCCAAGTAAGAGATGACCACTCTCACCTTATCCTTAGGTGATAGCAATGCGGCCTAGACAATCTCTAATTCATCACAACTCATCACTACTTATACCACCCCCTTACCACCCCGTCATTGTTTACATGGCTACTAGGTTGCCCAAGCACCTAGAAAATCAACAACACAAGTAGCCCATATGAAAGTCACCAATTTGGAACAAATTTTGTGACTCAAAAATAAATAAAATCCTAATATATCCTCCTTCCAAGACCCTCTTTATCGCTCCCTTCTTATCCCTCCATCTTTTAGATCTTTTTTAAAAAATTTCAAATTTATTTATTTAATTTTTTTTTAAAATTTTTTCTTTTTTTAAATCCCTTATTTTGCCTAAGGTGCCCTTTCGGGTTTTCGCCTTAGCTTTTTCCTTTCCTCTCATGGTGGCTCGCAACTCAATTTTTCATTTTGCTCGGAATGCCCTTTTGGCTTTTCATTCCGTCCTCGGCCACCTTTCCCATTTTTGCCTAGGTGCCCACCCTTGTGGGTTTTCACCTAACAGGGATTTTCATTTTTCATTTCTATTTTCACAAATGCATCAAAATCTAAGAAATTTACATATATTACAACTTAGAAATACTCCCCCAAACTTGTTTTCCAAATTGCCCTCAATGTGAAGGAGGTCATGACTTTCTCATCAATCATGAGAACCCGAGGCACCCCTTTTTTCATTGGTGCCTTGGTTCTTCCATCTTCTTTCTCTTCTTTCTCTTTCTCTTGTCCCCCTTACGTAGCTTTGGTCCACATATTATTGGGTAATGGTGGGTGGGTTTGTTGGTTTAAGAGACATGCTAAATATCATACGAACTATCCCAACAGAATCCTCTTGAGCCCTTGCATCGTGGTTAGTGTCTTGGAGATACCCGTGATGCCTTTCATTTTGGACTCCAAATTGGTGGTCCACATGGCTTCTCCATTCATTTTTCTCTTTCCACAAGGTCACATTGGCTGCCATTCTTTGGTCATGTTGTTGTTGCCAAAGACGGTCGGCTGCTTGGTTGGCAAGCTTTTCTTTCATCATTGCCGTTTGAGCCGATGTGGCCTCTGTGACCAACCTTCCCCTTTCATCAACTACACATTTACATTGGTTCATGTTCTCCAATCTTGGCCCTTGTTGTTGTTGCCATGTTCGGGATTCCTCCACTTGCCCACGAATAGTTATAATAATCTCCCTTGTATCATTGAAATAGTCAAACATAGTTTGTTGCCATGGGGCAACCGGAGCACTAGAGCTTCCTCCTGCCTCATACATGGCAGTGTCTTGGTGAGTAGTGTGAGTGGTGAAGGTAGGTTGAGTGAAAGTACCCTCAAGATGGTGAACCTCTCTTTCCTCTTATCTTCTTTCGTTTCCGCTGCTTATTTTACCTTGTCCTTGGTCACCTAGCCTTTGGACTACAAAGGTAGCTGCCTCCGGGTCGGGATGGCAAAAGAAATCACGTGCCATTTGCCCACTTGGTAGTGGCGTGTTTGGTGGCCTAGGAAGGATTAAGTAGCCTTACTTACGAGCTCCCAACCATACTCCTCTCAAAGGTACCGTGCCTTGGACGTGGAACATCTTGAACTTCACAAGAGCATCTCTATGGTACACATTGTAACCCTCATACTTGTTGATCTCTTGATTGTCGCGGACACCCCCTCATAATGTTCCATAAAGAAGGATACCAAGCCACCTTGGTTAATGTTTCCACCCCCAGGTTTGGTGCGTTTCTTGATGCAAGAATAAATGAATATCTTAGCCCAATCCGGGCGTCCAACTCCTTCTGGTATCATGGTGTAGATCCAAGACCTCACGGTTTTGTTGATTTTTGTAGGTTCACCCACGGAAGTGAAAAGGGAGATGAGAAAACGGGTTTAAATTCGGATTGGGGGGGGGGGTTGTTATGGTTGACACCTTGTCATCTTTGTTCGTAACTCTCATACTCGTTAGCTCCTCCCACAAATAATCAAGTCTTTTCGGGGCTACTAGGATCTCGGAAGGTGGCCTATAAATGTGAAGGATCTCCCTTATTGTATCATAAGTCTTCATGTGCCATTGCTTGTTTAGTCGGAATTTCACCACTTTCTATCTCCTCATTTACCGTAAGGATAAATTCATAAGTATAGGATCGGTAAGTATCATGCCAACCATCATCTATCAAGTAATACTCAATCCCAACTCTTTCCATCAAAGGTCTAGCATATCCATTGGGCCAAGGACCTCCAAAGTGGCATCATCAAGAAAAGTGGTGGTAAGAAGGGGATGGCAGTTAGGCTCCACTAGTCGGTCATGAAACTTTTTGTGGTGTTTGGTCATATTTTCACTTCCCATATACACTTCCTCACATTCTTCCTCATTACCCTCTTCTATAAGCACCTCCTACGGCTCTTCCACCATTCATCTATTTCCTTGTTTTGTTGTTGGTTCTCTACTTCTTGTCATTGTTCCAACAAAGAATTTGGATACTACAACCAACAACAATCACTCACAAATAGTTTTTCTCTCTTTGAGGCAAATCAACAAACACCTTGTGTGCACTAACATAGGACAAGTTTAAATGGTGTTTGATGATTCCTCTAACCTTACCCAAAAATTTTTTACCACCAACAAGAAAAATAAAAACAATCAAACAACAATAATTCAAAGAATTAACTAAAGTAAGCTAATTTTCGAATTACTGACTCATTAAGCACTTGAAAGTTTGGTTAGGTGTTCATACCTCCCCGAATTCCACAAATTGTTGCTTGTTGTTGTTAATGGATGCTAGTGAACCCCTTCTCGACCCTTAAATTATCCTCTTATATCTTTAAATTGGAACCGAAATTTCTAGGGTTCTTGAGCAAAAATGGGGAAAATCTTAAATTTGGGTAATTTTGAAGTGATTACTTGGTGGTGTTGATGAAAAGGAAGAGATTGGAGTAGGAAATGATGGATTTGGTTAAGGCTTGGGTGATTTGTGAGGGATTTTGGTGAGGTTTAAAGGGATGTAGAAATGGTGAGGGTTTGCTTGTGTTTATGTTGTTAATCGAGATTATGAGGGAAATGGGGGAATTATTTGCGTTTTAGTTTTAGCAAAGTGACGATTTAGAGCACCACCGCAGGCTACGGTGGGGACCGTAGGCTGCGGCGTACACCACAGGCTCCGATGTGTACCGCATGCTTCGGTTTTTGTCTGATTCGTTTTCTTGTTGAGCTTTGTTTCCTTTCCCTTTTTCCCAATTTTCTGCGTGTTTTCTTTTAGGCTTGACCCGACTAACCCTTTGGTGACCTTTTCTTCATTAATTCACCCATTCGTGCTCATCTTTGACCCGATCGTGCACTTCATCAATTCCTTCCAAAATCCTTCATCACTTAAAAGAATGTTAGTAACTTCATTGAATTTTTGATGTAATTTATTAACAAGAATATAAATGACGGAATTATAAATAACGTGAATTTAAATTCTACCTATGGAAAGCGGTAAATTCTGCAATAGAGATGAGATATTTACAAATTTTTGCCATATGTTTCATGTCCATGGCTCGACAAAGTGCCTCTTAGAAGTTAATCATGGTTAACCGGGTCCTCCAAGGTAAGCTCCTCTTCTCCATACACTTAAATCCCTTCATGGTAGGTTTTTAGTCTTTGCCTGTTGACTTTAATTGTCTTCCCCGAGCTTTGATTTTCGACTTTAACCGCTCCATAGGAGTGAACTTTCTTCCCCAAATACGGACCCATCCATCTAGATCTTAGCTTCCCGGAAAATAGTTTGAGAAGGTTTTGAAACAAAAGCACTTTTTGCCCTTCCTTGAACTCTTTTCTAGTTATTAGCTTGTCATGCCAAATCCTTGATTTCTCCTTGTAGATGGCGGCGTTGTCATAGGAATTAAGACGGATTTCTTCAATTTGTTGCAGTTGTAATTTCTTATACAATCCCGCCCCATCAAGGCTTTGGGTGAATGCTATGACGTCCCAATAAGCTTTGTGTTTAATTTCCACAGGAAGATGGTACGCTTTTACGTAGATAAGCCTATAGGGAGACTTGCCTATTGGAGTTTTTTAGGCCGTCCTATAGGCCCATAAGGCATCATCTAGCCTCTTGCTCTAATCCTTGCTGTCGGGATTTACCGTTTTCTCCAAAATGCACTTGATTTCCCGGTTAGACACCTCGATTTGGCCATTTGTTTGTGGGTGGTAGGCCGTGGAAACTTTATGGACGATTCCATACTTGTTATGCAATGCTTCAATCACTTTATTGCAAAAGTATGTCCCTTTATCACTTATGATGGCCTTAGGATATCCAAACCTTGAATAGATGTTGCTTTGGACAAAGGCACTCACCGTCTTGGTATCATCGGTTCGGGTGGGAATTGCTTCCACCCGTTTTGACACGTTGTCCATGGCTAAGACGATGTAGACAAATCTATGTGAGATTGGAAAGGAGCCCATAAAGTCAATCCCTCATACATCAAATATCTCACAAAAAAGCATGGGTTGTTGCTTAATTTCTTGTCTTCTGTAGAGGTTACCACTCTGTTGGCACCTATCAGAACTCTTCACAAATGAGTGGGCATCTCGAAACAAACTCGGCCAATAAAACCCACACTCTAACACCTTTCTTGCGTCCTTTGAGGGCCAAAGTGTCCTCCACATGCATACTCATGGCAAAAGCGAAGTATAGAGGGGACCTCTTGGTCGAGCACACACCTTCTCACCACTTGATCTTGGCTAAACTTTCAAAAGTACGGATCATCCCACATGTAGTACTTTGACTTTGCTTTTATCTTGCTCCATTAGCTAGATGATAGGGCAGGAGGGAACTTCTTGTTCACCATGTAGTTTACCAAGTTGGCATAACATGGCTCAACCATCTTTAGAGCATAAAGGCACTCATGTGGTAGGCTACCATCCACTACACCCATTCTTCTTTCTTGATCTTCATCAATGTGTATTCTACTAAGATGGTCGGCCACCATATTAGCTATTCCTTGTTTATCCTTCACTTCTATGTCAAATTCACTAAGAAGGAGAACCCAGCTCATTAACCACGATTTCGTGTCTTTCTTCTCCACAAGTTGTCTTATTGCTTTGTGATCAGTGTAAATGATCACGTTGACACCCAAAAGGTAAGAACGAAATTTTTCTAGATCATAAACTACCTCCAAAAACTCTTTTTCGGTGGTCGAGTAATTCTTTTGGGCATCATTAAGCAATGAAGAGGCATATTAAATAACGTTAGAATATTTCCCCTCCTTTCAGCCTAGAACGACCCCAATTACATAGTCACTAGCATCCGTCATTATCTCAAAGGGGAGCTCCCAATTTGGAGCTTGAATGATGGGGGCGGCGACTAGCTTCCCCTTCAAAGTGTCAACTGCCATCTTGCACTCTTCATCAAATATAAATTCCGCATCCTTATGAAGCAACCTACACATGGGGTTAGCAATTGTCAAAAAATCTTTAATGAAACGACGATAAAAACCCGCATGTCCAAGAAACGTCCTCACATCTCGAGTATTATTGGGGTAGGGTATGGTTTGGATGACTTCTACCTTTGCCCTATCCACTTCAATCCCTCTTTTGGATACCACATGTCTCAACACGATGCCACTCTCAGCCATCAAATGGCATTTTGTGGAGTTCAAAACTAAATGAGAGTTAATGCACCTGGTGAGGACCGCGGTGAGGTGGTCTAAGCATGAGCCAAAAGAGTCTCCATTGACGGTGAAGTCATCCATGAAGATCTCTAAGGTTCTTTCAACAAGGTCGGAAAATATACTCATCATGCACCTTTGGAATGTTCCCGGAGCGTTGCATAAACCGAAGGGCATTCTTCGATAGGCAAACGTTCCAAAGGGGCATGTAAATGTAGTTTTAGCTTGGTCTTCCGTTAAAATGAGAATTTGAAAATAACCGGAATAACCATCTAAAAAGCTATAAAATTGTTTTCCCCTAAACCTTTCTAGAATTTAATCTAGAAAGGGCAAGGGGAAGTTATCCTTAAGGGTAACTGTGTTGAGGCGACGGTAGCCAATGCACACCCTCCACCCCATTTCCAAGCGGGTGGGAATCATTTAACATTGTGCGTTTTTTACTACCGTTACCCCACCCTTTTTGGGCACCACTTGGGTATGTCTTACCCATTGGGAATCACTTATTGGAAACATTATACCCATTTGCAAAAGTTTTATAACTTCCTCCTTGACAACTTCCATCATAGGCGGATTGAGCCTTTGTTGTGGTTACCGGACGGGCTTTGCATTCTCTTCCAACCGAATCTTATGCATACAAGTATTTCAGCATATCCCCTTTATATCCGCAATGCTATACCCAAATGCTCCTTTGTTC
Organism: Silene latifolia; assembly: GCF_048544455.1. NCBI lineage: Eukaryota > Viridiplantae > Streptophyta > Magnoliopsida > Caryophyllales > Caryophyllaceae > Silene > Silene latifolia. The sequence goes on from NC_133538.1 coordinate 238,309,951, forward strand.
TCCTTAAGCATACTCACCAACCTTTCCTCTGGGTAAACTTTTAATTTGTTGGAAATGATGAGGGGAAGTGTGTCATCTTTCCCTAGGAAAATGTATTTAAGGTGAGTTGGTAAGGCTTTTAGATCGCTTTTGGGGGGTTTGGTTGTAGAAGGGACCTTTCCAAAGATGCATCTAGGGTGAGGAAGGGATCAAACTTTGGGGACCCATGGAAGGCAGAGATCTCGGCCGAAGCAGGGATTTCCCGCATGCTGGGTGAGGACCGCATACTGCGTTGTGGGCAGTAGGCTGCGGTTTAGGACTGGAAGTTTTGCACGATTCTTCTTTTTGGGTGCTTCCTTTAGAGTATCTTCCTTCTCCAACTCCTCTATGCTTTACTGCACATCTTGAGCCAACAAAAAACGCTACCTTTCTTGGATCAATTCGTTAGTAAGGACCACCTCAAGTAGGTCCTTATAACATAAGTTATACACATGGTGTGCCAAGGGTTCAACTATATCTATAAAATACCATGAATGTAAGTTGTTAGGTTGTCTCATGTCATCATAGATGTTGTAGGTGAGTTTCTGACCGTTAAAGGCCATAGTTAAGTTTTCATTTGACACATCAATCTTTGTTATAGAGGTCTTCATAAAGGGGCTTCCTAAAAGGATTGGGGTTACCCTTGAGTTAACTTCCATGTCAAGGACATAGAAGTAGGCCGGGAAAGTGAGATGATCAACCTCTACTAACACATCCTCCACCATCCCCTTAGGGTAAATGTTTGAGCGATCCGCAAGTTGGATTACTATATCGTTCTTTTTCAAAGGTGGAAGCCCCAAAGTCTCATAAAGAGTGTAGGGCATGACATTAATTGACGCACCTAAGTCTAACATGGCATGTGTGAAACTCTTGTCCCCGATGGAGCATAGTTTAGTGAACATCCCCTGATCGCCACATTTATTCGGAAGTGACTTTTTGAAAAAGGTGGAAATGTGTTCACTTACCCTTACTTTTTGGGTTCCTTGCTTTGAGTTTCTTCTACGCGTGTAAAGTTTCTTTAGGAACTTTTCGTACCTCGGTACACTTTTCAAAAAACTAAGTAGATGAATATTGACCTCACACTTTCTAAATGTCTCATAGAGCTCGGCATCATGCTCTATTTTCTTAGAATGTGTGAGGGCATGAGGGAAAGGTAGCTCCGGGGTATGGTCCCTAATTAGCTCCTCAATGTAGTCCTTGGGAAGTGCACATGTCACTTCATCCTTGTCTTTGATTGGAGTGGTGCCTTGTTCTTTATCATCAACCTTTGGCGAGGAAGCCTTCCTTTAATCTACTACTCCTCTTCTTCCTCACCAATTTGTTCCATCTCCCTTTCCCTTGATTTTGCTTTCCTCTTTTTCTTTGGAGGGGTATCAAGGGTTCTCCCCTTTCTCAAGGTTATTGCACTTGCATTCTTCCTAGGTGGAGGGATGGTTGTGGATGGAATCAAATTGGAGCTTCTTTGATTTTTCTTCGCAATTTCATAAGCAATTTGGCCAAGTTGAACCTCAATGTTGGCAACCCGTGCATCACTTATAATCTTCTCGGAATATAGCTTCTCAAACCTCTTGTTTTCAATGTATTTCTATCTCACTAGGGTCTTAAGCAACTCTTCAATATTCCCCCCTTGTTGAGAGTTTGTGTTGTTTTGGTTCCCAAATTGGAATGATTTCCCTTGGTTTTGATTTTGATTTTGGGTGTTGGAGTTAAAATTTCTTTGGGAGTTTGAATTTTGGGTTTTTTGAAAATTTTGATTTCTTTAATAGTTTGGGTTTTAGACTTGTGAGTTTTGGTTTCGTAGGTGGTTGAATTGACCATTTTGAAAGCTCCTTGAAGTGTCCCCACCCCAACTAATGTTTGGGTTATCCATATGATGTGACTCGTATTTACACATACTTAGTCCTCTAACTAGTCTCGTTACTTTGATTTATAGCATGCATAAGGGTTGTTTCTTATCTTTAGCTTCCTATTATGCATATTCTATGAGGTTTTGTGCCCTTGGTAGGAGAGGAGTGCTAACCTTGCTTAAACGGAGCAAAACGGAGCTTAATTGATCTCATCTAACGACCAAGCAACAAAGAGGAGACCAATACTAAATGCCTAAGTCAATAAAAACAAGTAAATGGGCAATGATGAAGGACGCCCACGACACCTCAAGGATCCCCACGAGTTAAGGGGCAGCCAAATGAAAGAAGAAGCAAAATTGCCCTTCAGGACGGGCGTCCCAAAGACAGGACAGGCGTCCGCAAGCTCAGCCCGAGCGTCCCAAAGTCAGGACAGGCATCCTTTAGTGTAGGATGAGCGTCTATAAAGAGGACGTCTTGCGTCTCATGCCAGGACTTGCTAGGCGTTGGACTTCATTTAAGGGGCTTAATTGTCATTTAAGCCATTAGTTATCCTAATACTTGTACTTAGTATAAATACTCCCTTGTAATAACAAGTTAACAAGTAGAAAATTAGTAGATTAAACATCGATTAGCTTAATTATATCTTAATCCTTCCTTAATTATTGTTCAAGAGTTCTTAGATCAAGTTGGGTTTTTGAACATTATTTTGGTTTATTGGAGAATTGACAACTTTTCATCATCAATCAAGTTTTCTTCTATTATTCTTTCCATTCCATTTGTTCATCATAATATTGGTACAATTTCTTTACTCTTTACTTAATCTTTGTTTATTGCTTTATTCTTCCATCATGATTATGCTTGTTAAGATGATTGACACCATTGTTAACATGTTTACCATGATAATGTGTGAGTAATTCCCTAACTAGGGTTAGTGGGGGATTAGGGGAGTTAATCATGGGGTAGATCTTTACTTAATAAGTTCATATGATTGCTTGCTTATTGTAGTTTCAATTTATCCACATGTTATGCTTGATGAAATGTTTGATTCACAACCTAGCATGATTCTCTTATCCATTCAACAAGACTTGTAAGACATAAACCAACTCAAGGCTTGTTATGTTGGAGTGAGTGTCCTCCACAATAGTGCGTTTACATCATAAATATCATTAAAAGAATATCATCAGGATATTTATTTTATGATCCTCGTCAATTGATTAACGTAAATCGGTAACGGTTGGTTGACTAGAGTTTGACGTTATTGTCGTGTGACGGCGGTGATCAACTGACCCCTTTCGTTCACACCTAAAGGAACAAACCCCAATTGACAACTAATTAATTGTATGAGATACAATTTATTTATTCCCTTCATATATTGACTAAAAGCATAGTCGAACTTTTTAGAGAGATTTCGAGTTGCGAACTCGAGGCGCGGCAGTTATTATTTAATTATGCGATAATTGAATAATAAGATTTATGAGACGAGTTTTAGTTAATTAATTGTTAATTCAGTAAAAATGTACTAATCGATTAATGTGATTAATATTAGTACGTAAATTATATGTGTACATGTACACGTATATTTGCAGAGTCTTTTAGACGAAATTAATGGGGAAGTATTTAAACATAAAATGATGTTTAGAGTAAAATACGTATTTGTACGACAAATATAAGAACCAAAATGGACCCGTAAATGGGGCATTGGACCGTGTAAATAGAGTGTAAGTGGATGGTTATAAACATAATCATTGGACTCATACCACTTTGTTCTTCCCCATTAATTTGGTTCTATTCTATGAACAATTATATTGGGCATAAAATAAAACAAAAACACTCCACTCCCCTTACACACTCCACCCGGCCTCCCTCCTCTTTATCACACCCATATTGTTCATTTTTCCACTTACTTGAACTTTGCATGTGGAAAAAAAAAGTGGTTTTATCTCTCGAAAAATAATAAAAATCATTTTTTAAGAATTATTAGTAATCAAAATATTTACTAAAGTGTGTTAGTAATATTTCACATATTATCAAGGATAGATCTTAACAAATATCTAGTTAATAGTTGTAAGGTATTGGGTAATTGTTCTTGGGTGCATATTGTTAGGAGATCTTCTCTTTGAAGATTTGGTAAGGAGGATCATCTTTTATTTTAAGCTCAAGATCAATCAAGGTAGGAGATCTTGATTGTGCCCATTTTACCATTATCCCAATGTAAGGAAATCCTATTTCCTCCATCTTTTTATTAAAATGTTTTAATATTGCATGCATGTTACATAGATCACCTAAACACAAATTATGAGATAATTTGATTTTAAATTAGAGTGTCTAATTAGGATCTATGATCCTTTAAGTGGTATCAGAGCAAAGGCTTGTAATTTGCATGTTAATTTTTAGCTTTTTAACAAATTATGAGATAATTTGGAAAAATAAAAAATGGTGTTAAAAGAAGTTTTAGAACAAAAAATTTTGGGTATGCATACCTACTGATCTCAAAGAGTTTGTGGTAAAATTTGGAGACTTGTGGAGTTATTTTGCTATTTTTTTTTATTTTTGTAGAAAACCGAGTCAAAAATGTCGTATTTTGGTTAAGAGTTAACTAAAAATAGGTAAAGCTTGATTAGGGTTTTGAAATTATTATATTGTTTCATATATATTTTCTACAGATTGTATGTAAAATTTCGAAGGTTGGTTTGGAGTTTTGCATGTTTATTGATTTTTATGAGATAAAAGTCGGTAAAAGTAAATTATTTCAATGGGGTAAATATGAGTAAAGGCAAATCAAATGCCTATTTCAATGGGGTAAAGGACAGCTTAAAACAGGAAATTATTTTGATTTCAGGTATGGTAGAAGGTTCTCTTCCTTTTAAATACCTTGGAGTCCCAATCAAAACCACAAGGCTGACTGCTAAGGATTGCAAACCTCTAATTGATAAAATTGTTCAGAGAATAAGGACTTTGGGGGCCAGGAAACTTTCTTATGCAGGGAGGTTGACTTTGGTTCAATCAGTCTTAATGACTCTACACAATTACTGGGCTAGTATTTTTATACTACCTACTGGAGTGATCACTAGAATTGAGGCAATTTGTAGACATTTCCTTTGGGATGGAGGGGTTGAATACCAAAGATCTCCTCTTGTCTCTTGGGAGAAAATATGCAAACCTAAGAAGGAAGGGGGTCTTGGTTTTAAAAGTGCCATTCATTGGAATAAAGCAGCAGTTGGGAAGCTAGTGTGGTGGCTGGCGTCAAAATCAGACCTTCTCTGGGTCAAATGGGTCAATAATGTATACATAAAAGGGAGGCAGTGGCTAGATTATTCCCCTACCAGTAACTCCAGCTGGTCCTGGAGGAAAATCTGCCAAATTAAAGCAGGGTTTCAGGAATCTTATCAGCAGAACATATGGACTACGGATAAGGGGCATGAATACACAATAGCCAAAGGCTATGATATGCTCAGAAACAAAGGGGAAAAGATGCAGTGGCAGGGTCTGGTATGGGACAAATTCACTATTCCTAAGCATGGGTTCTTAACTTGGATTTATTTTCATAAAGGTCTAAACACCAATGAAAAATTGCATAAATTGGGGATTAGTGAAGTTGATACCTGTGGTATTTGCGGGTCTGGATCTGAGAGTTTTAATCACTTGTTCTTTGATTGTGAGTACAGCTACAGGGTCATTTCCATTCTTGGATCACGAATTGGGGAGAACTTTCCACACCATGGCACGATTGAATGGCGACAGAAGCTGACTGGTTCTGGAGCGAGGAAGGGGATAATCAATGCCCTCTACAATGCTTGTATTTACTACATATGGAGACAACGCAACTTGTGTAAGCATGAAATGACACTACTTCATCCCAACAAACTGGTAACCTTACTAATTAAAGAGGTAACTCTGAGAATCATGAGCTTACCTATCCAAATGGGGACGCAGGATATGGACTTGCTTGATCGGATGCGCAATTGCTATTGAGGAGGTTCTGGGAATGAGATGAAGGAATTGGGGGTGATTTTAGGGAAGACGATGAGCGACATTAGCAAAGACGCTTTATCTGACTTTGTTACATTTCCTTTTGTTGTCGTTTGAGTGGAGTCGGGCCTGTTTGTTTTAGGCCTAATTTGTTTTTGTTTCGTTTTCGGGTCGAGTATCTTGGGTTGGGTCTCTTGGACCACTAGATTACTTGATGTATGGTGACTTTTTTTTCATTAATATACTTACATTTTAACGAAAAAAAAAAGTAAATTATTTTAATCATAAATTTGAAACGAATGTTTATGCCCTTGATAAATTTATGTACATTCAAAAATATATTTTAAAAGTTAAAAGTGAAATTTAAAATGTAATTTCACCTTGTTTTGATGTTTATTGGTTTTAATGGTTAAAAACCGAAAAATATCGATCTATTTCTTCATAAAATTTATCCGAAGATTTTGGGCAATATTTTTGACCTTTTGATGTTCCTTGGAATGTTTCATAATATTCAAAAATTTTAGTTTGATTTTTTGGTAATATTTTAAATTATTTTGGATTTATTACTTAAGAGATATGATTTTACCGATAAAATTAGCAAATAACAACAAAACAAACTAACAAAAAAAAAACTAATTATTCATCATCAAATTGTTAAAAATCGACTAAATCCCCAAAACCGAGCAAGATACCAACGATTGTGCGATATGGCGATTTTGGCATCATTTTACAGCATTTTACAGCATATTTATTTATGTTGAATGAATGAATATCACTTATTTAAAGTACTTATTTTATTGTACCTAGTATGGCCCAGTTATTTTTAATTGTTATTTCCCGAAATATATGGGAATAGCGATTTGTATGTAATTTAAATAAGATTTCGTATCGTCGGTTTGTAATTAATTAATATTTTTTATTTATTTTTATTAACTAATGTATGATAGGAATAGCTATATAATTTTATTGTAATAGTAATTTTTACCGGCATTCCCAAAAGACGGAGTTTACATTGAGACGGAGACTATTTTTGGAAAGGTGTTCCAAATCCCACAAGAAGTAGCCACTTTTGAAAGACGTTCCTATGAAGAGGTAAGGGGCCAAGGAGTTGGTTTCCGATATGTAATAATCTAGTTATTTTTAACTAGGAGGCTATACTAGGACTATTCATATGCTTGTTTGCTTTTATTTTCCGCGCATGCCAATATCGCCATTCACATGCATTTTATTTTCACAATTGTCAATTCATGTTATTTACATTCGCCGACTTAGTTCACTTATAGGGAATTTATGACTAAAATTGACAAGATCTCTCACATATCTAAAATTCAGATTAGCCTTACCAATTAGTAACACCAATAAATCCCTTGTTCATTAGAGTCACGCTCGCCCAAGCGAGGAGTTCTCTTTTTACCTCGGGTAAGTAGAGTTATAAGGGTTATCACGCCCCAAAATTGGTTGGACTCAACGGGATATTAAGACGGTCTTGTATTCCGGGGCTAGTATATGGATTTAAGGAAATCCGTTGACCGAGAGTTCTAAAGGTAGAATTAGTCAAACGTTGACTTACCGAATTTACACGATTATGGGATGTTTCGCCCAAGCGATGCTCATTTTTGTTAAAAAACGGATCTTGAAATCATCTATATAATTTAGTGGGAGATCATTATATAAATGTTAAAACTTGTTAAAAATGTTTCACAAGTAAATTTAAAATAATGAATGTTAATATTTCCTTGTTTTGTTGTAGCATTTTTAATTCGCAATGGCATCTTCATCAACTGCTCCACTAGGCAAAGATTCATGGCTAAGGTCCGTAATGGACAAATGTACCTTAAAAGATGACGGTAGTAACTTTCTTGAATGGGAATACAACATCAAAAGCGCCGTATTATCCGATAACGTGCTTGCTTACTTGATCGATTCCCCAACCCCCTATCGAGCCCGGTCAAAGGGCCACATCGGCGGTGCAGACCGCCTATGAAGATTATATGAGGATGTCTAATGATGTCAAAAATGTTTTGATATGGTAAATTTCGTCAAGTCTCAAGCTTTCATGCATTTCCTTGAATGCGTACAAGATATTCACTCGTATGACTACTATGTTTTCACAAACACCCAAAGTTCGCCAATACGAAGCGGCGGCACGTTTCTTTGAAGCAAAGCTTGAGAGGGGCGAAAAGGTTGGTCCCCATGTACTAGAAATGGTCGAACATGTCGATACCCTAGGGCGTCTAGAGTGTAACATTCCTAAAACTCTTGCGGTGGATCGCATCCTCCACTCGCTTCCTACCAAGATTTCCCACTTTAGGGTAAACTATGACATGAGTGGCATGGATAAAAGTTATCATGAAATTCATGCGCTCCTCACCCAAGCGGAGAGGGATATGGAAGAAAGTGGGAGTGAGAAAAGGGATGTTCTCACTATGAAGCTAAAGAACATGTCCCTTGGAGTTAGGAAGGGAAAGAGGAAAGAAAAGTCCCAATTTAAGAAACTGTCAAAGAAACAAGACAAGGGAAAAGCCATTGAGAATGGCAAACCCAAGACAAAGAATGTCAAACTCTCAGAGGCCAAATGTTTCCATTGTACTGGGAAAGGGCATTATAGGAGGAGTTCCCCAAATACTTGGAGGACCTCAAGGAAGGCCGTGTGACGGTTATTGGTATGATCTCCTCTCTCTTTGTGATAGACGTTAATTATGCTTGCACTTCCACTTGGGTATTAGATACCGGATATGGGTCTCACCTTTGTAATCATTTGCAGGGTTTAAGGGACGTGCGGGCTCTAGAAAAAGGTGATGTGGATCTCCGCATGGGGAATGAGGCTATAGTAGCGGCCGTTTCTGTGGGGACCTATGTGCTCACTTTAGCTAGTGGTTTAGAGTTGTTTTTAAATAAGTGTTATTTTGTGTCAACTTTAACCAAGAACATCATCTCCATTTCCGCGTTAGACGCGGAAGGCTTTTGTTCTATGATTAAGGACAATAGTTGTACTTTTTCGTTTAATGATTTGGTTTATGGCAAGGCCATTTCAATTGGAGGAATTTATGTTTTAAATGATATTAACGACGTTTATCATGTGGAAACCAAAAAGCTCAAAACGGGTGATCCAAATGAATCCTACTTTTGGCATTGTCGTTTAGGTCACATAAACGAAAGACGCATTAAGAGACTTTCTTCATCAAAACTGCTCAAACCCTTTGATTTCGAATCCTATGATATATGCGAGTCGTGCCTTTTAGGCAAGATGACTCGTGCACCTTTTACGGGAAAAGGGACACGAGCAAGTGAGGTTTTAGCTCTCATACATACGGATGTGTGTGGACCATTAACCATCACCGCTAGAGGAGGTTTTCACTACTTCATTACTTTTACTGATGACTTGATTAGATATGGGTATATCTACTTGATGAAGAACAAGAGTGAAGCTTTTGACAAGTTCAAAGAGTTTCAGAATGAAGTAGAGAACCAATTGGATAAAAGGATTAAGACCCTACGATCCGATCGTGGTATTGTATTATAATGGACTCCTCCTGGCAAACCACAATTAAATGGTGTGGCCGAAAGGAGAAACCGAACTTTATTAGATATGGTTCGGTCTATGACGAGTCTAACCGAGCTTCCTGATTCATTTTGGGGTTTTGCCCTCTTGTCTGCAACATTTTCACTAAATCGAAGCCCGACTAAATCTTCCGATAAAACTCTATATGAGATATGGACAAGGGAAAGTCCCTCATTTGTCATTCATGAGCATTTGGGGTTGCGAAGCTTATGTCAAGATCAAATCTTATAATAAACATGGACCGAGGTCTGACAAATATCTTTTTGTAGGATATCCAAAGGAAACACTTGGTTATTACTTCTACAACAAAAACGAGAACAAAGTGTTTGTGGCTCGTGATGCTGTCTTCCTAGAAAAAGAGTTTATTTCTAAAAGACACAGTGGGAGAAAATTTGAACTTTATGAAGTTTGAGAGACACAAATCGAGAATGAGGTAGAGGAGAACATGGAGGATACTGTTCCCTCCTCCTCTGAAATGGAAATTGTTCCTAGAAAGTCAGGTAAGATTTCTAATCCACCTGACCGCTACCTTGGTAACATCGAAGAGGATGGTGTTTTGTTACATTTGGAAAGTAACGAACCCACTACCTACAAATAGGCCATGTCTAGTCCCGACTCCATGCATTGCCTAGAAGCCATGCGGTCCGAAATAGATTCCATGTACGAGAACCAAGTATGGGACTTGGTGGATTTACCTGAGGGAGTGAGATCCCTTAGATGTAAGTGGATATATAAATTTAAGCTCGACGTGGATAAACATATAGATGTTTACAAAGGTATATTGGTGGCAATAGGTTTCACCCAAGTTCATGGTCTACACTATGACGAAACCTTCGCTCCAGTCGCTATGCTTCGGTCTACTAGGATAATCTTAGCGGTTGCCGCGTTTCATGATTATGAGATTTGGCAAATGGATGTCAAAACCGCCTTCTTGAATGGGATTGTAGAAGAACAAATGTGCATGGCACAACCTGAAGGTTTTGTGGATACGTCTAACCCTAAGAAGGTGTGTAAGGTTAAGAAGTCCATCTATGGTCTTAAGCAAGTATCTCGGAGTTGGAATCATCGCTTTGATCATGTTATTAAACAATACGGCTTCAATCGAAGTTTTGAAGAACCGTGTTTGTACATGAAGTTTAGTGGGAGTAAGGTTTCTTTCCTTATCCTATATGTGGATGACATATTCCTCATCGGGAATGATATTCCATCGCTCACTTCCGTTAAGGAGTGGCTTGGAAATGACTTCCAGATGAAGGACATGGGAGAGTATCCAGATCTATAGAGATACGTCCAAGATGATACTAGCATTGAGTCAAGAAGCCTATATTGATAATGTTCTTGACCGGTTCAATATGAAAGACTCTAAGAGAGGATTTCTACTTATGGGCCAAGGGATCACATTGAGCAAGTCACAGTCTCGCTCTACCCCTAAGGATATTGAACACATGAAGAACATCCCTTATGCTTCCTCTGTTAGGTCTATCATGTATGCTATGATTTGCACTCATCCCTTGAGCATGACCAGTCGTTATCAAGCCAAGCCCGGAGAGAGTCACTGGATAGCCGTAAAGAACATCCTTAAGTACATGAGAAGGACTAAGGTCTCGTTCTTAGTGTTAGGAGGAGAAACTGAGTTGCTTGTAAGAGGTTACACGAACGCAAGTTTCCAAACCGACCGGGATGATATAAAATCCCAATCCGGCTATGTGTTTATGCTAAATGGAGGAGCTGTTTGCTGGAAGAGCTTCAAGCAAAGCGTTACCGCGGATTCTACAACAGAGGCTGAGTACCTTGCACCGCCTAAGGCTAAAAAGGAAGCTGTTTGGATTCGCGAATTCATGGAGGGACTAGGAGTAGTCTATTCTGCCAAAGATCCGATCACTCTATATTGTGATAATAGTGAGGCTATTTTTCAAGCCAAAGAGCCGAAGTCTATTAATAAATCTAGACACATTGAAAGGAAATTCCATGTAATTAGAGATTATGTAGAAATGAAGGAAATAGACATTTGTAAGGTTGGGACAGACGATAATATTGCTGATCCCTTAACCAAGCTTTTATCAAAGGCTAAGCATGATGGTCATATCATCGCAATGGGATTGAGACGAGTACCAGAAATTCTTTAGATTATGGATATGTAATAATTGGATATTGTATCACTTTTTATATATATGATAATCGCATTCATTGTTTAAGAATTAATTTATGAATTCTTTCATTTAGTTTGACTAATTTATAATACCTTGTTTATCTGAATAAGTTGTGGAGACAATGTTGAACACTATTCAAGTGAATAAGATGAACATTATATTTTTTCCATAGTCACTTAATGAGGTGACGTCTCGGAGTGACTAGATTGTAAATCGATTGATGGTTTGTTCAATAACATGAGGTTATATGTGATGACTAGTCGATTACATAGGCATAGTGTGTGACACTTTGCCGGACAGTGACCATTTTGTGAGTCCATTAGTTCTATTATAGACGCCTGGTCGTGGCAGGGATCTCTAAGATGTTCCTATGAGTCGATTCTTTAGACTGGAGACTATTATCCAAGTCAGTGCAGTTTTCAAGTGACTTTGGTTTTTGTCCTAGGTCGTGCCGTGAAAGGAGGCCAAAGGGCATCTTCTGAGTCATGGTGATCTATATTGAGCAAAGATAGATAGGGCATACAGGAATTGTCCACGCACGTTGGGTTACTATATCTCAAGGCCACTCGAGGAGTTGTGACTGTAAATGTGTGGCCATGCTCGGAAGTAATCTATGGTAGATTTTTCTAGTCTTGTAGTCACACTCCCGATCGAGAAAACCACTAGCGATATGTTCATGTGCAAGTGCTACCTGAAAGACAGCTTGCATTGAATGGGAGATTAAAACGGACAAGAGAATTGGTAGCACACACCTTGTGTCGGACAAGTGGGAGATTTTTGGAGTGAGTGTCCTCCATAATAGTGCGTTTACATCATAAATCTCATTAAAGGAATATCATCAGAATATTTATTTTATGATCCTCGTTAGTTGATTAACGTAAATCGATAACGGTTGGCTGACTAGAGTTTGACGTTATTGTCTTGTGATGGCGATGATCAACTGACCCCTTTCGGTCACACCTAAAGGAACAAACCCCAATTGACAAATAATTAAGTGTATGAGATACAATTTATTTAGTCCCTTGATTTATTGACTAAAAGTTTAGTCGATCTTTGTAGAGAGATTTCGAGTTGCGAACTCGAGGCGCGGCAGTTATTATTTAATTATGCGATAATTGAATAATAAATTTTATGAGACGGGTTTTAGTTAATTAATTGGTAATTCACTAAAAATGTACAAATCGATTAATGTGATTAATATTGGTACGTAAATTATATGTGTAGATTTACACGTATATTAGAGGAGTGTTTTAGACGAAATTAATCGGGAAGTATTTAAACATAAAACGATGTTTAAGTAAAATTACATGTATTTATGCGACAAATATAAGAACAAAAATGGACCCGTAAATGGGGCATTGGACCGTGTAAATAGATGATATTTAAAGTAAAATTACTCATGCCACTTTGTTCTTCCCCATTAATTTTGTTCTATTCTTTGAACAATTATGTTGGGCATAAAATAAAACAAAAATACTCCACTCCCCTTGCACACTCCACCCGGCCTACCTCCTTTTTATAACACCCATATTGTTCATTTTTCCACTTACTTGAACTTTGCATGTGAAAAAGAAAGTGGTTTTATCTCTCTAAAAATAATAAAAACCATTTACTAAGAATTGTTAGTAATGAAAATATTTACTAAGTGTGTTAGTAATATTTCACATATTATCAAGGGTAGATCTTAACAAATATCTAGTTAAGATTTGTAAGGTATTGGGTAATTGTTCTTGGGTGCATATTGTTAGGAGATCTTCTCTTTGAAGATTTGGTAAGGAGGATCATATTTTATTTTAAGCTCAAGATCAATCGAGATAGGAGATCTTGATTGTGCCCATTTTACCATTCACCAAATGTAAGGAAATCCAATTTCCTCCATCTTTTTATTAAAATGCTTTAATATTGCATGCATGTTACATAGATCACCTAAACACAAATTATGAGATAATTTGACATTTAATTAGAGAGTCTAATTAGGATCTATGATATTTCATGTTAGACCATTCATATAGTTGAATAGCGAAGACTATGTCGATGTAGGTGTTGTAAAGTTGTGACCGACTCGGCTCCGAGACCTAAAACTCCCTGGCAATTGTAAGATATAAACTAACTCGATTCCATTACTACAATAATTTCCTTGCACCTATGTAACTTATTTATGTGATCTCACCATGGTTCCCCTATGAACCCATGACACCCAAGTGTATGAATCAATTGTTTACAAACTCTATTTACTTACTTTGCTTTGCTTTCATTTATTTAATTTTCTTTTGTTAAGTAGTTTAGATTGCAAATCTCAACCTCAACCCAGATTGTGACACTAAGACATAGCTATTTACAACCGAGAAGTGAATACAATACCCGTCCCTTGGGATCCGACCTTTACTTACCGCTCTACTAAGAGTAGTTTGTTGAGAATATAAATATTGTTTGATTGAGAGCATAGACGACACCTATACACATTTCTCTTTAAATCAAAATGGCGCCGTTGCCTGGGACGGTGTTCAATTGAGTTGTTATCATTTGTTGTTTTTAGTTGTGTCTTTCTTAATCTTGGGAAAGTCAACTCCTCAAGATAGTTTTAATTATTTTCTTGCTGTTTGATTTTTGCATGTCTAGGAGATCACAAGGCGGTCTTTTGCCTATTGATCCCGAAATCGAGAGAACTTTGACAAATTTAGAAGAACCGTTAGAGGGACTTCAACAATTGTGGGTATTGAAGAACTTGTGGACATTGGTATCATCTAAACGGATAGTGTTGAGTTTACCAACCCTTTTGCAAGACAAGGAGGGGATAACCCAATTCCAATCCAACCACAAAATCAACCTACAATGCCTAAATTTTCATCTCATTCCGTACCAACCGAGGAGAACCTACCTAATGGTACTCCAACACCACCCCACTTGACCGGTAATTTCATTGCCAAATCCTCGTTCATACAATTAGTTGAACGTAGCCAATTTGGAGGAATGCCTAGTGAAGATCCCCATCTACACAAGGAGACTTTTGGTGACTATTGTGATGCAATTTCCCAAACGGGGGTAACACAAGATCAAATTCGATTGGTATTGTTTCCTTTTTCCTTGATCCGAACCACAAAGCAATGGTTGAAGAGCATAGACAAGGCCACTCTTGGAATTGATTCATGGAAGAAGTTAGCACTTGCCTTTTACAAGAAGTTTTACCCTCCAGAGAAAACCAACATGATAAGAGCCCAATTTACCGGGGTCAAGCAAAGAGATGAAGAGTCTCTATATGAGGCATGGGAAAGATTCAAAGATACTTGTCGCTCTTGTCCTCATCATGGGTTAAGCGAATGATTTCTAGTCCAACAATTTTGGAATGGGTTGTATGAAGACTCAAAGAATGTACTCAATATGGGTTCTAATGGAAGATTCATCGAGGTAGATGATAATCAAACATAAGCCAAGATAGAGGAGATAGAGGTTTTCAACTCTCAACATAGTAGGCCAAGAAAAGCTAATAGGGGAGGGATCTATGAAGTTGACTCCGTCACACAATTGAGTGCCAATTTGGGTGCCCAACTATGCTCCCATATTGACACAATGAACTTGAATTTTGACATGGCCATAGCCAAGATGAATGAGGCTTATCAATCACCTAAGCAACATCAACAAGTCATTGTCGTGGTGTCAACATCTTCTATTCCAAATGGAGTATGTGAGAATTGTGGAACTTTGGGACATGATCAACAAGAGTGTAAGGGCACAAATGAGCAAGTTAATGCTTTCCAAGCATACAATAATGGCACCCCTTAATCCAACTTTTACAATGAAAACACCAAATTTCACCCAAACTTCTCATATAAAAACCAAAATGTTCACAATCCTCAACCAACATACACCCCACCTCCAATGAGAAATCCTACTCAAAGACACTTTTTTAACCGAAACCAAGGATTCCAAAACTAACCCTCTTATCATCAAACCAATGACGAAGATTTTGATGTTCAAAAAGCGGTCCTTCAAACGCAAAAGAGCCAACAAGACATCTTCGCTGAAATGCAAAGAGATAGCCAAGCCAAATATACTACCATCAACAATATCCTTGCTCATACTAAGATGTTGGAAACACAAATGACCCAATTGGCTTCTTCGAGTTCCCAAAGGCAAAAAGGACAATTACCTCCCCAAGATAATCCTCCTACAAGGCATGAAATCATCAATTCCATTCACTTGAGTTGTGGTACACGATATGAGGGGCCTAAGGAGCCAATTGAAGAAGATGTTAATGAGGAAAGTGTCAAGCCAAGAGATATGATGAAACCATTGAGAATAAATCCTAGGATAGTGGAACCAACTACCAATGAATCATTGCAGAAAAGAAATGAAGAGAAGGCCAAAGAGGTTGAAAGAGAACCTAATGTGATTAGACTTCCGTTTCCAAGTCGCCAAGCCAAGCCCAAGCTTGATGAGCAACTTGGGAAGTTCATGGAGATTGTGAAAATTCTAGAAGTTTCCATCCCATTTACGGAGTTGATCAACCATATGCCGGCCTATGCAAAGTATATGAAAGACATCCTTACAAAGAAGAAGTCCATTAGGAAGTTGGAAACTATCGCATTCACAAAGATAAGTAGTGCAATACTTCAAGGAAATTCCCCATCTAACCTCAAAGATCTGGGAAGCTTCTCTATTCCATGTACCATCGGTGACACCACAATCATTAAAGCACTATGTGATCTAGGTACAAGTGTGAGTGTCATGCCGTACTCGGTATGTGAAAGGCTAGGAGTAGGAGAACTCAAGTGCACTAATATGACTACAAATGGCGGATCGAACAACAAAGAAACCATATGGGGTATGGGAAGATGTACCCGTGAGAATTGGAAAGTTTTTTATATCGGTGGACTTTGATATTGTTGACATGGAGGAACATTCCAATATATCGATCATTCTAGGAAGATTGTTCTTAAACACCGCCAAAGCGGTGATTGACGTAAAGCACGGGATTCTCACACTTGAAGTTGGTGATGAAACAATCACCTTTAATCTTGATAAGACTATGAGAGCTCCCAACTTGCATGAACCATGCTTTATGGTTTATCATTATAGCCGGGAAGGTGAGAAGAAGAAAGTGGAATCCTCATTCAAAGGTCAAGTCAAAGAGGAAAATCCTAACAAGGAGGGCGAGGGCACACCGTCCAATTGGAGAAAAGAATTGGATGATATTGAAGTAGCTCTATTCGGAGAGAATTGAATTTTTCATAACAAGAATGAGAGCTTGAAAAGCTCACCCATCATGACAAGTATTAATGAAGGCCTCATTGGCCATGGCAACAAGAAAGAGGAGTTGCTCATGCCAACTCATAATCTTCTCAACATGGGGAAGAAGCAAAGGAAGTATATGGTATACGGGATGATGAGTTTGACGGTTTAGTTAATCTTTACATTGGAAATGCTATGACCCTAGATCAAGTCTTTGTAGCCCCTTGTCACCATAACATTGACTCGGGTTCCTACACTTATGGAAGCAACTATGTCCCAAGGTCTACACAAGGCTTCTACCATGAAAATGAGCAAGCCTTTGATTACTTCTACAAGGCGTTGAGCAACATCACCAACGCTCTTGCTTTGCCCCCGTGACATCTTTCAAAATGAAAGATAGTTTCTTGGAGTCCTCCTTAAACCACCATTTGTATATATGCTAACCTCTTAACTTGCATTTCATTTAATTTTTACATTCCGCTATTTTTGCATTGCATCTTATATGCTTTGTTATATGAATTTTGTCACATGAGAGCAAGTGAGAGAGGGTATTTGATAGTGTTTGAAATGTGTAGTGTATGATGATCAAGTGTGGGGAAGCAATTGCCTAGGCTAGCTAAGCTTATGGAGAGCAACACAATGACGGAAAAATAGGAAATAAAGGACCAAAATAGAGGAAAAAGGATCCCCACGAGTTGACCTGAGCTCGTGGGGTTTGGACCAAAGAAAAGGAGGACTAAACAGTGGTCCACTCGAGCTGGAAGCAGGACGAGCATCCCAGTACTCAGCCCAGGCATCCCCAAGTCAGGACGGGCGTCCATAAAGTTGAATGGAAAATCCCGAAGTAGAATCCGCCCGTCCCCATCTCAGCCCGCACGTCCCCATATGCTATTTCGATTAAAACACGGGACTTACCCTTCAATTCCTCATTTCCATCTTCCCCATTCACAAACACAAACACCTTTCCCTCACTACAACACTCAACCAAATCATCAAAAACCGACAATACTCAACCAAATTCATCAACAATCATTCCATACTTGCCCAAATTCAATTCAAATCACTCCTTTGTCAACATTTAGACCTTCAAACATCAAAATCTTCCCAAAATCAATAAAAAACTTTCTAGGGTTAGGACAAATTCGAAAAACCCCAAATTGATTGAGAAATTGATTAAAGTTGGAAGAAAGGAAGAGAATTCAAGCATATCAAAGGTTGTTGACATCAATAAGGAGGAATCATCATGGAAAGAACAAAGGGAAACACTCAAGCATAAAAATCCTAAAATCTATCAAAGAGACAAAAAGTTCGAGCATCCAAGGCATTGGTGGTAGTGGAACAAGCAAGAGAACAAGAAAGGGACCCTATTGAGGGCATTAAGGAGGTTTCTATTATAATACCGGAGGTCGAACAACTCAAGGACTATCCGAAGGTAACTTTTCTTTCTAATGAGCATAGAATTGCATTCGAATTCCTTGCCAAAAAGAAAGTCATTGCCACCAAGTTTGGTTGCATAGATACTTTAGAAAAGTTGGGAGTGCTTGATCAAACTAGAGCATTCTTTGAGTCTATGGGGTTATCTACCTTATTTTAGATGAATGAATTAACTTACCCTTCCCTTACTTTGGATTTCATTAGTTCTTTGAGGGAGTATAAGGTAGAGACTCGAAGATAAGTTGAGTTTCGGTTGGAGAACCAAAGTAGGCGAATGATTAAGGCTCATTTCGGTAAGGTACTTGGGCTCCGTGACCATTGGGATTTCATCAAGAAGCCTATAAATTTTGATGCCAAACACCTATGGAAGGCAATTCCCGGAAGAGAATTGACCACATTTAGGAAGTGCAATGCCTTGTATATCTACCATCCGGGTATTCGATATTGGCATCGATCCATAGCCAGCACCTTAATAGCAAGAAAAGAAGCAAATCACATGACCGAACTTGACCTTGCGTACTTGGAGTCTAACATGAATGTCCATGGGAAGTCCAAGAATGATTACAACATTCTCCAATTGTTGTTGGAGAGGTGGATGGACATCAAAGAAGGAAAATAAAAGACGGCTTTTATTTTTAATGTTGGCTTGATAAAAAAGTTGGCCAAACACTTTAACCCAAAGTTCAATGAAAACAAATCTTATAAGCCGGTTAAAGGTGGTCATCTCCTTGATATGATCATGCTAATTCACAAATTCCATTGGGTGAAATATGATAACTCAATCCCGGGATATGAATGGATAAACAAGGGAGCCGACTCTATTGTCTTTCCATGGAAAATATGCCGCATTTCCACTCACCGAAACAACTATCTTATCCCCATCTCCAAACTTGCCAACACCATCATCAACGAACAACAAAATAAAAATGTAGACCCTTCCTCCTTAGTTATACCGCCTTACCCCTTTGTCTTTGAAAATTTCACAACCAATGACCCAAATGTTATGGAAGGCAATTGCAATTATTACTTGACTAAGTTAATGAAGCATATGTATAAGGAGGCTTAAAAGAATCGGGTGAATGCCTACTATGCCCAATATCCACCACTCTTTCATCTTGCTAGGCAAGGATTTATTGACTTTAAGAGTCCTTTGCCGGATTAGGTAGATAAGCAGGTATTCTTTCCTCAAGCCTCCCAAGATGAATAAAGGGAAATTCGGGTTGCTAGGAGTGAGGAGCATGTTGATGATGAAGAACGACATTCAAATAATTTTTATCAACTTCCATTTTGCCTTCATCTACTTCACTAGACACCATCTCTCTTTTTCCCTCCTTCTATTTGGAACAATCTTACTCAACACCTCATCATCATTCTTTTCTTTCTTTTTCTTTCTTACTTTCTTTTCCACTCTCAAATTCTTTTAATTTTTCACTGTTTTCTTTCTCCTCACTCTTTGATTTTTCATTATTTTTACTTTCAATTTTTTAACTCTTCTCTTATGATTTTTCACTCAATTCGTTTCCCTCATTCTCTCCTTCCTTCTCGGTTTAATTTTCCTTGTTTTTCTCTTCTTCCTTCTAGGTTTCTCCTTCTTTCTCACTAACAACCTCCTCTTCTTCAATTTCATCTTTGTTACCAATATCAATATCATCTCCTTTCTCGAAAATAGAAGTACTATCATCATCAACTTCACCAATAACCTTAAAACTACCTTCATCCACATCAGTTTCCATTACACGTGGTTTATTCAAATCATGTTTTCGATTAAAACCTCGACTTGAAAACCGTCTAGCCTCGGCGGCTGTTTTGGGTCACTTTGCAACCATCTTTGTCCTTGGCATTGGAGTTGCCCTAGGTTTCGGACTTGGTTTTTTTATTTGAATGAATTTGGAACCTAGGCTTTCGGTATTTGGTTCAACATTGGGTAGTTTCGGTTTAGGCTTTTGTATATGCAATTCTCGGATTTCTTTGATGGATTTTCTGAGGGTTTTCTTGGGAGGCATAACTTTGAGTGTAAATGTTAGACTAAGTGAAGGAAGGGGGAATTTTTGTACTGTTTTGGAGACAAGTACGGTGAGGTAAATGTGTTTAAAATATTTGAATGTAAGGAGGGAATTCATTATTATAAGTTTGAATTTTGGAGGAGTAAATGAGGTGGAAAAGGTGAATATTAAAAGGTCTTTTATGGTTGGGTGTTGAGGGAGGTGTAGCCATGTAGACGTGAGGTCGTGAGTGTACTATAGGCTGCTACAAATGGGCATGGGAAATGATGAAATGGGTTTGATGGTTGTGGGTCAATCACTTGAGTGGCTCCATGCAAATAATGATTTAATTCATTCCATATGACCTTTTTTCACATGATCAAGTTAATTCATTCCATATGACCTTTAATTCATTCCTATGACCTATAGGCTGCTACAACGGATTTTGCATGTCGATTAATAATTTAATTCATTCCATATTAACATAAAATCGTCTTAGTTTAACAAATATGTAAAACGTTTACTTTAGTCAATCATGCGAGGTAATTCATTAATCAAATTTACGCACAATCTAACAAATCAATTTCCAGTGGAAGTTTTATGAATTGTTCTCTTTCCAGCGGTTTTGTAAAAATGTCGGCTATTTGATTTTCCGTTCTATAAAAATTAAGTTGAATATAACCTTTTTTCACATGATCAAGTTAAAAGTGATGTCTTATGTCAATATGCTTGGTCCTAGAGTGTTGTATTGGGTTCTTGGAAATATTAATAGCACTACTATTATCACATCAGATAGGAGTTAAATCGAAGATAATACCGTAATCCTTTAATTGTTGTTGAACCCAAAGAATTTGCGCGCAACACAAAGCGACATTTACGTACTCGCTTTCAGCGGTGGAAAGAGCGACGATGTTTTGTTTCGTTAACGCCTATTAAATTAAACTAGGACCTAAGAAAGTTGCAATTCCGGACATGCTCTTTCTACCAATGCTACCGGTATAATCCGCATCTGAGTATCCTAAGAGATCGAAACGACAATGTGTGGGATACCAAAGATACAAACTTTGCGTTCCAACCAAGTACCTAAGAATATGTTTTACGGCAATGAAGTGCGATTTTCTAGGACTAGAAATACGCTAAATAAAATATCCGGACAACCTACAGTTAAATAAAGTAATGAACAGATCATACCTCAATATATCGTTTCACCAACTTTCTTACTCGTCTCATCTTTGTTAAGCTTGATGGATGATACCATAGGCGTAAAAAATGGGTTTAAGTTAGTCATTCCAAACTTACTAAGCATCTCATTTATATACTTTTGTTGATGAATCATCACACGATCTTGAGCCTGCTTAATTTGAAGCCCAAGGAGAATCCTAGTTCTCCCATCATACTCATTTCAAACTCATATTTCATTAGTTCCGAAAAAGCCGAATAAAGAAGTTCATTAGTTGCACCGAAGATTATATCATCGACATAAATCTATACAAGCAACAGTTCACCATGCCGTGACTTTATGAACAATGTTTTATCTACAGATCCTCGCACAAAACCATTTTTCTAAAATAAATTTAGACAAACGATCATACCAAGATCTTGGAGCTTGTTTTAAACCATAAAGAGTTTTGTCCAATTTAAAAACATGATTTGGAAATCCATTTTTCATAAGTCTAGGTGGTTGTTCAACAAAGACTAACCATTTAGAAAAGTTGTAGAGTCTATTGATCCGAAATACTCAATAGAGGGGGGGGGGGGAGGGGAATTGAGTATGCCCACTTTTTCGATTATGTCCATAAGCGTGTGTAACTGTATGATAGCTCGAATTTATTGATTAAATTCGACTAATCTCAACGAAAACAAATAAGTGAAATTAACAATAAGAGAGGACACAAAGGATTTTGAAGTGGTTCAGTTTCACAAGTCGAAACCTACGTCCACTATTCTCGATTAACAATATTAGTAACTTTCTACGGATTACAAAATTACTAACCCTACTCGTACAACTAGACTTTAGTTGTAACTCACAATGAGTATAGTTAAATACTCGACTTACTTACGTTAATAACAAAGCACTTGATTGTTCTGCTAATTGTTCACACAATGAACGAGTAAGAAACAATATGAAGTACTATAATCCAATAACGATATCAATATGCGTAAACGATTTATAAAGAACTCGACTTTTCAAATTGAAATAAAGCAAGGACACGTTTAAAAATAACGTTTGCAATTTGAAATAAGTTTACTTGATTTACGTGATTTGCCCGATCACGTTTGTGAAAGAGGAAAATCGAAGAAGTAGAGGAAGTAGAAATCAATGAGGATGTAATTGATGATGAAGTTAATCGTATGCCTCTTAAGTTTTAATCTTGTAGCTCAAGAGCTCTAATCATAAATAATGAAGATTGCACATGGATGACAAAATTTGAAAAATGTCATAGATAGAGTTATGGTGTTGTAAGAGATCATTAAACTCGGATATTTAACTAAGTGCTTCAAAATACACTGTGTAGTCCACTGTGAATTCTAGCTCGTCTTTGAAAGAAACATTTCGAAAATATTTAAACTCTTGAAAATTGCTTTCCAAACTTTTGACAAACCTTATACACTTCAGAAAAATCTGGTTTGATTATTTAAATTGAGAAGAAAGCTTTTGATGTCTTGCAACACCATGAGTCTATCTATGACATTCTTTTAACTTTGAAAATTAAACTAGGTTACTTGGATAATTAAACTAGATTACTTATTCAAATAACCCAATTCTTTCGTAAGGGGTCTCGGTTTACTTGAGCAAGAAACCATCCCATTTGCTAGAGTTGCCTAAGCAAGCTTTTTACAATATTTTTAATACTTGGACAATTAGATTGTGTGATGTTTTAATGTGTGAAGTATACACTACTTGGAGATTATAAATAACATGCGAATTTCATTTGGGCAAGTATTACCACAAAGATTTAAATCGAAAAAGATTTAAGCTTTTAATCAAGTAAATTTGCAAAATCGAACACTTTTAATAATTTGAGTCGTGTTTTGCAAAATTATGTCGAGTATTCTAAAGAGATAGTTCGTTGCACAAAGTAATGTATTCGTGATCGATGATCTCGTGTTAAGAACTTGCTGTTAGGTTCATATACCTATTATTAGACATTTCTAATAGTGATTTATTAACATTTTAATATAGTCGTTATGGATCTAGTGCATGCATACCTAAATAAAGAGAATAAGGAGAAAAATGATTTCCTTACAATGAGAAGGGCAAGAAAAAGGACACAAGTAAGGTCTCCTACCTTCACTTGTTCTTGAGCTATATCACAAAAGGATGATCCTCCTAAACCTCAAGTGTAGAGGTCCTCCAAAGATTCCCCCCAAGACTCTTACCCAAACACTAGTATAAATATTAACTAGATATTGTATACTATGACCTTAAATTTAATCTAATATTAATCTAATTACAACCATAGTAATCTTGTGAATTTAATAGAATATTATCACAAATTTTGAACATAAAAACCAATTTTTATGAGAGAGGAAATGAGAGTTTTCATAAGAATAAGAATGAAAAGAAAATGAGAGCCCTCTCACATTTTGACGGGTGGGACGGTTTGCATGAGCTAGGGAAGAACAATTTTTTCTTCTCAAGGTTCCTTTTTGTGTTAACAAGAAGGCTAGGTCTAGGCCTAGAAATAAAATACTCCCTCCATACCACACCAATGGTAACATTGTCTTTTTCACACTTGTCGAGACACGTTTTACAACGTAAATATCTTTTGTTACACATTATTAAAAATTATAAAAATCTGATATTCTTATAGCATACATGACGATAAATCAAACAAGATCTCACATGACTATATTTTGTCTTATAGATTAAGAATAATATCGAAAATTCCCTACGATGATGAATAGTGGCAAAATGGTCAATGTTACCATTGGTCTGGTATAGAGGGAGTATGTTCTTAATGTCATGATTGTCCACAACAATAATATTCCCTCTCAATTTTTCGGTCCATTTCACATAAAATGGATTCCATTTTATCTTTCACAATTTGTCAATTGTCATATAAAGTGTGACATGTGACATATGACATGTTATTAGACAATGTATGCATATTTAACAAATTAAATATCATTACATAATCAATTAATTACACTAAATAATTTAAGTAGTATTTAACAATTGTATGTATATAAAATGGGTCATTTTGAATTTAGTTAATATAATCTACAACAATTTGTAATTATAGCTAACGAATTATTCTTATCTCCAATGTTTCATAATAATCATTAATCAATTTAGTAAAATAACATTTTAATTACTAAATTGAATTTTATATAATCATATTACAATAAGATATAAAACTCTCTCTTATAAATTAAATTTGTTCAATTTAAGGAATTAATCTATATCGATATACAATTTATTAACTTTACAGTTTGGGAATCGTCCTTTAGGTGTGATCTTAAGGGATCAACTGATCACCACCGTGAAACGACAGTAATGTCAAACTCTAGTTAGACAATCATTACCGATAAATTTTGATCAGTTGACTATATAATTGAATCATCCCTCATGTGTTCTTATTATGAGATTTGATAATGTAATCACAATATTATTGAGGACACATACTCCAACAATCTCCCACTTGTCCTAACAAGGGTGCGTCACCAATTCTCTTGTCCTATTACATCATCTCCCACTCAATGCAAGGTGTCTTGCAGGTCGTACTTGCATTTGACCATATCTAGAGTGGTTTCCTCGATCTGGAGAATAACTGTCTGACCGAAATTATCTACCGTAGATACCTTCCGAGCGTGGCCACGAATTTTCAGTTAACTACTCCTCGAGTGGCCCTGAGATTTTAGGTAACCCTAACAAGGGGATGGACAATTCCTATCGCATTATTCCCTACGTATAGCCACAGTTCATCATGA
This sequence comes from Silene latifolia, assembly GCF_048544455.1. Lineage (NCBI taxonomy): Eukaryota > Viridiplantae > Streptophyta > Magnoliopsida > Caryophyllales > Caryophyllaceae > Silene > Silene latifolia. Next base: position 238,335,077 of record NC_133538.1, read on the forward strand.
CCCAAAACATACCCATTCGACTATAGTTACGATAGTCGTAGAGCATAAATCAAAGTCAATTAGAAGCTATGTAACACCCCACGTTAATTGAAGAGGTCCAGTGATAGGCTTAAAGGACTAGTGCTTAAATGAATTGAATGTACTACTCATACCAACAAAGTGCACTTTCTTTTATGGTCATCGATGCAAAAGAACTCTACAGTTAAGCGTGATTGGCTGGAAGTAGTCTTAGGATGGGTGACCTTCTTGGAAGGTTCCCAAGATGCGCATAAGTGAGGACAAAATACGCTATAAAAGACCAGTGTTGATCTGTGAGCCATGTACATAGCCTGATGAGTTATCATAAGTAACCATTCCCTACCCGGTTTGGGCCGGGGTGTTACAAGTGGTATCAGAGTAACCCTGCGACCGTGTGGTGATCGGAGGCAGTTGTTATACGCTCCATTGTGATCACACACCTAGCGGGGAGGATTCTGAGTGAGCGGTTATGCTCCCAGGCACAACGAGGACGTTACGTTCTTCAAGTGGGGGTGATTGTAACAACCCACGTTAATTGAAGTGGTCTAGTGATAGGCTTAAAGGACTACTGCTTAAATGGATTGAATGTACTACTCATATCAACAATGTGCACTTTCTTTTATGGTCATCCATGCAAAAGAACTCCATAGTTAAGCGTGCTTGGCTGGAAGTAGTCTTAGGATGAGTGACCTCCTAGGAAGGTTCCCGGGATGCGCATGAGTGAGGACAAAATACGCTATAAAGGACCCGTGTTGATCTGTGGGCCATGTACACATCCTGGTGAACAATCATAAGTAACCGCTCCCGACCCGGTTTGCGCCGGGGTGTTACAAACTGTGCCAAATTGGGCGAACAGTCTTTAGTCAAAGAATTGACTCAAAATAATACTATAGTAGCTCTCGCCACGACCAGGCTGTATATGAATAAGCAGAACTCTATAAGTGGTTACTGCCCGATAGAGTGTCCAATACCGTGTGCCTATGTAATCAACTAGTCATCCCTTATGATTCTATGGCAGTTGAACTTGCCATTAATCGACTGACACTCTAGTCACTTCGAGACGTCACCTCATACAAGCAACCTGGGGCCAATACTATGTTAATCCAGTTCACTTTAATAGGGTTCAATATTGTCTCAACAACCTATTTGGATATAATAAAGTAATTAAAGAAAAGAGTTTTTAGAATAAAACTCAAACGATGAATGCATTATCACATATGTAAGATTGATACAATGTCAATCACTACATAATCTATAATCCATATTTAATATTGTATATAATTGTGCATCTCAATTCAATTGAAATGACATGACTTATCATGTTCAACCTATGAAAAGGCTTTGATTAGTAAGTTTTAGCAACGTTTGCACTTTACATAACCTTACTATATACTATTTCCCGTTCCTATGTATAATCTTGTATTATAAGCTCCTTTTGTGTACGTGTCCAGATCCAATTTAGACATAGGCTCGTTAGCCTTGTAATAACTCCCACTGTCCTCACAGTGTGTGGGTTTCATCCCTTTTGCATATCTCATAGTTGCAAGTGTACTCAAGGGATCAACCGACCACCACCGTCAAACGACAGTGACGTCAAACTCTAGTGAGCCAATCGTTAGTGATAAATGATGATCAGTTGACAATATAATTTCCGTTGCATATTACTCATATTTACTCCTCCAAAAATTATAGCCAAGATGGTTCTCCAACCATCCTTATGTGTTTAGAATATGGTTTTTGTGTAACTCATTGCACATAAATCCAATAATTATTTCTAAACACTTATCCTCTCGTATATATCACTTATTGATTCGGATATTAAAGATGCTTTGCATCTCTTCCTTGTCTCCCAATCCCTCCTTCACGGTGGAGAGCATTGGTCCATACTTCTCAATGAATAATATGTTATCTACATATGAGACATAGAAGACATATCACTAGTGCTTCTTTAGTACTAATGGATAGACTATATGGCTATATATTGACTTTCACAAAGATTCGATTTTAGTTTCTCGTCATACTCCAAGTATACAAAATATAAGAATAGAGATACATCCTAGCATAATAATTTAATCCAGCAGCGGAAGCAAATGGATTCAATTTCTCCATGTTCAATACTTTTGAACTTGTCAAGATTCTTATTAACATACGAATATTAACTTTATGCTAATGTCCATTGAGCTGGATATCTTAGAGATGTATTATTCTTCTCCTAAGTCTTTCATCACTCATAGTGATCAATATGTCATTCACATATAAGACTAGTAATACCACCCTACTCTCACTAAACTTCATGTATAAACAAAATTAGTCGACAAATCGAGAAACGTTTATTACATGACTGAAACCTACCATTCAAATCCTTGACTTCTACTTAAGATTTCTTCTTAAGTTCGTATTCTACCTTAAGATAGTTGCGATTTACAAAACTCATGCAAGATGATTTTAAAATCCAATAGTCAAATATTATGAAATTCGAATTTAACGAAGTGTTGCAATTGGTGTAAACCTCTTACCACCAATCAACCAAGTCACATAAACATCTTAATATTTATGTTCAATTTGGACTTATGCGGAGTTGAAACTAGATAAAGCATTGATACGGTCCTTTCTGTACCAAAAATTAATACTTAAATATAACTTACAGAAGCTAGCGATAAGTAGGGTCGATCCCCACAGGGAGGCAAGGTATCTATCTGTAGACCGTCTATCTAAGAGTTTCTAAACTAAAGAAGGCTTAAGGGAAGAGCAGTAAAGAAAGAGCAATAAAAGACAGAAAATACAAGTAAGCTGATCAAAAGAGAGAGAACATGTCAGGATTTCGGTTCACCATGGCAGTTTATCGACTCAGTCGCAAATAGCCTAGACAATCTACTGTGAGAAGGGTAAGGGAAAGGTCCTTCCGGTCCACTTTCTACCCTATATTTCCACTAAATTAACTTCCGTCCTCGTTATGGTAGTCTACTGTTCATAGCAGGTTTGTTCCTTCCAATCTTCCGATCCAGGAACGAAGTTAACCAAATTAAAATAATTTAGAAGCATGCATTCAACTAAATTGGTGATACGGTTAAATTGCCATGGGGACAGATTATCACATATAAATTGTCTAGCCTATTCGCTACATCGTCACAATCCTACCATAGATCCCTTAATCCCAACATGAAAGAGTTTAGTTACTCATATTACTAATGTTGTCAATACTGATAACAATGAATATTCTAACTAGAGACATAATGAAATAATAGAAATTAAGCATAAACTGAGATTAGGGAAGAATAGTTAAGATGAAAAAGCAAAGATTAAAGCAAGGAAATAAAGATATTAAGATTAAAATGAGAAAGGAGATTACAATCACAAGCAATTCCGGCGTAAAGAACAACCAGAAATCCAAGCAAAAGAGATCCAAGAGTAAAGTTACAGTAGAAAGTTTAATGAAGAGACCAAGAGGGTAAGATCTGCGTTCTAAGAAGAGTCGAAAAACTTTATATCAGTCGAAAACCTAATTATGAAAGCTTAAATAGAAAAACAAAAGTCCATCACGAAATTAAGCCCAACACGGGTTAATTAATCCCGCGTAACATCAAAACCTCTCGATCGAGTAACTTTATATCACTTGATCGTGCAAAACCAAGCTAAAACCTATCGATCGAGTACTTTAGGTACTCGATAGAATACTTATTAAATAGGCACTACTCGATCGAGAAGAAAAATGAGTCGATCGAACACAATTGTACTCGATCGAGTACTTTCCAGCCCATAATTCCTACTTCGTGCACTGAAATTCAAACGGCTGCCATTTCTTCGTTACTTGGTCAAATAAGGCATTTTCGGTGGCGTTGGAAATCTAAGAGGACAAGCTTTTAATCCAATTGGAATCACCTGAAAATATGTTGTAGAACTCGATATATGTCTCTTCAAATTAGGCACTAGCAATTTGAAGTTCTTCCTTTGCTCGCCTAGCGGTCTTACTTCTTTGCGCATCTCAAAATAGTATTCTTAAGGCTCCGACTCAACTAATATCCTAAATGCATGCATAGGGACAGGTATTAAGCTTGATTGTGCTCCTATTTGGTTCATTCCTGCAAATAAGACAAGAGAAACCAAAGTAGACAATTCGGGGGACATTTGTAGCTAAACACTACACAAAATGCATAGAAATGCGTGCAAATGATGTACGAAATACCTATATAAAATGCACGCATCAAATCTCCCCAAACCAAACCTTTGCTTGTCCCCAAGCAAATTAAATGCAAACCAATGGAACGGAAATGAAAACTCAGAGCTAGCTATAACCTGTCTACTTGAACCAAATTAATGCAATCAAAAATTAACAACCATAGCTACAGTAGTCAATACGCAAACGAGTTATAAGATATCCATAAACAAGGCTGACCTATCGACCTTGCAAGACCAACAAAATCGGACTCTCATGTGGTCACTCTTCTCTCATGAAGCAAAGGGTGAATAATTATGTGTAAGAGGGAAAGAGAATACAGTCACTCACCTAAACTGCGACATACATAGCAAGCATGCAACAAAAATGATGGACGATTCAAGTACTATACATTCCAACCAACAATGTCCGTCACAGCCGAGGGCTTACAAAAATTATAGGAAAGTGAGGCTACAGGTGAGAAAAGGCAAAACAAATTATGGAAATGTGGAGGTAAAGCGTCAAGCTAGTTGCTAAACAAGACCATATAAGACAAACCGAATCTCAGCTGTCTAGAAAATAAAGCACGGGTGCCCTTCTTTGGCACATATCTCACTATCCAATACACTATCTCCTCAAAAATATATGAATAAAACGGAGGAGTGAGACCGTCACAAAATAAAAATAAGCACAGTCGGTCTCTTATTATTCAACCAAACTCAAAAATTTTCAACTTTTTTTTTTGATTTCACGTGTAACTTCTCTCTTTATTTTCAATTTATTTTTTTCTCTTTTTTTTTCTATTCACACATACTCTTTTTTTTTCTATTTCAATTTTTTTTTTCATTTTTCTTTTCTTTCTCCCTTTCTCATTCCTCTACCAACTTCGATCAACAAAAACGAGCCAAATCACGACATGGATCAAAATACCGCAAAAGTTACACAACTAAACTAGCTTGACTGGGCAGGCTTAATTATGGATGTAGCTAATGGGTCAAAAGGCTAAATTTGGCTTAAGTGAAGCTAAATAGGTGAAAAATAAGAAAAGGAAATTTGCAAGCACCTCCCTGCATGTGACACCGACCACAAACCCGAATGTATGCATTTGACAAGAAATCGAATGTCATAAATGTCCAAAATTGATAAACATGCTATGCAAGGAGTACTACTCTCAATTCCTATGTAAACCGGTCATGAATGTCACCAGTTATAAGGCTCTAAATCTCATAAATTGTAAAGTAGGTTGCCAATTTATCAGGTCAAGTCTACACAGTCAGTTAAATTTGAACAAAATCTCATAGATATGCGCAAGACTCAGCTAATAACTATCAACTAGATGCAAGACTTAAGTAAAAATGACAAGTTAAAGTGCTATTTCATCACGGAAATCTACCGTTCCGACTCAACCTATATGCAAAAATTAATGTGAATATTTTTTGATTTTTTTGAAATTTTCTATTATTTTGAGATTTTTTATTTTTTATAAAAATAAACAACAATGCATACAGTAATTAAACGTGATAGTAGAAATGCAATAAAACAAGATGCAGACACAGATATAGATGCATAACCTCCTCAAACCAAACCGTACAATGCCCTCATTGTACCAAAACATGGAAAGGAAATGCAAACTAAAAAGGAGAGAGAGTGTAGAAGCGGAAAACTTACAAGATAACGCGAAGAAGGGACCTCCCCAAACTAGCCAGCAACATGGGAGGTCACAGCTAGCGGCTTCAGAGCGGCTAAGTTGCGAACATAATGCAAGAGTACCTGCAAATTCGCAAATAGCAACCGCACAAAAGGACTGCCAAAGCAAAGAGGGCTAAATTGTTCACAGTTTATAGCCGAATAGGCTAATTATTAAAACACACAACAAAACTAAATAAAGTGTTCAAAATAAATAAAAAGTTCTAAAATTCCGGGCTGCCTCCCGGTAGTGCTACTTTCAGATAGGTCCCATCTCGACCTTCTTCTTATCATCCACCGACAGAAATTAATGGCCCACAACAAGGTTGTTGACTGAATGAGGTTCCCTCAGCATCCATCAGCTTGACTTTAGGCCTCCATACCATCTGAGCAACAGGAGAACAACAACTTATCGCAGTGTATTGGCCTCCACTTTTTGCCCTTTTGCGCGCTTTCTTGTACGGCCTAGCCTCGTCCATTCCTCCGCCTGGGTCATCAATCCACACTGTTCTAGTCTCCAATGTCAACGTATGATGCCCACCTCCTGGGTCCGTCAACCCGTCAGTACCTGCCGAAGAAGTATTAAAGGAATTAGCTTTAATTGCAGAAATATCGTCTGAAATAAATTTAGACGACCATTCATTGATATCAGCAAAAAAATTACTCGATCGAGCACTTATGTAGCCCGATCGAAGTATTTTTTCAGCATTTATACTCGATCGAGCAACTTCTGTCACTCGATCGAGGACTTGATTTTCCTCGTTGCTCGATCTAGAGCTTTCACCCTCTCGATCGAGTACTTCCTTGGTAATTTCACTCGATCGAGCAAAATAGGGCTCTCGATCGAGTGATTGAGCATGGGTAGGCGAGACAATATCCTCTTGAACGGTATCTTCAGCATCTATGCCATCATTTTCAGCATCAATAAGCAGAATCAGTCCTTCATAGGGAGTGTCAATCCAGGTGCGAATAGCATAGACCATTTCAGGTTGCTTAGAGGTTTGCTCGGCCAATTCTTGAGCCAGCTGAGCTTTAAGTGAGTTGATAATGTCGTCTTTACCTTGCACAACTTCTTGCATTTGAAGCGCAAGTGTGCCTTTACTACAGATATCAACTCAGCAATTTCTTTCTTCTGCCTATTAGGAGGACTTTGTTGCGGCGGCGGCCAAACAAATGGGGGCTCTTGATAGCCTCTTTGCTGAAATGGATGTGGCGGCACATGTGAACAAGAATGGCTAGCCCGTCTACGCCGCCTGAACGCATAGACTACATCATTATATGCTGGACAAACGACAGCTTCGTGCCCCGCAGTACCGCATCTCTTACAGTGGACCACTTGTTGCGCCGTAGTGTGGAGCTGAGGTGAACCACTCCAAGACTGTCTACTCTCCAGCTTGCTAGATCCTGCATTCTGAGCTTCAAACTGTGCCATAATTCCGGAGACACTAGACATCTTGGTAGAAGGGTCAAAGGTACTCAAGCCTTCCCTTTGACGATCTTTCTCCTAGAATCCTGTCTAGGTAGGACCTGTAGGACCTATCAAAACAACACTGAAGAAAAAAGATAAACACTGCCTCAAGGAATAAATCCCTTGAGGTGGAAGACAAACGAAAATAAACAGATAAATAGGCCAATTGCTTACCCGGCAACGGCGCCAAAATTTGATACGGTCGTTTTTGTACCAAAAATAAATACCTAAATATAACTAACAGAAGCTAGCGATAAGTAAGGGCGATCTCCACAGGGAGGCAAGGCATCTATCTGTAGACTCTCTATCTAAGTCACAGATGGGGATTTTATATTTGGTTTCTAAACTAAAGAAGGCTTAACGGAAGAGCAGTAAAGAAAGAGCAATAAAATTCAGAAAATGCAAGTAAGATGATCAAAAGAGAGAGAACATGTCAGGATTTCGGTTCACCATGGCAGTTTATCGACTCAGTCGCAAATAGCTTAGACAATCTACTGTGAGAAGGGTAAGGGAAAGGTCCTTCTGTAACATTCCGTTTGATGTCTAGGAGTGTCTTGATTTTGGATTTGATAATGGATGATATTATGGAGCTAGCAGTGTTAGTGGATGGTGGTTGGTTATGTATGAAGTTGGTGTCGTGAGAGATATATATGTGGTGGATACGATATCGTGAGTCATGTTAAGGAAGTAAACATAGTTGGTGGAGTGGGTGTTAAGAGTTCATGTTTTATGTTTGGTCGAGTTGTTGAGTTCTTAGTTATGTTGTTGTGTTTGGGTCGAGTTAGTATGGTTGTTTTTAGAGTATGGGTTGAACTTCGGGGACGAAGTTCTTTTTAAGGAGGGAAGACTGTAATACTCCGTATTTATAAGTCTTGGGGTACTCTATCGAGTAGGCCTTACTCTGTCGAGTAAGGGTAAGTTGCGTTTTAGAAAAGTTTCTGACCTGTAGGGTACTCTATCAAGTAGCCTTAGGTACTCGATAGAGTAAGGGGGCACTCGATCGAGTACCTTAGTTACTCGATCGAGTAGCCCTGGTAATTTGTTTTACGTGCTTCTGATCTTCACCTACTCGATCGAGTAAGTCCCTTACTCGATCGAGTGGCCTCGTATTTTCGATCTAGTGACCCCTATTTTGGGTCATATGTTTATCTTTTGACTTCGTTGCATATTATGTTTAATTCAAAGGCGTTATTTTGCTTCTTTATGCATTGTTTTACATGTATGTTGGTCTTGACGCGTAAGTTACCCAATTTTGTGGTGTAAAGAGTGGCACCTATGATGAGTATGAGTTCGGTGGGGAGGACATGATTTATATGTGTTGGGATTAGTAAGACTTAATTGAGGCATAGAGCATGTTGTGTGAGACGAGATGAGTGACATGATTGTATGTTGAATAATGAAAATGTAAGTGAATGTGGGCAAGGCATGATGTAAGTTTAAGGAACGTGAGAATGAAAAGATTGAAAGAAAGGATGTGGATAGTAGCAACCTGAGATGTATAATAAATTATGGGGGGAGATGGCTAGAAATAGTGTTGAGTAAGAACATATGTAATGAAAGGTCGTTTGGAAATAGTGGTATATAGCGAACTTAATGGGACATATCGCGACGTGGATTTGCAGGTAGTGACTGAGTTTGGAAATTTTTGTTATCGAGAGACGAAACTACTGTGTGATTTCCTTGGGTAATTAACGGTATTAAATGAATTATGATTTCTAGAGATGTAAAAAGGGAGATGCAATTGTTTGAACATTAAACGTTGATTCTATGGATAGATTAGTGGCAAGTGTGAGTGATAGCATAATAAGAGAAGATCCATGGTAAGAAAGAGTGGGATGATGTCGGTAGAAAATAATGGAATTTGAGTTTTGGAGCAACGAAAGGGTAACTGGATTTCTAAAGAGTTAGCTAGAAGGAATAAGGAGTTGAACTATTAATTGGTATTATTGAGTGTAAAGAGAAAAGAAGGATAAAAGTAAGCTGAGGAAAATATTCACCGGAGTTATGTGATATAAAGGTAAGGAATCATCGAAATGTGTGATATTATCATGAGGATGTTAGTTAATGGTTATATGGGAGCTTCAGGACAACATGTTTAATAATGAGTTTCGAGGAATTAAGGAAAGTAAGAAGTTAGTAGAATATCTGCATGATATGAGATTTTGGTGGAAAAATGGATGATGATTCAATTAAAGAAAATATTGGGAAGAATGTTGAGGTAATTTTGTTCATGGATTCGATGTTCGTTGTTTGGGATGTTAACCAAAGATAGAAAAGAAATCATGATGTTTAGAGATGAGTGAAGAGGTTTGATGTCCGGACAGTGGTAGTGTTATGGTCTTTGACTAGTGGTTAAGGTTAAGGGTATATTAGAAAAGTGGCAATTCTAAAGAGGCTGATTTTGTAAAGACTGAATTGATAAAAGTATGGTTGTCAGGAAGTATAAGACATAGTCTTAGGAGGTGGTTTCTCATAATGAGTGTTAGCTGTATGGTTATGTATGGCAGAAGGAGCTGGTGATGCGAATGGAAGAATGTGATGAGGGGCATGCGAGTTAAGCTAGGACAACAGGTAACCTTTGTTGAGTGGTAACGTACGTGGTCAGGATTGACTAGTTGGTTGTGATTACGGGTCTATGATATGTGTAAATGTTTGTGTGAGGTTCTGACCTCACAAGAAGTGGTATGGTGTGATAATTATAAAGCTGTTTTATGAATGTTCTGTAATATATATGTTGGACACGGTAGTTTAATTGAATGATATCCAAAAAGGTAATAATTTGATTAATTTGACATGGCTAGTTATAATTTTATGTGTATTAATAACACATGTGTATTCCGTGAAATGGTAGAGATGATGTTCATGAGATGCTTATCTGTTTAATTCATATAATATGTTGCGTTGTGATTGAGTAAAGTGGATTTGAGTAAGTTTTCTTGTCCGAAAGGTTATTTCCGAGTCAGTATTTATGGAATTGTATGTAGCTGTGATGTCTATCGATGTGGTTGTGGTGCCTCCGGTGGTGATCCGGGCACGATATTTAGTATTGTGATGCGGGTATTTTCGCATTGTGGTGTGGCTGTTGGTGGCGGTGTTGTGATGCCGTCACCGGTTGTGGTGGAGTAGGCGGGATGATTATGATACGAGTTTTCGAAAGTGCATACCAGTTATACATAGATTGTTGTTTTGTTTCTTTGTTGTTCTTTGTGAGTTTTGGTTGAACATGTAGACAAATGTCTTGCTTATTGATGTTTTCTTTACCAGGTTAAGTTAAGAATGAGGTAGAGTATGATATGAAATAGAGTTGAATATGTTTTCGTTGTTGCCATGGTATAGTGATGTTCTATTGATGGGACACGGTTGTGAGAGGTTGTTCTGATAATTTTGATCTTGTTCTAGATAAGGCTTTAGTAGACATGGTAATGGAAAATGATTCGTGGAACATGTGTTGTAATGATCTGAAAGCGGCAGGTAGTTCATAATCTTTTGTTGGGACAGTGAGTGTAGAGTGTTGGGGGAATTAGTGTCATATTAAGTTATGTATGAGTTTTGCGGTAATGAAGGAAAGAACTTGAGGATCTAGTGTGAGTATAAGTAACGAGTGTGGATCGGGAGTTATGCTTCTGGAAGATAAGTGCTATACATAGCGAGGTATGTTGGTTTGCAGTGATAATGGAGAGTTAGTATGGTGATTTTGCTACGAGCCTTATGGTATAGGTTAGGGATGTGCAGATTGATTTGAAGTATGAGAACTGTTGAAGTAAGAGAGCCTTGAGAAATAGGAGTGATTATGGAAATGAGGTTATAGGCAGTTATCTTTGACATATGGTGGTGATGAGGATAATGAGATAATATAGCTAAGGGTTTAGTATTAGTGAGTTACGAGGACGTAACATTTGTCTTAAGAGGAGTAGGATGCAATAAAAGAGAGTTTCATGGTGGTGCATACGGTAATATAATTGGAAGTAGAGTGTTAGCGTAGCGTAAAGGAGGGATTTGTTTTGTGGACAATACTTATAAAAGACCATGGCCGTGCTTGTAGTAGTGTGATGCTTCAGAGTGTGGGAATATTTTATATAGTGTTGACAGTTGAAGGATGATGTTATGAGTCTGAGTAAACTTCGAGGACGAAGTTCCTTTTAAGGGTGGTAGAATGTAACATTCTGTTTGATGTCTAGGAGTGTCTTGATTTTGGATTTGATAGTGGATGATATTATGGAGCTAGCAGTGTTAGTGGATGGTGGTTGGTTATGTATGAAGTTGGTGTCGTGAGAGATATATATGTGGTGGATACGATATCGTGAGTCATGTTAAGGAAGTAAACATAGTTGGTGGAGTGGGTGTTAAGAGTTCATGTTTTATGTTTGGTCGAGTTGTTGAGTTCTTAGTTATGTTGTTGTGTCTGGGTCGAGTTAGTATGGTTGTTTTTAGAGTATAGGTTGAACTTCGGGGACGAAGTTCTTTTTAAGGAGGGAAGACTGTAATACTCCGTATTTATAAGTCTTGGGGTACTCTATCGAGTAGGCCTTACTCGGTCGAGTAAGGGTAAGTTGCGTTTTAGAAAAGTTTCTGACTGTAGGGTACTCTATCAAGTAGCCTTAGGTACTCGATAGAGTAAGGGGTACTCTATCAAGTAGCCTTAGGTACTCGATAGAGTAAGGGGGTACTCTATCAAGTAGCCTTAGGCACTCGATCGAGTAAGGGGTACTCGATCGAGTACCTTGGGTACTCGATCGAGTGTCCGGTTTTTCGGGGAGTTTTCTCGGGTTTTGTTAATTATGCGATTAAGGTATTTAAACATAATCGTCATTGTTTTAAATCACTTTTGCAAAACCTAAAACCCTGTTTAAGAGAGAAAGCAACCAGTTCATCTTCCTAATCGCATTCTTAGCAATTCCGGAGTTCGACGGTCGGTTCTTGTCGTTATTCGTATCGTTGAGTTCCTTGCGTCGAGGGTAAGCTTTTAATATAATTTTTATAGTGTTTTGTTAAGTTTGGTTAAACCCTAATTTAGAGATTGGGGGTTTTTGTGTGTAGTATGTGATGTGTAGTCTCTATGTGTTATATGATAGGAGGAGGGTTCGTAGAAGAGGCTTTTTGATACAGTTGTAGAGATAGATACCGTCTCGCTTGTTGTGCTTTCCGGGTAGGATTTCCTACTCGGTATTAGTCCCATAATGGGATATTGGTGATGTCTTTGTAGTTAGTTGTTTGATATGATGATTGTGATTGTGATTGTGATTGTGATTGGTTGTCTATGGCTCTCGAGATGCGTTCTCCGTGAGTGGGGTCACTTGCGGGAGTGACTTCACGCCTAGTTTCGCCCTTCGTGGAACCCGCCACGGAAGGGGATGTGCACATAAATGGGACAGGGTTATCGCTCGGTATGATGAGCGGGGCTTAGGTGGGAACGCTGCGGTCCCCCATCGGCGGCTGGGTCCAAAGTGGACAGTCAGTATTGAGATGATGGGGATTGGTTGGTGGTGTGTGTGTGTGTGTGACAGTTCAGCTTTCTGTTTGTCTTATTATTGATATATATATATATATATATATATATATATATATATAAGTTGTGTGATTAGTACTGACCCCGTTTAAATGTTTTAAAAACTGTGGTGATCCATTCGGGGGTGGTGAGCAGTTGCTTGGCAGGTATATCTTGGATACGCGTGGGATCTAGCTGGGGATGGAGTCATCACATATCAGAGTCTTTAGTCTTCCGCTGTGTTTATTAGAACAGTTCCTTTCATTTGGTTTATAGTTTGAGGACAGTTGTATTTTGCTTACAGTTGGTTTTGTAATGTAATCACTTAAACTTATTTAATAAAGTATGTTTCTTCATTGTCTTATGATTATCATGCCTCGGGTAACCGAGATGGTGACATCCTCATACCTGAGTGGTCCTGGTAAGGCACTTGGAGTATGGGGGTGTTACACCTTTCGGTCCACTTTCTAACCTAGATTTCCACTAACTTAACTTCCGTCCTCATTATGGTAGTCTACTGTTCATAGCAGGTCTGTTCATTCCAATCTTTCGATCCAGGAACAAAGTTAACCCAATTAAATTAATTTAGAAGCATGCATTCAACTAAATTGGTGATACAGTTAAATTGCCATGGGGACATATTATCACATATAAATTGTCTAGCCTATTCGCTACATCGTCACAATCCTACCATAGATCCCCTAATCCCGACATGAAAGAGTTTAGTTACTCATATTACTAATGTTGTCAATATTGATAACAATGAATATGCTAACTAGAGACATAATGAAATAACAGAAATTAAGCATAAACTGAGATTAGGGCAGAATAATTAAAATGAAAAAGCAAAGATTAAAGCAAGGAAATAAAGAGATTAAGATTAAAAGGAGAAAGGAGATTATAATCACAAGCAATTCCGGCGTAAAGAACAACCATAAATCCAAGCAAAAGAGATCCAAAAGTAAAGTTACAGTAGAAAGTTTAATGAAGAGACTAAGAGGGTAAGAGCTGTGTTCTAAGAAGAGTCGAAAAACTCCATATTAACCTAATTATGAAAGTTTAAATTGAAAAACAAAAGTCCATCACGAAATTAAGCCCAACACGGGTTAATTAATCCCGCGTAACATCAAAACCTCTCGATCGAGTAGCTTTATATCACTCGATCGAGCAAATCCAAGCTAAAACCTCTCGATCGAGTACTTTAGGTACTCGATCGAACACTTATTAAATAGGCACTACTCAATCGAGCAGAAAAAGGAGTCGATCGAAGACAATTGTACTCGATCGAGTACTTTCCAGCGCATAATTCATGCTTCGTGCACTGAACTTCAAACGGCTGCCATTTTTTCGTTACTTGGTCAAATAAAGCGTTTCCGGTGGCGTTGGAAAGCTAAGAGGACAAGATTTCATATCACATTGGAATTACCTGAAAATAGGTTATAGTACTCAATATATGGCTCTTCAAGTTCTTCCTTTGCTAAGAGGACAAGTTCTTCCTTTGCTCGCCTAGCTGTCTTACTTCTTTGCACATCTCAAAACAGGTATTAAGCTTGATTATGCTCCTATTTGGTTCATTCCTACAAATAACACAAGAGAAACCAAAGTAGACAATTCGGGGGACATTTGTAGCTAAACACTACACAAAATGCATAGAAATGCGTGCAAATGAAGTATGAAATACCTATATAAAATTCACGCATCAAGCATCTTAATAAGTTACAGGTTTATTACTTTCAAAAATAATATGACTTCTGTCCACTTAGGTTTCGAATTAATATTTACTGATTTTTGACCAAGAAAGACCACTTTCCTACGTCTTATCTTCAGCTTGTGGCTCTTGAACATTTTCTCCCACTCTATCTTTAAGAAATAATTCTCTTTTCTTTAATAGACAACATCACAAGCCACAAACCCTTTGTTCTCGTGATCATGTAAGAAGAGAGAGCACATGTTTACTATCGAAACAAGCTACAATTTAGGTACCATGCCTAACCATATCTCATATGAAATGTAGATGATTGCTTTAACTATGTTTTGTTTTAGTTAAAAATTTAAATGCCAGACAAATTTCTACAACAGAACTCTATTGTAAAGATTAAATCATATCATAATGAAAGTGAACTTGTGATACCATATCACACTCCTTTGTTGCAGATAAAAGTCTTCACTTTATTGTTCCCATTTTAACAAAGTACTAATACTTTGGTATTATAATCCCTAGGTTTTGACACTTTTCAACATTCATTGAACTTATTCAAAGAATTTCTCTTCTTACCTCATTAAGTGGATACCAAGTATCTACCTAGTTCGTTGGTAAAAGAGATGAAGAAGTAATAACCTTTTATGATTGAATTTGTATTCGCCCATACACTCTAAGTGTAAATAGGGCGAATATCATGCTCTATTCATAATCCTTTTAAGGAAAAAGGATCATGAACTATCTAGCTTTGAATACAAGATTCGCACATACCAAGAAATTCCTAATCAAATGGTTTGGGAGACTAGTCAAAACTAGTTTCTAAATATGATTTTCAATTGAGAATTGAGAAATGGTTGGGGTCACCAACTTGAGTCTTGTATATATAACATTTATTTCTAGTTTGAATATAATTACCTTGATTTGTATGGTCTCACCATAAACTTAATCGTGGTATGTAAGGGCACGCCGATTGTTTTAATTGCATAATAGAGAAACCCTCTACGTTTTATACAAAAACTTGAATTATATTCTTATTTAGACTTATTGTACATCATAACAATTATTGAGGTACATTTCTATATACAAAACTAAAATGAGTACACTACTACATTCTGGCTAGTCGTCACACGATAATGACAAATATTATGATGAAATCCATATATTTGTATCAAATACTCATGATGTGGTAATTGGCATAAATGTAATGTCATTGTCATAGATATTCAAGAAGGAATATGTTGGAATCACACGACCAACTTCCTTGATCTTTACTTATTTGGGGTTTGTCTCTATTTTAGTGTCTAACACTTTTTCTTTCGAGCCTAGTTCTATCCTTAATAATTAAGATAGGTACTTACTTCTTATTGCTCCCACTGACTTCAAGAATTTCTACTTGATGAAGACTTATCTTTATTTAAATTCCTAGTTAATCCTTTACAAGGGTTAACTCTATGGTGATTTTTGGTTAATCAAAATTTCTAACAAATTAATTTACTAATTTAACATTGTCATGTTCTTAACAACTTAAGTGCTTGATGACAAGTGTTTAGTTGAGCAATAAGACTTTTGAACCGTGGATGCATAGAAGATATTATCAAAACATATTTTGACTAATCATTACTTCTAATAATACTTCTTCGCAAGAAATTATACGTAGGCATGTTAGGAATTTAAGATGCTAATCTTATATGACATAGGACAATTCCTATGGAGTTCTATGGAATAGAACGATTCTTATGGAGCTAGTTCAAGCCTTATTTAAATGGTTCAATTGAGGCTTTTAGAAAAGAGATTCTATTTGTCTTTAGCTATAGTGGTTAAATGGAGACATAAGTTAAAATCGAAATGACATCGTGTATGTCTAGGAGCAAAGATATAGAATCAAATTGAAACAAAGAAATTGTGGGAAAACTAACATTCATCGTAATATATGAAAACTGTTAGCAAGTTATAGCATTTATATAGTGACCTCTACCCAACTATAATAAATGATTCCGAGATCCATCTTTATACAAGTATGGGCATGGAGAAACCGTTACATCTCATACTTATGTAAATTTGGTGAATTAACTCTTTAATTGAATCTACTTTAGAACTCTCGGTTGATGAATTTCATAAAGCCCATCTCTAGCCCCGCAACATAAGACTAGTCATAATATCCCATTGAGACCAACCAAATTTCGCGTCTAATAACGTTTTATTACCCCACTTACCCAATGAAAAATGAAAGAACCTCGGGAAAACCGAACCTACCCCAAATGTCACGGGGATTCATGGGTCCTACTATTTGGTAAGGCTAATATCAATTTTAAATTTAGTGAGAGGTCATGTCAATTTATTATCTATCTCGTTCAGTGAAATAAATCGGTGAAATATTACAAATATATTAATGAAATTACATAGCTTTTCTATTATACATTTATAATATGAAAAACTAAGTAAAAGTAAAAGTGATACGAGATCACATTAAAATTACAACCAGATCGATATTCCCTTACATTACGGGTATTATCAATAAAAACTAAAGCCATACTAAGATAAAATTACATAATTCAAAATTATATTGATGACTCATAATTATATACATATTTATGCCTCCCCTTAATTACTTTTGATACGGTTTTCATGCAAGTTTATATCATTTACATGCCTTTTATGTTAGAATGTCGATACTTCTGCTTTTTGATGTTTAATGCAGGAATGATGCATTTGAGGAGCAAAGGAATAAAATGGGCATCACGGATTGGTCGTGAAGGGATACACGAAGCATGGCACGAGAATCCATAAGAATGAAGGATGAGAAGTTAAGAAGAAAACACGAAGAAAAGAGCTTCTTATTACTAGTGCCTAGTTTGAAGAGTCATATATCAAGTTCTACAACTTATTTTCAAGTGATTCTAATTGCAGGTAAAAGCTTATCCTCTTAGCTTTCCAACGCCACAAAAATCGCTTGTTTCTGACAAGTAACGAAGAAATGACGGTCATTTGAAGTTCAGCGCGTGAAGCAGTAATTTGGTTCCTCGATAGAGTCCAGCCAGGCTCAATCGAGGCACCAACCTAATCAACTAAATTTCGCAATGTCGAGAGTTGGGGTTTCTTGAACTTTGGTGCCTCGATCAAGTACACTTAGGCTCGATCGAGGAAGAGGTTCCTCGATCGAGTCCACTTAGGTTAGATCGAGGAACCTTCCAGTTTTATAATTCCCGCAACTTTCCTTAAGTCGGTTATGTATTGCTATAAATACCAAAACTCGTACCCTAGGTCATTTATGTATTATTTTACGTAGGTTTAGTATAGCTACCTTAGAAAACTCTCTCAAATACTTAGTTTAGTTTAATTATTGTTTTTATTTCCGGATCTAGCTATTTACGGTATTGTTCTTAATCTTTCCTCGTTAATTATTAATACAATTAATGCTATTAATTCTTTGTTCTTATTGATCGTCTTCAATTATGTCTTTCATTCAGATTATTATTGTTATTCTTTCTATTATGATTAGCTAAATTCTTAATCTAGGGTGAAGGGGAATCTAGGTTGTTAGATAAGGGATTATTATGAATTGATTGTTAAATTGCTCTTGATTGTTGTTTAATTATCGTATTACTTCTAATTAGTTGATTACTGATCAGAATTGATTAATTAGTCTTGCATAAACTAGGATTATCATCGACCGAGTTAAGACTAGTATAGGCCACGATAATTGAATTAGACCGACTTAATGATAGCGATAGCATGTTAAGTTAGATCTAAAAAGACATATTAGAATCGACTGATCAGATGACTTTCAACAATATAAATTGCTCAATCAATGAATTAAATCTACCCTTCAATGACAACCTAGTGAACCTAAATCCCTAGACTCTTTAATATCATTGTTATTCGTCTTTATTTACTTCCAATTAGTTGATTAGCATACAAACAATCAAACCCCCAAAATTGGTTACTTTAAGACATAATTAAATATAAACAAACTAGAAAAACACCGCCTCCCTGTGGATTCGACCCAGACATACCGCTAGCTATCTTGATAGTAGTAGTATAGGAATTATTTTTTATTAAGGTGATACGACTGTAGCCTTATCAATTTTGGCGCCGTTGCCGGGGAGGCAACAATTTTTCTGTTTGTTTTTGTTTAGTTTGTTTTTCGTCTCAGGGAACATCAGTTCCTTGAGACCGTTCTAATGTTTTCAATCAAGTTTCTACAGGGTGAAGATGAGAACTTCCATGATTACATGCATAGATGGAATGATTGGATTCGTTCCCATAATTACGAGGCCAAAATTCCACGGCTTACTATGTGCCTTACCATCATAAAAGGTATGAACAGACAAACCCAAGCCTACATTGACTCCATAGGTATGGCAGATTTTGGTGGTAAGAATATTGAAGATGTCCTTTCTTTCTTTGAATGGCTTGCTATTGAATGCATTAAACCCACGTTTTTATTTTAGTCATACATGGATGAGGGTGTGGGTGAGTGATGCGTGTCATTTATATGATGTTTTACATCCTTTTTTACACGCATTTCAGAGCTCATTTATGTAGTTTATGCTACTATTTGCCCCATTTCGTCTACTTTCGTATTTTTATGTAATATTGCAGATTTATGCGGAAATGAGTAGAAATCAAGCCAAATCCGTCCCCGAGTAATCTGCATTGCAAACGACGTAAAGGAATTGCTTAAGGAACGAGCTTGGTGCGCAATCCAAGGCCCAAAAGACAAGTCCACGTGTTTTGAAAAGTCAAGTAGCAGCTCCATTAGTCGATCGACCATCACCCTCAGTCGATCGACCAATGATCGGGTTCGAAGCTCTTTGTTTTTGAGGAGCGATCGATCGACCAGACCTTATCGATCGATCGACCAGATTGCTATTCCAGACGAGAATTTGAAGACCGAGAAAGCGCAAGCCCATGATGCTAGGTTTAGGAAATAAGATGTTACGTTATTTGCTATATAACGTAACATAAAACATTCAGTTTATGATCGAAGTTTGGATCCAAGTTTTTATCTAAGTTTCATACAGTAACTTTCAGTTTTGGTTTATTCGAGTAATTAGGGTTTGGAACATCGTTTTAGCATCGGAATTCTGTTCTTGTTCTTAATCTTTCCTCTGAAATCTCGGTATTCCTTCTGTCCTAATTTCAGTTTATTGTTTTACTTTCATCATTAGTATAGATTTGCTAGTTAGTATCCCAAAAGCCAATTATCGTATTATCGCTATTTGTTATCTATTCTAAGCATGAATTCGATGAATCGTTATTAGTTTTATTGTTGTTTTTACCCTTAGCATGAGTAGCTAATTCTTTAGTGCTAGGATGTAGGCGATTTATGGCAAAGGCGGCATTAGATTAGACACGGACTGTCTCGCGTGGTAGTCGATCGACTGACATTGTCAGTCGATCGACTGACCTTGTAGGGTTTTCCTTCGTTTTAATTGAATTTAATCTTGTATTTAACCAATCGAATGCATGCGACCAGTTAGATACCTATTTTGTGACCGACCCATTAGATCGAAAGATAGGGAAAGTTATTTGACCATCAATTAAATCGACTAAACTGTGCTAAGATCGAAAGATAGTATAGTTTAGACCGTTAGTCACTTTTCAGGACGAAAGTTAGTATTAGTGATATTAGGGACCTATAGCGAGATCGAAAGATGCTATTTGTTAAGAGTGGACCGAGAGGACCTCTTTATTTTCTGCCTTACCTGTGTTTGATTCAGACTGACTTAGTTTGCTGCCGCCGAAGCTATAATGAACCGACCATCCTAGTACCCTTCTTTTATCTGTTTAATCGTTTATTTAGTTTATTATCTTTGTTCACTTTTAGATGTAGACCAATTCAATTCAACCCCCACAATAGTTACCTCAGACTGAACTTAAATCAACTAAAATTTACATCTGCCTCCTTGTGGTTCGACCCTGTTACCACTAGCCTAGGTTAGTCTTAATAGGAATTATAAATTTTATCTTTGGTACTCACAACGACGGGTATCAAATTTTGGCGCCGTTGCCGGGGAGGCAATAGTCCTAATTTTAGTTGTTTTTATTTTTAGTCTTTCTTAGTTTAAGGGACATCCGTTCCTTAAACTTTTTTTATATTCTTTTTGTAGTTTCTTCTTATGCGCAGGTCACAGGGTGGAGAATTAGTACCGTTGAACCCTGAGCTTGAAAGATCCTTGTGCGAGTTGAGACGAACACAAAGAATACTACCGACAGAGGAAGAGCTGAGTACTCTGTCAAGCTATCACGAGAACGAACTGTTCGAAGATAATCCACCATCTTCGCCCGTTTCCACTTCTTCAGTCGAGACAGTTACTTCTCCGGAAATTCCAGTCATGGCCGAGGAAGCAAGTATAGCTAGTTATTCTGAGCCGACAGCCGATAACTTATATAAGGGGTTCGAGTTACCAGGAGATGCCAGGAAGTTCGAACCAAAGCCTGCCTACATTACTATGGTCGAGAGAAACCAGTTTGGGGGAGCTGCAAATGAAGATGCAGCTAAGCATATGGAGACCTTTATTGACTACTGCTGTTCCATACCCCCACCAGCTGGCGTGACCCAAGATCAGATCAAGGAGACTATGTTCATCTTCTCCCTTCGCGATTCTGCAAGGGAGTGGTATAGAGATCTGGACCGAGCCGTTCAAGGGATCACTGATTGGACTACATTGGCATTGGCGTTCTACAAGAAGTACTTCTCTGCTTCAAGGACGATCGCTATTAGAGCTCAAATCACGGGCTTTAAACAAGGGCCAGATGAGAATTTCCACGAAGCATGGGTCCGATTTAAGAAGTTGGTGCGAACCATACCGCACCATGGGTTCGAAAAATGGAGTTTGTGCAATCATTTCTACAATGGGTTGTACGACGATCAGAGGGCCATTTTGGATCTGCGACCAACGGGAGATTTCTTTGAAAATTTGGGAGCAACCAAGGGGTGGAAGATCATTGACGATCTAGCTACCCACAAGGCCGAGTATGGGAATTCTAGAGGGAACCGGAGGAGAGTGCCGAATCC
Organism: Silene latifolia; assembly: GCF_048544455.1. Lineage (NCBI taxonomy): Eukaryota > Viridiplantae > Streptophyta > Magnoliopsida > Caryophyllales > Caryophyllaceae > Silene > Silene latifolia. The sequence goes on from NC_133538.1 coordinate 238,356,607, forward strand.
TCCTCTGTCGGCATTGCGCTTGAGGCTCTTACCGCGAGATTTGACAAGTATGAGCTAGGAGGAGCTTCCAAAGGTGGGATGTACCAAGTCAATCTTTGTGTCGACGGTCCCTTCGTCTCGTGAAAGGTGTGGAGGTGAGGGCCATGTCTCGAAAAACTGCCCTAGTCCCTTTGAATCTTGTGCTGCCTTTCAACACTTTAGGTAGACCAACACCTACTATGAGCCGAACACCCATCCGAACTTGAGTTGCAGGAGCCAAAATGTCCTTAACCCAACTCAAGCTCCGCCGCAGCAACAACCCTATATACCCCCTCATCAAAAGCAACAACAATATCAGAAACCTCCTTATGTGCCACATCAGCAACAATCGCAAAATTCTGAATTTTCTGAGCTTAAGAACCTGTTGCTAAAGGAGTCCCAAGCAAGAGAGGCCGGGATGAAGTTACTAGAGAGCCAAATTGCTCAACTGGCTAGCAAAAGTAACACTCGAGCTCCCGGACACTTACCTACTCAACCGGAACAAAAGGAGACCCTAAATGCCATCACTTTGAGGAGCGGGTCCACCCTTGATGGTCCTGCCATGGTCGAGGACGCTGTTGAAAAAGATGAGCCGGAAACAAGTCAAGAGAAAGCTTCAACGAACAAATCAAAGGAAAAGACGTCTGGCAGGTATTTCAGTCGATCGACCGATATACCTAGTCGATCGATCGAAGCACGGGTTCTGAGGAGCTTAAGGAATGTACATCTCGATCGATCGGCGAGGACGATGGTCGATCGACCGAGATCGCTGCGATGATTGAAGAATTTCGTCCTTTAATGCCAAATAACCTACGAGACCACTTGTTTCGGGGTACCACGGTCCCGAAGATTTTAGGACAAGACCCGAGTGCTGATGGGTCAGCCCGGTCCCGAAGTTCGACCCAATGACGGTTAATGGTTCTCATTTGAGATGGTCTGAGGAGGGGTCTAGCTTCAACAAAGAGAAGGTGATGGACTTTCAGCCTAAGTCCAAGGACGCCGGCGCGCGTGAATTGGAGGAGAGGGCTAAGGTACTCCTCACAGCCCCATATCCAGAGAGACTCGTGCCGACGAAGGAACAGGTATCTTTCAGTAAGTTTGAGAAAGTTATCCGTAGTCTGAATGTACAAGTCCCCTTCCTTGAGTTAGTTAACCAAGTGCCCGCTTATACTAAATTTATGAAACAACTGTTGTCCAAAAAGCGGTCACTTGAAACAGTGCATACTGTCGCACTCACCAAGGAGTCTTGCTCCTATCTGTCTCACACTGCGCCTCATAAGTTAGAGGACCCGGGTAGCTTTTCTGTTCCTTGCAAAATAGGTACCTTCTCAATTGAGAATGCATTATGTCACCTAGGGGCTAGTATAAGTGTCATGCCCTTGAGTTTAGCTAGGAAACTCAAGTTGACCCGGTTTGCTATCACAGACATGACAGTTCAGATGGCTGACCGATCTGCGGTCGAGCCTATAGGAGTCCTAGAGGACATACCCGTCCAAATAGGGAAGTTTTTCTTCCCTGTTGACTTTGTTGTCCTGGACATGCCTGAGGATGCCCATATACCGATCATCCTAGGTAGGCCGTTTCTGCACACTGCTGGTGCGGTTATTGACGTAGGCTCTGGAACTTTGACCTTCAAAGTTGGGAAACATTCTATCATTTTTGCCCAACCTGTTAAAAAGAAGGACCCCATGTGGCCTGTTACATGTAATACGGTTTCTGAAAAGAAATCGTACTTTGTGCTGCCTGAATTGCCTTTCTCTACTACTACTCCTGTGCTAACCCCTCCGCCCCAGATTGGGAGCAAAATGGAGGAAGAATCTGTTGTTTTAGACATTGCAGGAGCTGGTTTGGGGAAGGATGAGCTGCAGGTCACTCTAGCTGCGACAAAGCCTATCATTCAAAGAGGAGGCCTTGGATGCCTAAGCTATGGGACTGATGAGGAAGTGGAAGATGAGCCAACCAAGGTGAGACGGTCTGACTTGGATTCCGTTGAACCCAAAGAAATCCTTGATTGGGGAGCTGACGAAGTTGATCCATTGAGTTCTCCGACTGTTGAAGCTGAGAAGGGTGCAACTGATAAGATGAGCACCATTGAGGCTACCTCTAGTAGCCAGAAGCCGACGAAGTGAGCCATACCGTGGCCTTTCCTGATCAACTACTAGTTGATCAAAAGCTTTACAAACATTCTATTGCTTTCGAACAATTTTATTGCTTTTTGTGTGCGCGAAAACATCGCTTTTATTTTGTTTGCTTAGGATTTTCAAGTACTTTAGACTTTTTTCTGGGTTTTGCGAAATTTTGGGCGCGTATTATTGTGTACTTGCAGGTGTTTAGAGCTTGTTAGCTCAAATCATTGAGCAAAAACGAAGAAATAAGGAGTACAGCAGTACTTTCAGTCGATCGACTGACCATCATGGTCGATCGACTGAGTTGCGCTTTCCAGGAGCTTTTGTTCCTGTTCATCTAGTCGATCGACTGCCCCTATAGGTCGATCGACCGTAGACCTTCTTTGTACTGTTCACGACCTCTCCCCCTTTGTGTTTGGTCGATTTGCGGACTTAAGGGAGTTTTCTACTCCACTTTATTTTCCGTCAAATTATTTATCTCTTCTATTTTCTCATTTGTGCACAATTTTACCGTTTCAAAAATTGTTTTCTCAGTCTTATGCGTGGTATTTTCTGTCTTTCAGGCACCCTTATTGGTAGCACTGCTAGCTACTGAAACCTCCTAGCTCACGCTGGTTTGGGGAGGTTTCCTTTGCTGCGCTTGAAGTCTTGTGAGTTCCATATCTTTCCTTTGTGTCTTGCTTATTTATTTTCTCGCAAATTCCTATTTCTTTTTTCTTCACTATATGATTTTGCACAATGGGGACATTGTGCGATTTGGTTTGGGGAAGGGTTTTGCGTCGCATATCATTTGCTTGCATTCATGTTTACATTTTGGTTTGCATCGTTTATTTCATTTTTCTTCATTTTCATCAAAAATCAAAAAAAAAAATTGATAAAAATTCAAAAAAATTTCCATAAAATGCACGTTTATTTTTAGCATATAGGTCGAGTCGGAACGGTAGTATTTCTATGATGATTTTGCATTTGCACCTGTTTTGCCTGAGCCTTGCTAGATTAACATGTTATTAGTAGAATCATATATGCATAGTCCACGAGTTTTCGTTAATTATCTTGCTGGATTTGAGACTTGACTTTAATAATTGGCAAACTACTTATACTTTCTGAGATTTAGAGCCTATAACTGGTGACATTCATGACCGGTTTAATTAGGAATGTGAGTAGTACTCCTTATGAGACATGTTTCCTTAATTTGCATGAATATGAATTTGATCTACTTAATACCTGTATGCATTCGGTTTGTGGTTTGTTGACACATGTGGTAGAGGTTGCCTTTTCTCATTTTACCCATAAGCTTCACACTGCCAATAATACCCCTTTTTGTCCCATTTACTACATCCTACATTTAGCCTGTCCATTGTCAAGCTAGTAGTCTGAGTTTTCGGGATTGTTACTCATTTTTGGTGGCATTTGCTCTGTTGAGATGATGATTGGAAAATGAAAAAGGAAAGAAAGAAACAAAAAGAAAAAAAAATGAGAAAAAATGATTCGAAAAAGAAATGAAAAAAAAAAAGAGGTTCTGTACTGTTCAAATGGGTCGATCGACTGCCAAATATGGTCGATCGACTGAGATTCGAGGAAGAAGTCAATTCACATAATTTAATTCTTATCTTTTGGCGATTTTTGCTCCCATGTTTCATTGATATCCTATGGGGAGTTTATTGATTTGACAGTTTGGAGATTGTGAGTTTTGTGCTTGCTATAGCACCGTTTCGCTTGATTATGAGCAAGAAGCTGGATGTTGCCACTTGGTTCCGTTTTGGTACTAGCTTGATCACCTGTACCTCCACTTTACCTAAAATGTTTTCCCTCTTCTTACCCATACCTCACATATCCCATATATACCTCGGCATGTGTCATTGGTCATCTGTTTGGTTGGAATGCGTATGTACGGTCGTAGAGGTCATTTTCATATTTTATTGCTGGCATGTTTTCATAGGTCATAGTTAGGTGAGAGTCACTACAAAATTAATTCTTTCTATCTTACATATTTATCACCTGTGCTTATTGAGTGATTAATTTGAGCAACCCGCGAGAGTCCAATTTGATAAGTCTCTACTGTTGACGGTTCAGCAGTCTCTAACGACCTCATAACTCGTTTGCATGATTCACGTTACTAGTTGATTGTTGGTTGTGCATTAAATTGGTTTAGGCTTAACAGTTTGCATTCTCTAAGATTGAACTCGTTCCATTAGGTCATTAGATCGAGTCTAGTTCTTGCTTGGGGACAAGCAAGGGTTTGGTTTGGGGAAGTTTGATGCGTGTCATTTATATGATGTTTTACATCCTTTTTTACACGCATTTCAGAGCTCATTTATGTAGTTTATGCTACTATTTGCCCCATTTCGTCTACTTTCGTATTTTTATGTAATATTGCAGATTTATGCGGAAATGAGTAGAAATCAAGCCAAATCCGTCCACGAGTAATCTGCATTGCAAACGACGTAAAGGAATTGCTTAAGGAACGAGCTTGGTGCGCAATCCAAGCCCCAAAAGACAAGTCCACGTGTTTTGAAAAGTCAAGTAGCAGCTCCATTAGTCGATCGACCATCACCCTCAGTCGATCGACCAATGATCGGGTTCCAGAAGCTAGTGTTTCTTTGAGGAGCGATCGATCGACCACCTTTATCGATCGATCGAATTGATTGCTATTCAGACGAGAATTTGAAGACCGAGAAAGTGCAAGCCCATGATGCTAGGTTTAGGAAATAAGATGTTACGTTATTTGCTATATAACGTAACATAAAACATTCAGTTTATGATCGAAGTTTGGATCCATGTTTTTATCTAAGTTTCATACAGTAACTTTCAGTTTTGGTTTATTCGAGTAATTAGGGTTTGGAACATCGTTTTAGCATCGGAATTCTGTTCTTGTTCTTAATCTTTCCTCTGAAATCTCGGTATTCCTTCTGTCCTAATTTCAGTTTATTGTTTTACTTTCATCATTAGTATAGATTTGCTAGTTAGTATCCCAAAAGCCAATTATCGTATTATCGCTATTTGTTATCTATTCTAAGCATGAATTCAGTAATCGTTATTAGTTTTATTGTTGATTTTACCCTTAGCATGAGTAGCTAAATCTTTAGTGCTAGGATGTAGGCGATTTATGGCAAAGGCGGCATTAGATTAGACACGGACTGTCTCGCGTGTTGGTCGATCGACTGACATTGTCAGTCGATCGACTGACCTCGTAGGGTTTTCCTTCATTTTAATTGAATTTAATCTTGTATTTAACCAATCGAATGCATGCGACCAGTTAGATACCTATTTTGTGACCGACCCATTAGATCGAAAGATAGGGAAAGTTATTTGACCATCAATTAAATCGACTAAACTGTGCTAAGATCGAAAGATAGTATAGTTTAGACCGTTAGTCACTTTTCAGGACGAAAGTTAGTATTAGTGATATTAGGGACCTATAGCGAGATCGAAAGATGCTATTTGTTAAGAGTGGACCGAGAGGACCTCTTTATTTTCCGCCTTACCTGTGTTTGATTCAGACCGACTTAGTTTGCTGCCGCCGAAGCTATAATGAACCGACCATCCTAGTACCCTTCTTTTATCTGTTTAAATCGTTTATTTAGTTTATTATCTTTGTTCACTTTTAGCTGTAGACCAATTCAATTCAACCCCCACAATAGTTACCTCGATCGAACTTAAATCAACTAAAATTTACATCTGCCTCCTTGTGGTTCGACCCTGTTACCACTAGCCTAGGTTAGTCTTAATAGGAATTATAAATTTTATCTTTGGTACTCACAACGACGGGTATCCGTGAGACCATAGAAACCATTTTAAAGAATGAGAAGGATATTGAGGAAAACATAGAGGATGAGACCATATGCTCAGTTGATAACCCCTTCTTTGATGACAATCTAGAACTCCTTTACGACAGTTTTACAGACACTGAGTCACATGAGGAAGACTTGACATACCCCTTAGATTACCCCTTTTGTGACGAGTCTTGGGATCAGGAGAGTGAGGATGCGCGATTCGAAGATCTTGAGGTTAAATGGGACTCATGTGATGATATGTTGACTCTTTCTTTGGATACTTCCCCTTCGGTTGTTGAATTTGATTCTAATTTTGATTCTAGTGAGGTTAATTTTATTACACGTGTGCAGAATGCATATTTTGATGTTTCTGATGTTGAAGATGATATTGATGAATACTCTGCACAAGGGCCCCGTACTAAGGACCCTTCAGGTGCTTTGATATGTTTTGAGACATATGCAGGTGAATCATACATTTGGAAATCTGAGTTGGATGCTTTAGAGGCTGAAATATATGGGATAGAACCTATTAACAAATGGAATGCGGAGGTATACGAGTCAGTGAATACTCCTAGCACGGTAGAGGTAATATATTCTTTTGCCACCGATTCTGACATTAGGAGTGGTAGACCTCCTAACCAAGAGGTAATTGTTGACGATAATTTCTTGAGGATTACTGGTGTGGTGAGTGATAAATTACCTCGTATGACTTCTACTTTGTGTTTTGATACTCCATATTCTCTTGGTTGGACTAACAATTTGATGCGGTTTTGCTATAATTATCATCAAAAATTTGATATGCTGAGACGGTCTTTGACATTGATTTTATATGCTCGTATTATATCTTGGTGTTATTTATGCTTTTGTGTAGCACATGCGCAGATTTATGATCGACTATTAAGAGCTTTGAGCTGTTTTGATTGTGCCTAATTGCGGGTAATTGATATCTAAAGAATGGAACAGGACGGCAACCAGGACGGCAACAGGTGCTTCGATCGAGTACTTAAGAGTTTTGGGTATAACTCGTAGCCAGACGATGATAGGCATTGCGCGGTTGATATTTTTCCCCTATTTTTGCAACTAGTTTGGGGGAATCATAAGCTCTTACCCGGTATTCTCTTCCCTTGTACCTTCTTTACTTGTATTATCTATTTCTTTCCCATTTCTTTTCTTAGTTGTGTCCTCTAGGTTGCTAGATTTGTATGTGATTGCTATGCTGTAGGCGTCACAATGAGGACATTATGACATTTAGGTTTAGGGGAGGAGTTTATTTATGTTGTGTGCATTTATATATCAAAAATCCATAAAAATTAAAAAATTTATAAAATACAAAAACATGTATTTTCCTTTATTTTGAGTTGAGTTTTGGTGAATTTAATAACAATGATGTTAAATTGCAATGTTTTTGCATTTGAATCTCATTTGAATTTGGTCAATATAAGGCATGTCAATACGGTCAAGACTTGAATTATGAGCTTTGTTTTCATTTGACTAAGTACATGTGGATAGGCGGTTCTTATCGTTCAAATAAGCCTTACATTACGTTTTGTTAGCCCGTTTGAACCCTTGTAGCCAATCTTAAATTACATCATAATTAGCTACAATCCTAGAATTTGCCTACCTTTTTGGGACAGTCGTAGTTGCTTGTTTATCATGTTTATTTTGCTATTATGGTTGGGTTGGGACTTACTATTGTCTTGTGGGTATAGCAATATACTTTTAGCAATTGTGTTGTATCCTTGTGTTGAAAAAAGAAAAATATGAAGCAAAAGAAAGAAAAAAAAGAAAAAGAAAAAAAAAGAGAAAAAAATTGAAAAAATAAAAAAGAGAAAAGAAAAGAAAAGAAAAGAGATTGCTTCATTTGGTTTTGTCAAGGATCAAAAGGATGGTTGTTAGAGTCTAATGCATAATTGGAGAGTAATTTATTAGCTCTCATACGTTGTAAAGTTGAGATCATTTCTCTAAGTTGGGTTCATTTATTATTAAAGATTTGGTTTTTGTTTTGGTTAGCGCTGCGACTACCGTCTTAGCTCCACATATCCATAACGTGCTTCGACACAAACCATTTCTATCCCTTTAACCCATTTGCCACCCTTATTGTCCTTGATACATGTACTTTTTTCTACATATGGTGATTGCATATTAGTTGGGGAAATTTCTATCACATTAGATTGGATGCATGTTTCATAAGTTGAGTGAGTGTTTCTACTTCTCTCTATCTTCACATATAATCACCCTTACAATACTTATGAGTGCATGACTGAATCCGCGAGAATCCAACTAATTTGTCTTGCAAGATCGAAAGGTATTCGGCATTTGTCTATAGTATGGTGACTTGAGACTTGAGCTACATTTTCTATTTCCCGTACCTTTGAATTTGTTTTATTGGTACACATTTGGTCGTTAATTTTTTACAGATATGGATGGCTTGGGATTTGTATGTGCATTAAACATTAGCTCTGAGTTGTTTATGTTGGGAAATGTGTCCTCAACAATAGTGCGATCACATGATTTAAATATCATTATTAAATCTCATTTTAAGAATACATGTGGGATGTAATATTTTACAGTCAACTGGTCCACACATATCGGTAATGATTGGCTGACTAGAGTTTGACATTACTGTCGTGCGACGGTGGTGATCAGTTGATCCCCGTAGGTCATACCTATAGGGAAATACTCTTAATTGATTATTTAATTAATCGTATACCGATACGAGTTAATTAAATTGCTTAAAATTGACGGATGATTTTGTGAGTATAATTTACGTATCTTATTGTAAATATGATTAAATGAGATACGGTCTAAGTAATCGAATTATTTTATTACTTAGATGAAATTATTGTTTGAGAAACAATTGAACGGAATGAATAAATTATAATAAATACCAGAATGTTGTAGTTTATAATTCGGGAACACTTTTGGCACAAGTAATTATGAATTACTAGTCGATTTTGTAAATGACATATTTTATGAGTATGTTGATTTTTAATATGATAAAAATACATTGCATTGTTACATGTCATGTAACATGTAACACATAACAAAATTGACAAATGACAAAGTTAATATGGACTACCATTTTATATGGTAACCGAAAATTAGAAGGGCATTCAGGGTTTGTATTGTTTAAATTTATTTTATTCAAAACACAATGATAACCCTAGAGTTGCATGCCTAGCCTCTTGTGAAGAGCAAAAATGAAATGCATTGGGCATATTACCCAATGCATTTTTTCGGCCATCCCACAAGAAAAGAGAGAAGTGCTTTTCTCTTACATAACATTATTCATTCTTTTCACTATATATAATTTTCTAGTGTAAAAAATGCATAATCTCTACAATATGTGATTTTTTTAGAGAAATAAAATCTCACAAAAATACTCCCTCTTGACCGAGATTTTCAAGAGTAAAAATACAATTCATTTTGTGTCAATTTTATAGTAAAACCAATATTATTACTAGATCTAAATAATATTGGTTATTATGAGTTTCCTTGGGTATATGCTTTTGGGAGAGGTTCTAATTTGAACCTTGTTCATCCAATATTTGGAAGTTCAAGAACAAGTGAGTAGGTGAACTCACTTGTGCCCATAAATCCGAAAATCACAATGTAAGATGATGGTTTCTTCTTTATATTGTTTATTAGTTTGCATGCATAAGATCACTTATTAATTTTATGACAAATTAAATTAAAACATATATGAATATGTTATTATATAGATCTACTTTTCCTTCAATTGGTATCAGAGCCTTGGTTGTTTGCATGCAAATCGGTTAAAAGTTTTTCCGAGTTATAAAGATTAACATATAAAACTTGTATAATTTGTGTTATTATGATATATCACAAAATTAATTTTTGCATGTTAAAGTTTCTGATCCTGAAATGTATTTAGGATATTTTGGTTAATTTATGGATTTTATTGTTCATTTTATATAATATTGGCATTAAAATGTGATTTTTATGATAAAAATGTCATTTTTGGACGAAAATTAGCTAAACTTCGAATTTTCCAGTGGTTTTTGGATATGTTTTCACATATATTATTTTTAGATGATCTGTAAATTTTCATAATTTTATGAGTTCTTATGCTCGAAAAATGGATTTTTCATGATAACAATCGGATTTAAGTGATAAATAGGTTAATATGAGATAAATTTTGAATCTGGTCATAGAAATTTAGTATGTTGTCACATGAAATTTTACAAGATGTGTGTAAAATAATAGGATATATTGAAGTCTTTGTGCATGATTTATGGATTTTTGATGAAAAATAGCATAAATAGTGACATTATTAGTGAAAAATTAATAAAACATAATCTATGACTAAGGAAAAACGTCACATGTTGTCTTTTTCAGATCTAAAATTGAAAAGTTGATGAATATAATTTTTCTCATGTTTTTATGATTATTTTGTTAAAAAACCGATAAACCGCAACATTGTTTTTCCGGAAAAATTTCGAAATTTTTAACCTGAGTTTTTTTAACATTGTGAGTGTCATGGTATTTTTCTAGAATGTTCATGATTTTAAATTTCAAATTTTGAATTTATTTGAATTTTTGTGATTTATTTGAAGTTTATAGCATTTTTATTGTAATTTTTGGTCCATTAATGAACAATTTTAGAAATATGAGTTAATTATGGTCAAATAATTAGTGAAGACTAAATTTTGAGTCCTAAGAGGTTAGGGTAATTAACTTATGCATAAATATGAATTTTTGTAATTTTTGTGATTATAAAATGTTGAAATCACGCAAATCCGTAAAAACCGAGTAATATAAGATATTGGCTAGTTAAAGGCGATTTAGCATAAAATTGGGCATGTTCATACATATTATAATGCTGCATTTTCTTTATGATTGTCATAATTTTATTTATGTAATTTTGAATTATGTAATTTTTACTTAGTATGGCCTTAGTTTTTAATTGGTATTACCCGAAATGTATGGGAATATCGATTCGGTTGTAATTTTATTGTGATCTCGTATCACCGTCTTGTAATTTAATAGATTTATTTTATTATAGTTACAAATGTATAATAGGAAATTATGTAATTTTATTCATTTCGGAGTTCCCAAAGACGGATTTCTTCAAGATGGCGATACATAAAGACGGTGTTACCTAGTTATGCGTGCCACAACCGAAGTTCAAGGGACCAATGGAGTTGGTTTCCGAATATGTAATAGTTAATTAGATTTTCTATTTTAGGAAGGCCATACTAGGATTTATTTTTATGCTTTGCATTTTATTTATATGTTGCATGCATCGCTAAATCGCCATAACTAAAACATGCATCATCTTTTAATCGAGTATATCGACCGTGTCAATTATAATTATCGTAGTTCACCGCTTTAGTTCACTTAAAACGTGATAGATAATAAATTGACATGACCTCTCGCTAAAATAAACAATTGAGACTTAGCCTTACCAAATTGTAGAGACCATGAAAACCTATTTCGCGAGGGAGTGCACTCGGCCCTACCGGGGTACAAACATTGTTACGTAGGGGAAGTGGGTGATAAATGTCTATCCACCGAATTCATGTTGATAAGGGATGAATCGGCCCTACCATGTCCAAGTTGATGTGGATTTGGATTCATGGACACATTTATTCAAAATTTGGATTGATCTCAACGGAAGTATTCGTGACCGTAGTCGCATGTGTTCCGGGCTAAAGATAAATGTTAATGTAATTTTATCGACCAAGAGTTCTAAAAGTAGAATCGATTAAAGAGTTAATCCACCGAGTTATATTGATAAGGGATGAATCGGCCCTACCGTGCCCAAGTTAATATGAATTTGGATCTTGGAATCATTTATCATAGTTGGGTAGAGGTCACTATGTAAATGCTATACTTGTTTTTCAAGTATTAATAAAACAATAAATGTTAAGTTTTCCACTATTCCGTTGTTATATTGTTCTATTTCTTTACCACAATTCATATACGATATCATTTCGATTCAAAACTCCATTAAAACATCGTATCTAAAGACAAAATTTGAATTTTCTTCTAAAGACCTTGAATGAACCATTGCTAAGGATCTCTTGTAAAGAGTATAGATTAAAGTTATTCATTATCAAACAGGTTTTTGATTCTTGACTAACACTTCTACTTACAATGGATTATGTTTCATATACTTAATTGAATTAAGTACCTTGAAACGATAAATTGTTTTGGTAATTAGTTTTGTCAGAATTCGTAATTGACCAAAATAAAGCAACCACTTCAATGAAAGTTTTAAGACTAAAACGATTGAATTGAAGAGTAATCTTTATAAGATTCACCTTTGCTTCTCTAAGTAAACACTCATTGAAATGAGTGGGAGCATTCTCTTAAACCGTTAAGATGAGGACGAGGTTAAAGAAGTAAAATTGGAATGGAATTGATACAAGGTTATGTTAAAGGTAAAGTTGTTGAAAATGACGATACTAAACCTATCAATTCCGACCGATAAAGTTTCCATTGTCTTAAATGTTAGACACGAGAAAGGAAACTACCCCAAATTATTGAAGAATCAAAAAGTTAGTTGTGGGACATCTAATGGGACCTTCTTCGTTAAATGTTTATTTGATTAAACATAAATTTTGCTAGTATTACTTCGTCAATATTAGAAACCGGTGGTGGTTTTCATCATTATGTTTGATACATAGGATGATTAGAATATGACGACTAGCAACAATGAAGTCAAGAGATAGAGTCATTGTGTACTAAATCTAGTTTTCGGGTTTGGAGTTGTACTTAATTGTGACTATTAAGTACATAAACTCTAAATAAGAATACAATTTGTTAAAGATACAAAAGAGGTTTCACTTTTGTGACCCTATACACCATGATTTGATGTATGGCTAGCCCATCATCAAGGTGATTATATTCTAAACCAAACTAGAATGATATATCATGAAAATGATGCAAGACTCAAATTGGTAACCTAAGATTAAACCTTAAATTTTGGAATGATGAACGCAAAGAGTTATCGAGTACTCTTGAAACCATTAGATTGTTAATGGTATATGCGTATCTTGTATTCAAAGCAAGATATCTCGTACCTTTTGGTTGAAAAGGAGATCGAGGTTATAAATCATCGATCCAAAATAGGTTGATCATCATCTTTTACCAACGATTTAAGTTGACACTAGTGTGTTCACTTAATAAGGTAAATAGAGAAATCTTTGAAGAAGTTCAAGAGTTCAAGGAATCATGATTTAGTCGTGATGGGATTATCAAAGTGAAGACTTTGATATAAGCCAAAGGAAATGTGATATAGTATCACAAGTTAATCTCTCTTAGCACGCATTATGAAATAATGTGTGGATGGATAAGAAATCAAACGCTATTCGATATGGTTTGGACTTCAATCAAGTTACTTTGAGTTATTTGATCCTTTTGGGGATTTTATCAATTTTTGTCTAAATTATTTTTCCACTAAATCGAATCGTATGAGATATGAAATGGTTAGGGTACCATGGTTGTAAGTTTTCACAAGAAACAAATGCTCATTTTTCCCTTTTCAATTATCACGAGCACGACGGGTTTGCGGCTCATGAAGCTGTCTTTCTAAAATACAAGTTTATTTCTAGAAGACAGAGTGGGAGAAATTATTCAAGAGCCACAGAGAATGTTATGTCGCAAGAAACTGGTCTTTCTTGGCTACATGAGACGTTTTGTGTAGGACATTGTTTCTTCAAAACCTAGGAGGTTAAATTCGTCACTTGTTAAAAATGATGAATTCATGCTACTTTTAAGAAAGTTAAGAGCTTATAACTTACAAAAGAAATTGTTTGATTCAAGTTGATTACTTCTAGAAAGTAATGAACATATGACTTACATAAGAGTGTTTAAGTCACAACTCAATGCAAGGCTTAGAGACATGAAAATCCGAAACAAAAGGGCTTGATTAGTGACAAAGGGTTTTGCACTAATAAAGAGATATTTCAAAGCAAGATTGGTTGCAAAGGGTTTTGCACTAATTGAAATGATTAAGTCTATTTGGATCTTCTTAGGGATTATGTTTCATTATGAGGATATGCATACAGCAAGTGAATCTAAAACCCACTTCTTCAATAGAAGGAATGTATTCAATACATGTCATATAGATTCTTGCAATCCTAAGATAATGTGAAACTTAAGAGAGGATCTTAAGTAGGACATCAATGAGTTGGAATCAACATTTTGATCATGTGATAAAACATTTCTCTATAAGTCGAGAAGTTGTGTTTATACATGGAGTTTAGTGGGAGTTACGGAATTTTTAATTAGTCCGATATGTGGATGACATATTGATCATTGAGAATGATTTAAGACTTTTGGAGTATTATAATACATCTTGAATATCCGGATTTATGAAGAAAAATCCACATGATATTAGCGTCAGTAAGAAGTCTTATGTTGATAAGATTCATGACTAGTTCAATTAAATTGAACATATTTGATTGATTTCATTTTCTTCCGCTGCCGAATCAATTAAAAAGAAATGATGTATAACACTTCATATGCTTTGAGTATGATGAATTGTTTTCAAAATCGAATTGAAGTAATCTTTACCAAGTAAGGCATAAAGATTACCCTTAAGTGCTTGCAGAAGCATTAAGGCTATGATGGAAAGTGTTTATGATGCAATTTTGTGTAAGGGTGTTACACAAGTGACAATTGACAATTGAGATTGCGCATGGTTTCCGACAAAACCATAATCAAAATACATTAGGATGGTTAAGATACCATTGTGGCAATGTTAATTAAGAAGTAGATTTTCTAGAATCGTTCTAGGCAATAAAGAACAATGAGAGATATTTATAACGGAAATTGAGTACACTTGCAATCATGAGATGTGCAAGAAGGATGAGTCACACTTTGTGAAAACAGTGGGAGCTATTCTTAGGCTAGAGGGCCTATGTCTTGATTGGATCTCGACACGTACTCAGAAAGTTTTGAAATGCAAATGTATACATTACAAAGGAAAACGAGTATGTTGTAAGGTTGAGTAAGGTACAAGAAATTGATAAAACCTACTAACCAAAGCCTTCTCAAAGGCTAAACATGATGAGTCATGTCATTTCAATTGAATTGAAATGAACAACTACGTACAAGATCAAATTAGATTATAGAACATGAAATAGTAATCAGGCATTGACTATTTATATGTGATAATCGCATTTGTCGTTCGAGTTTTACTTTAAAACTCTTTTATTATCCTTTGTTACATCCAAACGGGTTGTAGAGACAACGTTGAACCCCGTTAAAGTGAACCCGGATTAACATAGTATTAGCCCATAGTCGCTTGTATGAGGTGACGTCTCGAAGTGACTAGAGTGTGATGCGATTGATGGCAAGTTCAAGTGCCATAGAGTCATGTGAGATGACTAGTCGATCACATAGGCAGACTGTTAGGAACACCTTGTCGGGCCTTATGACCGCTTATAGAGTTCTGGCAATTTATATAGCCTGGTCGTGGCGAGAGCTGCTATAGTATTCTAATGAGTAGATTCTTTTAACTAAAGACTGTTCGTCTAAGATGGCACAGTTTCATATTAACTTTGATTTGTGTTACTACGACCTTCGTAAATGGGGTCAAATGGGCATATTTTGGGTTATGATTGCTGTGGCTAGTCGAAGGGATTAAGTGCGATAGGAATTGTCCACCCCCTTGTCAGGGTTAAAACAATATCTCAGGGCCACTCGAGGAGTAATGAACTGGAAATGCGTGGCCACGCTCGGAAGGTATCTATGATAGATAAATCCGGTCAATCAGTTATTCTCCAGATCGAGGAAACCACTCTCGATATGATCACTTGCAAGTACGACCCGAAAGACACCTTGCATTGAGTGGGAGATAGTAATAGGACAAGAGAATTGGTGACGCACACTTGTCGAGGACAAGTGGGAGATTGTTGGGAAATGTGTCCTCAACAATAGTGCGATCACATGATTTAAATATCATTATTAAATCTCATTTTAAGAATACATGTGGGATGTAATATTTTACAGTCAACTGGTCCACACATATCGCTAATGATTGGCCGACTAGAGTTTGACATTACTGTCGTGCAACGGTGGTGATCAGTTGATCCCCTTAGGTCATACCTATAGGGAAATACTCTTAATTGGTTATTTAATTAATCGTATACCGATACGAGTTAATTAAATTCCTTAAAATTGACGGATGATTTTGTGAGTATAATTTACGTATCTTATTGTAAATATGATTAAATGAGACACGGTCTAAGTAATCGAATTATTTTATTACTTAGATGAAATTATTGTTTACAAAAACAATTGAAATGGAATGAATAAATTATAATAAATACAGAATGTTGTAGTTTATAATTCGGGAACACTTTTGGCACAAGTAATTATGAATTACTAGTCGATTTTGTAAATGACATATTTTATGAGTATGTTGATTTTTAATATGATAAAAATACATTGCATTGTTACATGTCATGTAACATGTAACACATAACAAAATTGACAAATGACAAAGTTAATATGGACTACCATTTTATATGGTAACCGAAAATTAGAAGGGCATTAAGGGTTTGTATTGTTTAAATTTATTTTATTCAAAACACAATGATAACCCTAGAGTTGCATGCCTAGCTTCTTGTGAAGAGCAAAAATGAAATGCATTGGGCATACTACCCAATGCATTTTTTCGGCCATCCCACAAGAAAAGAGAGAAGTGCTTTTCTCTTACATAACATTATTCATTCTTTTCACAATATATAATTTTCTAGTGTAAGAAAATGCATAATCTCTACAATATGTGATTTTTCTAGAGAAATAAAATCTCACAAAAATACTCCCTCTTGACCGAGATTTTCAAGAGTAAAAATACAATTCATTTTGTGTCAATTTTATAGTAAAACCAATATTATTACTAGATCTAAATAATATTGGTTATTATGAGTTTCATTGGGTATATGCTTTTGGGAGAGGTTCTAATTTGAACCTTGTTCATCCAATATTTGGAAGCTCAAGAACAAGTGAGTAGGTGAACTCACTTGTGCCCATAAATCCGAAAATCACAATGTAAGATGATGGTTTCTTCTTTATATTGTTTATTAGTTTGCATGTATAAGATCGCTTATTAATTTTATGACAAATTAAATTAAAACATATATGAATATGTTAGTATATAGATCTACTTTTCCTTCAGTTTATTCACCATTTGTATGTTTGTCTTTTGTTATTGTGTGTTGCTTTGCTTGAGGACAAGCAAAGAGATGGTTTGGTGGAGTTTTATGAGTCATAATTATAAACATATTTATGCCTCCCATTAATTACTTTTGATACGGTTTTCGTGCTAGTTTATATCATTTACATGCCTTTTATGTTAGAATGTCGATACTTACGCTTTTTGATGTTTAATGTAAGAATTATGCATTTGAGGAGAAAAGGAATGAAATGGGCATGGTGGAGTGGGCATGAAGGGATACACGAATCATGGCATGAGAATCCATAAGAATGAAGGAAGAGAAGTTAAGAAGAAAACACGAAGAAAAGAGCTTCTTATTACTAGTGCCTACTTTGAAGAGCCATATCTCAAGTTATACAACATATTTTCAAGTGATTCCGATTGGAGGTGAAAGTTTATCTTCTTAGCTTTCTAACGCCGCAAAAATCGCTTGTTTCTGACAAGTAACGAAGAAATAGCGGCTGTTTGAAATTCAGCACGAGGAGCCGGAATTTGGTACCTCGATCGAGTCCAGCCAGGCTCGATCGAGGCACCAACCTAATCAACTAAATTTCGCAATGTTGAGAGTTGGGGGTTCTTGAACTTTGGTGCCTCGATTGAGTCCACTTAGGCTCGATCGAGGAAGAGGTTCCTTGATCAAGTCCACTTAGGCTCGATCGAGGAACCTTCCAGTTTTATAATTCCCGCAACTTTCCGTAAGTCGGTTATGTATTGCTATAAATACCAAAACTCGTACCCTAGGTTATTTATGCGTTATTTTAGATAGGTTTAGTATAGCTACCTTAGAAAACTCTCTCAAATAATTAGTTTAGTTTAATTATTGTTCTTATTTCCGGATCTAGCTATTTACGGTATTGTTCTTAATCTTTCCTCATTAATTATTAATTCAATTCATGCTATTAATTCTTTGTTCTTATTTATCGTCTTCAATTATGTCTTTCATTCAGATTATTATTGTTATTCTTTCTATTATGAGTAGCTAAATTCTTAATCTATGGTGAAGGGGAATCTAGGTTGTTAGAGAAGGCATTATTATGAATTGATTTTTAAATTGCTCTTGATTGTTGTTTAATTATCGTATTACTTCTAATTAGTTGATTACTGATCAGAATTGATTAATTAGTCTTGCATAAACTAGGATTATCACCGACCGGGTTAAGACTAGTATAGGCCACGATAATTGAATTAGACCGACTTAATGATAGCGATTGCATGTTAAGTTATATCTAAAAAGACATATTAGAATCGACGATCATATGACTTTCAACAGTATAAATTGCTCAATCAATGAATTAAATCTACCCTTCAATGACAACCTAGTGAACCCAAATCCCTAGACTCTTTAATATCATTGTTATTCGTCTTTATTTACTTGCAATTAGTTGATTAGCAAAAAACAATCAAACCCCCAAAATTGGTTACATTAAGACAGAATTAAATATAAACAAACTAGATAAACACCGCCTCCCTGTGGATTCAACCCTGACATACCGCTAGCTATCTTGTTAGTAGTAGTATAGGATTTATTTTGATTAAGGTGATACGACTTTAGCCTTATCATATATAAATTTAAATGACATACATTTATAAAAATATGCATCATTATATATGTATTCAACATGCAAAAATGAATGTGTCAAATCGCCTTACTAGATTATATCATATATCGTTTGGTTTTATGGAAATGCATGACTTTTAACTCATTAAAATCACCAAAATAATACTTAAATTAAATTTAAGACCAAGTTAATTACCCAAACTATCTTAGGACTCAAATATTAGTCTACACTATGATTTGACAATAATCTAACTTCGTTTTACATTATTGCTAATTATAATCTTATTAATCTTAACAATTAAGAAATAATTCCCAATAAATCATAAAATTTTTAAAGAATTTGAAATCGAAATTTTGTATATTCTGGAATATGATAAAGATCCCTGAAATTCAATAAAAATTGCTCACAAAGCATTTTTATTTTATTTCATGAATAAAAAGCATAAAACATAATTTATACAACTTAATTCCACATTGATCACAAAAAATATGAAAATTTTAAAATCAAAATTCTGAACATACTATAATAATTTCTAGATCCTGGAAAAATATAAATCCAACCCAAAAATTTTGAATTTAATTTTATGACTAATAAAGTTGCCTTTAATCGATTTTATCACATAAAAATCAATAAACACACAAAATTAACAAATTTAATTTTTATTTTTCCCATCTGATCTTCTAAATATGTGTGCAACTTTGGAGAAAAATTCCATGCCATAAATTTCGTTTTAGCTAATTTTTAGCTTATATAATCTCGATTTATTCCATTTTAACCATTAAAATCATAAATCATGCAAAATTAATCACATTAACCTCAAATTTTACATACAATAAGTAAAATATGCATGTGAGATCATATTAAAATTTCGTGGCCAGAAACAATATATAACTATTTTTAGTTATTAAATAACCATTTTACTCACTAAAATGTTATTATTATCCAATAAATTATAAAAGTGAGCAATAAAATTCCATAAATCATCTAAAATGGCCTAAATATATTTTAGGACCAAAATATATAACATGCGAAATAATTTCGAGATATTATCTAATAAATCACAAATTTTTAGTTTTATTTAAGTTACTATAACTCGAAAAAACTATAAATCAATTATGCATGCAACATCCTAAGCTCTTGATACCAATTGTTAGGTTCATATACCTATTATTAGACATTTCAAATAGTGAATTATTAACATTTTAATATAGTCATTATGGATCTAGTGCATGCATAACTAAATAAAGAGAATAAGGAGAAAAATGATTTCCTTACAATGAGGAGGGCACGAAAAAGGGCACAAGTAAGGTCTCCTACCTTAACTTGTTCTTGAGCTATATCAGAAAAGGATGATCCTCCTAAACCTCAGGTGTAGAGGTCCTCCAAAGATTGCACCCAAGACTCTTACCCAAACACTAGTATAAATATTAACTAGATATTGTATACTAGTGACCTTAAATTTAATCTAATATTAATCTAATTACTACCATAGTAATCTTGTGATTTTATTAGAATATTATTACAAATCTTAAACATAAAAACCAATTTTTATGAGATAGGAAGAGCGAGTTTTCATAAGAATAAGAATGAAAAGAAAATGAGAACCCTCTCACATTTTGATGGGTGTGACGGTTTGCATGAGCTACGGAAGAACAAATTTTTCTTCTCAAGGTTCCTTTTTGTCTTAACAAGAGGGTTAGGTCTAGGCCTAGAAATAAAATATGTTCTTAGTGTCATGATTGTGTCTTAAGCTTCTTAAACACATTTGTCCACAACACTAATATTCCCTCTCAATTTTTCGGTTCATTTCACATAAAATGGATTCTATTTTATCTTTCACAATTTGTCAATTGTCATATAAAGTGTGACATGTGACATATGACATGTTATTAGACAATGTATGCATATTTAACAAATTAAATATCATTACATAATCAATTAATTACACTTAACAATTTAAGTAGTAATTAACAATTGTATGTATATAAAATGGGTTATTTTGAATTTAGTTAATATAATCTACGACAATTTGTAATTATAGCTAACTAATTATTCTTAACTCCAATGTTTCATAAACATTAATCAATTTAGTAATATAACATTTTAATTACTAAATTGAATTTTATTTAATCATATTACAATAAGATATAAAACTCTCTCTTATAAATAAAATTTGTTCAATTTAAGGAATTAATCTAAATCAATATAAAATTAATTAACTTTACAGTTTGGGAATCGTCCTTAAGATGTGACCTTAAGGGATCAACTGATCACCACCGTCAAACAATAGTAATGTCAAACTCTAGTTAGCCAATCATTACCGATAAATGTTGATCAGTTGACTATATAGTTGAATCATCCCTTATGTATTCTAATTATGAGATTTGATAATGTGATCGCACTATTGTTGAGGACACATCATACTCTAACACTTGCTTAAACGTTATTTCCACTTTCATTTCATTATTATACATAAATTTATATAGTAATTATATCCGCTATTGTTTTTTTATTGCCTATGAATATCGTTGATGAGTAGTAATGGAGATCAAATAAATTCAAATATTATTTAAGCAATGATGTTGGTTTGCTTTAGTATAGAAAGGTTTACATTGTTTTAAATTTGAAGTAAATCTTCTGTAAAACGATTTTACAATATCACTTTGTAAAATCATAAAACAAAAGACCGTAATACCCTTACATGATGGAAAATAGTGATTGGAAGAAGTTAGTTTAGGGGAGAGCTTTTAGGTAAAAAATAACTTGGTTTTATAATAATGCTTATGTAAACGGTTTTACGTGGTATTAATAAAAAAACTCCAAACAATCATTAATTATTTTTCTCATGGTATAACCTATTGCCAGCCTTAAAAAAGATTAAATAAGAAGATATTATTTTTAGGCATGTGCATCGCACGGGTATTAAATCTAGTAAATATATATTAAATATAATAAAACAATCATTTATTATTTAAGTGTTTAAATTTAAAAACACTTAAATAAATTTTAAAATTAATTACTTATAATTTTTCTATTTGAATTAGGAAATAATTACTCATTTTTAATTTTCCTATTAGAATTATAAAAATAAAATTTAAAATTAATTTCATACAATTTTTATATTAGAATTAGGAAATCATTAATCATTTACAATTTTCCTATAAGAATTAGAAAATTATTTTTTTAATATTGGTACACCTATTATTTTAAAATAACTTTTTCCATCTTTTCAATTAGAATTAGAAGATTATTTCTTAATATTCGTATTTATTTATATATATGAAAAATTCGATATACTACAGGAAAAAAACTTAGATATATTCATAATCACCATTTTTATATGGATTATTCAATATGATAATTCACAACATAATATGTCGGACAACTCAAACTCTTTTAAAATACTTAAAATAAAATTAAAAGTTAACACAAAGAATCATATAGAAATAATGTTTAATAAAAATTATCATAAGAATAATATAGAATAGAGTTTAATACTGCAATTAGCTAAACATCATATTTTAAATATTATATCTAATAAATTAATAGTATTCTCAAGTCTATATAATTAATCCGAGTGACTTAATTTTGTTTAGTACTAATTACTTTCGAGAATGCAAATGAATTCCATAGCAAATCTATCATTCTAGAATTTTTGTTAAGCAACCTAATTGCTTCATATGACAAGTTGAAATTGATCATTACACGATCCATTCATTGCGTATTTTAACATTATCAAAGCAATCATGACTATTTTATTCCATCATAATAATTTCATGACCCTCGGTTCAAATTTTGCTATAACTGTTTATTTATCCATATCAATCTATCATCAAAATTTGCATAAATTCCTTGGGATATCCAACCTCTACTACACACGGAGTAATATTCTCCGTATTAAACAACGGTTTTTTTTAGGATGTTTGCTTCAAAGGTACACGATAAGTTAGATTAGAAAAATAAAGTTTGACATTCCTCACGTCCCATCATTTTCTTATCCTTTTAATTTCTATTAGTAATATTTTACTCAAATGTAAAAAAAATGTAAAAAAATTATTGGGACGGAGATAGACCTGGCAAACAAACCAACTAGGTCAGGTTCGGGTTGGGACAATTCAGGTTTTCAAGAATTTGGTTCAAAAGGGGTCGGTCGCGTAAGTGGTAGAGTTAGGGGGCAAGCGGGGGTGAGGGCGGTCATAAATTTCAAAGCTTTAGTTAAAAATTTTCAACTTTTTTCGAGTTACCTTTAAACCATTACCCGTCCCCCCCCCCCCCCCCTTTTGAGATTTTTTGTCCTTGCTGGGGTTAATTCTTGGCTTCGTCCATGGGTCGGGTTACTTCAGGCTCGGATCATATTCGGATAGTTTATTATCACATTATTTTAGGATAGTAGTCAGTTCTAACCATAAACATTCGGGTTGGGTTATTTTAAACATTTTAGAAATTTGATAATTACATTACCTAGAGTATTATTCTAAAAGTTATTATAGACATTTTGATAATTACAAGGAGTATTATTCTAATTCTGCAAAAATTTGGAGTACATAGAATTCTTTAATGTTCGGTTCGTAAGTAAAATTCTACCATTGGTTGATTTATACTCATATCTTGAATGTTTATGTCATCATATAATATAGGTTGGAAAAATTCTATAACCCCCATTTTTTTCTCCTTTTCAGAAGCGAAATCAAATTATTTAAAAGAAATTTAATTATATTTAATGTTTCAACAATATTCATTCGTCACCATTACATTGACCTAATAATAAAAATTAAGCTATTTTAATAATTATTTTATTACTAAATATTACTCAATTTGAAAGTTGTATATCAAGAATTATTTTAATCATGATAATAATTTAAAGTATTAAAATTTATATATTTTTTAATTATTATTTTACATTTCGCATACATTAAAGTATACATAAAGCTTATATAGTTATAGTCAGATTCAACCAAATTTATTTTTGATCCACCGGATCGCTCGATAAGGTTGGGTCTTTACCCTAAATTAACGACTTGCTTTGATTTCGGGTCAATCAAGTCACAAGTCAATATTTACGTGCTTGGAAAATGGGATGGGTTAGGTCAAGTCAAATTTTGACCGATCTTATAATGACTCAGTGAATTATCAATGTTATTAATAAATCGTAAGTTTGAAAATATTGGTGGATTTTAATTAGTAGGAAGTAGAAAAAGAAATTATTGAGTAGAAAGTAAAACAAATAATAAATAAATTATGAGAGTAGAAAAAGAAATTATTGATTTTATAATTGTAATACCAGCCCTTTTAGAGACCCGTTGACCAACGTTGACTGACCTTGGGAGCGGTAATAGTCCTTAGAAGTGCGTACCAAGGTTATCCCGTGGTTTGAGTTAGGGGTGGTACTCGATAGAGTAGAGGCTACTCGATCGAGTAGCTTAGATACTCGATCGAGTAGGTGGGCCACTCGATCGAGTAACGGGTTTTCAGCGAGGGTTTATAATCGTGTTTTGTTAATTCCGCAAATCATTTCTGCCTCATTTCTTCATATCCTTAGGTCGCCTCCTTCCCTTCCCTTCACCATATAACCTCCATGGAAGCCTTCGAAGGTTCTTGTGCCTTAGGAGAGCGTAGCTTGAGTCGGGTAGCGGTCTTTTGCCAGGTTTCCTCTCGTAGGTATGTCGTCATCATCATCCGTATCCTTATCTTTGCAGTTAGGGTTTGCTTGGTAGTGATAGATGGTTGTGTTGTATATATAGGTGTTGCTTGGTTGCTGGATATTGCGTGTGTGGACATGGAATGGTTGCAGTTGCTTAAAGGTAGGTTCGCCTACTCAGTTTCTGTGGATGGTCTAGTGTGTCGGTTGTTGTGTCGTGGTTGTTGTGTTGTAGTTGTGTTTGTGTGGCAGCGTATATGCGGTAGTCGGTTGGTGTATACAGTTTGTTGGTTGTTGTTGTATTGCAGCTGTCTGTGATTGTTTGTCTCTGGTTCTTGAGGTGCGTCCTCGGGTGAGTGGAGTCACTTGCGGGAGTGGCTTCACGCCCTAGTTTCGCCCTCCGTGGAACCCGTCACGCGAGGGGATGTGCACATTAATGGGACAGGGTTATCGCTCAGTATGATGAGCGGGGATTTGGTGGGTACGACTGCGGTCCCCCACTGGCAGGGCTGGTGTAGTGGACAGTCGGTGACGGATATTGATTGGGGTGGGTGTGATTGTATGTGACTGGTTGTGTTTGTAACGTGTTGATAATTGTTGTTAATTCAGGTTGAGTCTTGCCTCGGTTACTGACCTTGGCGGTTGTCTTGTTTGTTTATGTGTCTGCCGTGATCCCTTATGGGGAGCAGTCAATCTTAGCAGGTGTTGATGTTGTTGATAGCTGGAGTCCTGGCGGGGATGAGTCCTCATGAGTTTTGATAGAGATAGTGTGTAGCTGACGAGTTGTATCTTTATTTTGTTAAGTTGGTTGTAATGCTTGTAATATAACTATAATTGTTCTTTTATCGACTTTTGATGATTACTTACCTCGGCCAACCGAGATGGTAACGCCCTTATATGCTAAGGAAGGCCTAGTTAAGGCTCCTCAAAATATGGGGGGTGTTACAAAGTGGTATCAGAGCGACGATTTTGGAACCTGTAACCAATGAACATAATGAACGTAGTGAGTCTAATAAAATGAACCTGGTGTATGTGTGATGGGAGCCCCAGCTGATGCTAGGTTTTGGGTGAGTAGGCGCCTTCATTTCAAAACCTTGGCCCCATTGTACTTAAGCCAGTCACTGGGTATGGGAATGTGGAGTCCGTGTGTATGTATTTAATGTGTATGTTGATTGCGTCGGAACTATCCGTGGTTGAGTCTTTGTTAAATTTGGTATGGGTATGATAGTTGTGTTTGGATTGTGTGTGGTGAAGTTTTGGAAGAATTCGTGAGCTTATGCGATGATTATGAAAAACATAAAGGGTTTTATTTAATATAAATGCGTGAAGAGTGTGGAAGTGTATGCTGTAATATGAAAAGTGATCATGTTGGTGTTTGCTTAAGGTTGTTAGAAATGGTGATCCCATATAAGTTTATAAGTCCTACCATAACTATAATGATGATAGTTAAAGAAATGTTGAGTAATGATGTGAGAAATAGCCAATAGTGATGCGTTTGTGCAATGTTTAATGGATGAAAGTTTCCGCTTACGTGGTGATTAATTTGTGTAGAATGGCTCGTTTATGTTGAACTGGAACATGATAGTAATACAATTGGATGACATGTGGGGATTTATCGTTAATTATATGTTTTCATTAACGTGAGAATAAGCTGATAGCCATGTGTTGAGACGATTTTAGATATGATACAATGACATAGTTGTGTATATGAATGACTTAGTAGCAGGTAAACCATGTAGTGTGTAGTTGTTGTAGTGTAATATGATATGAACCTTGTCTGATGAGACGGTATGATATGTTTGAATAATAATGGTGATATAGAAGTGAGTACGATAACCAGTGATGAATTCCAAACTTAGTTTGGAATCGACACGCGATATTGTTTTTGCAGGAATCTTCAATTAATTTCGTATTTCTGACCGAGTACTCAACCTTACTTGACCGAGTGCGAGTGCTTACTAGACCGAGTAGACCTCACTTGATCTAGTTAGGAAGCTATGACGTCATAATGTAGAAATTTTCTGCAGATACTCGACGAAATATCACCTACTCGATCGAGTAGAGGGCACTCGATCGAGTACCCTAGGCACTCGATCGAGTAGGCTACAGTATAGAGGTTCTTACGTGTTTCATAAAACCCTTGTTTTTCCTCATTCTTCTCATTCTTTCTTCTTTATTCGAACCCTAACCTCCTAAATCTCTCAAAAGCTCTCATATTCTTGTGGTGGTGGTGATTAATTTGGGTTGTTTTTCCTTGTTTAATTGCATCCTTTTACTTTCCATCTAATCAAGGTATGAATTTCTTCCCTATTTACATGTTTTATCACTTTGAACCTATTAGAATGATAGAATAGTTCGAAAATTTCGATTCATATGCACAAAAATTGCTTGTAATTTTTGTAATGTGATTCGTATGCTTCCCTTTCATGATTATTGATGTTAATTGTGCTAAAAAAAAATAGAGTAGAAATTGCAAAATTGGGGGCGAATTTTTTAGGGTTTGCAAAATCAAAATTGATTTTTGGTTGTTTTCTACATGTTGGATGCTGAAATTGAGTACTATATGTTACATATGTTATGTTAGAAGTTGGATTTTGGTAATTTTCACCTTAAAACTTGCCTTAAAACTCCGTCTTAAAAGTGCCCCTAATTGAAATTCGCTTTCTATGACTAGGGTTTTGTGTTGGGTATGAATGTATATGCAGGAGTTAAACTTTTAATACGGTAATGGTGATTTTAAATGTCGATGAATGTGTCAAAATCGTTACAGCTGTAGAGACTGTCTGAGTAGTCTAATTGAGTTGTTTGCTTCTAATGTTGAAGGTTGATGATGACATGTTTTAAGTTGCCTTTCTATGAACATATATGAATATTTCACATGTTATCAAGTATTTATATGGGGTAGCATTTGAGCCATGCCATGATAGCCGAATTGGTCGAGTAGATTATGTTTATCATGTTAAACTTTTCACAGCAACAGAGATCGTCTGAGTTACTATAAACTGAATTTATGTATCAATTGAGAATTTGTTGGTGAAAGTGTGTACCTAGATGATTATTTAATGTTCAGTTGTGTAAATTCTATGTTTTAAGTGCCTATGCAAGTTTGTTTAAACCGTATGCTGAAACAGATGCCGAGACTAAACATAGGGATCCGTCAGAGTAAGAGGGGGAGGGCTTCACAGCCCGAAGTTGGGGAAGGTAGTGGACCCGTGGTACTCGCTGTACCGGAATACCCTTCGGTGGTGTTTGTGGACTTTAAACAGAGAGAGAGATTTGTGGCGTTGCAAAAACGCAAGATGAGACCCACCCGTTGTGTAGATACCACACTTCTTGATGACTTGGGAATTGAGACGGATGTCCGTCACATCTTTGAGACTTTGGGGTTTATGGGGTTGTATTGGTTGAGGAAGCAATCCTACCCTTTTCTGACTTTGGAGTTTATGAGTTTGTTTAATTACGAGCCAGCTGCACAAACTATTGAGTTCCGTCTTATGAACATGAGTTTCGTGTTGACCATGGACCTTTTTGCTTCTCACCTTGGGTTGGCCAAGCCTCCCAAGGATTCCATCAGTGAGATTCCATCTGAGTGCGATATTTGCTGCCTTATGCCTTGTCTTTCCGGAAAGTCAGCTCCCACCTCCAGCAACATGTTGATTAATGATGTTCAACATGTTACCTTGAGGATCTTTCTTCGTTCTATTTCGAACCTTCTTTATGAGAGGCCGGATATGAGTAAGCTGAACAATCCTGAACTGTTGCTGTTGATGACTTATCTAAACCCGGAGCAGACCGAGAGGGTGGTCTTCAATGCTCCTGCCATGGTCTGCGCTAGCCTAGCCTTGATGGCTACTTCTACCACTCGACACTTGAGTTGTGGGGCTCTTGCCACCCGGTTAGCTGAAAAGCTAGCCTCCTTTGAGGCTTCTTCTGAGTACGTGCCTCTATCTACACCGGTGCCTACCATGGACAGAGACTACTACCTCGACCTGAAGTGGTTGAGAACTTTAGCTGATGGTAGCCTAGCTTGGAGAGTGTGGGGTACGGTATGAGCTCGATGAGGATCCCGGCTCCTAAGCATCTCCCACCGACAGAGCCGTTAGACCCGGTGGTGGTAGCTGTTGACTCCGATGAGGAGGAGGAGGATGACGATGTACCTCGGCAGTTGCAGACATACCTCATTGATGACACGATCCTTCAGGTGATGCCCGAGCCGAAGAAGGGGAATAACGTGGCAGCGGTGGAGAAGAGCCCCAGGTTGGGGAGGGGACCTCGTCGTGTGAGGGAGAGGACAGCTGAGACCAGACCACGGCCAGCAGCACCCTATTCCTTGTTACCCCTACCTCGACACCCTAGAGACGCGTTTGAGCTACTTGGCAGAGAGAGTGTCATCCACTTTGACACTCCGGAACATGTATGAGATGGCGTATGCTCAGGGGATTGGGACAGAGGAACCACATCCAGTGTGGTGGAGCGGAGTTGGGGACTATAGTGGGGTTTTCCACTCTTACGGGGTGGACCAGACAGCTTGGGGGACACCTCAGTCCTTTGCTTTTGGTGGCTTGACCCCATGGTATGTGAGTCCTGGAGCTAGGGAAGGGGTTGATGCGGGTACTGGGTCATCGGGAGCAGGCACCTCGGGAGGAGATGTTGGTGGAGATGAGATGATGGATGAGCAGCAGCAGCAGTAGGAGTGATACTCCTTTTTCCTTCTTTTGTTTATGGTTGATGATGTTGGATGATGGTAGTCGTTCTTAGTTGGAACTTTTATTTTGGGTTGTATGGATGGCCATAAGGCCGGATTTGCTTAGTTTGAACTTGTTTACAGGATTTTGGGGGTCGGGTTGTCATCCCGACTCACGCGTATGTGACGTTTTATATATATATATATATATATATGGTGTTATGACAAGAATTTCTAAGGTTTTGACCTGTGGTTACTCGACAGAGTGCCCCACACTCGGTCGAGTAGCTGCAGGTGTGACAGGAATGGGGTATTCTGATCTCAGGGCTACTCGATCGAGTAGCCAAGACACTCGATCGAGTAGCGGGCACTCGATCGAGTACCCTATATACTCGATCGAGTAACACTGTTACAGGATCTTTTCGTAAAATAAAATTGTTTAATGGTTATATAATTACATGTTTGGTTTTTAACATGGTTATTGATAATTTGTAACATGTTTGAACCGTTAATTTCATATGTTGGAAGTCGTATTTGGATTTTAGATGCGTATTTGTAACGAATAGTGAAGTAGTAATTATTTCTTGTTGCATTCATTTTACATCCATAATGTCTACTAATTATATTTCACTAGAGCTGTGTCCTTCCATATACAAATGCATATGGTATATACATGCATTCTTGACGGTGGCTAGTTATTCGAATATGGTTGGATACGTTTTTATGGTTTAATGGTTGTCTAATTAATGAGTAATGTCAATAATGAATGATATGGGTTAGATATATGTGTCAAGACGTAAGTAGTACATAACATGTATAGTGATTTGGTGGTGAACTTCGGGGATGAAGTTCCTTTTAGAGAGGAAGAGTAATTTCGCAAAATAAAAAGGCCGATATTGCACTTATTTTGTTGTTTGTTTATAAGGTTTTCTATTACTTTGGTTACATTTCTTGTATGAAGTTGTAATTGTTTGCATTGGTTCGTTGAGTAATTCGTGTGTCGAAGTAAAAGTTGATAGTATGTTTTAAACGACGGTCATAAAGAGATAGTTATGATGTCATGTGTTGGAATAGAATCGCATTGTTGAGTAACATGGTGGTATAGTCACGCTGCGTGTTGATATGTGACATGTTTCGTGTTGATGGTTGTTGTTAGTGAAAGTGTAATCTCGTAATGTGTTGGGTAATCGTTGGTTGTGCCGGTTCGTGTTGTGAGGTTGGTATGTCAAGTGGTAGTTTGTAGAGGGCGATATATATGGAGCGTTAGACAGTTGATGATGATGACATGGGGGATGGTATTTCCGGGGAGTCGTGACCTATGTCGAAAGAGTAGTGATGTCGTTTTTGTTTCCGTATCGTGTGCCTTAGTTGGGTGAGTTGAACTTCGGGGACGAAGTTCTTTTTAAGGGAGAAGACTGTAATAACCGCCCTTTTAGAGACCCGTTGACCAGCGTTGACTGACCTTGGGAGCGGTAATCGTCCTTAGAAGTGCGTACCAAGGTTATCCTGTGTTTTGAGTTAGGGGTGGTACTCGATAGAGTAGAGGCTACTCGATCGAGTAGCTTAGATACTCGATCGAGTAGGGGCCACTCGATTGAGTAACGGGTTTTCAGCGAGGGTTTATAATCGTGTTTTGTTAAATCCGCAAATCATTTCCGTCTCATTTCTTCAGATCCTTAGGTCGCCTCCTTCCCTTTCCTTCACCATATAACCTCTATGGAAGCCTTTGAAGGTTCTTGTGCCTTAGGAGAGCGTAGCATGAGTCGGGTAGCGGTCTTTTGCCAGGTTTCCTCTCGTAGGTATGTCGTCATCATCATCTGTATCCTTGTCTTTGCAGTTAGGGTTTGCTCTGTAGTGATAGATGGTTGTGTTGTATATATAGGTGTTTCTTGGTTGCTGAATATTGCATGTGTGGACATGGAATGGTTGCAGTTGCTTAAAGGTAGGTTCGCCTACTCAGTTTCTATGGATGGTCTAGTGTGTCGGTTGTTGTGTCGTGGTTGTTGTGTTGTAGTTGTGTTTGTGTGGCAGCGTATATGCGGTAGTCGGTTAGTGTATATAGTTTGTTGGTTATTTTTGTATTGCAGATGTCTGTGATTATTTGTCTCTGGTTCTCGAGGTGCGTCCTCGGCTGAGTGGAGTCACTTGCGGGAGTGGCTTCACGCCCTAGTTTCGCCCTCCGTGGAACCCGCCACGGGAGGGGATGTGCACATTAATGGGACAGAGTTATCACTTGGTATGATGAGCGGGGATTTTGTGGGTACGACTGCGGTCCCCCACTGGCAGGGCTGGTCAAGTGGACAGTTGATGACGGAGATTGATTGGGGTGGGTGTTATTGTATGTGACTGGTTGTGTTTGTAACGTGTTGATAATTGTTGTTGATTCAGGTTGAGTCTTGCCTCGGTTACTGACCTTGTGTGGTTGTCTTGTTTGTTTATGTGTCTGCCGTGATCCCTTATGGTGAGCAGTCAGTCTTAGTAGGTGTTGATGTTGTTGATAGCTGGAGTCCTGGCGGGGATGAGTCCTCACGAGTTTTGATAGAGATAGTGTGTAGCTGACGAGTTGTATCTTTATTTTGTTAAGTTGGTTGTAATGCTTGTAATATAACTATAATTGTTCTTTTATCGACTTTTGATGATTACTTACCTCGGGCAACCGAGATGGTAACGCCCTTATATGCTAAGGAAGGCCTAGTTAAGGCTCCTCAGAATATGGGGGTGTTACAATAATGACTACAATGTGTGCTGCTGCTAATAGTCCTTGGGTAGTAATGGGAGATTTTAATAATGTCCTAGCTATGAGTGTGAGATTGGGTTCCGGAGTATCTATTTATGAGATTAGAGATTTCCAGAATTATGTGGCAGATTATGGCTTGGTGGATGTCCCGGCTTAGGAGGCCTACTTTACGTGGAATAATAAACATGAACCAGGTGATATGGTATTGAGTAGAATTGATAGGGTAATGAGCAAGTATGACTGGCTCCTGCAATATTCTGATGCAAGCATCATGTTTCATTCTGAGGGTTTGTTTGACCACTGTCCCTGTACTATCATTATGACAAATAGTGGGGTAAGGAGAAAAGGAAACTTCAAATACTTTAATATGTGGGGCAAGGATCCAGACTTCCTACAAACTGTTCAGGATGTCTGGGACTCTGAAGTTGAGGGGTATAAGATGTTCCAGCTTGTAAAGAAGCTCAAATGGCTTAAACATCCTCTAAAAGGGCTTAATGGGAGTGCTTTTGCTAACATTGATACATCTACTAAAGTGGCTCAAATGCACATGTACTCTAGGCAAAGGAAACTTCATGAGGATCCATTGAATCTGGAAGTCCAAATTGAGGAGAAAGCAACTTCTGATAGCTATAAATTACTGGAGGAGGCCAGGAGGAGCTTTATGTGTCAGAAAGCTAAATCTAAATGGATATCTGATGGAGATGAGAATACTTCTTATTTTCATAGTCTCAATAAGGCTAGGAGGCTACAGAACAGAATCATATGTATCAAAGATCTAAATGGGGTTCCATGTAATCAAAGTGAGGATATAGAGAATGCTTTTATTGATTATTACAAAGAGCTTATGGGGACTAGCAAGAAAGTCAGGGCAGTTCATTTCCCTACTGTGCAGAAAGGGAGATTGATCTCAGAGGAGCAAAGTTCTGATTTCAATAAGGAGATAACAATCCAGGAAATTCTTGATGCTTTAAATTCTATTTCAGCTAATAAAGATCCTGGCCCAGATGGGTATACTTCTCAATTTTTTAAGGATGCAATGGAGATTGTTGGAAATGATGTGGTGGATTCTGTTAAAGAATTCGTCACTTCTGGGAACATGTTGAAGTAGATAAACTCTACTACCCTCACACTTATACACAAGAAAACCAGACCAGAGACTGTTGGTAATTTCAGACCCATTGCTTGCTGCAATGTTGTCTATAACATAATTTCAAAGGTGATTTGTAATAGGGTTGCTACTATCCTTCCTTGTATTATAAATGAAACTCAGAGTGCTTTCATTAAAAGTAGGGATATTGTGGATAATATCCTTATATGTCATGTCTTGGTAAGACTCTACAAAAGGAAAGTCTGTTCTCCAAGGTGTATCATGAAGGTGGACTTGAAAAAAGCATATGATTCTATTGAGTGGAGGTTTATTGAACAAATGCTGGAAGCTTTGAAGTTTCATGACAAGATGGTGAGGTGGATTATGGAGTGTGTATCTACTCCTTGGTTTACTTTATCACTTAATGGCTCAACATTTGGCTATTTCCAGGGAAAGAGAAGACATTTACAAGGAGACCCCATGTCCCCCCTACTCTTTACCATTTGTATGGAGTATTTGAGCAGGGTATTAGCTGACATAACTAACAGGGTGGACTTTAATTACCACCCTCTCTGTAGGGCCTTACACCTCACTCACCTATGTTTAGCAAATGACCTTTTGATGTTCTGTAGAGGGGACAAGGGCTCTATTTCTATCCTTCTTAAAGTCTTTGCTACCTTCTCAGCTGCTTCTGGTCTTGCAAGGAACAATGAGAAATCTGAGATATATTTTAATGGTATGGCTCCTGCTGAGGTGGATTATATCCTGCATATCTCTAGGTTTAAGGTTGGAATGTTTCCTTTTCGTTACCTTGGTATGCCTATCTCTTACAAGAGAATGGCTGTAGGAGACTGTACCAGATTAGTGGAAAAAGTGGTTGGTAATATTTGGGGCTGTGGGGCTAGAAAACTGAGTTATGTAGGCAGACTTGTCCTCATTAAGGCTATCCTGGCTCAGTTACACACATACTGGACTAGAGTATTTGTGATACCTCTTACTGTCATTGATAGGATAGAGGGAGTATGAAGAAATTACCTATGGTCAGGATCAGATCAATACTTAAAATCCCCAGTAGGGGCTTAGGAGAAAATCTGTAATGAGAAGAGATATGGGGGCTTGGAAATTGCTAATGCTAGACTCTGGAATAAGGCTGTTATAGGGAAATACACCTGGTGGTTGGCATCTAAGTCTGATCACATGTGGATTAAATGGGTGGATCATGTTTATATGAAAGGAAGGGATTGGCAAGAATACACTCCAGCTACTAATTCAAGCTGGACTTGGCGCAAGATCTATCAGGTAAAGGACATTATGAAAGCTGGGTATGTTAATGGCAACTGGTCTTGTAATAATGGGGTATACTCTATGTGAAGTGGTTATAAGTGGTTACTTGGGCAACAGAATAAGGTACCCTAGCTTCCCCTTGTCTGGAACAAAACCAGTACCCCCAAGCATTCTTTTATTGGTTGGGTGGTTGTCCAGGAGAGGCTACTGACTAAGGATCGTCTGCTCAAATTTGGTGTGATTTCTGATTGTTTATGTTACCTCTGTCATCATCATCTTGAGACACACAAACACTTGCTCTATGATTTCCATTTTAGTCAGCAGTGTTAGACTAAAATGAGGACTTGGCTTGAGCTTGATCTCCCTACTACTGGCCTCATTGACTGGTGCTTAAAATGGCGGTGCAAGTCTCTTATGAAGAAGCAAATTGTGTTTGCTGCAATTGTGGCATTATGGTATCATATATGGCATGCTAGGAATATTTGTCGATTGGAAGCTATGGTCATTTCCCCTACTCTTATTCTGCAGGTTAAACAAGCTATTTTAGGCGCTGCCAGGATAGAAAGTGGTCCCTCAAAGCTCAACCCCTTCCATGGGAACCAAAGTATGATTGATTGATAGGAGTCTGTGGACTTGTAATTTTTAGATTGGTGCGATGATTTGTAATGAACTATATATTTAAGATTTATAATATATTTCACATTCCACCAAAAAAAATAATAAATAAATTTTAATACTCTCATAAAGTTCTCGAAATATAGGGATTATCGAAAATAAGTTTATGTTACTAAAATGACTAATATGTTGATAAAAAAACAATTCAAAGGAGTCCTAGCACATAAAACAAATTTGGCGAAAGATTGGTGTCGCTAATGGAAATAGAAAAATTTTCAACTCTAAAATCAAATTCACACAAATATAACGTAGGGATACGCAATATATATAAAAGAAAACATATCCAATCGAAAAATTCAGTTCAACCAATATTATTTAATAGTAAGACATGCACAAATAGTTACACAATATACTATGTATCAATATACTATGTATCGTATCGGTTGTATAGTTTAGGAAAATAATAATGTAGGCCATATCATATATCTCATATTAGTTCATGTTCGACTCTTCTACGCAATAAAAACATGAAATAAGTCAAAAGAACGTAAATAGATAGAGAATATTATGCTTTTGATGGGATCTCTCAAAATAATCATATACTACGAAAATAGATAAATAGAAGTAAGACAAATATAGGTTAATCATCATATTTAACATCTTTTCACATACCCCACATTAATATGTATAATTATTATTTTATTATCCAATCCTATGCAAAAACCAAATGAGTTATTTACCTCAAATTGTATTGCCTTTTTATTACTATGAATTGATTTCTTCTAATTTTACAAAATTTCATTAGGTTTCGATTCAAATTGGGCCTTCATGACCACTTGGATGGATTTTTCTCTCCCCGCTTGTTGATAAATGTTTTCTTAATTACATTTCTTTATATGTTAACATGCGTTTATGTGTTCAAATTATAAAGCCAGTTGGATTATTTTATTCAGTTTGATCAATTATGAAAACATCTTAAAAACATTATCAAACGACATTTTTAAGGAAATTATAACATAAATACTTTCAAGTTTACACTACCTTTTCATAAATATTTCAAGTTTAACAACCCACACGATTTCCCAGAAAAAAAGGTCAATCTCAATGGCAAGTAGTGCACTCAAAAGGGGTAAAAAGCGGTACACTTGAAAGTCCATCGGTTAACCATTGCTCTAAACGATCTCGGGCAATCCAACTAATACACACTAAAAGAGTAGTAGCACAAAAAGAGGCGGCTACATTCATTTTGTGCCATGGGAATCACGAGGGGCCTAAGGGCCTAATAGTCTGAGATAACAGGGGTTTGAGGACAGGTCTTAAGAGTGTTGGCAACAGATCAACAAGAGCACTAAAAATGAATAGAATAAAGTCACTAAGGGTCTAAGGGGTTTAACACTGAGTTGACAAAAAACACCAAATAATTATGGAGAAAAGATCAAAGTAAATCAAGACCATTGCAGACATGAAACACATGGTTTGGGGGGTACACAAATGCATTGTCATTTTTTTGTTTGTTTTATGAATTAAATCTCTCGAAACTTCTATCTATGGGAAAAATATGTTATCTAATAAATGTCGATTAGTTTAGAAATAACTACTATCTAAGTAATAAATTATTGTTAATCAAATATGGTTAGCATTAATATTGATCTGCAGTCTCATTTATATAATAACGGTTAAAACGTCCTTGCTCATTTTACATTTAGTTAATTATTTTAGAATCCGTGCAACGCACGTGCATCGTACGTGCATCGCACTAGTATTGACTATAAGACTGATAAGATTAATGGAATGCATTTTATATCATATCATTCGAGGAGTAGAATGTACTGTTGACTCGATATAATTTCCTTTTGAAGGCTGTTTGAATAGGTGCATGGCCAAAGAATCTTTAGATAGGAAAGTAAAGAAAACAAGGAGATGTGAGACATTTTGGTCAAGCTGTTACGGTCAAATCATAATGTCAAGGAAGGTATCGGTAGGTTGAGAATATTGTGAAGTAGCTTTACCAACATCTTTTGATCTGGTATTAGTTTAGTTCAGTTATGGGAACGTAACCTTTCTTTTAGGGGGGTGAATCAAAATGTCACACACCTTTAAATTTCTATTAATTTGGGGTTAAATGGTTGAATACTTGACTTAGCATTGGTAAACTTGAGTAGTGTGTGGTTCGTGTAAGTTGAAACTTCGAGGACGAAGTTCTTTTTAAGGGAAAAAGATTGTAATATCCGTCTCAATTATATATTAAATTGGTTAATTAATAGGGAAAAGGTGTAATGAAGTCGATACTTATAAAAGTGGGGTTTTTAGAATTTGTATATTGAGCGAATAGGGTAACTAAGGGTAATGGTACTGACTAAACTATTATCTAGTATTATGTCCTAAGCTAAGTCCTAATATGTGTTTTTTTTTTACTAATTAATCTAATAGATATTAGTATAAACTAGGTTTAAACCCGTGAAATTCACGGGTCTGCTTTTAGAATTTTAAATGTATATGATTAATAATAGCGAAGATATATTGATTTACTTGAGTAATTAATTAATTTCGAATTATTAACCATACATGAGCCATCATATACTGCGTCTATTACTATGGTTAAGACTTATAATAAAATTAGTACATACTCCGTATTTAATTACCCATAGCCAGCCGGTGGCGGATCGAGGATTTAAATTTAATGAGGCAAACGGTAAAGGTACACTCGAAAAAAAATCGAAAAATTTAATTTAAAATTCCGAAAATCTTGTCCGCAGGGAGGGCAAGGGCCCCTGCTAGCCCCCTAGCTCCACCACTGCCCATGGGCATAGCACCATTTATTTATGTACGGAGTAATATAGTCATACAATAAAATTAGTGTATGACAGATTGTTAGAAAACTTAATTAATAAAAAAATCCAAAAGTTGGGTTAAAAACTTAAATTTGATTATATTCACTAAAAATGTACATTTATCAAATATCATTTATTGTGTGAGACAATTTAACACTCTGAGACAATCCAATTTTGCAAAACAACAACTCATTCGCTACCTTAAATAAATAGTTTACTTGTCGGAAGGAATCGCCTCACCGTGTAAAATCTTCTTATAGTATAATTTATGCTCTTAAAATATTTAAGAAAATACATAACATCTTTTTTTAGTTATCCAAGGAAACACCCGAACATCCTGCAAGCTCGAGGACCAGGTAAGTTGGACCGCAAAGACTCCGTGTAGGGAGTCGAACTCGGGACCTCTCAATTCATTGCCTTATTGTAACGCTTTGAGACACTCCCGCGCTCCACTACACTCAAGCCACTTTGGTAAAGAAATACATGACATCATGAGATAATAAACAGTAAAAAAAACATATTAAGAAAGTAATTTAAGACAAAAAACCAAATATGAAGAACATAAGAATAATTTAACCAAGGGATGTAAATTTGTGATTACACTAAAAAATGAAGGCTGCACACCATCATCAAAATTCCAGTACTCTCACCCTCTAATAATTTTACGATTTTGCAATTGCAAATGTTCACCGATCAAGCCAATCATTTGATGATCACAAATTGAACAAAAAGAAGAGCAATAATAAGCATCATTACAACCACCTAAACCATGAGATTCAATTCATGGCAAAAATGTTAACGTCACCCCCGACACAGTCTGTCATCTTTCCATATTATTCGCATGGTAATGTCGAACATTTTAGTATCGACTCAAATCGAATCACCTATATATATTAAATTGGTTAATTAATAGGGAAAAGGT
This sequence comes from Silene latifolia, assembly GCF_048544455.1. Classification (NCBI taxonomy): domain Eukaryota; kingdom Viridiplantae; phylum Streptophyta; class Magnoliopsida; order Caryophyllales; family Caryophyllaceae; genus Silene; species Silene latifolia. The sequence goes on from NC_133538.1 coordinate 238,395,075, forward strand.
GTAATGAAGTCGATACTTATAAAAGTGGGGTTTTTAGAATTTGTATATTGAGCGAATAGGGTAACTAAGGGTAATGGTACTGACTAAACTAGTATCTAGTATTATGTCCTAAGCTAAGGCCTAATATGTGTTTTTTTTTACTAATTAAGCTAATAGATATTAGTATAAAATATAAATACATTAACACAATATACTAATAATATCCTATAAGACTTCGACTCAAATCATTAATCCATCTAATAACATAACCCGTAAAACCCACATCCTCACCCTAAGGGTAGTAATACGTCAAAAAAAAAAAAAAACCCCTACAATTTCAGCAGCCAAAACAATAATAGAGCAAGGAAGGAGAGAAGCGTGAGAACAGCCGCAGCAACTGAGTCTGTTGTAGCATCATCATCCTCTTCTAGTCATCGTCACTTATCTTTAACCGTCCCAATTCCTTCCATCATCATCGTGCCCTAAACTGGTTAAGGTAAGTCGTATGATTCCTTTTATTATAGCAAGATATAAGATCGTCTTATCGTACATATAATGGGTGGGATAAGTTGATGTGAGGTCTGCTTTAGGATCGTTTCGAGGTTGATATTGGGGTTGGGTATGGCGGATGTAAGACAGGTTTTGTTGTTTTGTTTTAGGTGGGGTTTTGATGAAATTTCGTTGAGACCGTACGCTGTGTATAGGTCATAAGGTTATCTCATGAGTATAATGCAGTAAATTTCGTCGTGGTTTTTTCGGATTAATCCATTGCCGTTGGCGTAATGTCTGTCCTTGTACCCCCTGTTATGACCGTGAGTATTCATGGGGCTGGCAGGGTATTCTTGTGAGGTTGTTCAAGGTGTTGCGTGGAGGTGGCGGTAGCTAGTTGTAGTGGCGGTGAATAAAGTAGCGGCGTCGTGTGGTTGTAGTGTTATATGTGGACAAAAAGGTTATAAATACCACACCCATCCATACCAGATAGGGGGAGAGGACGAAATACAAGGACGGACGGACGGACATAAACCAGTGACACATACAATTCCGAGAACCCAGAAACCGTCTCAAATATATAATACCAGCTTTAAACCACACACAATAAATTGTCCCAGTTTTCATATAAGCGCATAAGAGCCGTTAATTTACAACAAGGTCGATTTTTATTCATAGTCAACATCCACATAGGCATGAGGGTACCGACATCAAATAAGTTTTCTTTACTTTTTTTTCTATTTCGTTGTTTTATTTATTTTCTGTATTTATCGTATAATTTTGTATATAAGCTAACCCAATTTATTTTTTCTTTGTAAATAATTTGTACTATTCCGTTAAATTCGTCAAATATATAATATTACAAATAAATAGTAGAGGCCGTCAGTTTGATGGGCGGTCCGAGTGCCTAACACCTTCCCTGACCGTACGTTTACCCCCGAATCCGCAATCTTTGGTTCAGACCGGAGTGACAGATCACTCCCCATCCAGGGATCAAAAGGGACTGATCCGTTAACTTGTTTTTTTATGTTTTTTTATAAAACCTACTGGCGACTCCACATTATTTACTTATTTTCAAAAAGGAGATTTTTTTAGGGATATCACAGTGGCGACTCCGCTCGGAACTATTAAGAGGGTAAGACTTGAAATTTATTTGTAATTTTATATTTGACTTTTTTAATTTAGGTACTCTGTAAGTTGGCTGCTCATCTTATATATTGATCAAGAATCAGTTATTGATATATGTCAGGAGTAACTTTTGACATGCACAAATATAATTCTGGAGTACGTACTATTTAAATTTTTGTGTCAGACTGCTCTAACGTTGATCGTCTTCTACGAGTTCCTATGTCTATTTACTTTACTTTTCGTTTATTTATGTTTTTCAATTTATATTTATATTATATGTATATAAGACAAACAAGGCGTAGGTTCTCCGTAAGCCAATACTACGCCATTTAAGCTACCCAAGCTATTTCACCCTTGGTAAAGTACGATGTATACTTAGAAGGTCCACTCGACCGACTAGACCTTACACGTATTTTCCGCCTCATGACGTCGCGTTTTGGCAACTCGTCTGGTCCATATGACTGGGGGAGCACAAAAGCGAGAGATACACAATAATACGGACCATGTACTTTTCACTGAGCAAGTAAAACTCTTTTGGGTTTGGATGTTGTGTGCACTTATATAAATGTCTCCGTAAATAAATTCAACCCAACTCCTGCTCGCTTACATCATTATAGTTTCATCTCATATAGAAATAACCTGTATCATGCATTACTTTAAATCACATATAGGAACATGCGTAAGGATGTAAGCTGTCTATTGAGAATTTCAGATCATTGGGCATTAATTGTCTAATTGAAAAGGTAACTACGTATATAAGCTAGAATGCATAAATAATTAGTATCGGTATTTTAGCCATGCATATACCATCGCCAGTTGCTACATCGGATATCACATGGACATGTAAACCGATATTGTTAGCAATATTTAGGCTTCATAAATCATTAGTCTAATTAACCCATTAGTACATCCGTACATTCATAGATAGCCATCATTGCATTAACATTAATCATAGTACATACTTCACATATCATTTTCATATTTTATTATTTTCAAAAAATAAAATTCTTTCTTTACTATATAAAAGAAAAGGGGTCTTATTTTATTTATTCACTTTTTTTTTCTTTTTTCAATTTAATTAAACAAAAATAAAAAAAACTTTCTTTGACAATTTTCCAATTAAACAAAAATGATTGTCAAAAATTCAACTCTAATCTTTCTGCGAAATAAAATTTTGCAATCCTCCAATCCTTTTTGCGAAATAAAATTTTCAAATCAATTGGTCGGCAGGTCCTGACATGCATTTTGAGTTCTTACAATAAAATTTTCTGAACTTATCCTTTTTGCGAAATAAAATTTCGCAATCCTTTGGTCGGCAGGCCCTGACATGCATCTGAGTTATTAAAATAAAATTTTCTGAACTTGACTTTTTGCGAAATAAAATTTTGCAATTTTCAAATCCTTGGTCGGCAGGCCCTGACATGCATTAAAGTTCTTAAAATAAAATTTTCTGAACTTGCCCTTTTTTGCGAAATAAAATAGATAAGTGCATTTTATATAGTCCTTTTAGGCCACTTTATGCACGTATTTCTACGCTATTATCGTAGGTTTATGCTACGCAATGCCCCGAATATGCTACTTTGGTTTGTTTTTTCTTACTTGCAGGAATGGACCTAAAAGTAGTGAAATCAAGCCTTTTACCGTCCGTTTTGCATGCATTTGGAGGAAGAGTAAATTTGGAGCGGAAATGTAGCTGTCTCGGGATGCGTGAAGCCGTTTCGGAAGCTAAAAAGACAAGTCAAAGCTGAAACTAACGAAATCGTGAGCTTCTAAAGTCAAATATCACTCGATCGAATGCTTTATAGATCGATCGAGTGATTTTGGATGGTAGAATACCTCGATCGAGTACTTTCTTTACTCGATCGAATGGATGCATTTTAGGGTTTACTCGATCGAGTAGTAATTTTACTCGATCAATTGGTTTGAGCTTAATTCTACTCGATCGGGCAGTTCTAAAGGGCTCGATCGAGTGATTCCTTATTGGGCTCGGGCTTTTTAGCTATTAATTCGTTATTAGGTTAAATATAATCCTATTTTCTTATATATAGGAAGGGGAGACGTCATTTGTAACACTCTGAACTCTCTCTTCTCTCTCTTCTCACTTCTTGGAATGCGTTCCTTGATACTTTTACTTTACTCTTTCTCTGTAAACATTCCTTTCTCTCATTTCCCGGATTTACTGTAACTTTCTTTCTTTCCCTTTTCGCCTTTATTTATGTTTATGTTTATTTGACTTTCCTTTGTTTCCGTTCTTCCCTTTATTATGTCTAGCTAATTCTCTCTGCTAGGATTAGGGGATTCGATGAATGAATGTTAATTGTTAATTAGTTTACAGATTTGTCATTGTTTTTGTTTAGGTTGTAAATCACTGCTTTAATTGTATCCTGCTAGTTGAATCGATGCAATTAGCCTTTTAATATTGGTAAGCCTTGACCTAGACCGGAAGGTTGGAAGGGGTGAGACCTGCAGTGAACAATAGGATGCTTTAGTAAGGGCGGAAGCTAAGCTAATAGTATTTTAGGGCGAATTGAGACCGGAAGGAGATATTCGTTGCCCCTTAGACCGACACATCGTCTAATCTATGACCTTAACTGCAATTAATTGACGTTCATTGATGAACCGACATGCTAGTTTCCTTTCCCTCTGCTTAATTTCTCTTATTCCTTCTTAATCTCTTTAGTTTAGTTAAAACAAATCAAAACCCCCATTATGACTTTAGACAGACCGAATAGACAAGTAGATAGTGACCGCCTCCCTGTGGAGATCGACCCTACTTATTGCTAGCTTCTGTTAGTATAACTAGGTATTTTATTTTTCGTACTCGACGACGGTATCTAATTTTGGCGCCGTTGCCGAGGAGGCAATTACTTTACTTATTTGTTAAATTTTGTCTGTCCCTAGCTTCAAGGGATTTATCCCTTGAGGCCGTACTAATCTTTTAATTTGGTGCTGTTTTGATAGGCTCTGCAGGTCCTACCTAGACAGTTCTAAGTAAAAGATCGTCAAAGGGAAGGCTTGAGTACCTTTGACCCGTCACCTATGTTCCATTATATGGCACAGCAGGAGATTTAATGTGGGAGATGTGGTGCTGCTGGGCACAATGCAGCTATTTGCATAGCAGAGAACGACAAGGTCTACGCGTTCAAGCACCGTAGACGAGCTACCCATTACGCTGTAGTTGCGCCGCCACTTCTGCCCTATCAACGAGGCTATCACAAGCCTCCGTTTGTCTGGCCGTCACAACAACAATCTCCTCCTCCTGATGAACGGAAAGAAGAGGTTGCTGAGCTGAAATCTTTGTTGAGGGCACTTTCACTCCGAGTGCAAGAGGATGATAGACGTAAAGAAGCTCAACTCATTGAGCTGGAGTCTCAAATATCTTAGCTAGCTGCTGAGTCGAATATTGGGCAACCAGAGAAGGTATACTTTACCTACACTGAGAGTGGTCTTTCCCATGAAGGACCCGAGTTGCCTAGCGCTATTAATGATTTGGATTACTCGGATTACGAAGATCTATCCGAAAATGAAGATAGTTATGAAGATTTCTGCGATGCACTGCAAAGATCACTCGATCGAGCTAGTAATAGTGCTCGATCGAGTGAATTATCAGAGAAAACCTTCGATCGAACAGTTGAATGTGCTCAATCTAGTAAAAATAAGGAAGAAAGCCTTCGATCGAGTAATAATTCTACTCGATCGACTGATTTGGCCAGTGAGAGCAATGCAACGTCACTTGGGCTCGTTCTAGATGACGATTTTGATAATGACAATGGATACGGTGAATCTCCCCTTTTCAAAGCCGAGCTGGATACACTTGAGGCTGTGATTTACGGGACGACTTCCACAGAGGAGGGTGACGAGAAGGTAGTTGAATCAGTGATTGCTCCTAGCACGGATGAGGTAATTTATTCCTTTATCAATGATTCCGTCATTGAGAGCAACCAACCCGAGGTAGTTAACGATAATTTCATTATTGTTTGTTTGAGTAGTACATTGCCTCATTTGACTTATGCTTCGCATTTTAATGATGTGCCCCCTCCCAGTTGGTCAATTAATTTAACAGTTTTTCACCGTTCTTGTTATCTTAATTTTGTTAATCTGAAACGGTACCCTAAATTATTGTTAATTGCTCCTGAGCTCCTTTATTTTGTTGATAAATTTAGGAGTTGTCATAGGAAATTTGTTAGACTCAAACGTTTATACATTTTATTTTCCTATGGTATTATTCTACTTTGGTGCTACTTACAGTTTTGTGTAGCACATGCGCAACTGTTTCATCAGTTGCTGCGCACTTTGAGCTGTTTTGACCAGGCTAAATTAGAGAGGCTCGAAGAAAAGAAGGTCGAGTTGGGACCTGACTGAAACTAGCGCTACCCGGGAGGCAACCTCAAAGATTTAATTTTTTGTTTTTTGTTTTTTTTTCCAAACATTACATTTCATTTTAGTTTTGTTGTAATAATTGGTTTTCATACCCTAGACTAGATCAGTTATGCTTGTTTTGTTAGTTTGCGGGTTGTTTTATTGCGTCTTTGCAGGAATCCATTGAAAATGGCTCGATCGAGTGCTTTTTGTACTCGATCGAACCATTTTGCAGTTGTTTCTACTCGATCGAGTATATATTCCTCTCGATCAAGTACCTGCCAAAGAGAAACCCTCGTTCGAGTGCCCCATTTCCTCGATCGAGCTGTTTAAGATGCCCAGTTCACTCGATCGACCATTATTCTCTCTTGATCGAGTGCTTTTTGCTTGGATTAGATTCCTGTGACGACATTCTGGGCTATTTAGCGACCTCCCACGTTGCTGGCTGGTTTGGGGAGGTACCTACTTCGCGTTATCTTGTAAGCTTTCCGCATCTTCAATTTTTCCTTTTAGTTTGCATTTCCTTTCCATGTTTTGGGTACAATGAGGGCATTGTACGGTTTGGGTTTGGGTAGGTTATGCATCCATATCTGTGTCTGCATTAATGTTATTATTGCATTTCTGTTATCACGTTTAATTTTTGTATGCACTGTTGTTTATTTTTATAAAATTCAAGAATTTCAAAAAAAATAGAAAAATTTCAATTCAAAAATATCAAAAAAATTTCACGTTTATTTTAGCATATAGGTTGAGTCGGAACGGTAAATTTCAATGATGAAATTGCACTACAATTTGTCTATCTGCTTACGCCTTGTATAAATTAATATCTTTAGCCTTGTCTTATTGCATATCTACGAGTTAATGTTAAAATTTAGCTGAACGAAGAGACTTAACCTGAAAATTTTGGCAAGCTACTTATAATTTCTAAGATTTAGAGCCTTATAAACTGGTGTCATTTGTGACCAGTTTTATGTAGGATTGTGAGTAGTTACTCCTTGCATAGCATGTTCATCTATTTGCACGTATATGAAATTCAATTGCTTTTTGCCAGCATACATTTGGGTTAGTGGTTGGTGTCACATGCAGGGAGGTGCTTACAATTTCCCTTTCTTTAATTTTTACCCATTTAACTCCAGTTTAGCCAAATTTGCCTGTTGACCCTTAGCTACATTCCAAATTTAGCCCGCCTTGTCAAAAACGTGAAAAAGAAAAAGAAGAAAAAGAAAAGAATTGAAAAAAAAAAGAAAAAAAAAGATGTTTTTTGACGAGACGGTTTCTGCTCCTATGCTTTATTTACATTTATTGAGGAGTATGTTCAGTTTGGTTTGGTTAGTTTTGTGCCAAATGAAGGGCATTGTGCTTAATTCTATAATTGAGTTGGAAACGGATGTTGTTATATGGTATCGTTTAGGTACTAGCTTGGCCGCCTATACCTCCACATTCCCATAAATGTTTTGCCTTTTCTTACCCATTGCCTCATTAAACCATATTTTTGTAAGCCCTCGGCTGTGACAGGACCTCGTTTGGTTGGAATGTATGTACGATAGTTAGAATTGTCTATCATATTTGTTGCATGCATGTTTATGTGGGTCGTAGTTTAGGTGAGCGACTTCTTATTCTTTCTCTTTTACATTCATATGTTCACCCTTTGCTTCATGAGAGAAGAGTGACCCGTGAGAGTCCAATTTTAAAGGTCTTGCAAGGTCGACGGTTCAGCTTTATTATAAACATCCTATAACTCGTTTGCATTTGACTGTTTCGCAATAAGTTTTGGTTGTCTGCATTAAATTGGTTTAAGTGGGCATTTGTAGCTAGCTCTGAGTTATCTTTTCCGTTCCATTAGTTGCATTTAGTTTACTCGAGGACGAGTAAAGGTTTGGTTTGGGGAGATTTGATACGTGCATTTTATATAGTCCTTTTAGGCCTCTTTATGCACGTATTTCTATGCTATTATAATAATTTTATGCTACGAAATGCCCCGAATATGCTACTTTGGTTTGTTTTGTCTTATTTGCAGGAATGGAGCTAAAAATAGTGAAATCAAGCCTTTTACCGTCCGTTTTGCATGCATTTGGAGGAAGAGTGAATTTGGAGCGAAAATGTAGCTATCTCGGGATGCGTGAAGCCGTTTCGGGAGCTACAAAGACAAGTCAAAGCTGAAACTAACGAAATTGTGAGCTTCTGAAGTCAAATATCACTCGATCGAATGCTTTATAGATCGATCGAGTGGTTTTGGATGGTAGAATACCTCGATCGAGTACTTTCTTTACTTGATCGAACGGATGCATTTTAGGGTTTACTCGATCGAGTAGTAATTTTACTCGATCGATTGGTTTGATCTTAATTCTGCTCGATCGAGCAGTTCTAAAGGGCTCGATCGAGTGATTCTCTATTGGGCTCGGGCTTTTTCGTTATTAATTCGTTATTAGGTTAAATAAAATCCTATTTTCTTATAAATAGGAAGGGGATATGTCATTTGTAACTCTCTGAACTCTCTCTTCTCACTTCTTGGACTGCGTTCCTTGATACTTTTACTTTACTCTTTCTCTGTAAACATTCCTTTCTCTCATTTCCCGGATTTACTGTAACTTTCTTTCTTTCCCCTTTCTCCTTTATTTATGTTTATGTTTATTTGTCTTTCCTTTGTTTCCGTTCTTCCCTTTATTATATCTAGCTAATTCTCTCTGCTAGGATTAGGGGATTCGATGAATGAATGTTAATTGTTAATTAGTTTACAGATTTGTCGTTGTTTTTGTCTATGTTTTAAATCACTGCTTTAATTGTATCCTGATAGTTGAATCGATGCAATTAGCCTTTTAATATTGGTAAGCCATGACCTAGACCGGAAGGTTGGAAGGGGTGTGACCTACCGTGAACAATAGGATGCTTTAGTGAGGGAGGAAGCTAAGCTAATAGTATTTTAGGGCCTTCTCAAAAAAATAGTATTTTAAGGCGAATTGATACCGGAAGGAGATATTCGTTGCCCCTTAGACCGACACATCAACTAAACTGTGACCTTAACTGCAATTAATTGGCGTTCATTGATGAACCGACATCCTAGTTTCCTTTCCCTCTGCTTAATTTCTCTTATTCCTTCTTAATCTCTTTAGTTTAGTTAAAACAATTCAGAACCCCCATTGTGACTTTAGACAGACCGAATAGACAAATAGATAGTGACCGCCTCCCTGTGGATATCGACCCTACTTACTGTTAGCTTCTGTTAGTGTAACTAGGTATTTTATTTTTGGTACCCGACGACGGTATCAAAATTTTTGCAATTTTCAAACTTATCGGTCGGCGGGCTCTAACACGCATCTATGTTTGTAAAATAAAATTTTACGATCTTATCAATCCTTTTTCAAAATAAAATTTTGAATCCCTTGGTCGGCATGCCCTGACATGCATTCTGAGTTCTTAAAATAAAATTTTCTTAACTACCTTTTTGCGAAATAAAATTTTGCAAATCCTAGTTTGTAAAATCAAATTTTACGTTCTAATCCCTTTTCAAAATATAATTTTGAATTCCTCGGTCGGCGGGCCCTGACACGCATTCAAGCTTGTGAAATCAAATTTTGCAATTACACACTTAAGTGAAATAAAGTTTTGCTTAACCAGATTCCAGACCAGCGAAGCAAAGTTTCGCTCTACCAGATCCAGACCAGCTAAACAAAGTATAGCTATTCCAGATTCCAGACCATCAAAACAAAGTTTTGCTTTACCAGATTCCAGACGAGCGAAAAAAAGTTTAGCCATGCCAGTTTCCAGTTCCAGACCAGTGAAACAAAGTTTCACTATGCCAATTTCAGACCAACGAAACAAAGTTTTGTTGCACCAGTTCCAGCTTAATTTCGGATTTAGTAAAACAATGTTTTGCTAAGCCAGTTTCAGATTCCAGCTACCCCAGACAGGTAATATAAGAGGCGCAGGTATGTTTCTTAACCTTTATCTGTCCCGACCGGACTACTTTGACCTTAGTCTTAATTAGACTCGGTTAAAGTGGGGGCTTCTGTAGACACCTTAAAATGTCTACCTAGCCTTACGGGTACCCGATGATGAGGCTCAAATTTAATGACTAAATGAAAATTGACAATGTTATAATTTACGGTTCTAAAGTTCCCATTACTATCCTTATACAATTTCTCATTAGTGCCACGAAATGCCAGATTAAGTTTTCCAAGATATTTCACAATTGAAATAATTCTTAACAAAACATTTTTCCAATGTTCTTTCTCTTTTCGTAAATATTTTTGCGCCGCCTCATCAATTGTTTTATTCTTGTTCAATCTTAAGCGTAATTCATACCAAATGGTTATATTCTTAACATGTTCCGCACTCATTTTATGCTCTTTGAGTCTTATGCTAAGATGAGTCCAGTCAATGAATCCTCCTGTTACCAAATCACCATTTCCTTGACATTTTTTAAATAATTTACAACAAAAACAAAATACTTTGTTAAGATCTTTTCAATAAACAAGCCATTCTCTATCCTACTTTTTACCATTTGACAAAATTCTAGTATAGTGCTTTGATGAAAAATGTCTATTTCCTTTATCTTTATGGCCATTTTCAATACTCAAATCCCTTTTTGGACCTTTAACAGCTAATATATCTATCAAATCTGCATCCAAATTGTCCCAATTTCTAGGATCGTAGATATCACATCTTAAACTAATATCAACATTCTCATCAAAAGAAACATGATTTTCATTAACATCTTAATTTTAAACATTTTCAGTAGGCGCACCATCATTTTCACCGATTGGTATATTTTCAGTTGGTATATCACAATTATGAGTGCCCGTTTCATCAACTAAGGGAACATTATCGGCAACTTTATCAATATCTTCATCCATGTTTACATTATCATTACTATTACCATCTTTAACAATAAATTTATCAAGAGCTCCTTTCTGAGAACGAGTTAAATCTTCAATTCCTTTCTTTTTCTTGCGTTTTTCATAACCCGAATCATATTTTCTAGTTTTAGATGACATTCTTTCAATACTTCACAATTAGGAAAAACAACCAACAAATAATTATGAACTTATCTCTTGATAAAATGCATAAAAGTTGAGATCAAAGATGAAAATTCAATAGATAAGAACATAAGATATCAAGGAAAGAAACCACCTAATTTAGGCAATTAGGCAGCAAGAAGACTCATCCTAGTTCCAGCAACAAATTTTCGTAATTATTGTATCCTGCAAGTGTGAAATCGAAATAAGAAAAAGGATTACGAAAGACTAAAAGATACAAAATTCAATTAACATAAATTTGATGAAGTAAAATAAAACATTACCTTGAATGTTGACAACTTATAAGACAATTGCGAAGCAGAGAATCAGAGATGATTTTATATAATCAGAAGTTAATAGCCGTTTGATTCTTGAAGAATTATTAGAATTTTGGGGGTTGCTCAGAATAAAAGCGAGATTTTGGGGATTACTCAAAATAATGATGAAAGAATCTCGGGAAGGAGGAATTTAGGAGTTATGAGAAAGGGAAGGACGCAAGTCATGCTCACGCGGCTAACGTTTAGCGCTAAGTTCATTATTTTTTTTAATTGAACAATGGGTTACGGAAGAATTGGGCCCTAATATTTTGGGGGCCCTGTGCGACCGCACAGCACGCACTTGTAAAAGGCCGGCCGTGGCAGTGTTATATGTGGCAGATAGCCATGGTCTTGGTAAGAGTATCGGGTGTGGAGGTAGTTGCTGATATGGTGGGGTATGAGGTAGTATGGCATTTCCCCCAAAGTTGCGTGAGTCTTTGGTTCAAGTTTGTGCAAGGCTCACTATATTAATAAGTTGAATTAGCATGTTAAAGGGGAATGGATGTATAATCAGGTGTATACATTATGTATGTACAATGAAATACGAGTAAAAGAAGAATAGTTAAGCCACTTATTTAGAATATAACAATATAATAAATTTGTTAATTTAGTTATTAATTATTAATATAAGTTATAATTGTAGGATCTGACTTCGTAGAAAATCACTATTCACTTGGCTTGAGCACTCAAATTTGATAAAAGGTAGCGTTTTCCTACTTAGTTCCTAGTAGTATTTGTATTGTTATGATAGAATAATTGATAGTGCATATTGTGATAATGTTGTGATACGTATTGGATGTTATTGGTACTGTTGATGGAGTTGGAGGATGAGGAGTCTAGTTGGGAGGCTAGCTCTGCCCGGGATCGCTTCCTGTTGTTGTTCCACCCACAAGGAGAATGTGCACATTAGTGGTCTGGGATTTATGGTTGCTACCCGTGATTTGTACCGGGCGCCACGACAGACGGTTGCTATCTGGGATTTGCAGTGGGCGCCGTATTATGATGAGTTAACGGCTGCTACAACTGATTCATAGCAGGTGCCGTGATAGGATGATCTAGGGTTGCTACCTGTTATTTTTAGAAGGCGCCGCTAGACATCGGGATTTATGTGATGGACATGAAGTTGTGGTGGTGGTTTTTGTGCATGGTATTGTATACTGTCACGAGATGCTATTGTGGCTAGTGACTGACTTGTGACGTTTCTTCTTGTTTTGTTTCTTTGACTTGTCTACCGTGATCCATTTGATATTGCTGGCAAATGGTAAGCAATGAGTTTTGACAGGTGATTTTATTGATGCTGGAATTTCTGATGGGATGTGGACAGCGCATATCACTGACGAGTCTCACTTAGTTTATGACGTTATTCATTGCATTAACTCAAGACTTACGTTGTAATACTTAATCTTTTAGTTGTTAATTGTAATATGTAATACAGTTTAAGACAGTCTATTGTACCAATGTAATAATAAAGTTTTGTTTGTCTTTTGTTATTCACTATCCCGGGCAACCGAGATGGTAATAGCCCTAGTTATTTGGAAATGTCTTGCTAAAGGCTCCTGAGTAAATAGGGATGTTACATAGTGTCTATTTGAGTTGTGATGTCGTGAAGCGAATTTTGAAATATCATGTTTATATAAATCATATAACTTGGACATTTATTTTAATGGTGTTGTAATCGCAGCCATAAGGCCAAGATATTGCTTTCGATATGTTTAATAGATGGTGTGTTAGTCTCTGTTGGGAGTTATCTACGTTTGTATAGTAGTATAGGAAAGCTTAGAACCATTTTGAGGACAATCCAGTTCTGCCCAAGAGACACTCGGCTGAGTGCTCTGTCCACTTGACCGAGTGTCGTCTGCTCGGCCGAATGGCCACCCCACTCGACCCTTGTTTTGTTAATATTTGACCAAATATTAGGTGTATACCTTTATTTTGCGGTTTATGTTAGTCGACTTATGCTTAGATGAGCATGATAACCATGGGGGTGATATTCCTGTTAATTGTTTACGTTTGGTCATATTATGTGACATTTTGCTATTTCAAGGTGCAATTAAATGAAAATTGTTTTGATATGAGTAACTTGACGATAAAGAGGATGTGATAAGCTTGCATTGTTCATATTACTTACTGTGATTTATTTTGTGATAACGATGTTCATGTTATGTGATGGGTGCAAATTATTTCTCAAGTTTGCTTTTCCTTTCCTTGATGATTTCTCAAGCTTGCTTTTCCTTTCCTTTGTCTTTGCTTGGAGGAGGCCCTATTTACAATAAAAAGGGGATACATTATCACAACTTTGTATCAAAGTACCATAGTTGAATTAGAAACATGAAAGAAAGGATAGTCATTTACCTACTGGAGTGATATTTCGAACTTTGATGTCACCAAGGTACTTGGAACAATTCCTTTTCCAATGTCCAACACCATTAGAATAATGGCATTTATCAAGAGGACCCTTCTTGGTCTTGGATGTGCTAGCTTCAAAAGTCTTAGCCTTGGTGGACATGGGAGCTTGCCTCTTACCCTTTTTCCCATTCTTCTTGAACTTCCCCTTGATCTTGGTGCTTATATTAAGCACATCCTTAGGTGGGTTAACATTTTATTGGAATATGTGTCCTCCGACAATAATGCGATCACAACTGTTGATCATAATGATCACATGTTTAAATCTCATTTTAAGAATACATATGGGACATAATATTTTACAGTCAACTGGTCCACACATATCGGTAATGATTGGCTGACTAGAGTTTGACATTATTGTCGTGCGACGATGGTGATCAGTTGATCCCCTTAGGTCATACCTATAGGGAAATACTCTTAATTGATTATTTAATTAATCGTATGCGAATACGAATTAATTAAATTGTTTAAAATTGACGAATTATTTTTTGAGTAAAGTTAACGTATCTTATTGTAATCTGATTAAATGAGACACGGTCTAAGTAATCGAATTGTTTTATTACTTGGATAAAATTATTGTTTACGAAACAATTGATATTAAATTGAGATTGAATGAATGATTTATTAAAAATACAAGATGTTGTGATTTATAATTGATAAACCATTTTGGTACAAGTAATTACAAATTACTAGTCGATTTTGTATATGACATATTTTATGAGTATGTTGATTTTTAATATGTTAAAAATACATTACAATTTCATATGTCAAGTAACATGTCACATATGTTACAATTGACAAATGACAAAATAAAATGGACCTCCCATTTTATATGTGCCGAAAATGGAGGGGCTTATGGTTGATATTGTGTTAATTATTTTTAAGTTGAAAACACAATAATTACCTATAGTATTAGCCTTACATACCTATCATTTCTTGGGTAGAAAAACTAGCCTATGCATTGGGCACACTACTCCCTCCAACCGGTTTTACCAAGGGAAATGGAGAGTGTTTTCCTCTACAATTATTCATTCACTCGTATCATAAAATTTCTAGTGTAAGAAATTATCATACCCTCTACATTATGAAAATTCTAGAGAAATAAACTCACATAATCACTCCCTCTTGAACCGATTTTTCAAGAGAACAAAATTAATTTTTGTGTCATATTTTATAGTAAGACTTATATTATTTCTAGTACAAAATAATATTGGTTATTAAGAGATTTCCTTGTGTATTCACATTTGGGAGAGGTTCTAATTTAGACCTTTTGTTCATCCATTTTAAGGAAATCTCAAGAACTAACAAATAGGTGAATTTGTTGGTGCCCATAAAACCGAAATCATATAGTAAGATTGATGATTTCTTCTCTTATCTTATTTATGTTTGCATGCATAACATTTGTAATTATTTTATGACTAAATAATTTATTACATATATGAATATGTAAATGAATGAGATTAGTAATTTCTAACAAGCGGTATCATGAGCATTAGGTTGTTTGCATGCAAATCGGTTATTGTTTTTCCGAGTTATACGATTAACAAACAAAACTTATAAATTTGTGTTTATTATGAAATATCATGAAATTTATTTGCATGTTAAAGTTTCTGGTCCTAAAATGTATTTAGGATATTTTGGTTTATTTATGGATTTTTATTGTTCATTTTATATAATAATGGCATTAAAATGTGATTTTATGATAAAAATGTCATTTTTGGACTAAAAATAGCTAACCTTCGATTTTTCCAGTGGTCATTGGATATGTTTTCACATATATTATCTACTGATGGCCTGTAAATTTTCATTATAAAATGAGTTGTTATACTCTAAATATGGATTTTTCAAGTTAAAATCGTATTTAAATGAAAAAATAGGTTAATATGAGTTATATTTCGAATCTGGTCATGGAAATTTAGTATGTTGTTAAATGAAATTTTAAAAGACATGTGTAAAATATTTGGCTATAATAAAGTCTTTATGCATGATTTATGAATTTTTGATGAAAATTCACATAAATAGTGACTTTAATTAGTAAAAATGCTAAAACATACTTCATGACTTAGGAAATACGTCACATGTTGCATTTTATCATATATTTCAGATCTAAAAGTGAAAAGTTGATAAAAATAATTTTTCTCATTTTTTTTAGGGTCATAATTGTTAAAACCGATAAACCGCAACATTGTTTTTCTCGATAATTTTTTGAAATTTTTAACCTGAGTTTTATTTTTCCAGAATGTTCATGAGTCTAAATTTCAAATTTCAAATTTATTTGAAATTTTTATGATTTAATTTGAAGTTTATAGCATAATTTTGTATTTTTGAGTCCATTCATGAACAATATTAAGAAATCAAGTTTAATTATTGTCAAATGTTAGTGGAGACTAATTTTGAGTCCTAAGATAGTTAAGGTAATTAACTTGTACATAAATATGAATTTATGTAATTATTGCGATTTTAAAAGGTTAAATCACGCAAATCCGTAAAAACCAATTAATATACGATATTGGCTCCTTAAAGGCGATTTAGCATAAAATTTGGCATGTTCATACATATTATAATGCTGCATTTTATTTATGATTGTCATATTTTAATTTTATGTAATTTTTGAATTATGTAATTTTACTTAGTATGGCCTTAGTTTTAATTGGTATTACCCGAAATGCATGGGAATATCGATTCGGTTGTAATTTATTGTGATCTCGTAACACCGTTTTGTAATTTAATAGATTTATTTTTATTTTTAATTACAAATATATAATAGGAAATTATGTAATTTATTTATTCCGGAGTTCCTTGAAGACGGTGCCACTCGAGAAGGCGATCTATTAAAGAAAGTATTGCCTTGAAATGCGTGCCAAGACCGAAGTTCATGGGACCAAAGGAGTTGGTTTCCGAATTTGTAATAGTTTATTAGATTTACTATTCTAGGAAGGGCATACTAGGATTTAATTTATACTTTGGATTTTATTTATATGTTGCATGCATCGCTAAATCGCCATAACTAAAACATGCATCATCATTTTATCGAGTTTATCGACCTTGTCAATTACAATTATCGTAATTCACCGCTTTAGTTCACTTAAAACGTGATAGATAATAAATTGACATGACCTCTCGCTAAAAATAAACAATTGAGACTTAGCCTTACCAAAAAGTAGAAACCATGAAAACCTATTTCGTGAGGGAGTTCACTTGGCCACACCAGGGTACAAACCTTGTTACGTAGGGGAAGTGGGTGATAATTGTCTATCCACCAAATTCATGTTGATGAGGGATTTATCGGCCACACCGTGCCCAAGTTAATGTGGGTTTGGATCATGGACACATTTATTCGAAATTTGGATTGAGCTCAACGGAAGTATTCGTGACCGTAGTCGCATGTGTTCCGGGCTAAAGATAAATATTAATGTAATTTTCTTGACCAAGAGTTCTAAAAGTAGAATCGATTAAAGAGTTAATCCACCGAGTTATATTGATAAGGGATTCATCGGCCACACCGTGCCCAAGTTAATATGAATTTGGACCTTGGAATCATTTATCATAGGTGGGTAGAGGTCACTATGTAAATGCTTTACTTGTTATTCACAAGTATTAATAAAACGATATATGTTGAGTTTTCCACTATTCCGTTATCATATTGTTCGATTTCTTTACCGCAATTCATATACGATATCATTTCGATTTTTGATTCAAATCTCCTTTAAAACATCGTAACTAAAGACAAATATGAATTTTCTTCTAAAATCTCGAATTATCCATTGTAAGGATCTCTTGTGAAGAGTATAGATGGAAATTATTTGTGATCAAAAGGGTTTTTGATTCTTGACTAACATATCTACTTACAATTGTTTCTCATATGCTTAATTAAGTTAAGTACTTTGAAACGTTAAATCATTTTGGTAACTAGATTTGTTGGAAATCAAAATTGACCAAAATACCGCAATCACTTCAATGAAAGTTTTAAGACTAAACGAACGAATGAAGAGTAGTCTTCATGAAATTAAATTTTGCTTCTCTAAGCAAAGACTCATTGAAATGAGTGGGAGCATTCTCTTAAACCGTTAAGAAAAGGATAATGTTCTAAGAAGTAAAATTTGAATGGATTTGATACAAGGTAGTGCTAAAAGTAACGTTATTGAGAATAACAATACTAAACCTATCAATCCCGACCGATAAGTTTCAATTGTCTTAATTGTTGGACGCTAGAAAGGAAACTACCCCAAACTATTGAAGAATCAACAAGTTAGTTGTGGGACATCCAATGTGACCTTCTTCTTTAAATATTTATTTGATTGACATAAATTTTGCTAATACTACTTCGTCAATACTAGAAACCGATGGTGGTTTTCATCATTATATTTGATACATAGAATGATTAAAATATGACGACTAGCAACAATGAAGTTGAGAGATAGAGTCATTGTGTACTCAATCTAGTTTTTGGATTTAAAGTTATACTTACTTATAACTATTAAGTGCAAAACTCTAAATAAGAATATAAACTTGTTAAGATACCAAAGAGGTTTCACTTTTGTGACCCTATACACCATAATTTAATGTATGGCTAGCCCATTATCAAGGTGATTATATTCTAAGCCAAACTAGGATGACGCATCATGTAGATGATATAAGACTCAAATTGGTAACCCAGGATTAAACCTTAAATTCTGGAATGATGAACGCAAAGAGTTATCGAGTACTCTTGAAACCATTAGATTGTTAATCTTATGGTATATGCGTATCTTGTATTCAAAACAAGATGTCTCGTGCCTTTTGGTTGAAAAGGAGATCGAGGTTGTAAATCATTGATCCAAAATAGGTTGATCATTTTCTTTTACCAACGATTTAAGTTGACGCTAATATGTTCACTTAATAAGTTAAATAGATAAATCTTTGGAGAAGTTCAAATAATTCAAAGAATCACGATCTATTCATGATGGGATTATCAAAGTGAAGACTTTGATATAAGACAAATGAAATGTGATATAGTATCACTAGTTAATCTCTCTTAGCACGCATTATGGGATAATGTGTGGTTGGATAAGAAATCAAACGCTATTCGATATGGTTTGGACTTCAATCAAGTTACTTTGATTTACTTGATCCTTTTGGGGATTTTATCATTTTGCCCAAATTGTTTTTCCACTAAATCTAAAACGAATCATATAAGATATGAAATGGTAGAGTACCATGCTTCTAAGTTTTCAAAAGAAACAAATGCTCATTTTTCCTTACTATAATCACGAATACAACGGGTTTGCGGCTCGTGAAGCTGTCTTTCTAGAATACAAGTTTATTTCTAGAAGACAGAGTGGGAGAAATTATTCAAAGAGCCACAAAGAATGTTATGTCGCAAGAAAATGGTCTTCCTTGGCTACATGAGACGTTTTGTGTAAGACGTTGTTTCTTCAAAACCTAGGAGGTTAAAGTCATCACTTGTTGAAGACGATGAATTAGTGTTACTTTTAGAAAGTAAAGAGCTTGAAACTTACAAAGAAATTGTTTGATTCAAGTTGATTACTTCTGGAAAGTAATGAACATATGACTTACATGAGAGTGTTTAAGTCACAACTCAATACAAGGCTTAGAGCCATGAAAATCCGAAATAAATTCCAAGTGAATTGTTAGATATCAAAGCTTGATTCGTGGCAAAGGGTTTTGCACTAGTTGAAATGCTTAAGTCTATTTGGATCTTCTTAGGGATTGTGTTTCATTATAATGATATACATATAGCAAGTGAATCTAAAACCCACTTCTTCAATTAGAAGAAATGTATTCAATACATGTCTTGAGTTTTGTAGATTCTTGCCATCCTAAGATAATGTGAAACTTAAGAGAGGATCTTAAGTAGGACATCAATGAGTTGGAATCAATATTTTGATCATGTTATAAAACTTTTCTTGATAGGTCGAGAAGTTGTGTTTATACATAAAGTTTAGTGAGAGTTACGGTAATTTTAATTAGTCAAATATGTGGATGACATATTGATCATTGGGAATGATTTAAGACTTTTGGAGTATTATAATACAAGTTTAATATCCGGATTTATGAAGATAAATCTACATGATATTAGCGTCAAATAAGAAGTCTTATGTTGATAAGATTCATGACTAGTTCAATCAAGTTGAACATATTTGATTGATTCCATTTGCTTTCGCTGTCGGATCAATTAAATAAGTAATGATGTATAACACTTCATTTGCTTTGAGTATGATAAATTGTTTTAAAATCGAATTTAAGTAATAGTTACCAAGTAGCCATATAGATTATCTTTAAGTGCTTGTGGAAGTATTAAGGGTGTAAAGTTAAGTGTTTTGATGCAATTCTGTGTAAGAGTGTTACACAAATGACAATCGACAATTGACATTGCACATGGTTTACAACATAACCATGATCAAAACACATTAGGATGGTTAAGATACCATTGTGGCTATTTTATTTAAGAAATAGATTTTCTAGAATCGTTCTAGGCAATAAAGAACAATGAGAAATATTTACAACGAAAATTGAGTACACTTGCAATCATGAGATGTGCGAGAAGGATGAGTCCCGCACACTGTGAAAACAATGGGAGCTATTCTAAGGCTAGAGGGCCTATGTCTTGATTGGATCTCGACACGTACACAGAAAGTTTTGTAATGCAAATGTATATATTACAAAGGAAAACGAGTATGTAGTAAGTTTGAGTAAGATACAAGAAGTTGATAACACCTACTAACCAAAGCCTTCTCATAGGCATAACATGATGAGTCATGTCATTTCAATTGAATTGAGATGAACAACTATATTCAAGATCAAACTGGATAATAGAATATGAAGTAGTAATCAAGTATTGACTACTCATATGATAATCACATTTATCGTTCGAGTTTTTAAATCTGAAAACTCCTTTTATACTTTGTTACATCCAAATAGGTTGTAGAGACAATATTGAACCCCGTTAAAGTGAACCCGGATTAACATAGTATTCGCCCATAGTCACTTATATGAGGTGACGTCTCGAAGTGACTAGAGTGTGATGCGATTGATGGCAAGTTCAAGTGCCATAGAGTCATATGAGATGACTAGTCGATCACATAGGCAGACTGTTAGGAACACTTTGTTGGGCCTTATGACCGCTTATAGAGTTCTGGCAAATTTATATAGCCTGGTCGTGGCGAGAGCTACTATAGTATTCTAATTAGTCGATTCTTTTGACTAAATACTGTTCGCCCAAGGTAGCACAGTTTCAGATTAATTTTGATTACTGTTACTATGACCTTCGTAAATGGGGTCAAATGGGCATATTTTGGGTTATGATGGTTGTGGCTAGTCAAAGGGAATAAGTGCGATAGGCATTGTCCACCCCCTTGTCAGGGTTAAAACAATATCTCAGGGCCACTCGAGGAGTAATGAACTGGAAATGCGTGGCCACGCTCGGAAGGTATCTATGGTAGATAACTCCGGTCAATCAGTTATTCTCCAGATCGAGGAAACCACTCTCGATATGATCACTTGCAAGTACGACCTGAAAGACACCTTGCATTGAGTGGGAGATAGTAATAGGACAAGAGAATTGGTGACACACACTTGTCGAGGACAAGTGGGAGATTGTTGGAATATGAGTCCTCCGACAATAATGCGATCACAACTGTTGATCATAATGATCACATGTTTAAATCTCACTTTAATAATACATATGGGGTGTAATATTTTACAGTCAACTGGTCCACACATATCGGTAATGATTGGCTGACTATAATTTGACGTTACTGTCGTGCGACGGTGGTGATCAGTTGATCCCCTTACGTCATACCTATAGGGAAATACTCTTAATTGATTATTTAATTAATCGTATGCCGATACGAGTTAATTAAATTGCTTAAAATTGACGGATGATTTTGTGAGTAAAGTTAACGTATCTTATTGTAATCTGATTAAATGAGACACGGTCTAAGTAATGGAATTGTTTTATTACTTGGATAAAATTATTGTTTATGAAACAATTGATATTAAATTGAGATGGAATGAATGATTTATTATAAATACAAGATGTTGTGATTTATAATTGATAAACCATTTTGGTACAAGTAATTACGAATTACTAGTCGATTTTGTATATGACATATTTTATGAGTATGTTGATTTTTAATATGTTATAAATACATTACAATTTCATATGTCAAGTAACATGTCACATATGTTACAATTGACAAATGACAAAATAAAATGGACCTCCCATTTTATATGTGCCGAAAATGGAGAGGCTTATGGTTGATATTGTGTTAATTATTTTTAAGTGGAAACACAATAATTACCTATAGTCTTAGCCTTACATACCTATCATTTCTTGGGTAGAAAAACTAGCCCATGCATTGGGCACACTACTCCCTCCAACCGGTTTTACCAAGGGAAATGGAGAGTGTTTTCCTCTACAATTATTCATTCACTCTTATCATAAAATTTCTAGTGTAAGAAATTATCATACTCTCTACAATTTGTGAAAATTCTAGAGAAATAAACACACATAATCACTCCCTCTTGAACCGATTTTTCAAGAGAACAAAATTAATTTTGTGTCATATTTTATAGTAAGACTTATATTATTTCTAGTACAAAATAATATTGGTTATTAAGAGATTTCCTTGTGTATTCACATTTGGGAGAGGTTCTAATTTGGACCTTTTGTTCATCCATTTTAAGGAAAGCTCAAAAACTAACAAATAGGTGAATTTGTTGGTGCCCATAAAACCGAAATCATAGAGTAAGATTGATGATTTCTTCTCTTATCTTATTTATGTTTGCATGCATAAGATTTGTAATGATTTTATGACTAAATAATTTCTCACATATATGAATATGTAAATTAATGAGATTAATAATTTCTAACACATTTAACCCCATGTCTCTTTCGGCTTGCACAAGTAACTTGTGCAACTCTTCAAGAGACACGTCCTTGTCTTGCATGTTAAAATTCACCCGGAATTGAACATATGCTTTCAATTTGGATAAGGAGTGTAGAATCCTATCTACAATGAGCTCTTTCAGGATTTCAACCTTTTGAAGTTTCAATGTCTCGACTAGCTCCAACAATTTGAGTACGTGAGGGCTAACCGTTTGGCCCTCCTTAAAATCGTGATCAAAGAATGCCGAGGCCGCCTCATATTGGACGATCCTCGGAGCTTGCGAAAACATTGTCACAAGTTTGGAATAGATTTCATAAGCGGTGCCCATTTTAAAGGCTCTCCTTTCGAGATCCGCCACCATCGCAAAAATCAACACATTTTTCAAAGCGGCGGACTCTTTGTGGTAAGCCTCATATGCTTCCCTAGTGGCGGCACTCGACCTAGCATTAGGTTCGGGTGGAGAGGCCTCGGTGAGGTAACGAAGCTTGTCGTCACCTTGGGCGGCTAATTTGAGTTGGGCATCCCAAGCGGAGAAATTTGACCCATTCTTTTCAAGTTTACAACGATCCATGAAGAATCGGAGCCATGAAACATTAGTGAGAGGTGCGACATTGGTGTTTGGTGCGGCCATTTGTTATGAGAAATAAAAGTGGTCTACAAAACAAAAAATAGAAGGAATAAAACATTTGTCGTTTTCAAAATAATAATAACACTCGTAAATTTTAAATTTAAACAAGTTTTATTGCATTTATCTAGTGACCTCTACCCAACTTTGATAAATGATTCCAAGACCCCAATTCATATTAGCTTAGGCATCGGTAAAGCCGAATACAACCCTTATCAATATAACTCGGTGGATTAACTCTTTAATCAATTCTACTTTTAGAACTCTTGGTCGATAAATTTACATTAATATTTATCTTTAGCCCGAAACACATCCGGCAACCGTCCAGAATACTTTCGTTGAGTTCAACCCAAATTTCGAATAAATGTGTCAATGATCCAAATTTACATCAACTTGGGCATCGGTAAAGCCGAATACAACCCTCATCTTTATAAATTCGGTGGGTAGACATTTATCACCCACTTCCCCTACGTAGCAAGGTTTGTACCCCGGTAAGGCCGAGTGCACTCCCTCAAGAAATAGGTTTTCATGGTTTCTACTTTTTGGTAAGGCTAAGTCTCAATTGTTTATTTTAGCGAGAGGTCATGTCAATTTATTATCTATCCCTTTTTAAGTGAACTAAAGCGGTGAACTACGATAATTGTAATTGACACGGTCGATAAACTCGATTTAAATGATAATGCATGTTTTAGTTATGGCGATTTAGCGATGCATGCAACATAAAAATAAAATGCAAAGCATAAATAAAATCCTAGTATGGCCTTCCTAAAATAGTAAATCTAATTAACTATTACAAATTCGGAAACCAACTCCTTTGGTCCTTTGAACTTCGGTCTTGGCACGCATTTCAAGGCAACATTTTCTTTGATGAATCGCCTTCTCGAGTGGCACCGTCTTCAAGGAACTCCGGAATAAATAAATTACAAAATAAATTACATAATTTTCTATTATAAATTTGTAATTAAAAATAAAAATAAATCTATTAAATTACAAAACGGTGATACGAGATCACAATAAATTACAACCGAATCGATATTCCCATGCATTTCGGGTAATACCAATTAAAACTAAGGCCATACTAAGTAAAATTACATAATTCAAAAATTACATAAAATTAAAATATGACAATCATAAATAAAATGCAGCATTATAATATGTATGAACATGCCCAATTTTATGCTAAATCGCCTTTAAGGAGCCAATATCGTATATTAATCGGTTTTTACGAATTTGCGTGATTTAACCTTTTAAAAATTACAAAAATTACATAAATTCATATTTATGTACAAGTTAATTACCCTAACCAACTTAGGACTCAAAATTAGTCTTCACTAACATTTGACAATAATTAATCTAGATTTCTTAATATTGTTAATAAATGGACCTAAAATACAAAATTATGCCATAAACTTCAAATTAAATCATAAAAATTTCAAATAATTTCAAAATTTGAAATTTAAACTCATGAACATTCTGGAAAAATACCATGACACTCATAATATTCAAAAACTTAGGTTAAAAATTTCGAAAATTTATCGAGAAAAACAATGTTGCGGTTTATCGATTTTAACAATTATGACCATAAAAATATGAGAAAAATCATTTTTACCAACTTTTCATTTTTAGATCTGAAACATATGATAAAATACAACATGTGACGTTTTTCCTTAAGTCATGAAGTATGTTTTAGCATTATTACTAATTTTAGTCACTATTTATGTGATTTTTTATCAAAAATTCATAAATCATGCATAAAGACTTCATTATAGCCAAATATTTTACACACATCTTGTAAAATTTCATGTGACAACATACTAAATTTCCATGACCAGATTCGAAATATAACTCATATTAACCTATTTACCCATTTAAATACGATTTTAATTTGAAAATTCCATATTTCGAGCAATACAACTCATTTTATTATAAAACATTTCAGGTCATCAGAAGATAACATATGTGAAAACATATCCAAAAACCACTGAAAAATCGAAGTTTAGCTATTTTTAGTCCAAAAATGACATTTTTATCATAAAAATCACATTTTAATGCCATTAATATATAAAATGAACAATAAAATCTATAAATAAACCAAAATATCCAAAAAATTACTTAGGACCAGAAACGTTTAATATGAAAATTTATTTTAAGGTTTTTCTTCATAAAACCAAATTAATTAGTTTTGTATGTTAATCATATAACTAGGAAAAACTATAAACCAATTTGCATGCAAACAACCTAAGGCTCTTGATACCGCTTGTTGGGAATTTAATCTCATTATATAACATATTCATATATGTGATATTTTAATTTATTCATAAAATTAAAACTAGATCTTATGCATGCAAACTTAAATAAGAATAGAGAAGAAATCGTCTTTCTTACTATGGAATTTCGGATTAAAGGGCACAAGTAAGATCTCCTTCTTACTTGTTCTTGAGCTTTCCTTATATGGATGAACAAATATTCAAGCTTAGAACCCCTCCCAAAGATGAATACCAAGATAACCTCTTAAAAGACTAATATTATTAGAACTAGAATAATATTAATCTTACTAAAATTGACCCAAAATATTTGTTTTTGTCTCTTGTAATTTCGGCCAAGAGGAAGGAAATATATGAGTATTTTTCTCTCTAAACTTCTCTAAGTTTTGGTTGTGTAAAAGAATGAATAATACACTAGTGAATATCTTAGTGTATGTAACAATATAAATTGTAGAAACCCTTGGCGTTTTCTCTTGGGAAAACCGCGTATGGGGGTGGCAAGGGCCAATGCATGGCTAAGATACTCTTCACAAAAGCAACTAGGTGTGCATTTCTATCAATAAGGTTTAATGATTATGCTTCTTATATAATATAAAACATAATACAAACCCCAACCCTCCCCATATATTTTCGGTACATATATTGTAAAATGGAAAGTCCATTTTATAATTTATTTGTCAATTTGTCACATGTAACATGTTCCATGACATTATGTGTATAAAATGTATTTTTAACAATTAAAAATCAACATATTAATAAAATATGTCACTTATAAAATTAACCTAGTAATTCATAATTACTTGTACCGTAATGGGTTTCCGAATCATAAATTACAACATTCTGTATTTATAATAATTTATTCATTCCGTTTCAATTGTTTCCATAAACAATAATTTCATCTAAGTAATAAAGCAATTTGATTACTTAGAACGTATCTTATTTAATCGAATTACAATAAGATACGTTAATAATACTCACAAAATCGTTCGTCAATTTTGAGCAATTTAATTAACCCCTATCGACATACGATCAATTAAATAATCAATTAAGAGTGTTATCCTTTCGGTATGACCCAAGGGGATCAACTGATCACCACCATCGCACGACAGAAATGTCAAACTCTAGTCAGCCAATCATTACCGATATGTGTGGACCAGTTGGCTGTAAAATATTACATCCCACATGTATTCTTAAAATGAGATTTAAACATGTGATCATCATGATCGACAGTTGTGATCGCATTATTGTCGGAGGACACATATTCCAATAATAAATAAATGGTATGACCTAATTAGAGACCTAATTCACACATAAAATTCATAATCTCATAATAGAGAGAGAGAGAGAGAGAGAAAAAAAAAGATTTAAAAGGGAGAAAATGAAATAACTCAGTTTATACTATCATCTCAAGGTAAGATCGTCTTATATTATAATGTATTGATTTTTTAATTAAAATAACTCGCGTTGTAGACCACCGTAAGGTTAGCCGTGACCGTGACCATAACCCTGGACCAGCAGGATGTGACCAGAGCCACCATTGACCGCCGTTGACCGGCAGGGGAGGGGTGTTTTGCTAGGTTTTACGTGGGTGTTTATGGGGTTGAACCGTGAGTATAACACGGGCGTGTGACCCTTACCTTGCTTTGTTTTGATCTGGGCCTGAGTTGGGTGAGTCCATGGAGGTTAGTCTTTCATGGTGGTGGTAGTTGGGTGGTCAAAGACCGCGTCTTGTGTCGTGGTGGTTGGAATTTGAGAAAACTGGGGAGTATTGGGGGATTGTGTCGACCAACTTAAGACGGTGGTTGTCGTCGCTGTGGTTGCATCGTGGGTAAGTGGGCGCCACCACTAGAATCACCATGGGCCAAGGGAGGCAATGGTGGTGGCCAGTGGAGGTGTGGTGGGTCGTTATGGTGGTGGTTGGACTATGTTTTATGGGAGTCGTGTTGTATAGGGTGTTGAGATTGTTGTTGGTTGTTGTCGTTGCTTGTTGCTGTCCGGTAGGACGTGGTTGTTGGTGGTGCTGGGTACGGTGGGGGCTAGGTCTGGTGGTGGCGGTAGTAGTAGCGATTGTTGGTGGTGGTCGTGAATGGTGGCATAAAACAAGAATTGTATAGGATTGCGTCGGGTTTGTATGTTGTTAGGGCAGCGTGGAAACCGTGGTTGGCGCTGTCATGGGTGTAGGTGTCGAGGGTGGTGGCTGACTGTGGTGAGGGTGGTGCATGGTGGTAATGGCAAGGGGTGGATGGTCGTGCTAGGAGGGGCTGCCGAGGGAGGAGTAAGATGTGTGTGGGTGTGTGTTTGCAAGGCGAATGTCGTGTACCACACGTGGGTTTTTACATGTTTAAGTGGGAAGTTTATGACGGAAATTAATTATATTCAATTACGTAGATTGTATATAATTAGTTTAATTATTTCGTAAAGTAGAATAATTAGTAATTGTTTTATATTTTATTTAATAATTAGTTTGGGTTGTTTTAAGACGGAATTCAACAAATGTTTGAGACGGGTTTTGACCATGGTTTGTGGGATTCGAATATGGGATTGATACGGGTTTTAAAGTACTAATTCACATGATAATATAATTATTATAATTAATGAATAATAAGTTAATTCTATTGTTTTATACTTCATATAATTAGTTTAATTATTATGTGAATTTGGTTAGTAATTGTAATTAATATAATTGTTTGGTGATGGGTTGTTGAAGAGTTATTTGATTGATTTGCTTTGCTTGGATTGCTATTTGTGAGTATTTGGTGAAAAGGTAGGATAACGATTCTAATGGACTTATTATTTGTGTATCTTGTCATTTAATTGGATGTTGTGGATTGAATTGTTTTGGATTATTGGATTATTGCACGTCTTGCATATTGTGATTAAAAGCGGTTGTATTGGTTACTTCTGAGACGGCTTGGTAGGTGGCCATTGTTATTGCTACTGTTGGTTTGATAATGGGTTGGATATCCGGCTTAGCCTGGCAGACATCATGGTAAGAGCCTTCGGGGTATGTGATATAAACTTACTGGCTGAGGTACACATCATGGTAAGAGCATTCGGGTGATGTATTATAAACTTACTGACAGACATTGTTTGATACCTTCGTGGTGGTGTAAGGCCCCAGTCTGGTTCTTTAGACCCATCCCTGGTGTGTCTACTCAACTGGAGGTTGAGGGTTTAATTGTGACTCAACGGGAGGTTGAGGGCTGAGTTGTGACTCAACAAGAGGTTGAGGGCTGAATTATAAGAACAATTGATTTGGCATTTGTGTTTGAATCTTTATACTATTTATATTGTCTGTCTTGAGATTGTTATCCTACTCAACCTCATGGTCGACCGTGTATTCGTGAACACCATTGATGAACCATAAATGGGGAGCAGATTTGCAGGTGCTAAAGATTAGTTGACTTGGGAGCTTATGGGATGCATGAGGATTCGGCCAGTCTACTTACAAGTCTAGATCATATAGTTATTAATAAATTTATTATTTCCGCTGCGAGTTGTATTTAATTTTATATTAAGTCTTAGTTGCTTAAGTTGTAATAAACATGTAATCACTAAATTTTATTTAAAGTACTTTGGTTTGTTGTACTTTGTTATTCACTATCTCGGGACACCGAGATGGTAACAGTCCTATTTATTTGGGAATGTCTTGCTAAAAGCACCTAAATAAATGGGGGTGTTACTAAGTGGTATCAGAGCAAAACGTCCTCAGGCCTAAACAATGAACAATAATGAATGTAGGATGTGTCTAATAAAATGAACCCCGAGTAGAAACTCTTAGGAGCCCCCTCTTAGTGCGGTTAAGAAGCTAGCCTTAATTCATACTCTTTGGCCCTCCCAGTTTTGAACCGATTATCCTACGAGAAACTTGAAAGCGTGGGGTAGTTGGAAGGAGGAATTTTAGGATTTAAGGGAGGTTGATGAATACTTGAATTTAGAATTACTAATCTTGTTGCAGGGTGGATTACGGTAAGTATTTTTTATGAAGATGGCTTGGCCATATGATATTTATGATGGGGTTTGATATTATTTATTGGATGAAGTGAGAATTGGATGATATGTTGAATTGTTTGATCATGAGCATGAAGTATTTGTGAAATTGGTGTTGCGTGATATGTTGTTAGTAGTATCATGTCTAGTGATATGCGGTTATGTGATCCCTGAACCATGACAATTATTATTGTTTAGCAATGGAAGTATGTAGAGTGCGATGTTAAGTTATGATAGTTAGCATGGGTAGAATGCTTGTGAGGGCATATGACTTAGTCGGGAGTGTACTAGTGCTGGAAACTGGAATTCTCAGAATTTTAGCCCTGTTTGTTTTGGCTGTCATTTATTGCTAGAAAATTTCTATGAACGAAATTTTTATGGGTGATAATCCAGTGAGTTAGCTTTCCAATGTCGTTGGTCTCATGTTTAAAAGTTTTACGGTTTGGGAGAAATAAATATTTTAGTGGACAATGGTTAGAATGTTTCAGTACAGTTATGTTTTCTACAAACGATTTTGTAAAATTTCTCATTTAGTTTTTTACTTAATATTTTTGCCTAATTGCAACTCCACTATTGAAAATATTCATATATGTTTTAAAATTGACTAGCCACGTTGCAAGATCATATTTTGACATTTAATAGTGATTTTTACAATTTGGCTCAAGTTTTTGGCAAATTGCTGATCAGTTTTTGTTTGGACCACATAGATTTTAAAAATCTTTATAAAATGGTTGTTTAAAATTTGAATTCGATTTTTTTCCTCATGTTTTGAAAACTCCTTACATTTTCTGGAAAGTATAAAAACTCAATGTGGAATGTAACGGTTATTTAATAGTGATTTTAGAAAGTTACGGCTTGACTTCGATTTCTGAAAACACTGGTTTAACCAAAGTTCAATATAAATGCTTTGTCAATTCTTAAACTATGGTAGTTGAGATGTAGGAGTGACGATAGGGGACCAAAGGAGGGTTAAGATAGGATACAGTTGACTATACCTTGTTTTGATTATAGGGTTTGTTTTATACGCGTAACTCGAAGTGGGTACATGTGGGCTTGTGAAGTGTGCTACGATTTATGTCAAAATGAGTAACTGTTGTTCTATAATAGTGCTAATAGAGGCTTGTGATAAATTTTGATATAATCTTTAAACATTTTTATCCTTATCTGGTTGGTATTTATACGGTGTTGTACCTTTGTTATGGCCAAGGTTACGAGGACGTAACCTTATTTTTAAGGAGGGTAGGATTGTAAAATCTTGGTGGTTGTGGCATTTTGAAATTTTACGATGTTATATTATGGTGTTGGTGTTCTCAGTCTTAATGCTTTAGATTGAGTTATCTGTTTCAGTTCTTGTCCTTACTTGAGCAATGCAATGCGTGGTATAAGTGAGTAGAGCTTTATTTTTGTTATTAAACTTCGGGGCGAAGTTTATTTTTAGGAGGGTAGAATGTGACACCTTATGATTTAAGTTTATTTTGTTATACATTTTCATAAGTATGATAGGGTTTGATAATGATTAAGTAAGTTAATTGTGTTGCAATGATAATGAGTTGAAATGGCATTCAAATGTGTTGATAGTTTCATGAGGCTTTTGTAGCATTTTTTGGTGAACTTCGGGACGAAGTTCATTTTAAGGGGGGAACACTGTAATACTCCATATTTTGATAAGTATTTATAACAATAAATTATGTAATTCAAATAACTAATTAAAAGGCATCTGTATTTATAATTGCAGATAAGACGATAATTGATAATAAAATAATAGATGAGTCGGGTAATATTGACCGAGGTGTTGACTTACACGTGATAAAGGAGTTTGACTCGGGAATAATAATAATAATAATAATAATAAGAGAGGGAGAGGGGCGATTGTGCGATTAGGGCAAACTTGAGTCTGCTTTTCCGTCATCCTGCCACCGTACGCCGTCAACGACCATTCACGTCTACCTTTAGACCACACGTCGCCTGTCAGGGTGGTCGTTGTTAGTTTTTACGGTGGGTTTTGCGAGGGGTTGCGAGGAGTTTCGTCCTTTGCAGGGTGTTGTCGTCTGCCTGCGTCGGTCTTGCCCTGCGCCACCACCCTTCGGCCTTTAGACCTCACGTCGTCGGCCTTGGCTTTGGTGGCTGACGTTGCTCCCTTAGGGTTTCGTTGCCGGTGGGTATTTCCTCCTTCCTTTCTTTTTGTTTTTATTATATTTCGCGATTAGGGTTATGCGGCTGCCTCTTTCTTTCTTTGCGGTGGTTGTCAGTCGTTGGTGGTTAGGTGTCCCTGTGTCTGGCCGCTGTCCTGTTGACTACCGTCCCTGTCGTGTTTGTTGCTGTGGTGGGTTATTATTACTGCTGCGGGTGGGTTTCTGCTGGTGAGTTTCTGCTTGTCAGCTCCTTTTTGCAGTCGGTTGTCGGTCAGAAGTGGTCTGGTGTCCCTGTGTTTGGCCATTGCTCTGCCGACTACTGCCACAGCCGTGACTGGTGGGTTTTGCGTGTTGCCTTTCAGGAGTTGGCTTGTTCGGCTGGTCGTGGTGGTTCACGTTGGCTTCCCTTTTTCTTTTTCTTTTTTTTCGTTTGCTTTGTCTTCTTCTTCGAGCCCTTAGCTACTTATGAGTGTGCCGGTGTGGTGGTGTTCGTCCTGGTGGTTTCTTTGGTGGCTATATTTTTCGTGCAGGTTGACGCCGGTTTCATGCCCCAGCTTGTGCGGTACCATTGTCCTTTTTCGGGTCTTCATGCGTGTCGGGATGGTTTTGGTAAGGACCTAACTAAGGCTGCTTGGCAGAAGCATTTATAGGGCCGACATTGTCATGAAGGTGCGTTGGACCTTATGCGTCAGACTCTTACTAGTAGTTTGACTGTTTACTCCAATGCCGAGAGTTCTTTGAGACGGCTGGGGCTCTGGGTGTGTGGGGTGTGTTTTAAAACCCGTACTATTAGAGCTAGATGTCGGCATAGTCGGGGTGATATTGTGATGCATCCAGAGTGTGTTGATGGCCTCTACACCTTCCATATTCATGGTATTCCGAGACCTTTGGCTCCTTCTACTTCGGTTTCTTCTGATGATAGTGTCGAGCTCGTTCACTGGTCTATATCTTCGCTGGATCGTTTATTATCTTTAGGCCTTCGCACAGTGAAATCCATTCCTCCTAAATGTCGGCTTGGGTTTGCTCGGGCTTTGAAAGGGGCCTTGGATGAGGTGTTTGATGCCCCTAGTGATCTCTCTCGCTGGGTTCGTTTGCTAGTTCTACCGCATTGTTTGCTTAGGACTTTCGCTCCTCGAAGTAATCATGAGTGTCAGACTGCTATTCGGCGTTAGCATTAGGAGGACAGTATTGCCAGGGCTATCGTTTCTTGGGGGGCACCTGGGGGGGGGGGGGTTGGAGTTTTTGGAGGAGTGTTTTGATGAGGGTCCTTCTTCTTTTGCTGTAGATGAGGATCTGGATTTGAGTGAGCTTAACCTCCGCCAATGTCGGCGAAAGATTTGTGATGGCCACTATACTGCTACTGTCCGGGTGCTTTCTTCCTCTAGGGTTGCCCCATACTCCGATGCCACTCTTGTGGCCATGCGTGAGAAGCATCCTGTCGCCCCGCCTCCTTCATTGCCACCTTTGTCTGGGGACCATCATCCTATGGTTGCCTCTTCGACGGTCGTCTTGGATATGATTCGGAGTTTCCCACATGGTACTTCTTGTGGGAGGGATGGTTTTCTTGCCCAAAGACACCTTATGGATTTGTTTGAGTGGCGGCTCTTTGTGGCTATCTCTGACGATTTGATCACTTCTATTACTAGGGTGGTTAATCTTTTTCTTGAGGGCCGGTGTCCTTTTCCTCTGGGTGAGTACATTTCCAGCGCCCCCCTCACGCCACTCGTTAAACCGGGTGGTGGAGTTCGTCCTATTGCTGTTGGTACAGTCTAGAGACGGCCTGTCTCTAAGGTTGGTGCTTCTATGGTTGGTCCGTCTTTATCTTCTTATTTTGATGGGCTTCAGTTCGGGGTGGGTGTGTCCGGTGGAGTAGAGGCTATCTTGGATGCCTTGAACCGGCTCGTTGAGGCTCGGGGGCTCAGGTGGGGCTTTCTATGTTGATGGTTGATTTCCAGAATGCGTTCAACCTTGTTGATCGTTCGACCATGCTTCAGGAGGTCCGCCGTCGTTGTCCGGCTCTCTCCCGTTGGGTGGAGTTTTGTTATTCCAGCCCGAACCGCCTTTTTTATGGGGAGCACTGCTTGTGGTCTTGTCATGGTGTTCAGCAGGGTGATCCGTTGGACCCTTTGCTTTTCGCTTTGGTTTTGCATCCTTTAGTTTGCAAGATCCAGGACACTTTTGACCTCACTTTGCAGGCATGGTACTTAGATGATGGCACCATCGTGGGTGATACTTTGGAGGTGGGGAAGGTCTTGGATTTGATTATGGTGGATGGCCCTCGTTTTGGATTGCATCTTAATGTCTCCAAGACGAAGGTCTTTTGGCCTGGTGAGGATCCTCGGAGTCGGCTTCCTGGGGTTTTCCCCCCTTCTATTTCTCGGCCATTGCGTGGTGTTACAATTTTGGGTGGTCCTGTCAGTGCTTGTTCTGGTTTTAGCTGTGAGATTGTGGCAAAGAGAGTAACCAAGACCATTGAGCTAATAGATTTGGTTGCGAGGATTGAGGACCCGCAAAGTGAGTTGCTTCTTCTTCGAGCTTGTACTGGTATTTCCAAGCTCTAGTTCTCACTTCGTACTTGCTCTCCTAGTGTTTTTGGGTCTGTCCATCTTCCTTTTGATGCCGCTCTTCGTTCGAGCTTGGAACGTATTGTCACCGCGTCAGGGCCGGGTTTTGGGGATTGGCAGTGGCGCCTAGCTACATTCCCTTTTCAGCTTGGTGGTCATGGTGTATATGCGGCGGGAGATGTTTTATTTTATGCTTTTATTGCGTCCCGTTTGCAGTCTCCTGGTTTGCAGGCTAAGCTCCTCGGCCCTTCTGGTATTGTAGCTGCTGGCCTTGCTTTTGATGATGTCGCGCAGGTGTTTACTGCGACTACATGATCTGGTATATTAGGTAACCCTAGTGAAATTGCTGCCCCCAAACTTATGAAGAAATTGGCAGATATTTATTTCGCAACGGTTGCGGCTGCCTCAGAGTCTGTTTTCTCTTTGACACCACGCCAGCTTGCTTTATGGCAGTCTCAGCAGGGTTCTCACTCCTCTGATTGGTTACGTGCGGTTCCTATGTCGGGTTTGGGTCAGACTATGAACGGGAGGACTTACCGTAGTGTCTTTGGGGTATCGTCACAGGTGTTCCGTTATTCACGGTATCTAGGCCCTGTCCGGCTTGCTCTCGGGTTTTTCTTTGAGGATGTTTTTGGGGACCACGTTGTTTCTTGGACTGTATCTTGTGGGCGTTAAACATCAGCATAACCTTGTCCGGGACACTCTTTTCGACATCTGCTATAGATCTGGTATTACTGCGGGAAAGGAGGTTGATATCGGTTTGGTTGATGGACATGGTGGCTATCTTCGTCCTGCGGATTTATTGCTTTATTCTTGGGACAGGGGGCGTGATGTGTGCGTTGACTTGACAGGATCTTCTCCTTTGACTCAGATTGAGATGACGGATTTTGTGCTTGCCCGGGTTGTCACTGATGCTGCTCAGCGAAAGTGTGCTAAGTATAAGGATTTGTGCGCGGTAGCGGGTTATGGTTTCCTTCCTTTATCTTTCTCTTCACTTGGGGAGCTGGGTTCGGATACTGTTACCTTGCTCAAGCGGATCCAGAAATTCTCGGTATCTCAGGATGCGGGGGCTCGGGTGGCCGCTTACATTTTTTACGAGACTTAGGTTTTCTATTGCTAACGGTGTGGGAGCCCAGATTGTCTCTCGGCTCCCCACCAATTTCATGTAAACTTTTATTTTTCTTCTAATGAAAGCTGCGCGCATCCTTCTATAAAAAAAAATAATAATAATAATAAAAAAATAATAATATTAATATAATTACATAGTTTCCTAATACTTATATTTGTGTAATAATAATAATATAATAATTACATAGTTTCCTAATGCCGCTCTATATGACCTACCTTATCATTATAAATAGATGGTATGGCCTAATTAGAGACCTTATTCACTCAAAAAATTCATAATCTCACAATAAGAGAGAGAGAGAGAGAGAGAGAGAGAGGGGGGGAGATTTAGAAGGGAGAAAAGGGAAGAACTCAGCTTATATTATCATCTCAAGGTAAGACCTTCTTATATTATAATGTATAGATTTTGTAATTAAAATAACTCGCGTTGTAGACCACCGTAAGGTGAGCCGTGACCGTGACCGTGACCATGACCGTGGGCTAGCAGGGTGTGTCCAGAGCCACAATTGACCGTCGTTGAACGGCAAGGAAGGGGTGTTTTGCTGGGTTTTATGTGGGTGTTTGTGGGGTTTAACCCTGGGTATAACACAGGTGTGTGACCCTTACCTTGCTTCGTTTTCACCTGGGCCTGGGTTGGGTGAGTCCATGGAGGTTAGCCGTTCATGGTGGTGGCAGTTGGGTGGTCAAAGGCCGCGTCTTGTGTCGTGGTGGTCAGAATTCGGGAAAAACAGGGGAGTATTGAGGGATTGTGTCAGACCAACTTAAGACGGTAGTTGTCATCGCTATGGTTGTATCGAGGGTAAGTTGATGCCACCACTGGAATCACCATGGGCCAAGGGAGGGAATGGTGGTGGCCAGTGGAGGTGTGGTGGGTCTTTAAGGTTGTGGTTGGGCTATGTTTTATGGGAGCCGTGTTGTATATGGTGTTGAGACTGTTGTTGGTTGTTGTGGTTGCTTATTGCTGTCGGGTAGGAGGTGGGTTATTGGTGGTGCTGGGTACGATGGAGGCTATGTCTGGTGGCAGTACTGGCGATTGTTGGTAGTGGTCGTGAATGGTGGTATAAACCAAGAATTGTATAGGATTGTGTCGAGTTCGTATGTTATTAGGGCAGCGTGGAAACCGTGGTTGAGGCTGTCATGAGTGCAGGTGTCGAGGGTGGTGGCTGACTGTGGTGAGGGTGGTGATGGCAGGGGGTGGATGGTCGTGCTAGGAGGGGCTGCCGAGGGAGGAGTAAGGTGTGTGCGGGTGTGTGTTTACAAGGTCAATGTCGTGTACCACACATGGGTGTTCATATGTTTAAGTGGGAAGTTTGTGAAGGAAATTAATTATATTGAATTGCGTAGATTGTTTATAATTAGTTTAATTAATTCGTAAAGTAGAATAATTAGAAATTGTTTTATATTTTATATAATAATTCGTTTGGGTTGTTTTAAGACGGGATTCAAACAATGTTTGAGACGTGTTTTGACCATGGTTTGTGGTATTCGAATATGCGATTGATATGGGTTTTAAATTACTAATTCACAAGATAATATAATTATTATAATTAATAAATAGTAAGTTAATTCAATTGTTTTATACTTCATATGATTACTTTAAGTATTATATTAATTAGTTAGTTAGTAATTATAATTAATATAATTGTTAGGTGATGGGTTGTTGAAGAGTTATTTGATTGCTTTGCTTTGCTTGGATTGCTATTTAGGAGTATTTGCTGAAAAGGTAGGATAACGATTCTACTAGACTTATTATTTGTGCATATTGTGATTAAAAGGAGTTGTATTGGTTACTTCTGAGACGGTGTGGTAGGTAGCCATTGCTGTTGCTACTGTTGGTTTGATAATGGGTTCGATATCAGGTTTAGCCTGGCAGACGTCATGGTAAGAGCCTTTGGGTGATGTGATATGAACTTACTGGCTGAGATAAACATCATGGTAAGAGCCTTTGGGTGATGTATTAAAAATTTACTGGCAGACACCGTTTGATACCTTCGTGGTGGTGTAAGGCCTTAGGCTGGTTCTGAAGACATGTCTCTGGTGTGTCTACTTAACTGGAGGTTGAGGGCTAAATTGTGACTCAACGGGAGGTTGAGGGCTGAGTTGTGACTCAACGGGAGGTTGAGGGCTGAATTGTGAGAACAATTGATTTGGCATTTGTGTTTGAATCTTTATAGTATTTATATTGTCTGTCTTGAGATTGTTATCCTACTCAACCTTGTGGTTGACCGTGTATTCGTGAAGACCTGTGATGAATCATAAATGGGGAGAAGATTTGCAGGTGCTAAAGATTAGTTCACTTGGGAGCTTATGGGATGCGTGATGATTCGGCCAGTCTACTTAGAAGTCTAGATCATATAGTTATTAATCACTTTATTATTTACGCTGTGAGTTGTATTTAATTTTATATTAAGTTTTAGTTGCTTAAGTTGTAATAAACATGTAATCGCTAAATTTTATTTAAAGTACTTTGGCTTGTCGTACTTTGTTATTTACTACCTCGGGAAACCGAGATGATAATAGTCCTATTTATTTGGGATTGTCTTGCTAAAGGATCCTAAATAAATGGGGGCGTTACAGGATTGACACAAGGAGTCTAGTTATCACTTAGTTAATTAACAGACAATATTTATTATTTCCCTGCTATGTAAACGTAATTATTTGATCAGTTGGTTGAGTTTGTTATAAAACCTTTATTCCACCTATTATTTTCTTTGAATCGTTACCTTTGTTCTTCACTACTCCGGGTAACCGAGATGGTAAAAGCTCTGGTTATCTGAGAATGTCTTGCTAAAGGCTCCTAGATCAATGGAGGTGTTACACAACGTGTGATTGGGTGGATGTGCTGGCTTGGTTTAAAGTTGCCAAGTTTGAATTTCTAACCCTTGCTAAAAGTCCTTGTTAACAGAGCTCTATAATGCCTTTCTGGTTCCGGATCATTAAACAAAGGATTACCGTTTCCTCTAGGCATACACTTCAATAAACCGTTAATCTCCTAGTATTTTTGCGCATTAGGGGTAAGCAACAACACGCTCACTCTACAAGAAACAAGTAACTACTCAAACAAGCAAACAACTAATCAAGACTAAAGGTAAGGCTTTAACTAATTAATCATTAACCCAACGCCATCCCCGGCAACGACGCCATTTTGACAGTGGGGTTTGTCGCACTCCCCAATCAAACAAATTTAACTCAACTAATTTAGTAAAGTAGTCAAGGTCGAACCACAAGGAGATCAAGGATTGAGTACTATCTAGTTTGGTTTCAAATTACAAGCTAGCTACCTAAATCAATAAGTATGATTGATTTTAAACTAAGAAACTAAACTAATAATTAAATAAGACTACAAAACTACATAAAGAAGTAATTCAAAATTGGTTTAAATAATATAGAAAAGGCCTAGGATCCGATCTCACCTCCGACATGTTTATTTACTATCATAATCCTGTTAATTAGTCATTAGGGTGATGTGTAAAGTGGAAAATGCCTCTAATTCGCCTACTAATTCCTTCCTGGGCTCCTAATAGGACACTACCTATCCTGACTAACCTCCCTCTCGTGTTCGATGGTTCGTATCCCATGTTTAATACCCAACTACCTGAAAACACGTGTAATTCTCAAGGTAGCCTAGTATTGACTAAGGGCATTAAGCCCACATCAGTTTTTGGGTCATCCCTCCTATTCTTCCGAAGGTTGATTTAAAACACAAGACTAGGGGTGCCTTCCCTTGGTTCTCTATCTCGATCTCAACCTAGTTTGGCAATCAAACTTAGATATGGTAACCCGATTCCCAACCTAATCGGCTCCCGCCAATGGACGAGGGTCAAGAGTTACTAATTACCACAATTAAGCCCATAAGACAAATCAAGTCCCCCTAGTCAACCTTTACTACACCCAAACAACAAATTAAAATGGGATTTAATCAACTAACTTACACATGTCGGGGTTAAATCGAACCTTAGTGATAAAACTACTCACTAATCATACTTAAGCTAACACAAGACACATTAACAACTATAGTAAACATGATGCTAATAAGAATAATAGAACCATAAAGATTGATACTTTAATCTAATTTAATGACTTATAAGCATGAATAAACTATACTAAACATGGTAAGATTAATAAGAGACTAAAACTTTGATTAATTAAAGATGATTAAACTAACTAAACATAACAATAATGAAAAATGCAATAAGTAAGAGAAAGAGTCGCACGGTACTAAAAACACGGTGGCTTTCTCTCTGCCACAAGTGCCCACGGCTAACTTTGTTCTGCACGGTAAAAGTCACATGACTCCTCCTTCTCTACCACCAACTCAGACGGCTGCCTAAATTGGAGCCGATAGCTTTGTTTTCGAGTCGGGTCTTCAACGATTCGAATGGGCCAGCCTTGAACTTGATTACTCTTTTATTCTTCGTTCGATTAATTGGGAGCTTGATTAGAGCCGGTCTTGGGCTCGGATTCGGCTTGCTTTGGCTTGAACTCGATCGTTCTTTTCTTCTTCAGTCGATTGTGATTGCAGCTAGCTGGTGGTCCTAGCACCACTTGGATTAGGAGGGTGCCTGGTTGTCGTCTTCTGGGCTGATGGGTAGCCATGGTGGCTCAATATGGACCTTAGGTAGTAATTGAAAATGGTGAAATGCAAATGAACAGGGGAAATTTCCTTGGTTTGCTTAGATGGAGTATTGTGCGGTGCTTGAAACTTTGGTATAATTAATTGGAAATGATGGGATTTGGCAGTGATCTAACGAAGGTCGAAAGAGGAGGGATTTGGATTTATTTTTGGCAAAATCAATTGTCAACTTGACTTTCTCACATGATTCAAGCACCTTTTCTTCTATATTTAACTTTGTGTTTACCCGCTTTATTCACTTGTTCTCAAGTAATTCGGCACCTACATGATAAGATAAATAGAAGCAGTACCAAAATCCCGAGAAGTATCATAATTGACACTAATTAATGAAAAGCAACTACATTTCATTTATATTCTAAAATAAGTGAATTATACTATCTTAAGCTATTTATTCCAACTAAATAAGAGACAAAATATGGGTTTAATGTAGGTGAAATATCGAGTTATAAAAATGACATCGGGTTTTGTCGTCATCCCCTTATCAAAAAGAATTTATAATAAAACCCAATTTAAGTAGTATAAATCGAGATCGTTCACAAAGATGGCAGGGTTTTCTACTTAGCTTGTTTCCGTCTCAAATTAGTCAAGCAAATGAAAAAGGTTGTGCACTAAACTAAGATAAAGCAAAGACAAGAATGCAAAAAATAGGCTAAGAAAAGAATTTGTAAACAATATATGAAAAACTAGGGTCTTTGGGGTCACTTGAGTGAAGAGGGTAAGGTTAAGGGGTTAACAAGATATGGGTAACATAATCGGTCTAGGTTCAACACTAATCTCATAGGTTAACCTAAAGTTCGCCACAAAGTTTTCAGTTTGAGTTTAATTCATCATAAACATGCCATCAAGGTCCTACCAAGTATTGTCATTCAAGGAAAGAACCAAACGTATTAATGAAATGCTTGTACTTTCATTCAAGCAATTCATGAAACACCTTATCACTATGCCAAATAAGACCTTCAATAACGGTCAGATAATGCAATTACCGTTATTAAATAGAAACACGGAACCGTTATTGTGACACCCCCATACTCCAAGTGCCTTACCAGGACCACTTAAGGTATGAGAACGTCACCATCTCGGTTACCCGAGGCAATGATAATCAAATGACAATGAAGAAACATAATTTAAAGAACAATATAGTTTAAAGTGATTACATGTTCAACACCAAAACTCTTAAACTGAAATACAAGGTTCTCAAACGGTCTACTGATAAAACTATCAAAGCTATAAAACATCGTCTTACACAGCGGAAGACTTCTAAATGCCACGTGATAACTCATCCCAGCTATCCCATACGCGTCATATCATACCTGCTCAATACCTGCTCACCATCCCCGAATGGATCACCAAAGTTTTTAAAACATTTAAACGGGGTCAGTACTAATTACACAATCAAACCTACACTGAAACAATCATACAAACAGCTCACACACAATCCCAGTCTCCATCTTCAATCACCTCATAACTGACTACACACTAAAGTTTGTAGCCCTGCCAGAGTACTCATCGCAACAAATACTCCTCGCCGCTAGCGGGGGACCGCAGTCGTTCCCACCTAAGCCCCGCTCATCTCCATCGAGCGATAAACCCATGTTCATCAATGTGCACATCCCTTCTGTGGCGGGTTCCACATAAGGCGAATCAAGGGCGTGAAGCCACTTCTGCAAGGGACTCCACTCAGCCAGGGACGCCCCCCGAAGAACACAGACAGATAAACAGCAACCACAATACAACATCAACAACCGTCTGAATCAATCAACAATATGAAATCACAACCGTCTGAATCAATCAACAGTATAAAATCACAACCGTCTAAATCAATCAACAATCACTAACTATAGAACAATCCCCAAACACATCATGTAATTAATACTGAGTAGGGAAACCCTACCTGGAATGCAACCACCACAGACGGTCTAGTAGCTAATCAAAATCGTTCTTCAATATAATCACCTCCTATCAAACATACAATCATACAATCAACATCTAATAGACACAATACTCATAAAACCCCCAACTTACCCAATTAGAGTTTCAACTAAAATCAATGAAACAACATAAAAATTGTTCTAGGACCTTACCCATAATACGACGGTCTCAACGACGTAAAGAACACAACCATCCGATGACTCAAGCCCTTAGGATTTGCCAACAACGCGATGAGACAAAACTACGTAACTTCTTTTTCTTTTGAAAGGTTTTGAAAGGTGAAAAGTGATTAAAGAAAATGACGGAAGCCTTTTATATTAATCTCGCGTTATCAGCAAAACTCGTCAAAACAAACCCGTAAAACACACTTACTGGATCGAGTAAGTGACTTACTCGATCGAGTGCCCCCTACTCGATCGAGTACCTAACTTACTCGATCGAGAACCCAACAGGCAGACTACTAATATGCGTCAAAAACTACTTACTCGACAGAGTAAGCCCTACTCGTTAGAGTACCCAAAGACTTATAAAACCGTAGTATTACAGTCTTTCCTTCTTAAAAAGAACTTCGTCCCCGAAGTTCAACCCATACATAAAAATAAATCTACCTACTCGATTAAGACAGAACAACGCAACCAAAAACTCAAAACAAAACCTCACCCTATAACACATCACGTCTTATCACCAACTCCACTAACTATGCCTACCTCCACAACATGTCTCATGATATCATATCAACTACATTATATCTCTCTCGACACTAACTCCATACACTACCAACTACCGTACACAAACGCCGCTAACTCCGTAATATATCATCCACTAGCAAATCCTATATCAAGACACTCATAGACATCAAACGGAATGTTACATTCTACCACCCTTAAAAGGAACTTCATGCTTGAAGTTTTCTCACACTCCTAAACATCATCAACCAACTGCCAAAACTATCGAACTCATAATCATCATCATCCAACTGTCAACACTATCAAAATATTCCCGCAATCCTAGACATCACACCACTACAAGCACGGTCATGACCTTTAACAAAATCAACCATAACACAAATCCATATTTTATTCTACATCAAGACTCAAACTTCCAAATCTACTACAACCTGTACAACCATTAAACTCTCTTTGTCGCATCCTACTCCTCTTAAGATAAATGTTACGTCCTCCTAACTCACTAATACTAAATCCTGAGCTATACCTTCTCATTATCCTCATCACCACCACATGTCAAAGATGATCGCCTATAATCTAAACACTCACCATTCCTATATCCAAGGCTCTCTTACTTAAACAGTTCTCATACCTCAATTCACTCGGCACACCACCTAACCTATACCACAAAATCATTAGCTTAACCAAAACTTCAAATGTTCCCTATTACTGCCAACATGACATAGTCCTCTATACATGCACCTATCTCCAGACTCATAACTCACGATCCACAATCATTACACACACTCACACTAGATCCTCAAGTTCTTTTCTTTCATTACCGCAAAACTCATACAAAACTTTACATGAAACTAACTCCCAACACCCTACACTCATTGTCTCAAGAAAAGATTATGAATCACCTGCAGCGTTCAGATCAGTACAACACATGTTCCACAAATCACTTGCCATGGCTGTGTCTACCGATTCCTCATCTTAAAACAAGGTCAAAACTAATGTAACAACCACTCACAACTGTGTCCCATCAACAGAATATTACGATACCATGACAACAACGAAAACATCAACAACTCTCTTTTATATCATACTCTATCCTCATTCTCAAACTGAAACTGGTAAGAAACATCAATAAACAAAACAAGCGTCTCTATCGTACCTGGCTGAAACTCACAGGTAGCAACATAAAAAAAAAACAATCTATGTATAACTGATATGTACTTTTGAGAACTCGTGTCATAATCATCTCGCCTACTCCACCACAACCGGTGACGGCATCGCAACATCGCCACCAATGACCACCTTTGCGGTGCGAAAATACCCGCATCACAACACTAAGTACCGTGCCCGGATCACCACCCGAGGCACAACAACCACATCGATAGACATCACAACTACATACAATTCCCATAAACACTGACTCAGAATAACTTTCCGGACAATAAAACATACTCAAGACTGCTTTACTAGATCACAACACAATATATTATACGGAATTAACAGACAAGAATCTCATGAATACCATCCCTACCTTTTTACGGAATAAACATATATCATGAATACACATACAAGTATAACCAATCATGCCAAATCACCTAAACTGTCACTTTTGAACATCATACCATTAGTTTACCGTACACAACATATAACACAAAACATTCATATAACAACTTTATAACCATCAGACCATACCATCTCTCGTGAGGTCAAAACCTCACACAAACATTTATACACATCATAGACCCGTAATCACATCCAACTAGTCAATTCTGATCACGTAAGTTACCACTCGATAAAGGTTACCTGTCGCCCGATCTTAACTCATATGCCCCTCATAACACATTCCCCCACTCGCATAACCACCACCTTATGCCAAACATAACCATACCATTAATACTCAACTACTAGCAACTTCCTCCTATAACAACATCTTATACTTCCTCACAACCGTACATATTAATCCGGCCTCTACAAAATCAATCTCTTTAGAGTTGTCATCTTTCTTATCTATCATCACTCTTAATCAGTAGCAACAACACCTCAACACTACCACCTTTCGGACATCAAACCTCCTACACCCATCTCCAGACATTATGATTTCTTTCCTATCTTTGGCTAACATCCTAAATCACACCATCAAACCCCCCAACAAAATTACCTCAACATCATTCCCAATACTATTCGTAATTGTATCGTCATCTAACTTTCCACCAAAACCTCGTATCATGCAAATAGTTTACCCAACCTTTACTTTGCTTAATTCCTCGAAACGCATGATTATCATGTTGTCCTGAAACTCCTATATAATCATTAACTAGTATCCTCGTGATAGTATCACACATCTCGACGATTCCTTACTTTTATATCACATAACCTCGGTGGACATTTTCCTAGTTTTATTCCCCTCATTCTTTTCTTTTACACTTGACAAAATCAAT
The DNA here is from genome assembly GCF_048544455.1 of Silene latifolia. Lineage (NCBI taxonomy): Eukaryota > Viridiplantae > Streptophyta > Magnoliopsida > Caryophyllales > Caryophyllaceae > Silene > Silene latifolia. The sequence goes on from NC_133538.1 coordinate 238,440,042, forward strand.
TAACCATTCAACTCCTTATTACTTCTTCCTAACTCTTTAGTACTCCGGTTACCTTCTCATTGCTCCAAACTCAAATCCCACTATTTCTTATCGATATCTTCTCACTCCTTCTGACCCTGGATCCTCTCTTATCATGATATCACTCACAGTTATCACCAATCAGTCCAGACCATCTCATGTTATCACTCACACTGATCACCCATCACCATTTCATACCGTTACTTGTCCAAGGAAATCACACATTAGTTTCACCTCTTGATAATACAAATTCCCAAACTCACTCGTTATCTGCAAACCCATATCGCTGCATAACTCATTGTAAGCTCTTTATACACCATATCGTTCTATTTACCTATAACGACCTTTCCATTTTATATATTCTTAACCAACCGAGTCATAACTACCTCCCTTCATAATCCTGAAACATCCAAAGTTACCACGTATAATTTGCACCTCTCATTTCAACTTTTCATTCTCACGTTCCATAAACTTACATCTCCCCTTGCCCACCTTCACTTACTTTTACATTACTCAACGCACAATCATATCACTCATCTCATCTCACAAAACATGCTCTATGCCTTAATAAGCCATACCGATCTTCCTTTTCTTTTTCCTCTATCTATCACAACCACATATAACTCATGTCCTCTCCACCGAACTCATACTCACCATAGGGGCCACTCACTACACCAAGATTGGGTAACTTACGCATCATGATCAACATACATGTAAAACAATGCATAAAGAAGCAAAATAATACCTTTGAATTAAACATAACATGTAACGAAATCAAAAGATGAGCATATGACCCAAAACAGGAGCCACTAGATCGAGTACAGGCCGCTCGATCGAGAACAGGCCGCTTGATCGAGTAAAAGACTTACTCGATCGAGAAGGTGAAGGTCAGAGACTCGTAAAAAAAATTACCAGGGCTAATCGATCGAGTAAGGGTTACTCGATCGAGTACCAAGAGGTGCACTCGATCGAGTGAGGGCCACTCGATCGAGTGCCCCACGCATTTGTCAGCACTGTCCAGTTTTCGTAAAATGGTCATAACTCACTCGTTTCTTGGTCTTTTTGGGCGTGTGACCTATCGTTAGAATCGTAAAATAATAATTTATCACCTCCAATTGGAATAACATTAAAATAATTTATACATCTCCAGTTATAACAGTTTAAAGACAACATCTCTATAATCGAAAAACATAACTACTTGATTTTTACTTCCAAACAACTTAAACGACAACAAGGTAAACAAAACAACTCAATACTCATAAAACCAGCATCCCTAACCACATGTTACTATCTTCAAAAGCCAAGCAACAACATCCGTTATGCACATACATCATTCAACTTACCAAGCATGTATTACCTACATGTTTTTATTCTATAACTTTACGTAAATGATGGTATCAAGCTATACCTCGCAAGTGCACGATTTTATCGTTGTACACTATTAAGGGTCGATCCCACAAGGAGTTGAAAAGACTACTAATTGTTCTAATCCTATAGTTTAGCTAAGTCGACAATAAAGGGAGAAGGTTATGCTAGAACTACCAACAACAAGGTAAAACAAACTAAATAAGAAATAGGAGAAAGAGCAAGATAGAATGAAAGGTTGTAAATCAATTAGATTAAGAACCTAAGACTCGGTTCTTCCCAAACAATTCGTAATTCCACACAATCAAATCTCTAGGCTAATCACAAGGGTAGTTATGTGAGGAGGTGACGACTCTAATTCGCCTAAGACCCCCCTCTCGGGTTCGAAATAGGACACTAGTACTACCCACCAACCCTCCTCTCGGGTTCGAAGGTCGGAATCCCTAACTCAATACCCGACTACCCCAAAAACATGCATTTTCCCAAGGTAGTCCAATATTTGCTAAGGTCATTAAGCCCCATCAATTCCCGGGTCATCCCACTCCCTCTCTCGAGGGTCGATTTCAAACGCTAGATTAGAGGTGTCCTACCCCGGTTCTCCCTTTCGGTCTCAACCAAGGTTAACAATAGGGTCAAATCTCGGGTATCCAAATCACAACCTAACCAACTCTCGTTGGTGGTCAAGGGTCGTAAGTCAACACTACCCAAAAGTCAACCCATAAACCATGTCATTCCTTTAAACTACCGTCACCAATTTCCCCAAATAATTAGCCTTTATGAAATTCAATTAGTGAAATTACTCATGTTGGGTCAAACCGAGCCCTAGTGGAAGACTACTCACTAATCATGGTCCTAATTGCAAAATAAACAATAAAGATGGAAACTTTGGTCATAACCATGGTGAGAAGATAAATCTTACTACTAAACATGCAACAATCCAACAATAGTTGTAAAGAAAGATGATTTAATCTAATAACAAGGTTGATTAAACTAAAAGACACAATCTTTAACCAAATCAACTCAAAGATTAAGTCTTTGAGGACAACTATCCAAGGATGAACAAATGAAGGAGAAACAAAGGAAAGAGAAACAATGAAAAGATGAACAATGATGAAAACAACAACAAAAAACAAACAACAACAACAATTTTAACATAAACAATCAAACAAACTTGAAGGAAGAACAAAATGTAAACAAATGAAAATAAGGAGAGAATTAATACCAACTCAATAGCAAAAGAGGAATTTGGATAGAAATAATAAAGAAGGAAATCCTTCAATCTTCTTACAATCCCAAATTCAATCACTATTTAATTGAAGAACTTCTCTAATTGGGGAAAGATTAACAAAGAGATTAACAAAGTTTTAAACTTGAAAGGGGAAATATTCTGGATCTAGGGTTGTGTGTACAAAAAGGTTTAAGAGGGGGTATTTATAGGCTTGTACAAGATTAGGAAGAAAAGAGGAAGAAAAGCCCAAATCCCGTCTTTCTTTGTGTTTTGCGGGTGCCATTCTTGCCGGTGCTCCAACCGGCAAAACCGCGCAAGGAATTAAAATATCTGGCATTTGTGTTTTGCCGGTGGGCCGGCTGCCGGCCTGCCGGCAAAACACCTTCTTCGGGACGCCTTCTTCTTCTTTGGGGTGTGTAATACCGGTTGACCGGCTGCCGGTGCTCCTACCGGCAGCGAGGTCAAGCTTGTTTTTCAACAAATTCTTCAATTAAATCTTCTAGCTGTGTTCTACCGGTGGGCCGGCTGCCGGCCTGCCGGCAAAACACAGCACTCAGCCTTTTTTTTTCAACTTCTTTGGTATGTCTGGGGTGTGTTCTGCCGGTGGGCCGGCTGCCGGCCTGCCGGCAAAACACAATGTTTACCATTTCTTCACCTCTTCTTCATGTAAAGGCAATGGGGTGCCTTTCTTGCCCCAATTTCTCTATACTTGGATCGTTTCCTACAAAAGGATACACAAGGTAACAAGTACGGGCATTGGGCACAAAATGCAAGGAAAAACACCCGAAACCGACTCGATACGAGTCGGTATGCATAGAAGAAATAGGGGAATTAGAAGTAAATTAATCGTATATCAAACCTCCCCACACTTAAACCTTACTCGTCCCCGAGTAAGTCCCAAAACCAAATGTACAAAGCATTATTATGATAGATATGGAGAGTGGATGCACAATATAAGCATCACTCAACTAAACTACTACTTAAGCCGATCGAGTATCAGCGCACTCAACGCCCCTTCAACTCACAATTTGACACTCATGAGGGGAGAGTGCCCTATTGCAAGGCAAGTTGGGTCTTGCTACAAAACTTTCGACACATTCATCATGAAAGCACGTAATCAATAAATAGAATGCATCTAACAAAATGATCCACTTTCCTCATCTATGTGGCCGAAATTTTTTTCAAGCAACAAAACACGGTCTTGGTCGGGGGTACCGTCTCAGAAGTGCCAATTGAGGTGCCAACCCCCTAAATGTGACAAAAGCAACCCTTGTGTGACCAATGCTCAAGAAACAAATTCAAGAGCGGGGAAAGGGAAGAAAGGGCAAGTCCGCCGAGAATTACAAAGCCGACACAAGATTCAACCAAAGGACCCATGACTAAGGAGACCAAGGCAACGACATCCTCACGGTTTTCACTCGTCACTCAATGAAAGAACAAGCTGATTTTTGTGATAAAAAGTAACCATAATCACTCAACTAACTCGACTAGTGAAAACGTGCCCGTAATCTAATGTGTAAAACCGTCCTATGTCCAATGAAATGCAAACAATGGGAAAATGCACAAAACATGAAGCAAGGGTTACAACGGGGCTAAGGAGAAGGTCGAAACGGGATTGGTGCAAGCACCGTTTGGACATGTGGGGCTCAAATCAAGAATCATCGACACATCACATCCCATCTCTTATTGCAACACATGAGACACGTCTATGCCCTAACATAGCAATGATGACCAAAACTATGCAAAAATTGCATAAACCCAACTCAAGTAGGAAAAATTTGATAAAACTCCTTTTATTTCAACAAATGGTAACGTCTACACCGTAACAACGACTCGGTTTCCCAAGCCATGCAAAAAATGTGTAAACCCGACTCATCTTTGGAAAAACATCAATTTGCCCCTTTTTATTTAGCAACGGCTTTTTCTACCCCTTTAAATGATGAGTAGGGGTGTTGCTTGCCTTTTTTTTTTTCTTTTTTTTTTTTTTTTGACAACAAACAAATATATACAACACAACTCATTTTTTTTGATTTTTCATGACTTTTTCACTTTTCTATTTTGCTTTTCATTTCTTTTTCAAAACCTCTTATTTATATACAAAACCAAATTTACATCGAAATCCGACCCAAGTGGACGTGCAAGCCATCCACTGTCACGACCCAAATCACCTCCTACAACACAACTACAAAAACCGACCAATTCTTGATTAAGGAAGGGTGGTTATGGGAATGTAGCTATTTAGGTGGGTTTGCCAAATGAAAAGGCTAAGCTCAAAGGGGGTGAATAAAAAAGGGGAACAATGTAGGGGAGAAAACAAGGCTATTTGGCTATGTGAGGCTCATAAAAACTGATTTTTGCTTCATATCATATGCACAAAAATGTAATGCAATTTCATGGTCTAAGGACGATGCGACACACTTATGCGTAATGATGTGACACGCCTCGCGAGGAGACCTACTCTCGAACCTAGATGAGGGCGGGGTATGAATGTACCCACCCTAGGAGGCTCTACCCTTACCTTTGAGTAGCTAAGTCGAGCCAAAGGTCTAGTCTACGGCCCTAGGTCTCACAAGATCGGTCCGAACTCATTGGTCAAGCCCTCCTTCCTCGGCTAACTAAGAGGCCACGGGTGCGAGTCACGAGGAGGGGAAAGGCACAATTGGGCACATTAGTTCATCATGGGGGTACTTGGTTCCCTTCCTTGACCATGTTCTTCCTTAAAAGTTTATATAAAAACTCAATGCAAAAAGAAGGGAATACAACATATATTTACATGTGAACAAATGTATGCGGAAATTTAAACAAACATGAAATGAAACGTGCAACAAATTGGCTAATCCTAGCAGCACATCAATACCAAAAATCCAAACGGTCTCCCAAGGAGACACCCAAAGCAACAAAATTCCCATTCTCCTTCAAAATATCCAAGATACCAAAAAGAAAGAATAGTAAAAGGAGTAAGAGGTAGGAAGGATTATACCAAGCGGTCTTCTAGCTCCTTTTTGCCTCAAGTGGTCAATGTGCCATGCCAAAGGTCAGACAAAACATATATATACAATGCAATTTTTTTGTATTTTTCAGAAATTTTTGAATTTTTAGGCATTTTATCTAATTATAAGCATTTACAAATATACACAAATATTCACAAGAGTGGATATTTCCCTCCCCACATTTGAGATGTACATTGTCCTCAATGGACAAAAACATAGGGAGTGAATAAGAAAAAGAAAGGAACATATTTTTTAATTTTTGATTTTTCAAAGAAAAAAAAACATATTTTTGTGATTTTTGTTTTTGAAAAATTAAAAAGACATATTTTTGTTGATTTTTGATATAAGAACTCCCTCCCCACACTTATTTATTTACATTACTTCCAAATGGAAATAAATGTGTGGAGGGAATTCAAATTAAAAGACATGTTTTTGTTTTTTCTTTAGGCCCTCCCCACACTTATTTATAGACATGGGAGGGCAATTTAGTGAAATAAAATAACATGTTTTTGCTGTTTTTTTTTATCATTTTTCAATTTTTAGTTGGTTTTTTTTTTTATTTTGAAAATGCAATGCATGCTCTATTCTATATGCAAAATTTTAAATGACAATGCAAGTTATGCCAAGTGAATGCAATTACTAAATGTGACAATATATTACAAAATTGAAATCTAATGCAATCCTATATGATGCAACTAAATGAATTATCAACTAAATGCATGCGAAAAATTAAACGTGAAGGAGAGAATTTGGATAAAAGGGAGAGATCGTACTTGTCATTTGGATTGAATATGAGGAGCATACCAAAGGCTTTGGATTAAAAAGGGAGTATAATAGGCCATCAACTCGGGGACTAAGACCCCATCTCATCATCATCATCTTCATCATCGTTATCTCCGGTAGTAAAGTCGGAGCTTTGAATCAAATCTTCAGGGTTGAAGGTGAAATTACCTCCACTACCGCCGACACCCGGGAAACAACCCGTGAAATCGCCACTCATATTCATCACGCCGATATCTCCTCCCGTGAAACCACCACCGGATCCCGACGCACCCGCATCACTAGCAAAATAGGGCCGAACTCCCCCTAACCATTGGGCATCATGACCCTCCGGACGATGCTCGGGCCTAGGGGGAAAAACAGGGGCCGCAAAGTAGTCCGGTTGGAGGTTAAGACCTCCGTGGACTATACTCCCATCCGCTCTCGGGTAGTTCCCATCGGGCCAAGTGAAGTAGGAGGGGTGAGTGTCCTCATAGCCCACGTAATCCCGTCGACAAAAATCATCGTAGATGGGATAAGTACCGGTAGCTTGATCATAGTATATCCGGTCCAACTTTCTCCCCTAAATGTCCCTCTCACTAGCGGCTTTCGCCGTGGAAATGTCCATCCTCTCCATCCACTCGGTGAGAGATGGTGGTAAGGGAGGATAAGAAGGTTGGCCCGAGGAGGAGGACTCCCCTTGTTGAAATTGCCAAGGTGGGGGTTGGTGAGTTTGCGGCATTTGGTATTGAAGGGAGGATGGGGTGTTCACTCGACGGTCTCGTGAATAAACACGAGTAGGATTAGGGGGAGGTTGGTCGGTGGGTGCCTCCGCTTGAATTGGGAGGAGGTAATCATCTTTATCTTTCTCAATCTTAACGGCGGTGATATTTGGAAGCCGGATGGAGTTCTTGTGATTGATTTGCCAATATTCAAGGCCGTCGTCGGGGTTCTCTTTGAGCCACTCAAGCTTTGTAGTCAAGTAGTGCTTTGTCAAGTAAGTGTCCCCGGTTATCCAATTCATCGTAGAAAGGTCAACCGGACGGTCCATGTTACGGGCAATTCGGGTGATCATGCCACCCACATGTATCGGGACTTTGTGCCCCGGAGAACTTGCAATCTTGGATAGGTTAAGGGCTAGGTAGTGAGCCACATTAATTCGGAAGGGGGTGGGTTTCGTGAACAAGTAGGACCCCAATATTTCAAGCTCGTGGGTCCTAAACACCCATGGCTCATCCACCGCAAGAACGGTGCACCCCATACATCTATGCCACATCCGAATGACGGGATTGTGGCAACTTATCGCGGGCCTTTTCACCCCAACTTGATCATCAAGGCCCGAAATCGCCTTCCATACACGGGAATAGTGAAAATCAACGGGTGGGGTATGCGACGGCGCATTTTCCAGCCCAAAAATTTGAGCCAACCGACCCAAAGTGATGTTGTGTTCCCGGTTCTTGAGTCTAAAGCTAAGGGTAGCCACCATGTTTTATTGCCGGTGTTTGGTAATCTTAAGATTACTCAAAAATTCCCAAGTAATGCGAGGGTAAGTATACTCATGCATTGTAAATATCCCCCTCATACCACACCCCGTAAATAAAGCTTCCGTCTCCCTAGCAATCCCAAGGGTAGACAAAGACGGATGATGAAGAAACTTAGTAGGGGTGAGGGGACGATTTTTGAAGAGAATAAACTTACGCTTCAGAGTTGGTGTGGCAAACTCGACTGTAGGAAAGTCCGGATCGGGGTATGTATCAGTTGCCGCTTGAGCAATCAATGCCGCTTGGTCCCTTGCTATATCTGCTCTTGTTCTTCTTCCGGCCATCTTGATGATTGGAGGAGATTGGTGAAGGTTGGAGGAAGTTTGGTTGAGTTTTGATGGAGTTAGGGTTAGAAAGGGGGAAAAATAATGGAGGAGTGATGAAGGAGGAATGATGAAATGATATGGGAAAAGGGGGGTTTCGGGTGTTTTATTTTGGATCTGATGGTGCGTTTTGCCGGTTGGCGAACCGGCAGCCGGTCTGCCGGTAAAACGCAATCCCCTTTTTCAATTTTTTCGAATTTCTTCTTCTCAGATTTTTGACCTCGCTGCCGGTGGACCAACCGGCTGCCGGTCCACCGGCAAAGCACTCTTCTCAATTAATTTTCCCAAATAACATGTGTGTTATGCTGGTGAGCCGGCTGCCGGCCTACCGGCAAAACACACTCCTTACTCAAAAACCAACTTCCCAGCTTCAAGGCATGAGTGTCTTGCCGGTGAGCCGGCTGCCGGCCTACCGGCAAAACACTCCTCTTCACCAATTTTCAAATCTTTCCAGGTCATCGGTGTGTGTCTGGTGGGTGGGCTTGCCTGCCCGCTCGGCAAAACACACTCCCAAACATCGTTCTTCATTTTTTTCATCTTGCCGGGTGTGTTATGCGGTGAGCAGCCTCTTCACGCCTACCGCAAAACACACCATTACTTAAATTTTTCAACAATTATGTTTGGCCTCGCTACCGGTGGACCAACCGGCTGCCGGTCCACCGGCAAAACACAACACACAGCTATTTTTCGTTGTGTTCTTCCAATTTGCTTAATTTTTCTTCAACTCGGGATTCGAGCTTTTTCATTGACCCTGGGATTCTTGTTTTCCACACTACTCCGACGCATGATGTCGGGATTTCGGGTCAACGAAAATAATGCTTGTGTTCTTCAAAAGTGACCTCCGTCACCAATCCAAATAGAACAAATACGACTCCAAATCTCTTACTACTAGTCTAGAATGCAAACTATATACAAAGATGCATGGGTTGCCTCTCATGAAGCGCCTTTGTTTTATGTCGTAGGCTCGACGGAGTTATGAATAACAATCAATAATTTTGAAGATAGGTAGCGATGGAGCTCACATTCTTGATGATAAGGGTTCCGGCAATGTAGTGCTTGAGCCTTTGCCAGTTCACCTTGAAGGATTGATCTCCATCGGATATTTCAATGGCGCCATGTGGAAAGACTCGGACCACGGTGAAGGGTCCCTACCACATAGACTTGAGCTTCCCCGCAAACAACTTGAACCTCGAGTTAAAGAGGAGAACCAACTCTCCCTCCTTGAACTCTCTCCGAATGATGGCCTTGTCATGGAATCTTTTGGTCCTCTCCTTATACAATCTAGAGCTCTCATAAGCCTCTAGCCTAAATTCTTCAAGCTCATTGATGTCAAGTAGTCGCTTCTCTCCGGGCTCTTCAAGTCAAAGTTAAGGAGGCGGATTGCCCAATGCGCCTTGTGCTCCAACTCAACCGGCAAATGACAAGGCTTCCCGTACACCAACCGGAACGGGGAAGTTCCTATTGGTGTTTTGAAAGCGGTCCGGTAAGCCTACAATGCATCATTGAGCTTGGTTGACCAATCTTTCCTTGACCGGCTCACGGTCTTTTCAAGGATCATCTTGATCTCGCGGTTAGAGATTTCGGCTTGGCCGTTAGCTTGTGGGTGATAGGCAAGACTCCGCCTATGTTGCACCCCATGTTTCTTAAGTAGAGCATCAAGAGTCCTTTCCCGAAAATGAGTTCCACGGTCACTAATCACAATTCGTGGAACCCCAAACCGTGGGAATATGATCGTCTCCATGAGTTTGGTCACTGATTTTGCGTCACAAGTCTTTGTTGGGATTGCTTCAACCCATTTGCTCACGTAGTCCACCGCTACAAGGATATACTCATTCCCATTTGATGAGGGAAAAGGGCCTTGATAGTCAATGCCCCATACATCGAATACCTCCACTTCAAGTATGTAGTTCATTGGCATTTCATGCCTCTTTGAAATGTTACCACTTCTTTGGCATTTGTCACACCCTTTGACGTAGATGGCCACGTCATGAAATAAGGAAGGCCAAAAGAATCCACATTGGAGTATCCTTGCGGCGGTTTTTTGTGAACTACCATGCCCTCCACTTGGCATGTCATGGCAATGAGAGATTATGGGTTGGACTTCTTCATTCGGGATGCATCTTCTAATTATCCCGTCCGCACAAGACTTGTAGAGGCATGGTTCTTCCCAAAAATATTGCTTTAGATCATGAAAGAATTTCTTCCTTTTATGGGAGTCATAACCATGTGGGATGACCCCGGATACCAAGTAATTTACATAGTCCGCGTACCAAGGGACATCCATCAAAGCAAGTGCGAATAATTGATCATCCGGCAAGGAGTCATCAATTGGCAATCCATCCTTACCCTTGACATGGAGTAGCCGAGAAAGATGATCGGCTACCACATTTTCCACACCCTTCTTGTCTCTAATTTCGATATCGAACTCTTGTAGCAAAAGTATCCACCGAATCAAGCGTGGTTTTGACTCCTTCTTGATTAGCAAGTGCCTCAATGCCGTGTGATCGGTGTGTACAATTACCTTAGAGCCCACCAAGTAAGAACGAAACTTGTTCATGGCATATATGACCGCCAAAAGCTCCTTTTCGGTGGTGGTATAGTGTGATTGAGCTTCATCCAAGGTCTTGCTTGCATAATATATGGCATGAAGTTTACCATTCTTCTTTTGTCCAAGCACCGCTCCCACCGCTACATCACTAGCATCGCACATCAACTCAAAAGGTTCTCCCCAAGTGGGAGGTTGCATAATTGGAGCGGTGATGAGAGCTTCCTTCAACCTATTGAAAGCATCCAAACACTCATTAGTAAATTCAAATGGCACATCTTTTCCAAGCAACAATGTTAAAGGTCGGGCAATCAAAGAAAAATCCTTGATAAATCTCCGGTAGAAACCGGCATGCCCAAGAAAACTTCTTACTCCTTTGACATTAGTGGGAGGGGGTAAAGTTTTAATCACTTCTATCTTGGCTTGATCAACTTCCAAGCCTTTACTTGACACTACATGACCCAAAACAACCCCGGATGTCACCATGAAATGACATTTCTCCCAATTCAAGACTAGACCGCTCTCTTGACATCTTTTCAAGACCTTACCCAAATTAGCTAGACATCCATCAAATGAGGTGCCGACGATGGAGAAATCGTCCATAAACACCTCCATGATATTCTCAACATATTCGGAAAATATAGCTAGCATGCATCTTTGAAAAGTGGCCGGCGCATTGCAAAGCCCAAAGGGCATGCGCCTATAAGCAAAGGTTCCAAATGGGCACGTAAAGGTGGTCTTTTCTTGGTCATTAGGGTGAATCGGGATTTGGAAAAATCCCGAAAACCCATCAAGGTAGCAAAAATGAGAATGTTGGGCAAGTCTTTACAAGATTTGGTCAAGGAAAGGGAGGGGGAAATGGTCTTTCCTAGTTGCCTTGTTGAGGCGCCTATAGTCTATACACATTCTCCACCCGCTTGTGACTCTTGTTGGAATTAGCTCATTCTTGTCATTGGTGACTACCGTGACCCCGCCCTTCTTTGGCACAACATGCACCGGGCTCACCCATGCACTATCGGAGATAGGGTAAATTATGCTTGCATCATAGAGCTTCAACACCTCCTTCCTAACCACTTCTTTCATAGCGGGGTTAAGGCAGCGTTGAGGCTCAATGGAAGATGCATTCTCATCCTCCAAATGAATGCGATGGGTGCAAAAAGAAGGGCTAATCCCCTTAATATCATCAATTGAGTACCCAATGACATCCTTGTATTTTCTCACAACATCAAGTAACTTTTGAAGTTCGGTGTCATTGAGTGCACTATTGACAATAATAGGGTAAGTGTCATTAGGGCCAAGGAAAGCATGTTTAAGAGTAGAGGGAAGAGGTTTCAACTCCACTTGAGGAGGCGTGGATCTCTCCTCCTTTTTACCATCTCCTCTCAAGCTTTCAAATTCTTTATCCGGGTCTTCTTCAATTGTAGCTTCCATAGCTAAAGCATACTCCCGGTGTTCCTTGCAATCCTTTACCTTGCCCTCAAGGAACCCTTGCAAACCCTTGTCTTCATCAAACTTCTTCATATCAACCCATTCTTCTACCACATCAATCATATAACAAGACTTTTCTTCCGAAGGCTCTTTCATAGCCTTGTTCAATGAGAATTCAACCTTATCTTCACCCACTTGCAAAGAAAGCTTCCCGTTCTTCACATCAATCATGGCACCCCCCGTAGCAAGGCATGGGCGCCCCAATATGATGGGAATATTCGAGTCTTTGGGGATGTCCATAACATAGAAATCACATGGGAATGCAAGTTTCCCCACCTTGAGCGGGACATCCTCCACAAGACCAATTGGGTATCTTACCGACCTATCCGCAAGTTGGAGAGAAACCCTTGTTGGTGAAAGCTCATAACCTTTCAATTTCCTGAAAATTTTGAGGGGCATAAGACTAATGCTTGCCCCCAAATCACACAAGGCCCTCTCAATGTGCACGGTCCCAATCTTACAAGGTATGGAAAAACTCCTTGGGTCTTCAAGCTTTTGAGGAGCCTCATTCATGAGAATTGCACTACACTCCTTGGATAAGTTCACCGTGGTTGTCGGGCTCAAGGAGTTTTTGTTTGAGATGAGCTCCTTCAAGAACTTTCCATAGCTTGGAATCTCCTTTACGGCATCAATGAAGGGCATGGTAATGTTGATACCTTTCATCATGTCCATGAACTTCCCATACTTTTGTTCAAGTTTGGCTCTTGCCAACCTTTGTGGAAAGGGAATTGGTGGCACATAAGTTCTTATAACTTGTTGTTGAGGCTCTTCAACCACCCTAGTTGGTTCATCAATCACCCTTGGAGTTTCCACAACAACTTCCACGAGTTCATCTTCTACCCCCTTTTCTTCAATTACCTTAGGAGGTTCAACCACAACTTGAGGTTTAATGACATCACCCGGTCTACTACTCTTCCTCTTCTTGACAAATTCCCGGTCTTCCAAATCTCTACCACTCCTCAAGTAGATAGCATTCATGGTTTTCGGATTTTCCTCGGTTTTACCCGGGAATTTCCCTTGGGAGGCTTGTAGTTGGCTCATTTGGGTAGCCAATTGGGAGATTTGGTTGTCCGTCATCCGTTGAGAAGCTTGCATTTGGGTTCTAAGTTGGTTGATGGATGTGGTTGTCTCTTCTTGTTTTTGAGTGGTATGGTTGATGAATTGTGTTTGAGATGTCATCATTTGTTCCATCATGAGTTCCATGTTTGACTTTGGTTGGGTGGGTTGTTGGAATGGTTGGAAATTTTGTTGGAAAGGTTGGGTGGTTTGTTGGAAAGGTTGGGTGGTTGGTGGGTTAAGTGATTGAAATTGTTGTCTAGGTTGGAAGGTTCTTCCTTGGAAACCCGGTGGACCTTGATTGAATGTTGTGTTTTGTTTTTGAGTTTGGAAGTTTGGTTGTTGTGACTTTTGTTGGAAGGTTGGGTTTTGGACATTTTGAGAGCCATAAGAGAAGTTTGGGTGGGCTCTCAATCCGGGGTGATATTGGTTGTTGTTAAATGCTTGCTTGGCCGGACTAGACTCCCATATCCCGTTCACTTGCTCCATACAATTGCCATCTCCAACCACCAAAGGACACTCATTGGGTGGGTGTCCTTGGTCTCCACAAAGCTCACAACTATAGACTTGGTTCCTCATAGAAGAATTGCTAGATGTTTTGCTTGAGCTCATCAAGGCAACTTGTTGCTTTAGCTCTTCTATCATCTCTTTCACCTCAACATTGTTGGCCGATTCGACCGTTGACTTCCCTTTCCTCTTGTGTCTATCATTGTTCCAATGAAAGGTACGAGAAGCCATTTCTTCAATAAGCTCTATCGCCGTCTTGTGGTCTATCTTATCCAAAGCCCCGTTCCCCGAGCCGGAATCAAGGTTCATCTTCATCTCATTGTTTAACCCTTCATAGAAATTGTTGATGAGCTCATCATCCCCAATAACGTGGTGAGGACATAGCCTTTGGAGGCCCTTGTACCTCTCCCATGCTTCATAAAGGGTCTCATCTTCTTGTTGGGTGAACCCTTGGAGCTCACTCTTGATTCTTGCGGTTCGTTGGGGTGGGAAATACTTGTTTAGGAAAGCCTTAGAGACATCGTCCCAAGTCCGAAGAGAGTCGGGTTCACAACTTTTAAGCCACTCCTTGGCACTTCCCCTCAAAGAGTAAGGGAAAAGCCTAAGGCGTACGACATCCTCTGTCACTCCATTGGCCTTGAACATGTCACAACTATCCAAGAACTCGTTGAGATGCTCGTTGGGGTTTTCGGTGGCTCCCCCTCCGAATTGATTCCCTTGGACAAGTTGTAGCAAGGTGGCTTTCACATCAAAATTATTGGCTTGAATAGGTGGCTTGACAATACTCGGATTCACCACCTTTTTCGGAGCCAAGTTATCTCTCATAGGAACCGCGGCCATTGTTACTTCCGTTTCCGGTGTTGCAAAAGGATTTTCGAAAGTTTCAAAGACACGTGGTTCTTCTCGAAGGTCCTCAATAACTGAATTTTCTTGAGGAATTGGTGTTTCTACAAGCCCTCTTCTACGGAGTGAATTTAGTCTTCTCGCGGTTGCTTCGATCTCGTGGTCAATCGGGCGTATTGGTTGACCTCTTCGAGCTCTCCTAACCATGCAAAAAGTCCTACACACTCAAGAGAGGGATTAGTAACAAAAGACTTAGTCTAAACAAGAACGAAAACAATTAATATCTAGCCGAACTCCCCGGCAACGGCGCCAAAAACTTGATGGTATCAAGTTATACCTCGCAAGTGCACGATTTTATCGTTGTACACTATTAAGGGTCGATCCCACAAGGAGTTGAAAAGACTACTAATTGTTCTAATCCTATAGTTTAGCTAAGTCGACAATAAAGGGAGAAGGTTATGCTAGAACTACCAACAACAAGGTAAAACAAACTAATTAAGAAATAGGAGAAAGAGCAAGATAGAATGAAAGGTTGTAAATCAATTAGATTAAGAACCTAATACTCGGTTCTTCCCAAACAATTCGTAATTCCAAACAATCAAATCTCTAGGCTAATCACAAGGGTAGTTAGGTGAGGAGGTGACGACTCTAATTCGCCTAAGACTCCCCTCTCGGGTTCGAAATAGGACACTAGTACTACCCACCAACCCCCCTCTCGGGTTCGAAGGTCGGAATCCCTAACTCAATACCCGACTACCCCAAAAACATGCCTTTTCCCAAGGTAGTCCAATATTTGCTAAGGTCATTAAGCCCCATCAATTCCCGGGTCATCCCACTCCCTCTCTCGAGGGTCGATTTCAAACGCTAGATTAGAGGTGTCCTACCCCGGTTCTCCCTTTCGGTCTCAACCAAGGTTAACAATAGGGTCAAATCTCGGGTATCCAAATCACAACCTAACCAACTCTCGTTGGTGGTCAAGGGTCGTAAGTCAACACTACCCAAAAGTCAACCCATAAACCATGTCATTCCTCTAAACTACCCTCACCAATTTCCCCAAATAATTAGCCTTTATGAAATTCAATTAGTGAAATTACTCATGTTGGGTCAAACCGAGCCCTAGTGGAAGACTACTCACTAATCATGGTCCTAATTGCAAAATAAGCAATAAAGATGGAAACTTTGGTCATAAACATGGTGAGAAGATAAATCTTACTACTAAACATGCAACAATCCAACAATAGTTGTAAAGAAAGATGATTTAATCTAATAACAAGGTTGATTAAACTAAAAGACACAATCTTTAACCAAATCAACTCAAAGATTAAGTCTTTGAGGACAACTATCCAAGGATGAACAAATGAAGGAGAAACAAAGGAAAGAGACACAATGAAAAGATGAACAATGATGAAAACAACAACAACAAACAAACAACAACAGCAATTTTAACATAAACAATCAAACAAACTTGAAGGAAGAACAAAATGTAAATAAATGAAAATAAGGAGAGAATTAATACCAACTCAATAGCAAAAGAGGAATTTGGATAGAAATAATAAAGAAGGAAATCCTTCAATCTTCTTACAAACCCAAATTCAATCACTATTTAATTGAAGAACTTCTCTAATTAGGGAAAGATTAACAAAGAGATTAAAAAAGTTTTAAACTTGAAAGGGGAAATATTCTGGATCTAGGGTTGTGTGTACAAAAGGGTTTAAGAGGGGGTATTTATAGGCTTGTACAAGATTAGGAAGAAAAGAGGAAGAAAAGCCCAAATCCCGTCTTTCTTTGTGTTTTTTGGGCAGGTGCCATTCTTAGGTGCTTCAACCGCCAAAACCGCGCAAGGAATTAAAATATCTGGCATTTGTGTTTTGCCGGTGGGCCGGCTGCCGGCCTGCCGGTAAAACACCTTCTTCAGGACGTCTTCTTCTTCTTTGGGGTGTGTAATACCGGTTGACCCGCCTGGGGTGCTCCTACCGTCGGAGGTCAAGCTTGTTTTTCACCAAATTCTTCAATTAAATCTTCTAATTTTGTGTTCTACCGGTGGGCCGCTGCTTTGGCTGCCGGCAAAACACAAAGACTCAAATTTTTTTTTAAACTTCTTTGGTATGTCTGGGGTGTGTTCTGCCGGTGGGCCGGCTGCCGGCCTGCCGGCAAAACACACTGTTTACCATTTCTTCACCTCTTCTTCATGAAAAGGCAATGGGGTGCCTTTCTTGCCCCAATTTCTCTATACTTGGATCGTTTCCTACAAAAGGATACACAAGGTAACAAGTACGGGCATTGGGCACAAAATGCAAGGAAAAACACCCGAAACCGACTCGATACGAGTCGGTATGCATAGAAGAAAGAGGGGAATTAGAAGTAAATTAATCGTATATCAGTAAACAAAATCACAAATATATAACATCAAGTCTCCTATTCACATGTTACAAGCATAACAACATTATAAAACCTCTTCCATCATACAACATGCTTTATCAGAAATCATATTATCATGCAACAATTATTCATCTTTTTCCACCAATTATTCATGCTCTTACTCAAACTTTCAGCTATATAAACTCGTACAACACTACCAACAACATATATATATATATATATATATATATATATATATATATATATATATATATACATAACTTTATGTATTATTCAAACCAAACAAATTTTCTTTCCGTATTTCTATATTGCCATATCTTAAAACAACTTCTACACAACTATCATGCTTTCAATCAATAATGTATAACATCACCTCATTAGCATCTTTCTCTACACATTCCCCATTCTCCACATACATACATCCATTGATTCATGCCACACATTACTATATAGGTACACAATTCACAAGATAAACACATAGCGATCCCGACTCATATCCCATGGTGACCGGGTCAAAAATTGTAGGGCGAGTTCGCGACTTTAGGATGTCTCCCAAGCCTTTGCATTAGGTCCTACAACTTCTACCCCGGTTTAATTTTAATTTGACTCCCTATATTCATTAGGTTTATTAGTTACGGGTTTCAGGATCGTCGCTCTGATACCACTTTGTGACACCCCCATACTCCAAGTGCCTTACCAGGACAACTTAAGGTATGAGAACGTCAACATCTCGGTTACCCGAGGCAATGATAATCAAATGATAATGAAGAAACATAATTTAAATAACAATATAGTTTAAAGTGATTACATGTTCAACACCAAAACTGTTAAACTGAAATACAAGGTTCTCAGACGGTCTACTGATAAAACTATCAAAGCTATAAAACATCATCTGACACAGCGGAAGACTTCTAAATGCCACGTGATGACTCATCCCAGCTATCCCATACGCGTCATATCATACCTTCTCAATAACTGCTCGCCATCCCCGAATTGATTACCACAATTTTTAAAACATTTAAACGGGGTCGGTACTAATTACACAATCAAAGCCACACTAAAACAATCATATAAATAACTCACACACAATACCAGACTCCATCTCCAATCACCACATAACTGACTACACACTAAAGTGTGTAG
Organism: Silene latifolia; assembly: GCF_048544455.1. Taxonomy (NCBI): domain Eukaryota; kingdom Viridiplantae; phylum Streptophyta; class Magnoliopsida; order Caryophyllales; family Caryophyllaceae; genus Silene; species Silene latifolia. The sequence goes on from NC_133538.1 coordinate 238,458,227, forward strand.
CCCTGCCAGAGTAGCCATCGCAACAGATACTCCTCACAGCCAGTGGGGGACCGCACCCGTTCCCACCTAAGCCCCGCTCATCTCCATCGAGCGATAAACCCATGTTCATTAATGTGCACATCCCTTTTGTGGCGGGTTCCACAGAAGGCGAATGAAGGGCGTGAAGCCACTCCCGCAAGTGATTCCACTCAGCCAAGGACGCACCCCGAAGAACACAGACAGACAACATCAACAACCGTCTGAATCAATCAACAATATGAAATCACAACCGTCTGAATCAATCAACAATCACTAACTATAGCACAATCACCACACACATCATGTAACTAATACTGAGTAGGAAACCTTACCTGGAATGCAACCACCACAGACGGTCTAGCAGCTAATCAAAATCGTTCTTCAATACAATCACCTCATATCAAACATACAATCATACAATCAACATCTAATAAAACAATACTCCCAAAACCCCCAAATTACCCAATTAGGGTTTCAACTAAAATCAATGAAACAACATAAAAATTGTACTAGGTAAGTTTGGGATAATCTCTTTATTCTTTACTCTTTATTGCTTATTTCCTCACTCTTTAATCATGTTTATACTTGTTGTAATGATTGACACCATTGATAACATGTTGTTGGAGCTTGTGTCCTCCACAAATTAGTGTGATAACATTTGTAAATCTCTTACAGGTTCACAAGGGTATACTTCGTATTTTAATCAGTTGATTAACAATTACCTAATAACGGTTGGCTTGCTAGAAAGTTTGACATTATTATCGTACAGATGGCGGTGATCAACTGGTCCCTAAAGGTCACACCTATAGGATGCGTTTGAGATATGTGGTTATAGAAATATAATCACATTGATGCCTTATATGAGTAAACAGTTAGTCAATGTGTTGATGAGATAATTATTTAAGATGTGATTATAGAAATATAATCACAATGATGCCTTATATGACTAAACAGTTAGTAAATGTGTTGATGAGATAATTATTTAATGAAGATTAAATAATATTAGTTGAGACGAATTAACTGTCAATTCGTAAATTGAATATAATAAGTTATATTTAATTAAATGTATGTAATGTTTGCTTGGACGAATTAATCTGTTAATTCGTAATTAAATGTAATCGGTTATATTTAATATCAACAAGATGAATGTGTCATAGTGGTAATAGTGAGGGTACTCAAACCAAGAGGTCATGGGTTCGATCCTCACTAGATGACAATTTACACATTTTATACATTTTGGAATAACCGAAAATAAGAGAAATAACTCTCTTAATTTCGGTAAATTGGGCCAAAATTATGGAAAAGAAAACCCACCCTATTTCTCCATATACTCGGTTGTTATAAGGGGAGATGAAGGAATTTTCTTAACCTAATTCTTTTCCCAATTCTTGTCTCCTCTCATCGGAAGAACAAAAAAAAACCTAAAAATTAATCAGTGATTTTTGGATCGATTCTAGCAAAATCAAAGGGCATTTCTCATATCGTCTTGGGTGCAACTGATAGGCGAATATCAACTTTGATATTGTTTCTAGGCCGTTTTTGCTAGGACCAAAGGTTATTTCTTAATCTTTTACAATATTGTTTATGCAATTTAATTTTATGACTAGCTTTCATCATCTTATAGATTTGTTATAGTCCTTAAATTAAAGGGATGCATACAGATAAATCCCACAAGTGGTATCAGAGCCAAGGCCACGAATTTTAATTTTGATGATTTTCATAAAATTGTTGGTAAACAATAATTACGGTTTGCGGAAAAAATATATAATCGGCTGGATTTTTTTTATCCGTGGAATTTTTTTCCCTTCCATCACGTACTGTTCACGTATGAACAGTATTTTTATTAAAAAAAAAAATTCTGTTTTTTTTTCTTTTCGGTTTATCCTGAAAAACCGATTAAAGTTTTTTGCGGCTGTTTTTGTTTATGCCGATTTGAAAAGCATCCGAGAAAAGTATTTTTTTTTATGTTACTGTTCACGTCACGTTACTGTTCACAGAGGACAGTTTTAAAAAAAAATAAAAAAATTTGTCCTGTTTCGGTTTTGTACAGATAAAAACCGTGAACAATATGAGAAACGGGCTGTTTTTTCTTGTTCTTGCTTTTTTTGGCGAAAAAAAGGGCTTGTTTTTTTTTTTGGTTTAGCCGAGACATATTAAAAAAAAAGGATTTTGTTTTTGTTTGTTTTGGCCAATATTAATTATACATTACCTTTACAATGTATGATTAATTGTTGTGAAACGGTTCACAATTTTGAGATACCTAATTATTTTAAAGCAGTTTAAAATATTGATGGATTAAATTCATATTACAAGTTTAATATGAATTAAGATTGAAATTAATGTGATTAATTGAGGAATTGTCACTTAATTTGTTTTTAAATAGGTGGTTTGGAAAATTAATCTACATAATTAAAGAATTATGTCTTGCAAGTTTAATTTATTTTAGTTGATGCATTTTATTTTAGTTGAATGAATCGATTGAATGGTTTAATTTACGTTTTTTTTGCAATCGGTTGTAATTTGTAATACTTAGTGTGGCCTTAGTTAATTATGTTTTCGTAATGAAGGAAACATAATTTTTATGTAATTATGAGACCTCGAATCTCCTTTATTTTTCTTTAGTTTTGGGTTTTGAAATTAGAATGTAGTTAATAGGTTTATTATGTAAATTTTATTTATTGTATTTTTCAAAAGAAGATTAAAGATGGAGATTGGAGCTCGCTCCCGCTACATGGATCAAGATGGAACATCAAGACAAGCTTCTCGGGTCCAAGGATGGATTCCAAACTTGTATTTAAAGTTCATTTTGATAGGATAGGCCACACTAGGACTTTTATTGTTTTACGTTTTCATTCATATTGCTTTTCATTCACATGGTAGTTTATGCATCATATTCACCTAAAACCAAACCACCTACTACTAAAATGCATGAAAATTGACTCATATAGATTGTATGTTAGTTTTCATGGACATACAGATGTCACACACTTTATAAAGCCATCACCTTAGCTTATTCATTCTCGCATGCTAGATATTAGTTCACTTAAAATGAATCTAAATTAAGTTGATGGGATCTTCCTCTAAAACGGAAATTGAGATTAGTCTTTATAAGGGCAAACAACTATGAATCCCTTCTTTGCCGGTAGGCATAATATGACCCCTTCTACGTTGGGTAAGTAGTTGTGTTGACTTAGTTTACCTCAACATCATAGTCCGAAGAGTTTCTCGTGATTATGATGGACTAAAGATAGTATTTACAGAAATTTATCGACCAAGAATTCTAACGGTAGAATTAGCTAAAAGGTTAGATTATCAATTTGCAGATAATTGAGTCTTGGGATCATTTATATAATTCTTGAGGGAGGTCAATTGTATAAATGTTTTGAGTCTTCGCGTTATGACAGTAGTTCATTAGACTTAAAAATCATAAACGATGCACATGTTTTTTGTTTTTTTTTTATTCTTCTTCTCGCAGTGTAGAACACGTTTATATTGATAATACTGTTACAACAAAATGTCTGGAAATAATGCAATTCAAATGCCTAGTGCCACACTTGGAGGCGAGTCCTGGCTGAAAATATTCATGTACCAAATGAATCAGTTCACACCTCTGAAAAACGACGGGTCCAACTTTGCGGACTGGGAGGCACTACGGAATGCTGCCATTGCTGACGGTAAGCTCAAGTACTTAACTGAGCGAATACCAGTAAACCCAAGCCCCAATGCAGGAGTCAACGAGTCACTCGCTTGTAGTGACTTCGTTATGGAAGGGGGTGCGATAAAGAACGTACTCATCTTTGCAATGGAAACACATTTGCAGAGACGCTTCATTGCCCAAGGTGCGAACAAGATTTTCACCACGCTCACTAACGAGTTCTCAAAAGCACCGAGAATCGTTACCTATGAGCATACCTGTCGCTTCTTTGATGTGAAACTCCAGAAGGGCCAACAGGTTAGCCCACACATTCTTCACATGATTGAGAATGTCGAGAAGCTGGAGGCACTTGATTGCAAAATCAGTGAGAGCATTGTCATTGACCGAATGCTTCATTCTCTTCGTGATGGTTTTGCCCTTTTCCGGGCGAACTACTACATGAATGACTTGAAATAGAGTTCTCATGAGCTACACTCCCTTCTCGTACAGACCGAGAAGGATATGAAATTGAGTGGGAGCATGAAGCAGGATGTTCTTACGATTTCCAACAAGGGTAAAGGTAAGGGCAAGGCTCATGGCGACCTAGCTGTAGGTAAGCCAAAGCTTAAAAAGCCAGGAAACGGTAAGAGTGCGCCTGGTGAGACTAGTGGCTCACAGGGCAAGGCAAAGAGCAAGGGCGGTGACATTGAGTGCCACCATTGTCACAAGACTGGACATTGGAGGAGGAACTGTCCCGTGTACCGTGAGGACATCAAAGCAGGCCTCGTCGTTCCTGTTGGTATGTCATCTTATATTCATATGATTGAGATTAACCATGCAAGTTTCGGAACTTGGGTACTTGGTATTGGTTGTGGTTCTCATCTGTGTAATCATATGCAGGGCCTAAAGAACATCATACCTCTCGAAAAAGGTGATGTGGACCTGCGAGTCGGGAATGGAGCACGAGTTGCTGCTGTCTCGAAGGGAACATATGTAATCCAACTCCCTAGTGGTTTTGAGTTATTTTTAAATACTTGTTACTATGTACCCAGTTTGTCTAAGAACATTATTTCTGTTTCCGTACTTGCTTAAGACGGTTTTGCATTTTCAATAAAGGATAATAGCTGTATTTTCTCTTTCAATGAAATGGTTTATGGCAAAGCAGTTTCCATGAATGGAATTTATATCTTAGATCAAACCACGGAAGTATTACACATGAATAATAAGAAGTTAAAGGTTGGTGACAAAGATCAAACCTATCTATGGCATTGTCGAATGGGACACATAAATGAGAAACGCGTGAAGAAACTCGTCGATTATGGGACTATTCCCGCATTCGATTTTTCTACATATGGCACGTGTGAATCATGTCTCATTGGCAAGATGACTCAAATTTCCTTCAAAGGTGTTGGAATGCGCGCTAGTGACCTATTAGGACTCATAAATACTGATGTTTGTTGACCTATGTCAATTACCGCTAGAGATGGCTATAGATATTTTATCACTTTCACGGACGATTTAAGTAGATACGGATATGTCTACTTAATGAAGCATAAAAGTGAGTCCTTTGAGAAATTCAAGGAATACCAGAACAGGGTACAAAACCAACTGGGTAGAAAGGTTAAAGCACTCCGTTCAGATCGGGGTGGCGAATATCTTTCAAATGAGTTTGTTCAACACCTGAAAGACTGTGGAATCGTTTTGCAGTTAACTCCACCTGGAACACCTCAATTGAATGGTGTGTCCAAATGGAGAAATCGAACCTTACTTGATATGGTTCGATCCATGATGAGTCACACGGTAGTGCCTGATTCATTATGGGGTTTTGCTCTTTTGTCAGCTGCTCTTATACTTAACCGAATTCCGACTAAAGCTGTCGACAAGACTCCATATGAAATGTGGAAGGGAACGTTCCCTAACTTGTCCTTTATTCGGGTTTGGGGCTGCGAGGCTTATGTCAAGTTGAGACACGAGGATAAGCTCGGCCCGCGATCGGTCAAGACATACTTTATAGGTTATCCAAATAGAAAATTTGGTCATTACTTCTATTCGCCTACCGAACATCGAGTTTTTGTTGCGGCTAGTGCGACGTTCTTAGAGAAAGAATTTCTCGAGAACAAGACGAGTAATAGAACCTTCGAGCTGTCGGAGATTCCAAAACCAACAACCGAGGAACAGATGGAGGAAGTTGTTCCTCCAACTGATGATATGGTTAATATTCCTGAGGAACCTAGGAGGTCGGGTTGAGTATCTCATCCTCCGGACAGATACATTGGTATGGTCGAGGAGAATGACGTTTTACTCCAACAGAGTAATGAACCCGCTACCTATAAAGGTGCTATGGCCTGTTCCGACTCAAAGCTATGGTTCGAAGCCATGCAATCTGAATTGGACTCCATGTATGAAAATGACGTATGGGATCTAGTTGATTTACCTAATAAGGTAAAACCTCTACAGTGCAAGTGGCTTTACAAAATAAAGCGTTTTGTAGACGCGCAACCAGATACCTATAAGGCACGACTAGTGGCAAAAGGTTTCACTCAAGTGCACGGATTGCATTATGATGAGATTTTTGCACCTGTAGTCATGCTACGTTCCATTCGGATAATCTTAGCGATTGCCGCTTTTCATGATTATGAAATTTGGTAAATGGATGTGAAAACCGCCTTCTTAAACGGTTATTTGGAGGAAGAGTTGTACATGGTGCAACCCGAAGGTTTCATAGTTCCTGAATATCCTAAGAAAGTATGCAAGCTTAAGCGTTCCATTTATGGACTTAAGCAAGCTTCTCGGAGTTGGAATCATCATTTCGACCAGGTGATAAAAGAGTATGGTTTCACTTGATCGGTCAAAGAACCATGCTTATATATCAAGTCGAGTGGGAGAAAGATTGTATTCTTGATATTGTATGTCGATGACATACTCCTGATTAGGAATGGCATTCCTCTCCTATCTTCGGTTAAAGAATGGTTGAAGAACCATTTCCAGATGCAATATTTGGGTGAGGCACAACGCATTTTAGGAATTCGTATCTACCGAGATAGATCATGACGGACGTTATCACTTAGTCAGGAGTCTTATTTGGATAAGATTATTGAGAAGTTCAGCATGACCAACTCCAAGAAAGGGAACCTTCCCATGACGACTGGGATGCAGTTGAGCAAGTCTCAGTCACCCACGACGCCTGTAGGGATTGAGCGCATGAGTCGTTTTCCTTATGCATCTACAATAGGATCGATCATGTATGCCATGATATGCACACGTCAAGACGTGGCATATGCATTTAGTATGACGAGTCGGTACCAAAAGACTCCAGGTGAAACACACTGGATAGCTGTTAAAAACATCCTCAAGTACCTATGGAGGACTAAGGATTGGGTATTGACTTATGGAGGCGATACTAAGCTATTCGCAATCGGTTACGCAGATGTTAGCTTCCAAACGGATCGAGATGACCCTAAATCTCAGTCCGGGTTCGTCTTCACTCTTAATGGTGCTGCGGTCAGCTGGAAGAGTTCCAAACAGAGTGTTGTAGCAGATTCTACTACTGAATCCGAGTACTATGCCGCTTCGGAGGCAGCAAAGGAAGCGATATGGATGCGTCAATTCTTACAAGGACTTACGGTAATTCCTAGTTCGAATGACCCGATCACCATCTATTGTGACAATAGAGGTGCCATCTTCCAGGCTAAGGAGCCAAAGTCTAGCAACAAATCTAGACATGTACATCGGAAAGCTCACCTGATCCGTGATTACGTGGAGCAAGAGGAGATAGTGATAGACAAGATTGCGACGGATGCTAACATCACGGATCCTCTCACTAAACCGTTGAATTATGATAATCATGTAGGGCACGTTATTTCCATGGGAATTAAACGTGTTCCTGAGTTGTAGTACTTGATTATGGATTTGATACATTATCTTTTTCATATACTATTTATAACTTCATCGTTTTATTATAATATTTTGTTTTTCATATGGATTGTACTGACAACATTGAACTCCACAAAGTGAACTGAATTACATTATATTTGTTTGGTCCGTAATCGCCCATGTGAGCTGATAACTCCGGCTATTATATTGTGCAGTCGATTGATGGTGGGTTCAACGAGCCATAAGTCAAACTGTTGACTGATCGATCACAAATACGAGATTATAACGATACCTCGTAGGACAAATTTTTGTGACAACGTAATGGAGTCCTAAATGTTTAAAAACATTCGGTGCCAGGTCGTGGATAGGACATCCATTGGATTCCTGGAGTCGATTCTTTTGACTATCGACTGTCTCTTGAGATTAAGGCAGTTTTTAGGTGACTTTGGTTTCTTTCTCACGGTCTGTCGTAACTGGAGGCTAAGTAGATTTTTTCTGGGTCATTTCATACTGTGCTTACATCTGCAGGATTCGAGTTGAGGAAAATATACAACCCTTATCAGGTATAGTTATTTCTCAGGGCCACTCGAGGATTTGTAACTGAAATGCATGGCCATGCTCGAATGTTGATTCGTTTATCAGTTAAGTTACTCTCTAGTCGGGGAAACCACTCTTGATGATGATCGCTTGTAAAATACGACCTTTGTGGATACGGATTTGCAAATTGTTTTACATTGAGTGGGAGAAATTTTAGGATATGAGAATCGGTTATGGCACATACACTTGTGAGGACAAGTGGGAGTTTGTTGGAGCTTGTGTCCTACACAAATTAGTGTGATAACATTTGTAAATATCTTACAGGTTCACAAGGGTATACTTCGTATTTTAGTCAGTTGATTAACGATTACCTAATAACGGTTGGCTTGCTAGAAAGTTTGACGTTATTATCATACAGATGGCGGTGATCAACTGGTCCCTAAAGGTCACACCTATAGGATGTGTTTGAGAGACGTGGTTATAGAAATATAATCACGTTGATGCCTTATATGAATAAACAGTTAGTCAATGTCTTGATGAGATAATTATTTAATGAAGATTAAATAATATTAGTTGAGACGAATTAATTGTCAATTCGTAAATTGAATATAATAAGTTATATTTAATTAAATGTATGTAATGTTAGCTTGGACGAATTAATCTATTAATTCGTAATTAAATGTAATCGGTTATATTTAATATGAACAAGATGAATGTGTCATAGTGGTAATAGTAAGGGTACTCAAACCAAGAGGTCATGGGTTCGATCCTCACCAGATGACAATTTACACATTTTATACATTTTGGAATAACCGAAAATAAGAGAAATAACTCTCTTAATTTCGGTAAATTGGGCCAAAATTATGGAAAAGAAAACCCACCCTATTTCTCCATATACTCGGTTGTTATAAGGGGAGATGAGGGAATTTTCTTAACCTAATTCTTTTCCCAATTCTTGCCTCCTCTCATCGGAAGAACACAAAAAAACCTAAAAATTAATCAGTGATTTTTGGATCGATTCTAGCAAAATCAAAGGGCATTTCTCATATCGTCTTGGGTGCAAATGATAGGCGAATATCAACTTTGATATTGTTCTTAGGCCGTTTTTGCTAGGACCAAAGGTTATTTCTTAATCTTTTACAATATTATTTATGCAATTTAATTTTATGACTAGCTTTCATCATCTTATAGATTCGTTATAGTCCTTAAATTAAAGGGATGCATACAGATAAATCCCACACATGTCTTCCATGATAATGAGTGAGTAGTTACTTAACTAGAATTAGTGGGGGGATTAGGGAAGTCAATAATGGAATAGATTTATGGTTAATCTAATATGTTATATTGTGATTGCTTGGTTGTTGTAATGTCAACCTATGCAGATATTATGTTTGATGAAATGCTAGAATATGAAACCTTGCATTTTTTAACCATCTCTTATCTTTTCAATGAAGCTTGTAAGACATAAGTTAACTCAAGCCTTGTTAGACCATGCATAGAGTTGAATAGGAAGAGACTAAGTCGACTTGTAGGTGTTGTAAATTCTTGATCGACTCGGCTCGAGGACCTAAATCTACCTAGGATTTGTAAGATATTTCCATAACTTGATTCCATTAAAACAATATGTTGCTTGCATCTATTTGAGAACATGTTTGTATGATCTATTACCATGAATCCCCTATGATCCCATGACATCCTAGTACTTTAATTAATTGTTTTCATTATTTGATTTATTGGTTGCTTTACTCTATTGCTTTCATTAGTTTAGACTCATCCCGTGAATCGACCTCGACTTAACCACTAGTTAGTTGTTTGTTGAGAAATATAAATGTGTTTGATTGGGCATGTGATGACCGTGTGAAACATTAAAATGGCGCCGTTGCCGGGGACGGTGATCAATTGATTTAATTTTCGTTAATTGTTCTTAGTTGTGTTTTTTCTTCACCTTGGGGAAGTCAATCTCCTCAAAGTGGTTCTAATTGTTTTCGAGTTGTTTGATATTTTGCATGACTAGGAGATCACAAGGTAATTTTTTACCTATTGATTTCGAGATTGAAAGGACCTTAACCAACAATAGAAGAGTTGCTAGAGGTACTTCAAGAGTTGTAGGTATTAGAGAGATTGTGGACATTCAACCAAATAACATTGAGTTTGTCAACCCTTTTACAAGAGAAGGAGAGGATAACCTAATTCAAAACGCACCACAAAATCAACCCACAATGCCTAAATTTTCATCACATTCCGTACCAACCGAGGAGAACCTGCCAAACGGTACTCCTACACCCCCACATTTAACAGGTAATTTCATTGCCAAATGTGCATTTATACAATTAGTTGAGAGAAGTCAATTTGGAGGGATGTTTAGTGAAGATCCTCACTTACATATGGAGACTTTTTGTGATTATTGTGATGCAATTTCTCAAACCGGAGTTACTCAAGACAAAATCCGATGGATATTGTTTCCTTTTTCTTTGATCGGTACCACAAAGAAATGGTTGAAGAGCCTAGACAAGGCTACCCTTGGTATTGATTCATGGAAGAAGTTAGCACTTGCCTTCTACAAGAAATTCTATCTTCCGGAGAAGACAAATATGTTGATAGCCGAAATCACCGGGTTCAAGCAAAGGGATTAGGAATCATTATATGAAGCATGAGAGAGATTTAAGGACACTTGTCGTACTTGTCCACACCATGGACTTAGTGAGTGGTTCCTTGCGCAACAATTTTGGAACGACCTATATGAAGACTTACGCAAAATTCTAAATTGTGATCCAATGGGAGGTTTACCGAAGTTGATGACAATCAAACATAGGCCAAAATCGAAGAGATGGCGGTTCATAATTCCCAATATAGTAGGCCTCGAAAGGCCACAAGAGGAGGAAAGCATGAGGTAGAGCCCATTACTCAATTGGGTGCTCAACTAAGTGTTCAAATGGACACCATCAATTTGAAGTTTGAGAAGGCCATGACTAAGCTTGATAAAGCTTCTAAATCACCCAAACAACATGTTAATGCTATGGTGGCATCATCCTCAATTCCAAGTGGAGTATGTGAAAGTTGTGGAACCATGGGACATGATCAAAACGAATGTAGGGGAACAAATGAACACGTAAATGTTTTCCAAGCATACAAGAGTGGTATCCCTTATTCTAACTACTATAATGAGAATACCAAATTTCATCCAAATCTTTCATACAAGAGACAAAATGTCCAAAACCCCCAACAAACATACACCCACCTCTAATGAGAAACTAAGCTCAACGACCCTTTTCAACCACAGGCAAGGTTATCGAAATCAACCTTCCTACAACCAATCAAATGACCAAAGCTTTGATGTTCAAAAAGCGGTCCTCTTAATGAAAAAGAACCAACAAGAATTCTTCACCCAAATGCAAAAAGATAGCAAAGCTAAAGAAATCACCATCAACAACATTCATGCCCACACCAAAATGTTAGAGACTCAAATGTCCCAATTAGCATCTTCTAGCTCCCAAAGAGAAAAGGGGCAATTACCGCCTCAAGGTAATCCCCGAAGACATGAGACGGTTAGTGCGATCCATTTGAGGAGTGATACATGATATGAGGGGCCAAAGAGGCCAATTGATGAAGATATTGTGCATGCTAGTGACAAGCAAGGAGTCATGGAGAACTCTAAGGAGGTAGATCCTACTACCAATGAAATTTCAAAGAAGAAGAATGAATAAAAGGCTAAGGAAAAAGAGCCTATTCTGATTAGACTTCCATTCCCAAGTCGCCAAGCTAAGCCTAAGCTTGATGAGAAACTTGGAAAGTTCATGGTAATTGTGAAGAACTTAGAAGTCTCAATCCGATTCACGGAATTGATTAATCATGTTCCGGCTTATGCAAAGTACATGAAAGATATTCTTACCAAGAAGAAATCCATCCGAAAGTTGGAGACTATTGCCTTTACCTAAGTGAGTAGTGCTATTCTTCAAGGGGGTTCCCCTCCAAAGCTCAAAGATCTGGGAAGTTTTTTTATCTCATGTAGCATTGGCGACACTATAATCAACAAAGCATTATGTGACCTTGGAGCAAGTGTAAGTGTCATGCCATACTCGGTATGTAAGAGGCTAGGAATGGGAGAGCTCAAATGCACCAACATCACTCTTCAAATGGCGGATCGATCAACAAAGATACCTTTAGAGGTATGAGAGGATATGCCCATGATCATTTTAGGAAGACCTTTCTTGAATACCGCCGGAGCGGTAGTCGATGTGAAATATGGAGAGCTCACACTTGAAGTAGGGGACGAGATAATCACTTTCAATCTTGATAAAAAAATGAGAGCTCCCCGACTACATGAGCCATGCTTCATGGTCGATCACTATAGCCGAGAAAGTGATAGAAAGAAGTTATAATCTCTTTGCCAAGATCAAGCCATGTATAAAGAAACACCAACCATATGGAGGGAGAAAGTGGATGACCTGTAAGTGGCTCTATTCGGAGAGCAAAGAATTTTTAAGAACAATGAGAGCTTGAATAGCTCACCCATCATGACAAGTAATGAAGAAGGCCTCATTGGCCATGAAAAAAAAAGAGTTGCTCTTGTCAACTCATGACATCATTGGGGAACAAGCTAGTGAAGTTTGCGGTCTATGGGACGATGAATTTGAAGGATTGGTCAATCCTTATATTGAAATGCTATGACCTTAGACCAAGGCTTTGTTGATCCTTGTCATCACATTGACTTGGAATACAACAATGTAGAAAACAATGCACAAAGGTCTAACCAAGACCTCTACCATGAAAATGAGCAAGCCTTCGACTACATCAACAAGGTGTTTATAATACTACGGTTTTCATAGGCTGGTACTCGATCGAGTATGGCCTAATCGGTCGAGTAAAGTGTGTCGTGTTCCCTGTTTGGCTACTGCCCAGGAACACTAGGCCGAGTATGTTGAATGCTCGACCGAGTAGAGGGTACTCGGCCAAGTATACTCTATACTCGACCGAGTATCCGGTCCGTCGCGTGTTATTTTCGCGGTATGATTTAGAGATGATTAGGGAAATATAAAATATGTTAAGCAGTTTCTAATTACATTTTACAAAGCCTAAACACTTCTACGATGCTCTAATCCTCTCTAAATCTCTCCCTAAAGTGTGTGATCTTTATCAAGTACATTCATCCCTTCGTTTCCTCATCGGTAAGTCCTTATCTTCATAATATTTTGTTCATATTGCTAGGGTTGTTGGCTTGAATTATGGATTGGGGAAAATGGGGTTTTGCACATAGTAATTGTTTTTATGTGATTGTTGATTAGGCGGAGACTTCGTAGAGGAGCCATTCTAGATCGCTTGCTTGTATTCCTTGCAGTTGTGCTAAGGTAGGGTTTCCCTACTCAGTTGTGCTTAATTGAGTTGAGGTGCTTTGTTGTAATGTGTATGATTGTGGTTCGTTGATCATCGCTGGAGTGCGGTGTGGTGGTGTTGTGATGGTTGTAATGGTGTTGTGATGTTTGTGGTGGGGTCACTTGCGGGAGTGGCTTCACGCCCTAGTTCGCCCTCTGTGGAACCCGTCACGGGAGGGGATGTGCACATTAAGGGATAGGGTTATCGCTTGTTGATGAGCGGGATTTTCGTGGGGATTGGCTGCGGTCCCCCACTAGCGGCATGGGCTACCTGTTGCGATAGGTAGTCTGACAGCGCTACACACCTCGGTGTGTAATCGGTTACTGTGTGAGATAGGGAGACCGGGGACGGAGGATGATCAGCTGGTTACTTTATGCACTTGTCTTATTTTAATTATGCAGAACTGATCCCGTTGTTGTTTTGTAAAATCTGCGGTGATCTATTCGGGGATGGTGAGCAGATTGTGATAATTGATGCATTTGGTGAGCTTGGGGCTGTCATGGGAGAGTCACCATGCCGGATTAGTTATCACCGTCATGAGTCTTAGCTGTTGTTTTGTAGTTGCTAGCATTTGCATATTTCTTTTGTTGGATTTTGTGACAATGTAACTTTTATAATTCCCGTACTTTAACAAATGTGTTTGGGACTGTTGCTATTGATATTTACTAACCTCAGGCAACCGAGATGGTAACAGCCTTTCATGCTGAAGTAGTCCTGGTAAGGTACCTTGGTATGAGGGGGTGTCACAAAGTGGTATCAGAGCCGCCGATTCTGGCACCTAAAACTAATGAACCCAATGAACTTAGTTAGTCTAAATAAAATAAACCCGGGGAGAGTTGATTGGAGCTACCGCAAAGACTTGGGAGACGTCCGAAAGTCGCACTAAGGCCCTTACTATCTCTAACCGGTCACATGGGGGAGTCTCGGAAATTGTTGTATGTCGAGTCATGTGTGTGTAGCACTTGTGGCATGAGTGTTGTGCATGGTTGAATGGAATGACAAAGGAAGTGGAATGTGATAGTTGTTGAAAGATGTATCAAAAATTTGTTGTTGTTAAACTTTGAGTATGAAATTTGATTGGCATGTTAAGTGTTTATTATGTGGCTTTCAAAAGGGTAGTGGTACATGTGTATATGATCATGATGACGTTGATGTTTGGTTTGTTGGTAGTAGCATGTGGTTAAGGTCATTCGTCTATATATATAAATGTCGTGTTTAATTTTCATGTGAGTATGATAAAGGTTCATCTATGTACTGGTTTCTTGAAGTATTGGGTCGTTATTGTTTGTTTTATTCATGTTTAAGTTGTTTTGTTAAGAAAATTGATTTGTATGGAAACCGATTTTGGAAGGGTAGTCTTAAAACTAATATAAGTCAAGTTCTAGAAATGATATTGATGTGATTCTAATTGGAGGTGATAGCTTGTCTTTTTACGATTCTAACAATAGGTCGCACGCCTAAAATGACCAAGTAACGAGTGAGAATTGACTGTTTTACGAAAACTAGACGGTGCTTAGATCTGTGCCGATACTCGACCGAGTAGGCCCTACTCGGCCGAGTATCATTCATACTCGACCAAGTATTCAATATTCGGCCGAGTAATCTGTATCTGATAAGTCTGTTCATCTTCTGGAGTCGTGAACTCGGCAGAGTAGTTTCATTACTCGACCGAGTACCCTGTACTCGACCTAGTATGCCATGTACTCGACCGAGTACCTCTTTGAGCGGTCATTTTGAGTCGATGGCTATGTTCTTACATTTGTTTTGAGTCGTAGGGTATATGTAAACATGTATGTTTTGGGTCATAAAGCATTCTTTTATATATATGACGGTCTTGATACGTAAGTTACCAAATGTTATGATATGGTGAATGTCGGCTTATGAGGGACATGTGTTGGATATGGAGAACATGTGTTATATGTGGTTGTGAGGGATAGTGGAAAAGGAAAGGGAAGAATGATGAGCTAATCGAGGTAAAGAGCATGTTTTGTGAGATATGGTGAGTGATATAGCCGTGTGTTGAGTAATATAAAAGTATGTGTATATGGGCAAGAGTGATGTAAGGGTAAACAGACGTGAGAATGAAAGATTAAGATGAGGGATGCGAATAGTGGCAATTGGATGTGTAAGGATATGGATGAGACGGTTAGGATTGTATTGCTTAAGGATATATAGGGAATGAAAGGCTGTTATAGAGGGATTGAGAAGAAGGGTATATAGTGAACTTAGAGGGAGCTATGTCGCGACGTGGATTTGTAGAAAAATGACTGAGTTTGGGAATTTGAATTATCAAGAGGTGAGTCTAATGTATTATTCTTTAAGAAATTAACGGTACGAGGTGAATTGTTGGTTTTCTAGGGATACGAAAGGGAGAAAAAACTAATTAAAGGGTAACCGTTAGTTGTGGGGACTTGATGGTGACAAGTGTATGTAGTATGATGAGAGAGGATGAGTGATAAAGAAGAATGAGAGGATATTTATATGAATTAATAGAATTTGAGTTTTGGAGCAAAAACAAGAAGGTAATCGGATTACTAAAGAGTTAGGTAGAAGAAGGTAGGAGATGATTTATTAATTGGTATTATTGGATAGAAGTAAGTTGAAGAACGTTGATCAAAGTTATGTGACATGAAAATAAGGAATCATGGAAAGGCACGATAGCATTATGAGAGGATGTGAGTTAATAGTTATTGGGGAATTCAGGACGACATGTTAGCCGTTGGTTTTGAGGTATTAAGGGAGTAAGGAGCTAGCAGAGTGTTTATACGATATGAGATTTTGGTGGAGGGTTAGGTTACGACGCGATCTCTGATAGAAATGGAAATAATAATGAGGTATATTTTGTTGATGGATTTGATGTTCGTTATTTGGGATACTAACCAAAGAGAGAAAATCGATTGTTATATTAAGAAGTGATAGTAAGAGAGTAGTCGCATAAAGGATGTTGGTGTCATAGTATTGTCACTGGTGGTTGAGGATGATGTTACATTAAGGAAGTTAGCTGTTCTAATGGGGTTGATTTTGTGGAGACTGATTAGTATGTATGGTTGTGAGGGAGTATAAGATGTGGATATATGAGGTGTTCGCTGGAAGTTGAGTACAGATGATATGGCTACGTTCGCCTAGTGGTGATAATTGTGTGTATGAGAGGATATGTTATGAAGGGCACCTGATTCATTATCAAGTGGTAACTTACGTAATCAGGATTGGCTAGTTACATTCGATTATGGGTCCATGATTTATGTAAATGTTTATGTGAAGTTCTGACCTCACGAGTCATGGTATGGATAATATTCATAAGATTGGTATCTGTGATTTCGTGTAATACGCTGCGTCGTGATCTAGTAGAGCAGTTTTTAAGAAAGTCCTGTGGTCAGAGAAGTTGTGCTGAGTCAGTGTTATGAGATTGTAAAAGTTGCGATGACTATCGATATGGTTGTTGTGCACTATGCACGGTAATTCGTGTTGTGATACGAAGATTTTTTCGTGTTGTCATAGATTGTTGTTTGATTACTGCTGTCTGCTGTTAAGGTCGGTCTGGGCATATAGAATGTTGTTTTGTTTATTAATGTTTCTTATCAGTTTTGGCTTCTTTTGAGGGTAGAGTAGGTTATGTAAGAAAGTTGAGTATGTTTCCGTTGTTGTCATGGTATAGTGATATTCTGTTTTCGGACATAGTGGTGTCAAGAGTTTTGTGGAATAGGTGTGTGCTGAGTTAGAAGCGACAAGTGGCTCGTGACCTTTATTTCGGACAGTGCATGTAGGGTGTTGGGAACTAGTATTATGTTATGTTATGGATGAGTTTTACGGAAATAAACAGGAGACTTGGGGATCTAGTGTGAGTGTATGTAACAGTTGTGGATTGTGAGCTAAGATCATGGAGGTGAGTGTATATGTATATAGAAGTATGTCGCTTTGTGGTAATGTGGAAGGGATGAAGTAGTGGTTATACTAAGGATTTTATGATATATGTTATATGAGTACAGAATAATTGGAGGCACGAGAACTGTTAGAGAAAGAGAGCCCTTGATATATGAATGGTTGTCGATGTGAGGTTATAGTGGGTTATCGTTGACATGCGGTGGTTATTAGGTTTATGGGAGGTATAGCAAAGGACCTAGTATTAGTGAGTTATGAGGACGTAACATTTATCTTATGAGGTGTAGGAGGAGACAAGAGAGTTGGTGGTCATACGGTGCTTGTAGTAGTATGGTGTTTAGGAGTGTTGGTGTAGAATAAGGATGGATTGTGTGATGGTCGATTTTATTACAGGTAATGACAGGGCTTATAGCAGTATGGTGTTTAGGAGTGTGGGTAAACTTCGATAGTGTTAACGGATTTGGGTGATGGTGTTTATGTGTGTGAGTAAACTTCGAGGACGAAGTTCGTTTTAAGGGTGGTAGAATGTAATATTCCGTTTTGGTGCTTGATCTTGGCTGGTCGATCGTCTTGGTATTGAGTTTGCTTGTGAACGTTATGGAAGTAAGACAGAGTTGGCAACACTTATGTTGTGGGTATCCGATAGTATTATGGAGTTAGTATTGGGAGACTATGCTGCAGTTGAGACGATATCGTGAGCCATGTTGTGGAGGGAAGCGTGGTTGGTGGATTTAGTGTTAGGTGTCTATGTTTTATAGGTTGCGTTGGAACTTCGGGGACGAAGTTCTTTTAATGGGGGAAGACTATAATACTACGGTTTTCATAGGCCGGTACTCGACCGAGTATTGCCTACGCGGTCGAGTAAAGTGTGTCGTGTTCCCTGTTTGGCTACTGCCCAGGAACACTCGGCCGAGTATGTTGAATACTCGACCGAGTAAAGGGTACTCGGCCGAGTATAATCTATACTCGACCGAGTATCCGGTCCGTCGAGTGTTATTTCCGCGGTTTGATTTAGAGACGATTAGGGCGATATAAAATATGTTAAGCAGTTTCTAATTACATTTTACAAAACCTAAACACTTCTACGATGCTCTAATCCTCTCTAAAGCTCTCCCTAAAGTGTGTGATCTTTAGGAAGTACATTCATCCCTTCGTTTCCTCGTCGGTAAGTCCTTATCTTCATATTCTTTGGTTCATATTTCTAGGATTGTTGGCTTTAATAATGGATTGAGGGAAATGAGGTTTTGCACATAGTAATTGTTGCTATATGATTGTTGATTAGGCGGAGACTTCGTAGAGGAGCCGTTCTAGATCGCTTGCTTGCATTCCTTGCAATTGTGCTAAGGTAGGGTTTCCCTACTCAGTTGTGCTTAATTGAGTTGAGGTGTTTTGTTGTAATGTGTATGATTGTGGTTTGCTGATCATCACTGGAGTGTGGTGTGGTGGTGTTGTGATGGTTGCAATGGTGTTGTGATGTTTCTGATGGGGTTACTTGCGGGAGTGGCTTCACGCCCTAGTTCGCCCTATGTGGAACCCGCCACGGGAGGGGATGTGCACATTTAGGGACAGGGTTATCGCTCGTTGATGAGCGGGATTTTGGTGGGGATTGGCTGCGGTCCCCCACTGGCGGCGTGGGCTACCTGTTGCGATGGGTAGTCTGGCATCAGTACACACCTCGGTGTGTAGTCGGTTACTGTGTGAGATCGGGAGACCGGGGACGGGGGATGATTAGTTGGTTACTTTATGCACTTGTCTTATTTTAATTATGCAGAACTCATCCCGTTGTTGTTTTGTAAAATCTGTGGTGATCTATTCGGGGATGGTGAGAAGATTGTGACAGGTGATCCATTTGGTGTGCTTGGGGCTGTCATAGGAGAGTCACCATGCCGGATTAGTTATCACCGTCATGAGTCTTAGCTTTTGTTTTGTAGTTTCTAGCATTTGCATATTTCTTTTGTTGGATTTAGTGACAATGTAACTTTTATAATTCTCGTACTTTAACAAATGTGTTTGGGACTGTTGCTATTGATATTTACTAACCTCGGGCAACCGAGATGGTAACAGCCTTTCATGCTGAAGTAGTCCTGGTAAGGTACCTTGGTATAAGGGGGTGTCACAAAGTGGTATCAGAGTCGACGATTCTGGCACCTAAAACTAATGAACCCAATGAACTTATTTAGTCTAAATAAAATGAACCCGGGGAGAGTTGTTTGGAGCTACCGCAAAGACTTGGGAGACTTCCGGATGTCGCACTAAGGCCCTTACTATCTCTAACCGGTTACATGGGGGAGTCTCGGAAACTGTTGTATGTCGAGTCATGTGTGTGTAGCACTTGTGGCATGAGTGTTGTGCATGGTTGAATGAAATGACAAAGGAAGTGGAATGTGATAGTTGTTGAAAGATGTATCAAAAATTTGTTGATGTTAAACTTTGAGCATGAAATTTGATTGGCATATTAAGTGTTTATTATGTGGCTTTCAAAAGGGTAGTGGTACATGTGTATATGATCATGATGACGTTGATGTTTGGTTTGTTGGTAGTAGCATGTGATTAAGGTCATTCGTCTATATACATGAATATCGTGTTTAGTTATCATGTGAGTATGATAAAGGTTCATCTATGTACTAGTTTCTTGAAGTATTGGGTCGTTATTGTTTGTTTTATTCATGTTTAAGTTGTTTTGTTAAGAAAATTGATTTGTATGGAAACCGATTTTGGAAGGGTAGTCTTAAAACTGTCATAAGTCGAGTTTTAGATATGATATTGATGTGATTCTAATTGGAGGTGATAGCTTGTCTTTTTACGATTCTAACAATAGGTCACACGCCTAAAATGACCAAGTAATGAGTGAGAATTGACTGTTTTACGAAAACTGGACGGTGCTTAAATCTGTGCCGATACTCGACCGAGTAGGCCCTACTCGGCCGAGTATCATTCATACTCGACCAAGTATTCAATATTCGGCCGAGTAATTTGTATGTGATAAGTCTGTTCATCTTCTGGAGTCGTGAACTCGGATAGGCACAATAGCATTATGAGAGAATGTGAGTTAATAGTTATATAGGAATTCAGGTGGACATGTTAGCCGATGGTTTTGAGGTATTAAGGGAGTAAGGAGCTAGCAGAGTGTTTATACGATATGAGATTTTGGTGGAGGGTTCTGTTACGACGCGATAAAGTATAGAAATGGAAATAATGATGAGGTATATTTTGTTGATGGATTTGATGTTCGTTATTTGGGATACTAACCAAAGAGAGAAAACCGATTGTTATATTAAGAAGTGATAGTAAGAGAGTAGTCGCATGAAGGATGTTGGTGTCATAGTATTGTCACTGGTGGTTGAGGATGATGTTACATTAAGGAAGTTAGCTGTTCTAATGGGGTTGATTTTGTGGAAACTAATTAGTATGTATGGTTGTGAGGGAGTATAAGATGTGGATATATGAGGTGTTCGTTGGAATTTGAGTACAGATGATATGGCTACGTTCGCCGAGTGGTGATAATTGTGTGTATGAGAGGATATGTTATGAAGGACACCTGATTCATTATCAAGTGGTAACTTACGTAATCAGGATTGGTTAGTTACATTCGATTATGGGTCCATGATATGTGTAAATGTTTGTGTGAAGTTCTGACCTCACTAGTCATGGTATGGATAATATTCATAAGATTGGTATCTGTGATTTCGTGTAATACGCAGCGTCGTGATCTAGTAGAGCAGTTTTAAAGAAAGTCCTGTGGTCAAGGAAGTTGTGCTGAGTCAGTGTTATGAGATTGTAAAAGTTGCGATTACTATCGATATGGTTGTTGTGCACTATGCACAGTAATTCGTGTTGTGATATGAGGATTTTTTCGAGTTGTCATAGATTGTTGTTTGATTACTGCTGTCTGCTGTTAGGGTCGGTCTGGGCATATAGAATGTTGTTTTGTACATTAATGTTTCTTATCAGTTTTCGCTTCGGTTTGAGGGTAGAGTAGGTTATGTAAGAAAGTTGAGTATGTTTTCGTTGTTGCCATGGTATAGTGATATTCTGTTTTGGGACATAGTGGTGTCAAGAGTTTTGTGGAATAGGTGTGTGCTGAGTTAGAAGCGACAAGTGGCTCGTGACCTTTATTTAGGACAGTGCATGTAGGGTGTTGGGAACTATTATGTTAAGTTATGGATGAGTTTTACGGCAATAAACAAGAGACTTGGGGATCTAGTGTGAGTGTATGTAACAGTTGTGGATTGTGAGCTAAGATCATGGAGGTGAGTGTATATGTATATTGAAGTATGTCGCTTTGTGGTAATTTGGAAGGGACGAAGTTGTGGTTATACTGAGGATTTTATGATATATGTTATATGAGTACAGAATAATTGGAGGCACGAGAACTGTTAGAGAAAGAGAGCCCTTGATATATGAATGGTTGTCGATGTGAGGTTATAGTGGGTTATCCTTGACATGCGGTGGTTATTAGGTTTATGAGAGGTATAGTAAAGGACCTAGTATTAGTGAGTTATGAGGTCGTAACATTTATCTTAAGAGGTGTAGGTGGAGACAAGAGAGTTGATGGTCATACGGTGCTTGTAGTAGTATGGTGTTTAGGAGTGTTGGTGTAGAATAAGGATGGATTGTGTGATGGTCGATTTTATTACAGGTAATGACAGGGCTTGTAGTAGTATGGTGTTTAGGAGTGTGGGTAAACTTCGATAGTGTTAACGGATTTGGGTGATGGTATTTATGTGTGTGAGTAAACTTCGAGGACGAAGTTCATTTTAAGGGTGGTAGAATGTAACATTCCGTTTTGGTGGTTGCCTTGGCTGGTCGATTGTCTTGGTATTGAGTTTGCTTATGAACGTTATGGAAGTAAGACAGAGTTGGCAACACTTATGTTGTGGGTATCCGATAGTATTATGGAGTTAGTATTGGGAGACTATGCTGTAGTTGAGACGATATCGTGAGCCATGTTGTGGAGGGAAGCGTGGTTGGTGGAGTTAGTGTTAGGTGTCCATGTTTTATAGGTTACGTTGGAACTTCGGGGACGAAGTTCTTTTAAGGGGGGAAGACTATAATACTACGGTTTTCATAGGCCAGTACTCGACCGAGTATTGCCTACGCGGTCGAATAAAGTGTGTCGTGTTCCCTGTTTGGCTACTGCCCACGAACACTCGGCCGAGTATGTTGAATACTCGACCGAGTAAAGGGTACTCGGTCGAGTATACTCTACACTCGACCGAGTATCCGGTCCGTCGAGTGTTATTTCCGCGGTTTGATTTAGAGACGATTAGGGCGATATAAAATATGTTAAGCAGTTTCTAATTACATTTTACAAAACCTAAACACTTCTACGACGCTATAATCCTCTATAAAGCTCTCCCTAAAGTGTGTGATATTTAGGAAGTACATTCATCCCTTCGTTTCCTCGTCGGTAAGTCCTTATCTTCATATTCGTTGGTTCATATTGCTAGGGATGTTGGCTTTAATTATGGATTGGGGGAAATGAGGTTTTGGACATAGTAATTGTTGTTATGTGATTGTTGATTAGGCGGAGACTTCGTAGAGGAGCTGTTCTAGATCGCTTGCTTGTATTCCTTGCAGTTGTGCTAAGGTAGGGTTTCCCTACTCAGTTGTGCTTAATTCATTTGAGATGCTTTGTTGTGATGTGTATGATTGTGGATCGCTGATCATCGCTGGAGTGTGGTGTGGTGGTGTTGTGATGCTGGTGATGGTGCTGTGATGTTTATTGTGGAGTAACTTGCGGGAGTGGCTTCACGCCCTAGTTCCCCCTCCGTGGAACCCGCCAAAAGAGGGGATGTGCACATTAAGGGACAGGGTTATCACTCGTTGATGAGCGGGATTTTGGTGGGGATTGGCTGCGGTCCCCCACTGGCGGCGTGGGCTACCTGTTGCGATGGGTAGTCTGGCAGGGCTACACACCTCGGTGTGTAGTCGGTTATTGTGTGAGATCCGGAGACCGAGGACGGAGGATGATCAGCTGGTTACTTTATGCACTTGTCTTATTTTAATTATGCAGAACTGATTTCGTTGTTGTTTTATAAAATCTGTGGTGATCTATTCGAAGAAGGTGAGCAGATTGTGACAGGTGATGCATTGGGTGAGCTTGGGGCGGTCATGGGAGAGTCACCACACCGGATTAGTTATAACCGTCATCAGTCTTAGCTGTTGTTTTGTAATTGCTAGCATTTGGATATTTCTTTTGTTGAATTTTGTGACAATGTAACTTTTATAATTTTCGTACTTTAATAAATGTATTTGGGACTGTTGCAATTGATATTTACTAACCTCGGGCAACCGAGCTGGTGACAGCCTTTCATGCTGGGGTAGTCCTGGTAAGGTACCTTGGTATGAGGGGGTGTTACAGTGTTGAGCAACATCAACAACACCTTGGCTTTGCCCCCTTGACATCTCATCCAAGAATGAGAGTTTGGTGGAGTCCTCCCTAAACCACCATTTGTAAATACTCTAACCCCTTAACTCGCATTTTATTTCCTTTATTGCATCTTTGTTATTTTTGGATTTGCATTTTTGTGCTTTGATCAAGATTTTTAACAGGAGAGCAAGTGAGGGAGGTATTTTAACGTAATTTGAGTTGTAATGTTTGATGAAGTGTGGGGATGGTAAATGCCTAAGCTAACCAAGCCTTTGTAGTACACCCACAACATTTAACAAAGGAAAGGAAGAAAGAATGACATGGGAAAAGGAATCACCACTAGCGGACCTGAGCTCGTGGGAGCTGAAGAGGATCCGAGCGCCCCCAGGCATAATCAGCGCGTCCTGGCCTTAGGACGTGGGAGCTGGGATAGTTTAAGCTGGAGAAAACGTCCTGTAAGAAAATCTGCGTAAGCCAGCTTCAATCCGCTCGTCCCCGACTTCAGGTTGCTCGAGCTGTAGTGAATCCACGCATCCTGAGATGCTTCAAGTTTATGAAATTTTGCTTTAAGGAAATCTTCACGTCCCAGGAAGGATCCGAGCGTCTCAGCAGAAATCCGCTCAAGCTGACACAAATCCGCGCGCCCTGGCACTGTTTTGTAATTTCAGGAAATCTTGTAAGACGATCCGCGCGTCCCGTGTACAATCCGAGCGTCCCAGCCTGTTACTTAAGCACAACACGGGACAACCCCTTCCTTCCCAATTCATTTCTATCTTTCAAAAACACAAACACACACCTTTTCTCACACTTAAACCCACAATCCCTTCATTCGAAAACACTAATTTCTCAACAAAATTCACCACCATCCAAACAAAACTTGCTTAAAACAAGATTAAATCACTCCTTTATCAACAAAAGACCATCTAAACACTAACTTCCTCACAAATTGATTCAATTTTCTAGGGTTCGGGAAAAATTCGAAAATCCTAAATTGATTGAGGAATTGGTTGATGTTTGAAGAAGCAAGGAACATACAAGCAAAATCTTGGTTTGTTGAGACCAATTTAAGAAGGAGAATACAATGGCAAGGACCAAAGGTGGAACCAAGGCACACAAAATAACAAATTTATCAAAGAGAAAACAAGCTCTTTTTGCATCTAAGGCTTTGGTAGTGATCTAACCAAGGGAGGAAGTTCAAGTGACCGTCAATCCTATTGAGGAAGCTACCACACCTAGTCCGGTTATAGAATAATTGCCAAATTTTCCGGAGGTAACTTTCTTAACCGATGCTCATAGGAATGCATTTTTATCTCTTGCTAAAAAGACTATTGTGGCTACTAAGTTTATTTGTCAACACGCTTTGGAAAAATTGGTTGTGCTTGAGCGAACTAGAGCATTTTTCGAGTCCATGAGGTTGTTAACCCTCTTTTAAATGGAAGAATTGACTTACCCTTCTTTGACCATGGAGTTCATAAGCTCCTTGAGGGTGCATATAATAGAGACTCGAAATTATGTTGAATTCTGTATTGAGAACAAGAGTAGAAGCATGACTAAGACCGATTTTGGTAAAGTGTTTGGTCTATTGCAATATAATCATTTTGAGAAAAAGCCTTTGAGGTATGTTGCCGCACCCCTTTGTAAAGCTATTACCAGTCGAAAATTTAATTCTTTCCGGGAGTGCCATGCTTTATATGTTCACCATTCGGGCATAAGAGTATGGCACAAGTTTGTGGCTAATACCTTGATTGCTAGAAAAGGCACCAACCACTTCACCAAAATTGATTTTGTCTACCTTGAGTCCTTCATGAATATCAATGCAAAGTTCACCAGAAAGTACAACATTCTTCAACTATTGCTTGATCGGTGGCTTGAGATTGATAATGGGAAACATGGAGCATCCTTCATTGTAAACGGGGGCTTGGTAACGGGGCTAGCTAAGCACATTAACCCGAATTTCAATAAAGATAACACCTACAAACCGGTTAAAGGGAGAAACCTCCTTGATATGAGCACTATGATCAACAATTTCTATTGGGTCAAGAATGACAATCTTGACAACAAATATGAGTGGCTCATCAAAGAAGCTAAGTCCTTTGTCTTGCCTAGCAAGATTTGCCGTATCTCCCTCCGTAGACCAAACTACCTATTGCCCGTCTCTAAGTATACCGAAGTGATAATTAAGCAACATAGGGAACCAAATGCAAAGCCCTCCTCTTCCACCATTGTGACACCACCCTATCCCCTTGCCTACCAAGAATTCAAACCGAGTGGCTCTAATGTCATGGTAGGCAATTACTATTTGACCCAATTAATGCAACAAATGCATAAAGAAACTCACGATGACCGGGTGAATGCTTACCGTGCCCAATATCCACCCCTACTACATCTAGCTAGGAAAGAACTTCTTGATCCTTCATGTCCTTTGCCTAGTTGGGCGGATAAGGAGGTATTCTTCCCAAGTGATGTTCAAGATGCCGAAATCGATAGTCGGGTGGCTAATGGAAAGGAGATTGTTGTTTTTGAAGATGGGGAAGGTAGTGATGCATGCCAAGAAAAAAAAAGAGCAAGGTTCAAGTTCCAATGATGATGATGAGAGTGGTAAATCCTCTGGGTCAATGGAGGTGGATGATGAAGAAGATGAAGAAGAAATTTATGATGCAAGTGACAATGATGATGACGGCAATGATGTCGGTGATAAAGATGTCGCAATGAGCGGTAATTGAAGGTTGACAAGGCTATTTGAAGGATACCACACATGCGGGGTTCATTATTTGAATTCAACCTATTCCACTGTGAGTTTCCTACACCTCATTTATCTTTGTCTCTTTATCATGTTTTTAGTCTTTATCTTTAGTATTTGTTTTGAGTCCTAGCAACATTTAAAGACTCCCACCTAGGTTCTATTGATGTGTCATATTTTGTTCCCAATTGAAAAATCCAAAATGACAATTAGGATTCATGCATTGCATACTAACCTTGTGCATGAACTTCCTTATTTTGACACTAGATATAGTGTTTTGATTGGTTTGGGGAAGTTCACACATAAGGACTGCGAGTTAATTCAAATTAGCTCTCCAAACAATAGAAAGCATGCATCATATAAGGTAGATTAGCATGCATTCACTTATGTATATATGTCATATAGTTGCCATATTAGTGTAGAAATCATGTATTTTCATTTAGCTTGCATTGCATAATTTCCTATGATTTTAGCCATTGAGGACAATGCCCATACTAGTGTGGGGATGGGAAATTCTAACTTAACTTTTAAAATCACAAAATGATAAAAATTGAAAAATTTCGAAAAACACAAAAATATGTTCTTTTATTTCATAAAAACAAAAACCATAAAAATTTGATGATTTGAAAAACCAAAAACATGTTCATTCCTTTGTAGTATATAATTGTATATTGTGTATATACTTGTGTTTGTTTGTCCCCTTATCACATTGGATCGACTATGCCACATCCGGGGCATGAGGAATATGAAGACTGCATGGTATGATCTTTTCAATTTCCTTTTTCCTCTCTATGTTAATGACTATGTGGCTTTATTTTGGTTGATACGGTACAAACCAATGTGATCTTAGGAGTTTCATGTAGTTTATATGGCATACTAGTTGATAGAAGCATATGCATTAGGTTGTATATATGTTAGTTGCATCATGGCATGTAGTTGCATTTTAAAAAATTTTTGTGAAAACATCTATTTGGGAAACTTGACAAGTGTATATAAAGCCCTTCTAGATACTTTTTCTCCTTGAGACTTTGCTCACTAGAATACCTCTTAAACACCCTAGCATGTGTCATGCTAGTATCGTCTGACCCATGGACTAAGACCTAGTCAAGAGTACCTTGTGGTGTGATAACTCCCTGGCTACCGTTTATTCCTAGGCGATACCCTTGAAACCATGCAACCATCTTCCACATCTATCATCATTTTTGTCAACAAAAAGGGAATGGGCACAAAAATTTCCAAATTGAGTTCAAGTACCAAAATGAAAATAAAAAAGTTTGCACAAATTGCATCAAAGAAAAGAGGAGTACAAAAATAGGCTCCTATGCTTCAATAAAAGTACCCTTGCTACAGAATGGGGTTACTTTGAAAAATGTTCAAAAATGCAAAGATTGAAAAAAATTGCCAAGTATCAAATTGCCAAAATATCAAAAGTGGCAAAAGAAATGTTCTCAAATGTCAAATACCAGAAGAAATTGGGGGGAAACAAAACAAAAGCAAACTACCATTATGAAACTCAAAGCATATCGATCCCTTTTATCCATTGATGAATCCTTTCTTTGTTGCATGGTGGAGAGGGGACGAGCCTTCTTCTTGTCTAGGCAAGAGGGGGAATTCCGCGATCCTAAAGTGTTTCTAACACCATAGAGAGCATACTCTTGACAAAAACATTTAGAGATTGAGGACAAAAGTACCGTAGTTTGAAACAACTTGGAGGTGATTTGTTGGTATCCTTTTAGACTTAGTAGTTCGGAGAAACAATATCTATGATGGAGTATGTACCCTTAAATTGCTTCCTTTGTAGATGATTTCCGCCACTTAGATGAGGAAAGTGGCTATTCTTTTTTAGATGCATCCATTACTTGTTTTGTGTGCTTAATGCTTGGATGTATCGCCATTTTGGCAAGCCTCGCGTTGCCTTGCAAAAAGGCATCTTACGGATGTCTTGTTGTGAGTTGAAGGGGCGGAGTGAGACCCGCTAATTGTCTCACATCAGTTATATTATTACTAGGATAGTTTAAATAAAGGTCTAGTTCTAGTCACCTCTTTACTCTGGACGAGTAAAGGTTCGGTTTGGCGATGTTTGATGTGACTCTTTATTGCGCAGATTTAGTCCCCTAATTGAACCCATTTTGCATACTAATATAGCATTTCATGACCATTTTATCCGTCAATTCCTTCCTATTTTGCTTTCCTATTGTATTGTATATGTCTTGTAGGAATGGAGATAATAAAGCGGAATTCCCGTCTTTCGCGCATATTCGGAATCATGTTGACGATCTTGGATGGACTAGTATGAAGAGAAGGCAATAATGATGACTAAGGATGTAGAATAAAGAGTATATAGAAGGATCATAGGCTTAAAAGCAAGGAGATGAAATCCTGTCACAGGATCCGTGCTTCCCAAGCTCTGGACAAGCATCTCAGCATAGGATCTGTGCATCCCGAAACCAAGCTGCGTGTCTTAGCCGAGAATCCGAGCATCCCAGTCCCAGTCCAAGCGGATCCTCTTACAGGACCAAACATACTTCAACCCAAGACGCACAGATCTCCTTAGGAGGTTCTACATGATCCGCGCATATCCCTCGGGACTTGCAAAGCTCTATTCAACACTTAAGCATTGTTATTTACTAATCTACCCTTGCTTAACCTAATGATGTACCATTATATATACTCCATTTGTAATAATCAAGGGAAAAAGGTTCCGTTAGGTGAAACAGTGTCCTTTAATCATTCCATAAAATCACACATTAATCTTTCATTAATTATTGTTCAAGTTATTATTGGGTAATTGAGGATTATTGGGTTATAATTGGAGAATTGACGGCTCTTCATCAATAAATCAAGTTTTCTTCTATTATTTTTTCCCTTCCAATTGTTCATCTTAAGTTTGGTATAATCTCTTTACTCTTTACTCTTTATTACTTATCTCCTCATAATTTAATCATGTATATACTAGTTGTAATGATTGACACCACTGATAACATGTCTTCCATGATAATGAGTGAGTAGTTACTTAACTAGGATTAATGGGGGATTAGGGAAGTCAATCATGGAATAGATTTATGCTTAATCTAATATGTTATCTTGTGATTGCTTGCTTGTTGTAATGTCAACCTATGCAGATGTTATGTTTGATGAAATGCTAGACTATGAAACCTTGCATTTTTTACCCATCTCTTATCTTTTCAATGAGGCTTGTAAGACATAAGCCAACTCAAGCCTTGTTAGACCATGCTTAGAGTTGAATAGGAAGAGACTAAGTAAACTTGTAGGTGTTGTAAAGTCTTGATCGACTCGGCTCCGGGACCTAAATCTTTCTAGGATTTGTAAGATATACACTAACTCGATTCCCATCACAACAATAAGTTGCTTGCATCTATTTGAGAACATGTTTGTATGATCTATTATCATGAATCCCCTATGATCCCATGACATCCTAGTACGTTAATCATTTGTTTACATCTTTTGATTTATTGCTTGCTTTACTTTATTGGTTTCATTAGTTTAGACTCATCAACTTCAAAACCGAACAATTGTGACACTAGCATAAATTGAGATAGATAGACTTAGAACCCAAAGCACACCGTCCCGTGGATCGAACTCGACTTAACCACTTACTAGTTGTTTGTTGAGAAATATAAATGTGTTTGATTGGGCGTGTGACGACCGCGTGAACCATCACTTCCACCCAAGCGTCGTGACGACTGAATTTTCCAAGCTTTTTGCCTACAATTCATTCATCACATTGATATCCTCTCAAAAATATGTATGATTACTATGAACATATATAACATCCGACTAAAACACCTAATAGTCTAATACTATAAGAATTATGTACTTGCAAATTTCTTCTTAATCAATTTATAACCATCTCGGGAGCCGTATAAGATGGCCTTTTTCTTTGAAATTTTCGCCTTGCTCCTCTCACTCATAGCCTTCATCAAATAAATTGTATCAAGAAACGAAAGCATGACCAAACACTAAACTAACTATTATTCTTTACTTATTATTATTAAGTTACCCTAAACTTGTCAGACTGCCTATAAGCGATATAGGTATCCCAATGGTCCTGACTGACATACGGGTACTTCTTTTTTGGTGGGTTCTTGTTCATCTCCCCGGTGTCCTTGTTGAACAAGTGGTTCTCAGCAATATTTAACTTCCAAGATCTGAGGGCTTCCCCTATTTATTTTTAGGTACTTATCATACTTTTCGGGGACAACGTAAGCTAACTGCATATATGATGAGCATAGTTGGTACAATTGTTTTGGCTAAAACCAATATCAAGTAGTAACTTAATTTCAGCTAAAACATTTATTATTGTATATACATATCTTTAATCTGTTTATTAGCGCGGTGTTCCGTATTTTACTCAGTTCACTGATACGCGGCGTACTGAGAGGCACATACTGTCTTACACAACAACCAATCCAACTGTAAAATACCCGGCATTCTCACCATATGGCAGGCCCGTATCTTTATCCCACTGTAAAGGATTAGGTATCTTTGAATTTATGTCTTAGGAAAACCCTGTGGCGCATTCGACCCCAGTGTGTTGCAAATTATTCTCATCACCTCAGTCGTCGCCTGACGCATTTCCATCGTTTTTTTCCGCTTTTGGACCATATCTAAAGCAGAAATTATTAAACAAAAAATAA
Source organism: Silene latifolia (assembly GCF_048544455.1). Taxonomy (NCBI): domain Eukaryota; kingdom Viridiplantae; phylum Streptophyta; class Magnoliopsida; order Caryophyllales; family Caryophyllaceae; genus Silene; species Silene latifolia. The sequence goes on from NC_133538.1 coordinate 238,489,309, forward strand.
CAATGCATACTTATAATAACAAACAAATCTCTAGAGACGAGGGTTTATTACTTCTTTAAAGAGGAGAATCCGTATTGATCTGGCGGCGGCAATGGCGATGATGAAGATGACTGCGACGGCGATGGGGAAGGCTGGTGGTTGAGGGGAAGCTCAATGTTTTAGAATATTATGTGGGGGAGGGGAAGCTCAGGGTATATATGTGTGAATAATACAACACTTGCAAGACCTTGTTTATTAGAAAGTAATAAACACGGTATAAGACAAACTGTTGTATTTTGTTTCCAAACAAACCACGATTTTGTTTGAAACCGTAATTGATTAGTACTATCTACAACGGTTTAGAAATAACCGTTGTCTGTAATATTTTCATGTTGTTTGATTTTCCCGCCAAGAAATAAAGCATCATTTTTATATACATAACAACGGCATTAACCGTTATAACTGTACACTTCCAGAACAACGGTTTAGGTATAACCGTTTTATTTTATATTTCATTTTGTTTGATTTTCCCCCCAAGAAATAAAGCATCATTTTTATATAGATAACAACGGCCTGAACTGTTATAACTGTACACATCCTGAACAACGGCTTAGGTATAACCGTTTTATTTAATAATTCATTTTGTTTGATTTTACAGCCAATAAATAAAGTATCATTTGGTATTATTTTTCCCTAACCTGCCCGCTGCAACAACAGAAAAAGTTTACAACAGCTGTTTGATATATAACAGCAACACAATAATTACACATGACGTAAGTATCTTGATTGGATTGCTGATATTTTTACGGCTGTCGGGAACGTTTTTATGGACTTGCTAGTCTCTTCATTAACCTAAATACCTTCATCATGATCATCCCGTGTATATATGTTTTTAATGTTAAAATTTTCAACATCATTACCAAATTGCAATCTAGCACTATGATCAAGTCCTTCAAATTCGACGTCTTCATCATCTGGAATTCGGCGATGGCAAGATAGAAAAATTGACCACTTCTTATCCATAGGATCAGTAACATAAAATACTTGCTTTGCTTGTGACGCTAACATAAAAGGATCGTCCTTGTTTCCAACCTTGTCAAAATTTAATAATGTGAATCCTAAATCATCCTTTCTAACACCATTGTTGTTGTCAACCCACTTGCACCGAAATAGAGGTATCTCAAAATCCATGTAGTCTGACCAATATCTCTTGAATAACTCCATAATATTGCATTGTACCCAAAATAGGATTTTTACCCTTTGAACTAGTAAAGTATATTGCCTCAGAATCTACGCAAACTCCACTGTTTTGCATTGTGCTCTCCTCATCTTGAATGTGGATGTAGAAAGTGTACCCATTGATCGCATACCCGCTATAAAAAGTTGCACGAGTATCAGGACCGAAAGCGAGATGTCATAGGCTGGTTGAGCAATCATCATTTGGGTTCTAATAAAGTTTTGCATGCAGTGGTCAAGTTGATAAATCTAATCAAATAGTGACAACGGTTAAATTGAAAAACCATTCTTTCATAATTGAAAATGATAACGCTTACAAGAAACCCGTATCTATGACATAACAACGGGTACCAGAAACCGTTGCTGGTGCTAATTTAGTAACGGTTTTTAAAATGTCGTTTTCTTAAACTGGTAATGGTTGTCTAACAATCGTTGATAAGAGATATTTTATAACGAGCTTTTGAAAACCATAAACGTTTTTGATAACGGTTTGTTAAGTAGCCGTTGTCACATTATAATAACAACGGTTTTCGTGGGAAACCGTTATCCGCATTATCGCGGTCTAGGTTTTCGCCAATATTTGGAAAACGGTAATCTGTGGACATGCAGCGGTTGTTTGAAAGCCACGCTCGGCGGCGTAAAAATGCTTTCGACCGGATCACTTTAGATCGGTTGGTTTCGTCTCGGTAAAGGTCTCGAAACGATGCAGAGATATTTGGAGTCGCCACCAAGCATTTGTGGGATGCTTGGAACCCGTTCGAATCCACTTTATACCTAGGTCAATCAAGGCAAAAAGTGGTGCTTGACATAGGTACTAAAGACAAGGACTCGTCCCCCTTTAGCATTCTATGCCTACAATGACTCCCGTACGCCCTGGATAAGGCCATCCACTATCCAAAGGTTCTGAGTAAGGGGTGAGGGTTTGTATTGGGAAGCCCTTTAATGGGACACCCAATCCCACCCGCGTTAGCGGCCTCTACTGATCGATCGTGGTTGTTTAAGTGCAAAAGTTGATAAAACGGTGTAAATGCATGAATGCACATCCAAAAGTTTAACCTAACATGTGAGAATTTGCAAAGTCGGTTTGTTTATCCACATAGCATGAAATTGAGGTCGAGGTTGGATTTAGATTGATTTGCATGTGAAAACGGAAATTATACATCCATTTACCAAGTTTGGGTTATGATGCTTAACACGGTCCATTTATTGAAAAGGGGTGTCAAATGACAAAGTGTAAAAACGTAAGCTTGTCAATCTGATCCATCATGTATTTTAATTAACCATAATCGGGATCGTCCTAGACAAGTACTAAAACGGGACAGAACAGTGCCAGGCAGCCCTGTTAAGGTGCGAGCCTATTGGCGCGGTAAAGGGCTCTGCCCAGGTTTTAAAACGTGAAAACAGACGGCCTCTTGGGGCGCGAGTGAGACGACGACCCAAGGGGCATCTCCTGGTTGTTAAAAAGGTTGTTTAAAACCGTTTTTTATGATTAATGATTTGCAAGTATGATTTTCATGACTCGGAATAATTACTATTATGTTAGTAATATTCGTTGTCGGATTTGCATGTTTGAAAAGCATGGTTTACAAAAAAAAATGTAAAATGATTTATTTGAACTAATTATGTTAAGTTCATTTCTTTGTAATTAGTCAAGTTAATCATCGTACTCGGATTAAACCGACATGGTATAAAGAACCAAGGATGATTATGAATTATGACTAGTATATTTACAAATGTAAACAAATTGAGAAAAATGCTAAATAAAGAAAAAAGGGTGTTAAAATACCCACTAAAATGTAATTAACCAAATAATATCACCGAGTCACAGAATAAACCGTCATGGTATAAAGAACCAAGGATAATTTTTGTAATGATCAAAATATGTTTATCATAAAAATGAATTACAATGGTAAATAAAAGAAAAGAATTTCCTTTAAAATATAATTAACCAATTAATATCACCGAGTCACAGATTAAACCGTCATGGTGTATGGAACCAAGGGTGATTATGATTTATGGTTAAAAGTTTGTCATAAAACCGATTTGAAGCATTTGAAATGGTAAAAACCGATTGCAAATAAGAAATGAAATAAAGAGGAAAGACGAGAACAAACACGCTTAAGTCTGACCCGAGAACCCACAAGAGGCGCGAGCCTCTTTGCATAGCAAAGGGCCTCTGTCTCGGGCCAAAACTCGGTTTTGGCTCGTCTAACCTATATTTGAATCGTGTTATGCATTGTTCATGCTTATTAACTCATAATAACAGTAAAGACATGAAATAAATGAGATATGTACACCCTTAAACTTACGTATTTTGATGTTTGCAACATAGACGACTTTAGAGACGGTTTTCTCGTTCTGACTAATCGCGATCAAAGAAGTTTAAAAAGAGTGCCTTAAAAAAGGATTTAGTTTTGAAAATGAGTTGAAAATATGTTGATTGATGAATTTATTTGGTCAAATGGGTCGGTCGAATGCACAGCGACGGTACCAAACAATATGTGTAAGGCTTGTGTTTACGATCGGTAGGTCGTAAACACGTGTCGATTTTGTGACTTAGGAAGTCGGGTCGAGAAGTTTAAGGGAAAAGGAGGGGACGGACTCTCGCGTGAGTTTTTCTGTGTGTGTAGGGTGATATTTATAGAGAAATATGGGGTGGTAGGTCGTTTGAGTTTGCTTAGAGGCTAAGCAGACACCCTAAAGAGGCGCGAGCTACCTTGTGATACAAATGGGTGTATTGTCCCTTTCATTTTGGACGTGACCTTTGCTCTATCTATTATTTGGTTGGTTTGATTTGTGTTATTGAAATGAGATGTCGTGTCACAATATGGGCATCTAATAAGATTATTTTGGTGTTACTTGGGGTAGGTAATTTGTGTGCTTGACTCGGGTTTGACTCGTGTTGAGTCGGGATTTGAATTTGGAGTCGGTTTTTTGCCCGGTGTCGGTTGTGACTCTAATTAGGGTCATTTTAAAGGAAATGACATGATAAACAAATTCATGGCATTATTTTCGACATTCGAGATTTGGTTTGACTCGGTTTGACTTAGGTTGACTTAAGTTGCGGGTTTCTAAGTCGGTTTTGGGTCCGAAGACGGTTTTAACTCTAAATAGTGTTATTTTAATGCAAATGAAGTTAGAAAACCATTTTTGAAATCATTTTTCATATTCGAGAAGTGCATTAAACTGTCTCATGTATAGCCAATCCACACACGCATATCAAAAACATGTTATAGTCCGATCATCATCGGGTGGTTTTTGGAAGGTGCAGATACTGTGTATCTACAGAGCCCCTACTTTGACTGAGGCTTGGACAGGGCGAAACTCAAAGTATGGACTCCAGTTCAATCGAATATTACAACCTGAAGACCATTGCGACGTCAAGGCGACTCAAAGGGGTTTTAGCCAAGGACCTACCGTCGGGAAGGGCGACGTCAAGGCGACTCGGGGATTCGAGTCAAGGACCTGTTGTCGGGAACAGTTTAGAGTCTGTCGATTTCCGGTTCGGGTAGTTTAAAGTCCGTTAGACTACGTATAAAGGCTCGCCAGCCATAAGAAGAAGTCATACTTGAGGCATCTTCGCGATACCTCCTTGACTCTTTTGCGCGCAAAGGCTCGCCAGCCGGTGTTGAAGGTGGTGCATTTTGAGGCTCGCCAGCCATAGGAAGGAGTCATGCGTGAGGCAACTTCGGGATATGTCCTTAAATTGGTTGCGCGCAAAGGCTCGCCAGCCATGTTGAAGGTGCGTTTTGAGGCTCGTCAACCATAGGAATGAGTCATACCTGAGGCATCTTCGGGATATGTCCTTGAATTGATTCTTGTGTGCGTGCAAAGGCTCGCCAGCTATGTTAATGGTCGAATGATCGACTGTGGTAAATAGCCTGAAATATCGGGCTTATTTAGAGGTATTATTTGGTAATGACTTCTAACCAGATTGACGTTTATATGTTAGGCTAGAGAGCAATGAACTCCAACTTGCTGGAGGTCTTGAATGAACTCCGTGGGGATAAGTCATATAAGCAAGGCTCTATAGAAAACCATTTAGGGAGAGCGATACGTCGGGATCATGAAAGACCTGTGTGACTTCCATTTGAAAATCGGCACTCACTGGGGAGTTAGAAACTTCTCAGGACTCGCCATGCCTATTAAATGCTGCTCGTTGGGAGGTAGCGTATGTCATGTAATCGACGCATTTAAATTTCTTGGACTTGAGGGATCGCCGTTTGTTGGGAAGAACCCAGTACTCAGTTGGAGTGAGTTTGACTTCTCAAGATTACCTGCATGGTTAGTGACCACACAAATCCGCAGTCTCATAGACAAACACGTTGAATGCAAGCATGTAATCACGTAAGTACATAAGCATGTGAGCAGTTTGCATATAAGTAAGTAGCACGCAAGCATATAAGCACGTATGCACATAAGCATGTGAGCAGTTAACATATAAGCAACTAGCATATAATATCTCATGAAAAGGGAGATAGAAGTTTTGAATGTTGTGAAGCTTAAAGGCGAGTCTTGTTACTCGTAGATCTGTGATTTAATAGATTGGAGACACGTGACTGTTGCGATATTGACTCGCAAGGACGCGTACCGACAGACTCATATATAAGATGTCGTTAATGTCATGCCAACTTAGTATCGACACGACACGGGGGTGACTCTAACAGACTTTTCACATGTTAGTGCAACTCCTAGCCAAGAAAGGGTGACAACGCGTATCAAATCCCTGGAGTAGAAGCTTCGCTCGGCTGGCGAACATGAATTTATTAACTTCTCCAGACATCTTTGCCTCCGTTTGCTTGTTTGAGATCCCTTCTCAAGGTATGATGATTTGGATAGCGGAATCAAGACCTTGTCATGGTCCGAATTGAGCACTAGGCTATGAGCATTTTTTTGGACTGTAGTTTAAACTCGAAAGATGTTTGAGGGTAAAGGATGGGTGGCATCTTGAAAGAGAAGCCCCCAGAGTGAGAAGGTGAGATTTTGATAAAAGAAGGAATGGGCGACATTTTAAGGAAGAAGCCCCCAGTAAAGAGGTATGAGATTAATTTTTGCAGCAAGGTGGGCTGCTTTTGAGGATTAATGTTGATGGTTGAGATTGAAAGGGGTATGCGGTTGTGTTCTTGTTAGGGGTCTGCCTACGTATTCGCGTGCTTGCGAAATCAAACCAGATCGTAGTTCTGAGCTGGTTATTGAGGATTGAAAATTGGAAAGGTTGCGAAAAGATTATGCGGTTGTGCCCTTGTAATAGGACTGCCTACGTATTCGCGTGTGTGCGAAATCAAACCAGATCGTAGTTCTGAGTGTGTGTTGGGGGTGTGAAAAGAAGATGTGAAAATTGAATGTGTGAAAACTGAATGTGTGTGCTTGTATGGTTGTGCCCTCGTAATAGGACTGCCTACGTATTCGCGTGTTTGCGAAATCAAACCAGATCATAGTTCTGAGTGCGTGTGTGCCTAAGCGAGATGTTAGGACCTTTGAGTGATTTTGAGGTGTATGGTTGTGTCCTTGAAGGACTGCCTACGTATTCAGGTGAAGTGAAATCAAATCAGGTCGTAGTTTTGAGTGTGGGTGCCTAAGCGAGATTTTAGGACCTTAAAGTATGGGGGTCACGACGGTGAAAGCCATTTGGTGACTCGAAAAATTGATTTGAGAGAATTCCCCTCGATCATGAATCGAAGAGTTGTAATTTGTGAAAAAGTTCCTTATCATTTGAGCACACTAAAAAGTGGACCCTATGGGTAGACTAGGTATGTCCTGTTCTCGGTAGCAAAGCATTCGAGGACTCCGTATCTGGGTCAGGGTGAAAATGGCTTCGACGATTATGGAATATGGAGCTTGGTAATAATAGGTTTGTTTGACAGCTAAAAAACTGGAGTTGAGGGTCACGAAGGTGAATTCCGTTTGGTGACTCGAAAGTTGATTGGAGAGAAATACCTCTTGATCATGAATCGAAGAGGCATAGCTTGTGAAAACGTTTCTTGTTATGTGAGCACACTAAAAAGTGGACCCTAAGAAAGCAATGTTTTTTTTTAAGACTCTGAATCTGAGTCAAGGTGAAAATGGCTTCGGCATTTTGGAATGTGAAGCTTGGTAATAAAAGGTTTGTTTGACAGATAAAAATTTGGAATTTGGTATTTCGTGGTGTTTAGGCCCGTGGGTTATGGCTTGTAATGTGGTGCGGAATAGGGTCTCCGGCTTGTTGTGGCTTGAGCACGAAATGGTCGCTAAATAATATGGGATCAGATTCCCATGTCTGGACCTTAAAGGTTAAAGTGTGATATTACGAGCTTGAGGGGAATCCTTAGAAGCCTGCATAGTTCTCCCTATAACAGTCTCTAGAAGTACTTAAGGGTGAAGCGATGTTGGTTATGATCTTTAAGGGAATTCCCAGGATCCTAGATAGATCTCCGTGTAAGATTCTCTAGAAGGACTTAGGGGTGAAGCAGTTTTGGTTGAGGTTTTAGTGTTTGGTGCTTTGTGTTTTGGACTTATCGATCCGGGATTTGGTGTGTTGGACTTGTTGGTCCTAGACTTTGGACTTGTTGGTCCTGGATTTGGTATTTTGGACACACTTGTCTAGGATTTTGTGTGTTGGATTTTTTCTTTGGATTTTGGCCTTTTTGAGAAAAGTGTTTCAATCTTGTTTTGTTTTGATTTTGGCTTTGGTCTTGGCCTTAAGCGAATTGGCGATTAGCTTGGGCCTTTGATTTTGGCCTTTCGCTTTGGCTTCGGGTGAATGGCTATTGGCTTGGGGCTTTGATTTTGGCCTTTTGGTTTGGCTTCGGGTGAATGGATATTGTCTTGGGCCTTTGATTTTGGCCTTTCGCTTTGGCTTTGGATGAATGGCTATTGGCTTGGGCCTTTGATTTTGGCCTTTCGCTTTGGGTTCGGGTGAATCGCTATTGGCTTGGGCCTTTGATTTTGGCCTTTCGCTTTGGCTTCGGGTGAATGGCTATTGGCTTGGGCCTTTGATTTTGGCCTTTTGCTTTGGCTTCGGGTGGATGGATATTGGCTTGGGCCTTTGATTTTGGCCTTTCGCTTTGGCTTCGGGTGAATGGCTATTGGCTTGGGCCTTTGATTTTGGCCTTTCGCTTTGGCTTTTGTTGAATGGCTATTGGCTTGGGCCTTTTATTTTGGCCTTTCGCTTTGGTTTTGGTTTTGCTTTGGTTTTTGATTTATTGGTTCTTTGCCGTCCTTCGTTCGAGGCAGGTAAAGGTGCGGACGGGGATGTTCCCGTTGGTGAGAGGTTGATACTTGGTGATGGGATGTTTTTGTGGGGAATGGGCTTACCTTCCGTCATTGATCATGAACAAGGAGATGTTCTGGTTTGTTATCTGGGTTCGTCGTAGAATTCCTTTGATAAAAGCTCGTTCTAAATTGGGTGCTATTGAAAGGTTTCTATTGCCAGACATGGAATAGATAAAAAAAAAGGACACGGAGATTCGAGTCCTCTACTTACTTGGTAAGGAACGTCACTTGAGTGTACTCACATTGAACTGGAACATGTTGTTTGATTTAAATCAATTCTTAAATCAATTCTCGTTGTCAAAAGGAAATGGCAAAGAGGAGAATATATGATAGTTTGAAATTGTGCTTTTATTTAGATAAATAAGATGTTAGCACAGACTCGATGAATACATGTGAATCATGGGGGCAGCCCCATTTTGTCACTTAGGAATGAAAGGAATGACACTAGGATAAATATGAGAAAGCCTAAGTCTCGGACTCGGACTCTGACTCGCTCTCAGATACGAACTCCTAATTAACACTTTCCCCCTTGAAGGTCTCCTTCGCGGCATCTAGCGACTTGAATGTCTGGTCTTGAGCATTCACCCACTTGAGCACTTCACTCTTGTTGTTAGGGATGATGTGAGGATAATAGTCCATGAGACTTCCTTCTCCTTGCAGAAAGAGATGTTCATTAGGGTTGTTTTCATCACTTGGTCGGCCCAGGGATGAAGCTATCAGTTCATGATTGTCGATCATATTTTGAATAGCATGTTTCAGTTTAAAGCATGTTTCAGTGTCGTGACCTTTTCCTTGATGATATTGGCAATAGGCACTGCCATCCTAGAAACGGGTTTTTCTTCTTTCACGCGGGTCCGGAGTAGGACCGAATGGTCGTCGTTTCCCTTCGATCACAAGCTTTTGAAGAGCTGCGGCATAGGTTGTGCTTAGTTTGGTGAATGTCCTTTGAGAGCGTTCAACCTTGCTGTTTGACTTGAGACATCCGAGTGTATTGTCTTGACTGAGAGGTGCAATTATGATTTTGCAAGCCTCGATCATATCTTGAATGACATTCTTGATGCGAAATGCGGAAGCGGAATAACAGAAAAAATAAAACAAAAGGGATATTTGCCTTGAATTCATGGGTAGAATTCAAGTCAATGTGATATTTACTCGTGCTAGACCTATAACACGAGTAATGGGTGAGAATGCTAAAGACCTATTGAATATTACTCGGGCTAAAGCTTGATCGCGACAAACTCTAACGATTTTTGGTATGTAAACTACATACACAAAAACAAGAAAAACACAAGTGTTTTCTTTTCTTAATCTTTCATATATTTCTGGTTTTATTATTATTATGAAAACTCATGGCCTTATATAGGCAGCCATAACCGAAACTCCTGGCCAAGTGAACAGTTGCCATCACTACTTCACTTATTACAATCATTAAGAACAAGTAAAATGAAAGGACTTCACTAATTACATGCTTTATTACTACTACTAATAAGTTAATTAAAAGACTAAATAAGACTACTTAAGACTAGCATTTAAACTAGCCATTATTTGGAACGTGTAGAATCAGCCTCCATAGACTCGTATCCGTACTCGTATCATCCGCCCTTTCTTCAAAATGAATCGTCCCGATTCTTGGACCTATGATATGGGTTATCAAAAGTCGATCAACCCTCGAACTACCTTGCTCGAGTTTAAAATTTGAATTCCAATCGCGCCTTAGGACCGTCTTGAATTCAACCAAAAACAATGTTGATTTTTTTTTTTTTTTTTTAGGACGACAGTGCCCTTTGAAATGAACAATAGTTTTTTTTTTTTTTTTTTTCACGCTTGGTATAAAAATCACTAGAAACTCGCCCCGAGATGCAAAACCGATTAACCCTCAAACTACCTGCTTGAGTTTAACCATTGAACTCCAATCGCAATATGAAATTCAACTAACAACTTGGGTTTGATACGCCTAGGACCGTCTAGATTTAGGAAAATCAAGAGCCAAGCTACGATACCATATGATGGAAAATGCGGAAGCGGAATAACAAAAGAAATAAAACAAAAGGGATATTTGCCTTGAGTTCATGGGTATAACTTAATTCAATGGGATATTTACTCGGTGCTAGACCTATAACACGAGTAATGGGTGAGAATACTCAAGACCTATTGAATATTACTCGGGCTAAAGCTTGATCGCGTCAAACTTTAACGATTTTTGGTATGTAAACTACATACACAAAAACAACAAAAACACAAGTGTTTTCTTTTCTTAATCTTTCATATATTTCTAGTTTTATTATTATTATGAAAACTCATGGCCTTATATAGGCAGCCATAACCGAAACTCCTGGCCAAGTGAACAGTTGCCATCACTACTTCACTTATTACAATCACTAAGAACAAGTAAAATGAAAGGACTTCACTAATTACATGCTTTATTACTACTACTAATAAGTTAATTAAAAGACTAAATAAGACTACTTAAGACTAGCATTTAAACTAGCCATTATTTGGAACGTGTAGAATCAGCCTCCATAGACTCGTATCCGTACTCGTATCATCCGCCCTTTCTTCAAAATGAATCGTCCCAATTCTTGGACCTATGATATGGGTTATCAAAAGTCGATCAACCCTCGAACTACCTTGCTCGAGTTTAAACTTTGAATTCCAATCGCGCCTTAGGACCGTCTTGAATTCAACCAAAAACAATGTTGATTTTTTTTTTTTTAGGACGAACAGTGCCACTGACATGAACAATAGTTTTTGTTTTTTGTTTTTGTTTTTTTTTTTTTTTTTGCCACGCTTGGTATAAAAATCACTAGAAACTCGCCCCTGAGATGCAAAACCGATTAACCCTCAAACTACCTGCTTGAGTTTAACCATTGAACTCCAATCGCAATATGAAATTCAACTAACAACTTGGGTTTGATACGCCTAGGACCGTCTAGATTTAGGAAAATCAAGAGCCGAAGCTCTGATACCATATGATGGAAAATGCGGAAGCGGAATAACAAAAGAAATAAAACAAAAGGGATATTTGCCTTGAGTTCATGGGTATAACATAATTCAATGGGATATTTACTCGGTGCTAGACCTATAACACGAGTAATGGGTGAGAATACTCAAGACCTATTGAATATTACTCGGGCTAAAGCTTGATCGCGTCAAACTTTAACGATTTTTGGTATGTAAACTACATACACAAAAACAACAAAAACACAAGTGTTTTCTTTTCTTAATCTTTCATATATTTCTAGTTTTATTATTATTATGAAAACTCATGGCCTTATATAGGCAGCCATAACCGAAACTCCTGGCCAAGTGAACAGTTGCCATCACTACTTCACTTATTACAATCATTAAGAACAAGTAAAATGAAAGGACTTCACTAATTACATGCTTTATTACTACTACTAATAAGTTAATTAAAAGACTAAATAAGACTACTTAAGACTAGCATTTAAACTAGCCATTATTTGGAACGTGTAGAATCAGCCTCCATAGACTCGTATCCGTACTCGTATCATCCGCCCTTTCTTCAAAATGAATCGTCCCAATTCTTGGACCTATGATATGGGTTATCAAAAGTCGATCAACCCTCGAACTACCTTGCTCGAGTTTAAACTTTGAATTCCAATCGCGCCTTAGGACCGTCTTGAATTCAACCAAAAACAATGTTGATTTTTTTTTTTTAGGACGAACAGTGCCACTGACATGAACAATAGTTTTTGTTTTTTGTTTTTGTTTTTTTTTTTTTTTGCCACGCTTGGTATAAAAATCACTAGAAACTCGCCCCTGAGATGCAAAACCGATTAACCCTCAAACTACCTGCTTGAGTTTAACCATTGAACTCCAATCGCAATATGAAATTCAACTAACAACTTGGGTTTGATACGCCTAGGACCGTCTAGATTTAGGAAAATCAAGAGCCGAAGCTCTGATACCATATGATGGAAAATGCGGAAGCGGAATAACAAAAGAAATAAAACAAAAGGGATATTTGCTTTGAGTTCATGGGTATAACATAATTCAATGGGATATTTACTCGGTGCTAGACCTATAACACGAGTAATGGGTGAGAATACTCAAGACCTATTGAATATTACTCGGGCTAAAGCTTGATCGCGTCAAACTTTAACGATTTTTGGTATGTAAAATACATACACAAAAACAACAAAAACACAAGTGTTTTCTTTTCTTAATCTTTCATATATTTCTAGTTTTATTATTATTATGAAAACTCATGGCCTTATATAGGCAGCCATAACCGAAACTCCTGGCCAAGTGAACAGTTGCCATCACTACTTCACTTATTACAATCATTAAGAACAAGTAAAATGAAAGGACTTCACTAATTACATGCTTTATTACTACTACTAATAAGTTAATTAAAAGACTAAATAAGACTACTTAAGACTAGCATTTAAACTAGCCATTATTTGGAACGTGTAGAATCAGCCTCCATAGACTCGTATCCGTACTCGTATCATCCGCCCTTTCTTCAAAATGAATCGTCCCGATTCTTGGACCTATGATATGGGTTATCAAAAGTCGATCAACCCTCGAACTACCTTGCTCGAGTTTAAACTTTGAATTCCAATCGCGCCTTAGGACCGTCTTGAATTCAACCAAAAATAATGTTGATTTTTTTTTTTTAGGACGAACAGTGCCACTGACATGAACAATAGTTTTTTTTTTTGTTTTTGTTTTTTTTTTTTTTGCCACGCTTGGTATAAAAATCACTAGAAACTCGCCCCTGAGATGCAAAACCGATTAACCCTCAAACTACCTGCTTGAGTTTAACCATTGAACTCCAATCGCAATATGAAATTTAACTAACAACTTGGGTTTGATACGCCTAGGACCGTCTAGATTTAGGAAAATCAAGAGCCGAAGCTCTGATTCCATATGATGGAAAATGCGGAAGCTTCTTCTTCAAAAAAAAAGAAAATGCGGAAGCGGAATAACAGAAAAAATAAAACAAAAGGGATATTTGCCTTGAATTCATGGGTATAACTTAAGTCGATGGGATATTTACTCGGTGCTAGACCTATAACACGAGTAATGGGTGAGAATACTCAAGACCTATTGAATATTACTCGGGCTAAAGCTTGATCGCGTCAAACTTTAACGATTTTTGGTATGTAAACTACATACACAAAAACAACAAAAACACAACTGTTTTCTTTTCTTAATCTTTCATATATTTCTGGTTTTATTATTATTATGAAAACTCATGGCCTTAAATAGGCAGCCATAACCGAAACTCCTAGCCAAGTGAACAGTTGCCATCACTACTTCACTTATTACAATCATTAAGAACAAGTAAAATGAAAGGACTTCACTAATTACATGCTTTATTAGTGCTACTAATAAGTTAATTAAAAGACTAAATAAGACTACTTAAGACTAGCATTTAAACTAGCCATTATTTGGAACGTGTAAAATCAGCCTCCATAGACTCGTATCCGTACTTGTATCATCCGCCCTTTCTTCAAGAAGAATCGTCCCGATTCTTGGATCTATTATATGGGTTATCAAAAGTCGATCAACCCTCGAACTACCTTGCTCGAGTTTAACCTTTGAATTCCAATCGTGCCTTAGGACCGTCTTGAATTCAACCAAAAACAATGTACCTTTAGTTTTGTTAATCACTATAATGTAACTTAATTGGTCTTTTATCGACATTTGATTATTACTATCCTCGGGCAACCGAGATGGTGACGCCCTTATATGCTAGGGAATGTCTTGTTAAGGCTCCTTGATATATGGGGATGTTATAAAGTGGTATCAGAGAGACGATAATGGAACCTGTAACAAATGAGCCTAATGAACGTAGTGAGTCTAATAAAATGAACCTGGTGTATGTATATTAGGGCCCCCAGATGTAGCTAGATCTGGGTAAGTAGGCACCCTCATTTAAAAATCATGGCCCCATTATGCTTAAGCCACTCACCGGGTATGGGAATGTCGAGTCGAAAATTGTGTGCTTAGTGTGTATAACAGTTCTGTTCGGAATATTTGTGATAAAGTTTTTATGTATGCTAGTACGTGTAATGGTAACGAGGAACTGTGAAAATATGTGGTTGAGTAGAGATGTGTATGAACGTAGCGGAAGTGGTGGAATGGCTATAATATATGGCCGTATGGTGTGATATAGTGATTGTCATGTTTTCTAAATCGTTCTTTATGTATCGGTATAAAAGTGGTGAGTCTTGTATGTGGTAATGATGATAATTAGTAAGTTTTGAATTAGTTGTATCATTTGTCAGAGTAGTATTTGGTAAGTGTGATGTATGAATGGTTGAATGCTTCCGTAATATGGCATAATTAAGTTCAGAAAGCTAGTTGATAATTAGTTGTGACATGGTTAAATTATTAGTAAACTTGGGAGATAAAGAATGGTTAAATGTTAGATGAATGCTTAGAGTGATATGATTAGAAGTTGTATTGTCGAAGTCGCAAATGCATGAATAGAGGTAAAGAAATGTGTTAATGTATGCCTGAGAAAGGTAATAGTGTAGAGAATTGGTTGTGTAATGTTTGTCATAGAATGAAGTAAAATGTGTTGAACGAAGTGATATGTTTTTTAGAGCGATTCATTGCATTAGTATAGTGGTAATATGTTGTGAATGATTATAATAATCGGTGACGATTCCCGAATTCAATTTGGAATCGACACACATTACTGTTTTGCAGGAACCGTTACTTGAATCCGTAAATTTTGACATCATTCTCATTCTTTCTCGACTGAGGAAGGGTATTTACTCTATTGAGTAGACCTCATTCGATCGAGTTAGGAAGCTATAACATCGAAAAAGTTGGATCTGCCAGCGGAAACTCGACCCAGTAGCTCCAACTCGATCAACTAGAGGTCACTCGATCGAGTAACCCACTTACTCGATCGAGTAAGTGAACACTACCCCGGAATTTACGGGATTCTTATACCCTTTTCCCATTCTCTTTCTTTCTTATTCTTCATTCACCAAAAACTCTAAAATCTCTATATCTCTCTAGTCCCTTAATCCTTGTTGTTGGGTCTTTGAATCTTGGTGTTTTACTTGCTTAATTCGTTCTCTTTGCTTGCTAATCAATCAAGGTAAGAATGTTTATCTTATTTCTATGTTTTCGACTAATTAGAAGCATGTAGGATATTGGTATGTGCTGAAAAATCGATTTATATGTACCAAATCTTGCTTCTAATTGTTGTAATATGATCTATTTGCTTCAATTTTTTGATTATTGGTGTTAGTTATGCAAAAATCGAATAAAAAAGGGGGTTTATATGACTTGAAATTTCTAGGGTTTGAGATTTTAAATTGGATTTTGGTTGTCTTTTGTATATAAAAAGGGGAAAATTGGGTAATATATGTTGTATTTATCATGTTTACAGTTGATTTTGATGAATTTTACTCAAAATTTTACCTTAAAACTCCGTCTTGAAAGTGTCCCAAACTGAAATTCGTCTTACATTATTGTGAAATTTGTCTATCTATAAAGCTATTTTGAAGGTTTAATTTTCAGAATCGGTAGTTGTGATGCTAATTGATGCCATCTTTGCTATAAATTTTTACAGCTGTGAGATCGTCTGATAATAAGTTTGAGAGTTATTATTATAATTTCTGGATTGTTTGGTGAAAGTGTATACGTAGTAACTCTTTTCCATGATCATACATGAATGTTTTACATGTTTTAAAGTATTTGTGATATGTGAATCTAAGATTGTGTCACAAAACAAATGCCGAGACCAACTGTGGGAACCCGTCAGAGCAAGAGGGGGAGGGCTTCTGAGCCCGAGTTAGGAGACGGGAGTGGGGGACCTACGATCCCAGCAGTACCCGAGTACCCGTCTGTCGTCTTTGTGGACTTTACACAAAAGGATAATTTTGTTGCCTTACAGAGACGAAAGATGAGACTCGCCCGTTGTATCGACACAACTCTTTTGACTGACTTGGGGATTGAGACCGATGTTAGGCATATCTTCGAGACCTTGGGGATGACTGGGTTGTACCGACTCCGGAAGCACTCATATGCTTTTCTGACCCTTGAGTTCATGAGTTCCTTTAAGTATGATGCGGGGGAACAGACCGTTGAGTTACGCCTCATTAACACCAGTGTCTTCCTTACCATAGATATGTTTGCCACCCACCTTGGCCTCTCTAGACCTGCGAAGAGAGCTCTTCGGAACATCCCGTCTGAGTATGGGGCTTGTTGCCTCATGCCTCATGCCTTGCTTTACTACCACAGTACCAGTTTCCCGGTTACACTTCCTACCTTAGCCCTGAGATGAGAGTGAGCGACCTCATGGAGAGGGTGTCAGCAACCTTGACACTTCGAAACCTCCATGAGATGGTGTATGTGCAGGGCATCGGGACCGAGGCATGGCAGCTTGTATGGTGGAGGGGCGTTGGAGACGATAATGGAGTTTTTCACTCTTTAGGCGTGGAAAGGTCTACTTGGGGAGAGCCCCAGTCATATCTCTACGGTTGCTTGGCCCTTAGCGTATGGACGCAGATGCTGGTGTTGGTGGAGTGGCAGGTCATGATGCAGCTGGAGCGGGCACGTCAGGCGATGCTGGTGGTGATGAGCTGATGGATTATCAGGATGCGAAGTGATGACACTCCTTTTCTTTCTTTTATATATCGTTTCATGGATTTGTAGTGGATAGTATTTGTCCTTGTTGGTGATACTTTGTTAGACTTTGGTATGTATGATGGCCATAAGGCCGTATTTTGGATACTTTTAGACTGTTGTTGAAGGGTTTTGAGTCGGGGGAGCATTCCGACTCATGTTTATATGATTGTTTGGTTAGACATTGCTTGCTAAGGGAATTTTCGACCTGTGGCTACTCGATCGAGTGCCCCTCACTCGATCGAGTAACTGCAGGTGTGACACCGGGGGTTTCCTGATCTTAGTCTACTCGATCGAGTAGCTGATGAACTCGATCGACTAAGCTCAACTCGATCGACTGCCTAACCAACTCGATCGAGTAGCACTGTTACAGCTACTTTTCGTTTTGAAACTTGGTTGAATCATCATATCTTTAAGTGTTGTTTTATTATTTCTTATTGTGGGTGCCTATACCACTGTTTAGCCTCAACGATGGTGATATTATCGGGTGTGGGTGTGCGATGTATACAATTTTAAACGCTATGTATATAAATTAAGATGATAAAGCATTTTATTTCAAGTTATGTGAGGTTCAAAGGTCGTGTATATATATATATATATATATATATATATATATATATATATATATATACATACATATCTATCATGCGAGTAATGTTTACGTAATGTCAAGAAAGTGTCGTGGTTATCATGAATCGAATGCGTACATCGGTTAATTTGTACAATTTTCGGTGGTATTTATATAATTTTGTATTCTATATCTAGCTACCTTAGAGAAGTAGTGTACAATGATTATAATGTTGTAGCATAACTGGTGTGAGCATATAACAACTAATAGGAGACTTTTGTGTTGGTAATTGTATATCTTGGTGTGTGAGACATGATTTCAGTGACTTTAAATTCGTTCGAGTTAATTTGTGTAATGTCAAAAGTATGAGGCAAGATTGCGTTATGGTTGTGAGTAATGTTCAATGTGATATTTACGTGTTTGTTGCGGGACAGAAAAGTTGTTTGATGGTGAACTTCGGGGACTAAGTTCTTTTTAAGAGGGGAAGAGTAATGTCACAAAAGAAAAATGACGTAATTATAAAAAATTTACAATGTTTTCGTGTTATTTCATAGTATCTCCATGACATTTAAAGTGTGTTGAATGTTCGTTTGAATAGTTTTATTGTAATTATTGTGTAATTGAGTAAGAGTTTATAATTGTTGAACAAAATAACACGTCGTTATACTTTATTTTCAGTAATTGTTTGTTATGTTGTCATGAGAATTGGATGAATAGGCAGTAGTGGAATTGTTATTAATAGAATTATGTTGTGTGGCTAAAGTAATAGGATGGAATGAGTAATGTATCGTTGTGAATCAGTTGTAGGACCGTTGTTTTGTATGTTTAGTACTTGGTAATCGTTGACAAGTAATGGATGAAAGTACAGTATGATAAGTTGTGTTTGTGTATGTTTGAATAATATCATGTAGTAATTGCAAGTGATTGTCGATATAGTCGTTCTTGTGGTTAGTGTGTGTTCAGTGAGTCTAAAGGAAGTTACTGATTCGTTGAGGCTCGTGTTGTGTATTGTGTGTTAAGGTGGATGATGATGATGTCTGATGAACATACGTAGGGGGATAGTATTTCTAAACAGGTATGTTGACCTATGTCGGGTAAACGGTGGTGATGACCTTGGTTTCTTCGTCGTGTGTCGCGGGAGAGGACGAGTCGAACTTCGGGGACAAAGTTCTTTTTAAGGGGGGAAGACTATAATACCCGTCCTTTTAGGGACCAGTTGACCTCCCGTTGACCTACCTTAGGTTATATCTTGACCTTCGAAAACCGTATGAGCGATGTCTGGTGACGTGATAAGCTTCGAGTGTGTGGTACTCGATCTAGTCGAGGCTACTCGATCGAGTAGTTTTGGAGCTCGATCGAGTAGAGGTCACTCGATCGAGTAAGTTAGTGACTCGATCGAGTAACGAGTTTGCAGCGGGGAATTATAAATCGTGTTCTGTGAAACCGCAAATCATTTCCGCCTCTCTTCCCTAAACCTAGTGTTGGAGCTAGTGTCCTCCACAGTTAGTGTGATAACGTGTATAAATCTCTTGATTAACGTTGATTAACGTTTACTTAGTATTTTATCAGTTGATTAACGTTTACTAATACCGGCTGGCTTGCTAGAAGTTTGATGTTATTATCATACTGATGGTGGTGATCAACTGGTCCCTAAAAGTCACACCTAAAGGCTGTTATTGAGAGATGTGATTATATGAAAATATAATCCCATTGATGCCTTATATGACTAAAAGGTTAGTCCATGTATTTGACTAAAAGGTTAGCTAATGTGATAATGAGTCGATTATTTAATACAATTAAATAATATCAGCTGAGACGAATTAATTGTTAATTCGTAAATTAAATATAAACTGTTATATTTGATTAATTTATATAATGTTAGCTTAAACGAATTAAGATGTTAATTCGTAATTAAACGTAAACGGTTATATTTAATTAGCAAATTATAAATATGCGATATTTATAGTTAATGTATATATTATATGAAATTGTCATAATAAATGATGATGACTAGGTATTAATAAATCGACTACAAACTGTTGTGTGTGGACTTATTAATACGTGACGACATAAATGACAATTGATAATTATACACATTTTATACAATATGATAACAACCTAAAATAAGAAGATTTTCTCCTTATTTTGGTTGTTACACGGTTTAAGGAAAAAAAAAGAAGAAAAAAAAACTTCCCCTCTTTTTCTCCCTTTTGGACGGTTAAATAGGAGAAGGGGAGGATCGTTTTATTACTTGATTTTTGACCCAATAGTCTCATCACTCAAAACCCTAAAAAATTATTAGTAATTAGGGTTCTCTTTCTAGCAAGAAAAAGGCATTTCTCGGAGCATCTTGGGTACACCGATTAGGAGAATATCGATCTCGATATTTGTTCTTAGGCCAAATTGCTAGGACCGGAGGTTAATTCTAATCTCTATTCTTTTGTTTATGCAATTTCGTTTATGACTCGTAATTTCATATTTCATAATTTCGTTATAATCCGAATTTTGTTGATGAAATATACCGATATTTCCCACAAGTGATATCAGAGCATAGGCCACGAAATTATTTTATATGATTTTCATAAATGGATTAAAACAAAAAAAAAAAAAAATCCGGCCGTGTCAAATTTTTTTTTGCCGAGAGTTTGTTGTTTTTGTTTGGTGCATTGTTTCAATTTTGATATATTGATATTGTTGTTTTAATATGTTAAGATGATAATATGATAAATTTGTATATGTTTTGATTTAATAAGAATTAAATTGAAATGTAAATGGAAATTGTTTTTGATTGATGATGTTCATTTGTTTTTGCTATATAGTTTTGGCATACATGGTGTTAAATTGTTGTTTAAGAATCATGATTCATTAATTTAATAATGTTCGAATCAATTGTGATGAATCAAATATTCAGATTATCGATTTAATCATAATTTAGATATTCATTTTAAGAGGTTAAATTGAATCATCTAGTTTGGATCTATGTTTGAATTAAACATTGATGATTATGCCAATCTTGTTATAGTAGCAACATTAAAAAAATTTGTTCACATCAAAAGGGGTTGTTTTCGAAAATGCCGAGAGCAATTAAAAAAAAAGAAAAAAAGAAAAAAAAAATTGTTTTTCTATTTTAGGTCTGAATGCCGAGAGCCATAAAATTTTTTTTTGTTTTTTTTTTTTTGGCCAATAATTATTATACATTATATCTATAATGTATGGTTCTTTGTTGTGAAAAAGTTCATAAATTTTAGATACCCAATTATTTTAAAGTGGTTTAAAATAATGTTAGATTAATTCATATTACAAGTTAATGTGTATTAAGATTGGAATTATTGTGAGTAATTGAGGAATTGTCACATAGTTTTGATAATTTTAAAATAGGTGGTTGGATAAATTACTCTACATAATTAAGGAATTATGTCTTGAATGATTAATTTATTGTTGATGCATTTTATTTAGTTGTATGAATTGTTGAATGGTTTATTTACGTATTTTTGCAATCGGTTGTAATTTTGTATTACATGTGTGGCCTTAGTTGATTATATTTTCGTAATGATGGAAACATAATCTTGATGTAATTTTGAGATCTCGAATCTCCTTTGGTTTTCTTTAGTATTATGTTTTTGAAATTAGAATGTAAATAGGTTTATTTTGTAATTTTTAATTGTAATTTTGAGAAGACTAAAGATGGAGATTGGATTGCTCACTCCCGCTACATGGACCAAGATGGAACATCAAGACAAGCTGCTCGGGTCCTAGGAAGGATTCCAAAGTTGTATTTATGTTCATTTTGGTAGATAGGCCACACTAGGACTTTAATTTTGTTTTACGTTTTTCCATTCTTGTTGCTTTTCTTCGCATGATAGTTAGTGCATCAAATTCCGCCTAAACCAAACCACCTACTTATATGCATGAAAATTGACTCATATAGTTTGGATGTTAGTTA
This sequence comes from Silene latifolia, assembly GCF_048544455.1. Classification (NCBI taxonomy): domain Eukaryota; kingdom Viridiplantae; phylum Streptophyta; class Magnoliopsida; order Caryophyllales; family Caryophyllaceae; genus Silene; species Silene latifolia. The sequence continues at coordinate 238,510,902 of NC_133538.1, forward strand.
TCATGGACATAAAGATATCACACTATTTTAAGCCATCATCTTAGTTTATTCATTCTCGCATGCTAGATATTAGTTCACTTAAAATGTATTAAAATAAAGTTGACGGGATCTTCCTCTAAAACTAAAATTGAGACTAGTCTTTATAGGCCAAAAAACTGTGAATCCTTTCTTCGTCGGTAGGCATATAGGACCTTACTCTCCATATGACCCCTTCTACGTTGGGTAAGTAGTTTGTGTTGACTTATTTTACCTCAACATTATAATCCGAAGAGTTTCTCGAGATTATGATGGACTAAAGATAGAATTTACAGAAATTTATCAACCAAGAGTTCTAAAAGTAGAATTAGCCAAGAGGTTGGCTTATCAATATACAGATAATTGAGTCTTGGGATCTTTTATATAATTCTTGAGGGAGGTCAATTGTATAAATGCTTGAGTCTTCGCATTATAACAGTTTTGCATTAGACTTAAATCATAACGATGAGTATGCTTATTATGTTTTTCTTCTTCTTTTCGCAGTGTAGAATTCGTTTTATATTGATAATACTGCTTAAAACAAATGGTTGGAAATAATGATATCCCTATGCCAAGTGCCACACTTGCACGCGAGTCCTGGCTCAAAACTTTCATGGACCACATGAATCAGTCCACACGACTGAAGAATGACGGGTCCAAATTTGCGGACTGGGAGGCATCATTACGGAATGCTGCTATTGCTGACGGTAAGCTCAAGTACTTGACTAAGCCAATACCGCCAAACCCAGGCCCCAATGCAAGAGCTAACGAGTCACTTTCTTATAGTGACTTCGTCAAGGAAGCGGGTGCGATAAAGAACGTACTCATTTTTGCAATGGAAACCAATTTGCAAAGAAGCTTCATTGCCCAAGGTGCAAACAAGATTTTCACCATGCTAACTAATGAGTTCTCAAAAGCACCGAGAATCGTTACTTATGAGCATACTTGTCGCTTCTTTGAGGCAAAACTTCAGAAAGGCCAACCGGTTAGCCCACACATTATTAACATGATTGAGAATGTCGCGAAACTGGAGGCACTTGATTGCAAAATCAGTGAGAGCATAGTCATTGACCTTATGCTTCATTCACTTCATGATGGTTTTGCCCTTTTCAGGGTATGGGCAAAGCTCACGGCGACCTAACTGTAGGAAAGCCATAGTTTATGAAGTCAGGAAACGGTAAGAGTGGGCCTGGTGAGACTAGTGGCTCACAAGGCAAGGAAAATAGCAAGGGCGGTAACGTTGAGTGCCACCATTGTCACAAGACTGGGCATTGGAGGAGGAACTATCCCGTGTACCGTGAGGACATAAAAGCAGGCCGTGTCACTCCTGTTGGTATGTCATCTTATATTCATATGATTGAGATTAACCATGCAAGTTTCGGAACTTGGGTACATGATACTGGTTGTGGTTCTCATCTGTGTAATCATTTGCAGGGCCTAAAAAACTTCACACCCCTCGCAAAGGGTGATGTGGACCTACGAGTCGGAAATGGAGCAAGAGTTGCTGCAGTCTCAATGGGAACATACGTAATCCAGCTCTCGAGTGGTTTTGCGCTATATTTATATAACTGTTACTATGTACCCAGTTTATCTAAGAATATTTATATAAATGTATTTTCTCTTTTAATGAAATGGTTTATGGCAAAGCAGTTTCCATGAATGGAATTTATATCTTAGATCAAACCACAGATATATTACATGTGAATAATAAGAAATTAAAGGTTGGTGACGAAGATCAAACTTATCTATGGCATTGTCGAATGGGAGACATAAATGAAAAACCTGCAAAGAAACTCATTGAGAATGGGACTATCACTACATTTGATTTCTCATCATTTGGCACGTGTGAATCATGTCTTATCGGCAAAATGACTTGAATTTTCTTCAAAGGTGTTGGAATGCGCGCTAATGACCTATTAGGACTCATACATACTGATGTATGTGGACCTATGTTAATCACCGCAAGAGACGGCTATAGATATTTTATCACTTTCACGGACGATTTGAGTAGATACGGATATGTCTACTTAATGAAGCATAAAAGTGAGTCTTTTGAAAAATTCAAGGAATACCAAAATACGGTTGAGAACCAACTGGGAAGAAAGGTTAAAGCACTCCGTTCAGATCGTGGTGGCGAATATCTTTCAAATAAGTTTGATCAACACCTTAAAGACTGTGGAATAGTTTTACAGTTAACTCCACCTGGAACACCTCAATTAAATGGTGTGTCCGAACGGATAAATTGAACACTACTTGATATGGTTCGATCCATGATGAGTCGCACGGTAGTACCTGATTCATTATGGGGCTTTGCTATTTTGTTAGCTGCTCTTATACTTAACCGAAGTCCGTCTAAAGCTGTCGACAAGACTCCGTATGAAATATGGAAGGGAACGGTCCCTAACTTGTCCTTTATTCGGGTTTGGGGCTACGAGGCTTATGTCAAGTGGAGACACGAGGATAAGCTTGGCCCGCGATCGGTCAAGACATGCTTTATTGGTTATCCAAATAGAATGTTTGGTCATTACTTCTATTCGCCTACCGAACATCGAGTTTTTGTTGCGGCTAGTGCAAAGTTCTTAGAGTAAGAATTTCTCGAGAACAAGTCAAGTAATAGAACCTTCGAGCTGTCGGAGATTCAAGAACCAACAACCGAGGAACAGATAGAGGAAGATGTTCCTTCAACTAATGAGACGGTTAATATTCCTCGGGAACCTAGGAGGTCGGGTAGAGTCTATATTCCTCCATACAGATACATTGGTATGGTCGAGGAAAATGACGTTTTGCTCCTAGAGAGTAATGAACCCGCTACCTATAAAGGTGCCATGACCTGTTCTGACTCTAAGCTATGGCTTGAAGCCATGCGATCCGAGATGGACTCCATGTATGAGAAATACGTATGGGATCTTGTTGATTTACCGAACAAGGTACGACCTCTTCAGTGCAAATGGCTTTACAAAATAAAGCATTCTGTAGAAGGGCAACCAGATACCTATAAGGCACGACTAGTGGCAAAAGGTTTCACTCAAGTGCACGGTTTACATTATGATGAAATCTTTGCACCCGTAGTTATGATGCGTTCCATTCGGATAACCTTAGCGATTGCCGCTTTTCATGACTATGAAATTTGGCAGATGGATGTGAAAACCGCCTTCTTAAACGGTTATTTCGAGAAGGAATTGTACATGGTACAACCCGAAGGTTTCATAGATCCTGAAAATCCTAAGAACGTGTGCAAGCTTAAACGTTCCATTTATGGACTTAAGCAAGCTTCGCGGAGTTGGAATCATCGTTTCGACAAAGTGATAAAAGAGTATGGTTTCACTTGATCGGTCGAGGAACCATGCTTATATGTCAAATCGAGTGGGAGCAAGATTGTTTTATTGCTATTGTATGTCGATGACATACTTTTTGATTGGGAATGACATTCCTCTCTTATCATCGGTAAAAGGATGGTTGAAGAACCATTTCCAGATGAAAGATCTAGGCGAGGCACAACACGTATTGGAAATCCGTATCTATCGAGATAGATCACGACGGATGTTATCACTGAGTCAGGAATCTTATTTAGATAAGATTCTTGAAAGGTTAAGCATGACCAACTCCAAGACGGGGAACCTTCCAATGACTTCTGGGATGCATTTGAGGAAGTCTCAGTCACCCAAGACACCTGAAGGGGTTGAACGCATGAGTCGCGTTCCTTATGCATCAGCCATAGAATCAATCAAGTATGCCATGATATTCACACGTCCAGACGTGGCATATGTATTGAGTATGACGAGTCGGTACCAAGGCAATCCAGGCGAAACACATTGGATGACTGTTAAAAACATCCTTAAGTACCTACAGAGGACTAAGGATTGGGTATTGAACTGAATTAAATTATATTTTTTTTGGTCCGTAATCGCCGACACGAGGTGATAACTCTGGCTATTATTTTGTGAAGTTGATTGATGGTGGGTTCAACGAGCCATAAGTCAAACAGTTGGCTAATCTATCACAGATGCGAGTTATAACGATACCTCGTAGGACAAAAATTGTGACAACATAATGTAGTCCTAAATGTTTAAAAACATTCAGTGACAGGTCGTGAATTGGACGTCCATTGTGTTCCTAGAGTAGAATCTTTTTACTATCGACTGTCTCTTGAGATTAAGGCAGTTTTTGGGTGACTTTTGTTTCTTTCTCATGGTCTGCCGTAACAGGAGGCTAAGCAGATTTTTTCTGGGTCATTTCATACTGTGCTTACATCTGTATGATTCGAGTTGAAGAAAATATCCAACCTTTATCAGGTTTAGTTATTTCTCAGGGCCACTCGAGGAGTTGTAACTGAAATTCATGGCCATGCTCGAATGATGATTCGTTTATCAGTTAAGTTACTCTCTAGTCGGGAAAACCAATCTTGATATTGATCACTTGTAAAATACGACCTTTGTGAATACGGATTTTGCAAATTGTTTTACATTGAGTGGGAGAAATTTTAGGATATGAGAATCGGTTATCGCAAATACACTTGTGAGGACAAGTGTGAGATTGTTGGAGCTTGTGTCCCCTACAATTAGTGTGATAACATTTATAAATCTCTTATAGGTTCACAAGGGTATACTTAGTATTTTATCAGTTGATTAACGATTACTTAATAATGGTTGGTTTGCTAGAAAGTTTGACGTTATTATCATACTGATGGCAGTGATCAGCTGGTCCCTAAAAGTCACACCTAAAGGATGTGTTTGAGAGATGTGATTATGGAAATGTAATCACATTGATGCCTTATATGACTAAAAGGTTAGGCCATGTATTTGACTAAACAGTTAGTCAATGTGATGATGAGACGATTATTTAATCTAATTAAATAATATTAGCTGAGACTAATTAACTGTCAATTCGTAAATTGAATATAACATGTTATATTTAATAAATGTATATAATGTTAGCTTAAACGAATTAAGATGTCTTTGAGGATGTTTATGCCATGGGGATGGGTTGCTTGAGTCGGGTAGCGGTCTTGACGCCGGATTGCTATGCGTAGGTATGCCATCGTCATCATCATTGTCGTTGTTATTTTCAGTTAGGTTTGTAGTGGTGGTGACAGATGATTGTACTGTTTGTATAGGTGTGTTGCGTGGTTAATTGATATCATATGGTCGGACGTGGAATCGCTGCGGTTGGCTAAAGGTAGGTTCGCCTACTCAGTACTCTTGGTTTTCTAGAGTGTCTTTTGATGTGGTTTGGTTGTTCTAGTGTTGGTGTGGTTGATTGATTGTTGTAATTGGTTGGTGTTGTGTTGTTTCGTTTATCATTGCTATGGTGCAGCGGATTGTGATTATTTGTCTATGGTTCTCGAGGTGCGTCCTCGGCTAAGTGGAGTCACTTGCGGGAGTGGCTTCACGCCCGTTGTTCGCTCTCCGTGGAACCCGCCACGGGAGGGGATGTGCACATTAATAGACATGGGTTTAACGCTCGGTATGATGACCGGGGATTAGGTGGGAACGGCTGCGGTCCCCCACTGGCAGGGCTGGTCCAGTGGACAGCCGGTGACGGAGATTGGTTGGAGGAGATGAGATGTGATGTGTGTATGTTCTGTTGTGCCTGTGTTGTATCTGTGGTTGTTAGTGTGTTTCTTCAGTTACTGACCTTGTTTGGTTTGTCTTGTTGTTTGCTTCTGTTTTGTCTGCCGTGATCCCTTATGGTGAGCAGTCAGTCTTAGCAGGTTGTGATCTGGATGATAGATGGGTGCTTGGCGAGATAAGTCTTTCACGAGTTACGACAGAAGTAGTCCACATAGCTGACAGTAGTTTGAGTTGTACCTTTATATACATGTACCTTTAGTTTTGTTAATCACTATAATGTAACTTAATTGTTCTTTTATCGACATTTGATTATTAATGTCCTCGGGCAACCAAAATGGTGACGCCCTTATATGCTAGGGAAGGTATTGTTAAGCCTCATTGGTATATGGGGGTGTCACATTATGGTCATAAGTCAGGTTCCTTGTCCGGACCCACAATCTAACCTTTATCGACCAATCTGCTCGTCCCGTCGGCGTGAGTTTTCTCATCCCCGCGTTTTGAATCCCGATTGAGTCAAGCATACCATTGATGTTACACATTTCTTCTTTGTCAAAGAGCTTTTATTTCCTTTGTGCACGAGGCTAGGTCACCCTCCTTACACAATTTTTTTGGATTGGTATCTCTCTCGAAAATCGGGAATTGATCGCTTGGTGTGTAACCCACCCTTCCTAAGCTAAAACCCGTGTCAGCATTATGCATAATATAATGAACTGCGAGTGCTTATGTGCGATGTTATCATAAGTTCTTCCGTGTCATTTCAAAATTTTCAAAAAACCCTTTTCACGCCTTAATAATCGCCGTTTCAAACCTCGACCTTTCGCCGATTGTTGCACACCTTTTCATGTCGTCGTAATGACGATTTTTAAACCTGGTTTTCTATAGCCGTTTCAAAAACACCTTTACATGCCATCGTAATGATGATTTTCAAACCCGATTTTCTACAACCGTTTCAAAAACACCTTTTCATGCCGTCGTTATGACGATTTTCAAACCCGGTTTTTACCACCGTTTCAAAAAACAACTTTTTACGCAGTTATAATCGCCCTGTCAAGACACGGATTTTATCCCGTCTCGCGCCCACACAATGGCTCTATCAAAACCCGAAAATGACACACACCCTTTTTTCGAGGCTTTTCAAACCCCTAGGACCATTGTGGCATGCACCACACAATAATCAACTGCACAACAATAATCAACCCCGCAAAAACTACCCCCATAAGAACTTCCCCTACAAAAACTATCCGCCAAGGAATACCCCTCCAAGGTACCTTCGCGATCCCGAAATCAACGGTATCTGTAGAAACAACGTAGAGGATGTCTAAATTATTTCGGGATAAGGAAAACAGTCAAAAGAGATCGGTCACGTTATCCGATCTGGACGCCCCTACCAAAATCCGAATAATTCAACAATTAATCCAATAAGAAATGACCAAATCGTACCGGATATGGACATTCAACCCAGGATTCCCGAGAACTCGATACTTAAGCAACTACAAAAGGCCAAGGCCGAAATATCGATTTGGGAACTGATTGCCACATCCTTCAAGCATCGGCAGGCTTTTCTACAAGCCTTGGGGAAATTGACAGTTCCTTCTACCTCCTCTCTTGAAGAAGTAGTAGCAGACATGACCAAGGATGTCCCTGACCTGAACAACCCGGTCATCTTCCCCGACGAAGATATCCTTCCATTCGGAGCCAATCATAACTTGCCCATATACATCACTGTACAGTGCCAAATGAAGAATGTGCCTATGGTCCTAGTACATGATGGATCTGCGGTCAACATCATTCTCCTTAAGACGGCTCATAAACTGGGTATCAAGGAAGCTGACTTGATCCCGACTAATCAAGGAGTACGCGCCTATGACGGCACTCGTTGTAAGGTCGCAGGGATCATTACCTTGACCATTGCAACTGGACCCCGGGAAAGACAAGCTAGTTTTCAGGTGGTCGATATCGATGCCTCTTTCAACAAGCTTCTGGAACGCCCTTGGATTCATGCGTCGAAGGCCATCACTTCAACCCTTCATCAGAAAATTAGGGTCCCTTTTAACGGGAAAACAATCACAATTCTCGCATCCCCGATCAAGGCCATCATGAAGAAGGGAATAGCCTCTAAAGTCATTGAGGAGAACGACAACGAAATATGGGGATTCCAAGCTGTGAATGCCCTAACCGATGAATCATCACCCTTTGATTGCGACCCATTCTCGAACGTCACGGTCAACCTGACGTGAGCGTGTCCTTGTACACCTAATCAAAACACATTTATATTCTCAACAAACAACTAGATAGTGGTTAAGTCGAGGTCGATCCATGAGACGGTGTGTTTTGGGTTATAACTCTATCTATCTCAATTGATGCTAGTGTCACAATTGATGGGGTTTGTAGTTGTGTTCTAGACAAATGGAAGCAATAAAGTAAATAAAGGTGTAGACAAGTAATAAAGGAGACTAGGATATCATGGAGTCATAGGGGATTCATGGGAGTTGATCATACAAACATGTTTACAAAGTTGCAAGCTATTAATGTTGTAGAGGAACCGAGTTGGTTTATATCTTACGGTTCTTAGGAAGAGTTGGGTCCCGGAGCCGAATCGATTAGATTGTACAACACCTACAAGTCGACTTACTTTCCTCCTAATCACTTCTATGTATGGTCTAACAAGACTCGAGTTGGTTTATATCTTACAAGTCAAGTTGAGTAGATAAGAGATGAGTAAAAATGCAAGGATTCATAGGCTTAGGATTTCATCAAACATAACATGTGCATAGGTTGACATTACAACAAGCAAGCAAACTAATTATGAAAACATATTAGATTAAGCATGATTAATCCCCATGTTTGTTTCTCCTAATTACCCACTAATCCTAGCTAAATGACTACTCACTTATTATTATGGTCAACATGTCATTAATGGTGTCAATTATCACAACAAGTGTAAACATGATAAGAGAATGAGAAAATAAATAATAAAGAGTAAAGAGTAAAGGAATTATACCAAACTTGAGATGAACAAATGGAAAGGAAAAAATAATAGAAGAAAACTTGATTGATTGATGAAGAGTTGTCAATTCTCCAATAATAACCCAATAATCTTCAATTACCCAATAATAAACTTGAATAATAAACATGAACAATAATTAAGGAAAGATTAATGTGTAATTTTGTGGAAAGATTGAGATTAATCTATTCTAATCTACTCCTAATCTATTCTAAGAGGATTTTCTAATGTGGAAACTTGGTTAAGAGAGCTTGGTCCCTTTGATTATTACAAATGGGGTATTCATAGTAGGGATTAGGTGCACAAACTAGGGTTACTAAGGGCTTAAATGACGATTAAGTCCTTGAGGAATCGCTCCTCTCAAGAAAAGATGCGGGTGTCCTTTTAGTTAGTCTTTCAAAAATATGCGCATCCCGAGCGTCTAGGCAGTAGGGACGGTTGGCGCTGGAGAGCAATCCGAGCGGCCAAGGGGTCGGGACGCTCGTCCTGTAGCAAGGGGAGACGGGCGGATCAAGCACGGGACACTCGGATCTTAAGGCATTATTCTTCTTCATTCTTGCCTGTCAAACAATCCGAGCGTCTTTGAAGGGGAGACGCTCGTCCTGCAGGAGACGAGCGGATTGGGTCTCGGGACGCTCGTCCTGGCGGACAGCTTCTTTGTTTGAGCTCGGATTGTAAAACGGACGTCATTTTCTCATCCGGACTCCTATTGGAGTGATTTAAATACCTAGATCACTTGATTTTTCGATGCCATTTCATCTAGCATACTTTCAGGGCCAAAGGAGTAACTCTAAGTTCAGTTCCGAGCAATTTCTTCTTGCAATGACTTCCTTCTCCTCATCCTTGCTTCTAAGCCTATGAGCCTTCTATATACTCTTTATTCCTACATACTTGGTCATCATTCTTGCCTCCTCTTCATACTAGTCCATCCAATATCATCAAAAAGCTTCCAAATATGCAAGGGAGACGGGAATTTCCGCCTAATTATCTTCCTTTCTACAAAACATACGAAATGCACTAGGAAAGCAAAATAGAAAGCATTTGACGGATAAAATGGCTATGGAATGTTATAATATTATGCAAAATAGGCTCAATTAGGGGACTAAATATCCCCAAACCAAACCTTTACTCGTCCTGAGTAAAGAGGTGACAAAAACTAGGACCCTTATTCAAACTAACCTACTAACATAGCCGATGTGACACAGTTATCGGGTGTCACTCCGCCCCTTCAACTCACAACAAGACAACCATGAGTTAGGATGCCTTCTTGCAAGGCAAGGTGGGTCTTGCCAAAATGGGGACACATCCAAGCATTAAAGCACACAAAAACAAGTAATGGATGCATCTACAAAAGTATAGCCACTTTCCTCATCTAAGTGGCGGAAATTATCTAAAGGGGAAGCAATTCAAGGGTACACACTCCTTCATAGATATGGTTTCTTCAAACTACTAGGCCTAGAAAGATACCAATAAATCACCTCCAAGTTGTGTCAAGCTAGGGTACCTTTGTCCACAATCGTTAAATGCTTTTGTCAAGAATAGACTCCCTATGGTGTTAGAAACACTGGAGGATCGCGGAATTCCCCTTCTTGCCTAGACAAGAAGAAGGGTCGTCCCCTCTCTACCATGCACAAAAATGGATACGATGGATAAAGGGATCGACAGTATTTGAGTTTCATTTGGGAGTTTGCTTTTTTTGTTGTTTTTCCCCTGAATTTCTTGTGGTATTTGACATTTGAGAACTCTTTCTTTTTGCAATTTCTTTTGATGTTTGGCATTTCAATACTTGACAACTTTCAACTTTTTTTTGCATTTTCTTTTGAACATTTTCAAAGTCACCCCATTTGTAGTGAGTATTTGAAGCATAGGAGTTTTCATTTTTGCTCCTCTTTTCATTTGATGCAATTTATGCAAACTTCATTTTTTTTTCACTTTTCATTTCATTTCTTAAACTCAAATTTGAACAATTTTTTATGCCCATTCCCTTTTTGGTGACAAAATATATGGTGGAACATGGATGAATGATGGTTGGATGGTTTCAAGGGTCACCTTGGAATAAACGGTAGCCATGGAGTTATTACACCACAAGGTACTTTTGACTAGGCCTTAATCCATGGGTCAAAGGATACTAGCATGACACATCCTAGGGTATTTTACAAGTATTCTAACAAGCAAAGTCTTAAGAAGAAAAAACATCTACTATGGCCTACATACACTTGTCAAGCTTCCCAAGTAGACGGTTTCACAAAAGTTTTCCTAAATGAAACTATATGCCATGATGCAACTAACATTTATAAATCCTAATGCATATGCTTCTACCAGCTAATATGCCAAATAACCTAAATGCATGTCCTAAATTCACATTGTTTCATACCGCATCAATCAAAATAAAGCCACATAGTCATTAACATAAAGAGGAAAAAGGAGATTGGAAAGATCATACCATGCGGTCTTCCATATCCTCATGTCTTGGATGTGGCATAGTCGATCAATGTGAAAAGGATAAACAAACACAATATATACAAACAATATATACAAGACTACACTACAAAGGAAATGAACATGTTTTTTTATTTTTCAAATTTTCAAAATTTTTGTCGGTTTTGTCTTTCTGAAATTAAGAGATATTTTTGTGATTTTTCGAAATTTTTCAATTTTTATGCATTTTTGGAATATAAATTCACATCCCCCACTTTATTTTGGACATTCTCCTCAATGTACATGTAGGAGTAGGAATAAAAAGGAAATACATGTTTTTGATTTTTTTTGATTTTTTTTTTTTGAAATAAAGTACAAATGCAATGATATGATATGAATGAATTCATACTCTAACTAAATGCAATTCTATATGACATATATAACAAATGAATGCAATCTAAACTATATTATATGATGCATGTTTTCTATTAAACTATGGTCACCTATGATCAAACCTCCCCAAACCAATTTAAACACTATTTCTAGTGTAGAAAAGGATAGGATTGGTCATTAGTGGTTATGCATGAATTCTAGTCTATATGCAATTATTTTACATGAATCATATGGAATATAATACAATGCAAATTATACTATATGAAATAGCTAATGCAAATGCAAATGCAATATGAAATATAACACAAATGAAAGTGAAGGCTAAATTAAATGTAATGCACTATACAAAAGAGAGGGAGAGAAGAGTATCATACAAATGGAGGTGGTGAGGTAGGCATCTCTCACTCGCCATCATCATATTGGTGGTAGCCATACCTACTAGAGCTTCCTCCTTGGTCATACCCTCCTCCTTGACCAGAGTATCCTCCACCTTGACCATCAAAGTTCCCGGCTTGGTTCCCTTGATTAGGGAACAAAAGATGTGGTTGATCCCAAGATGGTCGAGGGCCATTAGGGTCGATATACCCTTGTTGTGCCATTTGGTATTACTGAGGATAAATGGCCATGTAGTTATCGACCCGCCCATTGTGTACTCCGAGATCAACCTTCTTCATAAGGTTCATCAAGTCATGCAAGTCCGGAGCATTGGGGATTTGTGGTGTGAATGGCGTATGAGGAGTAGGGTATGGTGGGATTGGCACATAGGATGGCAGGGGAATGGGCCTTGCCGGTATCCTATGAGGTTGTGGAGGTTGGCGGGGTACTTCTTCTCTTTGAGGGGGGTTGGCGAGAATTTGGATGTCGAGAAGGTAGCTCGTCCTAGGTGAATACGGGCTCAACCTTGGGTCGGTACTGGGTATATTCCACCCCTAAAGAACAATAGAGGAGCACCCTTTTGTGAACGATTCTACACTCCCATTTTGAGTGTAGGCACACCACCGGTGGTGCTTGAAGACGGTGTCCTCATCAATCAAAGTACTACCATCAAGAGGTATATAAGTCCCATGGGTGTTGAACCCGGGACAAAGGTAGTTTTCCAAGATAGTAATAAGACCTCCCATCACGAAGGTCTTAAGTTGGGAGTTCCCTTGAGAGAAATCATAGAATCTCTTAAGCATCTCTAGGGGGATATTGAAGTTCTACCTCCTTGTCCCCCGGACATTTAGATGGGACTCAAGGAATGTCAAATCTAGGAGAGTGCATCTATCTTGCTCATATCTCCCATTAATGGTGCCGACTACGAAACGTTCGGTGATCCGAATCACCGGGTGTTCAATAGCAAAGGTTTAGCATTGTTTTTGGTGAATGAAATCCCTCCCGGAAATAGCCTTCCATAATAGGTCCACATCAAAGTCGGAGGGTTTGTTGATGTTGTTTGTTGGTACAATAAGACCAAAAAATTGAGCAAATTGGTCAAGTGATAGGCTATGGTCAAGGTTGCACAACCGGAACTCCATACCAACATTGTTCCTTGTGTTCGAAACAATACGAAGGCTAGTCAAAAATTCCAAGGTAAGGCTAAGGACATTTCGGTTTGGTACCTTATACCTAGGATTTCTAACACCCTAGTGTCAATAAACTGAGTCAGTTCGTAATGCTTACCTAGAAACTTGACGAACTTAGTACGGTGGCCATCGGATGTGAAGAGTACCTCCGAAAAGTACTCGAGTTGATCCACCCCTCCTTTTATCACGGGATGAAAGTTTCTTTGTACCATAATTTGTTAAGGGGATGAAGAAGATGAGCCCTTGTGTTTCTTCGTAGCGGCTTCAACAAGCTTCTTGGCTTTTCCCTTGAGGTTCATCATTTTTGATTTGGGAAAGTTAGGGTTTGGTTGGCTTTTGTTGTGAAGGGGGTGTTTGGAGATGAAAATGAGTGGATTCTGTTTAGATAAGATGCGGAAATGAGGGATGGTGGGGGTATTTTTATAGAAAAGAGGGGTAGGACGAGCGGCTGAGGGTCGGGCTCGGGCAGATTAGTTGAGGTAAGTGAAGGAATCCGAGCGTCTTTATGGTCGGGACGGGCGTCTTGCTGCATTTGGTCTGAGCTTCTCAGCAAAAATTCCGCTCGGATTTCGTTCGAGGGATCTTGATTCAGCTACGAAGGAGAAAAGACGAGCGTGCCAAGCTTTGGGACGAGCGGCTGAATTGAGACGAGTGTCTTTTCCAGAATCCGCTCGGATTCCAGCCTAGCGTGAAAATTTTCTTCAGGTGTCCAACAAGACGAGCGTCCCACTGATAAGATGGGCGTCTTACTCTGGACGGGCGTCTTCCTTGTTAATCCGCTCGGATTTCAAGTCAGCGCCTAAAAGTACCCTGAGGACGGCTGAGGACGAGCGTCCCTCACTGCTTTTCAAACTTTTCTTCCTTTTCTATTCAAGATCGTACCCTTGCACCCTTTTGTCATTCCTCCTTATCTTTTTCTGAAATTTTGCTCAATTAAATATGTAAGGGAACTCTCTCTCACTACTGTCATGCAAGAAATTATAGATAAAATTGCTAAAATGTAAAATTTTATACAAGACAAGGGTTCAAGGAATATATTACAAATGGTGGTTTGAGATAGGACTCCACCAAACTAGTTCAAATTGTAGTAATTCTTGTCCATAGAGCTCAAGGCTATTAGAAGGAGATCGAAAGCTTCTGAACAAGCTCCAAATAAGCATAAGTATGGTTTGCTTAACTTCAAGACGAAGCTTGGCCAAGAAATTTTGTCATTCATTCTTGTTTTCTTCCTTTTCTTGGCACTTGAATAATTGCGATGCTTTAAACCGATTAGCCCATGATTCTTGTTAGCGTAAGGTAGGAAGTATGGTTCATGGTTGTCCGGAGACTTCCACTCACTACCTTTTTCTTCGACATTGGTGATGATGATAGCATTTGAATGTATCAATCCTTCAAGAGTAGAAGGAGAATTCTCATAACCTTGATGACCGGATACCTTAAGAGTTGATGTTGTGGGTGCCAAATTTCCACAATTAGCTTCATGTGCAAGTTTCTTTTTGAGCTTTTCCATCAAATATCCTTTGTATGATGCTTTGACCTTTTGAAGAAGGTCCACCATATCATCTCCGACAATCATTGGCTCCATGGTGGGTGCTAAGTAGTCTTCATAGGCAATAGGGAAGGGACATTCATCTTTCTCACGGAAGCATACCTCAAACTTCTCAAGAATAGGCTCCTCAAGCAAGGTTATATTAGAAGTCCATTCTTCTCCCCAATTCCAAAGGTCTTCGTAAGACATGTATTTCTTCATAGGCCTTTTTTTATGGTCTTGTTATCATTACTATCTTCATATGAATCATAAATGGGCGCTTCATTCAATTCTTTCTCCAACATCTCAAAGTTCACATCAAAAGACACACCCTCATACTCACAAAGGCTAAGAGTATTTGGCTTACTCATCCTCATGTCTTCTTCATCAAATATCACACTTTCATACTCACAAGAGCTCAAAGAGGTTGGCTCTTCCCACTTCTCATTTTCCATGTCAAAGGTTACTACTTCAAATTCACATTCATGATCAATGTTTAAGGATTGGTGGGGACTGGTTTCTTGGGATTCTTTCATTTGGGCAATTTGGATCTCCAATTCCTCATCTTGGGCAACAATGCCTTAAAGAACATTGTCCCTCTTTTGGCTCTCCTCTATCATTTGTTTGAAGAAGTTTTGTTGATCTCCCATCATTTGGAGTCATATTTTGAATAGGTTCCTCTTCTTTTTGTGGGTGGGTGTGAAAGTGGTTGTATTGTGGCAATTGAAAGTCATTATGAAGTGGGTATTGGGTGGGTGGTTGTTGTGGATATTGGATGTGGTTATTTTGGTGGGAAAAATTAGGGTAGTGGTTAGGATTTCCATTGTACAAATAGTAAGGTAGGTTTGTGTTGACTTGCTTCTTAAACTCCCCATACCCATAGTCATACTCAAAAGATCCACCACATATTCCGTGTACCAAGTCTTGAGCCATCATAGCTAAGACAAGGAAACAACTACAAGTATGGAAACTACACAAAAACGGTAAGAACAATCCTTGAGGAACAAGTTCCTCAAGGTGAAAGCACAATTAAAATAGAAAAACAAGTAAGAACTTAATCACATAGCACCATCCATGGTAACGGCGCCATTTTTTACGTGAGCGTGTCGTTGTACACCCAATCAAAACATATTTATATTCTCAACAAACAACTAGTTAGTGGTTAAGTCGAGGTCGATCCATGGGATGGTGTGTTTTGGGTTCTAAGTCTATCTATCTAAATTTATGCTAGTGTCACAATTGATGGGGTTTGTAGTTGTGTTCTACACAAATGGAAGCAATAAAGTAAATAAAGGTGTAAACAAGTAATAAAGGGGACTAGGATATCATGGGGTCATAGGGGATTCATGGGAGTTGATCATACGAACATGTTTACAAAGTTGCAAGCTATTAGTGTTGTAGAGGAACCGAATTGGTTTATATCTTACGGTTCTTAGGAAGAGTTGGGTTCCGGAGCTGAATCGATTAGACTGTACAACACCTACAAGTAGACTTACTTTCCTCCTAATCACTTCTATGCATGGTCTAACAAGACTCGAGTTGGTTTATATCTTACAAGTTAAGTTGAGTAGATAAGAGATGAGTAAAAATGCAAGGATTCATAGGCTTAGCATTTCATCAAACATAACATGTGCATAGGTTGATATTACACCAAGCAAGCAAACTAATTATGAAAACATATTAGATTAAGCATGATTAATTCCCATGTTTATTTCCCCTAATTACCCACTAATCCTAGCTAAATGACTACTCACTTATTATCATGGTAGACATTTCATTAATGGTGTCAATCATCACAACAAGTGTAAACATAATAAGAGAATGAGAAAATAAATAATAAAGAGTAAAGAGTAAAGAAATTATACCAAACTTGAGATGAACAAATGGAAAGTAAAGAACAGTAGATGAAAACTTGATTGATTGATGAAGAGTTGTCAATTCTCCAATAATAACCCAATAATCTTCAATTACCCAATAATAAACTTGAATAATAAACATAAACAATAATTAAGGAAAGATTAATGTGTAATTTTGTGGAAAGATTGAGATTAATCTATTCTAATCTACTCCTAATCTATTCTAAGAGTATTTTCTAATGTGGAAACTTGGTTAAGAGAGCTTGGTCCCTTTGATTATTACAAATGGGGTATTCATAGTAGGGATTAGGTGCACAAACTAGGGTTACTAAGGGCTTAAATGACGATTAAGTCCTTGAGGAATCGCTCCTCTCAAGAAAAGATGCGGTTGTCCTTTTAGCTAGTCTTTCAAAAATATGCGCATCCCGAGCGTCTAGGCCGTAGGGACGGTTGGCGCTGGAGAGCAATCCGAGCGGCCAAGGGGTCGGGACGCTCGTCCTGTAGCAAGGGGAGACGAGCGGATCAAGCACGGGACACTCGGATCTTAAGGCATTGTTCTTCTTCATTCTTGCCTGTCAAACAATCCGAGCGTCTTTGAAGGGGAGACGCTCGTCCAGCAGGAGACGAGCGGATTGGGTAACGGGGCCGCTCGTCCTGGCTGACAGCTTCTTTGTTTGAGCTCGGATTGTAAAACGGGCGTCATTTTCTCATCTGGACTCCTATTGGAGTGATTCAAAAGCCTAGATCACTTGATTTTTCGATGCCGTTTCATGTAGCATACTTTCAGAGTTAAAGGAGAAACTCTAGGTTTAGTTCCGAGCAATTTCTTCTTGCAATGACTTCCTTCTCCTCATCCTTTCTTTTAAGCCTATGAGCCTTCTATATACTCTTTATTCCTACATACTTGGTCATCATTCTTGCCTCCTCTTCATACTAGTCCATCCAATATCTTCAAAAAGCTTCCAAATATGCACGGGAGATAGGAATTTCTGCCTAATTATCTTCCTTTCTACAAAACATACGAACTGCACTAGGAAAGCAAAATAGAAAGCATTAAACGGATAAAATGGCTATGGAATGTTATAATAGTATGCAAAATAGGCTCAATTTGGGGACTAAATGTGCTCAAATATTGGTCACATCACAACCGCATCTTGATGCGCTAGGGTTATTTCTCGGGCCTATCTCTCAATCCACTGAAGAACACCTTGCCTCCCATGAAACATGCCAAGGTCCCCAACATCCCGTTCGGGCTAGGCCATGAGCCAACCGATGAAGACATCTAGGTAATGGGTCTCCAAGTACGGAAGCGCAAAAAGTAAGGAGTCATCCTCCACCTCTATCACTTGACTCTCAATGGCCACTTCATCCCCGAGGGTGAGTCCGAGCTTTAAAACGGCTTTCATGAACCAATCTATGACCCCGTAACAAAGGTTAAGCACCCGTGTGTAGAAGTCTTTCATGACTGCAACTTCATCCCCGATAACACCAAAGATGCGTCGACCAAATCTGAATTAACCCCTTGCCTAGACGGGCAAGTCGTGAGTCTCCTCTTCGGAGAAGACAACATTAACCACCTCGACTCTGTGGACATCATCAACATCGCTCTCAAAGACAACCAGTTCAATCCCACTGCCTTAATCTCTGATGTCGACCCAGAGAAAGCTACCCAAGGCTAGAGGATGACTGTCAAGTGGACCGATCGTCAAGGCCGCATTCTTAAGATCACAACTGGAGAAGGCCCTACGCTCAAAGAGGGAAGTGAAGACGAGTCTAAGTCCGAGTCTGATGATAAACTTGAGTCAGAGTCTGTCTTAATTCCTAGCACTCCTGATGTCCCAGTGAAAGTCCATTTTCCCAGCCAGTAGTGGAGGAGTGGCCAGGTAAGTCATTAATTCTTGGAAGGTTGTTTCATGTTCAGGCATCCATTTGAACGACTTGTTCTTGTTAGGATTCATTTATCTCATTAGTATACATATTCATAATGAATTAATTTATTTGGTCATAAAATAAATACAAGATCTTATGCATGCAAACATTAAACAAAGTAGAGAAGAAATCATCACTTCTTACATTGGCGATTCGGATTTTGGGCACCAACAAGATCTCCTACTTGTTAGTTCTTGAGCTTTCCAACAATGGATGAACAAAGGTTCAAATTAGAACCTCTCCCAAAAGCTTATACCCAAGGAACACCCTTAATGACTAATATTATTATGAGCTAGTAATAATACTAATCTTACATAAAATTTGGACACAAAATATTGATTTTGTTCTCCTCTATTTCGGTGAAGAGGAGAGGATTTTGTGTGTATTTCTTACTCTAAAATATTTCACAAATGTAGAGAATTAATCAATATTTTCTTACATTAGAAAATAGATGATAAAGTAGTGAATAATTATAGAGGAAAACCCTTGGCATCACTCATGCAAAAACCGATTGGAGAGGCGGAGTATTTGAGACCAATGCATGCAAAAGTTGCTCTTCTCAAAAGCAATAGGGTTGCATGGCTATGAGTAGAGTATAATTATTGTATTTCCAATTAAAATAAACAACACAATATAAACTCTCATACTCCCTCCATTTTCGGCACACACACATAAAATGAGAGGTCCATTTTATTTTGTCATTTGTCAATTTTATCATGTGTCATATGTTACATGACATGTTACACTATAATGTATTTTTAACATATTAAAAATCAACATATTAATAAAATATGTCACATACAAAATTTAACTAGTAATTCTTGATTACTTGTTCCAAAATGGTTTATCGAATTTTAAATTTCAACAACTTGAATTTATAATAAATTATTAATCCGTTTCAATTGTTTTGTAAACAATAATTTAATCTAAGTAATAAAACAATTCGATTACTTAGACCGTATCTAATTTAATCAAATTACAATGAGACACGTTAATTTTACTCACAAAATCATCCGTCAATTTTAAGCAATTTAATTAACTCGTATCGTCATACGATTAATTAAATAATCAATTAAGAGTATTTCCCTATAGGTATGACCTAAGGGGATCAACTGATCACCACCGTCGCACGACAAGAATTTCAAACTCTAGTCAGCCAATCATTATCGATATGTGTGGACCAGTTGATTGTAAAATGTTACTTCCCACATGTATTCTTAAACATGAGATTTAAACATGTGATCATTATGATCGACAGTTGTGATCGCATTGTTGTCGGAGAACACTTATTCCAACAATCTCCCACTTGTCCTCGACAAGTGTGCATCACCAATTCTCTTGACCTATTACTATCTCCCACACAATTCAAGGTGTCTTTCGGGTTGTACTTGCAAGTGATCATATCGAGAGTGGTTTCCTCGATCTCAAGAATAACTGATTGACCGGAATTATCTACCATAGATACCTTTCGAGTGTGGCCACGCATTTCCAGTTCATTACTCCTCGAGTGGCCATGAGATATTGTTTTAACCCTGACAAGGGGTGGACAATTCCTATCGCACTATTCCCTTTGACTAGCCACAACCATCATAACCCAAAATATGCCCATTTGACCCCATTCACGAAGGTTGGAGTAACATAAATCAAAGTTAATCTGAAAATGTGCCATCTTAGACGAATAGTCTTTAGTTAAAAGAATCGACTCATTAGAATACTATAGTAGCTCTCGTCACGACTAGGCTATATAAATTTGCCAGAACTCTATAAGCGGTCATAAGGCCCGACAAAGTGTTCGTAACAGTCTACCTATGTGATTGACTAGTCATCTCACATGACTCTATGGCACTTGAACTTGCCATCAATCGCATCACACTCTAGTCACTTCAAGACGTCACCTCATATAAGTGATTGTGGGCGAATACTATGTTAATCCGGGTTCACTTTAACGGGGCTCAATTGTCTATACAACCGTTTCGATGTAACAAGGTATAAAGAAAAGATAAAAGACAAATGCGATTATGAACAAAATAACACTTTTATTTTATTTCAAAATCTAACACAAACTTGGTACACGTTTAAGACCCACGGACACCATATGTCCATTGTGTTTAGCCTACGATAAAGGCTTGGTGAGCGGATCAGCTATGTTATCATCCGTCCCAACCTTACATATCGCAATTTCCTTTCTTTCAATGAAATCTCTAATTACATGATATTTTCTAAGTACATGTCTAGATCTATTACTAGACTTTGGCTCTTTGACTTGGAAGATCGTTCCACTATTATCACAATAGAGAGTGATGGGATCGTTAGCGGTAGGTACTACTCTTAGACCTTCCGTGAATTGCCTGATCCATACAGCTTCCTTGGCAGCTTCTGATGCTGCAATGTACTCAGCCTCCGTTGTTGAATCCGCGGTCACAGCTTCCTTGAAGCTTCTCCAGCTAACAACACCACCATTGAGCATGAAAACAAAACCAGCTTGTGATTTCATGTCATCTCTATCCGTTTGAAAACTTGAGTCCGTGTAACCATTAACACGGAGCTCGGTGTCTCCTCCAAACACTAAGATAGAATCCTTAGTTCTTCTCAAGTACGTAAGGATGTTCTTGACGGCTATCGAGTGACTATCACCTGGATTTCCTTGATATCTACTCGTCATGCTCAAGGCATACGAGACATCAGGACGTGTGCATATCATGGCGTACATGATTGATCCAACGGCGGGAGCATAAGTGATCAACTTCATGCGTTCAATATCATGGGGTTCGGTGGGCGATTGAGACTTGCTCAATATTGTCCCACTTACCATAGGTACCAATCCCCTTTTGGATTTATCCATGCTGAAACGTCGAAGAATCTTATCAACATAAGATTCTTGACTTAGTGCCAATATCCTCTTGGATCTATCTCTATGGATCCGGATACCTAATATGAGTTGTGCCTCTCCTAAATCCTTCATTTGGAAGTGGTTACCTAACCACTTTTTAACAGAAGACAACATCGGAATGTCATTTCCAATGTGTAGTATGTCATCGACATACAAGATTAGGAACACAACATTTCTCCCACTAAATTTCATGTACAAACATGGTTCCTCAACACTTCGAGTGAAACCATTCTCTTTTATCACATGATCGAATTGATGATTCCAACTTCTTGATGCTTGCTTAAGTCCATAAATGGATATCTTAAGTTTGCATACTTTGTTAGAATTTTAAGAATCAACAAAACCCTCGGATTGTATCATGTACACCTCCTCTTCTAAATTCCCATTTAGAAAAGCGGTTTTAACATCCATTTGCCATATTTCATAATCATGAAATGCGCCAATCGCTAACAAAATCCGTATGGATCTTAGCATGGCTACGGGGCAAAGGTTTTATCATAATGAAGACCTTGGACTTGGGTAAATTCTTTTGCCACTAGCCTAGCTTTGTAGACATCATCATGTCCTTCTATGCCATTTTTTACCTTGAAAATCCATTTACATTGAAGAGGTCTTGCCCCTTCAAGCATATCCACCAAGTTCCAAACTTGGTTTTCATGCATAGAATCCATCTCGGACTTCATGGCTTCATACCATAAGGAGGAATTGGGAATAGAGATTGCGGCTTTGTAGGTGGCAGGCTCGTCACTTTCTAAAAGCAACACATTGAGTGTTCCATCTTTTTTGATAATTCCAACATACCGATCGGGATGGCAAGAAACTCGGCCTGTTCTTCTAAGGGGAGGATGGACAACCGCGCTAGACGATGAAGGAACATATTCTTGCGTCTCTACCTCGGTTTGTGGCTGTTGAACTTCATCAAGTTCAAAATTTCTCCCACTCTGTCTCTTAGAAATAAATTCTCTTTCTAAGAAGACAGCCTTGCAAGACACAAACACTTTGTTCTCTTGAGGTTTATAGAAGTGATAACCTCTTAAGGCGGTAGAATATCATACAAAGATGCATTTTTCAGATCGTGGGGCTCGCTTGTTGTCATTTTTAACTTTGACATAAGCATCACAACCCCAAATTTTCAAATAGGATAGAACTGGAACTTTTCCTCTCCATATATCATATGGAGTCTTTTCGGTTGCTTTGGTAGGACTAATGTTCAAAGATTTTATTGCGGTTTGGATCGCAAATCCCCAAAACGAGTTTGGTAGCTCAGTTTGACTCATCATTGATCGGACCATATCAAGTAGGGTTCAATTTCTCCTTTCGGCAAAACCATTGAGTTGTGGTGTTCCGGGTGGAGATAGTTGTGATATTATGCCACAACCTTTCAAGTGTGAATCGAATTCATGGCTAAGATATTCTCCACCACGATCGGATCGTAGTGCTTTTACCTTTTTGTTCAATTGGTTCTCTACTTCATTTTGAAATTCCTTAAATTTCTCAAAAGCTTCACTCTTATGCTTCATTAAATAGATATACCCATATCTACTCAAGTCGTCGGTGAAGGTTATGAAGTAGTCATAATTTCCTCGAGCGGTGATACTCACTAGTAGAAAAAGTCTCATTGACATCGTTTATTTTACCCTATTTACATCGCTTTTGTGGCGATGTTTCTGGGGACGACGTATTTAGTATTTTTAGCTAAACATCGGTTGTAAAACCGATGTTAATAAACTCTTATTACATCGGTTCCTATGTAAAACCGATGTTAATAGCATCATATTTACATCGGTTTTGGTCCAAAACCGATGTAAATATCACCTTATTTACATCGGTTCTATACCAAACCGATGTAAATATGATTAGATTAACTTCGTTTATTTTCTGAAACTGATGTAAAAAGTTCGATTAATTCATTTGGGAAAATTGTTTCAATAATTTACCGGCCATAATTAAATGCTCCATAATATACAGCAGCTCACCAAGTAAAACCAGTAAATCAATCGATAACAATACAAACAACCTAGGAAACTACAGGTTCCAACAATTCAAACAAAAAGCATCTTTTATACAAAAAAAATATCATATTACAATTCCGTCTACCCTACAATCTCCTACGACACAAAACGTGGAATGTTTTCAATTACAATTTAATTTCTAACGACATCTAAACCAATTATATTATTACATTAGATGTTTTTTAAACAATAAAGTGACCAAAGCTCTCGAACCTCGTTAATTTGTGTTGTTGTCATTTCTTTTTTTGTACCTGAAAACACACAACAACAACAAAAATAGAGGATAATGGTTAAAAAAATGCAAATGGTACAAGAAACTAAAAACTGCTTGAGAGAATAGATCGAGATATCTTTTCTACGTCGTCCTATGATGATGCGTAGTTTACGGTAATATCATACATCCACTTCATAACATAATAACCACACTCATGACTCTCTAGGCGTTTAGGCAGAATGCATAATAATCATACATGATACATACAGTGATAATTGAAGCGACTTAATAACACAACATAAAACTAGTCATGCTGGATACAGTTACACATACATGCCAAATTATAAGTCCTTGAAAACTTTATTAAACTTGATTTCAAGTAGCTTGAGGCCAAGAGGCTCTGCCTATTTGAAATGAAACTGAAAAGGAAGGTACTCTAAGTTACATACTCGAACACGTAAAGTAAAGAGCAAATGCACAAAAGTGATACCGTTCACAGGCTATCAGACAGCTCCCTATAAACAACCAACGGAATATCAATATTCTATTATATTTCAATGATATGAACAATCAAAGAGCAATTGTACTGGACTGACGAAATGACATCAGTCACAAAGAGAGAAAATCCACAAGGTAACAAGGACTACATGAATGGGCAATCGGTTATGACTTATGAAAAAGCAAATGCATCTAATCTTATTAAAAGAAGTCCAGAAATGTTAAAAGTGACCTACAAATCACGTCTGCAGTATCATTGGCATAAATTTGATTGCTCGACCAACAGTCCAAGAACATGTTGATTTCATTCGTTCAGCTAACTCCAAAGTGTACCATATACGGAGTATGGAGTATGTGATATCCCACATTATTGAGAAGTTCCCATTATTAATTTATCTTGACTTTAATAGCTAAACGAGTTGACAAACTGTATTTTAAATGCATATTTTTTTACCTTTGTCACCGATTCCTAACAATATGGTGACTAAGGTAAAGAAAGTAAAAGCCAACTGAATGCATGCTACATGACTAGGATCAATTTTTTTGCTAAGCTAGTTGTTTACCTTTTTGTTCTGGGTGCTATCTTAATAAAATTTAAATAACTAGTTCAATGAGAGGGGGTATGTGTTGAAGAGAAATACCTTCACAGCATGCAAACTTGCAAATTCCAGGCTGCCCATAGTTGCAGGAAAGCTGTCGGAATTAAAAATAATATCGAACCCCCCCCCATAGATGGAGTACCTTCAAAGTTCCGAAATATATGCTTGAAAGTATGTTCAAGATGTTACGACAAATCATAACTCCAAAATAACTCTACAAGCATATGCATGGTATAAACTGACAGTCAGCGACGAGTAAGAATTCAACAATCCCGCGGTTATTAGTTAGGTTCAAGTGGACACTACTAGCCATAATCAAATACCTCAAGGACATTTTTCCCTCTGAAGCGCAATCGCCCATCACAGATCTCATGATTAAAGGCAATTAAAGGATCAATTGAGCTATCCCAAAATTTGCAGGACCCTGAAAAAAAAATATTTCACATGTAACAGGAACTTGTAAGCTTTAAGTGGAAAGATGCTTGAAACAAGAAGAAGCATTTATAAAAATAATGACAAAAGACTATTTGTGCAATAACCTACCATCAACTAAGCCCTGATCCTATTTTAAGCATCATGTGATCATAATCCTCCATTTTTATTTAATCTTTAGAGATACTTAAGAGTATAATCAGAGTACTTGTTAGTTTGATATGCCAATGCTACGTTATATGCATTATTTGTGTGTACAATTGTACATAAACAGTATATTGCAACACTATCACATACCACCGCGCTTACTTAAACTACTATGTCAGACAGCCTATGAGAGCATATCACAAAACGAATGTCCGTGTTCGTATCGAATTAGGCAACCATAACTCAGAAACCGTCACACCACTGCATTTCTAAGCTAAACAATAACAAATTTATTGCTCACAATCTCATATACAATCAAAGTGATCAAAAAACCCAAATCAAAATTCAACGAAAACCTAAAAAAATCAACATCAAAAATAACTCAATCTTATAAAATCAAATTAAATAACAAATTAAATCACCTCACAAAGATAAGGAGAATCAACGCCATTAGAAGTAAGAGAATCAATCGAAAGATTAGAATGAGCAAGCCTATGAGATCGTCGGCGATCATCACGACCGTAAATCGCGAGCTCATCTTCATAACCATCATCATCGTCGTCATTGTGTACATCGAGTGCCATCATATTTAGGTTTTCTTCAAATTCGCAATTGAACATAATTAATTTTTTTTTGCTTGTAGAGAAGAAGTTGTAGCGTTGAACCTGTGGTCGTGGCCGGCCTGGTGTGAAGAAGAGGGTGCCGACAGGTTGTGCGTGAGGTTTCCGTGAAAGGCGACTACATGTTGTGAGAGTTTTGCATAGGGTTTCTGTGAAAATTAGAGAAGGGAGGCAACTTAAGGGTTAGTTTTGCTTATTACGTGTTCTTATGTAAACCATATGTAATTTTGTGACATCGGTTCATTAATTAAATGATGCAATATAAAAATCTTCTATTTAAATAGACATCGGTTTCATCATAATCGATGCAACCTAAAATAAATTAACATCGGTTTTCAAATAACTGATGCTAACAATTGATGTAACTGATAAAAATAAAATGATTAACATCATTTTTTTTTAAAATCGATGTTAACAACTTTATTATTAGTGATTACATCATTTTTATTAATAACTGATGTAATTAGGGCGATGTCAATGTCACTTTTTCTACTAGTGACTCATTGGTCCACACACATCGGTATGTATGAGTCCCAATAGTTCACTAGCTCGTGGTCCTTTACCGCTGAAAGGATTACGAGTCATTTTGCCAAGAAGGCAATATTCGCATGTTCCATATGATTGATAATCAAATGGTGTAAACACATTAGTCGAAATTAATCTTTTGATGTGATTCTCGTTTATGTGACCAAATCGACAATGCCAAATGAACGATTCATTTGGATAACTTGATTTGAGTTTCTTTGATTGAATGTTGTAGATGTCATTAGTTCGATTCAAGGTTTCTAAAATGTAAATGACATTAATGGAAGGAGCTTGGCCTATAACCAAGTCATTCCTTGAAATAATACAACGATTGTTTTTAACGACAAAACAAAAAGAGTCCATGTCTAACACGGCGATTGAAATAATGATTTTAGAAAGTGTAGGCACATAAAAACAATTAGGTAAATACAACTCAAATCCATTAGGCAAAGCCAATACATAAGTTCCCTTGGATTTGGCCGCTACTCGAGCTCCATTTCCAAGGCGTAGATCCACATCTCCTTTGCTAAGCCTCTTCATGTCTCTTAGCCCCTGTAAATGATTACAAAGGTGAGAACCACAACCGGTATCCAATACCCATGTCTTAGTGGAAGTATAATTTACATCAATAACATAAATTTCCTTAGGAATTTTACCTTTTGGAACGATGATTCCTTCCCTTATATTTCGCAAATATATAGGACAATTCCTAAGCAAATGTCCCATGCCATAGCAATAATGCCATTTATCTTCAACTTGCTTAAAGTTTTTCCCTTTCTTTCCCTTCTTCTTGAACCTTTTGCCCTTAGAAGCAAGAGCTTGATTGCTTGAGCTTCCACTAGTTTCGGCATCTTTCTCATCAAAAGATAAAGATCCTACAGATCTTATGGGGCGGTCTTCCAGAGACCGGCCCACAAGAGATCTTGTAGTATTAGGTGGTCTAGAAGAAGTGATGAAGTTTAGGTTTCCAGCCGAACCTATCCCAAAATGAAGTTCTCTAGTAGTGTCGAAATCATTGTTGAAGCAAATGTCGTCAAAAACATTGTGGCAAGACTCAATAGTTATTGGTGTAGTAGCGTTTGATGGATTCATTGTAATGAACTACAAGTATGGAGGAAAAGGAAATATTAACATTTGTCTTTTTAATCATACTTGTAAATAATTTAACATGATATGAGCATTTATATAGTGACCTCTACCCAACTATTAAAATGATTCCAAGATCCAAATTCATATCAACGTGGGCACGCTTTGGCGATACAACCCTCATCAATATAACTCGCTGGATTAACTCTTTAATCGATTCTACTTTTAGAACTCTTGGTCGATAAAATTACATTAATAATTATCTTTAGCCCAAAACACATCCGGCTATGGTCGAGAATACTTTTGTTGAGTTCAACCCAAATTTCGAATAAATGTGTCCATGATCCAAATCCACATTAACTTGGGCACGCTTTGGCGATACAACCCTCATCAACATGAATTCAGTGGATAGACATTTATCACCCACTTCCCCTACGTAATAAGGTTTGTACCCCGGTTTGGCCGAGCGCACTCCCTCACGAAATAGGTTTTCATGGTTTCAAATTTTTGGTCAGGCTAAGTCTCAATTGTTTATTTAGCGAGAGGTCATGTCAATTTATTATCTATCACGTTTTAAGTGAACTAAAGCGGTGAACTACGATAATTGTAATTGACACGGTCGATAAACTCGATTTAAAATGCATGTTTAGTTATGGCGATTTAGCGATTCATGCAACATATAAATAAAATGCAAAGCATAAAAATGAAATCCTAGTATGGCCTTCCTAAAATAGTAAATCTAATAAACTATTACAAATGCGGAAACGAACTCCTTTGGTCCCTTGAACTTCGGTCTTGGTATGCATCTCGAGGTAACACCGTCTTCATGGGAAACTACGAGAAATCACAAAATAATAAAATTACATAATTTCCTATTATACATTTGTAATAAAAATTAAATCTATTAAATTACAAAACGGTGATACGAGATCACAATAATTACAACCGAATCGATATTCCCATACATTTCGGGTAATACCAATTAAAAACTAAGACCATACTTAGTAAAATTACATAATTCAAAAATTATATAAAATAAAAAATATGACAATCATAAATAAAATTCAGTATTATAATATGTATGAACATGCTTAATTTTATGCTAAATCGCCTTTTAAGAGCCAATATCGTATATTTTATCGGTTTTTATGGATTTGCGTGATTGTTTTATTAAAATCACAATAATTACATAAATTCATATTTATGTTCCAGTTAATTACCCTAACCATCTTAGGACTCAAAACTTCGTGTTCACTAATATTTGGACAATAACTCAACTTGATTTCTTAATATTGTTCATTATGGACCAAAAATACAAAATTATGCTATAAACTTCAAATTAAATTATAAAAATTTCAAATAATTCCAAAATTTGAAATTTAAACTCATGAAAATTCTGGAAAAAATACTATGACACTCATAATGTTCAAAACTTAGGTTAAATATTTCCAAAAAATATCGAGAAAAACATTGTTGCGGTTTATCGGTTTTAACGAATATGACCATTAAAATATGAGAAAAATTTTTTTCATCAACTTTTCATTTTTAGATCTGAAATATATGATAAAATGCAACATGTGACATTTTTATTTAGTCATAAAATATGTTTTAGCATTATATACTAAATAAAGTCACTATTTATTTAATTTTCACTCAAAAATTCATAAATCATACTAAAGAAGTCCTATAGCTCTAAGATTTTTACAGATACTGAGTAAAAATGCATGTGACAACATATGAAATTTCCATGACTATATTCGAAATATAACTTATATTAACCTAATAAACCCTTTAAATTCGATTTAAGCTTATAAAATCCATATTTCATGCAAAATAACTTAGTTTATCACGAGATTTAACATGCCATCAGTAGATAATATATGTGAAAACATATCCAAAAACCACTTAAAAATTCGAAGTTTAGCTATTTTTCGTCCAAAAATGACATTTTTATCATAAAAATCACATTTTAATGCCAATAATATATAAAATGAACAATAAAATCCATAAATGAACAAAAATATCCCAAATACATTTTAGGACCAGAAACTTTAACATGCAAAGGGATTTCGTGTTATGTCATAATAAACACAAAATTACAAGTTTTATTTGTTAATAAGATTAACTCGGAAAAACAATAAACCGATTTCCATGCAAACAACCTAAGGCTCATGATACCACTTGTTAGGATTAATTAATCTCATTAGTATATATATTCATATATGAATTAATTTATTTGGTCATAAAATAAATACAAGATGTTATGCATGCAAACATAAAACAAAGTAGAGAAGAAATCGTCATTTCTTACATTGGTGATTCGGATTTTGGGCACCAAGAAGATCTCCTACTTGTTAGTTCTTGAGCTTTCCAATAATGGATGAACAAAGGTTCAAATTAGAACCTCTCCCGAAAGCTTATACCCAAGGAACACCCTTAATGACTAATATTATTATGAGCTAGTAATAATACTAATTATAATCTTAATTAAAATTTGGACACAAAATATTGATTTTGTTCTCCTATATTTCGGTTAAGAGGAGAGGATTTTGTGTGTATTTCTTACTCTAAAATATTTCACAAATGTAGAGAATTAATCAATATTTTCTTACACTAGAAAATAGATGATAAAGTAGTGAATAATTATAGAGGAAAACCCTTGGCTTCACTCATGCAAAATCCGGTTGGAGGGGGGGAGTATTTGAGGCCAATGCATGCAAAAGTTGCTCTTCTCAAAAGCAATAGAGTTGCATGCTATGAGTAGAGTATAATTATTGTGTTTCCAATTAAAATAAACAACACAATATAAACTCTCATACTCCCTCCATTTTCGGCACACACACATAAAATGAGAGGTCCATTTTATTTTGTCATTTGTCAATTTTATCATGTGTCACATGTTACATGACATGTTACACTATAATGTATTTTTAACATATTAAAAATCAACATATTAATAAAATATGTCACATATAAAATTTAACTAGTAATTCTTGATTACTTTTACCAAAATGGTTTATCGAATTATAAATTTCAACAACTTGAATTTATAATAAATTATTCAATCTGTTTCAATTGTTTCGTAAACAATAATTTAATCTAAGTAATAAAACAATTTGATTACTTAGATCGTATCTAATTTAATTGAATTACAATGAGACACGTTTATTTTACTCACAAAATCATCCCTCAAATTTAAGCAATTTAATTAACTCGTATCGTCATACGATTAATTAAATAATCAATTAAGAGTATTTCCCTATAGGTATGACCTAAGGGGATCAACTGATCACCACCGTCGCACGACAGTAATGTCAGAATCTAGTCAGCCAATCATTATCGATATGTGTGGACTAGTTGACTGTAAAATATTACTTCCCACATATATTCTTAAACATGAGATTTAAACATGTGATCATTATGATCGACAGTTGTGATCGCATTATTGTCAGAGGAAACTTATTCCAATCGTTCTTCCTGAGAAGGTCATAGAATGATCTGCATCTTTCAGATGATCTGTATATGAATCTGTTCAGGGCTGCAACTCTTCCTGTCAATCTCTGGATATCTTTGACTGACTTAGGAGATTCCAACTCCAGGGGGCTTTTATTTGTTGTGGGCTGGTTTCAATCCCTCTTTTGGTCACCATGTATCCTAAGAATTTGCCTGATGACACTCCAAAGTGGCATTTGGAGGGGTTGAGGTTCATCTTGAATCCTTCTATGATATTGAAGGCTACTTCCAGGCCCTTCACATGATCTTCAGCCTTCTTTTATTTAACCATCATGTCGTCCATGTAGACCTCCATTGTGTCGCCAATTTGGTCATTGAACATCATATTAACCAGGTGTTGGTAGGTTGCCTCTGCATTTTTCAGGCCTAAGGGCATTGCTGTATAGCAATATATGCCTCTTCCCGTGATGAATGTGGTATTTTCCTAGTCAGCTGGACGCATTTTGATTTGGTTGAATCCATTTGAGGCATGCATGAACGTTAGCAGTTCATGCCCAGCTGTAGCATCTACCATTACATCAATGTGAGGGAGTGAGAATGGGTCTTTTAGACAGGCTTTGTTGAGATTTGTGTAGTCTACACAGACTCTCCACTTTGCCATCTTTTTTGCACCACGACCACATTGGACAGCCATTCAGGGTACATTACTTCCCTGATCATTCCCATGTCTAGGAGTTTGTCCACCTCTTCGTTACTGATTGTATTGAGTTCAGGGGCAAACTTTCTCATTTTCTGCTGTACAAGCTTAAAGAAAGTGTCAATATTGAGTTTATGGGGTAATAATACTAGCATCAATGCTAGTCATATCAAAGTGTGATCAAGCAAAACCTTTATACTTATTCTTCAGAAAACTTAATAGTTCTGGTCTGACATTATCAGGGACATCAGATCCCTCCAGTACATACCTGTCTGTGTACTCAGGGTCTAATACTACTTGATTTGTTTCCATTTGGGTTTCTGCCACATAAGTACTCCTAACAAGATACTGTAATTGCTAAACGAGAGACTTACCTACCTTGGAAGGTTTTAATGATTTAGTGTAACATTCCTGGGCAGATTTTTGTTCACCTTTGATGGTTGCTATTCCCCACTCTGTTGGTATTTTGACACACTGATTGTAAGTTGAAGGAATGGCTCTGACATTATGGACCCAAGGTCTACCTAAGACTGCATTGTATGATGAGAGGCAGTTTAGGACTCCAAATATTTCATATGATGAGACTCCTTCAACGTAAGTTGGTAGGTAGATCTCTCGTAGAGTGTTCTTGGTTTCACCAATGAATCCTACCAAGACATTTGACTTCTTTAGAATCTGATTCCCATCGACCTTCATGGCTTTCAGGACATCAAGCATGATTAAATTGACTGAGCTGCCACCATCTACTAGGATTCTCAGGACACGTGCAGTGCCAATTTGCATAGTAATGACCAGGCCATCATGATGGATGTCCGAGATTCCTTGCATATCAGTATCATCAAAAGTAATTTGAGGTAAGTTTCTAGGTTTAAAAGGATATTTCTTTTTGGACTCTCTGGCTATTTTCTTTGCAGCTGAGCTAGTCAGGCCACAAATCTCAGATCCTCCATTGATTAATTTGACTTCATAGATTAGTGGTGCTGGGGGAATATCACGTTGTGGTCTTTCCCGATCCTTTCTTGATCCGCTGTCCTCCCTGTTCTTTGATGGCATTAAATCCTTCATTTAGTCTTTATTTTGCAGGTAAGCAACTTGTCTGCGTAGTGTTGGAGTAGTGTCCTCCACAATAAGTGGGTTTACATATTAAAACTTGTAAAAGGAATATAAGGGATTTATTGATTTATTTGTCAGCTGGTCGTCGTCAATCGGTAATGATTGGTTGACTAGAGTTTGACGTTACTGTCGTGTGAAGGCGGTGATCAGCTGATCCCTTTAAGTCACACCTATAGGATGATGCCCAATTGGAAAAACTAATTATTTGTTTGAGATACAAATTAATTAAATCCTTGTATTAATTGACTTTTAACAAGTCATGTTAATATATTATTTGATGACGAGTTACGAACTCAGGCCAAGGGGATTTATTATTTAATTATTTGATAATTAATTAATAAATGTTAGTTGAAATTTAATAATTAATAGTTAATTAATTAAATTTATACGTTGTGTATATTAGTTTTGATGTAAAGGTTATTAGCTATTTAAATTTACAAGACGTTGTAAAATTAGCTAAATGGGGTAGTATTGACACATTGTATGTTGATAAAATGGTCTCATGATTACTTAATAGTTAATTAGTCATTAGTGGTTAATTTCTATTATTTAACTGTTAAATAATTAAATTAATATTTAATTATGTAAGATAATTAAATATAAGACTTATAAGCATTTGTGGGACAAATGTCAGAAATCGAAATGGACTAAATGGGTGCATTTGGTCTGAAATATAGAAGGTCATTAGAGACCACTATAGTCAACAATTTGGTGGAAAATCAAATGTGATGTTCCTATGAATTGTTTAAATATGAGATCACTATATGTACCCCTTATTACTCATTTGCATGAGTTGATTTTTAGACCAAAAAATCCTCTAAAATTGCTTGCTTGGGCGGTTCATCAAAGGAGAAAAAAGACTTCATTTTTCTTCATTTTCTCCTCATCAAAACTTGATTACTTGTTGATTTTTAAAAGAAAAATATAATTCACAAATAATAATATACATGATATAATATTATTAGTGTAATAATATTACATAATACAAGGTTACTACTACAATTATAAATAGTATTTTAGTAGTTATTTGGGATAATCTTGGGTGCCTCTTAAAGGAGACCATCTCTTTGGAGGTTTTGTGTTCTTGGAAGATCATCCATTGTAGCATAGCTCAAGAACCACAAAGATAGGTGATCTTTGTGGTGTCCATACATTTCCAACATCAATGTAAGGATTTTTCCTCTTAAGATGGTTTTATACCATCTTCTTGTATTTTCTTATGCATGCATGTAGATTTAAACCACTATAAAATTAATTTTTAATTTTGATTTCATAAGATGAGTCTTATTTGGTCTAAATAACTAACAAGTTGTATCAAAGCATTGTTATATACATGCATATAGTCGTAAGACGATTTTAGTAATTTATGAGATAAATTAATAAAATTTGATATTATGCAGTAAAATTAGTTTTATCACATAATATGATCTTGCATGTAAATAATCTGGTCTTAAAATAATATGGGATGAAAATTTGATTTCCGTAATATTTTTCCACTTTTTATGACTTAAATTGGCATAAAATTGATTAAAAATGCATTAAAATTAATTAAGAGTTAATTAAATTATGTTGCATGTTAATTTTATACATAATTATTTAGAAATAACCACATGCATATTCTATTTATGAGAAAAAATAGAAACTTTAAATTAATGTGATTAATGTAGGTAGTTTATTAATTATTATTTGATAAAAATTGGTAAATAATGGTTATTTTGCAAATAAATATTGATTTAAGTTATGGGCTCGAAATTTTTAAATTTTTAGCTCCTGGAAATTGTTCAGAAATGCACAAAATTTTATTTTGAAGTTGTTTCAATTTTTATGGTTTGATTTAGAATTAAATCGTAAAAATTGCCGTTTTTACCGAGTAAATTGTGAAATTGTTTTAAATAAATTTTCAAACCAAAAATTTTCGCATACATGTCATTTTTGGTGTAAGACAATAATGTACACAACTTTAAAATTTTATTTTCCATAAAGTTTCTTATTAAATGGAAATTTTACATAATAATTGTGAATTATTATATATTTTTGTCCTAATTTATGCTTTAATCCCATATAAATTCAAGATAATTAGTGAGAATAATTATTTTAGTATTATACTAGATTAGTATGATTAGTAAATCTTAAAATTGTTTTAAGAATTGATTATGAATTTTTATTGGTAAAAAATTCCGTCAAAGAAAGCTCAAATGATCGTTGTTGGTAAGTTAGACGATTTGGCATGTCATTTTACATAATGCATTTTATTATTCATTTGGATGAATAGTCTTAAGTATTTTAATTATGTAATTTTTCCTAATATGGCCATAGGTAGAAGTTGGTATTTTCCGTAATATAAGGGAACATCGATTTGTTTTGTAATTAATTGCGATTTCGTATCGCCCAATTTGTAATTAATTAATAGTTTTTATTTTAATTTTATTACAAATTGTATAATATGAAATTGTTATGTAATTTCATTTTTAGTAATTAAATGAAGCATCTAAAGACGGAGTTTTCATGAAGACGGTGTTTTCGGAAAGGCATTCTAAATCCTAAAGAAGGAGGCCATTTTATGAAGACTCAAGGGACCAAGGAGTTGGTTTCCGATATGTAATAGTTTTAGTTAATTAGATTAGCTAGGTGGCCATATTAGGACTTGATTTTTTTTAATTTCTAATATGCATTCATGTCAAATCGTCACTACATGTTGTATTTTGTAGTTATCGATTTAATTGTCTAGCATTCACCAGTTTTGTTCACTTAAAAGTGATAGACAATTAAATTGATAAGATCTCTCACTTTTGTTTAAAATTGAGATTAGCCTTACAAAATAATAGCACCTATGAATCCCTTCTTCATTAGACGTAGGTTCGGATCACCGAGGTACACTCTTTTTACGTTGGGTATGTAGGGTAATAAATGTTATTATGCGTAGAAATTGGTTAGACATAACGGAATAAATATGGGTTGAATCGGTCCACCGTGCCCATAATTATTCCTGGGGCTAAAAGATAGATTTTAAGAAAATCCGTCGACCAAGAGTTCTAGTAGTAGAGTCAGTCAAAGTTGTAGACTCACCAACTTTTTATAAATATGGGTTGAATTGGTCCACCGTGCCCGTGTTTATATAAAATTGGATCTTGGAATAATTTATATAATTCAGTGCGAGATCATTATATAAATGGGAACATGTTAAATAGTTTCACAAGTTTTTAGACGATAAAATTTAATCTTTCCTTTCATTTCCTTTGTAGTAATCACGATGACTTCTTCTAGTGACACCGTCACTATAGCTAAAGATTCATGGCTATGTTCTTTTATGGACAAATATGTTTTAAATGGCGATGGTAGTAATTTTAAAGATTGGGAAGAACAACTTCGATTAGCTGCCGCAGGTGATGGCAAATTACGCTACCTTGTTGATCCCTCTCCCCCTTCGCCTAGTACTAGGGACACTGCCAATGTAAGGGAGGCTTATTCTTAATATCAAAAGGAATCCGCTACAATTTAAAATGTTTTGATTTTTTCAATGGATCCTGCTTTACAAAGGCAATGTGTCAAGTTTTGCGATGCACATGAAGTATTCTCGAGGCTTTCTACTATGTTTTCTCAAGCCCCGAGGATAACTCAGTATGACACCGTAGTTTGTTTCGTTGAGGCTAACCTCAAAGATGGTCAACCTGTAAGTTCACACGTACTTAAAATGATTGAGTACGTGGAAACTTTAGAGGGGTTGGTATGCAAGATCCCCGACGAATTTGTGGGGAACCGAGTGCTCAACTCTCTCTCTCTCTCTCTCTCTCATTAAAGGATTTACCCAATTTAGGGTAAATTATAATATGACGAACATGAGAAAAAGTTTAAGATGAAGTATATGGGATTGAGTGGGAGTACGAGGAAGGATGTACTTGCGATTAAAGTGAAGGGGAAGAAGCAGTTTAAGAGGAACACAGGTAAGTAGCCCGTTCAGGTGGAGGGCAAAGGTAAAGCAATTGCGAATTGCTCTACCAAGCCTAAACCTATAAAGGGTAATCCTCTTAAAGATACTTGTAATTACTGTAATAACAAGGGATATTGGAGGCGTAATTGCACGAAATACTTGGATGACATCAAAGCTGGCATTGTGAAGCCAACATGTAATTTCTCAACCGAATCTTTTATGATAGACATAAATTTTGCTTCAAATACAACTTGGGCATTAGATAGTGGTTGTGGTTCTCACTTGTGCAATCATTTGCAGGGCCTAAACAGCATAAGAAAGCTAAAGAAGGGTGATGTATATAGCCGCCATCTCAGTAGGAACTTATGTACTTAACTTAGCTTCAGGGTTGCAGTTGTTTCTTAATAATTGTTATTTTGTACCGACGTTGTCTAAGAATATAATATCAGTATCTGTGTTAGACACGGAAGGTTTTTCTTTTGTAATTAAAGACAAATCTTGTACTTTTTCCCTTAATGGGATTGTATATAGCGAAGGTATATATTATAGACACTTGCAACGATGTTTATCATTTAGATAATAAAAGACTCAAAACTGGTGATCCAGATTTATATTATTTATGGCGTTATCGATTAAGACATATTAACGAAAAATGCATTAAAAAACTAGTGTCGACTGGTATAATTAAACCTTTTGATTTCGACTCATTTGGTACATGCGAAACTTATCTTCTTGGAAAGATGACTCGTTCACCTTTTCTAGGAAAAGGATCTCGAGCTAGGTAGTTATTGGGTTTAATACACACCGATGTATATGGTCCAATGACAGTCGCTGCTAGAGGTAATTATGACTATTTCATTACTTTTTCGATGACATGAGTAGATATGGGTATATCTACTTAATGAGGTATAAAAATGAAGCTTTTGATAAGTTCAAAGAGTTTCAGAATGAAGTAGAAAACCAATTAAATAATAAGATTAAAGCATTACGATCAGATCATGGTGGGGAGTATTTAAGCAATGACTTTAGAGATCACCTTAAAGACTGTGGTATTGTATCCCAGTTAACTCCTCTTGGCACACCACAGTTGAATGGTGTGGCTGAAAGGAGGAATCGAACTTTATTAGATATGGTCCGATCAATGATGAGTCAAACTGAATTATCTAATTCATTTTGGGGTTTTGCCATTTCATCTGGTATACGCTCACTTAATCAAAGTCCCACTAAAGCAACTGACAAAACTCCATATGAGATATGGAAAGGGAAAGTCCCGAATCTGCGATACATGAAAGTATGGGGTTGTGATGCTTATGTCAAGAGAAAGTCTAACGATAAGCTTGCACCTCGTTCTAAAAAATGTATTTTTGTAGGCTACCCTAAGGAAACTTGTGGATATTACTTCTAAAATAGTAGCGACAACAAAGTGTTTGTGGCGCGTGAAGCTGTCTTTCTAGAAAAAGAGTTTATTTCTAGAAGACAGAGTGGGAGAAAATTTGAACTTGATGAAGTTTCAGAACCACAAACCGATGTGACAGTACAGGAAGATGTTCCTTCTACGTCTGAATCGGTTATTGTTCCTTTCGAACCTAGGAGGTCAGAGAGGGTTAGTCGCCAGCCTTATAGATACCTTGGTGTTATCGAGGAAGATGGTGACTATGAGGTTTTACTTTTGGAAAGTGACGAACCTAAAACCTATAAAGCAGCTATTACTAGTTCTGACTCTAAGCTATGGCTCGAGGCCATGCAATCCGAAATGGATTCCATGTTTGAAAATCAGGTATGGGACCTGGTTGACTTACCTAAAGATGTTCGAACATCTTTCGGATTGACCGATTAAAAAGGATATTAGCATTGAGTCAAGAAGCATATATCGATAAGATTCATGACCGATTCAATATGAAAAACACCAAGAGAGGTTTTCTACCTATAGGCAGTGGGATTACTTTGAGTAAGTCACAGTGTCCTACTGAGCCTAAGGATATTGAACGCAGGATATCGATTCCCTATGCTTCCACTGTTGGATCGATCATGTATGCTATGCTGTGTTCTCGTCCTGACGTCTCGTATGCTTTGAGTATGACGAGTCGTTTTCAGAAAACTCCAGCTGAGACTCGCTTGATAGCCATCAAGAATATTCAAAAGTACTTAAGTAGGAATAAAGATTCATTCTTAGTGTTTGGAGGAGAATCTGAATTATGTATAAGAGGTTATACAGATGCCAGTTTCCAAACCGATATGGATTATTTTCAAATCCCAGGCTGGTTTTGTCTTTTTGTTAGACGGAGGGGCGGTTTGCTGGAGAAGTTTCAAGGAGTCTGTGACTGCTGATTCTACAACGGAAGCTGAGTACATTGCAGCCTCTGAAGCTGCAAAGGAAGCTGTTTGGATTAGGCAATTTTTAGAGGAACTGAAGGTAGTTCCAACCGCCGAGGATCCTATCACTTTGTATTGTGATAATAGTGGGGCAACTTTTCAAGCAAAAGAGCCCAAGTCTAGTAACAACTCTAGACACGTAGTTAGGAAATTTCATGTAATTAGAGATTTAATTGAAAGGAAAGAAATTACAGTCTGTATGGTTGTGACGGCTGACAACATCGCTGATCCTTTAACCAAGCCATTGTCTCAAACTAAACATGATAGTCATGGAGTTTCGACGGAATTGAGACGAATGCCAGAACTGTTGTAAATTATATGATATGTAATAATAAAAATATTGTATTTATTATTTCATTTATGATAATTGTATTTATTATTGTATTCAGTTTTATATCTGAATATAAAATACTTTGTTTTATCCAAATAGATTGTAGTGACAATGTCGAACTCTATTAAAGTGAACTGGATTAACATTGTATTTTGTCCGTAGTTACTTAATAAGGTGACGTCTCGGAGTGACTGGATTGTAAGGCGATAGATGACAGGTTCGACTGTCATATGGTCATAGTGATGGCTGGTCGATTACATAGGCAGATTGTAAGATAATTTGTCGGACATTGACCGTTTATAGAATCTTTTTGTTGCTGGGTCGTAGCGAGGATTTTATTTATTCCTACGAGTCAATTTTTTAGACTGGTGACTATTTGTCTGAGTTGGTGCAGTTTTCCGGTGGCTTAGGTTTTTGTTCTAGGTCGCGCTGTAAAAGGAAGCTGATGGGAATTTACTGGGTCATTGTGATCTGTATTGAATGAAGAAATAGGTCAACGGTATTGTCAATTTAAGTCATATTTTAACTCAAGGCCACTCAAGGGGAAGTGACTGGAAAATGCGTGGCCACGCTCGAATGAGATCTATAGTAGATTATCCGGTCAGACAGTTATTCTCCTGAACGAGGAAACCACTTTATGATATTATCATGTGCAAGAACGACCTGAAAGGCATCTTGCATTGAGTGGGAGATATTATTGTACAAGAGATTTGGTATCGCAGAGTTGTGTCGGTGTGAACATGGGCCAGAGGCTGGTCTGCGGGCGAGAGCCGCCTACCGGTCTGTAGTCAAGGGCCACCTGCACGCCAAGCCAATATGTGGATATGCAGCGGTCTTTTGAAAGCCAAGCTCGGCGGCATAAAAATGCTTTCGGCCGGATCGATTTAGATCGGTCGGTTTCGTCTCGGCAAAGGTCTTGAAACGATATCTGAGATGTTCGGAATCGCCACCAAGCATTTGTAGGATGCTTGGAACCCGTTCGAAATCC
Source organism: Silene latifolia (assembly GCF_048544455.1). Taxonomy (NCBI): domain Eukaryota; kingdom Viridiplantae; phylum Streptophyta; class Magnoliopsida; order Caryophyllales; family Caryophyllaceae; genus Silene; species Silene latifolia. Next base: position 238,551,086 of record NC_133538.1, read on the forward strand.
ACTTTATACCTAAGTCAATCAAGGCAAAACGCGGTGTTTGACATAGGTACAAAAGATAAGGACTCGTCCCCCTTTTAGCATTCTATGCCTAAAATGACTCTCGTACGCCCTGGATAAGGCCATCCACTATCCAAAGGTTCTCAGTAAGGAGTGAGGGTACGTATTCGGAAGCCCTTTAATCGGACACCCAATCCCGCCCGGGTTAGCGGCCTCTACTGATCGATCGTGGTTGTTTAAGTGCAAAAGTTGATAAAACGGTTTAGATACATGAATGCGCATCCAAAATTTTAACCTAACATGTGAGAATTTGCTAAGTCGGTTTGTTTATCCACATAGCATGAAATTGATGTCAAAGTTGGATTTATATTGATTTGAATGTGAAAACGGAAATTAAACATCCATTTACAAATTCGGGTCATGATGCTTAACACGATCCATTAATTTGAAAAAGTGTGTTTAATGACAAAGTGTAAAAATACGTAAACTTGTCAATCTGATCCATCATGTATTCGGATTAATCGTAATCGGGATCGTCCTAGACAAATGCTAAATATATTGGCGAGGGAAGGGGCATAGTTTACAAATGAAAATGTAAAATGTTTGATTTGAACTAATTATGTTAAGTTTATTTCTTTGTAATTAGTCAAGTTAATCATCGTACTCGGATTAAACCAACATGGTATAAAGAACCAAGGATGTTTATGAATTATGACTAATATATTTATAAATGTAGACAAATGAGAAAAATGGCAAATAAAATAAAAGGGGGTTTAAATACCCATTAATTTGTAATTAACCAATAATATCATCGGGTCACGGAATAAACCGTCATGGTATAAAGAACCAAGGATGATTTTTATAATGAGCAAAATATGTTTATCATAAAAATGAATTACAATGGTAAATAAAAGAAAATAAATTCCTTTAAAATCTAATTAAGCAATTAACATCACCGAGTCACGAATTATACCATCATGGTATATGGAACCAAGGGTGATTATAATTTATGGCTAAAAAGTTTGTCATAAAATTGATTTTGAACCTTCGAAATGGTAAAAACTGATTGCAAATAAGAAATGAAATAAAGAGGAAAGACGAGAACAAACATGGATGAGTCTGACCCGATAACCCACAAGAGGCGCGAGCCTCTTTGCATAGCAAAGGGCTTTTGTCTCGGGCCAAAACTCGGTTTTGACTCGTCTAACCTATATTTGAATCGTGTTATGCATTGTTCATGCATATAAACTAATAAAAACAGTAAAGACATGAAATAAATGAGATATTTACACCCTCAAACATTTGCGACGTAGAAGACTTTAGAGACGGTTTTCTCGTTGTGACTATTTGTGATCAAAGAAGTTTAAAAGAGTGCCTTAAAAAAGGATTTTGTTTTGAAAATGAGTTGAAAATATGTTGTTGAAAAACATGTTGATTAATGTTGAGTTGGTCGAATGGGTCGGTCGAATGCACGACGACGGTACCAAACAAAATGTGCCAGGCTTGTGTTTACGATCGGTAGGTCGTAAACACGTGTCGATTTTGTGACTTAGGAAGCCGGGTCTAGAAGTTTAAGGGAGAAAGAGGGGGCAGACTCTCGCGTGAAGATTGTGTTGTGTGATGGTGGGTATTTGCAGAGAAATGTGGGGTGTTAGGTCAGTTGAGTTTGCTTAGAGGCTAGGCAGACACCCGCTTTAGGCGCGAGCCACCTTGTGATTGAAAGGGGTTTATTGTCCCTTTCAATTTGAACGTGGCCTTTGCTCTATCTATTGTTTGGTTGGTATGATTTATGGTATTGAAATGAGATGTCGTGTAACAATATGGAAATCTAATAAGTTGATTTTTGGTGTTACTTGAGGTAGGTGTTTTGTGTGCTTGACTCGGGTTTGACCCGTGTGAGTCGGGATTTGAATTTCGAGTCGGTTTTTGGCCCGGTGTCGGTTTAGACTCTAATTAGGGTCATTTTAATGCAAATGGCAAGATAAAACCATTAACGGCATTATTTTTGACATTCGAGATTTGGTTTGACTCGGTTTGACTCAGGTTGACTCGAGTTGCGGGTTTTTGAGTCGGTTTTTGGCCCAGTGTCGGTTTTGACTCTAATTAGGGTCATTTTAATTGAAATTACATGATAAAGGCATTCATGGCATCATTTTTGACATTCGGAATTTGGGTTGACTCAGGTTGATTCGAGTTGCGGGTTTCTGAGTCGGTTTTGGTCCCGAAGACGGTTTTAACTCTAAATAGTGTTATTTTAATGCAAATGAAGTTAGAAAACTTCTGAAATCATTTTTCATATCTGAGTAGTGTATTAAACCATCTCATGTATAGCCAATCCATGCACGCATATCAAAAACACGTTATAGTCCGATCATCATCGGGTGGTTTTTGGAAGGTGCAGATACTGAGTATCTACAGAGCCCCCACTTTGACTGAGGCTTGGACAGGGCGTAAGTCAAAGTATGGCCCCAAGTCAATCGAAGATTACAACCTGAAGACCATTGCGATGTTGAGGCGACTCAAAAGGGTTTGAGCCAAGGACCTGCCGTCGGGAAGGGCGACGTCAAGGCGACTCGGGGATTCGAGTCAAGGACCTGCCGTCGCGAACATTTTAGAGTCTGTCGACTTCCGGTTCAGGTCGTTTAAAGTTCATTAGACTACGTATAAAGGCTCGCCAGCCATAAGAAGGAGTCATACATAAGGCATCTTCGGGATACGTCCTTGAATCTTTTGAGCGCAAAGGCTCGCCAGCCGGTGTTGAAGGTGGTGCGTTTTGAGGCTCGCTAGCCATAGGAAGGAGTCATATCTGAGGCATCTTTGGGATATGTCCTTGAATTACTTGAGCGCAAAGGCTCGTCAGCCATGTTGAAGGTGCGTTTTGACGCTCGCCAGCCATAGGAAGGAGTCATACCTGAGGTATCTTCGGGATATGTCCTTGAATTGCTTCTTGTGTGCGTGAAAAGGCTCGCCAGCTACGTTGATGGTTGAATGATCGATTGTGGGAAATAGCCGAAAATATCGGGCTTATTTCGAGATATTGTCTGGTAATGACTTCCAACCACGTTGACGTTGATAGGTTTGGCTAGGGAGCAACGAACTCCAACTTGATGGGGTCTTAAATGAACTATGTGGGGATAAATCATTTGAGCAAGGCTCTCTGGAAAACCATTTAGGGAGAGCGCTGCATCGGGATCATGAACGATGTTGTGAGGATGTTTGAAAGACCTGCGTGATTTCTATTTGAAAATCGGCACTCGCTAGGGAGTTATAAACTTCTCAAAACTTGTCGGGGATATGAGTTGCCGCTCGTCGGGAGGTAGCGTATGCAATGTAATCGACGTAGTTAACGCCCTTGGACTTGAGGGGTCGGTGTTTGTTGGGAAGAGTCGGGTACTCAGTTGGAGCGAGTTTGTCTTCTCAATATTACCTGCATGGTTAGTGACCACACAAATCTGCAGTCGTATAGACAAGCACGTAGCATGCAAGCATATAAGCACATAAGCACACAAGCATATGAGCGGTTAGCATATAAGTAACCAGCATGTAATATCTCACGCGAGGGGAGATAAAGGTTTCGAAAGTTGTGAAGCTTAAAATCTGTTAAGTGTTGGAATTTGTTGCTCGCAGATCCATGATTTGACAGATTGGAGACACGTGACCATTAGGATACTGACTCACACAGACGCACACTGATAAACAGACGGTCGTTAACGGGTTACAAACTTTTTATTGATAGGACACGGGGGTGACTTTGACAGACTTCTCACATGTAAGTGCAACTCCTTAGCCAAGAAAGGGTGATAACGCGTATCAAATCCTCGGAGTAGAAGGTTCGCTCGGCTGGGGAATACGGATTGATTATCTTCTCGAGACATCCTCACCACCATTTCTCGTTTGAGATCCTTCCCTGAGGCATGATGATTCGGAGAGCGGAACCAAGACCTTGTCATCGTCTGAACCAAGCACTAGAGTATGGGACGTTTTAATTTGGAATGTAGTTGAGGCTCAAAAGATATTTGAGGATAAAGGACGGGTGGCGTCTTGAAAGAGAAGCCCCCAGAGTGAGAAGGTGGGAATTTGACAAAACAAGGAATGGGCGACATCTTAAGGAAGAAGCCCCCAATAAAGAGGTATATGGTTAAATTTTACAGCTAGGTGGACTGCTTTTGAGGGTTGATGTTAATGGATGAGATTGAAATGGGTGTACGGTTGTGTCCTTGTTGGAGGACTGCCTACGTATTCGTGTGTTTGCGAAATCAAACCAGATCGTAGTTCTGAGCTGGTTTTTGAGGATTGAAAATTGGAAATTTTGTGAAAGGAATATGCGGTTGTGCCCATGTAATAGGACTGCATAGGTATTCGCGTGTTTGCGAAATCAAACCAGAGTAGTTGTGTGTGTGTGTGCAATGGATTGCAAATTGAAGGTTTGAAAATTGAATATGTGTGGGGATATGGTTGTGCCCTTGTAATAGGACCTTAAAGTGTGAGGGTCACGACGGTAAATTTCGTTTGGTGACTCGTCTGAATGTGTGCCTAAGCAAGTTGTTAGGACCTTAAAGGGTGAGGGTCACGACGTTAAATTCCATTTGGTGACTCGTCTGAATGTGTGCCTAATCGAGTTGTTAGGACCTTAAAGGGTGAGGGTCACGACGGTAAACTCCGTTTGGTGACTCGGGAAATTGACATGAGATCATTCCTCCTTGATCATGAATCGAAGAGGAATAATTTCTAAAAATGTTCCTTATCATGTGAGCACACTAAAGAGTGGACCCTGGTAGACTACGTATGTCCCGTTCTCGGTAACAAAGCATTCGAGGACTCCGTATCTGGGTCAGGGTGAAAATGGCTTCGACATTATGGAATGTGGAGCTTGGCAATAATAAGTTTGTTTGACAGACAAAAATCTGGAGTTGAGGGTCACGACGGTGAATTCCGCTTGGTGACTCGAAGGTTGATTGAAGAGAATTCCCTCTTGATCATGAATCGAAGAGGCGTAGTTTGTGAAAATGTTTCTTGTTATGTGAGCACACTAAAAAGTGGACTCTAAGAATGAAATGGGCATGTCCTGTTCCGGGGAGCGATGTCCTTTTTGAAGACTCTGTGTCCGGGTCAAGGTGGAAATGGCTTCGACATTATGAAATGTGAAGCCTTGTAATAAAAGGTTTGTTTGATAGATAAAAATCTGGAGCTTGTATTTTCTGGTATTTAGGCTGATGGGTTACGGCTTGTAATGTGGTGTGGAATGGGGTCTCAGGCTTGATGTGGTCTGAGCACGAAATGGTTGGTAAATAATGTGGGATCAGAATCCCATGTCTGGACCTTAAAGGTTAAGGTGTGATATTACGAGCTTGAGGGGAATCCTCAAACGCCTAGATAGGTCTCCCTGTAGCAGTCTCTAGAAGGACATAGGGGTGAAGCTGTATTTGTTATGATCTTGAAGGGAATCCCGGGGATCATAGATATGTCTCCTTGTAATAGTCTCTTGAAGGACTTAGAGGTGAATCTGTTGTGGTTATGATCTTGAGGGGAATCCCCAGGATCCTTGATAGGTCTCCCTGTAACAGTCTCTAGAAGGACTTAAGGATGAAGCAGTGTTGGGTTTTTTGTTAGTTGACGAGTCTTGAGCTCTTGTTTTAGCTCTTTGACATTAGGTTTTGGTATTTTTGTGTTTTGTACTTGCTGGTCCCGGAGTTTAGAGGAAATAAATGTTGGTTATGTGCTTTGGACTTGTTGGTCCTAGAATTTGTGTTTTGGACTGACTTGTTTGGTGTTTTGGACTTCTCGGTCCGGGATTTAGTGGGAGGAAACGTTGTTCGTGGGCTTTGGACTTGTTGGTCCTGGGCTTCGTGATTTGGACTGATTTGTATGGTGTTTTGGACTTGTCGGTCTGGGATTTGGTGTGTGGGATTCATTGGTCCAGGGCTTTGGGCTTGTTGGTCCTGGACTTGGTATTTTGTACTCACTTGTCTAGGACTTTGTGCGTTGGATGCCTTCTTTGGATTTTGGCCTTGTTGAGAAAAGGGTTTCAAGCTTGTTTTGTTTTGATTTTGGCTTGGGTCTTGGCCTTAAGGTTGGGTGAGTAGCCTTTAGCTTTGGCTTTTGCTTTGAGTGAATTGACTTTGGTATTTGCTTTGACTTTGACTTTGGCTTTGGGTGAATGGATATTGGCTTGGGCCTTTGATTTTGGCCTTTCGCTTTGAATTGGGTGAATGGCTATTGGCCTTGGCCTTTGATTTTGGCCTTTTGATTTGACATTTGGTGAATGGTTGTTGGCTTGGGCCTTTGATTTTGGCCTTTGGCTTTGGTTTTTGATTTATTAGTTCTTTGCCGTCCTTCATTCGAGGTTGGTAAAGGTGCAGACGGGGATGTACCCATTGGTGAGAGGTTGATTCTTTGTGATGGGACGTTTTTGTGGGGAATGGGCTTGCCTTCCGTCATTGATCATGAACAAGGAGATATTCCAGGTTCGTTATATGGGTTCATCGTAGAATCCCTCTGATAAGAGCTCGTTTTAGATCAAGTGCTAATGAAATTTTTCTATTGCCAAACATGGAATGGGTAAAAAGAATGGACACGGAGTTTCGAGTCCTCTGCTTACTCGGTACGGAACGTCACTCGAGTGTACTCACATTGAATTGGAACATATTGTTTGTTTTAAATCAATTCTCAAATCAATTCTCGTTGTCAACGGGAAATGGTAAAGAGGAGAACATATGATTGGAAATCGTGCTTTTATTTAGATAAATAAGAGGTTAGCATAGACTCGATGAATACATGTGACTCATGGGGACAGCACCCAGTTGTCATTTAGGAATAAAAGGACAGACGCTAGGATAGATATGAGAAAGGCTAAGACTCGGACTCGGACTCAGACTCAATCATAGATACGGACTCCTAATCATTACTTTCCCCCTCGAAGGTCTCCTTTGCAGCATCCAGCGGCTTGAATGTCTCGTCTTGAGCGTTGACCAACTTGAGCACTTCAGTCTCGTTCTTTGGGATGCGAGAAGGATGAGATCCCAGAAAGTTGTCCTGTTTTTGAGAAGTAAGACGCCCATGGGGACCTTTATTTTCCATTAAATGACTTAGGGTTGATAAAGATAACTTGCCACAATCGAGCATGTTTTAGATGATATGTTTGAGCTTACAGCACATCTCTACGTCATGCCCATTACCCCTATGGAATAGGCAATATTGGGAACTGTCCCAAAAGCGGCCTCTCTTCTTGGGTGTAGGATCTGGAGTGGGGCCAATCGGTTGGATTAGTCCTTCAGAGATAAGCACTCTAAAAGCGATAGCATAAGGCATGCCCAAGTCCGAAAATTTTCTTTGCTGGTGTGTGGCTCTTTCTGGCGAAGGCTCCACAAATTTTACTTCGGTGATGCGGAAGATTTGCTTTTCGGGAGGGGTCACAGATGTTGAATATCCTTTAATGATTTCATCGATGCGAGAAATTTTTGTTGATAGGTCCTCGACGCTTTTGATGTTACAACCCTTCAAACGGGATGCATAATTTGGCTGAAGGCAGTTAATGGCATGTTTAACTAAATCCCCATCTCCTGACCGATAGGATGGTGTTAAGTCTACCTTTCTCCTTTTTAGCAAATGATTGGTAGAATACTCATCCTCTCGATCACTCAAATCGATGAACTTCCTATTAGGACGCCAATTTCTTTGTCTGGAATGGTCAAGAGTAAGGTGGAAAATCTGCCATCCTCAATTCCATCTTGTATGGCGTGCTTGATCTCATAGCACGCTTCAGTTTTATGCCCCTTGCCTCTGTGATATCGACAATATGCGTAGCCATTCCAAAATTGGGTTACGTTTTCGGGTTTTGGATCCGGAGTGGGACCAATAGGTTGCAACAATCCTTCTGAAGAAATTATCATCAGAGCGGTGCCATATGTTATTCCCAGATCTGTGAATACCCTTTGATGTTTTCCCCTGATTCCAACATTGGTGTTTGTTGGGATGTTTTTGTGAGTTTTATTTTTGTTTTTGTCAATCGTTAGCGGAAACAGGATTTTGTCATTGTTAATGGCAAGTTTTTGGGCCGTTGCTTGGCATTTTGAAGGGTATTTTGCTGAGGCAATTTCATGGTCTATGTTGGTGGGTTCATGGATATGCGCACCATTGAATGACTCCTTAATTCCAACAGTTGTTTGTTGGTGAACCAAGGGTTGGTTTTCTCCTTGATGGTCAGGTTCATTTTCGGTACTACCAAACCTCTTCTCCAAATTAGCCACCCGGGTGTTCATTTCGTCGATAGAAACTTGCAACTTTGAGAATATGTTGTTAATGGAGACAGAGGGCATCATTATGGCTCTTTGTATGCCATCCTCGTCAATTGCATGAATTTTCTCATCATCAGGAGAGATGAGGTGAGAGCAGTCTAGGGAAGATTCCTGACTGTGTCTATTAGGGTTTTCTGGAGGGTGTTTTTGTTGTTTGTTGAGGTAGGTTGTGGTAATTCACCCTTTTCAATCATATCAAGGATGGCACCTTTTAGGGGGAGATACATCTCGGTGTCATGTCCGCGACCTTCGTGATTTTGACAAAACAGTTTTCCGTCCCATCTACGTCCTCGCTTGTTTGGTAGAGGGTCTGGAGTTGGACCAATTGGCTTGAGTTTTTCTTGTGAGGTTAGCCTTTCCAAGGCTATGGCATAAGGCATAACCAAATCGGGGGAGGACCTATGAGGTCGTAATGTTTTGGTTGCTGGAGCACCTAAGGAATTTGCTTTAATGGATTTGGTAGCCCTCCAACTAGGGTTGGTTTTGTCGTTGGCAAGTAGTCGGCTTTCAAGGAGCTTAACCCTTTGCTCAAAATCGGAAGAGAAGAAATTTCGGGTTATCATTTTGTCCTCAACTTGGGGGAGACGAGTGCTCAAGTTTTCCACGGTAGCTAGGAGTCGAAGGACCATGTTGTTGGTTTAAGCAGAAGTCATGGCGGATGCAGATTGATCAACTTCTTGAATTTCTGGTTGACGATTGATGGCACCCAAGGGATTCCTATTTGACATAACGATGGGCGTTATAACTTGTCTTGGCAAGGGATTTCATAAACAAAGGCAAGTGCGACATATATGTATAAAAGGCAGTGATGTCGTGAAGACACGATGGTGTGACTGAGTTCATTAAATATCGTGAATAACCTCTTGTGTTTGAACTCTTGGTGCATGACTTTGAACTTACACTCGAGTGTCGACTTTGGCATAGTGATGCCTAGACAGACGACTTCTGAATTAGTTTGGATGCGTGTTGATGGCGTGACGCCGTTGGACAAGACATGTACACAAACTTGACCTTTGAACCGTAATGTAGGGGAAAGACGGGTTTAATATTCGACGGACATTGACTCTGCTAACTCCATTGGAGATGCCTCGACAATTAGGCGACACGACCTAGACCAGAAGATAGGTACTAACTTCGGCAGAGACTCGACATTATCTAGACGACTTGACTTGAAATCAATTGGACTCCAATCGACTCGAGGCTGAGTGGGAAAGGTGGACTGAAATTTTCGAAAATAGAAATTTTCAAAAAGGTTCATTTGTCGTTTTATGGTTGGTTTCCGAAGAGTGGGGTTAGAAGGTCGGTCAGTTGAAAGGGTTGTCTTAGGTTTGTTTTCAAAAGACGGTTTGAGTTTGACTTTGCAGCGTGTTGTTTCCGAAGATTTGAAAATCGAGAATTGAAGAATTTGGAATTGTCATCTAAATGGGCGGTACATAGGCGGTAAAACCAGTAGAGTTGGAAGTCCCATCCTACTGGAAAGTCGAGTTCCTGAGGCAAAATGGATCCGTCGAAGGTTCAAACAACTCACGCTCCTAGACGAACGACGACTCAATGTCTTGCACAACATCCAGCTATGCCAACGACGTATACAACGGGCATTCAAATAAAAAGTCAAACCCAGAAACATCAAAGAAGGCGACTTGGTCCTCAAGCCGGTTCAAGCACCATTACCCATCGATCCGAGGGGGAAATTCAAACCCAATTGGGCCGGGCCGTACCTGGTCAAGAAAATACTTTCGGGGGTGCAGTGAGATTGAGTGACCTAGACCGGGAGGATTTCACAAACCCGACCAACCTAGACCAACCCAAGAAATACTACCCTGGAACCTTAGCAACCAACCAACCTTCCCTTAGTTTCACAACTAGTGACCATAATCTACCTTTTAAGTCAATTCCTCAAAGCGTTCTGATTTGAAATAGCATGTTTTATTGAGTCTAAGTTACGGCACCTTGCCATGTTTCAAACAGCTTTTGATCTGTTAAAGGCAACATCCATTTGCACTCAAACGAAACACCCGAACTACGAGCATGGTTTGATTTCACCTCTGCAGGTGCATACGTAGCCAGTCCTTTCTTACACAAAAAGGATACAACCACAACATCCAAACAAATCAATAAAACATTCGAACTACGAGCAGGGTTTTATTTCACCTCTTCAGGTGGATACGTAAGGCGATCCTTTCTTATAAAAGAAGGATACAACCATCCCCACAAAAAAAAAACAATCACCTATACAAATTCCAAAAAAAAAGAGGGAAGTATTCCCTTTTCCACAAAAAAAAAAAACCAAAAAGAAGCCTTTCTCCCTTCCCACAAAAATCCCCTTTCACAAGTGCAATGTTTAGGATAATTCAAACCGAATTTCCTTTACAAGATGGATGAAAGAAACAACTGTTGGAAATTTAATCTCATTATATAACATATTCATATATACGAAATTTTAATTTAGTCATGAAATTAAAATTAGATCTTATGCAGGCAAACTTAAATAAGAATAGAGAAGAAATCGTCTTTCTTACTATGGAATTTCGGATTAAAGGGCACAAGTAAGATCTCCTTCTTACTTGTTCTTGAGCTTTCCTTATATGGATGAACAAAGATTCAAGCTTAGAATCCCTCACAAAGATGAATATCCAAGATAACCTCTTAAAAGACTAATATTATTAGAACTAGAATAATATTAATCTTACTAAAATTGACCCAAAATATTTGTTTTTGTCTCTTGTAATTTCGGCCAAGAGGAAGGAAATATATGAGTATTTTTCTCTCTAAACTTCTCTAAGTTTTGGTTGTGTAAAAGAATGAATAATACACTAGTGAATATCTTAGTGTATGTATCAATATAAATTGTAGAAACCCTTGGCCTTTTCTCTAGGGAAAACCGGGTATGGGGGGTGGCAAGGTCCAATGCATGGCTAAGATACTCTTCACAAAAGCAACTAGGTGTGGATGGCTATCAATTAGGTTTAATGATTATGCTTCTTATATAATATAAAACATAATACAAATCCCAACCCTCCCTATATATTTTCGGTACATATATTGTAAAATGGAAAGTCCATTTTACAATTTATTTGTCATTTTGTCACATGTAACATGTTCCATGACATTATGTGTATAAAATGTATTTTTAACAATTAAAAATCAACATATTAATAAAATATGTCACTTATAAAATTAACCTAGTAATTCATAAAAACTTGTACCGTAATGGGTTTCCGAATCATAAATTACAACATTCTGTATTTATAATAATTTATTCATTCCGTTTCAATTGTTTCCATAAACAATAATTTCATTTAAGTAATAAAACAATTTGATTACTTAGACCGTATCTTATTTAATCGAATTAAAATAAGATACGTCAATAATACTCACAAAATCGTCCGTCAATTTTAAGCAATTTAATTAACACGTTTCGACATACGATCAATTAAATAATCAATTAAGAGTGTTACCCTTTAGGTATGACCTAAGGGGATCAACTGATCACCAGCGTCGCACGACAATAATGTCAAACTCTAGTCACCCAATCATTACCGATATGTGTGGACCAGTTGACTGTAAAATATTACATCCCACATGTAGTCTTAAAATGAGATTTAAACATGTGATCATCATGATTGACATTTGTGATCGCATTATTGTCGGAGGACACATATTCCAACAATCTCCCACTTGTCCTCGACAAGTGTGCGACACCAATTCTCTTGTCCTATTACTATCTCCCGCTCAATGCAAGGTGTCTTTCAGGTCGTACTTACAAGTGATCATATCGAGAGTGGTTTCCTCGATCTGGAGAATAACTGATTGACCGGAATTATCTACCATAGATACCTTCCGAGCGTGGCCACGCATTTCCAGTTCATTATTCCTCGAGTGGCCCTGAGATGTTGTTATAACCCTGACAAGGGGTGGACAATTCCTATCGCACTTATTTCCTTCGACTAGCCACAGCCATCATAACCCAAAATATGCCCATTTGACCCCATTTACGAAGGTCGTAGTAACATAAATCAAAGTTAATCTGAAACTATGCCACCTTAGGCGAACAGTCTTTAGTCAAAAGAATCGACTCATTAGAATATTATAGTAGCTCTCGCCACGACCAGGCTATATAAATTTGCCAGAACTCTATAAGCGGTCATAAGGCCCGACAAAGTGTTCCTAACAGTCTGCCTATGTGACCGACTAGTCATCTCATATGACTCTATGGCATTTGAACTTGCCATCAATCGCATCACACTCTAGTCACTTCGAGACGTCACCTCATGTAAGTGACTATGGGCGAATACAATGTTAATCCGTGTTCACTTTAACTGGGTTCAATTGTCTCAACAACCCGTTTGGATGTGACAAAGTATAAGGTGAGTTAATAATAACTCAAGCGACAAATGTGGACTTCATATTCGGGTAGTCAATACAATATTACTACCTTGTGATGTATATAAGTGTGAAAACACTTGTTGATTGCAATAGAAGTTTAACATACCATGTGCCCATGTGTTCATACTTCTTGTATTGCACTTTCCTTTATTTTCATGTTATCTCTCATAGCATGAACCATACCAAGTACACATCTAGGTTCCCTACCTAGGTTTAGGTTCTTTATCTTGAAAGAACTTTCTAGTTGTTTATCACATAACCAACGAATTGTGGTGGATGATATAACTTGTACTGGTCAAGTGTTCTACCAACTCGCAATGCAGTAGGTATACGTTTTGTTGAGACTTGCAATAATTGTCAAGATGATTAGCCTAGCACTTATCATAAGTCCTAGAATATTAGAAAATACTAGTTTTGAGTAACCTCTTACTATAACTTAGTATCCTTCCAATTTCTTATTTCTCTTTAAGCTTAATTAGCTTAGGATCTTCATCAATCCTTACGCGTTTTCAAATTTCAATATGTGCAACTTCTTGTCACATAACAGAGTGTTCTGTCAAACACTAGAATAGCTCATTAGTTCTCCTCGAGAATTCATGATGATTGTTCAATGGCTTACCAATGACTCATCATGCTCTTAAGCATATGATTCATTATTGGACATGTGCATGATTATTCTAATGGCGGAAACATTAGTAATCTTTAATCATGTGATCAACCATTCTTAGGTTAAATGAATGACCATGACTGCTTATGGTAATTCCATTTTCATCGATATGAATAACCTATGTTTCTCGTTGATTTGATGTGTATATCTCAATACCTATCCAACATCCCATGATGTGATTGGATTCATCATCGTCCATTTTCATCCAGAATTGAAAACTCAAATACTTCTTTGTGAAAGATAGTACTAGCTCGTCATTCTCATTGAGTAATGAGTTATAAATTTTACAAGATGATTGCTCCCACTAAATTTCATGCCTTCACATGATAATTTCATACTCCCACTTAATTCCACTTGTTTCGCAATTGACTACTCAATCGAAACCTTTCAAGAATTGAAATACATTTTGCTTTGCCAAGTTATTAAGATTAAAACCATATATGTTCCCAACATATCCTTTCAAAATACCTATTTTGAAAAGGTTTCAGTCTTAAACTTTATGGAAAGAGATTTTAATCTCGACCTCATTCATTTTTATAATGATGCGTAGCAATGTCATTATTTAAATGTGAAATTCCATTTAATACACGTCCTTCTCAAAATACCCTTTTTCGGAAGAAGGTTTAACCATTTCATTTTCATAATAAGGTTAAGTAATGAAACTAGCGTGGTTAACAATTAACTTAGCTTTTGTAGATATCGGCATATCTTCCTTTGAAACTTTTAATCATAAATCTCATTTATATCCAAGGATGAAACTTTGTTTCTTTTAGGCTCTTAAGTAAATATCAATATTGAAACTCTTGGTCATATGTCGTTCATAAACTAGCCAAATCTCTCGTTAAGACTTTTCTTTAGTAATTTTCTTTCAAAACTTTCTTTTGGTCTCCTCGTGTAGTTATCTTGAGAACATATTCTTTTGATTACTTCACTTGGTCTCTTTTGTCATGTAGATCTCATCCATTCGAGACTATAGATCTCATCTATTCGTGTATACTATCTATTTAGGTATACAAATCATTATTTCTTTCGTAGATCTCATTTACTCAAGTATACAAATTATTTTTTGTATTCTTTGTGTCTCTTCATTTTTCTCCCACTCTATCTTTAGAATAAATACACTAAATATTCAAAGATAGTTTATGAGACACAAGTGATGATTTCGAAGTAGAGGGAGGACTATCTCATAGATTGACTAATAGAATTTAAATTTGATGAGTGTACTTGGTAATTGACATTTCTTTAGGAGAGTTCATCAACTCAACATCACTTTATAATTGATAACAGACAAGCCTTAAGCTTGTGGACATATAATGAATCCCATCATTATAGTTGTCTATTGGATCACTTTAAGTAGATGATCATATGTTTCTATGTGCAAGCATATAAAGACGAATTTTTAGAACAAAGAAATACGATAAAAGGGGTGACTTGGGTTGCAAACCAAGCCACCATAATCCAAAATACAACCATTGTTTAGAAAGGGTCAACTATTTCCATGTCGAACACGGAAATTAAAATAGTTCTAAAAATCCGAAACACAACTTAAAATAAGACAATAATAAAAGCTAAGCTTCATTGGTAGCTACTCCTAGCTCCTTGATGATTTCTCAAGCTTGCTTTTCCTTTCCTTTGTCTTTGCTTGGAAGAGGCCCTATTTACAATAAAAAGGAGATAAATTACCACAACTTTGTATCAAAATATCATAGTTGAATAAGAAACATAAAAGAAAGGATAGTCATTTACCTACTGTAGTGATCTTTCCAGTTTTGATGGCACCAAGGTACTTGGAACAATTCTGAAAGAAATGTAGATTTATACATAAACATACTCATATATGTTATAAATTAATTTGTCATAAAATTAAATATGGATTTTATGCATGCAAACAAATGATAAAATAGAGGAGAAATCATGTTCTTACATTTGTGATTTCGGTTTTATTGGGCACAAAAGAAATCTCCTTTTCTTTTGTTCTTGAGCATTCCTAAGATGGAAGAAACAAGATCCAAGTGTAGGATCTCTCCTTAGGATTAATACCCAAAGCTTACCCTTAATTAAGATTAATATTATGAGAACTAGTACAATATTAATCTAAGAAAAATGACCCAAAAATATTATAATACACTTAATATTTTTGGTTTATAGAGAGAAGAAGAGGAGGATTATTATTCTCTCTAGAATTATATTTTGGATGAGTGAATGAATGAAATGTGTTACACACCATTTTGTATATTATTAGGTAAAAATATGAAAAAACCATGATGGTTTTTGCCTTCTCAAAACCGGGTGGAAGGGGGGCTTTTAGGGGAGCCAATGCATGCAATTGTTGCTCTTAACAATAAACATTAGGTTTGCATGGCTAAATAGTAGGTAATCATTGTGTTTCCATTATCTTAATCAAACACAATATTAGCCCATTTCTTCCCCTAATTTCGGCACACATGGATAACAAGTAATCCATTTTATTTTTGTCAATTGTAAATATGTCACATGTCATATGTGACATAAATTTGTTATGTATTTTTAACATATTAAAAATCAACGTATTATTAAAAATACGTCACATACAAAAATCGACTTAGTAATTTCATAATTACTTGTACCAAAATATTTTACCATTTATAAATCACAACAGATTGTATTTATAATAATTCATTCAATTCAATTGTTACTTTAAACAATTATTTCATCCGAGTAATGATACAATTCAATTACTCGCATCAGTATCTCATTTAATAACATTTTAATGTGATACGTAAATTTTACTTCCAAAATCGTCCGTCAATTTTTCAAGTAATTTAATTAACCCGTAAAATTATACGATTAATTAAATGATCAATTAAGAGTGTTGCCCTATAGGTATGACCTAGGGGGTCAACTGATCACCACCGTCGCACGACAGTAATGTCAAACTCTAGTCAGCCAATCATTACCGATATATGTTGACCAGTTGATGAGAACAATATTACTTCCCAATTGTATTCTTTATAATGAGATTTAAACATGTGATCATCATGATCAACAGTCGTGATCGCATTATTGTCGGAGGACACATATTCCAACAATCTCCCACTTGTCCTCGACAAGTGTGCGTCACCAATTCTCTTGTCCTATTACTATCTCCCACTGAATGCAAGGTGTCTTTTAGGTCGTACTTGAAAGTGATCATATCGAGAGTGGTTTCCTCGATCTGGAGAATAAGTGATTGACCGGACTTATCTATCATAGATACTTTCCGAGCGTGGCCACGTATTTCCAGTTCATTACTCCTCGAGTGGCCCTGAGATATTGTTATAACCCTTACTAGGGGTGGACAATTCCTATCGCACTCATTCCCTTCGACTAGCCACAGCCATCATAACCCAAAATATGCCCATTTGACCCCATTTACGAAGGTCGTAGTAACACAAATCAAAGTTAATCAAAGCTTGTGCCATCTTAGGCGAATAGTCTTTAGTCAAAACAATCGACTCATTTGAATACTATAGTAGCTCTCGCCACGACCAGGCTATATAAATTTGCCAGAACTCTATAAGCGGTCATTAGGCCCGACAAAATGTTCCTAACAGTCTGCCTATGTGATCGACTAGTCATCTCACATGACTCTATGGCACTTGAACTTGCCATCAATCGAATCACACTCTAGTCACTTCGAGACGTCACCTCATATAAGTAACTATGGGCAAATACAATGTTGATCCATGTTCACTTTAACGGGGTTCAATTGTCTCTGCAACCCGTTTGGATGTAACAATGTACAAGGTGAGTTAATAATAACTCAAACGACAAATGTCGACATCACACTCGGGTAGTCAATATCATATTACAACCTTGTGATGTATATCGTAAGTGTAAACACTTATTGATTGCAATAGAAGTTTAACATGCCATGTGTCCATGTGTTCAAACTTCTTATACTTGCAATTTCCTTTACATTCATGTTCTCTCTCATAGCATGAATCTTACCAAGTACACATCAAGGTTCCCGACCTTGGTTTCGGTTCTTTAACTTGAAAGAACTTTCTTATCGATTATCTCATAACGAACGAATTTGTGATGAATGATATAACTTGTACTGATCAAGTACTCCATCCACACACAATGCACTAGGTATATGTTTTGTAGAATCTTGTAACAATTGACAAGATTATTTAGCTTAGCACTTCTCACAAGTCCTAGCTTAACTAGGAAAGATTAATTTTTGAATAACTTCTTATTCGACCAAGCATCTTTCCAAAACTTCTTATTTCTCTTTCTAGGCTTGAAAGATTTGGGATTCTCATAATATGTGCAACCTCTTATCACATAATGGAGTATTCCGTCAAACACCGAAATCGCTTATCGGATTCTACTTGAGTATTCATGACATTTCTATTATGGCTTACCAATCAATCATTATGCTCTTATGCATATGATTCATAATTGGACATGTACATGATCATTATAATGGCGGAAACATTAGTTACTAATAATCATGAGATCAACCGTTCATAGATTCAATGAACGACCATGACTGCTAATGGCAATTCCATTTTCATCTACATGAATAACCTATGTGAATGTTGATATGATGTGTATCTCTTAATACTAATCCAACATCCCTTGATGTAATTGGGTTCATCATTGTCCATTTTCATCCAGAATTGAAAACTCAAATGCTTCTTTATGAAAGAAGGTATTAGCTCGTCATTCTTTAATGAGTGATGAGTCGTAAACATTCAAAGGATGATAGCTCCCACTAAATTCCATGTCTTCACATGAGAATTTCCTAACTCCCACTCAATTTCACACATTTCGAAATTGACTTCTTAATCGAAACTTTATTAAGAATTGAAATATAAATTGCATTGCCAAGTTTTTAGGATAAAACCATATATGTTCCCATCATATCCTTTCAAAATACCTATTTTGAAGTGGTCTCATCTTAACCTTACGGAAACAGATTTTAAATCTCCAACACACTCATGTCATAATGATGAGTAGTAATGTCATTATTCAAATATAAACAATATCTAGAATACGTCATTCGCAAATACCCTTTTGGAAGGAGGTTTAACCATTTCATAGTGAGGTTAAGTAATGACATTTGCGTGGTTAAAACTTTGGCCATTGAAGATATCGGTATATCAATTTTTGCAACTTGATCATAACTAGTATGTTACTATGATTCATTTAGGCTCTTAAGTAAATCTCAAGGTTGAAACTATTGGTCAAAATTTTCATAAACTTAGTCAAAACTTGTTAAGACTTTACATTAGTCATTTTTCTTCCAAAACTTTCTTTTGGTCTCCTCGTGTAATTATCTTGAGAATATACTCTTATGATTACTTCACTTGGTCTCTTTAGTCATATAGAACTAACTTGAGACCATAGATCTCATCTATAGGGCATACTATGTAAATAGATATACCTTCATTCAAATCATTCTCTCTTGCGTAGATCTTCATTTACACAAGTACACAATTTTATCTTGCCTTATGTGTTGTGTCCTCATTTTTCTCCCACTCTATCTTTAGAATAAATACACTATAGATTCAAAGATAGCCTATGAGACACAAATTAATGATGTTGAAGTATAAGGAGAACTATCTCATAGATAGACTAATAGTTATTGATTTCATATGTGTACTTGGTGATTGACATTCCTTTAAGAGAGTTCATAGACTCAAAATCGCTTTATAAACGATCATTCACAAGCCTTAAGCATGTGGACATATAATGAAACCCGTCATTATATTTGTCTATTAGATCACTTTAAGTGAATAATCTTATGTTTCAAAGTGCAAGCATTTAAAGATGAATTTTAGAACATAAAAGGATAAATGATAAAACGGGTGACTTGGGTTGCAAACCAAGTCACCATTATCCAAAATACAAACCATTATCCAAAATACTTTTCCATGTCGAACACGGAAACTTAAAGTTCTAAAGATTCAAAACATAAATTAAAGTAAGACAATGAAAAGCAAAGCTCCATAAAAGCTATCCCTAGCTTCTTGATGGTTTCTCATGCTTGCTTTTCCTTTCCCTTGTCTTTGCTAGGTGGAGGCCCTATTTACAATAAAAAGGGAGATACATTATCACAACTTTGCATCATAATACCATAGTTGAATTAGAAACATAAAAGAAGGTTAGTCATTTACCTACTGGAGTGATCTTTCCAGCTTTGATATCACCAAGGTATTTGGAACAATTTCTTTACCAATGTCCCATGCCATTACAATAATGGCATTTATCAAGAGGACCCTTCTTGACTTTTGAGGTGCTAGCTTCACAAGTCTTAGCTTTGGTGAATGTGGGAGCTTGCTTCTTGCCCTTCCTCCCATTCTTCTTGAACTTCCCCTTACTCTTAGTGCTTATGTTAAGCACAACCTTGGGAGGATTCACATTTAACCCCATGTCCCTCTCGGCTTGCACAAGTAACTTGTGCAACTCCTCAAGAGACACATCCTTGTCTTGCATGTTGAAATTCACCCGGAATTGCACATATGCCTTGACTTTGGACAAGGAGTGTAGAATCCTATCTACGATGAGTTCTTTGGGGATTTCAACCTTTTGAATTTTCAAGGTCTCGACAAGCTCTAATAGTCTGAGCACATGAGGGCTAACCTTTTGGCCCTCTTTGAAGTCGAGATCAAAGAATGCCGCGGCCGCCTCATATTGGACGATCCGCGGAGTTTGTGAAAACATGGTCACAAGTTTGGAGTAAATCTCATTAGCATTGCCCATTTTAAAGGCTCTCCTTTGGAGGTCCGCCTCCATCGCAAATATCAAGACATTTTTCATTGCGGCGGACTCCTTTTGGTAAGCCTCATATGCTTCCCTAGTTGCCGCGGTGGACCTAGTGGAGGGTTCGGGTGGAGAGGCCTCGGTAAGGTAACGAAGCTTGTCGTCACCTTCGGCGGCTAATTTGAGTTGGGCATCCCAATCGGAGAAATCTGACCCATTCTTTTCAAGTTTACATCGATCCATAAAGGATCAGAGCCATGACGAATTAGCGAGAGGTGTGGCGTTAGGAGTTGGTGTTGGTGTTGCCATTTGTTATGAAAAAGAAGTGGTCTACAAAACAAAATATAAGGAGTAAAACAATTGTCGTTTTAATAATAATACTCGTAAAAATGTATGATTTAAACAAGTTTTATGCATTTTTCTAGTGACCTCTACCCAACTAGATAAATGATTCCAAGACCCAAATTCATATCGACTTAGGCACGGTATGGCCGATGAAACCTTTATCAATATAACTCGGTGGATTAACATTTTAATCGATTCTACTTTTAGAACTCTTGGTCGATAAAATTACTCTAATAATTATCTATAGCCCGGAACACATGCAACTACGGTCGCGAATACTTCCGTTGAGCTCAATCCAAATTTCGAATAAATGTGTCCATGATCCAAATCCACATCAACTTGTGCACGGTATGGCCGATGAAACCCTCATTAACATGAACTCGGTGGATTAACACTCATCACCCACTTCCCCTACGTAACAAGGTTTGTACCCCGGTAGGGCCGAGTGCACTCCCTCGCGAAATAGGTTTTCATGGTTTCTACTATTTGGTAAGGCTATGTCTCAATTGTTTGTTTTAGCGAGAGGTCATGTCAATTTATTATCTATCACGTTTTAAGTGAACTAAAGCGGTGAACTACGATAATTCTAATTGACACGGTCGATAAACTCGATAAAATAAGGATGCATGTTTTAGTTATGGCGATTTAGCGATGCATGTGACATAAAATAAAATGCAAGCATAAAGATAAATAAATCCTAGTATGGCCTTTCCTAAAATAGAAAAACTATTTAACTATTACATATTCGGAAACCAACTCCATTGGTCCCTTGAACTTCGGTTGCGGCACACATCTCGAGGTAACACCGTCTTTATGTATCGCCATTCTTGAAGAAATCCGTCTTTGGGTACTCCGGAATGAATAAAATTACATAATAAATTACATAATTTCCTATTATACATTTGTAACTAAAATAAAAATAAATCTATTAAATTACAAAACGGTGATACGAGATCACAATAAAATTACAACCGAATCGATATTCCCATACATTTCGGGAAATACCAATTAAAATCTAAGGCCATACTAAGTAAAATTACATAATTCAAAATTACATAAATTAAAATTATGACAATCATAAAGGAAAAATGCAGCATTATAATATGTATGAACATGCACAATTTTATGCTAAATCGCCTTTAATTAGCCAATATCGTATATTACTCGGTTTTTACCGATTTGCGTGATTTTAACATTTTACAATCACAAAAATTACATAAATTCATATTTATGTATAAGTTAATTACCCTAACCTTTTAGGACTCAAAATATAGTCTTTACTAATAATTTGACCATAATTAACTCATATTTACAAAATTGTTCATAAATGGACCAAAAATTACAAAAATAAGCTATTAAACTTCAAATAAATCACAAAATTTCAAATAAATTCAAAATTTGAAATTTAAACTCATGAACATTCTGGAAAATTACCATGACACTCATAATGTTCAAAATCTTAGGTTAAAAATTTCGAAATTTTTCCGGAAAAACAATGTTGCGGTTTATCGATTTTTTAATAAAATACTCATAAAAACATGGAAAAATTATATTCACTAACTTTTCAATTTTAGATCTGAAAAAGATAATAAAATGCAACATTAGACGTTTTTCCTAAGTCATAGATTATGTTTTTATTAATTTTTCACTAATAATGTCACTATTTATGCTATTTTTCTTCAAAAATCCATAAATCATGCAAAAAGACTTCTTTATAGCCAATTATTTTACACACATCTTGTAAACTTGCATGTGACAACATATTAATTTTCTATGACCAGATTCGAAATTTAACTCATATTAACCTATTTTTCACCTAAATCCGAATTTAATAATGAAAAATCCATTTTTCGAGCATAACAAGTCCAAAAATTATGAAAATTTACAGGTTATCTCAAAATAATATATGTGCCAACATATCCAAAAATAAATGGAAAATTCGAAGTATAGCTGGTTTTAGACCGAAAATGACATTTTTACTCATAAAATCATATTTAAATGCCATTATTGTATAATATGAACAATAAAAATCCGTAAAATTAACCAAAATATCCTAAAACATTTTAGGACCAGAAATATTAACATGCATGGATTAATTTCGTGATATCTCATAATAACACAAATTTTACAAGTTTTATATGTTATTCTTATAACTCGGAAAAACTTTTAACCGATTTGCATGCAAACAATCGTGGCTCTTGATACCGATTGAAAGAAATGTAGATTTATACATAAACATACTCATATATATTATAAATTAATTTGTCATTAAATTAAATATGGATTTTATGCATGCAAACAAATGATAAAATAGAGGAGAAATAATGTTTTTACATTGGTGATTTCGGTTTTATTGGGCACAAAATAAATCTCCTTTTCTTTTGTTCTTGAGCTTTCCTAAGATGGAAGAAACAAGATCCAAGTGTAGGATCTCTCCTTAGGATTAATACCCAAAGCTTACCCTTAATTAAGATTAATATTATGAGAACTAGTACAATATTAATCTAAGAAAAATGACCCAAAAATATTATAATACACTTAATATTTTCGGTTTATAGAGAGAAGAAGAGGAGGATTATTATACTCTCTAGAATTATATTTTGGATGAGTGAATGAATGAAATGTGTTACACACCATTTTGTATATTATTAGGTAAAAATATGAAAAAACCATGATGGTTTTTGCCTTCTCAAAACCGGGTGGAAGGGGGGCTTTTAGGGGAGCCAATGCATGCAATTGTTGCTCTTAACAATAAACATTAGGTTTGCATGGCTAAATAGTAGGTAATCATTGTGTTTCCATTATCTTAATCAAACACAATATTAGCCCATTTCTTCCCCTAATTTGGGCACACATGGATAACAAGTAATCCATTTTATTTTTGTCAATTGTAAATATGTCACATGTCATATGTGACATAAATTTGTTATGTATTTTTAACATATTAAAAATCAACGTATTATTAAAAATACGTCACATACAAAAATCGACTTAGTAATTTCATAATTACTCGTACCAAAATATTTTACCATTTATAAATCACAACAGATTGTATTTATAATAATTCATTCAATTCCGATTGTTTCTTTAAACAATAATTTCATCCTAGTAATGATACAATTCAATTACTCAGACCGTATCTCATTTAATCACATTTTAATGTGATAAGTAAATTTTACTTCCAAAATCGTCCGTCAATTTTTCAAGTAATTTAATTAACCCGTAACATTATACGATTAATTAAATGATCAATTAAGAGTGTTGCCCTATAGGTATGACCTAGGGGTCAATCGATCACCACCGTCGCCGCACGGCGAGTAATGTCAAACTCTAGTCAGCCAATCATTACCGATATATGTTGACCAGTTGACAGTAACAATATTACTTCCCAATTGTATTCTTTATAATGAGATTTAAACATGTGATCATCATGATCAACAGTCGTGATCGCATTATTGTCGGAGGACACATATTCCAACAAATTCCTCTTTCAATGTCCAACACCTTTACAATAATGACATTTGTCAAGAGGACCCTTCTTGGTCTTGGAAGTGCAAGCTTCAAAAGTCTTTGCCTTGGTGGACATGGGAGCTTGTGTAACACCCCCATACTCCAAGTGCCTTATCAGGACCACCCAGGTATAAGGATGTTACCATTTCGGTTACCCGAGGCAATGATAATCAAATAAACAATAATGAAACAACGTTTAAATAGAAATACTTTAGTGAAAGGTTACAATCCAAAAACCAAACCAAAATACGTATACATGTTCTCAAACCAACTGTCTACTGATCTAACTGCTCAATATCTGCTATCCTAGTACTCAACTCATACCTGCTCAATATTTGATCACCATCCCCGAATGGATCACCGCAGGTTTTAAAACAATAAACCGGGGTCAGTACTATTTACACAATTTATATAATCAATAGTACAGTAATCAACATAGCTCATGAGTCACACACAATCACCCACACCAATCCATCTCCGTCACCGACTGTCCACTAGACCAGCCCTGCCAGTGGGGGACCGCAGCCGTACCCACCAAATCCCTGCTCATCATACCGAGCGATAACCCTATCCCATTAATGTGCACATCCCCTTCCGGGGCGGGTTCCACGAAGGGCGAAACTAGGGCGTGAAGCCACTCCTGCAAGTGACTCGACTCAGCCGAGAACGCATCTCGAGAACCAGAGACAAACAATCACAATTACACTACAACATCAACAACCGTCTGAATCAATCAACAATCACTAACTACAGCACAATCACCACACATTATATAAATACTATTGAGTAGGGAAACCCTACCTAGAAAGCACAACAATCAGACGATCTCACAACTGATATCAAAACGCTTCCTCTACGAATCCTCCTCCTAATATGCAAACATATAATCACTACCAATCATACAAACAACAAAACCCCCAATTCCCCAAATTAGGTTTTAACCAACTTTAAAGAAACATCATAAAAAAGGTATATAGGTCTTACCCTCGACGCAAGGATCACAACGGTATAAAGAAAGGTGAAATCCGACCTTCCGAGCTCTGGGATTTGCCAATAATGCGATTAAAGCGAATGAAGTACTTTGTTTTCTCTCTTGACAGTAATTTAGGTTTTAAAAAGTGTTTAAGAACAATGACGGAAATTATTATATACTTAATCGCATTATTAACAAAACCCGAGAAATCATCCCCCGTAAACCGACTACTCGATCGAGTAGCTAAGGTACTCGATCGAGTACCCCCTTAGTCGATCAAGTATCAATGTTACTCGGTCGAGTACCCAACAGGTCAGAAACTATTTTAATCTGCAACTCGCCCTTACTCGACAGAGTAAGGCCTACTCGATAGAGTACCCAGAGACTCATAAATACGTAGTATTACAGTCTTCCCTCCTTAAAAAGAACTTCGTCTCGAAGTTCAAACCACAACAAAACAAAGACACACCCTACGCACTACCGACTAAACAACCAAAACAAAACTCAACATAAAACATGTTACTAACCCAACTCAACCCGACTCAACGACAACAACCATACCGACACAACATAAAAAGGGGTATAAAAACTCTTAAAAACTCTTTGCGATCATTTCCTACCCCCCTAAAAGAAACAAGGTTACGTCCCCGTAACCATAGATACCTGATCAAAAAGGAAAGGGTAACGCTCTCTCATGGCATCCTCTGCCTCCCATGTAGCTTCCTCAGTCTCATGGATAGACCAAAGGATCTTAAGCAAAACTGTCTCACCACTCCTAGTCTTCCTAACCTTCCGGTCAAGAATCTGCTTAGGTACCTCAAGATATGATAAGGACTCATCTAGCTCTAAGCTCTCTGCCTCTAACACATGTGACGGGTCACTCACATACTTCCTCAGTTGCGATACATGAAACACATTATGCACTCTCTCTAACGTAGCCGGTAAAGCCAGACCATATGCAACTTCCCCAACTCGCTCTAAGATCTCATAAGGACCGATGAACTTCTAACTCAGCTTGCCTTTCTTTCCAAATCTCATAACCCCACGCATAAGAGACACTTTCAGAAGAACCTTATCCCCAACCTGAAACTCTATATCCCGGCGATGTAGATCTGCATAACTCTTTTGCCTATCCTGAGCTGCTCCCATCCGTTCCCATATCATCTTTATCTGTTCAACCATCTCATGTACCATCTCTGGTCCTAGAACCACTGCCTCAGCACTGTCGTCCCAACGAATCGGACTCTTGCATCTCCTCCCATATAAAGCTTCAAACGGTGCCATGCCAATACTAGTGTGATAGCTGTTGTTGTAAGAAAACTCTATCAAATCCAACCTCTGTTCCCAGCTACCACCAAAGTCCATCACACAAGCTCGTAACATATCCTCAAGACTTTTGATTATTCTCTCGGTCGACTGTACATTTGCGGGATGAAAAGTTGTACTCATCTTCAAAGTTGTTCCCAAAGATTCCTGCAACTCTTTCCAAAACCTTGAGATAAATCTCGCATCTCTGTCAGATACTATGTCCTTAGGGACTCCATGTAACTTAAGCACATTCTTCAGATAAGCCAAAGCTAATTGTGCTTTAGTCCATGTATCTTTCATTGGTACAAAGTGAGCTGACTTGGTCAGTCGATCCCTTATTACCCAGATCATGTTGTTACCCTGTTGACTCTTTGGCAAACCCACGATAAAATCCATAGAAATGGATTCCCACTTCCACTCAGGTATCTCTAAAGACTGAATCT
The DNA here is from genome assembly GCF_048544455.1 of Silene latifolia. Classification (NCBI taxonomy): domain Eukaryota; kingdom Viridiplantae; phylum Streptophyta; class Magnoliopsida; order Caryophyllales; family Caryophyllaceae; genus Silene; species Silene latifolia. The sequence goes on from NC_133538.1 coordinate 238,577,741, forward strand.
TACCTTGTGGTCGTCACTGTTCCCCTTTAACTCTCTGTCATGTCAAACAACGGGCCACATACTCAGCTGTTTCTTTCTTCATCCCAGGCCACCAAAACGTGTTCTTCAAATCCTTGTATAGCTTGTCACCACCTGGATGTACTGAATACGGTGTACAATGTGCCTCTGTCATGATTGTCTTTTTCAGCTCCTCATCATTAGGGACACACCACCTACCATCGAACCTTAAACTACCATCTGTATGAATAGAGAATCGAGACACTGTCCCTTTCTCTACTCCAGCTCTCCACTCAACCATCTTAGGATCCAAAGTCTGTTTACCTCGAATATCGTCATAAAGATCAGGCTGTACTGTCAAATCTCCCACAACATCCCCTCTCTGTATCATATGTATCCCAAACTTCCCCACCTCATCTCTCAACCTCATCAAAAATAGAGCTGTACACAAGGAATGTACACTCTTCTTACTCAAAGCATCTGCAACAACATTGGCTTTCCCTTCATGGTAGATAATATCCATGTAATAGTCGCCAATCAGCTCCATCCACCTCCTCTGTCTCATGTTCAACTCCTTTTGAGTGAAGATGTACTTGAGACTCTTGTGATCCGAAAATACCTTAAAGGTCGCCCCATAAAGGTAATGTCTCCAAATCTTGAGAGCAAACACCACTGCACCCAACTCTAGATCATGTGTAGGGTATTTCTCCTTATACGGCTTCAATTGCCTAGATGCATATGCAATCACCTTACCGTTCTGCATCAACACACATCCCAACCCATTCTTTGAGGCATCTGTATAAACCTCAAAGTTCTCGATCCCTTCAGGCAATGCTAAGATAGGAGCTGTGATGAAACGCTCCTTTAATGTTTAGAACGCCTTCTCACAACTCTCATCCCAACGAAACCTGTTCTCTTTACTCATCAAAGTTGTCATAGGTCTAGCTATCTTGGAGAAGTCTTTCACGAACCGTCTGTAATATCCAGCTAAACCTAAGAAACTCCTAATCTCAGCAACATTCTTTGGTGCTTCCCACTTTGTCACTGCCTCAATCTTCGCCGGATCCACAGCTACTCCCTCCTTAGAGATCACATGCCCCAGAAAAACCACTTTCTCTAACCAGAACTCGCACTTGGACAGCTTAGCATACAACTCATGCTTCCTCAAAGTCTGCAACACAATCCTCAGATGCTCCTCATGCTCCTCCTTAGTCTTAGAGTAGACTAAGATGTCATCGATAAACACCACCACAAAGTTGTCTAAAAACTGTCTGAAGATTCTGTTCATCAAATCGATAAACACAGCCGGTGCATTAGATAACCCAAACGACATCACCACGAACTCATAATGACCATACCTCGACGTTAAAGTTGTCTTTGGGATGTCCATCTCTCTAATCTTCACCTGATGGTATCCCGACCTCAAATCAATCTTAGAAAAGACTGATGCACCACTTAACTGATCAAACAGGTCATCTATCCTTGGCAAAGGATACTTGTTCTTCACCGTCACTCGGTTTAGCTCTCTGTAATCTATGCACGACCTCAAACTCCCATCTTTCTTCTTCACGAAAAGAACTGGTGCTCCCCACGGCGATACACTAGGTCTAATGTATCCCTTCTCTATCAGATCAACTAACTATTTCCTGAGCTTCTCCATCTCTTTAGGACCCATCCGGTACGGTGCCTTAGAGATTGGCCCCGTCCCCGGTTTCAACTCAACGGTGAAATCTATCTCCCTATTCGGTGGCAACCCCGGAATCTCCTCTGGAAAAACATCTGCAAACTCTCCCACCACTGGTATCTGATCAACTGTCGTACTCTCTATCCGGTCATCTCTCACATGGCACAAGATCAAAGGACAACCCTTCCTCAGATAAGACTTCAAGGTGACAACTGCAATCAACTTAACTTTGGGTTTGACTAGAAACCCACGATAAGACACACTAACACCCTTAGGCCCTCTCAAAGACACTTTCTTTTGATGACAACCTATCTTAGCCTTATACTTTCCTAACTAGTCCATCCCGACTATCATCTCAAAACCGTCAAAAGGAAACTCTAGCAAGTCTACAGGTAGATCAACTTGCCCAACTACCATAGATACATCTCTAAACAACCTCGCACATGATACAGACTCACCCAAAGGTATAAAAACTTTCTCACTTATAGACTCATATACCCTCAAACCCAACCGTTTAACATGACTCGAAGATACAAACTACTGAGACGCCCCAGAATCAAACAAAACAAAGGTATGAATACCGTTAACAAGAAAAGTACCAGTGATAACATGTGCATCCTCCTCTGCTACTTTCTTGTCCATCATGAACAGCTTTCCACTGGTCTTCTGTCCACCTCCCTGGACAGTACTGGCTGATGTGGTCGGCTTAGCACCCGACCCCTGGTTGGTGTTGTTGTTCGTAGCTGGTCTCTGATAGGAATTACCGCCATTGCGGTTACCTCCACCCTGATAGCTCTGACTTCCCCGGTTAGACCATGACCCACCTGGTCTGTTACTCGCATAACTCTGTGCAGGTCTCTGAGAATAGCTCCCCCGAGCCGATTGATGGGACAAGAGTTGGTCGTCACACATCCATCAAACACATTTATAATACTCAACAAACAACTAGTTAGTGGTAAGTCGAGGTCGATCCATGGGACGGTGTGCTTTGGGTTCTAAGTCTATCTATCTCAATTTATGCTAGTGTCACAATTGATGGGGTTTGTAGTTGTGTCTAGACTGATGCAAGCAATAAAGTAGAACGAGCAATAAAAAGAAATATGTAAACAATTGATTAAAAGTGCTAGGATATCATGGGGTCATGGGGGATTCATGGTGTTGATCATACCAACATGTTTACAAGGTTGCAAGCAATTAATGTTGTGGAGGAACCGAGTTGGGTTATATCTTACGGTTCTTAGGAAGAGTTGGGTCCCGGAGCCGAATCGATTAGATTGTACAACACCTACAAGTCGACTTACTTTCCTCCTAATCAACTTCTATGCATGGTCTAACAAGACTCGAGTTGGTTTATATCTTACGAGTCAAGTTTAGTAGATAAGAGATGGTAAAAATGCAAGGATTCATAGGCTTAGCATTTTATCAAACATAACATGTGCATAAAGTTGACATCACAACAAGCAAGCAATTTAATCATGTGAACCTATTAGATTAAGCATGAATCAATCCCCATGTTTGTTTCCCTTAATTACCCACTAATCCTAGCTAAGAGACTACTCACTCATTATCAAGTTTAACATGCTAACAAGGTTGTCAATCATATTAACTAGGTAAAACATGATGAACAAGTAAGAAAGATTAACAATAATTAAAACAAGGATTAAGAGAGTTATACCTATGGAGATTCCAAAATAATAATGCAAATAATAATAGAAGAAATTGATGATTGATGGAAGGTTGTCAATCTCCCAACAATAACCCAATAATCTTCAATTACCCAATAATAAACTTGAATAATCAACTTGAACAATAATTAAGGAGAGATTAATGTGTAATTTGTGTGGAAAGATTGAGATTAATCTATTCTAATCTACTCCTAATCTAATCTAAGAAAGCTTGATTTAATCTAATAAAACTTGGTTCTAATCTAATAAAACTTGATGGTTTGATTATTACAAATGGGGTATTTATAGTGGAAATTAGGTGGATGCATTAGTGTTAACTAAGGGCTAAACTAGTAATTACACTTTTGAGATTTGAGCAGGGAGAAGCCGGTATTTTTCGAAGGAAGGGCGTCTTTCACGGAGCTTGAACAACACGGAAATTGCTGTAAAGGAATCCGAGGGGATTAGTGTCGGGACGGGCGGATTGTAGCAAGGGAATCCGAGCGGATTTGGAGCAAGACGCTCGGATTGTACCAAGGGAATCCGAGCGGATTTGGAGGAACACGAGCGTCTTCCTGAGAACACGAGCGTCTTCTGCGTAAGACGCGCGGATTCCCGAACAGCTTTTTTGTTTGACCTTGGATTGTAAAACGGACGTCATTTTCTGATGCGGACTCCTATTGGAGTGATTCAAAAGCCTAGATCACTTGTTTTTTCGACGCCGTTCCATCTAGCATATTTTAAGAGCTAAAAGAGCAACTCTTGGTTTGCGTTCCGAGCCATTTTCTTCATGAATGGCTTCCTTGCTTTTCCTCCTTGCTTTAAACCTTATGACCCTTCTATATACTCTTTATTCCTACATCTTTGGTCATCATTCTTGCCTCCTATTCATACTAGTCCATCTAATATCATCAATAAGCTTCCAAATATGCACGAAAGACGGGAATTTCCGCCTCATTTATCTCCTTTTCTACAAAACATATGAAATGCGATAAAAAAGCAAATAGGAAGGTTTTGACGGATAAAATGGCCATAGAATGTTATAATAGTATGCAAAATAGGCTCAATTAGGGGACTAAATGTGCACAAATAATGTTCACATCAAATATCCCCAAACCGAACCTTTACTCGTCCCGAGTAAAGAGGTGACTAAAACTAGACCTTTATTTAAACTAACCTAATAACATAAACGATTTGAGACAATTAGCGGGTCTCACTCCGCCCCTTCAACTCACAACAAGACAACCATGAGGTAGGATGCCTTCTTGCAAGGCAAGGTGGGTCTTGCCAAAATGGCGACACATCCAATCATTAAGCACACAAAATCAAGTAATGGATGCATCTACAAAAGAATAGCCACTTTCCTCATCTAAGTGGCGGAAATTATATACAAGGGAAGCAATTCAAGGGTACACACTCCTTCATAGATACAATTTCTTCAAACTAATAAGCCTAGAATGATACCAATAAATCACCTCCAAGTTGTGTCAAGCTAGGGTACCTTTGTCCTCAATCGTTAAATGCTTTTGTGAAGAGTAGACTCCCTATGGCGTTAGAAACACTGGAGGATCGCGGAATTCCCCCTCTTGCCTAGACAAGAAGAAGGGTCGTCCCCTCTCTACCATGCACAAAAATGGATAATATGGAAAAGGGATCGATAGTATTTGAGTTTCATTTTGGGAGTTTGCATTCATTGTTGTTTTTCCCCCCAATTTCTTGTGGCATTTAACATTTGAGAACACTTTCTTTTTGCCATTTCTTTTTGATTTTTGGCATTTCACCACTTGACAACTTTCAACTTTTCTTTGCATTTCTTTTTGAACATTTTCAAAGTCACCCCATATGTAGGGAGGGTGCCTTATTTTTGAAGCTTTAGGAGTCTATTTTTGCTCCTCTTTTCTTTTGATGCATTTTGCAAACTTTCTTTCACTTTTCATTTCATTGAACTCAAATTGATTTCTTTTTGTGCCCATTCCCTTTGATGACAAAATGTGTGGTAGAACATGGATGAATGATGGATGGATGCATAGTTTCAAGGGTCACCATGGAATAAACGGTAGCCAAGGAGTTATCACACCACAAGGTACTCTTGACTAGGCCTTAATCCATGGGTCAAGGGATACTAGCATGACACATCCTAGGGTGTTTTACAAGTATTCTAACAAGCAAAGTCTTAAGAAGAAAAAGCATCTACTAGGGCCTATATACACTAGTCAAGCTTCCCAAGTAGACGGTTTCGCAAAATTTTTTCTAACATGCAAACTACATGCCATGATGCAACTAACATATATACATCCTAATGCAAATGATTCTACCAACTAATATGCCATATAAACTAAATAATGCAAGTCCTAAGTTCACATTGCTTTTACCGCATCAATCAAAATAAAGCCACATAGTCATTAACATAAAGAGGAAAAAGGAGATTGGAAAGATCATACCATGCGGTCTTCAATATCCTCATGTCTCGGATGTGGCGTAGTCAATCAATGTGAAAAAGGATGAATAAACACAATATATACAAAACAATATATACAAGTCTACACTACAAAGGAAATGAACTTGTTTTTGGATTTTTCAATTTTTCAAATTTTTATGGTTTTTGTTTTTATGAAATTAAAAGACATATTTTTGTGATTTTTTGAAATTTTTCAATTTTTATGCATTTTTGGAATATAAATTCCCATCCCCCACTTTATTTTGAACATTGTCCTCAATGTACATGTAGGAGTAGGAATGAAAAAGAAATACATGTTTTTGGATTTTTGATTTTTTTGAAGTAAAGTACAAATGCAATGATATGGTATGAATTAATGCATGCTCTAACTAAATGCAACTCTATATGACATATATAACAAATGAATGCAATCTAAACTATACTATATGATGCATGATTTCTAGTAAATTATGGTCACCTATGATCAAACCTCCCTAAACCGATTTAAACACTATTTCTAGTGTAGAAATGAATAGGTTTGGCCATTAGTGACAATGCATGAATTCTAGTCTACATGCAATTATCTATATGAATTATATTACAATGCAACTATACTATGAACTAATTAATGTAAATGCAATATGAAATATAATACAAATGCAAGCTAAATGTATATGTATATAACTAAATGCAAGTGAAAATGTAATGCAAAGTGAAAGGAAAGGGTATCTTACAAATGGTGGTTTGAGGGAGGACTCCACCAAACTCATTCATATTCCATTATCCATGGAGCTCAATGCTCTCAATAGTTGATCAAAGGTTTGTGAATGGTCCTCAAGTAAGCATGAATAAGTCTTGAACCATTGCCAAATAGAGTAGGGCCAATCCACGAGGGACGTCCCTTTGAACTCCTTCCCCTTCTCTTTTGCTTTGTGATGGTGGCCTTCCCAGCTCTTGAAACTAGCAAACTTGAGATACTTGTCATGGGGGCTTTTCCGGTTGCTCCTATTTCTTCCAAAGTTGAACATGCGAATGCTTGGACTAGTCAATTCTCCAAGGATAGAAGCCGAACTTTCATGGCATTGATGATGGGATGTCTTAGGATTTGGGATAGTGGATGCCAAATTTCCACATATAGACTCCTTCTTAACCTTTTCTTTGAGCTTCCCCACTAAGTAATTCTTGTATGACGATTTGACTTTCGTGAGAAGGTCCATAATGTCATCTCCAACTATCATGGGCTCCATAGTGGTTGCAAAAAGGTTCTCATGAAGGCATTCCTCCTCTTCATCGAAGCAATCTTCAAACTTCTCAAGGATGGGTTCCTCAAGAAAGCTAATCCCATAACTCCCTTCATCATTTGAGTCCATATTTCCCTCATCATCTTCTTCCATAGATGCATCATCATTGCTTTCTCCATATGAATCATAAATAGGGGCTTCACTCTTCTTCACCAACTCATTCTCCAACACCTCAACATCTACTTCAAATGACACACCCTCATACTCACAAAGGCTAAGAGTATTTGGCTTACTCAACCTCATGTCTTCATCATCAAATACCACACTTTCATACTCACAAGAGCCCAAAGAGGTTGGCTCTTCCCTCTTCTCATCAAAGGTAACTCCTTCAAACTCACATTCATGGTCAATGTCTAAGGAGTGGTGGGGGTGGTTTCTTGGGATTCTCTCATTTGGGCAATTTGAATCTCCAACTCCTCACCTTGGGCAACAATGCCTTGAAGAACATTGTCCCTCTTTTGGCTCTCCTCTAGCATTTGTTTGAAGAAGTTTTGTTGATCTCCCATCATTTAGAGAATCACATTTTCAATGGGTTCATCTTCTTGTTGTGGGTAGGTGTGAAAGTGGTTGTATTGTGGCAATTGAAGTTCATTGTGAAATGGGTATTGGGTGGGTGGTTGTTGTTGATATTGGGTGTGGTGATTTTGGTGGGAAAAATTGGGGTAGTGGTTAGGACTTTCGTGTTGGGAAATGTGTCCTCAACAATAGTGCGATCACATGATTTAAATATCATTATTAAATCTCATTTTAAAGAATACAATTGGGAAGTATTATTACTGTCAACTGGTCAACATATATCGGTAATGATTGGCTGACTAGAGTTTGACATTACTGTCGTGTGACGGTGGTGATCGATTGACCCCTAGGTCATACCTATAGGGCAATACTCTTAATTGATCATTTAATTAATCGTATAATGTTACGAGTTAATTAAATTACTTGAAAAATTGACGGACGATTTTGGAAGTAAAATTTACGTATCAAATTGAAATGTGATTAAATGAGATACGGTCTGAGTAATCGAATTGTATCATTACTCGGATGAAATTATTGTTTAAAGAAACAATCGGAATTGAATGAATTATTATAAATACAATCTGTTGTGATTTATAAATTGGTAAAATATTTTGGCACAAGTAATCATGAAATTACTAAGTCGATTTTTGTATGTGACGTATTTTTATTAATACATTGATTTTTAATATGTTAAAAATACATAACAAATTTATGTCACATATGACATGTGACATATTGACATTTGACAAAAAATAATATGGATCTTATATTATCATATGTGCCGAAAAATGGGAGGTTGTTTAAACATATATTGTGTTTGTTTAAGTTAGTGGTAAGCATAATGATAATTACTCTAATTTAGGCATGCATACCTAGTGCCTTTTGTGTAAGACCACAAAGGCCATGCATAGGCCATTTCCCACCACCCTACCCGGTTCTCTCTTGGAAAGAACAAGGAGTTCTTTTACTTATTATCTTTATCATTCACCATATGAAGTGTGTGGTTAGATAATTATTCATTCTTACTTGATAATATAATTTTTTGAGAGATAAAAATTTCATCCTTCCTTATCTATTCTCCTACCCGGTTTTAGGAGCAATACCAAAATATTTTTGGTTCAATTTTTCTACAAGATTAATATTATACTAGTACTTATAATATTAATTAGATTAAGAGTTAAGCTTTGGGTATAAATCCTAAGGAGAGATCCTACACTTGGATCTTGTTCTTCCATTAAAGGAAAGCTCAAGAACAAAAGAAAAGGAGATTTCTTTTGTGCCCATTTGAACCGTAAATTCAATGTAAGGATATGATTTCTTCTCTATTTCATTATATTGTTTGCATGCATAAAATCCGTTTTAATTTTATGACAATTAATTTTTAACATATATGAGTATGTTAGTATGTATATGAATCTACATTTCCTTCAATCGGTATCAAGAGCCACGGTTGTTTGCATGCAAATCGGTTAAAAGTTTTTCCGAGTTATAAGAATAACAAATAAAACTTGTAAAATTTGTGTTATTATGAGATATCACGAAATCAATACATGCATGTTAATATTTTTGGTCCTAAAATGTTTTAGGATATTTTGGTTAATTTTACGGATTTTTATTGTTCATATTTCACTATAATGACATTTAAATGTGATTTTATGAGTAAAAATGTCATTTTTGGTCTAAAATTAGCTATACTTCGAATTTTCACTTGGTTTTTGGATATGTTGTCACATATATTATTTTGAGATAACCTGTAAATTTTCATAATTTTTGGACTTGTGATGCTCGAAAAATGAATTTTTCATTATTAAATTCGGATTTAAGTGAAAAATAGTTTAATATGAGTTAAATTTCGAATCTGGTCATAGAAAATTAATATGTTGTCACATGAAATTTTACAAGATGTGTGTAAAATAATTGGCTATAAAGAAGTCATTTTGCATGATTTATGAATTTTTGAAGAAAAATAGCATAAATAGTGACATTATTAGTGGAAAATTAATAAAACATAATCTATGACTTAGGAAAAACGTCTAATGTTGCATTTTATTATATTTTTCAGATCTAAAATTGAAAAGTTAGTGAGAATAATTTTTCCATGTTTTTATGATTATTTTATTAAAAAATCGATAAACCGCAACATTGTTTTTCCGGAAAAATTTCGAAATTTTTAACCTAAGATTTTGAACATTATGAGTGTCATGGAATTTTTCCAGAATGTTCATGAGTTTAAATTTCAAATTTCAAATTTATTTGAAATTTGTGATTTATTTGAAGTTTAATAGCTTATTTTTGTAATTTTTATTCCATTTATGAACAATTTTATAAAATATGGGTTAATTATGGTCAAATTATTAGTGAAGACTATATTTTGAGTCCTAAGAGGTTAGGGTAATTAACTTATGCATAAATATGAGTTTATGTATTTTTGTGATTATAAAAATGTTGAAATCACGCAAATCCGTAGAAACCGTATAATATACGATATTGGCTAATTAAAGGCGATTTAGCATAAAATTGAGCATGTTCATACATATTATAATGCTGCATTTTCTTTATGATTGTCATAATTTTAATTTATGTAATTTTGAATTATGTAATTTTACTTAGTATGGCCTTAGATTTTAATTGGTATTTCCCGAAATGTATGGGAATATCGATTCGGTTGTAATTTTTATTGTGATCTCGTATCACCGTTTTGTAATTTAATAGATTTATTTTATTTTAGTTACAAATGTATAATAGGAAATTATGTAATTTATTATGTAATTTTATTCATTCCGGAGTTCCCAAAGACGGATTTCTTCAAGAATGGCGATACATAAAGACGGTGTTACCTCGAGATGCGTGCCACAACCGAAGTTCAAGGGACCAATGGAGTTGGTTTCCGAATATGTAATAGTTAAATAAGTTTTTCTATTTTAGGAAAGGCCATACTAGGATTTATTTATCTTTATGCTTGCATTTTATTTTATGTCACATGCATTGCTAAATCGCCATAACTAAAACATGCATCCTTATTTTATCGAGTTTATCGACCGTGTCAATTAAAATTATCGTAGTTCACCGCTTTAGTTCACTTAAAACGTGATAGATAATAAATTGACATGACCTCTCGCTAAAACAATTAATTGAGACATAGCCTTACCAAATAGTAGAAACCATGAAAACCTATTTCGCGAGGGAGTGCACTCGGCTACCCCGGGGTATGTATAAACCTTGTTACGTAGGGGAAGTGGGTGATAAATGTCTAATCCACCGAATTCATGTTGATGAGGGTTTCATCGGCTACCCCGTGCCTAAGTTAATGTGAGTTTGGACAATGGACATATTTATTCGAAATTTGGATTGAACTCAACAAAAGTAATTGATAAGGGATTCATCGGCTACCCCGTCCCCTTGTTGATGTGTTTTGGGCTATAGATAAATATTAGAGTAATTTTATCGACCAAGAGTTCTAAAAGTAGAATCGATTAAAAGGTTAATCCACCGAGTTATATTGATGAGGGTTTCATCGGCTACCCCGTGCCTAAGTTGATATGAATTTGGGTCTTGGAATCATTTATTATAGTTGGGTAGAGGTCACTATATAAATGTTCATATCTTGTTAATTTACAAGTATGATTTAAAAAGACAAATGTTAATATTTCCTTTTCCTCCATATTTGTAGTTTTTTACAATGAATCCATCAAATGCTACCGCACCTATAACTATTGAGTCATATCACAATGTTCTTGATGACGTTTGCTCCAACAACAAATTCGATACAACTAGAGAACTTCATTTTGGGATAGGTTCGGATGGAAACCTTAACTTCATCACTTCTTCTAAACCACCCACTACTACTAGACCTCGTGTGAGTCCGTCTCAGGAAGACTACCTCATACGATCTATAGGGTCTTTGTCTCTGGAAGATAAAGATGCCAAAGCTAGTGGGAGCTCTAGCAATCAAGTTCTTGCGTCAAAGGGAAAGAGGTTCAAGAAGAAAGGAAAGAAAGTCAAAAACTTCAAGCAAGTTAATGATGAGTGCCATTATTGCTATGGCATGGGACATTGGCTTAGGAATTGCCCTATGTATTTGCGAAATATAAGGGAAGGACTCATTGTTCCAAAAGGTACAATTCCTAAAGAAATTTATGTTATTGATATAAATTATACTTCCACTACGACATGGGTACTAGATACCGGTTGTGGTTCTCACCTTTGTAATCATTTACAGGGTTTAAGAGATGTGGAGAGGCTTAGCAAGGGAGATGTGGATCTACGCCTTGGAAATGGAGCTCGGGTAGCGGCCGAATCCAAAGAAACTTATGTTCTAGCTTTGCCAAATGGATTTGAGTTGTATTTACATAATTGTTTTTATGTGCCTACGCTCTCTAAAAACATTATTTCAATCGCCATGCTAGACATGGACGGTTTTTGTTTTGTCATTAGGAACAATCGTTGTACTATTTCTAGGAATGACTTGGTTATTGGCCAAGCTTCTTCCATTAATGGCATTTACATTTTAGAGACCTCAAATCCAACGAATGATATTTATAACATTCAATCAAAGAAACTCAAATCAAGTGACCCAAGTGAAGCGTTCATTTGGCATTGTCGATTAGGTCACATAAACGAGAATCGCATCAAAAGATTAATTTCAACTAATGTGATTATACCATTTGATTATCAATCATTTGGTACATGCGAATATTGCCTACTTGGCAAAATGACTCGTAATCCTTTTAGTGGTAAAGGGACACGAGCTAGTGAGCTATTGGGACTCATACACACCGATGTATGCGGACCAATGAGTATCACCGCTCGTGGTAATTATGACTACTTTATAACCTTCACCGATGACTTGAGTAGATATGGGTATATCTATTTAATGAAACACAAGAGTGAAGCATTTGAGAAATTCAAGGAATTTCAAAACGAAGTAGAGAACCAATTGAACAAAAGGATTAAGGCACTACGATCCGATCGTGGTGGTGAATACCTTAGTCTTGAATTTGATTCACACTTGAAAGGTTGTGGTATTATATCACAACTTTCTCCACCCGGAACACCACAACTGAATGGTGTTGCCGAAAGGAGAAATCGAACCCTACTTGATATGGTTCGATCCATGATGAGTCAAACCGAGTTACCAAACTCGTTTTGGGATTTGCAATCCAAACGCAATTCTATCTTTAAATAATAGTCCCACTAAAGCCACCGAAAAGACTCCATTTGAGACATGGAAAGGAAGAGTTCCTAATCTATCCTATATGAAAATTTGGGGATGTGATGCTTACGTCAAGGCTAAACCCGACAATAAGCTTGCCCCAAGATCCGAAAAATGCATCTTTGTAGGTTATCCTTTGACCTCTCGAGGTTACTACTTTTACAAACCTCAAGATAACAAAGTGTTTGTGTCTTCGAGGTCTGTCTTCTTAGAAAGCCGTTTATTTCTAAGAGACAGAGTGGGAGAAATTTTGAACTTGATGAAGTTCAAGAGCCACAAACCGAGGTAGAGACGCAAGAAGATGTTCCTTCGTCGTCTAACGCGGTTGTACCTCCTCCACTAAGAAGGACGGGTCGAGTAATTCGCCATCCCGATCGATATGTGGGACTTATCGAGGAAGATGGAACACTCGATGTATTGCTTATAGAAAGTGACGAGCCCGCCACCTACAAGACCGCAATCTCTAGTCCAAATTCCTCCTTATGGCTTGAAGTCATGAAGTCCGAAATGGATTCTATGCATGAAAACCAAGTTTGGGACTTGGTAGATTTGCCTAAAGGGGCAAGACCCCTTCAATGCAAATGGATATTCAAAGTCAAGAATGGCATAGAAGGACATGATGATGTCTACAAACCTAGGCTAGTGGCAAAAGGATTTACCCAAGTCCAAGGTCTCCATTATGATGAGACATTTGCCCCCATGGCCATGCTAAGATCCATACGGATTTTGTTAGCGATCGCCGCATTTCATGATTATGAAATATGGCAAATGGATGTCAAAACCGCTTTTCTAAATGGGCATTTAGAAGAGGAGGTGTACATGATACAACCCGAAGGTTTTGTTGATTCTAAAAATCCTAACAAAGTGTGCAAGCTTAAGAGATCCATTTATGGTCTTAAGCAAGCATCTAGAAGTTGGAATCATCGATTCAATCATGTTATAAAGGAAAATGGTTTCACTCGAAGTGTTAAGGAACCATGTTTATACATGAAATTCAGTGGGAGCAATGTTGTGTTCCTAATCTTGTATGTCGATGACATACTACTCATTGGAAATGATATTCCAATGTTGTCTTCTCTTAAGAAGTGGTTAGGTAACCACTTCCAAATGAAGGATTTAGGAGAGGCACAACGCATATTAGGTATCCGGATCTATAGAGATAGATCCAAGAGGATATTGGCACTAAGTCAAGAGTCTTATGTCGATAAGATTCTTCGACGGTTCAGCATGGACAAATCCAAAAGGGGTTTGGTACCTATGGTAACCGGGACGATATTGAGCAAGACTCAATCTCCCTCCGAGCCCCATGATGTTGAACGCATGAAGTTGATCCCTTATGCTTCCGCTGTCGGATCAATCATGTACGCCATGATATGCACACGTCCTGATGTCTCGTATGCTTTGAGTATGACGAGTAGATATCAAGGAAATCCAGGTGAGAGTCACTGGATTGCTGTCAAGAACATCCTTAAGTACTTGAGAAGAACTAAGGATTCTATCCTTGTGTTTGGAGGAGACACTGAGTTGCGTGTTAATGGATACACGGACTCAAGTTTTCAAACAGATAGAGATGACTTGAAATCACAAGCTGGTTTCGTGTTTATGCTCAATGGTGGTGCCGTAAGCTGGAGAAGCTTCAAGGAAGCTGTAACCGCGGATTCTACAACGGAGGTTGAGTACATAGCAGCATGAGAAGCTGCCAAGGAAGCTATGTGGATCAAGCAATTCACGGAAGGTCTAAAAGTAGTACCTACCGCCAATGATCCCATCACTCTCTATTGTGATAATAGTGGGACGATCATCCAAGCTAAGGAGCCAAAGTCTAGTAATAGATCTAGACATGTACTTAGAAAGTATCATGTAATAAGAGATTTCATTGAAAGAAAGGAAATTGCGATTTGTAAGGTTGGGACGGATGACAACATAGCCGATCCGCTCACCAAGCCTTTATCGCAGGCTAAGCATGATGGACATGTTACGTCCATGGGACTTAAACGTGTACCAAGTTTTTGTTAGATTTTGAAATGAGATAAAAGTGTTGTTTTTGTTCATGTTCATAATCACATTTGTCTTTTATCTTTAATTTATACTTTGTTACATCCAAACGGGTTGTAGAGACAATTGAACCCCGTTAAAGTGAACACGGATTAACATAGTATTTGCCCATAGTCACTTGTATGAGGTGACGTCTCGAAGTGACTAGAGTGTGAGGCGATTGATGGCAAGTTCAAGTGCCATAGAGTCATGTGAGATGACTAGTCGATCACATAGGCAGACTGTTAGGAACATTTTGTCGGGCCTTATGACCGCTTATAGAGTTCTGGCAAATTTATATAGCCTGGTCGTGGCAAGAGCTACTATAGTATTCGAATGAGTCGATTCTTTTGACTAAAGACTATTCGCCTAAGATGGCACGATTTCGGATTAGCTTTGATTTGTGTTACTACGACCTTCGTAAATGGGGTCAAATGGGCATATTTTGGGTTATGATGTGGCTAGTCGAAGGGAATGAGTGCGATAGGAATTGTCCACCCCTTGTCGGGGTTATAACAATATCTCAGGGCCACTCGAGGAGTAATGAATAGGAAATGCGTGGCCACGCTCGGAAAGTATCTATGATAGATAAGTCCGGTCAATCAGTTATTCTCCAGATCGAGGAAACCACTCTCGATATGATCACTTGCAAGTACGACCTGAAAGACACCTTGCATTGAGTGGGAGATAGTAATAGGACAAGAGAATTGGTGACGCACACTTGTCGAGGACAAGTGGGAGATTGTTGGGAAATGTGTCCTCAACAATAGTGCGATCACATGATTTAAATATCATTATTAAATCTCATTTTAAAGAATACAATTGGGAAGTATTTTTCTTGTCAATGGTCAACATATATCGGTAATGATTGGTGACTAGAGTTTGACATTGCGTCGTGTGACGGTGGTGATCGATTGACCCCTAGGTCATACCTATAGGGCAATACTCTTAATTGATCATTTAATTAATCGTATAATGTTAAGAGTTAATTAAATTACTTGAAAAATTGACGGACGATTTTGGAAGTAAAATTTACGTATCAAATTGAAATGTGATTAAATGAGATACGGTCTGAGTAATCGAATTGCATCATTACTCGGATGAAATTATTGTTTAAAGAAACAATCGGAATTGAATGAATTATTATAAATACAATCTGTTGTGATTTATAAATTGGTAAAATATTTTGGCACAAGTAATTATGAAATTACTAAGTCGATTTTTGTATGTGACGTATTTTTATTAATACGTTGATTTTTAATATGTTAAAAATACATAACAAATTTATGTCACATATGACATGTGACATATTGACATTTGACAAAAAATAATATGGATCTCATATTATCATATGTGCCAAAAATGGGAGGTTGTTTAAACAAATATTGTGTTTGTTTAAGTTAGTGGTAAGCATAATGATAATTACTCTAATTTAGGCATGCATACCTAGTGCCTTTTGTGTAAGAGCACAAAGGCCATGCATAGGCCATTTCCCACCACCCTACCCGGTTCTCCCTTGGAAAGAACAAGGAGTTCTTTTACTTATTATCTTTATCTTTCACCATATGAAGTGTGTGGTTAGATAATTATTCATTCTTACTTGATAATATAATTTTTAGAGAGATAAAAATTTCATCCTTCCTTATCTATTCTCCTACCCGGTTTTAGGAGCAATACCAAAATATTTTTGGTTCAATTTTTCTACAAGATTAATATTATACTAGTACTTATAATATTAATTAGATTAAGAGTTAAGCTTTGGGTATAAATCCTAAGGAGAGATCCTACACTTGGATCTTGTTCTTCCATTAAAGGAAAGCTCAAGAACAAAAGAAAAGGAGATTTCTTTTGTGCCCATTTGAACCGTAAATTCAATGTAAGGATATGATTTCTTCTCTATTTCATTATATTGTTTGCATGCATAAAATCCGTTTTAATTTTATGACAATTAATTTTTAACATATATGAGTATGTTAGTATGTATATGAATCTACATTTCCTTCATTTCGTTGTACAAATAATAAGGTAGGTTTGTGTTGACTTACTCCTCAAACTCCCCATACCCATAGTCATACTCCAAAGATTCACCACATACTCCATATGTCATGTTTTGGGTCATCATCATTGGTCAAGATAGAGATACAACTACAAACATGGAAACTACAAGAAAACGGTAAAAACGATCCTTGAGGAACAAGTTCCTCAAGGTGAAAGCACAATTAAAATAGACACACAAGTAAGAACTTAATCACATAGCACCATCCCCGGCAACGACGCCATTTTGATGGGACAAGAGTTGGTCGTCACACATCCATCAAACACATTTATAATACTCAACAAACAACTAGTTAGTGGTAAGTCGAGTTCGATCCATGGGACGGTGTGCTTTGGGTTCTAAGTCTATCTATCTCAATTTATGCTAGTGTCACAATTGATGGGGTTTGTAGTTGTGTCTAGACTAATGCAAGCAATAAAGTAGAACGAGCAATAAAAGGAAAGATGTAAACAATTGATTAAAAGTGCTAGGATATCATGGGGTCATGGGGGATTCATGGTGTTGATCATACAAACATGTTTACAAGGTTGCAAGCAATTAATGTTGTGGAGGAACCGAGTTGGGTTATATCTTACGGTTCTTAGGAAGAGTTGGGTCCCGGAGCCGAATCGATTAGATTGTACAACACCTACAAGTCGACTTACTTTCCTGCTAATCAACTTCTATGCATGGTTTAACAAGACTCGAGTTGGTTTATATCTTACGAGTCAAGTTGAGTAGATAAGAGATGGTAAAAATGCAAGGATTCATAGGCTTAGCATTTCATCAAACATAACATGTGCATAAAGTTGACATCACAACAAGCAAGCAATTTAATCATGTGAACATATTAGATTAAGCATGAATCAATCCCCATGTTTGTTTCCCTTAATTACCCACTAATCCTAGCTAAGAGACTACTCACTCATTATCAACTTTAACATGCTAACAAGGTTGTCAATCATATTAACAAGGTAAAACATGATGAACAAGTAAGAAAGATTAACAATAATTAAAACAAGGATTAAGAGAGTTATACCTATGGAGATTCCAAATAATAATGCAAAGAATAATAGAAGAAATTGATGATTGATGGAAGGTTGTCAATCTCCCAATAATAACCCAATAATCTTCAATTACCCAATAATAAACTTGAATAATAAACTTGAACAATAATTAAGGAGAGATTAATGTGTAATTTGTGTGGAAAGATTGAGATTAATCTATTCTAATCTACTCCTAATCTAATCTAAGAAAGCTTGATTTAATCTAATAAAACTTGGTTCTAATCTAATAAAACTTGATGGTTTGATTATTAAAAATGGGGTATTTATAGTGGAAATTAGGTGGATGCATTACGGTTAACTAAGGGCTAAACTAGTAATTACACTTTTGAGATTTGAGCAGGGAGAAGCCGGTATTTTTCGAAGGAAGGGCGTCTTTCACGGAGCTTGAACAACACGAAAATTGCTGTAAAGGAATCCGAGCGGATTAGTGTCGGGACGGGCGGATTGTAGCAAGGGAATCCGAGCGGGTTTGGAGCAAGAGCTCGGATTGTACCAAGGGAATCCGAGCGGATTTGGAGGAACACGAGCGTCTTCCTGAGAACACGAGCGTCTTCTGTGTAAGACGCGCGGATTCCCGAACAGCTTTTTTGTTTGACCTTGGATTGTAAAACGGACGTCATTTTCTCATCCGGACTCCTATTGGAGTGATTCAAAAGCCTAGATCACTTGTTTTTTCGACGCCGTTCCATCTAGCATATTTTAAGAGCCAAAAGAGAAACTCTTGGTTTGCGTTCCGAGCCATTTTCTTCATGAATGGCTTCCTTGCTTTTCCTCCTTGCTTTAAACCTTATGACCCTTCTATATACTCTTTATTCCTACATCTTTGGTCATCATTCTTGCCTCCTCTTCATACTAGTCCATCTAATATCATCAATATGCTTCCAAATATGCACGAAAGACGGGAATTTCTGCCTCATTTATCTCCTTTTCTACAAAACATATGAAATGCGATAGAAAAGCAAATAGGAAGGTTTTGACGGATAAAATGGTCATAGAATGTTATAATAGTATGCAAAATAGGCTCAATTAGGGGACTAAATGTGCGCAAATAATGTTCACATCACCGATCCCTGAAAAGCTCCCGGTGCGCTCGTGCACTCATGTCTCTTGTGGCCTACACCACCACATCCATAGCAGGTCATTCCCCAACTACCACTACCACTCACACGGCCACGCCCAAAGGAAGCCCCATCACTGAATCCTGACCCAGAAGAAAACCGTCTAGCTTGGGTGTGGTTGCCTTTCTTATGACTAGATTGGCCACCACCCTCACTTTCAGCCTTTCTTTTCTCGCTCACTCTCTTCTGAGCCATCTCCACCAACCTCTTAGCTCTCCCAGCCCTCTCATAAGCTTCCTTAACATCGATAAGGACTCCGACAGGTAGCTTATCCATAATCTTAGGGGTCAACCCCCTCTCAAACCTTAGCGCCAGGTTCTCCTCACTCAAACCCATATCCTCAGCATACCTAGACTTCTCATTAAACTGTTTGTATTACTCAGCAACTGACATATCAGATGTCATCTTAAACTCATCAAACTCTTCCCTCAACTTACTCCTCACATGCTCTGGTACAAACTCTTTCCTCATAGCCCTTCGAAACTCTTCCCAAGGTATAGCAGGTAAGCCCTGGTTCGCATAAATCTCCCTATCACTGACCTTCACCGTATCCCACAACTTGTCAGCTGCTTCCCTAGGTAGAACGCAGCCTTTTCTACTCTCATCTCATCAGGATAGTGAACCAGGTCAAGTATGTTCTCCATCTCATGATGCCAGTTGTCAAGAAGGTTAGGTTCCCCGGTTCCCGTGTACTCTTTTGGGTTAAACCTCGCTATATAGAGACTGATCTTAGAGTGATCAACCTCCTTATCCTTATCCTTATTCACTTTCTTTAAAGCCTCAGTGAGAGCATCTTGGTGCTCCAACATCTTAACAACATCATCTATGTTCATGGTCTCATCTCTCGCATAGTAAGCGTTTCTCTTGGGCGGCATCTTGAAACTATATAAGAAAGGGTAGATATAAACATACGCACTAAAACCTTAAAACACGAAAGCGGACTGCCCAGCACACACTCGATCGAGTGCCTAAACCTACTCGATCGAGTGCCCACCATACGCGATCGAGTGCCTCGACATCAAACCCCTTACAGACCTTCTGATCGCTAACATACTCGACCGAGTAGCCAGGCTACTCGATCGAGTGACCCCCTACTCGATCGAGTTCCCGAGGTACTCGATCGAGTTCCCAAAAACTCGATTCTGGTTGCAAAAACGTCAAATACCCACTCGATCGAGTAATGCTAACTCGAAAATGCTACCCACATGCTATATCATATCCCAATATATGAAACAACTTTATAAACACAACATTATATCATAGTTAAGCATACTATGCTACTCAACTCTTCATATGATTAACGAAACAACTATGTCATGTTATCAAACGCCACATAATAAACATCCAACATGCTTCTTATTCCAACACAGTTCTATATATCTCATCAATCTTTCATTTACAAACTCAACCTTCTACTCCAAACATCCAATAATTACAACACACTTCATCACATCCACACTCAAGCGAACCAACAACACATACGACTTGACATACACCCCCCCATGTGACCGGTTCAAAATTGTAGGGCGAGTTCGCGACTTTAGGACGTCTCCCAAGCCTTTGCATTATCTCCTACAACCTTCACCCCGGGTTCATTTTAATTGACTCCCTATATTCATTAGGTTCATTGGTTACAGGTTTCAGGATCGTCGCTCTGATACCATTTTGTAACACCCCCATACTCCAAGTGCCTTATCAGGACCACCCAGGTATAAGGATGTTACCATCTCGGTTACCCCAGGCAATGATAATCAAATAAACAATAATGAAACAACGTTTAAATAGAAATACTTTAGTGAAAGGTTACAATCCAAAAACCAAACCAAAATACGTATACATGTTCTCAAACCAACTGTCTACTTATCTAACTGAAATGTTTATGAAAACTACTAAGCTACATGGGATGACTTCTATCATCAGATCGTGGCACATCCCAGCTATCCCAGTACTCAACTCATACCTGCTCAATATTTGCTCACCATCCCCGAGTGGATCACCGCAGGTTTTAAAACAATAAACCGGGGTCAGTACTATTCACACAATCTATATAATCAACAAGACAAAGAATCAACACATTTCATGAGTCACACACAATCACCACAACAATCCATCTCACACACCGATCGTCCTTTGGACCAGCCCGCCAGTGGGGGACCGCAGCCGTACCCACCAAATCCCCGCTCATCATACCGAGCGATAACCCTATCCCATTAATGTGCACATCCCCTTCCGTGGCGGGTTCCACGAAGGGCAAAACTAGGGCGTGAAGCCACTCCCGCAAGTGACTCCACTCAGCCGAGAACGCATCTCGGAAAACCAGAGACAAACAATCACAATTACACTACAACATCAACAACCGTCTGAATCAATCAACAATCACTAACTACAGCACAATCACCACACATTATGTAAATACTACTGAGTAGGGAAACCCTACCTGGAAATCACAACAATCAGACGATCTCACAGCTGATATCAAAACGCTTCCTCTACGAATCCTCCTCCTAATATACAAACATATAATCACTACCAATCATACAAACAACAAAAACCCCAATTCCCCAAATTAGGGTTTAACCAACTTTAAAGAAACATCATAAAAAAGGTATATAGGTCTTACCCTCGACGCAAGGATCACAACGGTATAAAGAAAGGTGAAATCCGACCTTCCAAGCTCCGGGATTTGCCAATAATGCGATTAAAGCGAATGACGTACTTTGTTTTCTCTCTTGACAGTAATTTAGGTTTTAAAAAGTGTTTAAGAACAATGACGGAAATTATTATATACTTAATCGCATTATTAACAAAACCCGAGAAATCATCCCCGGTAAACCGGCTACTCGATCGAGTAGCTAAGGTACTCGATCAAGTACCCCCTTACTCGATCGAGTATCAACGTTACTCGATCGAGTACCCAACAAGTCAGAAGCTATTTTAATCTGCAACTCGCCCTTACTCGACAGAGTAAGGCCTACTCGATAGAGTACCTAGAGACTCATAAATACGTAGTATTACAGCTTGCCTCTTACCCTTTTTTCAATTCTTCTTGAACTTCCCCTTGCTCTTAGTGCTTATATTAAGCACATCCTTAGGTGGGTTAACATTTAACCCCATGTCTCTTTCGGCTTGCACAAGTAACTTGTGCAACTCTTCCAGAGACACGTCCTTGTCTTGCATGTTAAAATTCACCCAGAATTGAACATACGCTTTGACTTTGGATAAGGAGTGTAGAATCCTATCTACAATGAGCTCTTTGGGGATTTCAACCTTTTGAAGTTTCAATGTCTTGACTAGCTCCAACAATTTGAGCACGTGAGGGCTAACCTTTTGGCCCTCCTTAAAATCGAGATCAAAGAATGCCTAGGTCGCCTCATATTGGACGATCCTCGGTGCTTGCGAAAACATTGTCACAAGTTTGGAATAGATTTCATAAGAGGTGCCCATTTTAAAGGCTCTCCTTTGGAGAACCGCCTCCATAGCAAAAATATACACATTTTACATAGTCGCGGACTCTTTGTGGTAAGCCTCATATGCTTCCCTAGTGGCGGCACTCGACCTAGCATTAGGTTCGGGTGGAGAGGCCTCAGTGAGGTAACGAAGCTTGTCGTCACCTTGGGCGGCTAATTTGAGTTGGGCATCCCAATCAGAGAAATTTGACCCATTATTTTCAAGTTTACAACGATCCATGAAGGATCGGAGCCATGAAACATTTGTGAGAGGTGCGGCGTTGGTGTTTGGTGCGGCCATTTGTTATGAGAAATAAAAGTGGTCTACAAAACGGAAATAGAAGGAATAAAACATTTGTTGTTTTCAAAATAATAATAACACTCGTAAATTTTTAATTTTAACAAGTTTTATTGCATTTATCTAGTGACCTCTACCCAACTTTGATAAATGATTCCAAGACCCAAATTCATATTAACTTAGGCATCGGTAAAGCCGAATACAACCCTTATCAATATAACTCGGTGGATTAACTCTTTATCGATTCTACTTTTAGAACTCTTGGTCGATAAATTTACATTAATATTTATCTTTAGCCCGAAACACATCCGGCAACCGTCGAGAATACTTTCGTTGAGTTCAACCCAAATTTCGAATAAATGTGTCCATGATCCAAACTTACATCAACTTGGGCATCGTTAAAGCCGAAAACAACCCTCTTCTTTATAAATTCGGTGGGTAGACATTTATCACCCACTTCCCCTACTTAGCAAGGTTTGTACCCCGGTAAGGCCGAGTGCACTCCCTCACGAAATAGGTTTTCATGGTTTCTACTTTTTGGTAAGGCTAAGTCTCAATTGTTTATTTTAGCGAGACGTCATGTCAATTTATAATCTATCATGTTTTAAGTGAACTAAAGCGGTGAACTATGAAAATTGTAATTGACACGGTCGATAAACTCGATTTAAATGATAATGCATGTTTTAGTTATGGCGATTTAGCGATGCATGCAATATATAAATAAAATGCAAAGCATAAATAAAATCCTAGTATGGCCTTCCTAAAATAGTAAATCTAATAAAATATTACAAATTCGGAAATCAACTCCTTTGGTCCCTTGAACTTCGGTCTTGGCACGCATTTCAAGGCAACATTTTCTTTGATGGATCGCCTTCTCGAGTGGCACCGTCTTCAAGGAACTCCGGAATAAATAAATTACATAATTTCCTATTATACATTTGTAATTAAAAATAAAAACAAATCTATTAAATTACAAAACGCTGATACGAGATGACAATAAATTACAACCGAATCGATATTCCCATGCATTTCGAGTAATACCAATGAAAACTAAGGCCATACTAAGTAAAATTACATAATTCAAAATTACATAAAATTAAAATATGACTATCATAAATAAATTGCAGAATTATAATATGTATGAACATGCCCAATTTTATGCTAAATCGTCTTTAAGGAGCCAATATCGTACATTAATCGGTTTTTACGAATTTACGTGATTTAACCTTTTAAAAATCACAATAATTACATAAATTCATATTTATGTACAAGTTAATTACCCTCAACAACTTAGGACTCAAAATTAGTCTCCACTAACATTTGACAATAATTAACCTAGATTTCTTAACATTGTTCATAAATGGACCTAAAATACAAAATTATGCCATAAAGTTCAAATTAAATCATAAAAATTTCAAATAATTTCAAAATTTGAAATTTAAACTTATTAACATTCTGAAAAAATACCATGACACTAATAATGTTCAAAAACTTATGTTAAAAATTTCGAAAATTTTCGAGAAAAACAATGTTGCGGTTTATCGATTTTAACAATTATGACCATAAAAATTTGAGAAATATAATTTTTACCAACTTTTCATTTTTAGATCTGAAATATATGATAAAATTCAATATGTGACGTTTTTCCTTAAGTCATGAAGTATGTTTTAGCATTATTCCTAATTTTAGTCACTATTTATGTGATGTTTTTATCAAAAATTCATAAATCATGCATAAAGACTTCATTATAGACAAATATTTTTCACACATCTTGTAAAATTTCATCTGACAATATACTAAATTTCTATGACCTGATTCGAAATATAACTCATATTAACCTAGTTACTCATTTAAATACGATTTTAACTTGAAAAATCCATATTTTGAGCAATACAACTCATTTTATTATGAAAATTTTCATGTCATAAGAAGATAATATATGTGAAAACATATCCAAAAACCACTAAAAAAATCGAAGTTTAGCTATTTTTAGTCCAAAAATGACATTTTTATCATAAAAATCACATTTTAATGTCATTATTATATAAAATAAACAATAAAATCCGTAAATAAACCAAAATATCCTAAAAATCACTTAGGACCAGAAACTTTTAACATGCAAATTATTTTAAAGGTTTTTCTTCATAAAACCAAATTAATTAGTTTTGTATGTTAATCATATAACTCGGAAAAACTATAAACCGATTTGCATGCAAACAACCTAAGGCTCTTGATACCGCTTCTTGGAAATTTAATCTCATTATATAACATTTTCATATATGTGATATTTTAATTTAGTCATAAAATTAAAACTAGATCTTATGCATGCAAACTTAAATAAGAATAGAGAAGAACTCGTCTTTCTTACTATGGAATTTCGGATTAAAGGGCACAAGTAAGATCTCCTTCTTACTTGTTCTTGAGCTTTCCTTATATGGATGAACAAAGATTCAAGCTTAGAATCCCTCCCAAAGATGAATACCCAAGATAACCTCTTAAAAGACTAATATTATTAGAACTAGAATAATATTAATCTTACTAAAATTAACCCAAAATATTTGTTTTTGTCTCTTGTAATTTCGGCCAAGAGGAAGAAAATATATGAGTATTTTTCTCTCTAAACTTCTCTAAGTTTTGGTTGTGTAAAAGAATGAATAATACACTAGTGAATATCTTAGTGTATGTATCAATATAAATTGTAGAACCCTTGGCCTTTTCTCTAGGGAAAACCACGTATTGGGGGGGGCGGGCAAGGGCCAATGCATGGCTAAGATACTCTTCACAAAAGCAACTACGTGTGCATGGCTATCAATTAGGTTTAATGATTATGCTTATTATATAATATAAAGAATAATACAAACCCCAACCCTCCCCATATATTTTCGGTACATATATTGTAAAATGGAAAGTCCATTTTACAATTTATTTGTCAATTTGTCACATGTAACATGTTCCATGACATTATGTGTATAAAATGTATTTTTAACAATTAAAAATCAATATATTAATAAAATATGTCACTTATAAAATTAACCAACTAATTCATAATTACTTGTACCGTAATGGGCTTCCGAATCATAAATTACAACATTTTTTATTTGTAATAATTTATTCATTCCGTTTCAATTGTTTCCATAAACAATAATTTCATCTAAGTAATAAAACAATTTGATTACTTAGACCGTATCTTATTTAATCGAATTACAATAAGATACGTCAATAATACTCACAAAATCGCCCGTCAATTTTAAGCAATTTAATTAACCCATACTGATATACGATCAATTAAATAATAAATTAAGAGTGTTACCCTTTAGGTATGACCTAAGGGGATCAACTGATCACCACCGTCGCACGACAGTAATGTCAAACTCTAGTCAGCCAATCATTACCGATATGTGTGGACCAGTTGACTGTAAAATATTACATCTCACATGTATTCTTAAAATGAGATTTAAACATGTGATCATCATGATCGACATTTGTGATCGCATGATTGTCGGAGGACACATATTTCAACAACAACAAGCGTTCACAACTTCTTTTTAACACAAGAAATCCTCTTACTTAATTAATAATGAGAGGGATTACAAACTTGACAACAAATAAAGCTAAGAAAGTCCGCAACATGCCAAGCTAGAATGTTGACCAAGACATCTTACATAGTAATACTATCACAAAAACGAACAATACATAGCTAGTACAACATAATAAAATCACAAAAACACTATTACAACATAGTAGTAAAACGGGTAATAGAGGCCTTTACTCTACCATTCTACCCTTGCCTTTTCTCTTAGGGTACATCTTCCCCTTGTTCTTCTTGCTAGCCTGCCTAGCATGGGCTTCCTATTCGGAACGGATCCTTAACGGATCTACAACGGCGACGGCATTCGGTCTCTTACAAGACCCCATACTCGGCTCAAGCCGAGCCCACACAAGGCCCACCATCTCTTTGGGACCCAAGCTACTCCTATTCAGTGGCATCACCACATACGGGCTAACGTCATCGACAAAGTTGTCAAAGAAGGCACGGTTGGCTTTACCAACTTCCATATACTTCAAGTCAACGACTTCGTCTTTACGGAACTTGGACCTTTCTTCCAGGGTTATTTTTGTTCTCAACATAACGGCTTGTTGCGGAATTTTCAAAATCCAAACGTAACGGCTTGTTGCGGAATTTTCAAAATCTCTCTTCAATTTCAATTTTAACTTCGAGTCATCGTGGTTATTTTTGTTCTCAACAAATACTTTTGCCTGTTCACGTGTATGTGTATATGCTACCTGTTGCCTGTTGCCTGTTTTTCTACACTAACAATGCAGGAACAAACGCCGAAGCAGCAAATGGGGAATCAGGCGCTGACCGTGCTTTTCCGAAACACAACACAAAAAAAGCCAAACACAAACAAACTACAAACCAAAAAAACATATATACAAACCGCCTCATGCAAAATACATCAACACACGTTTGATACATACGACTGAGCAAACAACTAGGATCCAGTACACGTATTTATCCTATAGACACTGGCCTAAAACAATGAACTGGTAGCTACCCGCCACCTACCGAACTAAGCACACCTTGTCCTTCTAATCAGAAAACAAAGGGAACAACATGGGAAAGAAAGGAGCAATAGCAGAAGTAGAGGTTGTTGCCATGACGGTAATCCCTCTTTCCTACTCCGTGAAAAAAAAGGACAAAAATGCCGGGCAGACTTTGGACGACGTAACAATCAGGAATTGTGACACAATGCATCGCCCCAACGATAACCCCCAATCATCGGAATTCAACGATAAGAAGAAGCCACGACATAGGGTGCCACCCCGATGTTGACCCCCAATTATAGAAATTAACCGAAGATTGAAAACGGCAACGTAGAATGACGCACTGGTGTTAACCCCCAACCATCAGACGTCGAAATTTCTACAGACAACAGCCAATGATCAACACGTGATCAAAGGCTGGATACAGGCCACCAGGAAAAAACACAATTGGACAAGGACAAGACGACAACCATCTCTCCTCCTCCTGGATCATAGTCCTCCTCTATGGCCTCGGCCATGGACCCAGTGGGCCTAGAAGCCCCGGAACACTCACCTGATTAGGGAAAAACAAAAACAACGTCAGCTGAAATTTCGGCATTACGACGGCACAAAATGGATGAAACAAAAAAAAACCACTTTCAAATGCAAAACAAAAGCAAGGGCAAACCCGCCCAAACCCATCCAGCAAAACATTTCACAAAAAAACTCACAAAAAACGACACGCCCTTCTTTTCAAGCAAAAGACGAGTTAAAACAACGACAAAAGACGAAAACAACCCAACACCTCGGACCCACACAAGGTCCATCAAAATATGCAACAAAAATTCCCAACATAGCTGGGCATTTTTCACATCTCGAAAAAGGCAAATTTACGCCAATTTGGGCACGAACAGGTCAAAAATTCAAATTACGACCACAACAAAACATCGTGATATCATCACATCTCAAAGTGACCTAAACTACCATTAAGGTCCATTTCAAAGCAAAATGGCTCAGTTTGAGCCTGGACAGACACTGATTTCGTCATATAAAACAGTCTGACAAAGGGAAAATTCAAAATTTTGTCCCTAAACACCCAACGAAGGTCCAACATGGCAAAGACGGTCTTCCCCGACTACAATGGAACCTAGTAGGCCACACAACTCAAGTAAACGAACACGACATTGTGGATTACGACGATCTTTCGTCTACTCACGTTTTTTGCTCCTAGGGAGCGGGAATGGGGACCAAAATGCAATGTAAAAGCACTCCTATACTCCTAAATAGGTTTCTAGCTTAATGCAATCATCAATTTCACTCGAAAATGGGAAAAACAAAAACGGCCAAATTGATTTCAATGGGGTTAGGATTTCGCCGTAATTCAATCAACAAATAGACAAACAAATTCAGATGGATTCAAGAGGATTTACATACCTTGAGATGTCATGATGTTTGTAGCACGAAAGCAAGCAGTGAAAGAGATAAAAAATGGCGATTTTCTTGGTCAAAGACCGGTGTTTGTCGAAGAAGATGAAGGGAAGGAAGAGCAAACCTTTGTCGCGTCTTTTTACACGAAAAAAGGGAGGCCCCTTACATCGCACGATAGCTCGCACCTCTTTGAGGTGTTCCCAACTTGTTCAACAAAATTGTGGGCTTTGGCCCAATTTCCACACCAATTCGTTATTTTTAACAAATTTCAAACGAAAGAATTAAAAACCGTCATTTCTCAAACAAAACACAAAATAGTGAAATTCAGATTCGCTATTTTTAATAAATTTCAAACGAAGGAATTGAAAACCGTCATTTCTAAGACAAATATAAAACAGTGAAATTCAAATTCGCTATTTTCACAAATTCAAACGACGGAATTAAAAACCGTCACTTTTCAAAAGAAAACACACAAAACAAACGAAATAACGAGATTCAAAAATTCGTTATTTCCCCACAAAATTCAATTGGCGGAATTAAAAACCGTCATCTTCCTCATAAAAAGAAAATAACGAAAATAAAATTCTTTATTTTCACAAAATACAAACGACGGAATAAAAAACCGTCACTTCACAAAGAACAAAATTGTGAAATTCAAATACAAAATTGCGCAATTCAAATCCGTTATTTTCACAAATTTCAAACAACAGGATTAAAAACCGCCACCAGTCGAGAAAATAAAATAGCAAAATTCAAATTCGATATTTCCACAATTTCAAAAGACGACATTAAATGCTGTCACATTTTCAAACAAAAAAAAGAAAATAGTGAAATTCAAATTCACTATTTCTCACAAATTTCAAATCACAACAGGACGGAATTAAAAACCGTTATCTTCCAAACAGCAAATGGTGGAGTTCACATTCGCTATTTCTACAAATTTCGGACAACGGCAATAAAAATCGTTAACACTCTTCGAAATTCGAAATTACGAATGACGATAATAAAGACGCCCATCCACAGGGGCCAGGCTCAAACTTAAAAAGCCTACCTCTTTTCGGCGCCACAAACATCCACTATAAACACCGAAAATCCCCATCTGGATACCTAAGATCTCCCAACGGAGTCCACTAACTCAACAACCTCTTGAAATAAGCCCGTCCAACGCG
This sequence comes from Silene latifolia, assembly GCF_048544455.1. Taxonomy (NCBI): domain Eukaryota; kingdom Viridiplantae; phylum Streptophyta; class Magnoliopsida; order Caryophyllales; family Caryophyllaceae; genus Silene; species Silene latifolia. Next base: position 238,607,671 of record NC_133538.1, read on the forward strand.
GCTATTTCCCACACTTGATCATTCAAACTTCACTACGGCTGGCGAGCCTCTAAACGCACCTCCAAAATAGCCGGAGAGACTCAAAATGCACCTTCAACACGGCTGGCGAGCCTCAAAACGTACCCGCAACGTGACTGGCGAGCCCCATCATATCCGCAACACGGCTGGCGAGCCTTTGCGCGCAAACAGGAAATAATTCAAGCACATATCCCGAAGATGCCTCAGGTATGACTCCTTCTTATGGCTGGCGAGCCTTTATACGTAGTTTAACGGACTTTAAACGACCCACACGGACAGTCGAAGGACTCTAAACTTTTCCCGACTATAGGTCCTTGACTCGTATCCCCGAGTCTCCTTGGCGTCGCCCTTCCCGAAGGCAGGTCCTTAGCCCGAATTCTTTCGAGCCGCCTCGACTTCGCTTTGGTCTGCGGGTGGTAATCTTCGATTGACCTTGGGGCTATACTTTGACTTTTGCCCTGTCCAAGCCTTAGTCAAAGTGGGGGCTCTGTAGATACCCAGTATCTTTTGAATCCCCGACAAACACGCGATGATTATCGGACTGCAATTTGCTTAGGAATCACTACGTTTAATCGACAGTTTGTATAACTATACGTCGGAAAACTCAAAACGATTTCGAAAACAAAACATTTTCAAAACTTTTCAAAAGTACCAAGAGTCTTTTATGCACGACGACAGGGACGCAATGACACTAACTAGAGTCAAATCCGACACCGGACCAAAAACCGACTCAAAATTCAAATCCCAACTTCAACAACGAGTCAAACCGAGTCAAACACAAAAAATAAACATCAAAAAACTTCCATGTTAAGTATACCCAATATATTTGAATAGTCAAGTATAAAAATCATGGCATCCAAAACCTAGGATAGAACAAATCATGATTTCAAGTGCGTGATAGTGACAAGACAGCTCGAAGACCAGCAAAATGGCTCGCGCCTCTTCGAGTAGCGCATGTGGCCATGTCGATTAAAATACACACAACCACACAATATTTTAGGTTTCAAGTGCGTGATAGTGACATCAATTACTTGATATTTGTTTAAACAACCAACATAGTAAACTTACATGTTAGGTTTAAACATGTGGATGTGAAATCATGCATTTACCCGTTTTATCAACTTTAGCATTCAACCAACCAAGATCGATCAGTAGAGGTCGCTACCGCGGGTAGGTTTGGGGGTCCTATTAAAGGGCTTCCCAATACGTACCTTCACCTCTTACTCAGAAACTTTGGATAGTGGACGACCTTATCCAGGGCGAACAAGAGTCATTCTAGAGATAGGATGCTAAAGATGGACGGCTCCTTAACTTAGTACCTATGTCAAACACCGCTTTTTACCTTGGCTGACCTAGGTATAAAGTGGATTCAAACGGTTTCCAAGCATCCCATAATTGCTTGGTGGCGACTCCGAACATCTCTAACATCATTTCGAGACCCTTGCCGAGTCAAAATCGACCGATCTGAAACGATCCGGTCGAAAGCATTTAATACGCCGCCAAGCATGGCTTCCGACCGCCGCACGTCCACAGGCCGGATGGGCGTCGCGGGTGGCCCATTTCCACAGTAAGTTACTGACTGTTGACAGGACTATTATATTAGGTATTAATGATATGCATGCCTTGTTAAAGACCAAAGATGAGGAAAACAGGTTGGATTGTTATGTCACTTTAAGGGTTATGCCTTTTGCAACTGGCCCCTTTCCTAACTATAGTCCTACTGCCATGTTCAGGATAATGTTGGTCAATTAATTAGACAATATTGAAGAAGCCACTTCAGCAAAACCCGGGCCTTCAAAAAAGTCATCAGCTAAACTAAAGCCCAATCTCATCCCAATAAGAAAGAGTCCAAGGTAGCAAAAGCCCACTGCTTTTAATTAAACTGAAGTGATCACCCCCCCTAACATAACACCATTACAAATTATTCACCCACAGCCTTCAAAAATATCCTTTAGGAGACCTGTGAAAGAGAAAATTGTGGAACCGGTTGTGGGGGTTCAAGTTAGTGGATCTGCAGTTGGGGGTCTAAGGTTGGTGGATCTGGTATTGAGCATCCTGGGGTTGGTTTTGGTTGATATGGTGTTGAGCATCGTTATAAGATAGAATGACAGCATAGGACTAAAACCAAGATTATTCATTCTTTTTCATTTTTTTCTTTTCTTTTTATTGGTTTTTGTTTTCTTTCTCTTTTTTTTATTTTTCATTTTTTTTTCATTTCTTTTTCATTTCCGCCTTTTTTTTCAATTCTCCTTCTCCAAAGTACCAACTCCCAACCTTTCATTGCAAACCAAATTGGGCACAATAAACATTATACCCGCAAAAACAAACTAAACTAGATTGACAAGGCAGGTATTTTTGGATGTAGTTAAGGGGTCAAAAGACAAATTTGGCTAAATGTGGAGTTAATGGGTAGAATGGAGAAAAAGGGAATATAAGCACCTCCCTTCATGTGACACCAACCACTAACCCGAATGTATGCACGTAATAAGCAATTGAATTTCATACTTGTGCAAATCAATGTTACATGTTATGCAAGGAGTAACTACTCACAATCCTACATGAACTGGTCATGGATGACACCAGTTTATAAGGCTCTAAAATCTTTGAAAATATGAGTAGGTTGCCAAAATTTCAGGTCAGTAGATTATGCAAATCGACTATGCTAAAAGATATATAGTTTTTGCAAGGCTCAAGTAAAGGGACTAAATGCAATGCAATTTCATTATTGAAATATACCGTTCCGACTCAACCTATATGCAAAAATAAACGTTAAATTTTTTGAGATTTCTATTTTTTTTTTTTGTTATTTTCAACTTTTTTTAAAAAAAATAAAGGACAATGCAAACAAAAATGCAATAAACATGAATGCAAAACAAATGCATATGTAGACTCAAAGTATGCATTACCCTACCCAAACCAAAATGGAAATTACCCTCATTGTCCTAGAGCAAACACCACCAAAATAATAGGGAAAGGGAAAATACAATACAAATGCAAAATAAATGAAATAAAATGGAAGGAGATGAAAATGAAAAGAAAAAATACTTACAAAATAGAACTTCCCCAAACCATCCAGCAAACTGGGGAAGTATGTAGACAGCAGCTACTCGTCGACACTCTCCTCGTCCACCACCTGAAAAGTGGGGTCCTCCTCCTCATCTCCTCTCCTTCTAGAACGACCTCGAGGATCCAAATAAGCTGTGATCCTCTCCTCCCTCTCTGCCGTGTTCTCCTCGCTCTCAAGATGAGGGTACCCCTCCTCCGGGTACCGGTAAAAAGAAGGATGTGGCCACCCCTCTGGCACCAGATGGCTTCGACGCACATGATACTCGTAAAAAGGAAATAAGGCAAGAGCTTGATCCCGCTCCATCTGAGCTACTCTCCTGCACATATCTAAAAGAAGAGCATCACGACGCCCTTGATCCATGACCCCGGGCGCCTCAAAAACAGGTGGTGGAATAAAATTAGCCGACAAAGTCGGCTGAGGGATGGAGGGTGTAGGTGTTGGCGTGGGTGTGGACGCGGACGCGGGTTGAGCCCAACCTATGTAGGTCTAGACCCCTCTCCAACTTCCCTAAAAGAAGGGGAAGCCCTCTTCCGCTTCCTAGAAGCAGGAGGAGAGAAGTCAAGGAGGAAATAAGGTGGTGGTGGTGGTCATCTGCCCGTCACAGTAGTCAAAGGTGAAAGACGGGGTAGAGAGGGTGAAAGTAAAGTCACGGACAGGGAAGTGCCTATTTTCCACGTGTTATGGTCAGCAGCTAGCCAGTTCCTTGAAAACATAACTGAAATGTCAATGACATTATCCTTGTCAAGATATCTAAGACCACGGGGAAAGTCAAGGAAAAGGCGGCGCGAAATGCGAGTCACTAGCCCACCAGATGCTATCGTACCCGATACTTTAAACCCGACAGTGTTAAAATGCTGAGCTGTCAAGTAGGCAATATTAAAAACAAATGGGGTACCGCATTCAATGTTCATGTACCCGGCTAAAATGGACAACTCAATATTATTAACATTGTTAGGCTCATGACGACCAAAAATAGTTTCTTCAAGTAGACGGAGAAAGTAGCGGGCAGGGGGTAGATGGACGTGGGCACCACGATGCTGACCGTAGGGGATGTGTGACAATGTATTCCAAACCCGAGGCATGAGCATCCTAGGATGCTCAATGCAACCATCACTAACTAAGCCTAACCGTTCCCCGAACTCACCTAAAGTCCAAGAAAAGGTAGTGTTAAACAGTCGGAAAGTAATGCACGTGCTCCCATGGTCGGTCGCATAGGCCGCAGGGTGAAATTAAAAAGAGCAAAAAAATTCTAAGGTAAGTGTCTTGTAGGTGAGCTCCTTCAAATTGGCCAATCACGACATTCTCGTACCGTTGAGCAGGTCAACATTGGGCGCTAAAATTCCTAGAGTCTCTAGTGAAGGTCGACACAGAAAACGGGTCGAGGTCATATGATATTCCATAAAATTTAAGAAACGAGTGCGGTGGGACGGGGACAAAAAACGTACCTCCGGAAAATCAGGTAGAGATTCCGTAGAAGTGTCAGCAGCGTTCCTTGCAGGGGCTAGTAAAGCAGCAGCACGAGAACCCGTGCCCGTCCCGGACCACGAACCAGCAGCAGTAGTAACAATAACAGAGGCAGTAGCGGTAACAGCAGTGACGGGTGTCGACACAGCAGGGGTCGACACCGTAGAGGTAGCAATTGTGGCAGCAACAGCAGGAAAGGTGGGAGTAGTAACCGTGGTGGCAGCAGGGACCACGACTATAGAAGATGACGGTGTCGGAACATAAGCCGTCGACGGGGGCTTCTCGATATCAGTGTATTTAGCATGCTCCATAACTATAACAAAAAGCAAGTTTCAATTAAAAATCAATCAATAAAACGAATTCCCAAAATCAATTTTCAAAACCCTAATTTGTATAAAAGTAAGGTATAATTACAATTAAACAAAAAAAGAGGGGGAAGGAACTTACTTGAATGATTATCCAACAAGAAAATCAATTAAAACCAAAGAAAGCTTCAATTAATCGAATTAAATTGATTTTATTCGAAACCCTCACTCAAAAATTCCCCAAATTAATCAAGAATTTGAAGATGCAAATAAGGGTGAGATGGTTTAATTGATGCTTGAAACGTATTTGGGTAATTTGATTGGTAAATTAAGGGAAGAAGTTGGGGATTAGGTCAAGGGAATTAAGGGTGTCGAAGGAATGGGGGAAGAACATAAAACAAGCAAATGAACATAAGGTGAGAGAAAAGGAAACTCCCTCATCTGTTTAAGCACTTGAACTGCTCGATCGAGTGGTTTGAAACTGCTCGATCGAGTGGTTTGAAACTGCTCGATCGAGAACTTCCTTCCACAATTTGCTCGATCGATTGGATTGACTACTCGATCGAGAACCCCTGAAATTTGCTTGCTCGATCGAGAGGTTTTAACAACTCGGTCGAGGACTTTTGCTTGGGAAGTTGCTCGATCGACCACATAAATTGGTGGATCGAGGACTTCCTTCTTGGCACGCTTCCCAATGATTAGTGTTTCTCCTAAAACCTGCAATAAACGCAATAATACTTCCCGCAAAATACCAAAATAATAGTACGCAGTCTATATTCGTTCTGAGCTAATTAAATCTATCTAATCTAATACTATAGTCTAAAGCAAATAAGGAAATAAATGTCTAGCGGAAATTAAAATTACAAAAAAATGTTTACAAACTGGATAGCGTCCCGTATCATCTACTGAAACAATTAAATAGCCCAATGCTGGGCTTCTGGCTCAACGAGGTCCCTTCAACATTGGTGACCTCTGTCTTCGATTTCCAAACAACTGAGATATTGAAAGGAGAATAACGCATCTCGTATTCCTCATCCTTCCTCTTTTCCTTGTTAGGCTTCTTCTTTACATGCCCCCCATGATCTTCAATGCCATCAATGCTAGGTTCCAATTGCAATGCACCAGGTCCGGCAATGGTATCTCCACTGTCCATTCCACCAAGTCCTGTAGAAACAAAAATAGCATAATGGTCCTCCAATTCGCTCCCAGACTGGGGCGAAGGTGTCATAATAGCAATATATGACTCAATAATAGCATTAGGGAGATCCTTGTCGAGGTCTATAGAGGGAATAGCGTTGTAGGGCATGACTTGCATGGGCACCCTGCGAACACTAGACTAGGTGAATGTCAAATCCTCCCCACCCACCTGAAAGGTTAAAGTCTTAGCCCCGACATCAATTATTACATGAGCAGTATGCAAAAATGGTCTTCCCAAAATAATGGGAGTGTATGAGTCCCCGTGTATGTCTAAGTGTGGACATGGGCTACAGGCCGGTCTGTGGATTTGGGCCACCTACAGATCTGCGGTCACGGGCCACCTGCACGCCAAGCCAATCTGTGGACATGCAGTTGTCTAGAAAGCCATGCTCGGTGACGTAAAAATGTTTTCGACCAGATCGCTTTAGATCGGTCGATTTCGTCTCGGTAAAGGTCTCGAAATGATTAGAGATGTTCGGAGTCGCCACCAAGCATTTGGGGCATGCTTGGAACCCGTTTGAATCCACTTTATACCTAGGTCAACCAAAGCAAAAAGCGGTGTTTTACATAGGTACTAAAGATGAGGACTCGTCCCCCTTTTAGCATTTTATGCCTAAAATGACTCTCGTACGCCCTGGATAAGGCCATCCACTATCCAAAGGTTCTGAGTAAGGGGTGAGGGTACGTATGGGGAAGCCTTTTAATCGGACACCCAATCCAGCTCGCCTTAGCGGCCTCTACTGATCGATCGTGGTTGTTTAAGTGCAAAAGTTGATAAAACGGTGTAAATGCATAAATGCACATCCAAAAGTTTTAACCTAACATGTGAGAATTTGCTAAGTCGGTTTGTTTATCCAAATATCAAGAAAATGATGTCGAGTTGGATTTAGTTTGTTTTGCTTGTGAAAACAGAAATTAAACATCCATTTACCAAATTCGGGTTATGACGCTTAACATGATCCATTATTTGAAATAGGGTGTCAAATGACAAAGTGTAAAAACGTAAGCTTGTCAATCTGATCCGTCATGTATTTGGATTAACTGTGATCGGGATCGTCCTAGAGAAATGCTAAAATGAGACAGAACAGTGCCAGGCAGCCCTATTAAGGCGCGAGCCTATTGGCGAGGGAAGGGGTTCTGCCCGGGTTTTTGAAATATGAAAACAGACGGCCTCTTGGGGTGCGAGCCATGAGGCGGCTCCTGGTTGTAAAAAGCTTGTTCAAAACAAATTTATAAGGTTGTTAGAAAGGTTATTTAAAACTGTATTTGTGATGAATGATTGCAAATGTTGTTTGCATGACTCGGAATAATTACTATTATGTTAGTAATATTCGTTGTCGGAATTGCAAGTTTGAAAAGTATAGTTTACAAATAAAAATGTAAAATGTGTGTACTTAACCGTTTTGCCACCGCACTCGAATTAAATCGACATGACATATATACTAGCCAAGGATGACAAATGATATGGTCAAGACAAAGATGAAATAAAATGAAATGAAAATGAAATGAAAATGTTTGATTTAAACTAATTATGTAAGTTCATTTCTTTGTAATTAGTCAAGTTTGTCATCGTACTTGGATTAAACCGACATGGTATAAAGAACCAAGGATGATTATAAATTATGACTAATATGTTTGCAAATATAAATAAATCAGAAAAATGGTAAATAAAACAAAAGGGGGTTACAATACCCTTTAATTTGTAATGAAACAATAATATCACCGAGTAACGGAATAAACCGTCATGGTATAACGAACCAAGGATGATTTTTGTAATGGTCAAAATATGTTTATCAAAAAAATGAATTAAAATGGTAAATAAAAGAAGAGAATTTCCTTTAAAATTTAATTAACCAATTAATATCAACGAGTCACTGATTAAAACATCATGGTATATGGAACCAAGGTGATTATAATTTATGGCTAAAAAGTTTGTCATAAAAATGATTTGAAACATTTGAAATGGTAGAAACCGTAATTGAAAAGAAGTAAAAATAAAAGAAAGTGTTGAAGGAAAGACGAACTCAATCACGTTTGAGTCTGACCTGGACAACCCATTGAGGCGCGAGCCTCTTTGCATAGCAAAGGGCTTCTGTCTCAGGCCAAAACTCAGTTTTGGCTCGTCTAACCTATATTTGAATCATGGTATGCATTGTTCATGCTTATAAAGTTATGAAAACAGTAATGACATGAAATAAATGAGATATTTACACCCTCAAACTTACGTGTATTGATGTTTGCGAAGTAGACGACTTTAGAGACGGTTTTCTCGTTGTGACTAATCGCGATCAAAGAAGTTTAAAAAGTTGCCTTGAAGTAGGATTTTATTTTGAAAGTGAGTTGAAAATATGATAATTAAAACATGTTGATTGATGAATTGAGTTGGTCAAATGGGTCGGTCGAATGCACGACGACGGTACTAAAAAAAATGTGTAAGGCTTGTGTTTACGATCTATAGGTCGTAAACACGTGTCGATTTTGTGACTTACGAAGTCGGGTCTAGAAGTTTAAGGGAGATGTGACGGGGCGGAAGATCGCGTGAGTTATTTGGTGTGTTAAGGGTGGTATTTATAGAGAAATGTGGGGTGGTAGGTCGGTTGAGTTTGCTTAGAGGCTAAGCAGACACCCTAATGAGGCGCGAGCTACCTTGTGATACAAATGGGTGTATTTTCCCTTTCATTTTAGACGTGGCCTTTGCTCTATCTATTATTTGGTTGGTTTGATTTGTGGTATTGAAATGAGATGTCATGTAACAATATAGGCATCTAATAAGATGATTTTGGTGTTACTTAGGGTAGGTAATTTGTGTGCTTGACTCGGGTTTGACTCGTGTTGAGTCGGGATTTGAATTTGGAGTCGGTTTTTGGCCCGGTGTCGGTTTTGACTCTAATTAGGGTCATTTTAAAGGAAATGACATGAGAAAGAAATTCATGGCATTATTTCCGATATTCGAGATTTGGTTTGACTAGGTTTGACTCAGGTTGACTTGAGTTACGGATTTCTAAATCGGTTTTGGGTCTGAAGACGGTTTTAACTCTAAATAGTGTTATTTTATGCAAATTAAGTTAGAAAACCATTTTTGAAACTATTTTTCATATTCGAGGAGTGCATAAAACCGTCTCATGTATAGCCAATCCACGCATGCATATAAAAAACACGTTACAGTCCGATCATCATCGGGTGGTTTTTAGAAGGTGCAGATACTGGGTATCTACAGAGCCCCCACTTTGACTGAGGCTTGGACAGGGCGAAAGTCAAAGTATGGCCTCCAGGTCAATTGAATATTACAACTTGAAGACCATTGCGACGTCGAGGCTACTCAAAAGGGTTTAAGGCAAGGACCTGCCGTCGGGAAGGGCGACGTCAAGGCGACTCAGGGATTCGATTCAAGGACCTGCCGTCAGGAACATTTTAGAGTCTGTCGACTTTCGATTCGGGTCGTTTAAAGTCCATTAGACTACGTATAAAGGCTCGCCAGCCATAAAAAGGAGTCATACCTGAGGCATCTTCGCGATATGTCCTTGAATCTTTTGCCCGGAAAGGATCGCCAGCCGGTGTCGAAGGTGGTGCGTTTTGAGGCTTGCCAGCCATAGAAAGGAGTCACACCTGAGGCATCTTCGGGATATGTCCTTGAATTTTTTCTTGTGTGCGTGCAAAGGCTTGCGAGCTATATTGACGGTACGTTTTGAGGCTCGCCAGCGATGTTGAAGGTGCGTTATTAGGCTCGCCGGCCATCGATGGTCAAAAGATCGACTCTGGGAAATAGCCTGTGTGACTTCCATTTTAAAATCAGCAATCACTGGGGAGTTAGAAACTTCTCAGGACTCGCCGGGGATATGTGTTGCCGCTCGTTGGGAGGTAGTGTGTGCCATATAATAGGCGGGGTTAAAGCTCTTAGACTTGATGGGTCGCCGTTTGTTGGAAATAACCCAGTACCCAGTACCTAGTTGGAGTGAGTTTGTCTTCTCAAGATTACCTGCATGGTTAGTGACCACACAAATCCACAGTCGCATAGACAAGCATGTAGCATGCAAGCACATAGGAACATAAGTACATAAGCATGTGAGCAGTTAGCATATAAGCAGCCAGCGTGTAATATCTCACGGGATGGGAGATAGAAGTTTCGAAACCTCTGAAGCTTAAAATTGAGTATTGTTAATCGTAGATCTGTGATTTGATAGATTGGAGACACGTGACCGTTGCGACATTGACTCACACGGACGCATATTGACAGACTGATAAATGGGCAGTCGTGAACGTGATGCCAACTCAGTATCGACACGACAAGGGGGTGACTCTGACACACTTTGCACATGTAAGTGCAACTCCTAGCCAAGAAAGGGTGACAACGCGTATCAAATCCCTGGAGTAGAAGGTTCGCTCGGCTGGGGAACATAAATTGATTAACTTCTCCAGACATCATTGCCTCCTGTAGATACCCAGTATCGGCTGAGACTCCAACAACACCCGATGATTATTGGACTACAACATGTTTTGGAATCGCGGCGTTTGATCGACAGTTTGTGTACAACTTTACGTCGGAAAACATAAAACGATTTCGAAAATAAAACATTTCAAAACTTTTCAAAAGTACCTGGAGTGTTTAATGCACGACGACGGGGTCGCAATGACACTAACTAGAGTCAAAACCGACACCGGACCAAAAACCGACTCAAAAATTCAAATCCCAACTCCAACAAGGAGTCAAATCGAGTCAGCCACAAAAAACAAACCATTTCAAACCTTCTATACTAATATTTCCCAGATTCATGAATGGTCAAGTACCAAACATGTGACTACAAATCCTAGGATAGGAAAAATCATGATTTCACTTGTGTGAAAGTGATAGGACAACTCGAAGACCCGCGACGTGGCTCGCGCTTCTTTGAGCAGCCCAGGTGGCCACGTCGCTCAAAACTCACACAACCACTCATTTTCCTATAAATACCCCTCAAATGCCCCCATTTGAGAACTTACGCGAGTGTCCGCCCCCTCTTTTCTCCCTTAATATTATCGACTCGACTTCTTAAGTCACAATCCGACGCGTATTTACGACGTACCGATCGTAAATACAAGCCTTACACATTATTTGGTACCGTCGTCGTGCATTAAATCACTTGACCGACGATTTCGACCACTACACCGTCACTAATATTAATAAAACACTCTTTTTACTTACCAAACCGGTTTTAAACCGAGTCTTTTCCGACCAAACGAGTTGTTACACTTACGTCGGTTTCTCGCCATAACCAAACATGTAAGTATGAGGGTGTAAAAATCCTTCTTTTATTATGTCTTTGCTTGTTTTATGACCATAACATGCTCAAACATGCATAACATGATCTAAAACATAGGATAGACGAGCCAAAACTGAGTTTTGGCCTGAGGTAGAAGCCCCTTGTTCTGCATAGAGGCCCGCGCCTCAATGGGGTGCCCAGGTCAGAACGCAACCGTGTTTGTTCTCGTCTTTCCTCATTAATCTATTTTTATATTTGTAATCGGTTTTTACCTTTTCGAATGTTTTCAAACCCTTTTATTTATTTTAACAAATTTTAAACTTAAAACATTTTTCACCCTTGGTTCTTAATACCATGACGGTTTAATCCGTGTTCCGGTGATAATATTTGGTTAATAACATTTAAAAGGTATTTTAAAGCCTTTTATTTCATTTCTTTACATTTTGAGAGGTATTTGAAAGCCTTTCATCATTTCATTACATTTCCAAAATAAACATATTAGTCACCAACACAAAGTCATTCTTGGTTCCACATTCCATGCCGGATTTTAACCCGGGTACGATGATGAGTATCGACTAATTATATTCAAAAGAACTTAAAAAAATTAGTTCATGATCATTCTCAAAACTATCCATGTCAAGTCGAACCCGACACAGAATATCATCAAAATAATGATGATTATTCGAGTCTCGTTCCTCAAATCAACAAATACGGTCTAAACGACAATTTCAAACCAAAACGGGTTTAAATACCCACTTTTCAACACGTTTCATAAACGTTTTTCAAATTGTCAGAGCACGGTACATAACCGTTGACTAACCCGCGCCTAAACAGGCATTTGCTTTCTTATTTTCAAAACCAGGGGAGTCCCCCTTGCACCGCCAACAGGCTCGCGCCTCATGTGGCCGCCTGGTGCAGGGTCTGTTTCCTTTCCAGCATTTGTCTACGACGACCCCGACTCCGGCCAACCCAGATATAGGACGGATCAGATGACTATTTGCTAATTCAAAAATCACATTTGCAAAATGCCTTACTAAGACAAATGGATCGCGTTATGCACCATAAACCTAATACGGTAAATGGATGTTTAATTTCCGTCTTGCATGCAAATCAACCATAAATCCAACTCGACATCTTATATTTGATACTTGGATTAAATCAACCGACTTAGAAAGATCTCACATATTAGGTTTAAATTATTTGATGCGCATTCATGCATTTAATTCGTTTTATCAACTTTTGCATTCAACGAACCAAGATCGATCAGTAGAGGCCGCTACCGCGGGTGGGATGGGGTGTCTGATTAAAGGGCTTCCCAATACGTACCTTCACCTCTTACTCAGAAACTTTGGATAGTAGACGACCTTATCTAGGGCGCACGAGAGTCATTCTATAGATAGGATGCCAAAGAGGGACGATTGCTTATTTTTAGTAACTATGTCAAACCCTTCTTTGTGCTTCGTTTGACCGAGGTATAAAGTTGATTCGAATGGATTCCAAGTATCCCATAAATGCTTGGTGGCGACTCCGAACATCTCTAATCGTTTCGAGACCCTTACCGAGATGAAAACGACCGATCTAAAATGATCCGGTCGAAAGCATTTTTACGCCGCCGAGCGTGGCTTTCAAAAGACCGCTGCACGTCCACAGATAGATCGGGCTTGCAGGAGGGTCGATGTCCACAGATTGGCGACTCCGCTGGGCATAACTAGGACACTTACGTCTTTGTGATCCCTAGATGGTGAGACTCGAACAAGGTCTTGGTTGGAATGCATTAATTGATATTACAGTCACGGTCGGGTTCCTTGTCCGGACCAACAACCTAACCCTCTTCGACCAATTGGCTCGTCTCGTCGGTGTGAGTTTTCTCATCCCCGCGCTTCGAATCCCGATTGAGTCAAGCATACCATTGACGTTACACATTTATGTTTCGTCAGAGAGCTTCCATCACTTTCGAGCACGAGGCTAGGCGACCCTCCTTACACATTTTGTTTGGATTGTTATCCCTCTCGCAAATTGGGGTTTGATTGCTTGGTGTGTAACCCACCCTTCTAAGCCAAAACCCGTGTCAGCATTATGCATATTATAATGAAACTGTGAGTGCTTATGTGCTACTTGATCATAAGTCCTTCCGTGTCATTTTCAAACTTTCAAAAGTACCCTTTTGTGTCGTTATAATGGACATTTCAAACCTCGGTCTTTCGATGAGCCTTGTACGCCTTTCTAGGCCGTTGTAATGACGATTTTTCAAACCCGGTTTTTATAACCATTTCCACACGCCTTTCTAGGCTGTCATAATGACGATTTTCAAAACCCGGTTTTTTTATAACCATTTCCACACGCCTTTCTAGGCCATCATAATGACGATTTTCAAGACCCGTTTTTTTATAACCATTTCAACACGCCTTTCTAGGCCGTCGTAATGACGATTTTTCAAACCCGGTTTTTATAATCATTTCCACACGCCTTTCTAGGTCGTCGTAATAACGATTTTTCAAACCCGATTTTTATAACCATTTCAACGCGCCTTTTCAGGCCGTCGTAATGACGATTTTTAAACAAGGTGATGCGTGTCCTAAATATAATGTTTTACACTCTATTTTACACGCATTTCAGAGCTCAATTATGTAGTTTATGCTACTATTTTTCCTATTTCCGTCTACTTTCGTGTTTTTGTGTAATATTGCAGAAATGGGAAGAATGCAGCGGAAAATGAGCCGAATCCGTCCCCGAGTACTAGGCATAGGACCTGACGTGAAGTAAAGACTCGGGAAGCGAACTTGGTGCGCGTATTGAGGCCCGAAAGACAAATTTACTAAGCTTTTGGAGCAAAGTACGTGTTGAAGCAGTCGATCGACTGGTGCCCTTAGTCGATCGACTAAAGCACGATTCCTAAATCAGATCAGAAGCTACTGTTCAGCCAAGCTTGGTTGATCAACTGGTCCTAGGGGTCGATCGACCACACAACGACTCTGACGCAAATTAAAGACGAGAGTTAGAAGCCCAATTGTAATTAGGTTTTTTTTTTAGAATAAGAGTCACGCTACACTCCTATATAACGTGAACCCTTTGTTTCAGAAGGGGCATCGAATTTTTAGGATTCAATACCAAGTTTTTATTAATAAACATTCAATAAAATTACCTCTATTTTTCGTTAATAAAGTTCGTGCTTTCGGATTCTTCTTCCTGCTTCCATTCGGTAATTTTGATTCCTTAATTTCAGTTTGCTTTTATTCATTCATAGATTAGTATTGCATAGAGTAGTTTCCCAAAACCTTATTTCGTTTATGCATCTTATTTGCTTAGTTTATTTAATCATGCATCCAATTTCGTTAATTGTTAATTTCGTTGTTGTTATATATTTTATCATGAGTAGCTAAACACTTCGTGCTAAGATGTAGGGGACCTGTAGTGTAAGCGGCGTAGAATTCGTAGACCTGATACCATTGGTCGATCGACTGAGCCCGTTGGTCGATCGAACGTCTAACGTAAAGATCAGCTCCGTTTTAATTGATTAAATTGCTTAATTCGATAAATCGAGTGCACGCGACTAGTTGAATACTTAGTAATTGACCGACCCATTAGATCGAAAGATAGGGGAGGAAATTAGACTACCAATTGAAACGACTAAATTATACCGAGATCGAAACATAGGTAGAATTTAGGCTTTTAAGAATCACTTTTCTGGGCGAGAGTCAGTACTAGTGATACTTAGGGACCCGTAGCTAGATCGAAAGATCCTACCTATTAAGAATGGACCGAGAGGACTTCTTATTTTCCCGTTTTACGTGATTATTTCAGACTTACCTAGGATACTGCCGTCGAAACTACAGTGAACCGACCATCTTAGCATCCTTTTAATATTTTATTTCATCTATTTTATTTAATTGCTCATTTATTTGCTTTAGTTTAGTTTTAGTTTTATTGCCTTTAGTTATAGAATCATTCAAATCAAACCCCCCGAAACTGTTACTTTAGACTTAAATTAGACAACTTTAAATTGCTTGCCTCCTTGTGGTTCGACCCTGACTGCCACTATCTATAGTAGTAGTTTGGATTATAAATTTTATTTTTGATACTCTACGACGGTATCACTCGGTTTTCTACAACCATTTCAAATCACCTTTTTACGCCGTAATAATCGCCGTGTCTAGACACGGATTTTAACCCGTTTCGCGCCGACAACGGCTCTTTCAAAACCCGAGAAAAGCACACACCCTTTTCTTGAGACACTTTCGAGATCCCGAGGACCATGCACCGTCCCCGAGACCTCTTCAAACATTTCAAACTCGATTTTCAAAACATACAATTTTGAATTTCAAAAAACCGTCTTGGGAGACAATACATTGTTTTCCGAGCCGATTCAAACTCGAAACCGACTTTTGCTAATAAACTCAAGACAACCCTTTCAACTGACCGACTTGCGAGGATCTCTATCTTCGGAAGCCGTCCATAAAGCGACAAATGAATCTTTTTGGAAATTTCTATTTTTGAAAACTTCAGTCCACCGTTCTAATTCCGCCTAATGTCTATCGAGTCGAAGCAAACGTACTTATGGGTCTTTTGTTATAAGTCGTCTCACCACGAGACTCGTCCAATAGTGCCACGACACTACATTGGACGCGTGCCAAAAGTTCGGTCAACACCGTCACGTCATAAATCGAGTCAGCACCGAGATACCATGCACGGTTATCCTCGTCTTGTTGAGTCAGATCCATGTCTCTACCTTTGTGTTGTCTGCGTTCAGTCTTTGAACAGTGTCGGATTGAGTTGTAATGAGAGCCATTTTTCTGCCTCAGAGCCATGGCCCCGCCTTCAACTTCGTCTGTCAACAACAATAACAATGATAACCACAGAGATGTCACGACTGATCAGCTAGCCAGCCTGCTCACCGCTGTTAAGGTCACCCTGGATCGCGTCGAGACCCGTATCGATGCCCTGGAAAACAAGGAAGCTGGAGAACATAATACTCCACCTTTGACGGAAACCGAGAAGAGGCTAAAGCTCTTGGAAGAACAGCTCCTAGCTCGGGGTAACAATATCCTTCTTGATAACAACCGAAGGTTCGAACCTGATCGGGATCAATTACCTGACAACTTTACCCTGACTGATGTGCCAAAGTTCAAAGGAGTGGAGGACCCACTCAATCATATTCGTGCCTTCAAAGACTACATGGCCATAAAAAGGGGTCAAACAGGAACGTTTCACCCGGATATTACCGTCCTCTCTGGAACCGATCCCTCGCCAATGGTACTACTCCCTTGATCCGAAGAACCTTACTACTTGGGATAAGGTCGCAGTTGAATTTTCCAAGCAATATGCCAACAATGTTGAAATCCAAGCCAATACCCGCACTCTTGAGGTCCTAACCCAGAACAACAAGGAGGGATTCACCGAGTTCTTAACCCGTTGGAGGAGGATAAGTACTCCGCTGGTCAGCAAGCCGAGTGAATCAACTTTAGTGGAAAAGTTCGTTAATAATCCCCGCCTAGTGTATGCCAACTTACTGAGGTACGAAAATATTAAGACCTTCCAGGATCTGCAAATTCTTGGGACACGCATTCAAGATGACCTCCGGAAGGGCGTCTTAGCCAAAACCACTGGTAGAGGCTACCAAGGATCCACATCAACCGGATCTCCCCCTTATGGTCAAACGAACAAGATTGATGAGCTCAACCTCCTTGAACCAACCGCCAAGAGAGCTGAGCACCCCCAGAGAGTGTTCACTAATATAGGGTCAACTTATGCAAGCGCCCTGAAGAGGCTCATGGACCAGGGGAAGTTACAACCAATCGAACCCACCCCGGATCCGACCGATGCTAAGAAATCTTGCTTCTGGAACCTTAATGTCTACTGTCAGTACTATCAAGGGAAAGGAAATGACACAGAAACCTGCTTTAAACTCAAACACATCATCCAAGACATGATTGAAAAAGGGGATTTGCCTTTACCCCCGCCGACTAAGCCAAACAACAAAACAAACCCTCTGGGAATCCACGCTATCTCCAACGATGAGCTAACTCTGGACTACTCACACCTCATCCTGCCAGTTGATGACGAGGTGAATGCCTTGGAGATAGATCCCTCGGACGGGGTATTTGTGTTCAGTGCCGCAACTATGCTTGCCATGTTCCAACAAGTTGAGGAAACTAAAGCCAGTCTCTCTGAAAGGATCACCCGACTTGACGATGCCTACCATCGACTTATCTTCAATCCTCCACCACCACGCCCGAGAGAGAGTCCCCCGAGCGCCCAAAACTACCGTCACCAGGATGTGTATATCGTCCCAGGGAAGCAGGTAAAGGAGATCGGTCACCTTACCCGATCCGGACGCCCCTATCAGAACCCGAAAATCCAACCATTCGTTCCAACAGCGAATAACCAAGTCTTCCCGGACATGGGCACTCAACCAAAGGCTCCCGAGCATTCGATCCTCAAGCAGCTCCAGAAGGCAAAAGCCGAAATCTCAATTTGGCAACTGATCGCGACAACCTTTGAGCATCGACAGGCTTTGCTACAGGCCTTGGGAAAATTAATTGTGCTCTCCAACTCCTCCCCTGACGAAATAGTGTCACACATGATAAAGGGACGCCCTTGACTTGAACAATCCGGTCGTCTTCTCTGACGAGGATATCTCTCCCTTCAGAGCCAATCATAATCTTGCCCTGTACATTACCGTACAATGTCTCAAGAAGAATGTGCCCATGGTCCTTGTGGATGACGGGTCCACAGTGAATGTCATTCCCCTCAAGGCGGCTTAGTCCTAAAAAATCAAGGAGTACGCGCCTACGACGGCACTCGTCGCAAGGTCGCAGGGCTTATCACTCTAACTGTCACAACTGGACCACTAGAAAGGCAAACGAGTTTTCTGGTGGTCGACATCGACGCCTCCTTCAATATACTCCTGGGACGCCCCTGAATTCACGCCGTCAAGGCCGTTACCTCAACTCTCCACCAGAAAGTAAGGGTCCCCTTCAACGGGAAAACGATCACGATTCCGGCTTCCACGATCAAAGCCGTCATGAGAAAGGGAATAGCCTCCCAAGCCATTGTGGAGGATGATAATGAAATGTGGGGATTCCAAGCCGTGAACGCCATAACTGATGAATCAACACCCTTTGATTCTGACCCATTTGCCAACCTCACAGTCAACCGCATCATGATGCGCCAGGGTTACTTCCCGGGTCCGCCCATCAATCCACTGAAGAGCACCTTACCTCCCTTGAAACAAGCTAAGGTCCCCAACATCCCCTTCGGACTGGGCTATGAACCTACCGATGAAGATATACAGGAGATGAACCTCCTAGTTCGAAAACGCAAGAAGCACGGGATTATCCTCCGTCCCTATCATCTGACTCACAATGGATACTTTTTCCCCGAGGGAGAGTCCGAGTTCTACCATAGCTTTCCACAGCCGATCTATGACTCTGTGGCCAAGACCAGGTACCAGGGTGTGGAAGTCTTCCAGGACTGCTACATCATCCCCGACAACACCGAAGCTGCATCAACCGAGTCTAAGCCGTCGTCATGCCTAGATGGACAAGCTGTCACCCTCCTCTTTGGAGAGGATAACATCAAGCACCTCGACTTTGAGGACATCATCAACATCGCTCTAAAGGACAACCAGTTTGACCCAACCACCTTGATCTCCGACACTGACCCGGAGAAAGTTGCACAAGGCTGGAAGAAGACCGTCAAGTGGACTGATCGCCGAGGCCGTATTCTCAAAATCATAACTGGAGAAGGCCCTATGTTCAAAGAGGAAAGTGAAGAAGAATCTGAATATGAGTCTGACTCGGAGTCAGAGTCTGTCATAGCTCCCAACACTCCTGATGTCCCAGTCAAGGTCCCCTTCCCGCTGTTTTATCACAAAGTCGTGGCTAATTCAGAGGCTCAGTCTACTAGGGTCACCCCCACTCCCATGAAGGGTGACAACCTGGAGCCTGTTCCAGGGGCCACCTCCTCTATTGTGTCACCTCAGACTGACCATGAGATGTCTGCCCTCTCCGAGGTTTTCGCTCGTGTCAACTTAATGAACGCTAAGTTTGCTTACGACTCGTCTCAATTTAACTGCAATGCAATTCTGAATGACTATGAGAAATTTGACTTGAGTGACTACCCACCTCACTTAGCCAAAGAACTTGACAAATGGGAAACCAGAACTCCTGTCATTAAGGAAACTTAACCTATTAACGTAGGAACCGACAACACACCTCAAAAACTTAGGATAGGGACAACCCTGGACTCCTTGGAAAGACAACAGTTCATTGACCTCCTCCACGAATACAAGGACGTATTCGCCTGGTCCTACATAGATATGCCTGGGATTGACAGGGAATTTACGGAGCACCGGATACCCATTAAGCCTGGAGCTAAACCTGTGAAGCAGAAGCTGCGTCGAATGCGTCCTGAATGGGCCCTGAAAATCAAGGAAGAAGTGGAAAAACAGTTCAAGGCTGGTTTCATTAAAGTGTTTGAATACTCTGAGTGGGTGGCCAACATTGTGTCTGTACCGAATAAAGACAGAAGAATTTGGGTTTGCGTCGACTTCAGGGATCTGAATAAGGCGAGTCCAAAGGACGACTTTCTTTTGCCACATGTTGACATTCTGGTGGACAATACTGCCGAGCACGCCCTCCTATCATTCATGGACGGGTATGCTTGGTATAGCAAGATTAAAATGGCTGAGGAAGACATGCACAAGACTGCATTCACTACGTAGTCGGGTACATATTGCTACACGGTCATGCCTTTCGGTCTCATCAACGCCGGAGCAACCTATCAAAGAACCGCTACCACTCTCCTACATTATATGATGCACAAGGAGGTAGCGGTATATGTCGATACCATGATTGTCAAGTCAAGGGAACGGGACGGCCACATCGGTGCCCTTCGAAAATTCTTCGCTCGTCTGCGGAAATATAACATGAGACTAAATTCCAGAAGTGTGCATTCGGGATCACCTCCAGAAAACTCTTGGGACATGTCGTCAAGAAAAGAGGTATTGAGATTGATCCAACCAAAATCAAAGCCCTCCAACAAATGCCACGGCCTAAGAACAAGAAGGACATTCGGGGATTTCTCGGACAGGTCCAATACATCAGCCGCTGCATTGGTCGCTATGATTTGTGAACCAATATTCAAGAAGCTTCGCGCCTCCGATCACACCGATTGGGACGACGACTGTCAAAAAGCCTTCGACAGGATAAAGGAAATCCTATCCAAGCATCATGTCCTCATGCCACCTCAACCGGGGATTCCTTTATCCCTATACCTGACTGTTACCGACAAAGCAATGGGAGCAATGCAAGCACAAACAGTTGGCGGTGAAGAACGAGCCATCTACTACATCAGCAAAAAGTTCATTGAGTATGAGACAAGGTAAACCCAACTGGAAAAGACATGCCTTGCCCTAGTATGGTCAACAAAGAAGTTGAGGCATTACATGCTCAGCTACACGGTCCACATCTACTCCAAGATGGACCCAATCAAATATATCTTCGAGAAACCCGTAATAAACGGAAGGTTGTCAGGGTGGACACTCATGCTGTATGAGTTTGATCTCAAGTTTGTACCGCTCAAGGTTATTAAGGGAAGGGCAGTCGCCGATTTCCTAGCATAAAATCCCGTCAACGAGGATCCAACGACCGACACATGGACACTTCCTGACGAAGACATCCTTTTTAACGACTCTGACGCATGGGACCTATACTTCGACGGTGCATCTAATCTGAGAGGCTTCGGGGTAGGAATCCATCTAATATCACCAGAGGGAGGACATTTTCCGATCTCAGTCAAGCTAGACTTCGCCGTCACCAACAATGTCGCTGAATATGAAGCATGCCTCATCGGCCTACAAGCAACCATCACACTTGGCATAAAGAAATTGAGGGTCCACGGCGATTCCTCGCTCTTCATCAATCAGGTGTTCGGATCATGGAAAATCCTAAGTGATAGCTTAGCTCTCTACCGAGCAAAGATCCATCAAGAGGCCGAGTTTTTCGACTAAATCGACTACTTCCATTTGCCGCGAGAGGAAAATCAAATTGTTGATGCCCTGGCAAAACTTGTCGCGCTCGTCAACATTCCTGACGACATGACATCGATGCCCCTATGTGTCAAGAGAAGGAGCAAGCCAGATCACATTTGTGCCATCAACATCGACGAGGAAAGCCATGTCGAACCTTGGTACCAAGCCATCCTCAACTACAAAACCAAAAACGAATTCCCTCCTAACTCTAGCCCGAGAGGACAAAGAGCCATATCATCCGTTTACTTGCATCACAATTCGTGATGAACCAAAATCAACTATACAAAAGAACACCCTAAGGGATTCTCCTCCTTTGCATTGACCATCACAAAGCCAAAAAAGTCATGGGAGAGGTCCAAGACGGAGAATGTGGCCCTCACATGAGCGCAATGATGCTTACCCGAAAAATCATGCGGCTAGGTTACTACTGGACCACCATGGAAGCCAATTGTCGTAGCTACGTCAAACATTGCCACAATTGCCAAATCTTCGCCAACATAAAGCACATACCACCATCCCTTTTACACACCTTGACATCATCCTGGCCTTTGTCGACCTGGGGTATTGACATCATCGGGAAAGTTAACCCGGTAGGTACCAAGGGGCATTATTTCGTCCTCGTCGCCATCGACTATTTCACCAAATGGGTAGAAGCGCAGTCATATGCAGTCTTGACCGCCAAACAAGTGGCCAAGTTCATCCAAAAAAACATCATCTGGAGATGTGGGGTACCCCATGAAATCATCAACGATCAAGGCTCTCACTTCCGGGTGGAAACTCAGGCCTTGCTGGACAAATACAAGATCAAACGACATCGATCATCCTCTTACCGTCCCCAAACTAACGAAGCGGTGGAGGCAGCTAATAAAAATCTTTTCATAATTTTCAAGAAAATTCAAGATAACTACCTTGAATGACCGAGCAAACTTCCGTTTGCACTCTGGGGATACCGAACCTCCATTCGAACACCGACAGGCGCCATACCCTTCTACCTAGCATACGGCATGGAGACGGTTCAACCAGTAGAGTTAGAGGTCCCTTCTCTACGTATCCTGTTAGAGAGTCAAGTCCCTGAGGCGGAATGAACCGGTCAAAGGTACAAGCAACTCACTCTTCTAGACGAGCGGTGACTCAACGCCTTGCACAACGTCCAGCTATACCAACGACGTATACAACAGGCATTCAACAAGAAGGCCAAACCCAGGAACATTAAGGAGGGCGACTTGGTCCTCAAGTCGGTCCGAGCACCTCTACCCGTCGATCCGAGGGGAAAATTCAAACCCAACTGGGCCGGGCCATACCTGGTCAAGAAAGTACTTTCGGGGGGCGCAGTGAGATTGAGTGACCTAGACGGGGAGGATTTTACAAACCCGACCAACCTAGACCAACTCAAGAAATACTACCCTTGAACCATAGCAACCAACGACCTCAGCCTTGTTTTACAACCATTGTTCACCTTAACCCTTTTTCAAGTCAAGTTCCTCAATGCGTTTTGATTTGAAATTGCATGTCTTATCGAGTCTAAGTTGCGGCACCGTGTCTGCTTCGAATGTCCTTTGATCTGTCAAAGGCAACATCCATTTGCACTAAAACAAATTCATAAAAACCCCCTGAACTACGAGCATGGTTTGATTTCACCTCTTCAGGTGGATACGTAGGCAGTCCCTCTTATGCATGAGGGATACAACCACAAAACCCAATCAAATTTACAGAACATTTTGAACTACGATCATGGTTTGATTTCACCTCTCCAGGTGGATACGTAGGCAGTCCATTCCTACACAGGAAGGATACAACCATCCCCATTAAAAAAAAAAAAACCCACATACAAAAAAACATCCCCATCAAAAAAAGAAAAGAAAAGGGAACAACATTCCCTTTTCCCCATAAAAATACCAAAACTAAGCCTTTCTCCCTTCCTCCCAAAAATCCCACTTTCCCAAGTGCAAACGTTTAGGACGATTCAAATCGAATTGCCTTTACAAAATGGATGGAAGAAACAAACGTTCACAATTTTTGGCCCAAGCAATCCTCTTATTTAATTAATAATGGGAGGGATTAAAATTCCAACAACAAATAAAGCTCGATGAGTCTACAACTTGTCAAAGCTAAGGTGTCGACTAAAACACCTCACATAATAAAACTAGAACAATACACACAAAACATAGCTAGTACAACATAATAAAAACTCACAACAATAATACAACATAATAATAAAGTGGGTAATGGAGGTCTTCACTCTTCCATTCTACCCTTGACTTTTCCCTCGGGGTACATCTTCCCCTTGTTCTTCTTGTTGGCCCGCCTAGCATGGATTTCCTCTTAAGAACGGATCCTCAACGGATCTTCAACGGCAACGGCCTCCGGTCTAGTGCAAGACCCCATGTTCGGCCCGAAACGAGCCCATGCATGGCCCACCACATTTCTGGGACCCGAGCTTCTCCTCTTTGGTGGTCTCATCACATCGGGGCTAGCTTCATCAACATAATCCTCAAAGAAGGCACCGTTGGCCTTGTCAACCCCTCGATACTTCAAGTCGACAGCCTCGTCCTTGCGGAATTCGGACCTCTCTTCCAAGGACGAAGCTCTTGACCACTTGACATAAGCGGGGTCGTGGCAACGGGGTCTGGTACCTCCCAAAGCGGATGAGTGGCCCACCATCTTTCAATGACCTCCACAAGCTCGTAGTTCCAGAAACATTCTCTTGGACAAGGGTACCTTGAGCGGGCACCTTTTATTGACGCCCCATTTGCTTCATGAGCCTTTCGGGATAGATGAAGGAAGCAACCTTCAAACCCACCACCATCAAAGAACGAGGACTAGCACCCGAAGTGGGTAACCCCGTGAAGGACCTAAACTGCCATAATCGCACCACCCAACGGATATGAGGACCACCCTCCTCCGCCAATCTTGCGACCCAATAAGCCTCGATGGAAGCAAAGCTATCCGGGTACAACTTCTTCCTCATAGTAAGGTGATGGAAGGAATAAAAAGAAGAATAAACCAGAGGCTCTACATACCTTAGCCTCTCCAATAGCCACACTTGGAGGATTCTTAGGGACCCAAATGAAGGAGCCTCTCCATAAGAGCCTTCCTTGTCCAAAGCTTGGATGATCTCGCCAAGCACTAACCATGATGGATCTCTACCATGCTCCATTTGCTCAACCACATGAACAAGGGTCATGCTACCATAGCACTTCGGCCCCTCCTTCTTTAAAGCATCCACAAAGAGGTGCACATGAATAAGGCAAAAAGCAAGAGCCCTTCTCCTAGCCACCTCCGAAACATTGGCGTCTAATCGGTTTGAAAAGATGTTGATAAGAGCGAACATGTCCACACCATGTGGACCAAGAAGGAAGTTGACTTGACTTGTCGACAAGCCCAACATTGAACGAAATTTCTCCTTGTAGCACAACCGAGTCGGAGGAAGCACCAGAACACAACCCGGCCACCCACCAATGGCTCCAACTTCTTCGGCAAGAGGACAAATTTCACCTTTCGAGAAAATGAAAACATGGTGTTTCGAATCCCAAAACCGAGAACATGCTTCGAGAAATGAGGATTGCACCTTTACTTGACGGAGCACCAACAATTGACCAACTCCCATGCAAATAAGTTGATACTTTTCGCGAGGCGACAAATCTCGGCACCATTGTCGCAACGCATTCACATTTCCTTGTTTACGCGTTTTACGAAATCCGACACGGTTTCCATGACGCAGCTTTAAACATACCGATTTTTTGTTTCTGTTTTTTAAGGGGGGAAGGGCTAGTCACCCCGATCCGTGGCGAATTTTTTCCACGTAAGTCGAAATTCCGAAATTTTTTCGCTTTTTCGCAATTTTGCAGAAAAAAAAAATCGAGAATTAATAACACGACATCAGTTTTCCTTAAAATTCAAGCGCTCACAAATTCGGGTCTTGACCTCACAAAAACCAAATCAAACATACTCGTAAATTTGTTTTCTAAAATTTATCCCTGACGGTTTGAGTTTGAATTTTTTTAATCGAGTCAAAAATCATTTTCAATAATTTCGATGCAATTTAATTCACGACTCGAGTTAATCGCTCAAATTTTCAAATCAATTCCTTTCAGAGTCCAAACAAGACAACTTGTCGCGGAATTTTCAAAATTCATTTCAAATTTCAATTTTTAACTTCGTGGCAGATCGTGGTTAATCTTTGTTTTCAATCAAATGCTTTGTACGTGTTTACGTTTACGTATACGTGCTACCTGTTGCCTGTTTTCTACACTAACGATGCAGGAACTAGTGCGAAGCAAAAGGGGAATTGACAGCCGACAGCGATTCTCCGAAACACAATACAAAAAAGCCAAAAAAACACAAAATGAACCACAATCCAAAAACACATATATACAAACCACCTCACGCAAAATGTAAATATGTACAAACAAGAGTCCAACACACGGACAAGCTACTACAACTACTCAGCGGCTCCCGTCGGACCAGTCCCTGTCTTGCGAGGAGTCGCCACCAACGCAGACACTACCACCTGCTCAGACTCCTTCTCCGGAGAACTCTTCAGCGTATCGCGTTCCATCTCAACATGAAGCTCCTCCGCTGCAGCCAACTGAGCCTTGAGAGAAGCAATCTCCGCGTTTCGGCTCCGTAACTCGTCCTCACGACGCCTCAGCTCCTGGTCTCGATGGGTGATCCCCAACCCCTGGGCCTTGATCATCGACCTTGTTGTATCCAACTTAGCACGGACCCGAGCAAGCTGCGCCGGATCCGCGGTACACTGCAAAACACAATACAGATCATCAAGATCTAAAAACGCGAAATGCAACACAAAATACACAAAAACAACACACAAAAGTACCTGAGAAAGTCGAGCCTCCCTCGCAGCCAGGTCACCAGCAAGCGCCCTCCAGTGGTTAGCCATCCGCCACAAAGCCTGATGACTAACGGTCGTCACCTACAGCCAAAAAGGTCCTTCAATACAATGCAAGGCAAAACATGAATGAGGAAAAATGTTCAAGTCAAGAACTCACCCTCAGAACGACCAACCTCTACTCCATGCCAACATCGGTCAGCTCAGCAACCGTAGGCTCTATCAAGCGCACCTGTAGCTCCTCACCGCTCGGTCCCTGAAAGGTGGTCTCCGCCAGGAAAACTGGGTGCTGAATCCTCATCAACGCATCGACCCCTTGCAATTCGGGTCCGCATCAAAGGTGAAAAACCCTCCTATCAAAGGAGACAATGAAAACAAAAGAACAGAGGAAAACATACCTCGATCGGGTACCAGGCATGCCTCGACAATCGAAAGGTGTCGTAGTCAACGTCTCGTAGCAACAGCTCCTCACCACCCTGACCATGAAGGTGCTCCTAAACCTCGTCGGGGTTCGACTCCTGGAACAACACCCTAGGCGGGTCGACCGGTACCACGAAGATCTCAGTAATTCATTGACGGGCTAAGCGCCCGCCCAAGTACCAAACCGGCTCGACCGCCGTCTCCAAGTACAAGCGCTGGGAGCTGCAAGTTCGCAGACGTTCCCTGACAGTAGCCGACACCTCCGTGTAGTGCTCCCAAGGCCACCCGACAAACTGAATTCATGACAAAGCTACCCAATCGACTGGAGGCTTCCTAAGCTACCTAGTCATCATATCTCTGTCAATCTCTATAAAGGAGGAGTAAGGAATAACAACTTACTTCATCAACTCAAAGGGCGTTCACACGACGCCTGCAGTCCTCGTAAGTCGACTTAATCAACTTCTTCTGAGCCACCGTCCAACCCCTTACGGCAGGGTAGGTCGAAGGGACACCACCTATAGTCCTCGGACGCAGAGGGACGAAATAAGCATACAACCAAGCCTGCAATCAAACATAGCAAACACAAATAAACCAATCTTTCCAAAAAATTGCCAAAATCAAAATCAAACTCAAAACTACAAAAAATTCTCATACCTCAAAGATGAGGCCGGGACCAACCAAAGCAGGAGCATTACCGTCCTCCAATGACTCCGGACGCACCACCGCGTGCAAGTACCGGGTGAAACTCGCCAAGGCCGGCGTGACCCAGTAAAACTGACCCAAAGTGTCAAGGTCAGCAAGGACAGGAAGTACCTTGGTCGATAAGCGCTCCCCCTTGTCGCCAAGGAACGTAGCACCCAAGAAGTAACACAACCACAACCGCGCCTCCTGCGCGTCAGCTCTAGCCTCAGCCTCCGGGCTCGCCAACGGCGCCGGAGCATCACCCACCACTTTCCCTCTGAAATGGTCTCTCACATACAAACTCGCAATCAGGTACGGAGTAATGTCGGAAGTCTCAGGTAAAACAGTACCGATCAGATGAGTAACCGCACGAGAAGACACCCTCTCCGGTGTCTATGTGAACTCGACAGGTATCTCGCCACAAGGGAGGCCAGATATCATGGAAAAATCCTCTAAGGTCACGCCGACCTCCCCGAACTCCATGTGGAACACCGACGTCGTGTCCCAGTACCGATCTAACATGACCACAGATCAGACATAGGTTCGACCTAATCGAAGACCTGTGAATATCCTGCCAAGCGACCACCAACGGCCCAAAAGCCGACCTCTCTATCAACGCCTTCGTCCCGGCTCGGACAACGTCGGAAAAGCTCAGGCAGGTAGTGAAGCCCGAGAAAGTCCTCATGGTGCCGATCTCCTGAAATCAAAAACAATCAATGCCAGAACACCTATCCAGGTCTGATACTTCAAAAGTGACGAAAGTTCAATCAGGTGCCTGTCCAGTCGAAGCAGCTTATGGCTACAATCAAAACCCTCGGCCCAAGCAGGCGCCGCCCGTAGGTTCAGCCCCGCGGGGCTGTAACCCGTCTCCGCCCTCCGTCTCTTCTGACCACGAGACTCAACGTGACGGATAGAAGGCATATCAACGACCCTAGCGACGTTCCGTAATGTCCGTCTGGTCGGCCGAGGAATCCGCCTCCTCGTAGAAACCCTCCACCCAGAGGTACCAGCCGCAGACCTAGTCCGAGCTCTCTCAACACCAGTAGCCCCAACAACGGGCTCCTCACGCTCCTCAACGGCCCTCTCAGCCCCAACAGTCTCCTCAGGGGGCCCCTCCTCTTCGGAAGCGTCCTCCACTACAGCGGCGGGTGCACTAACCGGAGTGCTAACCGGGCCCGTCCCAAACAGCTCCTCAAATGTCGCAGCAAGGGACCCAGCCTGTCCCGAGCATTCTCATGCAAACAAAGAACGTAAGCCGAAAATTCGGCATTACGACGGCGTAAAATGTACAAATCCAAAAAAAAAAACCTGCAAAGCAAAAAAAAAATGCAAAAAAAATGACCCGCCCTTCTTTTCAAGCAAAAGACGAGTAAAAACAACCAGAACAAAAAAACGGCACCCCAAGACCCATACAAGGTCCGCCAACAAATCAAAATACAGTCCCGATACATAGGGATATTTTTCTTCATACTCGAGAAGGCAATTTCTACGCTAATTTGAGCGCAAACCAGGTAAAAATTCAAAAAACGACCACGATGAGACAACGTGATTTTATCACGCCTCAAAGCGACCTAAACTACCAGTAAGGTCCATTTCAACGCAAACTGACTCAATTCAAGCTCAAACAGGCGCTTATTCCGTCAGACATAAGACCGTCACAAAAGGCAAAAATTCAAATTTTGCCCACAATACCCAACAAAAGTCCACAATGGCAAATACGGTCTTTCCCGACTACAATGCAACCTAGTGTGACCCACTACCGGGGCAAATAAACTTGGCATTGTGAGATGAGATGGTTTCTCCACCTCACTCACGTTTTTCGAGCAAAGGGAGCGGGAATGGGGACCAAAATGCAAACTAAAAGCACCCTTATACTCCTAAACAAGTTTCTAACCTAATACAATCATCAATTTCACTCTAAATGGACTCAATCAAAAACGCCCAAATCGATTTTCTAGGGCAAAATTCTCGCCCTAATTCAATTCAGCTAAAAGACCAACAAATGTAAATGGATTCAAGAGGAAATACATACCTTGAGATGACATTTTTGATAATGGAACGAATGGAAGCAAGCTAAAGACCAACAATGGCGGTTTTTTGGTTTGTTTGTGTCGAAGGTTGAAGACGAAATAAGGATGATATGCGGACCATCCTCGCGTCTTTTACAGAAAAATAGGGAAGCTCCCTTGACTCGTCAGGTTGCTCGCGCCTCAATTAGGTGCTCTCTGCTCTTTCAGCGAAATTTTGTGCTTTGGCCCAATTTCTCATAACAAACTTCAAATTTTCAATGACGACATTAAGGACTGTCATTTTTCAAATACAAAAACAAATAGTGAAATCAAAATTCACTATTTTCCATCAAAATTCCAAACAAACGGCGATTAAAACCGTCATTTTTCGAATACAAAAGAAAATATGAAAATTCAAATTCACTATTTTCCTTCAAATTTCAACGACGGCAATTAAAACCGTCATTTTTCAAAATAATAGGGAAAATTCAAATTCACGATTTCGCCAGATTTCAATGACGGCAATTAAAACCGTCAATTTTCAAAATAATAGTGAAAATTCAAATTCACTATTTTCCTTCAAATTTCAACGACGGCAATTAAAACCGTCAATTTTCAAAATAATAGTGAAAATTCAAATTCAATAATTTCGTCAAATTTCAACGACGGCAATTAAAACTGTCAATTTTCAAAATAATAGTGAAAATTCAAATTCGCTATTTTCCTTCAAATTTCAACGACGGAAATTATCAATTTTCAAAGTAATAGTGAAAATTCAAATTCATTACTTCGTCAAATTTCAAACGACGGCAATTAAAACCGTCATTTTCATAATAATAGTTGGAAATTAAATTCCACTATTTTCACCACACATGTCAACGGCGGCACATAAACCGTCACTTAAAACGTAATAGTGAAGATTCCAACTTCACTATTTCCTTCACATGTCAACGGCGGCACATAAACCGTCACTTCAGACGTAACAACGTAATTTTAAATTCGCTATTTCCTTCAAAAAAATTCAAACAAACGGCGATTAAAACCGCGATTTCAAATTCAAAAAACGAGTAGTTAAGATTCAAAATTCACTATTCCTTCAAAATATCATCAGGGGAGCTTCCTCGCGGGACCAGCTCATTACAACAACATTGATAGTGAAATTAAAAATTCACCATTTCCACGGCGGCATCATGAGTCCGCTACTTTCAAAACAAGCCCATCTGACGCGGCTATTCTCACGGTCGATCAACCGATCGAACCATGGCTGGCGAGCCTTACTACGCACCGCGGCTGGCGAGCCCTTCTCATATACGCACCATGGCTGGCGAGCCTAACTACGCATTACGGCTGACGAGCCCTCCTCATAAATGCACCATGGCCGGCGAGCCTTAATATGCATCGCAACTGGCGAGCCCTCCTCATATACGCACCATGGCTGGCGAGCCGTACTACGCATCGCGGCTGGCGAGCCCTCCTCATATACGCACCATGGCTGGCGAGCCTTACTATGCATCGCGGCTGGTGAGCCCTCCTCATATACGCACCATGGCTCGCGAGCCTTACTACGCATCGCGGCTGGCGAGC
This sequence comes from Silene latifolia, assembly GCF_048544455.1. Taxonomy (NCBI): domain Eukaryota; kingdom Viridiplantae; phylum Streptophyta; class Magnoliopsida; order Caryophyllales; family Caryophyllaceae; genus Silene; species Silene latifolia. The sequence continues at coordinate 238,638,532 of NC_133538.1, forward strand.
CCTCCTCATGTACGCACCACAGCTAGCGAGCCTTTGTCCTCAAACCCGCAAGGACAATTTTGAATGAATATTGGACCAATGAAACATACACTTAATATGAAACAAGTGTAAAATAAAGGACAATTTTGAGAAAATTTGACATCCTTCATAAAGTTATTCATTTGCGGCCTCAAACAATCTTTTATACATTGCCTCTTCCTCAATGTTGTTTCTTTCTGATGGTTTATTAGATTCATTATGAGATTCATCACCATATAACTTATTAGAGCCATACTCATGATCTGCATCATTATTATAACTACATCCCATAGATAGATCATCAATATCGCTATTTTTCATGTGTGAGTGAGGAAGTTCATCATTAACCCCTTTAGAAAAGTGTGAAACGTTAACCAAATTAGCTGCATCGAATAGACCACTCATATCATCACGACCTACAAATGATCCTTTACTAGTGCTACCAACATCAACACTAGTTATATGATCAAGAACATCCCCTTTACCATGCCAAATCCAATTTGTATACTTTTGGTAAAAGCCTTTGAACAAAATATGCCCCTCTACTTCACTAAGCGGCAACCAATAACGTAATTTGCAATTTTTACAAGGACACTTTGTTTTTCCTTCTACAAGACTTTCTTTAGCTATCGCAATAAATTTCAAACAACCATCTATGTAGTTCGAATGGTCATTTGGCAATGTAATTCAACTTGTATCCATGTCTACACAAAAAAAAAAACCAGACACACCCATATTGATTAAACATCTATAGTATTTTAATACTCGTAGGAAAAAAACATTTGCTAATGTCCCAAGAGTACAAGATAAATAACGACTAATCATGAAACTGTAAAAAATAATAACGTTTATAAATATTTTAATACTCATTGTATGTTTAAGTAGATAAAGAAGTGAACATGGCTTAATTAACTAGAGAAAATAGACATAAATCGAGAATCACCGAAGTTGATCACAAACAATAAAAACTCCAATAGGAAACTAAACAAAAGAAGAGAAGAGAAGAGGAGAGGAGATGAGGGAATTATTTTATTTGTGGTACCTGATATCCAAAAACAGATGAATCGGAAATTACGAATCGCAACCCTAAATTTTACGAGCAATCAACAGCACACCTGAGATTCTAAATGTAAAAAAGTTATTACTAATAAAATATTGGAGGGTCAGACATCAAAGAAAAAAAAGTGATTCATAAATTGGATGTTCACACTTATAACAACCAGTTCTTTGATTTAACACATGGGAAGGCTTAACACAAGATCAGGTCTCATATCTTAGGGCAAGATATAGAATTATAGATCATTAGCTACGACAAGAACTATATTGGTTATGATGCAGTTTTCACTACGTCACCGAAGGATGCCTATGGGTGGTGTAGATGACGAGATTTCAGAAATGCTACGATATGAACTTGATGACATAGTTAGTTGTAGTCTTGGCAAAATTGATCCTGCCCAAATGACCCGACCTAAATAAATCAGCCAGTACCCGAATTGAGGACCCAAGATTTTACCCTTTCCATGCATTTATCGATTGGGACTTTAAAAGCATCCCTAAACCTTAAAATACTAACCATGTATTCGTCTTATTCTAACATGCCATAGAACCTTAAGACGGTATTACCCAAAACTTTGACTAGCATATATGTTCTAGGCATGTCACTATAATCGTCACAATATGCCTTAGCTAACTGAAGAACCAATATTCTTTCCTGGCCTAATGGACAGGAATAAATAGTTATCTACTCATACCCGTTGGTGGAAGTAGATGCAGAAAACACAAACATCACTAGCCAAGGAAACAGGTGCCAGTGTTTCTAGCTATAACCAAAGAAAGAAGATGGCAGAGGAATAGGCAGCAGGTGCTGCCATTTGCCTCCAAAAGTTAGAATTACAATGTATGCAATTCATTTACTGTTGAGAAATTGATATATAATAATATACCATGTACTCTTCACAATTGATACAGTAAAGCCCCTCATAGTCAGCTCGATAAATATCCCCATTTGCAAGAACTCTTAAATAGAACTCATTAACAACTGCTTCATGCTACACTAAGGCTGTCTTACACCCTAAGATAGTTCATATGGCCTCAGCCAAAGTTTGATTCAGAGAATAATTTTTGGGTTTTCTACGATGTTCCCTCCGATTTTTTGTTTTTACTTTCTACCATATACCCCGCTTTTTAGTGAATCATACGGTATACCCCTAAACTTAATTAATAACTCCAAAATATGACTTAAGCTAAGTTTAACGTCAAACTCCATTAACTTGTTGTTTTGCTCAAGTCTTACCTACTCAGTTTACATCATCTTCTTCCTTTTTTTTACTGATTCTTCCTTCCTTTTCCCCAATATTTTGCTTACTAGTTCTCCTTCCTAGCTTTTTTATCATATTTCTGGCATGAGATTGTTGGTTTCACCAAAATGCAAGCAGCTCTTAAATCAGGCGAGATGGTTCTAAATTGAGACAATAATGAATTTCAAGGTTTTGGGATTAGCATTTACTTGCCTTGTTTCACCATCGGACTATAAAGTAGCTGCATTGATTTAAAATTTCTAATCACTGGGTTTGAATTTGAAGTTTCAGCAGCTGGTTTCGATTTAAAAAGCTCTTGGGATTGCAATTGTCTTGGTCAAATTTAATACTTTTGTTTTGATTGTGGCTTACTTTGTTCTTGTTTGAGCTTAGAAGTGAAATGAACTTCTGCTGATTGTAGGTTTCTAGATTCAATATTTATATATTATCTTTTGATAATTGCAGTGCACACATATGTTCCTTGTATTAGCTCATTAATGTATTGGACATATTTACCGTGAGCAAGTATAGGACTATCTAATTCCTCAACAAGTTATCTGTTTTCCTGGAAAACGTACACACTTGATTTACTAAGTTGTCCTTGGGTAAACTGGGGATTGACGTAGGATGTGTTTATGGGAGAAAAAGAATTGTGAAATATCCTTTTGACAAAAACCAAAGATCTTTTTTTGTGGAAGGCTTTGTGCTATTGCTAATAAAACTAGGGAGGTACTAATGCCACGGCCTTTGTGGCTAATCCACGGAGTTCTAAAGTACACACGCCTCTCACAGACCTCCTTGGATTAACCACATAGGTTGCAGCGTTAGCACTGCTGTAATACTAAGGTTGTGGTTAGTCGCATCAAATTTTGCGCTTGGCTCTTTTATCTTGTTAAGGGAACAGCTGTTATCTAATGGTTGTTTTGAACCTATTTTGCTCGTGGAAGATGTTATTGGAGAAAAAAGTAACATTCATAACTGGCACTAATGAACATAGAGAAAAGATTGCTACCGCAGCAACTGTAGCTGGTTTGATCCCTAGGGAACCACCGTGTCTATTGACCCTATCCAAAGCCGAAAAGAGTGACCCTAAGCAGACCCTAACAAACACTGACCAGACCCGAAACTACTACTTTGGATCAAAAACTTACTATTCGTGACTGATCAATGACCTGAATTAGGAAGAACGCCCATAACCCTAACCCGATTATAACTTACTATCCATGACTGATCAAGAACTGAATTATGACCCTACAAACACTGACTGTAATATTCATGACTGAGCAATAACATAATAATATTTCTTGATGATCAAAATTAGGAAGAACGCCCATAACCCGATTATAAAGCAATTAAAATTACCATCAATAACATACAACGATTGAAAATGAATGAGAAACCGTACCTATGGTATGCAATAAGCAGATTGTATAGTCTTTGTGAGGTGAAGAATTAGAATCGAATGGCAGCGTGAATCGTCTTTGCCGCTGGTGATTGAACAGAAATTTGATGCTGAAATTAAACCTTGAAATTTGAAGCTTAGGGTTTGTTCTATTTTGAAGATGAAATGAGAAGTAGTGGCGGTGCGCGTGAGTAATTAGCGGGGGATTGGATTATTTTAGTGAAATTAGAAATTGCGCCAATCTAATTTAGCATAGATATGGCGGTTTTCCAAAAAAAAAAAATGGAGGGTTATTTACGGGTCCACGCTTTATAAAAGCATCAATATAAAAGTGTCATTAATGTAAGGTATGTGTAGTATTGATTGTCTCCCTTGAAACAGGCTAAGGTCCCCAACATTCCCTTTGGGCTAGGCTACGAACCTACTGACAAAGATATCCGGGAGATGAACCTCCTAGTCCGAAAACGCAAGAAGCACGAGGTTATCCTCCGTCCCCACCACCTGACTCTCAACGGATACTTTGTCCACGAGGGAGAGTCCGAACTCTACCACGACTTTCCGGAACCGATCTACAACTCTGTGGCGAAGGCTAGGTACCCGGGAGTGGAAGTCTTCCAGGACTGCTACTTTATCCCCGACAACATCGAAGCTGCATCAACTGAGTCCAAGCGGTCACCATGCCTTGATGGACAAGCTGTCACACTCCTCTTCGGGGAAGATAACGTCAAACACCTCGACTATGAGCACATCATCAACATAGCCCTGAAGGACAATCAATTTGATCCAGCCGCCTTGATCTACGATACTGACCCAGAGAAAGCTACCCAAGGCTGGAGGAAGACTGTCAAGTGGACCGATCGCCAAGGCCGCATTCTCAAGATAACAACTGGAGAAGGCCCTATGTTCAAGGAGGGAGATGAAGGAGGATCTGAGTCTGAGTCTGAGTCGGAGTCAGAGTCTGCCATAGCTCCTAACACTCATGATGTCCCAGTCAAGGTCCCCTTTTCACTATTTTATCACAAAGTCATGGCTGATTCAAAGGCGGAGTCTACTAGGGTCACCCCCACTCCCATGAATGGTGACAACCTGGAGCCTGTTCCAGGGGCCACTTCCTCTGTTGTGCCGCCTCTGACTGACCATGAGATGTCTGTCCTTTCCGAGCTTTTCGCTTCTTGTCAACTTAATGAACACTAAGTTTGCTTATGACTCGTCTCAATTTAACTGCAATGCAATTCTGAATGACTATGAGGAATTTGACTTGAGTGACTACCCACCTCACTTAGCCAAAGAACTTGACAAACGGGAAACCAGAACCCCCATCATTGAGGAGACCGAACCTATTAACGTAGGAACCGACAATACACCTCAAGAACATAGGATAGGGACAACCCTGGACCCCTCGGAAAGACAACAGTTCATTGACCTCCTCCACGAATACAAGGACGTGTTCGCCTTGTCTTATAGAGATATGCCTGGGATTGACAGAGAAATTGCAGAGCACCGGATACCCATTAAAACCGGAGCTAAGCCTGTGAAACATAAGCTACGCCGGATGCGTCTGGAGTGGGCCCTAAAAATCAAGGAAGAAGTGGACAAACAGTTCAAGGTTGGGTTCATCAAAGTGTCTGAATACTCGGATTGGGTGGCCAACATTATTCCTGTATCGAAGAAAGAGGGGAGAATTCGGGTTTGCGTCGACTTCAGGGATCTAAACAAGGCGAGTCCAAAAGACGACATCCCTTTGCCACATGTCGACATTCTGGTGGACAACACCACCGAGCATGCTCTCTTATCATTCATGGACGGGTATGTCGGGTACAACCAGATTAAATTGGCTGAGGAAGACATGCACAAAACTGCGTTCACTACACAGTGGGGTACATATTACTACACGGTCATGCCTTTCGACCTCATCAACGCCGGAGCAACCTATCAAAGTACCGCTACCACTCTCCTACATGATACGATGCACAAGGAGGTAGAGGTGTATATCGACGACATGATCGTCAAATCGAAAGAACGGGACGGCCACATTAGTGCCCTCCGGAAATTCTTCGCTCGTCTGCGGAAATATAACATGAGACTAAATCCTCAGAAGTGTGCATTCGGGGTCACCTCTGGAAAACTATTGGGACATGTCGTCAGCAAAAGAGGCATTGAGATTGATCCAACCAAAATCAAATCCCTTCAACAAATGCCTCGGCCTAGGAACGAGAAGGAGATTCGGGGATTTCTCGGTCAGGTCCAATACATCAGCTGGTTCATTGCCAAGCTTACTATGATTTGTGAACCAATATTCAAGAAGCTTTGTGCCTCCGATCACACCGATTAGGACGACAATCGTCAGAAGGCCTTCGACAGGATAAAGGAAATCCTATCCAAACCTCCTGTCCTCATGCCACCTCAACCAGGGATTCCTCTATCGCTATACCTGACTGTTACCAACACAGCCATGGGAGCAATGCTAGCACAGACAGTCGACAAGGAAGAACGAGCCATCTACTACATCATCAAAAAGTTCATTGAGTACGAGATGAGGTATACCCAACTGGAAAAGACATGCCTTGCCCTAGTATGGTCAACAAGGAAGCTGCGGCATTACATGCTCAACTACTCGGTCCACATCTACTCCAAGATGGACCCGGTTAAATACATCTTCGAAAAACCCGTACTAAACGGAAGGCTGTCTAGGTGGACACTCATGCTGTCCGAGTTTGATATCAAATTCGTACCCCTCAAGGTCATCAAGGGAAGAGCAGTTGCCGATTTCCTAGCAGAAAATCCCGTCAACGAGGATCTAACGACCGACACATGGTCACTTCCTGACGTAGACATCCTTTGTGCCAACTCCGACGCATGGGACCTATACTTTGATGGTGCATCTAATCTGAGAGGCTTCGGGGTAGGAATCCTTCTAATATCTCCAGAAGGAGAACATGTTCCAACCTAGGTCAAGCTAGACTTCGCCGTCACCAACAATGTCGCTGAATACGAAGCATGTCTCATCGGCCTACAAGCAGCCATCACACTTGGCATCAAGAGACTGAGGATCCACGGCGATTCCTCACTCACATCAATCAAGTATCCGGATCATGGAAAATCCGATCGGACAACTTAGCTCCCTACCGAGCGAAGATCAATCAAGAGGCCGAGTTCTTTGACCAAACCAACTACTTCCAGTTGCCACGAGAGGAAAATCAATATGTTGATGCCCTGGAAAAACTTGCCGCGCTCGTCAACATACCTGACGACATGACGTCAATGCCCCTATGTGTCGAAAGACGGAGCGAGCCAGCTCACATTTGTACCATTATCGACGGCGAGGAAAGCCATGAAGAATCTTGGTACCAAGCCATCCTCAATTACAAAACCAAAAACGAATTCCCTCGCAACTCTAATCAAAGAGGACAAAGAGCCATCCGTTTACTTGCATCACAATTCGTGATAAACCAAAATAAACTCTACAAAAGAACACACCAAGGAATTCTCCTCCTTTGCATTGACCATCACAAAGCCAAGAAAGTCATGGGAGAGGTTCACGACGGAGAATGTGGCCCTCACATGAGTGCAATGATGCTTACACGGAAAATCATGCGACTAGGTTACTACTGGACCACCATGGAAGCCGATTGTCGTAACTACGTCAAACATTGCCACAATTGCCAAATCTTCGCCAACATACAACACATACCACCATCCCTTTTGTACACCATGACGTCACCCTGGCCTTTCTCAACCTGGGGCATCGACATCATCGGAAAAGTCAACCCGATAGGCACCAAGGGGCATTGCTTCGTCCTCGCCGCCATCGACTACTTTACCAAATGGGTAGAAGCACAGTCATATGCAGTCTTGACCGCCAAACAAGTGGCCAAGTTCATTTAAAAAAACATCATCTGCCGATATGGGGTACCCCATAAAATCATCAGCGATCAAGGCTCTCACTTTCGGGCGAAAACTCAAGCTTTGTTGGACAAATACAAGATCAAACGACATCGATCATCCCCCTACCGTCCCCAAACTAACGGAGCGGTGGAGGCAGCGAACAAAACTCTGGTCACCATTATCAAGAAAATGCAAGACAACTACCGCGATTGGCCGAGCAAACTCCAATTCGCACTCTGGGGATACCGAACCTCCATTCGAACACCGACAGGCGCCACACCCTTATACCTAGCATACGGTATGGAGGCGGTTCAACCGGTGGAGTTAGAGGTCCCATCTCTACGCATCCTACTGGAGAGTCAAGTTCCTGAGGCGGAATGCACCCGTCGAAGGTACGAACAACTCACTCTTCTAGACGAACGGCGAATCAACGCCTTGCACAACGTCCAGCTATACCAACGGCCTATACAACGGGCATTCAACAAGAAGGTTAAACCCAGAAACATCCGAGAGGGCGACTTGGTCTTCAAGTCACTTCGAGCAACATTACCCGTCGATCCGTGGGGGAAATTCAAACCCATCTGGGCTGGGCCATACCTGGTCAAGAAAATACTTTCGGGGGGCGTAGTGAGACTGAGTGACCTAGATGGCGAGGACTTTACAAAGCCGACCAACCTAGACCAACTCAAGAAATACTACCCTTGAACCATGGCGACCAACGGCCTAGCCTAGTTTTACAGCTAGCAACGACCTCAACCCTTTTCAAGTCAAGTTCCTCAACGTGTTCTGATTTGAAATTGCATGTTTTATCGAGTCTAAGCTGCGGCACCTTGCCCGTTTCAAATGTCCTTTGATCTGTCAAAGGCAACATCCATTTGCACTAAAACAACAAACCCCCTGAACTACGAGCATGGTTTGATTTCACCTCTTCAGGTGGATACGTAGGCAGTCCCTCTTAAGCCTGAGGGATACAACCACAAAACCCAATTCAAATTCACAAAACATTTCGAACTACAATCATGTTTTTATTTCACCTCCTCGGGTGAATACGTAGGCAATCCTTCCTTACACAAGGAGGATACACCCATCCCCACAATCAAAAAAACATTACCCACATACAAAAACATCCTAAAACGGAAGAAAGGGAAAACCATTCCCTTTTCCCACAAAAATACAAAAATGAGCTTTTCTCCCTTCCCACTAAATACCACTTTTCCAAGTGCAATTGTTTAAGGCGATTCGAATTGAATTGCCTTCACCAAATGGATGGAAGAAACAAGCGTTCACATTTTTCGACACGAGCAATACTCTTATTTAATTAATAACGGGAGGGATTACAATTTCAACAACAAATAAAGCTCGAAGACTCTACAACTTGTCAAAGCTAAGGTGTCAACTAACACACCTTACATAATAAAACTAGCACAAAACATACAACAACTAGCTAGTACAACATAATAAAAACTCACAACAATAATACAACATAATAATAAAACGGGTAATGGGGGTCTTCACTCTTCCATTCTACCCCTGCCTTTTCCCTCGAGGAACATCTTCCCCTTGTTCTTCTTGTTGGCCCGCCTAGCATGGATTTCCTCCTTGGAACGGATCCTAAACGGATCTAAGACGGCGACGACCTCTGGTCTGGCACAAGACCCCATGTTCGACCCAAGACGAGCCAAGGCACGGCCCACCATATTCTTGGGGCCGGAACTCCTCCTCTTCGGTGGTCTCATCACATCGGGGGTAGCTCCATTAACATACTCCTCAAAGAAGGCACGATTGGCCTTGCCAACCTCTCGATACTTCAAGTTGACAACCTCGTCCTTACGGAATTTGGATCGCTCTTCCAAAAACGGAGCTCGTGACCACTTGACATAAGCGGGAGACACCCATGTCGTGGTAACGGGGTTTGGTACCTTCCAAAGTGGCCGAGTGGCCCACCACCATTCAAAGAACTCCACAAGCTCGGAGTTCCGGAAAACATTCTCTTGGACAAGAGTATCTTGAGCGGGCACCTTTTGTTGACGCCCCATTTGCCTCATGAGCCTTTCGGGATATATGAAGGAAACAACCTTCCAGCCCAAAACCATCAAAGAACGAGGACTAGCACCCGAAGCGGGCAACCCCGTGAAGGACTTCAAGTGCCACCACGGCACCACCCAACGGATTTGAGGACCACCCTCTTCCGCCAATCTTGCGGCCTAATATGCCTCAGTGGAAGCAAAACTATCCGGGTACAACTTCTTCCTCATAGTGAGGTGACGGAAGGAGCAAGAAGAAGGATTAACCGGAGACTCTACATACCTTAGCCTCTCCAATGGCCACACTTGGAGGATCCTTGGGGATCCAAAAGAGGGAGCTTCTCCACAAGAGCCTTCCTTATCCAGAGCTTGGATAATCTCTCCAAGCATCAACCATGATGGATCTCTACCATGCTCTATTTGCTCAATCACATGGATAAGGGTCATGCTACCATGGCATATCGGCCCGTCCTTCTTCAAGACATCAACAAAGAGGTACACATGGACAAGACAAAATGCAAGAGCCCTTCTACTAGCCACCTCTAAGACATTAGCATCTAATCGGTTTGAAAAGATGTTGATAAGAGCCAACATATCCACACCATGTGGAGCAAGAAGAAAGTTGATTTGGCTTGTTGATAAGCCCAACATGGAACGAAATTTCTCCTTGTAGCACAACCAAGTCGGGGGAAGCACCGGAGCACAACCCGGCCACCCACCAATGGCTCCAATTTCTTCGGCAAGAGGACAAAGCTCGCCTTTTGGGAAAACAAAAACATGGTGTTTCGAGTCCCAAAACCGAGAACATGCTTCAAGAAATGAAGGTTGCACCTTGACTTGACGAAGCACCAACAATTGACCAACTCCCATGCTAACTAGTTGATGCTTTTCGGGAGGCGACAAATCCCGGCACCATTGTCGCAAGGCGTTCTCAAAAGCATCCATGAAATATTTTTGTGGAAGAAGAAGAGGTTTTGTAGAGATGTTTTTGTGTTTCGGATGATGAAACAATGAAGCGCAAACGTCCCTATTTATCTAAAATGATCAGCGCATTTTTCTAGAAAAGGGGAGAGCTGGCTTCCATCGCCAGGCCGCTCGCGCCTCTTTAAGGCTTCTCCAAGATTCCCGCTGTTGACTTGTCTCTTTCAGCATGTGCTTTCTCCTGACACCTCAAACCTCCCGCCTCTTCGAGATAATCCGGGACATTTTGTGTTTCCTCACACTCATATTTCCTTGTTTTCGCGTTTTACGAAATCCGACACGGTTTCCATGACGCTGCTTTAAGCATACGGAATTTTCTTTCTTTTTCTAAGCGGGGGGGGGAAGGGCTAGTTGCCCCGATCCGCGATGGATCCTTTCCACGTCAGTCGGAATTCCGAAAATTTTTCGCTTTTTCGCAATTTTCCATCAAAAATCAAAACCGAAGGTTGATAACACGACATCAATTTTCCTCAAAAATTCAAGCACTCACAAATTCGAGTCTTGACCTCAAAAATCAAATATACTCACACAAAAATCCTTTTCTAAAATTCTTCCCTGAGGGTTTGAGTTTGAGTTTTTTCGAGTCAACTTCGATAATTTCGATGCAATTTAGTTCACAACACGAATTAATTGCTCAAATTTTCAAATCATTCCTTTTGAATTCCGAACATGATGACTTGTCACCGAATTTTTAAAAGTCACTTCAAAATTTAAATTTTAACTTCAAGACATCTAAGTTAATTTTTGTTTTTCAATCAAATGCTTTTACGTGTTTGCGTTTATGTATATGTGCTATATGTTGCCTGTTTTCTACACTAACGATGCAGGAACTGGTGCAAAGCAAAAGGAGAATCAAACAGCCGACAGCGTTCCTCCGAAACACAACACAAAAGGCCAAAAATCACAAAATAAACCATAATCCAAAAAACATATATACAAACCGCCTCACGCAAAATGTAAATATGTACAGACAAGAGTCCAAGACACGGACAAACTACAACAACTACTCGACGTCTCCCGTCGGACCAGTCCTGGTCTCACTAGGAGCCGCCGCCAACGCAGACACCACCACCTGCTCGGGCTCCCTCTCCGAAGAACTATCCAGCGTATCCTCCTCCATCACGACGCGAACCTCCTCCGCCGCAGCCAATTGAGCCCTGAGGGAGGCAATCTCCGCGTCTCGACTCCGTAGGTCGTCCTCATGACGCCTCAAGTCCTGGTCCCGACGGATGATCCCCAGCTCCTGACCCCCGATCGTCAACCTGGCTGCCTCCAACTCAACACAGACCCGAGCAAGCTCCGCCGGATCCGCAGTGCCCTACAAAACACAATAACAGATCCTCAAGATCTAAAAACGTGAAATACAACACCAAATACACAAAAACAGCACACAAAACGTACCTGAGAAAGCCGAGCCTGCCTAGTAGCCAGGTCACCAGCAAGAGCCCTCAAGCGGTTAGCCATTCGCCACAAGTTCTAGTGACTAACAGTCGTCACCTACAACACAAAAATGTCCTTCAATACAATGTAAGGCAAAGTATAATCGGAGAAAGTGTTCAAGTCAGGAACTCACCCTCAGAACAATCAACCTCCACTCCATGCCGACATCGGTCACCTCGGCTGCCGCGGGCTCCGGTATGCGTAACTGAAGCTCCTCGCCACCCGGCACCTGAAAAGTGGTCTCCGTCGGGAAATCTGGGGGCTGAGTCCTCATCAGCGGGTCGACTCCCTACCATTTGGATCAAAATCAAAGATGAAAAACCCTCCTATCAGGGGAGGCAATGAAAATAAAAGAAAAGAAGAAAACATACCTCAATCGGGTACGAAGCAATCCTCGACAACCGGAAGGTGTCGTAGTCGGCGTCCCGCAGCAACAGCTCCTCACCTCCCCGACCGTGAAGGTGCTCCTCAACCTAATCAAGAGTCGACTCCTGGAACAACACCCTAGGCGGGTCAACCGGCACGACGAAAGTGTCGGTAAGGCACTGGCGAACTAAACGCTCACCCAAGTACCAGACCGGCTCAATCGCCGTCTCCAAGTACAGACGCAGGGAGCTGCGAGGCCGCAAACGCTCCTTGATGGCAGCCGGTGCACCCGTGTAGTGCTCCCAAGGCCGCCCAACAAACTGCATTTAAAACAAAGTTACTCAGCTAACTGGGGGCTTCATAAGCTACCTAATCATCCTATCTCTATCTATTTCTATAAAGGAAAAGGGGAAGAGAGCGGAAACTTACATCAGCAACCCGAAGCTTGTTCACGCGACGCCTGCAGTCCTCTTAAGTCGACTTAATCGACTTCTTCCGAGCCACCGTCCAACCCCTCACAGCAGGGTAAGCCGAGGGAACACTGTATGTAGTCCCCGGACGCAGAGGAGTGAAGTAAGCATACAACCAAGCCTGTAATCAAACACAGCAAACACAAATCAGCCAATTTCTCAAAAATTGCCAACGTCAAAATCAAACTAAAAAAAAAACTCGTACCTCAAAGATGAGGCCGGGACCAACTAAGGCAGGAGCACTACCCGCTCCCACTGTCTCCGGACGCACTGCCGCGTGCAAGTACCGGGTCAAACTCGCCAAAGCCGGCGTAACCCAGATAAATCGACCCAAAGTGTCAAGGTCGGTGAGGAGAGGAAGCACCTTGGTCGACAAGCGCTCACCCTTGTCGCCAAAGTACGTGGCACCCAAGAAGTACCACAACCACAGCCGCGCCTCCTTCGCGTCGTCCTCAACCTCTGCCTCCGGGCTTGCCAACGGCGCCGGAGCAACACCTGCCACCCTCTCAGTGAAGTGGTCCTTCATGAACGAACTCGCAATCAAGTACGGAGTGACGTCGGAAGTTTCCGGCAAAGCAGTGCCGATCAAAGCAGTAACCGCAGGAGAGGACACTCTCTCCAGTGTCTCGGTAAACTCAATAAGCAGCTCGCCACAGGGAAGGCCGGATAGCATGGCGAAGTCTTCTAAAGTCACGCTGACCTCCCCAAACTCCATGTGGAACGACGACATCGTATCCCAATACCGATCCAACATAGCGCGGATCAAACACAGGTTCGCCCTAATCGAAGACCCGTGAATGTCCCGCCAAGCGGCCACCAACGGCCCAAAAACCGACCTCTCTATCAACGCCCTCGACCCGGCTCGGAGAACGTCGTAAAGACCCAAGCAAGTAGAAAAGCCCGAGAAAGTCCTCATGGTGCCAATCTCATGAAATAAAAAACAGACAACGTCAGAATGCCTATTTAGGCCCGACACATAAAAAATGACAAAATTCAACCAGGGAATAGGACTCACCATGCCCTCGTGAGCATGATAGGAAAGGTGTCGGTCCAGTCGGAGCAACAACTGACTACCGTCAAAACCCTCAGCCCACTCAGGCGCCGCCCGTAAAAGCAAACCCCGCGGGGCCGTAACTCGCCTGGCTCTCCAACTCGCGTCGTCGGCATCGTCCTCGGCTGTCTCCACTCTCCGTCTCTTATGGCCGCGAGACTCGACGTGGTGTGTAGGACCCAACTCAACCACCATATTGACATCCCGCAACGACCGCCTAGTCGCCCGAGGACGTCGCTCCCTCGAAGAAACCCTCCTCCCGGAGGTACTCGCCTCAGCCCCAGTCTGAGCTCTCCCAATGCTAACAGCCCCAACAACGGGCTCCTCACGCTCCTCGACGGCCCCTGAGGCCCCAACAGTCTGCTCATTAGGTCTCTCCTCCTCAGTGACGTCCTCCACAACCACGGCGGGCGCGCTAATCGGAGTGCTAACCGGGCCCGTCCTGAACAACTCCTCAAGAGTCGCAACCATGAACTCGGCCTGCCCCGAACACTCTCCTACAAACAAAAAATGTCAGCGGAAGTTTCTGCATTACGAGGGCATGAAATGGATAAATCCAAAAAACAAAAAAAAAAAACACAACCTGCAATGCAAAACAAGGGCAATCCCGCCCAAAATCCAACCAAACAAAACGGTTCACAAAAAAAACACGAAAACGACTCGCCCCTCTTTTCAAGCAAAACACGAGTCAAAACCACAAAAACGGCATTTCAAGACCCATACAAGGTCCGCCTACAAACCAAAATACATTCCCGACACAATGGGGTATTTTTCTGCGACTCAAAAAGGCAATTCATACGCTAATTTGAGCCCAAACCGGTCAAAAATTCGAAAACGACCACAAAAGGTGAATGTGATTTTATCACGCCTCAAAACGACCTAAAATACCAATGAGGTCCATTTCAAGGCAAACTGACTCAATTCAAGCCCAAACAGGCGCTTATTCGGTCAGACGTAAGACCGTCGCAAAGGGCGAAAATCCAATTTTGCCCACAAACATCCAACGAAGGTCCTTAAATGGCAAATATGGGTTTTTCTAACTACAATGCAACCTAGCGGGACCCACTACCCTAGAAAATAAACTTGGCATTATGAAATGAGACGGTTTCTCGTCTCACTCACGTTTTTCGAGCATAGGGAGAGGGAACGGGGACCAAAATGCAAACTAAAAGCACCCATATACTCCTAAACAGGTTTCTAACGTAATGCAAGCATCAATTTCACTCGAAATGGGCTCAATCAAAAACGCTCAATTTGATTTGTAGGGCAAAATTCGCCCTAATTCAATCAAGCTAAAGATCAACAAATTTGAATGGATTCAAGAGGAAATATTTACCTTGATATGACATTGTTGATGAAGGCAAGAATTCGAACAAGCAAGAAGGACCAACAATGGCGGATTCGGCTTTGTTTTGTCGAAGAGAAAGAAGACGAGATGATGAATGGTATGCGGCCTGAACTCGCATCTTTTACAGAAAAATACGGAAGCCCCTTTGGTTCGCCAGGCGGCTCGCGCCTAAACCAAGTCTCCCCCCTGCTCTTTCAGCGGATTTTGGGCTTTAGCCCAATTTCCCGTGACAAACATCAAATTTTCATTTGACGATATTAAAGGTCGTCATTTTTCTCAAAAACAAATAGTGCAAATTAAAATTCACTATTTTCGAAAGCTTTAAACGACGGCACATAAACCGTCCCTCCAATCGAATAGTGAAAATTTAAATTCACTATTTTCGGAAATTTTCAAGCAAACGGCGATCAAAACCGCCAATTTCAGAAATAATGGTGAAATCAAAATTCCCCATTACCCTTCAAAATTTCAAAAATAATGGCGAAAATTCAAAAACCGCTATTTCTCAAAATTTTAAGCGACGGCAATTAAAACCGTCATTTTCAAAATAATAATTGGAAATTGAACTCCACTATTTTCACCACGCATGTCAATGGCGGCACATAAACCGTCACTTCAATCAATAGTGAAGATTCCAAATTCAGTATTTCCGTCAAATGTCAACGGCGGCACATAAACCGTCACTTCAATTAATAGTGAAGATTCTAAATTCACTATTTCCATCGAATGTCAACGGCGACACATAAACCGTCACCTTAATCAATAGTGAAGATCCTAAATTCACTATTTCCATCAAATGTCAACGGCGGCATATAAACTGTCACTTCAAACACAATAGCAAACTCAAAATTTGCTATTTTCCTTCAAAATTAAAACAAACGGCGATAAAAACCGCCACTTCAAGTTCAAAAAAGAAAGACGAACGGTGAAGATACCAAATTCAATATTCTTTCAAATACCAGCAAGGGGCTTCCTCGCGGAACCCACTCATTCCAAAAACAGTGATAGTGAAAATCTATACTCACTATTCCCACAGCGGCATCACGAGTTCGCTACTTTCAAAACAAGCCCATTCGACGCGGCTGTTCCCATGGTCCATTAATCGACCTTACCATTGGCTGGCGAGCCTTTGTCCGCAACCTTTCAAGGACAGATCCCGAAGATGCCTCGGGTACATTTCCTTACCATTGGCTGGCGGCCTTTGTCCGCAACCTTTCAAGGAAAGATCCCGAAGATGCCTCGGGTACATTTCCTTACCATCGGCTGGCGAGCCTTTGTCCGCAACCTTTCAAGGACAGATCCCGAAGATGCCTCAGGTACATTTCCTTACCCATGGCTGGCGAGCCTTTGTCTGCAAGCATTCAAGGACACATCCCGAAGATGCCTCGGGTACATTTCCTTATCATGGCTGGCGAGCCTTTGTCCGCAACCTTTCAAGGACACATCCCGAAGATGCCTCGGGTACATTTCCATACCATGGCTGGCGAGCCGTTGTCCGCAATCATTCAAGGACAGATACCGCAGATGCCTTGGGTACATTTCCTTATCTTGGCTGGCGAGCCTTTGTCCGCAAACCATTCAAAGACACATCCCGAAGATGCCTCGGGTACATTTTCTTACCATTGGCTGGCGAGCCTTTGTCCGCAAACCTTTCAAGGACACATCCCGAAAATTGCCTCGGGTACATTTCCTTATCATGGCTGGCGAGCCTTTATCCGCAAACGTGCAAGGACATATCTGAAGATGCCTCAGGTATGACTCCTTCCTATGGCTGGCGAGCCTTTGTACGTAGTCTGATGGACATTAAACGACCCGCATGGACAGTCGACAAACTCTAAAATGTTCCCGACGACAGGTCCTTGACTCGTACCCTCGAGTCGCCTTAGCATCGCCCTTCCCGACGGCAGGTCCTTGGCCCGAATTCTTTCGAGCAGCCTCGACGTCGCTTGGCTCTCCAGGTTGTTATCTTCGATTGACCTGGGGGCTCTACTTTGACTTTCGCCCTGTCCAAGCCTCAGTCAAAGTGGGGGCGCTATAGATACCCAGTATCTGCTGAGACTCCAACAAACACCCGATGATTATCGGACTACAACATGTTTTGGAATCGCGGCGTTTAATCGACAGTTTGTGTACAACTTTACGTTGGAAAACTTAAAACGATTTTGAAATAAAAAATTTCAAAACATTACAAAAATACTTGGAGTGTTTAATGCACGACGACGGGGTCGCAATGACACTAACTAGAGTCAAAACCGGCACCGGACCAAAAACCGACTCAAAAATTCAAATCCCGACTCCAACAACGAGTCAAACCGAGTCAACCACAAAAAACAAACATTTCAAACCTTCTACCTTAAGTTTTCCCGGATTCATGTTGGTCAAGTACTAAACATGTGACTACAAAACCTAGGATAGAACAAATCATGATTATGTTTGTTGTGAAAGTGACAACACAGCTCGAAGACCCGCGACGTGGCTCACGCCTCTTTGAGCAGCCCAGGTGGCCACGTCGCTGAAAACTCACACAACCACTCATTCTCCTATAAATACCCCTCAAATGCCACCCATTTGAGACTTACGCGAGTGTCCATCCCCTCTTTTCTCCCTTAAAATTCTCGACTCGACTTCCAAAGTCACAATCCGAATCGTATTTACGACCTACCGATCGTAAACATGAGCCTTACACATTGTTTGGTACCGTCATCGTGCATTAAATCACTTGACCGACCATTTCGACCACTACACCATCACTAAACTTTTAAAACACTCTTTTACTTATTAAAACGGTTTTAAACCGAGTTTTTTCCGATCAAACAAGTTGTTACACTTACGTCGATCACTCACCATAACCAAACATGTAAGTATGAGGGTGTAAAAATCCTCTTTTATTATGTTTTCACTTGTTTCATGAATATAACATGCTAAAACAAGCATAACATGAACCAAAACATGGAATAAACGAGCCAAAACTGGTTTTTGGTCTGAGGCAGAAGCCCCTTAGGTCGCCAACTGGCCAGCGCCTAAATGAGGAACCGTGTTTGTTCTCGTCATTTACCTTAATCCATTTTTCATATTTGTAATCGGTTTTCACCTTTTTCAAGAATTTTCGAACCTTTGTTGTTTTATTTCACATGTTTTAACCATAAAACATTTTTCACCCTTGTTCCTCATACCATGACGGTTAAATCAGTGTTTCGGTGATAATATTTGGTTAATGACATTTAAAAGGTATTTTAAAGCCTTTTATTTCATTTCCTTACATTTTCAAACAAACATATTAGTCACCAACACAAAATCTTCCTTGGTTCTACATACCATGCCGGATTTTAACCCGGGTACGATGACGAGTATCGACTAATTACATTCAAATGGACTTAAAACAATTAGTCCATAATCATTTTCAAAACTATTCATGTCAAGTTTGACAAATCAAACTCGACACCGGATATTATCAAATAATGATGATTATTCGAGTCTAGTTCTTCAAATCAACAAATTCGGTCTAAACGACCCCTTCAAATCAAACCGGGTTCAAACACCCATTTTCAACACGTTTTATAACGTTTTCTAAAAGTTCAGAACACGGCACATAAACCGTGGGCTAACCCGCGCCTAAACAGGCTCCCCATTTCTCATTTTCAAAACCAGAGGGAGGCTCTTTACACCGCCGGCTCATATAGCCGTCTGGTACATGGCCCGTTCCTTTCCAGCATTAGTGTAGGACGATCCCGACTCCGGTTAACCCGGATATAGGAGGGATAAGATGACTATTCAAACCATATTTGCAAAATGCCTTATTAAGACAAATGGATCATGTTATGCACCCTAAACCTAATACGGTAAATGAATGTTTAATTTCCGTCTTGCTTGCAAATCAATCATTAATCCAACTCGACATCTTATACTTGATACTTGGATTAAATCAACCGACTTAGAAGGCTCTCAGATGTTAGGTTTAAATCATTGGATGCGCATTCATGAATTTAAACCGTTTTATCAACTTTTGCATTCAACCAACCAAGATCGATCAGTAGAGGCCGCTAAACTCGGGCGGGATTTGGTGTCTGATTAAAGGGCTTCCCAATACGTACCTTCACCTCTTACTCAGAAACTTTGGATAGTGGACGACCTTATCCAGGGCATAAGAGAGTCATTCTAGAGATAGGATGCTAAAGAGGGACGATTTCCTTATCTTTAGTACCTATGTCAAACGCTGCTTTGTGCTTCGATTTGACCGAGGTATAAAGTGGATTTCGAACGGGTTCCAGGCATCCCACAAATGCTTGGTGGCGACTCGGAACATCTCTAATCGTTTCGAGACCCTTACCGAGACGAAACCGACCGATCTAAAACGATCCGGTCGAAAGCATTTTTACGCCGCCGAGCGTGGCTTTCAAAAAGACCGCTATACGTCCGCAGATTGGCCTGGCGTGTAGGTGGCTATGTCCACAGGTAGTATGTTTTTGTTTTGTTGTGGTTTGAACTTCGGGGACGAAGTTCTTTTTAAGGAGGGAAGACTGTAATAATACGGTTTTATGAGTCCCTGGGTACTCTATCGAGTGGGCCTTACTCTGTCAAGTAAGGGTATTTCGGATTTTAAAATAGTTTGTGTCTGTAGGGTACTCGATCGAGTAGCCTTGGTACTCGATCGAGTAGGGGGCACTCGATCAAGTATGTTGGGCACTCGATCGAGTGGCTCGGTTTATGGATAATATTTTGTCGGGTTTTTTTTAATAATGCGACTTAATATATAAACCTTTCCGTCACTTTCATAATACACTTTTATCAAACCTAATTACTCCAAAAGAGATTTCAAACTACGTTCTTCGCATCGTTCGCATTATTGACAAATCCCGAAGCTTAGGAGGTCGGAATCTATCGTTCTTTACATCCTTGTTATCCTTGCGTCGAGGGTAAGATCTACGTACCGTTTTTATAGTATTTTATTAAGGTTGTTTAAATCCTAATTTGGGGATTTGGGGGTTTTGTTGGTTTTTATGAATATTAGTAATTATGTGATCATATGTTAGGAGGAGAATTCGTAGAGGAGGCTCTTTGATAACAGCTTTTGAGATCGTCTAATTGTTTTGCATTCCAGGTAGGGTTTCCCTACTCAGTATTATTCAAATTTGTGTTGGTTGTGATCTTTGTTTGTTGAGTATTATCATATGAGTGTTATGACGGTTGTTGGAATTGTTTACTACTGGTAGTGATGATTGATTGTATCTGTCTGTGGTATTCGGGGTGCGTCCCTGGCTGAGTGGGGTCACTTGCGGGAGTGGCTTCCCGCCCATTATTCGCCTTCTGTGGAACCCGCCACAGAAGGGATGTGCACATTAATGGACTTCGGTTATTCGCTCTATGGTATGAGCGGGGCTTAGGTGGGTACGGGTGCGGTCCCCCACTGGCAGAGTGGAGTAACCTGTTGTGATGGGTACTATGGCATGACTAGTCGGTGATGAGGAGTTGATTGTGGAGTTTGGGTTATGTGACGGTTGAGATATGTTGGTTCCTGTCTTATAGTAGTTGTATATGTATGATTGTGTGAATAGTTCTTACCCCATTTTATTTTTTAAAAAACTGTGGTGATCTATTCGGGGATGGTGAGCAGTTGTTGAGCAGGTATGAGTCGAGACATATGGGCTAGCTATGATGTGTCACCTTCAGATGATAGAGTCTTCCGCTGTAGCTTGAGTAGTTTATTAGACATTTGTTTAGTTGTTTAGACAGTTGGCTTATGAACATGTAATCCGTTTTTGTCAGTTTGGTTTTTGGATTGTATTCACTTTAAATTTATACTATTTAAACGTTGTTTCTTTATTGTCTTTAGATTATCATTGCCTCGGAAAACCGAGATGGTAACAGCTTTATACCTGAGTGGTCCTGTAAGGCACTTGGAGTATGGGGGTGTTACATGTGCCTAGTGTGTATAATAGTGATTTTAGGAACGTTTGTGGTGGAGTCTTTATGGATGCTAGTGTGCATAATTGTGATTAGAACTGTGAGAATCTATTGCTGAGTAGTAATGGAAGTGGTGATATGTTTGTAATACGTGACAGTGTGTATGATGTGGTGTTGGTAAAGTTTGTTCCAAGTTATTGGCATTAGTACTTGATATGGAAGGGATTGTGAGCCTGGTGTGTGGTAACGGTGGTAAATAGTATGTTTTGAATGAGTCGTAGCAGCTGACCAAGTAGTACTTGGGTAATGTAATGTATGAATGTTTGAATGCTTCCGCAATGTGGTGTAATTAAGTTGATTAAACTACTTGATAATTGTTGTGTGTCATGGTTAAACTGTTAGTACGCTTGAATGACAAGGAATTGTTACTTGATAGACGTATGTTTAGAATGACATGATTAGAAGTTCTTTTGTTGTGGTCACGATTGTATGATCATAAGTGAAACGAAGCGTGTTGGATGTATACATGAGAAAGCTAATAATACAATCAGTTGGTTGCGTAATGTTGTCATAGAATGAACAAGTTGCACAAAGTAATGGGTTTGTTAATGATGCCTTGTATTAGTGTGATAGTAATTCATCGTGAATGAGTATAATAATCTGTACCGATGTCCAAATTCATTTTGGAATCGACACGAGTTGCCGTTTTATAAGAATATTAGCTAATCTTATATTTCCGACCGTGTACCTAGCCTTACTTGACTATGTACGAATGCCTACTAGACCGAGTAGACCACATTCTATCTAGTTAGGAAGCTATTATGTCGAGAAAGTTGGAATTTCCTGCGAAAGCTCGACCGAGTAACTCTAACTCGATCGAGTGGAGGCCACTCGATCGAGTAACATACTTACTCGATCGAGTAAGTTGCTACAGTGCCGCAGAAACACGGAATTTAAACCCTTTTTTTTAAATCTTTTCTATTCTTTCTTCTATTTCCGCAAACCCTAATCTCTAATCTCTCTCTCAAAACGCTCTTATTCTTGTTGATTTGTGCTTAAACTTTGGTGATTTCTTTGTTTAATTCGTTCCTTTTGCTTGCTAGTCAATCAAGGTATGAATATCTATCCTATTTTGATGCTTTTAATTAATTAGAAACATGTAGGATGCTGAAAGTTGTTGGAAAAATCGATTTATGTGGGCTAAATCTTGCTTATAATGGTTGTAATATGATGTACATGCTTCCGTTTGTTGACTATTGACAATAGTTATGCAAAAATCGAACCAAATTAGGAACTTATATGACTCGAATTTTCTAGGGTTTGAGAATTCGAATTGAATTTTGGTTGTCTTTTATATGTAAAACGATGAAAATTGGGTAATATATGTTATACACATCATGTTTAGAGCTGATTTTGATGACTTTTCCTCAAAAAAAATTTGCCTTAAAACTCTGTCATAAAAGTGCCCCAAACTTAAATTCGTCTTACATTATGATGAAATTTGTTTATTGGTAAAGCTAGTTTGAAGGTTGATTTCTCAGAATTTGAAGTTATGCTGTAAATGGATGTTATACTTGTTATAATTATAACAGCTGTAGAGACCGTCTGATGATTAAAATTGAGGGTTATACATATAATTTTGGGATTGTTGGTGAAAGTGTGTACTTAGTTGTTCCGTTCTGTGACTATACATGAATGCCTTGCATGTTTTTCCAAGTATGTGTGGGTTGTATATTTAAGTTATATGTTGAAACAGATGCCGAGACCAACCGTGGGAACCCAACAGAGCAAGAGGGGGAGGGCTTCTGAGCCCGAGGTAGGAGAGGGGAGTGAACCTACGGTCCCAGCGGTCCCAGCAGTACCAGAGTATCCCTCGGTAGTCTTTGTGGACTTTACCCAAAGGGGTAATTTTGTAGCCTTGCAAAACCGGAAGATGAGACCTACCCGGTGTATAGACACCACTTTCTTGACTGAATTGGGGATTGAGACAGATGTTCGGCATATATTTGAGACTCTGGGGATGACTGGGTTATACCGTCTCCGGAAACATTCTTATGCTTTCTTGACACTTGAATTTATGGGTTCATTTAAGTACGATGCGGTGGAACAAACTGTTGAGTTCCGCCTGTTGAACACAAGTTTTCTGTTGAAAATGGATATGATTTCAACTCACCTTGGCTTGACTAAACCCGCCAAGGGAGCTCTCCGTGATATTCCATCTGAATGTGGGGTTAGTAGCCTCATGCCTAGTCTTACCGGGAAACCAGCTCCTACTTTGAGTAACATGTTGATCAACAATGTTCAACTTGTCACTTTGAAGATTTTCCTTCGTGCTTTGACATGCTTGCTTTATGAGAGGAAGGATGTGAGTAAGTTAAACTCACACGAGTTGATGTTGCTGATGGCGTACCTTAACCCCACCCGGTGTCAGAGAGTGACTTTTAGTGCCCCTGCCTTTGTGTGAAACAGTTTAGTGCTGATGGCTTCTTTCGACACCTGCTTCTTGAGTTATGGGGCCATTGCCACTCGGTTGGCAGAGAGAATGACTTCCTTTGAGGCCTCCTCGGCCTACACTCCTTTGACCACCACGGTGCCTACCTTGGACCGATTCTATTTCCTCTACCACAAATGGTTGAGGACCTTCGCGGATGGTAGTTTGGCATGGAGAGTGTGGGGTATGAGTTGGATGTAGATACCAGCTCTTGAGTACCTTCCCGCTACAGAGACTTTACCTGCGGCAGTGGTTTCTGCCGATTCTGATGAGGAGGAGGAGGAGGAGCGTCCTGCAAGGCAGACGTAGCTCATTGACCCGGAGATCCTACATGTCATACCCGAGCTGAGGAAGGGGGAGAATGTGGGACCTGAGGATGCCCAGCCTAGGGTGGAAAGGGGACCACGCCGAGTGAGATAGAGGATGGGTGAGACTCAGCCAGTGCAGCCGGAGCAGCATATGCCGCCACAGTACCAGTTTCCTGGTTACCCTTCTTTCGATAGCCCAGAGATGCGTGAGAGCTACCTTACAGCGAGAGTGTCTTCTACCTTGACACTCCGGAACCTGCACAAGATGGCCCACGTACAGGGCATTGGGACCACGGAACCTCAGCCGGTTTGGTGAAGAGTTATCGGGGACGACAATGGGGTCTTCTACTCTTATGGTGTGGATAGGTCTACTTGGGGAGAGCCTCAGACATACCCACATGGTTGTTTGGCCCCTTGGCGCATGGGAGCAGGCGCAGGTATTGGTGGCGATGCGGGTCATGACGCGGCGGGAGCAGGTACCTCTGGTGGTGGCGTTGCTGATGATGCGGTAACGGACGAGCAGTAGCAGGAGTGATGGTACTCCATTTTCTTCTTCTTATGTTTCATAGTTTGTGGTGGATATTATTCCGTTTTCGGTTGGTACTTTTGGATCTTGGTTTATATGGTTGGCCATAAGGCCGTACTTTATTTATTGTTAGACTAGTTGTGCAGGATTGTACGGTCGGGAGAGTATCCCGACTCGTGATTATATGATTGCCTGATTTACATTTGGCATTGGAGGATTTCGGACCTGTTGGCTACTCGATCGAGTGCCCCTCACTCGATCGAGTAACTACAGCTATGGCAGTAGTGGAGTATTCTGACCTCAGCCTACTCGATCGAGTAGCTGTTGAACTCGATCGAGTAGGGCCAGCTCGATCAAGTGCCTGGCCAATTCGATCGAGTGTCAGTGTTACACGAACATTTCGTGTTTAGAATTGTTTTAATCATCATATTTTTGGATACTTTTATGTTAATCTTTGTTGTTGGTGCTTAGTAACATCCTTTAGCTTCGTCGATGGTTATATAATTGTGTGTGGTCGTGTTATGTATATATATATATATATATATATATATATATATATATATATATTTGTCATGCCATGTCAACTAGTCAGAACGATAAATCAAATTGCTACAGGTAAGCTAAAGTGTGGTGGTGTTATTCAAAGTTGACATAATTATATATATATATATATATATATATATATATATATATATATATATTTATATATATATATATATATGTGTGTGTGTGTGTGTGTGTGTGTGTGTGTGTGTGTGTGTGTGTGTGTGTGTGTGTGTGGGTTATGTTTACGTCATGTCAAGAAAGTGTCGTTGATGTCATGAGTCGACTATGCATATTGGTTATTTTGCATAATTCTCGGTGGTATTCGTATAACATGTAGTCTATATCAAGTCGAATTGGACAAGTGGAATATGATGGTTATAATGTGGTAGCATAAATAGTATGATCATGTCACAAATATTTGGTGACTTTGCTGCTAGTTTGTAATAATGTATTTTGCGGTGTGCTACATAATTTCAGTGATTTTACATTTATACGAGTTGTAAGTGTGTAATGTCAAAGAGTGGGTTTTGTCAGTGTGAACCAAGCTTCTATCGTGGTTTGTGAGTAATGTCAAAATGGTATAATATGTGTCGGTCTGAGGGACAAGGAAGTTGCTTGACGGTGAACTTCGAGGACGAAGTTCCTTTTAAGAGGGGAAGAGTAATGTAGCAAAGGAAAAATAATGTAATTATAACAATTTTACAGTATTTTTGTGGTATTTTGATGTATGTGAATGATTGTTGGTGATAGTTTCATTTGATTGTTTGTATAGTTTCATAGTAGTTTTGGTGCAATTGAGTAAGAATTTATGATTGTCGAATAAAATAGCATGTTGTATACTTTATTTTTAGTAGGTATTCGTTATGTTGGCCTGAGAATTTGATGTTATTAGCAACAGTGGAGTTACCTTGAGCAGTAGTGTGTTGTGTGGTTAAAGTAATAGAATATAATGAAACTTGAGCAGTAGTGTGTTTTGTGGTTAATGTAATAGAATATAATGAAACATATGTGTTATATGAATCAGTAGCTTGTGGCGATGAATCGATGGTAGGACAGTTGCTTTGTATGTTTCGTGGTTAGTAGTCATTGACAAGTAATGGATGAAGGTATAGTCTGACAGTTGCGTCGATGTACGTTTGAATAATAATATGTAGTAAATGCAAGTGATAGTCGAGTTGGTCGTCTTGGTGCATGGTATGCGTTCAGTAACTCAAAATGGAAGTTAGTGGCTTGTTGAGGATTCTGTGTGTGTCGCGTGTTAGGTGGTTGATGATGATATTGTTTGATGAACATACATAGTGGGATATTAATTCTAAACAGTTGTGTTGACCTGTGTCGGGTAATCAGAGGTGCTGACCTTAGTTTCTTGGTCGTGTGGTTCGGGAGAGGGTGAGTTGAACTTCGTGGACGAAGTTCTTTTAAAGGGGGGAATACTGTAATACCCGTCCTTTTAGGGACCCGTTGACTGACGTTGACCGACCTTAGTGACATGTCGTGGTCTTAGTGAAACCTTACGAGAGATATCTTGTGTCGTGGTAAGCTTTGGGTGTGTGGTACTCGATCTAGTCGAGGCCACTCAATCGAGTAGCTTAGAGGCTCGATCGAGTAGGGGCCACTCGATCGAGTAAGTTAGTTACTCGATCGAGTAAAATCATTACAGCGAGGATTTATAAATCGTGTTTTGAGAAACCGCAAATCATTTTCGCCTCTTCCCTAAACCTAGATGTCGTCTCTCCTTCTTCCCTTCACCATAGCCTCTTCCATGGGAGCCTTTAAGGATTCTTGTGTCGTAAGGATGGGTTGCTTGAGTCGGGTAGCGGTCTTCACGCTGAAATGCTATGCGTAGGTATGTCATCACCATCATCATTATTGTTGTTGGTTTCAGTTAGGGTTGTAGTGGTTGTGATAGATGATTGTACTATTTGTATAGGTGTGTTGCGTGGTTGTTTGACATCTTGTGACCGGGAGTGGAGTCGGTGCGGTGCGCTAAAGGTAGGTTCTCTTACTCAGTACTGTTGATTGTCTAGTGAGTCTTTTGTTGTGGGTTGATTGTTGTTGTGTTGATATGATTGATTGGTTATTGTAATTAGTTGGTTTGTGTTGTGTTGATTATCATTGTTGTGATACAGCTGTCTGTGGTTGTTGTGTCTGGTTCTCGAGGTGTGTCCTCGGCTGAGTGGAGTCACTTGCGGGAGTGCCTTCACGCCCTAGTTTTGCCCACTGTGGAACCCGCCACGGGAGGGGATGTACACATTAATGGGACATGGTTATCGCTCGGTATGATGAGTGGGGCTTAGGTGGGAACGGCTGCGGTGCCTCACTGGCAAGGCTGGTCTAGTGGACAGTCGGTGACGATGATTGATTGGTGGAGATGTGGCTGGTGTGTGTGTTGTTGTATTTGCATTATTGTGTCAGTGGTTGGTGTGTCTCTTCAGTTACTGACCTTGTGTGGTTTTGCCTTTTTGTTTGTTTCTGTTGTGTCTACCGTGATCCCTTATGGTGAGCAGTCAGTCTTAGCAGGTGATATCATGAATGATAGCTGGATACTTGGCGGGATGAGTCTTTCACGAGTCATGACAGAAGTGTAGATCACATAGTTGATAGTAGTCCGAGTTATATCTTTGGATATCTTAGTTGGTTAATCACTGTAATATAACTTAATTGTTCTTTTATCGACATTTGATTAATACTGTCCTTGGGCAACCAAGATGGTGATGTCCTTATATGTTAGGGAAGGCCTTGTTAAGGCTCATTGGTTTATGGGGGTGTCACACATTTTGCATAACAGAGAAAAGAGAAGAGGTTTTTGACTATGTTGATGAGTATTATACTAAAGACACATATCTCAGAGCCTTTCAATAACCTATAGCAGCCATGCCTGGCTATGAAGACTGGGAGAAAGTTGACCTCACAGCCCATGCACCACCACCATATAAGAAGCTGCCAGAAAGGCCTAAAGTGAAAAAGAGGAGAAGAGAAGAAAGGGAAAGGAGCATTGGACAAACCAAGAGGCTGAAGCAGACTAAGACATGTAGCAAATGTGGAATGAATGGCCATAACATGAAGACCTATAAGAATCCTCCCAAGATATTAGTGAAGGAGAAGGTGACAGTCACAAGAGGAAAAATTAAATCAGCTTAGGGTGCTAACGTGCGAGAGGGGGTTGCAATAAGGAAGGCCAAGAGGGCACATGATGCTGCATTGGTGGTCTAACACCCCCATACACCAAGGTCCCTTACCAAGGGCACTCTACCGCATGGAAATGCTACCATCTCGGTTAACCGAGGTATAGTAATCAAAGGAGACCATAAAGAAAAATACTTTAAATTTAAAAGTTAAATGTGCGTATAACTTAAACCAAAACTGGAAATATAAAATTCAACCGTCCCAAACTGGAATCCAAAACTGAAATAAAACTGTCATATACTATCAGCGGAAGACTAAAAGACTCGGACTAGTGATGACTCCATCCCCTGCTATATCCCGCGCATACTCCATAGAAATACCTGCTAATCAACTGCTCACCATCTCCGAATGGATTACCATAAGTTTCAAAACATTTAAACGGGGTCAGTTACTGAATAATCAAAATAAGCAATACAGCACCATCCAATTACACAAGCACATTCTTCTAACTCGAGTTCATCACCAATAACCTAACTACACCCTAAAGTGTATAGCCTTGCCAAAATACCCATCGCAACAGATATTCCACTCTGCTAGTGGGGACCATAGCCTTGCCACCTAAGCCCCGCTCAAAACCGTAGAGCGAATAACCCATGTCCATTAATGTGCACATCCCCCTTGTGACGGGAACCACAAGGGGCGGATCAAGGGCGTCAAGCCATTCCCGAAAATGACTCTACTCAGCCGAGGGTGCACCTTGGGAACCACATATAATTACAACAAAAACACAATACTGACAATCATGCTTATTACCAAGATATAAAATTATGACCACAATGATAACCATGTAATTCATCCATCACATTACCTTTAATCAATTATACAGTAACTGAGTAGGGAAAACCGTACCTAAAATGAAATCACCAACAACAATAGCAGCAGATCAAAAAGCCTCCTCTTCGAAATCAACTCCTATAATAATAATGTATACAATTACAATCCACAACAACGATTATACCAAAAACCCTCAAAATATCAAAATTAGGGTTTAGACCAATCTACTGTATTGACATAAAAATTACACAAGTGACTTATCCAAACGATGACGATCACAAGGGTATAATGATCTCAGAAATCCGACAACACTAGCCTTGATTTGATAGCAAAAAGAGGAGAGGACTGAAAGTCGTAGAGTTTTCTTGTGAAAAGTTTAGAAAATAAAGGTAAAAGTGACAAAGACTGTCTATTAAAACTTTAAATACCTCTACACGTTTACTATCAAACCCGACCGAAAAGTCTGTAAAACCCGAGCTACTCGATCGAGTTGCCCCCACTGGATCGAGTACATTCAAATCAGAATGTACTCCAGAATCCGTAAACAACTTACATGACAAAGTAATTCCTACTCGATAGAGTACCCAACAGCTCAAATACTCGAGGTATTACAGTCTTCCCTCCTAAACTTGACCAAAACTGACAAAAGATCGCACCAAAAGCTACAACTCAATACAAAAGTTAAAACACAACTTAACAACCCTAAACATACCCTAAACTTGACCAAAACTGACAAAAGATCGCACCAAAAGCTTATGCGATCATCTCCTACCTCGTTAAAGAAACATGGTAACATCCCCGTAACCACACATACCTGATAAAAAAGGAACGGATAGCGCTCCTTCATAGCTTCTTCTGCCTCCCAAGTTGCTTCCTCAACATTGTTATTGGACGACAACGCCTTTAGCAATACGGTCTCCCCATTCCTAGTCTTGCGAACCTTGCGATCTAGAATCTGCTTTGGCACTTCAAGATAAGACAAGGATTCATCCAATTAAATGTCCTTATCCTCTAGCACATGAGAAGGGTCACTCACGTACCTCTTGAGTTGAGACACATAAAACACATTGTGTACTCGATCCAAAGTTGGTGGCAAGGCTAACCGATAA
Source organism: Silene latifolia (assembly GCF_048544455.1). Lineage (NCBI taxonomy): Eukaryota > Viridiplantae > Streptophyta > Magnoliopsida > Caryophyllales > Caryophyllaceae > Silene > Silene latifolia. The sequence continues at coordinate 238,668,655 of NC_133538.1, forward strand.
GCAACCTCGCCAACACGATCTAAAATATCTTAAGGGCCAGTGAATTTCTGATTTAGCTTCCCTTTCTTACCAAATTGCATCACTAAACGCATAGGGGACACCTTCAAAAGAACCTTATTCCTAACTTGGAACTCAATGTCCCGACGATGCAAATCCGCATAACTCTTTTGTCGATCATGGACCGCCTTCATCTTTTGTCGAATCAACATTACTTGCTCAACCATATCTTGCACCATTTGTGGTCCTAAAACCAATGCCTCTGCGCTATCATCCCAACAAATCGACTTCTACACCTCCTCCCATACAACACCTCAAAAGGAGCCATCCCAATACTCGTATGGTAGCTATTATTTTAAGAAATTAAATCAGATCCAATCTATTTTCCCAACTAGCACTGAATTCTATCACACAAGCCCTTAACATATCCTCCAAAGTCTTAATTGTTCTCTCCGTCTGCCCATCTGTCGCAGGTTGAAATGCGATACTTATCTTCAATGTAGTCCCCATCAATTCCTGCAACTCTTTCCAAAACCGAGAAATGAATATCGCTTCTCGATTGGACACAATGTCCTTAGGCACCCCATGTAATCTCACAACATTCTTCTTATAGCCATTCGCCAACTGAACATTACTCCACGTATCTTTTATCGGAATAAAATGAGCCAACTTGGTCAATCGATCAACGATCACCCAAATCATATTATTACCTTGCTCAGTTCTCGGTAATCCCACAATTAAATCCATAGAGATAGATTCCCACTTCCACTCAGGTACCTCAAGAGACTGAATCTTACCTTGCGGTCTTCGCTGCTCCCCTTTGACTCTCTAGAAAGTCAAACACCGAGCCACAAATTCAGTTATCTCCCTCTTCATTCCATGCCACTAAAGAGTTTTCCTCAGGTCTTTATAAAGCTAGTCACCACCTGGATGTACATAATATGGAGTGATATGACCCTCGGTCCTGATTAACATCTTCATCTCCTCATCCTTAGGTACACACCATCTCCCATCAAACGGAACACTCCCATCAGAATGAATAGAGAACCGAGACATTGTCGCCTTCTCTACTCCACCCCTCCACTTCTGAATCTTAGGATCAAGAGCTTGTTTCCTCCGAATATTATCATAAAGCCCTAGTTCAACTGTCAAATCTCCCCTAGCATCCCCCTTCTGGATCACATCTATCCCCATCTTGGTCACTTCATCTTTCAACCTCGTCAGTGAGATAGCTGTGCGTAAGGAATTCACACTCTCCCTACTCAACGCATCTGCCACAACATTTTCCTTCCCTTCAAGGTCGATAATATCCATGTCATAGTCACCAGTGAGCTCCATCCACCTCCTTTGTCGCATATTCAACTCCTTCTGAATATAAATGTACTTCAAACTCTTGTGATCAGAAAATACCTTAAAGGTCACCCCATATAGATAGTGTCTCCAAATCTTTAAATAAAAAATAACTGCACCTAACTCTAGATCATGCGTCGGATAATTCTCCTCATAAGACATCAGCAGCCCAGAAGCATAGGCAATGACATTCCCGTTTTGCATCAACACATAGCCCAACCCATTCTTCAAAGCTTCCGTATACACCTCGAAATTTTCACTCCCCTCGGGTGAAGCCAAGACTGGAGTTGTAGTCAAATGCTTCTTTAATGTTTGTATCGCCGTCTAACAACTTTTATCCCAGTGAAACCTGTTCTCTTTCCTTATCAAACCCAACTCTAGATCATGCGTCAGATAATTATCCTCATAAGACATCAGCAGCCCAGAAGCATAGGCAATGACTTTCCCGTTTTGCATCAACACATAGCCCAACCCATTCTTCAAAGCTTCTGTATACACCTCGAAATTCTCACTCCCCTCGGGTAAAGCCAAGACTGGAGCTGTATTTGTAACGCTGTCTAACAACTTTTATCCCAGTGAAACCTGTTCTCTTTCCTTATCAAAGCTGTCATAGGTCTGGCAATATTTGAAAACTCCTTCACGAACCTGCGATAGTATCCAGCCAAACCAAAGAAACTTCTGATCTCGACCACATTCTTCGGCGCCTCCCAATTAGACACCGCCTTAATCTTGCTAGGGTCAACAGCTACACCCTCTTTAGAAATGATATAGCCTAGATAAGCCACTTTCTCCAACGAAAATTCACATTTAGACAACTTGGCATACATCTAGTTGTCGCGTAGAGTTTGGAACACCAACCGTAAGTGCTCCTCATGCTCCTCCTTAGTCTTGGAATAGACTAAGATGTCGTCTATAAACACCACCACGAACTGATCCATGTACTAGCTGAAAACCCGGTTCATCAATCTATAAACACCGTTGGCGCATTAGTCAACCTAAACGGCATCACCACATATTCATAATGACGATACCACGATCGAAAAGCTGTCTTTGGTATGTCTTCATCTCAAATCCTCAACTGATGGTACCCCGACCTTAGATCAATCTTCGAAAAGATACCAGCTCCACTCAACCGGTCATAAAGATCATCTATCATCGGTAAAGGATACTTATTCTTCACTATAATATGGTTCAGCTCCCTGTCGTCGATAAACAGCCTTAAACTCTCATCCTTCTTCTTAACAAATAGAACTGGCGAACCCCAAGGCGACACACTAGTTCTAATGTAACCCTTATCTAGCAATTCATTCAATTGTTTCTTCAACTCCTCCAACTCCTTAGAACCTATATGGTACGGGGCCTTAATGATCGGTCCCGTCCCTGGCTTCAACTCCACACTGAAATCGATATCCCCCTACGACTGTAATCCCGGTATCTCATCGGGGAAAACATCTTGAAATTCTCCCACCACAGGTATCTCAGATGCTGTCAGATCTACCACGCGAGTTTCTTTAACATGGCAAAGTATCATAAGACACCCCTTTCTCAAGTAAGACTTCAATGTCACTGCTGCAATAACTTTGGCTTTGGGTCTGACAACAAACCCATGATAAGACACTATAACACCCTTAGGACCTCTCAAAGATACTTTCTTTTGGTGACAGTTTATTCTAGCTTTATACTTCCCCAACTAGTCCATCCCGACTATCATTTCAAAACCATCTATAGAAAACTCAAACAAGTCAACTAGAAGATCAGCTTGTCCAATAACCATGAATAACCCTTTATGCAGTTTCTCACACGACACTGACTCCCCAGACGGTAAAAAAACTTTATCTTTTACAAACACAAACTTCCCCAAACCCATAGACTTAGCATAACTTGATGATACAAAATAGTGTGACGACCCGGAATCAAATAAAACAAAAGTAGGAACATTGTTAACAAGAAATGTACCAGTGATTGTTGGATCTAGTGTCCTCCACAGTTAGTGTGATAACGTGTATAAATCTTTTATAGGTTCACAGGGTATACTCAGTATTTTATCAGTTGATTAACGTTTATTAATAACAGTTGGCTTGCTAGAAGTTTGACGTTATTATCATACTGATGGCGGTGATCAACTGGTCCCTAAAAGTCACACCTAAAGGATGTGTTTGAGAGATGTGATTATATGAAAATATAATCACATTGATGCCTTAGTTGACTAAAAGGTTAGTCCATGTATTTGACTAAAAGGTTAGTCAATGTGATGATGAGTCGATTATTTAATACAATTAAATAATATCAGCTGAGACGAATTAATTGTTAATTCGTAAATTGAATATAAACTGTTATATTTAATTAATGTATATAATGTTAGCTTAAACGCATTAAGATGTTAATTCGTAATTAAACATAAACGGTTATATTTAATTAGCAAATTATAAATATGCGATATTTATAGTTAATGTATATATTATACGAAATTGTCATAATAAATGATGACAGACCGATATTAATAAATCGACTACAAACTGCTGTGTGTGGACTTATTAATACGTGACGACATAAATGACAATTGATAATGATACACATTTTATACAATATGATAACAACCTAAATAAGAAGATTTTCTCCTTATTTTGTTTGGTTGTTACACGAAATAAAGGAAAAAAATAAGAAAAAAAAAAATCTTCCCCTCTTTTCTCCTTGGACGGTTAAATAGGAGAGGGGAGGATGATTTTCTCTGGGAATTTTTTGACTCGATACTCTCATCATAAAACCCTAAAAATTATTAGGAATTAGGGTTCTCTTTCTAGCAAGAAAAAGGCATTTCTCGGAGCGTCTTGGGTGCAACGATTAGGAGAATATCGATCTCGATATTTGTTCTTAGGACAAAATTGCTAGGACCGGAGGTTAATTCTAATCTCTATTCTTTTGTTTATACATTTCGTTTATGACTCGTAATTTCATATTTCATAATTTCGTTATAATCCGAATTTTTCTTGATGAAATATACCGATATTTCTAACAAGTGGTATCAGAGCATAGCCCACGAAATTATTTTATATGATTTTCATAAATTGATTAAAACAAAAAAAAATATAAAAAAAAAAATAAAAATTTCGGCCGCATCAATTTTTTTTCCGAGATGTTTTTTTGTTTTTGATGCCTTGTTTCCATTTTGATTTATTGATATTGTTGTTTTAATATGTTAAGATGATAATATGATAAATTTGTAGATGTTTTGATTTAATAAGAATTAAATTGAAATGTAAATGGAAATTGTTTTGATTGATGATGTTCATTTGTTTTGCTATATAGTTTTGGCATACATGGTGTTAAATTGCTGTTAAGAATCATGATTCATTAATTTAATAATGTTCAAATCAATTGTGATGAATCGGATATTCAGATAATCGATTTAATCATAATTTAGATATTCATTTTAAGAGTTTAAATTGAATCATCTAGTTTGGATCTATGTTTAAATTAAACGTTGATGATTATGCCATTCTTGTTATAGTAGCAACATTAAACAAATTTTCTCAAATTAAAGGGGTTGTTTTGGAAAAAAAGAAAAAAAAAAAAAAACTGTTTTTCGAAATTTTAGGGGAAAATGCCGAGAGCAATAAAAAAAAATTTCGATTTTTTTGTGTGTGTTTTGGCCAATAATTATTATACATTATATCTATAATGTATGATTGTTTGTTGTGAAAAAGTTCACAAATTCTAGATACCCAATTATTTTAAAGTGGTTTAAAAATGATGTTAGATTAATTCATATTACAAGTTAATGTGTATTAAGATTGGAATTATTGTGAGTAATTAAGGAATTGTCACATAATTTTGATCATTTTATAATAGGTGGTTTGGATAAATTACTCTACATAATTAAGGAATTATGTCTTGAATGATTAATTTATTGTTGATGCATTTTATTTAGTTGTATGAATTGTTGAATGGTTTATTTACGTATTTTTGCAATCGGTTGTAATTTAGTATTACCTAGTGTGGCCTTAGTTGATTATGTTTTCGTAATGATGGAAACATAATCTTGATGTAATTTTGAGATCTCGAATCTACTTTGGTTTTCTTTAGTATTATGTTTTTGAAATTAGAATGTAAATAGGTTTATTTTGTAATTTATTTATAGTAATTTTGAGAAGACTAAAGATGGAGATTGGATTGCTCACTCCCGCTACATGGACCAAGATGGAACATCAAGACAAGCTTCTCGGGTCCTAGGAAGGATTCCAAAGTTGAATTTATGTTCATTTTGGTAGATAGGTCACATTAGGACTTTGTTTTTGTTTTACGTTTTTCCATTCTTGTTGCTTTTCTTCGCATGATAATTAGTGCATCATATTCCGCCTAAACTAAACCACCTACTTATATGCATGAAAATTGACTCATATAGTTTGAATGTTAGTTATCATGGACATAAAGATGTCACACTATTTTAAGCCATCATCTTAGTTTATTCATTCTCGCATGCTAGATATTAGTTCACTTAAAATGTATTAAAATAAAGTTGATATGATCTTCCTCTAAAACTAAAATTGAGACTACTCTTTATAGGCCAAACAACTGTGAATCCCTTCTTCGCCGGTAGGCATATAGGACCTTACTCTCCATATGACCTCTTCTACATTGGGTAAGTAGTTTGTGTTGACTTATTTTACCTCAACATTATAATCTGAAGAGTTTCTGGAGATTATGATGGACTATAGATAGAATTTACAGAAATTTATCAACCAAGAATTCTAAAAGTAGAATTAGCCAAGAGGTTGGCTTATCAATTTACAGATAATTGAGTCTTGGGATCATTTATATAATTCTTGAGGGAGGTCAATTGTATAAATGCTTGAGTCTTCGCATTATAAAAGTTTTGCATTAGACTTAAATCATAACGATGAGTATGCTTATTATGTTTTTCTTCTTCTTTTCGCAGTGTAGAATTCGTTTTATATTGATATTACTGCTTACAACAAATGGCTGGAAATAATGATATCCTTATGCCAAGTGCCACACTTGCACGAGAGTCCTGGCTCAAAACTTTCATGGACCACATGAATCAGTCCACACGACTGAAGAATGACGGGTCCAACTTTGCGGACTGGGAGGCATCATTACGGAATGCTGCCATTGCTTACGGTAAGCTCAAGTACTTGACTGAGCCAATACCGCCAAACCCAGGCCCCAATGCAAGAGCTAACGAGTCACTTGCTTATAGTGACTTCATCATGGAAGCGGGTGCGATAAAGAATGTACTCATTTTTTAAATGGAAACCAATTTGCAAAGACGCTTCATTGCCCAAGGAGCAAACAAGATTTTCACCACGCTCACTAATGAGTTCTCAAAAGCCCCGAGAATTGTTACTTATGACCATACATGTCGCTTCTTTGAGGCGAAACTCCAGAAGGGCCAACCGGTTAGCCCACACATTCTTGACATGATTGAGAATGTCGAGAAACTGGAGGCACTTGATTGCAAACTCAGTTAGAGCAAAGTCATTGACCGTATGCTTCATTCACTTCATGATGGTTTTGCCCTTTTCAGGGCAAATTACTACATGAATGACATGAAGAAAAGTCCTCATGAGTTACACTCACTTCTCGTACAGACCGAGAAGGATATGAAATTGAGTGGGTGCATGAAGCAAGATGTTCTCATGATTTCCAACAAGAATAAGGGTAAGGGCAAAGCTCAAGGCGACCTAACTGTAGGAAAGCCAAAGTTTAAGAAGTCAGGAAATGGTAAGAGTGGGCCTGGTGAGACTAGTGGCTCAAAAGGCAAGGCAAAGAGCAAGGGCGGTAACGTTGAGTGCCACCATTGTCACAAAACTGGGCATTGGAGGAGGAACTGTCTCGTGTACCTTGAGGATATAAAAGCAGGCCGCGTCACTCCTGTTGGTATGTCATCTTATATTCATATGATTAAGATTAACCATGCAAGTTTCGGAACTTGGGTACTTGATACTGGTTGTGTTTCTCATCTGTGTAATCATTTGCAGGTCCTAAAAAACATCACACCCCTCGCAAAGGGTGATGTGGACCTACGAGTCGGGGATGGAGCAAGAGTTGATGCAGTCTCAATGCGAACATATGTAATCCAGCTCCCGAGTGGTTTTGAGTTATATTTATATATTTGTTACTATGTACCCAGTTTATCTAAGAATATTATTTCTGTTTCCGTACTTGATAAAGACGGTTTTTCATTTTCAATAAAGGACAATAGCTGTATTTTCTCTTTTAATGAAATGGTTTATGGCAAAGCAGTTTCCATGAATGGAATTTATATCTTAGATCAAACCACAGATATATTACATGTGAATAATAAGATATTAAAGGTTGGTGACAAAGATCAAACTTATCTATGGCATTGTCGAATAGGTCACATAAATGAAAAATGTGTAAAGAAACTCATTGAGAATGGGACTATCTCCACATTTGATTTCTCATCATTTGGCACGTGTGAATCATGTCTTATCGGCAAAATGACTCGAATTTCCTTCAAATGTGTGGGAATGCGCGCTAATGACCTATTAGGACTCATACATACTGATGTATGTGGACCCATGTCAATCACCGCAAGAGACGGCTATAGATATTTTATCACTTTCACGGATGATTTGAGTAGATACGGATATGTCTACTTAATGAAGCATAAAAGTGAGTCTTTTGAAAAACTCAAGGAATACCAGAATAAGGTTGAGAACCAACTGGGAAGAAAGGTTAAAGCACTCCGTTCAGATCGTGGTGGCGAATATCTTTCAAATGAGTTTGATCAAAACCTTAAAGATTGTGGAATAGTTTTATAGTTAACTCCACCTGGAACACCTCAATTAAATGGTGTGTCCGAACGGAAAAATCGAACACTACTTGATATGGTTCGATCCATGATGAGTCACACGGTAGTACCTGATTCATTATGGGGTTTTGCTCTTTTGTCAGCTGCTCTTATACTTAACCGAAGTCCGTCTAAAGCTGTCGACAAGACTCCGTATGAGATATGGAAGGGAATGGTCCCTAACTTGTCCTTTATTCGGGTTTGGGGCTGCGAGGCTTATGTCAAGTGGAGACACGAGGATAAGCTCGGCCCGCGATCGGTCAAGACATAATTTATTGGTTATCCAAAAGGAATGTTTGGTCATTACTTCTATTCGCCTACCAAACATCGAGTATTTGCTGCGGCTAGTGAAAAGTTCTTAGAGAAAGATTTTATCGAGAACAAGTCAAGTAATAGAACCTTCGAGCTGTCGGAGATTCAAGAACCAACAACCGAGGAACAGATGGAGGAAGATGTTCCTTCAACTTATGATACGGTTAATATTCCTCAGGAACCTAGGAGGTCGGGTAGAGTCTCTAATCCTCCAGACAGATACATTGGTATGGTCAAGGAAAATGACGTTTTGCTCCTAAAGAGTAATGAACCCGCTACCTATAAAGGTTCCATGACCTGATCCGACTCTAAGCTATGGCTTAAAGCCATGCAATCCGAGATGGACTCCATGTATGGAAATGACGTATAGGATCTTATTGATTTACCTAACAAGATACGACCTCTTCAGTGCAAATGGCTTTACAAAAGAAAGCATTTTGTAGAAGGGCAAACGGATTCTAATAAGGCACGACAAGTGGCAAAAGGTTTCACTCAAGTGCACGGATTGCATTATGATGAAATCTTTGCACCCGTAGTTATGATGCGTTCCATTCGGATAATATTAGCGATTGCCGCTTTTCATGACTATGAAATTTGGCAGATGGATGTGAAAACCACCTTCTTAAACGGTTATTTGGAGGAAGAATTGTACATGGTACAACCCGAAGGTTTCATAGATCCTGAAAATCCTAAGAAAGTGTGCAAGCTTAAACGTTACGTTCCATTTATGGACTTAAGCAAGCTTCTCAGAGTTGGAATCATCATTTCGACAAGGTGATAAAAGAGTAAGGTTTCACTCGATCGGTCGAGGAACCATGCTAATATGTCAAGTCGAGTGGGAGCAAGATTGTTTTCTTGATATTGTATGTCGATGACATACTCTTGATTGGGAATGACATTCCTCTCTTATCTTCGGTAAAAGGATGGTTGAAGAACCATTTCCAGATGAAAGATCTGGGTGAGGCACAACGCATATTGGGAATCCGTATCTATCGAGATAGATCACGACGGATGTTATCACTGAGTCAGGAGTCTTATTTAGATAAGATTCTTGAAAGGTTCAGCATGACCAACTCCAAGAAGGGGAACCTTCCAATGACTTCTGGGATGCATTTGAGCAAGTCTCAGTCACCCAAGACACCGGAAGGGGTGAACGCATGAGTCGCGTTCCTTATGCATCAGCTATAGGATAAATCATGTATACCATGATATGCACACGTCCAGACGTGGCATATGCATTGAGTATGACGAGTCGGTAGCAAAACAATCCAGCTGAAACACACTGGATGGCTGGTAAAAACATCCTTAAGTACCTACGGAGAACTAAGGATTGAGCATTGACTTATGGAGGAGATACTAAGCTATGTGCAATCGATTACGCAGATGCTAGCTTCCAAACGGATCGAGATGATTCGAAATCTCAGTCTGGATTCGTCTTTACTCTTAATGGTGCTGCGGTCACCTGGAAAAGTTCCAAACATGAAGTTGTAGCAGATTAAACTACTGAATCTGAGTACTATACCGCGTCAGAAGCAGCAAAGGAAGCTATATGGATGCGTCAATTCTTACAAGGACTAACCATATTTCCTAGTTCGAATGACCCAATCACCATCTATTGTGACAATAGAGGTGCCATCTTCCATGCCAAGGAGCCTAAGTATAGAAACAAGTCTGGACATGTACATCGGAAGGCTCACCTGATCCGTGATTACGTGGAACAAGAGGAGATAGTGATTGACAAGATTGCTTCGGATGACAACATCGCGGATCCTCTCACTAAACCATTAAAATATGATAAGCATGAAGGGCACGTTATTTCCATGGGAATTAAACGTGTTCCTGAGTTGTAGTAGTTGTTTATGGATTCGATACATTTTCTTTTTCATATGCTATTTATAACTTCATCGTATTATTTCATATTTTGTTTTTCATGTGGATTGTACGACAACATTGAACGCCACAAAGTGAACTGAATTACATTATATTTGTTTTGGTCCGTAATCGCCTACATGAGCTGATAACTCTGGCTATTATATTGTGAAGTTGATTGATGGTGGGTTCAACGATCCATAAGTCAAACGGTTGGCTGATCGATCACAGATGCGAGTTATAACGATACCTCGTAGGACATTGTGACAACGTAATGGAGTCCTAAATGTTTAAAACACTGGGTGCCAGGTCGTGGTTTGGACGTCCATTGTGTTCCTAGAGTCGATTCTTTTGACTATCGACTGTCTCTTGAGATTAAGGCAGTTTCTGGGTGACTTTGGTTTCTTTCTCATGGTCGACCGTAACATGAGGCTAAGCAGATTTTTACTGGGTCATTTCATACTGTACTTGTATCTGCAGGATTCGAGTTGAAGAAAATATCCATCCTTTATCAGGTTTAGTCATTTCTTAGGGCCACTCGAGGAGTTGTAACTGAAATGCATGGCCATGCTCGAATGATTATTCGTTTATCAGTTAAGTTACTCTCTAGTCGGGAAAACCACTCTTGATATTGATCACTTGTAAAATACGACCTTTGTGAATACGGATTTTGCAAATTGTTTTACATTGAGTGGGAGAAATTAAGAACATGAGAATCGGTTATCGCACATACACTTGTGAGGACAAGTGGGAGATTGTTGGAGCTAGTGTCCTCCACAATTAGTGTGATAACATGTATAAATCTCTTATAGGTTCACAGGGTATACTTAGTATTTTATCAGTTGATTAACGTTTATTAATAACGGTTGGCTTGCTAGAAGTTTGATGTTATTATCATACTGATGGCGGTGATCAACTGGTCCCTAAAAGTCACACCTAAAGGATGTGTTTGAGAGATGTAATTATATGAAAATATAATCACATTGATGCCTTATATGACTAAAAGGTTAGTCCATGTATATGACTAAAAGGTTAGTCAATATGATGATGAGTCGATTATTTAATGCAATTAAATAATATCAGCTGAGACGAATTAATTGTTAATTCGTAAATTGAATATAAACTGTTATATTTAATTAATGTAAATAATGTTAGCTTAAACGAATTAAGATGTTAATTCGTAATTAAACATAAACGGTTATATTTAATTAGCAAATTATAAATATGCGATATTTATAGTTAATGTATATATTATACGAAATTGTCATAATAAATGATGACAGACCGGTATTAATAAATCGACTACAAACTGTTGTGTGTAGACTTATTAATACGTGACGACATAAATGACAATTGATAATGATACACATTTTATACAATATGATACCAACCTAAAATAAGAAGATTTTCTCCTTGGACGGTTAGATAGGAGAGGGGAGGATCATTTTCTCTGGGAAATTTTTGACTCGATACTCTCATCACAAAACCCTAAAAATTATTAAGAATTAGGGTTCTCTTTCTAGCAAGAAAAAGGCATTTCTCGGAGCATCTTGGGTGCAACGATTAGGAGAATATCGATCTCGATATTTGTTGTTAGGCCAAAATTTCTAGGACCGGAGGTTAATTCTAATCTCTATTCTTTTGTTTATACATTTCGTTTATGACTCGTAATTTCATATTTCATAATTTCGCTATATTCCGAATTTTTCTTGATGAAATATACTGATATTTCTAACAGTGATCACTTGCGCATCATCCTTCATAACCTACTTATCCATCATGAAAAGTTTACCGCTGTTCTTTTGGCCTCCTCCTTGCACCGTACTAGCTGATGCAGTAGACTTGGCAGCTGATGCCTGATTGGCATTAACCGCCGGACGCTGATAGAAACTACCGCCATTGTGGTTGAAACCACCATTATAATTGCTCTGCGCACCTTGATTCTTTCATGACCCAGCTGGCCGATTACTTGCATAACTCGACATCGGTCCTTGAGAAAAGTTACCCCGAGACTGTCTCTGAAAGCCTCTCCCAGCAGAATTAGTACACTCATGCCTTTTGTGGCCAACACCGCCACAGTTAAAACATGCGATTCTCCAGTTGCCGCTACCACTGTGACCACAACGACAGAAAGAAGATCCTCCACTGAATCCCAACCCTGAAGAATATGCCTTTGACTGATTGTGGTTACCACGCTTGTAACCAGATTGATTACCGTCATCACTCTCAGCCTTCCTCTTCTCCAAGCTCTTCTCCCTAGTTTCCTTGGACATTTTGACCAACCTTTCAGCCCATCCAGCTCTCTTGTAGACCTCCTTTGCATCGGTAAGAGTCCCCGCGGTAATTTTTCCATAATCTGGTAAGTTAGCCCTTTCTCAAATCGAAGTGCTAAGTTCACCGGATATAGTCCCATATCCTCAGCATACCTCGACTTCTCATTGAACTTATGGTAGTACTCTGTCACGGTCATGTCCCCAGTCGTCTTAAAAGAATCGAACTCATCCTGGATCTTGGTGCGTACATGCTCCGGAACAAACTCATTTCTCATAGCTCTTTTGAACTCGGGACCACGGGATTGCAGTCTTACCCTTTTTCAGATAAATGTCCAAAGCATTATCTTTAATCTTATCCCGCCACTCTCTTGCTGAGTACCTTAGTTAGAATGCAGCTTGTTCTACCGTAAACACCTTTGGACAATGCACCACCCCAAGGATATTCTCCATCTCCCGATGTAGTTGTCGAGCAAAATCGGCACGCCTATGCCCACATAGGTAGTGGGGTTGAAGCGAGATATGGTAGTACTTATCATGGTGAAATATTCCAGAGTCTCCTTATCTTTCCCTCATCCTATTGATGGTCTCAGTGAGTGCATCTTGGTGCTCAAGCATTTTGGTAATATCCTCAATGTTCATCTCTTGAGCCTTAACATACGCATCTGATCACTTTGGCGGCATATCTTTGAGCAATAAAAAGGGAGATAAACATAAGCATATTGTAATACCCCGTACTTTTAGAATAAATAATTATTTTAATAGAATTTCATGGGAATTGTACGATATAATAATAATAATAATAATAACAATAACAATAATAGTATTGGTTATTATTTAGTTAGTGTAGCAACGAAATAGTAAAGCGATAATGATGTCAGAGAGATCGCAATATTATTAATTGTGTTATATATATAAACTATATACTATATAGTATTATAATAATGGGAGAAACCAAACCCATCTAATATTTTACTAATACTTGATAACTTTTCCCTATGTGATAGTATTCCATATACTAGATTATAGAAACAGGAATCCAAATAGTCAAAACCCTATTACCATACCTTACTCCATCATTAATTAGTAGGTTAATCAAGAAAATAGGAAATATAGGGAGCGAGAAAGAGAAAGCACATAGACAACCAGATAGCGGCGAAATCAATTTAGCATATGTTCAATGGCTTCAACACAAGCTTAACCGTCTTATATTCGTCATCATCGTCCTCTTAGTGCGGACAACCTATAGGTACGTTTCTTTAATACATTAGATGGTTATTGTTTTTTTTTTTTGTAAATACAAATCGTTTCAAGTCTAGCATAGTGTCGATAAGTCCGGTTATTATGGTGACTAGTTTAGGATGCTAAGAATTCATATGGAGTCGAATAATGGTGAGTTTAAGAGTCATGTGTAACATGTATAAGGGTGGTTCGTTCCTCTGTTTTTAGCATCATTACGGCAACGATTTGCGGTCGTTGTACCAATGTTACAGGGCATGTCAGGTTACGAGTTTTGGAGCGAGTCCTAGTATGGGTGTGAGGAGTACATGGGTGCAAATTAGAGGCTTTATGGGATCGTGTGTGGTTGAGTCGACGGCAAGACAGCAGTAGTAGAAGACAGTTGTCTTTGGTTCGTTTGAGGGTCAGGTTATGATGTCGGGTTTGGTGGATACGGGTTTTCGTGTGTGGCTGTCCATGGAGGGTGTGTAATGATAATGGAGAATGGTAGTGCAATGGAGGTGTATGAGGATGACATAGAGTATGGTGGTCTTTCGTGTGCGAAGGGGACGTAAGTACGGTGACGGGGGTGATGAATAAGTGGTGAATGGATTTATGGGTAAGTTGATGATGACCGTATAATTGGAGCAGCAAGTTCTGATTTTATTTAATTTTATAATAGTTAGTGGTAGGTTACATGGGTCATTTAATTAGTGATAAACTTAGGTGAGGGTTAATACGTTTAGCTAATAAAACTACTCCGTATTAATTAAGTTGTGTGACTAGTGTGATCTATGTAAAGCGATTAATTAGTTAATTAAGTTATTAATTTATATATATTAAAATTGTAGGATTCGACTTTGTAGAAGATCGTTATTAGCTTGACTTGGTGCGCTCAGGATTGCTTTAATTGGATTGCGAAAAGGTAGGGATTATCCTACTCAACTTATATTTATGGGATTTATTAATTGTTTATATATATGTGTGAATTTATATATATTGTGATTATTACGGATGCGGAATTAAGACTACAAAGGTGAGTTAACTACGAGAATTATTGGTTACATGAGCATTGATGGATGTTATAATATGATAGAAGGGACCGATATACCGCTAGTCTTTGTGAGTTATTTATTGAAGGGACCCATATACCGCTAGTCCTTGTGAGTTATTTATTGAAGGGACCGATATACCGCTAGTCCTTGATTATTTTTTTGAAGGTACCGGTCCGAGCAACCGCTAGTCCTTGTGGCGTCAGTTGATCATTGGCCGCCCCTCAGAGTCTCTTCCCTAGTAGGCTCACTACTAGGGAGATGTGCACATTCGGAGCTGAGGAAGCGTTAAGACGGAGTTTGGGAGGAGTAGAGGTGATTGGAGTATAACATGGATGGTTGAAGGTTATGGGTGTTACCATAACAAGCGATTATCTTGACTGAGCTCGATTTATTATTATTGTACTAACACTGCTGTCTTTATTTATATTCTATTTATGTTCCATTAGTATTTGTTATGGTGTTGTTTAGTTAGTCCCTACTCAACCTCGTGGTTGACTGTGTATTCGTGGACACCTGTGATGACCCGTTTTATGGGGAGCAGATTGGTTGACAGGTACTTGAGTTAGCTGACTTGGGAGCTTATGGGATTGCGTAAGGAATTGGCAAGACTACCTAGAAGTCTAGATCACTTAGTTATTTTATTAACCAGTTGTATTTATTTCCGCTGCGAGTTTGTAATTTAATTAGTTAAATTGTTTAAATAAGTTGTAATAAGAGTGTTTATTAGTAAGTTTTAATAAAGTACTTTGGTTTTGTTTTAATTTGTACTCACTGCCTCGGGAAACCGAGATGGTAACAACCTTATTTATTTGGGAATGTCTAGCTAAAGGCTCCTGAATAAATGGGGGTGTTACAAAGTGGTATCAGAGCAAAACGATCCTCAGGCCTGACCAATGAACAATAATGAACATAGGATGTGTCTAATAAAATGAACCCGGATAGAAACTGTTAGGAGCCCACTTAAGGCTTGGGATGAGTTAGGGGCCCCCTCACACCAAACTTCTGACCCTTTCAGTTTTGAACCGGTTACCTTGAGAGATATTACAGAGTGGGATAATTTAAAATGAATATTGTTTATTTTGTCATAGGAGTTCTGGTTGCCTTGTTTGAGTATTGTTTTCATTGATGAATGAGGTTACGGGACGTAACCTTTATTTTAAGGAGAGTGAAACAGATGAAATGAGGAGTTGATGTTGAATTGTTTTGATCATGATCATGATAACAATTATAAATTGATATTGAATTTATGGTTGGATGTTGTGTGATATTAGAATCATGTCTAGTGATATGCGGTTGTGTGAATCCCAAAGCCATGTTATTTAAAATATATTATGAAATGATTAAACTTGTGATATAAATGATTTAGAGTAGATACTAGTCGTGTGTGAAAGTTTACTGACCAAGTTATGTTGGTATAGGAGTAGGAGGGTGTGAATGAGGGCTTGTGACCTAGTAAAAAGGAACCTAGAGCTGAACTTTATTCCGTCAGATTTTACCCCTATTTGATTTAGTTTCCATTTGACCTCCGTTCATCATACAAAGTTGAAATATTTATGAGTGATAACCCAGTGAGTTAGCTTACCAATGCCGTTGGTTTCATGTTTAAAAGTTTTATGGTTTGGGAGAAATAAATAATTTAGTGGACAGTGGTCAGAATGTTCCTGTGCAGTTATGTTTTCGACAAACAATTTTGTAAAATTTCTCATTTCATACCTACTTAATCTTTTTGCTTAATTCTAACTCCACTGTTTAAAAGATTCAAATATGTGTCCAAATTGATAAGGCACGATGCAAGGTAAATTTATGACAATTAATAGTGATTTTTACAAATTGACTTTAGTTTTTGACAAATTGCTGATCGGGTTTTGTTTGGACCAACTGGATTGTAAAAATCTTTATAAAATGGTTGAATGAGATTTCGATTTTATTCTTTTTCTCATGGTTTGATAATTCCTTATATTTTCTGGAAAGTATAAAAACTCAATGTAGACTGTAACGGTTATTTAATGGTGATTTTTGAAAGTTACAGCTTGACTTTGATTTCCGAAAAAACGCGAGTTTACCAAAAGTTTAATATAAATGTTTTGTCGATTCTTAACCTATGGTAATTGGGAGGTAGGAGTGATGATAAGAGGACCTAAAGAGGGAAGAGAAAGGACATAGTTGACCAAACCTTGTTTTGTAAGTATAGAATATTTAAAAATGTTGAGCCATCTTTACTCGGATAGAAACTTATGTTGTCTTGTTTTAATTTTATAGAACCATGCCTCCAAAGAGATCTACACCTACACCCTCTACCATGTCCCAAGAAGAGATTGACCGTTTGATATCTATGAATGAGGCATTGATCGGCAGATGAAGGCTAAGGGGTCGGATTCGGGATCCGGCAAAGATGAGTGCTAATATTGCAAGACACAACCCGACGAAATATGACGGATTAGGTGAACCATCTTTACTTGGGGATTGGCATAGGGAGTTTGATAACCTTTTTGAGTTCTTTGGGTTGTCTGCGGAGTTACAAGTAGATCAAGTTTGCTTATTATTTGAGGGGAAAACGGGTTTGTGGTGGAATCGTAGTAAAGAGGTCTTAAGGGAAGCTTGAAGGGAGAGTGAGGAACCTTTTATCACTTGGAAGGGTTTTAAGGAGACTATGAGAGCTGTATTTGTACCAGAACATATTAGGAGTAAGATGAGAGCTGAATTTGATTCTTTCAAGATGGTCGAGGAGATGACAAGAGAGACTTATAACAATAGGTTTATGGAATTGGCGAATATATGTCTTGATTTAAACTTCAGTGAAGAGATGTTAGCATTAAGGTTTGAAAAAGGATTAACAACCACTATTAAGAAGAGGCTTGCAGCTGGTCAACCAAGTACCATGGATGATGTTTATTGAATTTTGGACATACTGAGAGAGGATCGTTGATATCTTTGAAGGAGGAGAAGAAGGAGAAGGGGGAGAAAAGAAAGAATGAGTGTATTGGTGAAATGAGTGGGAGCGGTAAGAAAAAGGGAGGTGATAATAAATCTCGAATTAGCTCACCAGGAAGGTTTGGGAATGGAGGGAAAACGCGTCAGGGCACTAGTTGGAACCGTGGGTCGGAGGTTAGGATAAATAATTGTAGGGTGTGTGGGAATAATCATCCAGGTAAGGATTGTGAGGGGAAGTTAGTGAAGTGTTATGCATGTAACCGGATGGGGCACCGAGCATATGAATGTAGGAGTACTCCGAGGAATGACAATGGGAGTCAGGGAAGAAGTTACCGAACTGGCATGTCAGGTTATGGGAGCAACCAAAGAAATTTCAGTAACAAACATGCTAATCAGAGTCGCAACAACCTAGGAAATGAGGGTGACCGGAACAATGATGGGAAGTCAGCAGCTACTACAGTGCAAGGGGGGAGGAATACCTAGTTATTAAGTGACTTAGAATTATTATTTTTACTATTATTATTTAGGCATTTTCTTTATTTTGGTAGCACCTTAATAATTATTTAATGGGAAACTTCGGGACGAAGTTTATTTTTAAGAGGGTAGAATGTGACATCTCATGTTTTGAGTTTATTTTTGTGGTACATTCCGTGTTTCGAGTTATTCTGTAATACAA
Organism: Silene latifolia; assembly: GCF_048544455.1. Lineage (NCBI taxonomy): Eukaryota > Viridiplantae > Streptophyta > Magnoliopsida > Caryophyllales > Caryophyllaceae > Silene > Silene latifolia. The sequence goes on from NC_133538.1 coordinate 238,687,168, forward strand.
TTTCACGAAGCTTGATATGGCAGGATAATAATGAATGGTTTATTGTGTTTAAGTGGTGATAAGCTGGAATGGTATTCAGTTGTACGGATGTTTATAGAGGCTTTTGTAGCATTTCTGGGTGAATTTCGGGACGAAGTTCTTTTTAAGGACGGAAGAATGTAATACCCCGTACTTTTAGAATAAATAATTATTTTAATAGAATTTCATTGGAATTGTACGATATAATAATAATAATAATAATAATAATAATAATAATAATAATAATAATAATAATAATAACAATAACAATAATAGTATTGGTTATTAGTTAGTTAGTGTAGCAACGAAATAGTAAAGCGATAATGATGTCAGAGAGATCACAATATTTTTAATTATGTTATATATATAAACTATATACTATATACGGAGTAGTATTATAATAATGGGAGAAACCAAACCCATCTAATATTTTACTAATACTTGATAACTTTTCCCTATGTGATAGTATTCCATATACTAGATTATAGAAAAAGGAATCCAAATAGTCAAAACCCTATTACCATACCTTCCTCCGTCATTAATTAGTAGTTAATCAAGAAAATAGGAAATATAGGGAGCGAGAAAGAGAAAGCACATAGACAACCAGATAGCGGCGAAATCAATTTAGCATATGTTCAATGGCTTCAACACAAGCTTAACCGTCTTATATTTGTCATCATCGTCCTCTTAGTGCGGACAACCTATAGGTACGTTTCTTTAATACATTAGATGGTTATTGTTTTTTTTGTAAATACAAATCGTTTCAAGTCTAGCATAGTGTCGATAAGTCCGGTTATTATGGTGACTAGTTTAGGATGCTAAGAATTCATATGGAGTCGAATAATGGTGAGTTTAAGAGTCATGTGTAACATGTATAAGGGCGGTTCGTTCCTCCGTTTTTAGCATCATTACGGCAACGATTTGCGGTCGTTGTACCAATGTTACAGGGCATGTCAGGTTACGAGTTTTGGAGCGAGTCCTAGTATGGGTGTGAGGAGTACATGGGTGCAAATTAGAGGCTTTATGGGATCCTGTGTGGTTGAGTCGACGGCAAGACAGTAGCAGTAGGAGACAGTTGTCTTTGGTTCGTTTGAGGGTCGGGTTATGATGTCGGGTTTGGTGGATACGGATTTTCGTGTGTGGCTGTCCATGGAGGGTGTGTAACGATAATGGAGAATGGTAGTGCAATGGCGGTGTATGAGGATGACATAGAGTATGGTGGTCTTTCGTGTGCGATGGGGACGTAAGTACGGTGACAGGGGTGATGAATAAATGGTAAATGGATTTATGGGTAAGTTGATGATGACCGTATAATAGGAGCAGCAAGTTCTGATTTTATTTAATTTTATAATAGTTAGTGGTAGGTTACATGGGTCATTTAATTAGTGATAAACTTAGGTGAGGGTTAATACGTTTAGCTAATAAAACTACTCCGTATTAATTAAGTAGTGTGACTAGTGTGATCTATGTAAAGTGATTAATTAGTTAATTAAGTTATTAATTTATATATATTAAAATTGTAGGATTCGACTTTGTAGAAGATCGTTATTAGCTTGACTTGGTGCGCTCAGGATTGCTTTAATTGGATTGCTTTAATTAGTTAATTAAGTTATTAATTTATATATATATGTGTGAATTTATATATATTGTGATTATTACGGATGCGGAATTAAGACTACAAAGGTGAGTTAACTACGAGAATTATTGGTTACATGAGCATTGATGGATGTTATAATATGATAGAAGGGACCGATATACCGCTAGTCCTTGTGAGTGATTTATTGAAGGGACCGATATACCGCTAGTCCTTGTGAGTTATTTATTGAAGGGACCGATATACCGCTAGTCCTTGATTATTTTTTTGAAGGGACCGGTCTGAGCAACCGCTAGTCCTTGTGGCGTTAGTTGATCACTGGCCACCCCTCAGAGTCTCTTCCCTAGTAGGCTCACTACTAGGGAGATGTGCACATTCGGAGCTGAGGAAGCGTTAAGACGGAGTTTGGCAGGAGTAGAGGTGATTGAAGTATAACATGGATGGTTGAAGGTTATGGGTGTTACCATAACAAGCGATTATCTTGACTGAGCTGGATTTATTATTATTGTACTAACACTGCCGTCTTTATTTATATTCTATTTATGTTCCATTAGTATTTGTTATGGCGTTGTTTAGTTAGTCCCTGCTCAACCTCGTGGTTGACCGTGTATTCGTGGACACCTGTGATGAACCGTTTTATGGGGAGCAGATTGATTGACAGGTACTTGAGTTAGCTGACTTGGGAGCTTTTGGTATTGCGTAAGGAATTGGCAAGACTACCTAGAAGTCTAGATCACTTAGTTATTTTGTTAACCAGTTGTATTTATTTCCGCTGCGAGTTTGTAATTTAATTAGTTAAATTGTTTAAATAAGTTGTAATAAGAGTGTTTATTAGTAAGTTTTAATAAAGTACTTTGGTTTTGTTTTAATTTGCACTCACTGCCTCGGGAAACCGAGATGGTAACAGCCTTATTTATTTGGGAATGTCTAGCTAAAGGCTCCTGAATAAATGGGGGTGTTACACATATAGTCTACGACTCAAAGCAATTATGATTCGCACAAAGATATACTCGATCGAGTACTTAAACATACTCGATCAAGTAGGAGTCACTCGATCGATTAACCTACTCACTTGGTCGAGTACCCCAACTCCAGAAGCTGACCAGAGCTGACATAAAACATACTCGATCGAGTACCAATACATACTCGGTCGAGTACACGAAACTCGATCGAGTACTCCACTTACTCGGTCGAGTAACTCGACTCCAGTAGCTATTTCCCATTATGCAAATTACCCACTCGATCGAGTCACGCTTACTCGATCGAGTCCACCCTACCCGATCGAGTTCCCTCCTATTCGGTCGAGTCGAGTTACTCGGTCGAGTAACTCGACTCTAGTAGCTACTGCCCATCACGCAAATTACCCACTCAATCGAATCACGCCTACTCGATCGAGTCCACCCTACTCGATCGAGTTTCCCCTAATCGGTCGAGTCATGCTCACGAATTACACTACTTGCATGTTTACCTACTTTAATGTTCAACGCATATCATTCAACATATATGTATATACAACATCACATTCTCCTATTGACATGTTACTAATATAATCAAACATTATAAAATTCACCTTCCATCACTTAAACATTCTCTTAACATGAAATTCATATTCTTATGCAAACACAAACTTCACCTTTTCCAACCTAGTCATCCACTTCAACTACACGCTTCATCCAATGCATACATTTCATAACAACAATAACAAGTAGCGCTCCAATGACACCCCATAATGACCGGTTCAAAGTTGGAAGGGCAAGATCGCCACTTTAGGACATCTCCCATGCCTTTGCATTAGCTCCTAAAAACTCCTACCCGGGTTCATTTTAATTTAACTCTCAACATTCATTAGGTTCATTGGTTACAGGTTCCAAAATTGTCGCTCTGATACCACTTTGTAAATCCATCATTCACCAAGGTGCCTTACTAAGGCCACCCTAGCACATGGAAATGCTACCATCTCGGTTACCCGAGGTATGGTAATAAAAAAAGACCATAAAGAAACATACTTTAAGTTTAAAAGTTAAATGTGTGTACAACTTAAACCAAAACTGGAAATATATATGGTGCGGTTCGAAACTTTGTCGTCTAACTCAACCAACCAAAACAATATTTATAACTAAACAAACTACTCTTAGTAGAGTGGTAAGTAAAGGTCGGATCCCAAAGGACGGGTATCGAATTAAGTTATCAATTGCAAATAGCCATGTCTTAAGGTGTCACAAATTGATTGAGCTAAAATGATTGTCTAAACTACTAGGCAAGTGGAAGGATAAAAGGGATGTAAACAATTAATGAAAGCGCTAGGGTGTCATGGGATCATAGGGGAGTTCATGGTGGTGATCATACAAACATGTTTTCATAGTTGCAAGCAATTATTGTTGTAGAGGAACCGAGTTAGTTTATATCTTACGGTTCATAGGAAGATTTGGGTCCCAGAGCCGAGTCGTCTAAATTGTACAATTCGGCTTACTTTCTTCCTATTCACTTCTATGCATGGTCTAACAAGACTCGAGTTAGTTTATATCTTACAAGTCTTGTTGAATAGATAAGAGATGGGTAATAAATGCAAGGTTTCATAGTCTAGCATTTCATCAAGCATAACATGTGCATAGGTTAACACTACAACAAGCAAGCAATCTTATTATAACATATTAGATTAAGCATAAATCTACCCCCATGTTATAGTTCCCCTAATTCCCCATTAACCCTAGCTAGGTGACTACTCACTCATGGTTGTGTTGAACATGGTAATAGGGGTGTCAATCATACTAAAAAGTCCAAACATGATGAGTGGTTAGGAAAACAAACAATACTTAAAACAAGGAGTAAAAGAATTGTACCAAACTTATGATGAACAAATGGAAAGAAGGAATGATAGAAGGAAAACTTGATTAATGAATGAAGAGTTGTCAATTCTTCAATAAATCCCCAAATTATCTTCCAATTCCAATACTAGATCTAAGAGTTTTTCAATAACAATTAAGGAAGGATTAATATATAATTAAGCTAATTAATTTCTAATCTACTCTAATGACTTAGTGGTTATCTCCTAATACAATGGAGTATTTATACTAAGTACAAGTATTAGGGTTGTAGGGAAATAACCGTAAAATTCCCTTAAATTTTAGGACTATAACGTAAATTTAACATGTGATTAATTGTCATAAACGAAAAACAAGAGAAAACGATAAGAGAATAAAATTAACCTCGGGTCCTTGTGCAATTCAGCCTAATGAACAGAAATCAATATAGATTTCCTCCTAATCGTTGCACCCAAGATCGTCTGACACTATGTCCCTTGTGCTAAAAATTACTCTCTAATTGCCTTGCAATATTGAGAGAGTTTTGTGAGTTTTTTTTTCTGATGTGAGATCTAGGTTTTCAGAGAGAAATGCTCCAAAAACCTAATTTTTGTGCAAATGAAATGAATTAGGTCAAAAGGAGAGAAAGACTCTCCTTTTGTTCTTCTTTGGTTCGGCCGTGAGTTTCCAAGAGGAGGGAGTGGGCTTTCCACTTTCTTCTTATTTAACTCGCGTTCCGACTCGAATCGCTAAAATGTATATGACGGGTTTTAATTATAAATCGTCATCCGTCATCGGATATTAAAATATCAACTAGTAACATGACTCAGTCGATATATTAATACTTGTCCGACAATGACAATATTATATAATTAATTAATTCAATATAAATTAATTAAATATAATCGTTTATATTCAATTACGAATTAACTGCTTAATTCACCTTAGCCATTATTATTTAATCCGTATTAAATAATTATCTCAACATCGCGTTTGACTAATTATTAGTCAATAACTCCGACTAACCGCTTAGTCATATTAGGCATCAACATGACTGTATTTTCATACCGTCACATCTCTCAAACGTATCCTATAGGTGTGACTTTTAGGGACCAGTTGATCACCGCCATCAGTATGACAATAACGTCAAACTTATCTAGCAAGCCAACCGTTATTGATAAACGTGGACCAACTGATAATAATACAAAAGTATACCCTTTGATCCTTTTAGAGATTTATATGTCATTGCACTAACTGTGGAGGACACCCGCCCCAACAAACTCCCACTTGTCCGTACAAGTGTACGTGCAATAACGTTATCCGCACTAACTGGAGGACACCGGCTCCAACAAACTCCCACTTGTCCGTACAATTGTATGTGCGATAACCGAATCTCATATCCATTTAGAATTTCTCCCACTCAATGTAAAACAATTTGCAGATCCGTATCCGCAAAGGTCGTATTTTACAATCGATCTGTATCAAGAGTGGTTTCCCCGACTAGAGAGTAACTTAACTGATAAAACGAATTCGTATTCGAGCATGGCCATGCATTTCGATTCTGACTCCTCGAGTGGCCCCGAGAAATATCGAGTACGATAAAGGCTGAATATTTCCTTCAACTCGACTCTGCCGATCTAAGCACAAGCATGAAATGACCGAAACAATCTACTTGGCCCCCTGTTACGGATGACCGTGAGAAAGAAACCAAAGTCACCCAAAATCTGCCTTAATCTCAAGAGACAATCGATAGTCAAAAGAATCGACTCTTAGGATCACCATGGAGGTCCTATCCACGACCTGGCACCGAATGTTATAAAACATTTAGGACTCCACGTCGTTGTAACAATTGTGTCCTACGAGATATCCGTATAACTCACCTCTGTGATTGGTCAGTCAACCGTTTGACTTATGGCTTGTTGAACCCACCATCAACCAATGTCACAAAATAATTGCCAGAGTTATCAGCTCACGTGGGCAATTAAGGACCATAATATAATGTTTGTTCAGTTCACTTTGAGGTGTTCAAAAATTGTCGTACAACTCCACATGAAAAACAAAATATATAAATATCAAAACGATGATGTCGTATAGAGTACACAAGAAAATGAATGTAATCCATAAAAGAGTACTTCAACTCAGGAACACGTTTAATTCCCATGGAATTAACATGACCTTCATGCTTATCTTGTCGTAATGGTTTAGTGAGAGGATCTGCTATATTATCATCTGTAGCAATCTTTTCTATCACTACCTCCTTTTGCTCCACGTAATCTCGGATTAGATGAGCTTTCCGTTGTACATGTCTAGACTTTTTGCTAGACTTAGGCTCCTTAGCTTGGAAGATGGCACCTCTATTGTCGCAATAGATGGTGATCGGGTCATTCGAACTAGGCACTACAGATAGTCCTTGTAAGAACTGACGCATCCATATCGCTTTCTTTGCGCCTTCGACGCGGCATAGTACTCGGACTCGGTCGTAGAATCTCTTTGTAACACTTTGTTTGGAACTCTTCCGGTGATCTGCAGCGCCATTAAGAGTAAAAACAAATCCAGACTGATATTTCGAGTCATCTCGATCCGTTTGGAAGCTAACATCTGCGTAACCGGTTGCGCATAGCTTTTGATCGCCTCCATAAGTCAATGCCCAATCTTTAGTCCTCCGTAGGTACTTAAGAATGTTCTTGACAGCCATCCAATGTGATTCACCCGGATCTTTGTTGGAATCGACTTGTCATACTCAATGCATATGCCACGTCCGGACGTGTGCATATCATGGCATACATGATTGATCCTATAGCCGAGGCATAAGGAATCCGTGTCATGCGCTCTTTCTCTTCCGATGTCTCTGGTGCCTAAGACTTGCTCAAATGCACCCCTGGAGCCATAGGAAGAAACCCCTTTTTGGAGTTAGCCATGCTGAATCTCTCTAGAATCTTGTCTATATAAGACTCCTGACTGAGAGATAAAATCTGACGTGATCTATCTCGATAGATACGGATGCCCAAAATTCTTTGTGCCTCACCCAGATCTTTCATCTGGAAATGGTTCTTCAACCATACTTTTACCGAAGTTAAGAGAGGTATGTCATTCCCAATCAGGAGTATGTCATCAACATACAATATTAGGAAGACAATCTTGCTCCCACTCGACTTGATATATAGACATGGTTCCTCGACCGATCGAGTAAATCCATTTTCTTTTATCACTTGGTCGAAACGATGATTCCAACTCCGAGAAGCTTGCTTAAGCTTGCACACTTTCTTAGGATGTTCAGGATCGATGAAACCTTCGGGTTGTACCATGTACAACTCTTCCTCCAAATAACCGTTTAAGAAGGCGGTTTTCACATCCATCTGCCAAATTTCATCGTCATGAAAAGCGGCAATCGCTAAGATAATCCGAATGGAACGCAGCATGACTACGGGTGCAAAAATTTCATCGTAGTGTAAACCTGGCACTTGGGTGAAACCTTTAGCAACTAGTCGTGCTTTATAGATATCTTGTTGACCTTCCACAGAATGCTTTATCTTGTAAAGCCATTTGCATTGAAGGGGACAAACCTTAGCAGGCAAGTCAACAAGATCCCATACGTTGTTCTCATACATGGAGTCCATCTCGGATTGCATGGCCTCAAGCCATAGCTTTGAGTCAGAACTAGTCATGGCACCTTTATAGGTTGCGGGTTCACTACTCGTTAAGAGCAGAATGTCATCTATGTCATGTTCCTCGACCATACCAATGTATCTGTCCGGAGGAATACAGACTCTTCCCGACCTCCTAGGTTCCTCAGGAATATTAACCGCAGCCGGGATTGAAGGAATTGGTTCCTCCAATGGTTGCTCGGTATTTGGTTCTGGAATCTCCGACAGCTGGAAGGTTCTATTACTCTTCGCGTTCTCGAGAAATTCCTTCTCTAAGAATGTCGCACTAGCCGCAACAAATACATGTTGTTCGGTTGGCGAATAGAAGTAATGACAAAGTGTTCCTTTAGGATAACCTATAAAGTATGTCTTGACCGATCGCGGGCCGAGCTTATCCTCGTGTCTCCACTTGACATAAGCCTCGCAGCCCCAAACCCGTATAAAGGACAAGTTAGGGACCGTTCCCTTCCATAGTTCATATGGAGTCTTGTCAACAGCTTTAGACGGACTTCGGTTAAGTATTAGAGCAAGTGATGAGAAGAGCATAACCCCACAATGAATCGGGCAACACGGTGTGACTCATCATGGATCGAACCATATCAAGTAGTGTTCGATTTCTCCGTTCGACATACCATTCAACTAAGGTGTTCAGGTGGAGTTAAGCGTAAGCGCAATCCCACAGTCCTTAAGGTGTTGATCAAACTCGTGAGAAAGATACTCGCCACCACGGTCTGATCGTAGTGTTTTAATTTTTCTACCCAGTTGGTTCTGTACCCGATTCTGGTATTCATTGAATTTCTCAAAGGACTCACTTTTATGCTTCATCAAGTAGACATAGCCATATCTACTTAAATCGTCCGTGAAAGTGATGAAATACCTATAGCCTTCTCGTGCGGTGATTGACATAGGTCCACACACATCCGTATGTATGAGTCCTAATAGGTCAGCAGCGCGCATTCCAACACCTTTGAAGGAAATTCGAGTCATCTTACCAATGAGACATGATTCACACTTGCCAAATGATTGAAAATCAAAGGCCGAGATAGCTCCATTCTTTATGAGCTGTTTAACGCGTTTCTCATTAATGTGCCCCATACGGCAGTGCCATAGATAAGTTTGATCTTTGTCACCAACCTTTAACTTTTTATTCATTGCGTGCAATATTTCTGTGGTCTGATCTAAAACATAAATTCCATTCATGGAGACTGCCTTGCCATAAGTCATATCGTGTAATGAGAAAATGCAGCTATTATTCTCTATTACAAATGAAAAACCAAGTTTGTCAAGTGCAGAAACTGAAATAATGTTTTTGGATAGACTGGGTACATAATAGCAGTTATATAAAAATAACTCAAATCCGCTAGGAAGCTGGATCACATATGTTCCCCTCGAGACGGTAGCCACTCGTGCTCCATTCCCGACACGCAGGTCCACCTCACCCTTTACGAGGGGTTCGATGTTTCGGAGGCCCTGCACATGATTTCACAGATGAGAACCACAACCAGTATCTAGTACCCAAGTTCCGTAACTTGCGTGGTTAATCTCAATCATATGAATAAAAGAAGAAGAAGAAGAAGAAGAAGAAGAAGACATACCAACATGGTTAACGTGACCTGCTTTTATGTCCTCATGGTATACAGGACATGTACGCCTCCAATGCCCAGTCTTGTGGCAATGATGGCATTCCATGTTACCGGTCTTGCTCTTTGTCGCGCCTGATGAGGTGCTCGACTCACCAGTCCCACTCTTACCTCATCCCGACTTCTTAAACTTCGGCTTGCCTACTGCTAGGTCTGCCTGAGCTTTGCCCTTACCCTTGCCCTTGTTTGACACAACGAGAACATCCTGTTTCATGCTCCCACTAAACTTCATGTCCTTCTCGGTCTGTACGAGAAGGGAGTGTAGTGCATGAGGACTTTTCTTCAAATCATTCATATAGTAATTGGCTCTAAAGAGCGCAAAACCATCGTGGAGTGAATGAAGCATGCGGTCAATCACGATGTTCTCACTGATCTTACAATCAAGTGCCTCCAGTTTCTCGACATTCTCAATCATGCTGAGAATGTGTGGGCTAACCGGTTGGCCCTTCTGGAGTTTCGCCTCAAAGAAGCGACAGGTATGCTCATAGGTCACGATTCTCGGTGCTTTCGAGAATTCCTTAGTGAGCGTGGTGAAAATCTTGTTTGCACCTTGGGCTATAAAGCGTTTCTGCAAATTGGATTCCATTGCAAAAATGAGTACGTTCTTTATCGCACCCGCTTCCATGACGAAATCGCTATACGTGGCGATCTCGTTAGCTCCAGCCGTGGGGCCTGGGTTTGGCGGGATGGGCTCGTCGGATATCCGAGCTTCCCGTCGGCAATGGCAAGCATTCCGTAATGCCGCCTCCCGATCCGCGAAGTTTGATCCATCATTCTTCAGTCTAGTGGACTGATTCATCTGATTCATGAAGATCCGAAGCCAGGACTCACGGTCCAATGTGGCACTTGGCATTGGGTCGTTCATACGGCCAGCCATTTTGTTATTAGCAGTTTAAATGATCGTGATCTACACTGAAAAAGAAAGGAAAAACAAAACGAAATAAGCAACTCATCGTGGTGATTTAAGTCTATTTAAAATTCATTTTAACGTGTAGACTCATTGCACTTGTATAATCGATCTACCTCAAGAATTATACAAATGATCCCAAGACTCAATTTCCGTAAATTGATAAGCCAACTGTTTAGCTAGTTCTACCGTTAGAACTCTTGGTCGATAGATTTCCGTAAATCCTATCTATAGTCCACCATAATCACAGGATCGTACGAGTGACCACAGTTTTGAGATAAAATAGGTCAATCAGTTCCAACTTACCTGACGTAGAAGGGGTCATATTATGCCTACCGACGAAGAAGGGATTCATTGGAGTTTGACCTATAATGACTATTCTCAATTTTTTGGTTATACGAGGAAGATCCCATCAACTTAGTTTTAATTCATTTTAAGTGAACGAAAATCTAGCATTACGTGAATGAATTAACTTAGGTGATGGCTTATTTAAAACATGTGATATCTGTATATCATAGAAAACTAACGCGTAACCTCTATATGAGTCAGTTTTCATGCAATTATTAGGTGGTTTGGTTTTAGGCAGAATATGATGCAAATTATCGTTACAATAAAAAAAAAAATATAAAAGAATGCAAAACGTAAATAAAAGTCCTAGTGTGGCCTATCCTAGCAAGATAAACATAATACAACTTTGGAATCCACCGTTGGACCCGAGAAGCTTGTCTTGATATTCCATCTTGGTCCATGCAGCGGGAGTGAGCATCCGATTCTCCATCTTTGGTCTTCTCAAAATTACAATATAAAATTTACAAAATATAAACCTATTTACATTCTAAATAAAAACTGTAATTACAAAAAAACAAAACGGAGATTCGAGATCTCAAAATACAACCAAGACCGTGTCCCATCATTACGGTAACACGTTCTACTAAGGCCACACTAAGTTACAACAGTTTGTAAAATTAAATACGTGATAAAAACATTCATGGCATTTATAAGTAACGATAAATAAAAATGCATCAACTAAAACAAAAATTTATTCGTGACATAATTCCGTAATTATATTAAATTTATCCAAACCACCTTTTAACGATTAAAATTATGTGACAAAACCGCTTCTATCAACTTAATTTTAATTCATGATAATCCGTTACTTTAATTTGCTTTAAAATAACTAAATGGTACGTGAGTGAACTGTTTCACTATCAAGCGAGGGCACAAAATCTGTATTATGTACATGTTATGGCCGAAAAAAAAATAAAACACGTAAAATTTTTTTTTTTTTTCCTTTTCACGGCCTGACCGAGAGCAAACAAATTTTTTTTTTTTCCTCAGCTCATGCCGTGAGATTTAACAGACCAAACAAAATCGATTTGATAAAAACCAATTGCAATTTAAACCTAATCCATATAGAATCAAATCTACAATTGTCAAAACCAAAACATATTGCTACAAAAACGTTTATAATAACAATATGCAAAATCAAATCGAAAACAAAACCAATCGATCGAGACACTAATAGTCCTTGATAGACTGATCAGACCTTAACAGTTCGGCTGACTGTTTAAAACAGCACAAAAAAAAAATAAAACAGTCGTGTAAGACAGGTCACGGTTTTCAAGGAAAAAAACAGACGTGAACAGTAAAAAACAGTTCGGCCGTGCGGTTTTTGAAGGCAAAAAATTATCGATTCAAATCGTTTAATGAAGATCACAATGAAAAATATACGTGGCCTCACTCTGATACCACTTGTAGGGAAATATCCGTAAAATTCCCTTAAATTTTAGGACTATAACGTAAATTTAACATGTGATTAATTGTCATAAACGAAAAACAAGAGAAAACGATAAGGGAATAAAATCAACCTCGGGTCCTTGTGCAATTCGGCCTAATGAACAGAAATCAATATAGATTTCCACCTAATCGTTGCACCCAAAATCGTCTGAGACTATGCCCCTTGTGCTATAAATTACTCTCTAATTTCCTTGCAATATTGAGAGAGTTTTGTGAGTTTTTTTTCTGATGTGAGATCTAGGTTTTCAGAGAGAAATGCTCCAAAAACCTAATTTTTGTGCAAATGAAATGAATTAGGTCAAAAGGAGAGAAAGACTCTCCTTTTGTTCTTCTTTGGTTCGGCCGTGAGTTTCCAAGAGGAGGGAGTGGGCTTTCCACTTTCTCCTTATTTAACTCGTGGTCCGACTCGAATCGCTAAAATGTATATGACGGGCTTTAATTATAAATCGTCATCCGTCATCGGATATTAAAATATCAACTAGTAACATGACTCTGTCGATATATTAATACTTGTCCGACAATGATAATATTGTATAATTAATTAATTCAATATACATTAATTAAATATAATCGTTTATATTCAATTACGAATTAACTGCTTAATTCACCTTAGCCATTATTATTTAATCCGTATTAAACAATTATCTCAACATCGCGTTTGACTAATTATTAGTCAATAACTCCGACTAACCGCTTAGTCATATTAGGCATCAACATGACTGTATTTTCATACCGTCACATCTCTCAAACGTATCCTATAGGTGTGACTTTTAGGGACCAGTTGATCACCGCCATCAGTATGACAATAACGTCAAACTTATCTAGCAAGCCAACCGTTATTGATAAACGTGGACCAACTGATAATAATACAAAAGTATACTCTTTGATCCTTTTAGATATTTATATGTCATTGCACTAACTGTGGAGGACACCAGCCCCAACAAACTCCCACTTGTTCGTACAAGTGTACGTGCAATAACGTTATCCGCACTAACTGGAGGACACCGGCTCCAACAAGGGTAACTAAGGGCTTAAATGATGATTAAGTGCCTAAGATGAAGGTTAATGCCTTGCATGTCTCTTGAGGAGTCCCACGACCTGCCCATGATAGACGCTTATGCTGCTTCAAGATCCGCCCCGGATTCAGCAACAAGTCGCCAGACTTGAAGTCGGGACGCCCGGATTAGTGCACAGTTTGGCTCCTTTTCTTCTTGACTACCTCAAGATCCGTGGGCTCGTTGAGGAGCCGTGGGGGTCTTTGTCAATGCCCATTTTACGTGATTTATTTACTTAGGCCATTAGTATTAGCATCCTCCTTGTTGCTTGGTCGTTAGATGCAATCAAATTAGCTCCGCTTTGGCTTCCATATGCGCAAGGTTTAGCATCCTCCCCTACAAAGGGTACTAAAACCTCATATAATGTGCAAAGTAGGGAATATAAGATAGGAACGAACCTAATAAGTGTTATAAAGAATGGAAAGGAGTCTAGTTAGGGGACTAAATGTGCACAATTATGGGTCACATAAATATAATACAACCATCTCAAACTGGAATCCAAAACCGAAATAAAACTGTCATATACTATCAGCGGAACACTGAAAGACTCGATCTAGTGATGAGTCCATCCCCAGCTAGATCTCGCGCATACTCCATAGAATTACCTGCTAATCAACTGTTCACCATCCCCGCTCAAAACCGAAGAGCGAATAACCGATGTCCATTAATGTGATCATCCCCCATGTGATGGGAACCATAAGGGGCGAATCAAGGGTGTGAAGACATTCCCGAAAATGACTTCACTTAGCCAAGGGCGCACCTCGCGAACCACATACAATTACAACCAAAACACAATACTGACAATCATGATTATTACCAAGAAATACAATTGTGACCACAATGATAACCATGTAATTCATCTATCACATTAACTTAAATCAATTATACAGTAACCGAGTAGGGAAAACCGTACCTGAAATAGAATCGGCAACAACAATAGCAGGAGATAAAAAAGCCTCCTCTACGAAATCACCTCCTAAAACAATAATGCATAAAATTACAATCCACAGCAACGATTATACCAAAAAAAACCCCAAAATATTCAAATTAGTGTTTAGACCAATCTACTGTACTGACATAAAAATTACACACGTGACTTACCCAACCATGATGATCACAAGGTTATAATGATCTCAAATCCGACAATCCTAGCCTTGATTTGATAGCAAAAAGAGGAGAGAATTGAACGTCGTAGAGTTTTCTTGTGAAAAGATTAGAAAATAAAGGTAAAAGTGACAAAGACTATCGATTAAACTTTAAATACATCTCCACGTTTACTATCAAACCTGGCCGAAAAGTCTGTAAAACCCGAGTTACTGGATCGAGTACATATCTCCTAATCGATCGAGTTGCCCCCACTCGATCGAGTACATTCAAAGCAGAATGTACTCAAGAATCCGTAAACAACTTACTCGACAGAGTAAGTCCTACTCAATAGAGTACCCAACAGCTTAAATACCTGAGGTATTACGGGTGGAGGGACTATATGGCCGTTCAATAAGTCAGCCACAACCTTTTCAAGAGAGTAAGGCGAATGTCAACTATGCTCCACCTACTGGAAATTCAAGGAGAAGGCTAGGTTTTAAGAATTCGTAATGTTGTTGTAAGCCTTTAATTATGTTGTAGTATTTTTATAAACGGTTATGTAAGCCTTTAATTTTTTTATCTTATGTTTCTAAGACAATTTATCCTATGTTTGTAAGACAATCTCTGATTTTGCTAAGTAATTTGAAGACCCTTGTTGAACTCATTCCTGATTTTGGTCACCTAACTATTTCTGTGGTCAAGTTCTGCATGTTGATGTTACTGGTGTTGATAAGAAGATATGTTTAAGAAGATATGGTTGTTGTCAATATAACTGACGGTTTTTATGAAATTTTCCTGAACTTATTCTGTCATTTTTTCTGTCAGTTTCTGAACTTTAATGTTTTTAGCAATGCATAAGAAGATATGGTTGGTTGATGTCTATTTTCTGATACATGTTTTCAGCAATGCATGAGAGAAAAATATTTTAGATCATTAGGATTAGAAATGGAGAAGATTTTCATTAATAGGTGTGTAGTTTTACATGAATAAATGGCTCAAATGTTAAACTTAGCTTGAAAATCATTTGAGCTACTAAACCTATCAATTAACATACATTATCCCCATATTCCTTGCAAGCTAAGTTTAACATTTGAGCCATTTTCATCGACCACATTCACATCTTCATATGTCTTAATTTGCCTAAGTTGGATATTAGCTTCCCTAAGCTTTTTGTTTTCCTCTTGCAGATAAGCAACCTCACAATTACTCATCATCAATTCACCCTTCAGAACATCCTTCTTCAACATCAACTGATTTATTGCATTTTCGTGCCACTCCATTTGCAATTCATTATACCAACTAAAATATCCACGATTGGTTTCTGGGTTTGAAATCTTCTACTTAAGGAACCTACGCCCTGGGTCGTCTTGTGTCCATGACCTGAGCTGGCACCCCACAACGACATTTAACTGCCATAAAATTTCTATCACCATTGCCCTCATTCGACATTGCTACAAATCCATAAAACAAAATTAATTAAGAACCCTAATTTGATATTTTACTATGGGTATATCAAATGGAGGAAGAAAAAAGATGAGATAGAAAAATTACCTGAAATTGATGATGAAAAAGTTGAAATATGAAGCGAAATCAGATTAATGGAATAAAGAGAAAGTGAGTGAGTGAGAATAGAAATTGGAGAAATTGAAGATGAATTAAAGAAAGAATGAATTAGAAACTTTTATGGGAGGGGGTAAGGGCATTAAAGGAAGAAAAAATAGAACTTAAGATGAGAGGTTTAAATGGATGGCTAAGATCATATTTACTAGCTTCCTAACCTGATAGTTAGTTTTAATCCGAACCAACAATATTGATATCATTTATTAAAGAAATTTTACTTTTGATAAAATCTAAATTATATGTGGTAACAGTTATAAAAAACCCTTACTTAATGTAACAACGTTTTTGGTTACATAAATAATGTATTTATGTATTAAAGGTGCATGGCTGCATGCCCATGAGACTTGAGAGTACGACAAAACCTGGAAACTTGACTTATTTAAATGGGCAAAATGTATAGTGAAAGAATATTAAAAAATATTGCTCAATCGAAGAATTAAACACAACCTTTTAATGTAATAAAACTATCACCAACCACTAAACCAACCTGATTAATAAACTTTTTTCTTATTTAAGTTTATATTTATTTTTGGAGAATGGTGTGGATGAATTCCCTGCACCTTATTGGAACCGCCTCTGGAGATCACGGCCTTTTATAAGTTAGTACTTGTTTGGGCTAAAAATAGCGTAATAAAGAAAGCCCACTTAGTAAAATAAATATTATAAAGAAGAGGAAATGAGGAAGGGAGCCCGCGGTCAGGAAAAGGGGAGATGGGCTTGAGAAGGATCAAGAGCCCACCGTGAAAGGTGCCCGCGTTAAGGAAAAGGGTGTCAGGGAGAAGTTAGGGAGATCGGGGAGAATTGGTAAGGAAATTCGAATTTGGAAAGAAGTTCTTATGAAAGTAATATTCCCTTTCCATATTCAAGGTAGGACATATCTAGGGTTCTCACCCTATAAATAGCAAAGGAAGGAAATCAAGAAGGGCATTCATTCACTCATCCATATATTCATTCAAGATTATATTCAAGACAACCACATCACGGCATACCATTCACAAATATACTCTATACGAGATCTTGCAGGCCTGATACCTAACGCCAGCAAGATTAGCATAAACGTTATCATTGTAATCATCCTCCTATTCATATAGTTCAATACTTGGCAGGGTACCGTCCCTCCCGCGGTTGTTCCCACATTGGGTTTTCCGGGTCACCAAAATCTTACGGGCCAATTTACATTGCGCACTTTATTTCCCGTTTACTTATTGACATATAAATCATCATACAATCAACCAACGAATATAGATTACATTGACCCTAAATCGACTTAGGTAAAAAAGACCTAAACAGTTTGGCGCCCACCGTGGTGCATTGTGGTCGTCAATCGTTGATATTCTGAATATACAATGGAAAAGCAAGTATCGAAGCCATGTCGGGGAGCGGCGACCATCGCCACCACCATCGTCTACCCAAAGTCCAACATCGACGGTGGCCATGCGAGCTCCCGGACATACCCCAAGATTCATACCGACAACAAAATCCTCTCTACCTCCCGGGACCCTGTTGTCTCGGCCCAGACCGAGATCGGACAAAGGAACATCAAGCTCGGGCGTCACTCCGCCGCCAGTCCCAGCAGTTACGCTCGCCGGCGTGGAAAATCTTGAGAAAGCTATGGAAAACATGAGAGAAGATCAAAGGAGAGCAGATACTGAGGTAAGAAGGAGAGACAGAGAGCTCTGGGCACAAATTGATCTCTGACGGACGATCCAAAGACTCAAAGCAAATAAGACAGGTGAAGGAAGATTTCCTTTGGTAGATCCGACGCTTGAGTGGTGGCGGCGGCGGATACCAGCTGAAATAATTACAAGATTGGATTTGTCTAGGACACCATCAGATGGAAGGATAACCCCACGACGGTTAGGATACCTCACGCCAGATAGCTAGCAGCCAGCCAGCTGCGTAGGGATACAAATAGGTGGCCTCCCCATTAGCAGTCCTGCAGCAATCGATTAGACACCTGTAGCAGGATCCGAGTCAAACCAGCAAGTGAACTTCCAGCAGGGGACAATCGTTACCGCAACCCCCCTGGCTGCCGTAGCTTATCAGAACCTTCAAGAAACCGGATCAAGAGGAAATATGCAGACAACACACAGGAGGACCCCAGATTCAGCCAATATAACTAATCAGCAGTACTTGGAACTAAAGGAGATGCTAAGTAGGGTTCCAGGGCTACCACCCCCACTCGAGAAAGCAGCTCTAGACAGTTATGCCGACTCGCCATTCGTGGACACCATATCCGTCACAGCCATGCCAAAGGGGTTCACAAACCTAAATATGCCTCTCTTCGACGGCACATCAGACCCCTTTGATCATATCAGCCAGTATAAACAGAAAATGATGACGGTAACAGCCATAGGACAAGTTAAGGAAGCCTGCATGTGCAAAGGATTCGGGTCCACCCTAACAGGACCAGCACTTCGATGGTTTGTAAACCTGTCAAACAGGTCGATATCTACATTTGGTAAATTGGTAAACGCATTTACTCAACAGTTCTCAAGCAGCAGAAAGCCACAAAAGCACGCAGGGGACCTGTACAGAATCGTCCAGGGGGCAGGAGAGAGCATTGGAGAATACAATACCAGATTTAACAATGAGAAGGTAGCAGTACGAGAGTGTGATATCTCAACAGCAGTAGAAGCCTTCAGAAGAGGCCTCCACCATGAATCTGATCTATACAAGTAGCTGACTATGCATCCTTGCCATAGTTTCGAAGCGATGCGCAGGAGAGAAAGCGTTGCCGCGATCGATCGGGAGGAAGATATCCTAGCCAGAGCCAGCTTATAGAGCACGCCAAGTATTTCTAGTACTTCAGACGTGGAGAAATCAGGAAGAAAGCAAACCACCAACAAGAAGGACGAGAGATACAGGCCATATGGGAGGGGAGTCAACAGAATCGAGGAAAACCAACTACTCCCCACCTTGGCAGAATATGGGTTCACTACAGGTTTCGGAGGAATCTTGAAGGCACTTAGGAGATGGGAGACGGAGTCAGGTGGCCTAAACCACCAGTAGGAGAGCAAGCCTGGAGAAAGGATAGCAAGAAGAAGTGCGAATTTCACCGTGATATTGGGCATAATACTGAGGACTGCTATACATTGAGAAGAGAGATCAAGCGCCTGTACGAACAAGGAAAGCTGAGCCACCTGTTACCACGTGGGGGCAAGCAGCAGGATAAGGTAGGCTCCGCCAAGCCGGCAGACCCACCTACATGCACTAAAATTATAAACGTGATAACATGCGGCTCAAACATAAGCGGCCTGACATACTCAGCAGCTAAAAGGCATGCCACCGAGACCAAAGGAGACAGACCAGCCAATTCTTGCAGAATATCTCACAGTGATCTGCCAGCAGTTAGCTTCGATGAGGGAGATACATACGATGAAAGAGAACACCATGATGCACTTATTATCACCTTGTCAATGGCCAACTGCACAGTAAGAAAGGTGTTGGGAGATACAGGAAGCTCGGTCAACTTAATCATGCTGAAAACCATAGAAAACATGGGATTCAGCGAGAAGGATTTACAAAAGAAGACTATTACGCTAGTAGGCTTCAGCGGGGAAACAGCCAGCTCGCTAGGTGAGATAGTCATCCCAACCTATGTGGGAGGAGTCAACAAGCAAGTCAGGTACCTGGTTATAGATGGCCCCTCTACTTACTGTGGGGTAATATCCGTATAAGACCCTCTAAATTTAGGACTATAACGTAAATTTAACATGTGAAAAATGGTCATAAACGAAATACAACAATAAAACGATAAAGATAAAGAATCAACCTCGGGTCCTTTGATGCACGGCGTAAAGAACAGAAATCAAACGAGATTCCCTCCTAATTGTTGCACCCAAGATTTGTCCGAGAAATGCCCTTGTGCTAGAACGTGTTCTCCGATTGCCTTGCAATATTGGGAGAACTTGATGTGAGTTTTTCTCGAGATGTGAGATCTCGATTTCGAGAGAAAATAATCTCCAAAACCCTAGTTTTCTGTCAAATGAAATCGTCTAGGTCAAAAGGAGAGGGAGTCTCTCCTTTTGTTTGGTTTTGGACCGAGGGTATGCATGGGGAAGTGGGCTTCCACTTCCTCTTAATTTTACCTCGTGGGATGGCTCGAAAATTGCTAAATGTATATGACGCGGTTTATTATAAATCGTCATCGGTTATCGGCTATTAAAACATCAACTAATAACACGGGTTAGTTGAAGTATTAATACATGTCAGACAAAGACGATATTGTATAATTAAATTCAATATACATTAATCAAATATAAAACGCTTATATTTAATTTTACGAATTAACGGTTAATTCGCCTTTAGCCCATAATATTTAATCCGTATTAAATATAATATCTCAACATCACATTTTGACTAATTACTAGTCAAATAACTCGGACTAATTGGTTAGTCAGATTTGGCATCTACATGACTGTATTTTCATACCGTCACATCTCTCGAACGTATCCTATAGGTGTGACTTTTAGGGATCAGTTGATCACCGCCATCAGTATGACAATAACGTCAAACTTATCTAGCAAGCCAACCGTTATTGATAAACGTGGATCACCTGATAATAATACCAAAAGTATGCCCTTTGATCCTTTTAGAGGTTTATAAGTCCTTGCACTAACCGTTAAGGACACTAACCCCAACAAGCTCCCACTTGTCCGTACAAGTGTATGTGCAATGACGTTATCCGCACTAACTGGAGGACACAAGCTCCAACAAACTCCCACTTGTCCGTACAAGTGTATGTGCGATAACCGATTCTCATATTCATTTAAAATTTCTCCCACTCAATGTAAAACAATTTGCAGATCTGGATCCACAAAGGTCGTATTTTACAATCGATCCGTATCTAGAGTGGTTTTCCGACTAGAGAGTAACTTAAGCGATAAAACGAATCCGTATCCGAGCATGGCCATGCATTTCGATTCTGACTCCTCGAGTGGCCCCGAGAAATATCGAGTACACGATAAAGGCTGAATATTTCCTTCAACTCGACTCCTTCCGATCTAAGCACAGCATGAAATGACCCAGAAAAAATCTACTTGGCCCCCTGTTACGGATGACCGTGAGAAAGAAACCAAAGTCACCCAAAATCTGCCTTAGTCTCAAGAGACAGTCGATAGTCAAAAGAATCGACTCTTAGGATCACCATGGAAGTCCTATCCACGACCGGGCACCGAATGTTATAAAACATTTAGGACTCCACGTCGATGTCACAATTGTGTCCTACGAAATATCCGTATAAATCGCCTCTGTGATTGGTCGTCAACCTTTTGACTTATGGCTCGTTGAACCCACCATCAACCAACGTCACAAAATAATTACCAGAGTTATTAGCTCATGTGGGCAATTAAGGACTGAAAAATATAATGTTCGTTCAGTTCACTTTGTGGTGTTCAAAAATTGTCGTACAATTCCACATGAAAAACAAAATATATAAATATCAAAACGATGATGTCGTATAGAGTACAAACGAGAATGAATCTAATCCATAAAAGAGTACAACAACTTAGGAACACGTTTAATTCCCATGGAATTAACATGCCCTTCATGCTTATCTTGTCGTAATGCTTTAGTGAGAGGATCTGCTATGTTATCATCTGTAGCAATCTTTTCTATCACTACTTCCTTTTGCTCCACGTAATCCCGGATTAGATGAGCTTTCCGTTGTACATGTCTAGACTTGTTGCTAGACTTAGGCTCCTTAGCTTGGAAGATGGCACCACTATTGTCGCAATAGATGGTGATCGGGTCATTCGAACTAGGCACTACAGATAGTCCATGTAAGAATTGACGCATCCATATCGCTTCCTTTGTAGCTTCAGACGCGGCATAGTACTCGGACTCGTCGTAGAATCTCTTTGTGAGTTTGTTTCGAACTCTTCCGGTGATGCAGCGCCATTAAGAGTAAAAACGAATCAGACCGAGATTTCGAGTCATCTCGATCCGTTTGGAAGCTAGCATCTGCGGAACCGGTTGCGCATAGCTTTTGTTCGCCTCCATAAGTCAATGCCCAATCTTTAGTCCTCCGTAGGTACTTAAGAATGTTCTTTGACCAGCCAATGTGGTTCACTGGATGCCGTTGGAATCGACTTGTCATACTCAATGCATATGCCACGTCCGGACGTGTGCATATCATGGCATACATGATTGATCCTATAGCCGAAGCATAAGGAATCCGTGTCATGCGCTCTTTCTCTTCCGGTGTCTCGGTGCCCGAGATTTGCTCAAATGCACCCCTGGAGCCATAGGAAGAAACCCCTTCTTGGAGTTAGTCATGCTTAATCTCTCTAGGACTTTGTCTATATAAGACTCTGATCGAGAGATAGCATCCGTCGTGATCTATCTCGATAGATACGGATGCCTAGAATTCTTTGCGCCTCTCCCAGATCTTTCATCTGGAAATGGTTTTTCAACCATACTTTCACCGAAGTTAAGAGAGGTATGTCATTCCCAATCAGGAGTATGTCGTCAACATACAATATTAGGAAAACAATCTTGCTCCCACTCGACTTGATATATAAACATGGTTCCTCGACCGATCGAGTAAATCCATTTTCTTTAATCACTTGGTCGAAGCGATGATTCCAACTCCGAGATGCTTGTTTAAGTCCATAAATGGAACGCTTAAGTTTGCATACTTTCTTAGGATGTTGTGGATCGATGAAACCTTCGGGTTGTACCATGTACAACTCTTCCTCCAAAAAGCCGTTTAAGAAGGCGGTTTTCACATCCATTTGCCAAATTTCATAGTCATGAAACGCGGCGATCGCTAAGATAATCCGAATGGAACGCAGCATGACTACGGGTGCAAAAATTTCATCGTAGTGCAAACCTGGCACTTGGGTGAAACCTTTAGCAACTAGTCGTGCTTTATAGATATCTTGTTGACCTTCCACAGAATGCTTTATCTTGTAAAGCCATTTGCATTGAAGGGGACGAACCTTAGCAGGTAAGTCAACAAGATCCCATACGTTGTTCTCATACATAGAGTCCATCTCGGATTGCATGGCCTCAAGCCATAGCTTTGAGTCAGAACTAGTCATGGCACCTTTATAGGTTGCGGGTTCACTACTCGTTAAGAGTATAACGTCATCTATGTCATGTTCCTCGACCATACCAATGTATCTGTCCGGAGGAATAGAGACTTTTCCCGACCTCCTAGGTTCCTCAGGAGTGTTAACCGCAGCCGGGATTGAAGGAATAGGTTCCTCCAATAGTTGCTCGGTATTTGGTTCTGGAATCTCCGACAGGTCGAAGGTTCTATCACTCTTTGCATTCTCGAGAAATTCCTTCTCTAAGAATGTCGCACTAGCCACAACAAAAACACGTTGTTCGGTTGGCGAATAGAAGTAATGACCAATTGTTCCTTTAGGATAACCTATAAAGTATGTCTTGACCGATCGCGGGCCGAGCTTATCTTCAGGTCTCCACTTGACATAAGCCTCGCAGCCCCAAACCCGTATAAAGGACAAGTTAGGGACCGTTCCCTTCCATAGTTCATATGGAGTCTTGTCAACATCTTTAGACGGACTTCGGTTAAGTATTAGAGCGGCTGACAAAAGAGCATAACCCCACAATGAGTCAGGCAACACGATGTGACTCATCATGGATCGAACCATATCAAGTAGTGTTCGATTTCTCCGTTCGGACACACCGTTCAACTGAGGTGTTCCAGGTGGAGTTAACTGTAGGGCAATCCCACAGTCCTTTAGGTGTTGATCAAACTCGTGAGAAAGATACTCGCCACCACGATCTGAATGCAGTGTTTTAATCTTCCTACCTAATAGGTTCTGCACCCTATTCTGGTATTCCTTGAACTTCTCAAAGGATTCACTTTTGTGCTTCATTAAGTAGACATATCCATATCTACTTAAATCATCCGTGAAAGTGATGAAATACCTATAGCCTTCTCGTGCGGTGATTGACATAGGTCCACATACATCCGTGTGTATGAGTCCTAATAGGTCAGCAGCGCGCATTCCAACACCTTTGAAGGAAATTCGAGTCATCTTACCGATGAGACATGATTCACACGTGCCAAATGATTGAAAATCAAAGGCCGAGATAGCTCCATGTTTAATGAGCTGTTTTACGCGTTTCTCATTAATGTGTCCCATACGGCAGTGCCATAGATACGTCTGATCTTTGTCACCAACCTTTAACTTTTTATTCATTACGTGTAATATTTCGGTGGTCTGATCTAAAACATAAATTCCGTTCATGGAGACTGCCTTGCCATAAATCATATTGTGTAAAGAGAAAATGCAAGTATTATTCTCTATTACAAATAAAAAACCAAGTTTGTCAAGTGCAGAAACTGAAATAATGTTTTTGGAAAGACTGGGTACATAATAGCAGTCATATAAAGACAACTCAAATCCGCTAGGAAGCTGGATCACATATGTCCCCTTCGAGACGGCAGCCACTCTTGCTCCATTCCCGACACGCAGGTCAACCTCACCCTTTACGAGAGGCTCGAGATTTCGGAGGCCCTGCACATGATTACACATATGAGAACCACAACCAGTATCAAGTACCCAAGTTCCGTAACTTGCGTGGTTAATCTCAATCATATGAATAAAATTAGAAGAAGAAGACATACCAACAGGTTTAACGCGACCTGCTTTTATGTCCTCATGATAAGCAGGACATGTGCGTCTCCAATGCCCAGTCTTGTGGCAGTGATGGCATTCCATGTTTTCATTCTTGCTCTTTGTCGTGCCTGATGAGGTGCTCGACTCACCAGGCCCACTCTTACCTGAACCCGACTTCTTGAACTTCGCCTTACTTACCTCTTTGCTAGGTTTGCCGAGCTTTGCCCTTACCCTTTCCCTTGTTTGTCACAACGAGAACATCCTGTTTCATGCTCCCACTGAACTTCATGTCCTTCTCGGTCTGTACGAGGAGGGAGTGCAGTTCATGGGGAGTTTTCTTCAAATCATTCATATAGTAATTCGCTCTAAATTGCGAATAACCATCATGGAGTGAGTGAAGTATGCGGTCGATCACAATGTTCTCGCTGATCTTACAATCAAAGGTCTCCAGCTTCTCGACATTCTCAATCATGCTGAGAATGTGTGGGCTAACAGGTTGGCCCTTCTGGAGTCTCGCATCAAAGAAGCGAGTGGTATGCTCATAGGTCACGATTCTCGGTGCTTTCGAGAATTCCTTGGTAAGCGTGGTGAAAATCTTGTTTGCACCATGGGCTATGAAGCGTTTCTGCAAATTGGGTTCCATTGCAAAAATGAGTACGTTTTTAATCGCACCCGCTTCCATACAGAAATCATTAAACTTGGTGATTTCATTTGACTCTAGCCGTGGGACCTGGGTTTGCGGGATGGGCTCCAATAGATATTTGAGCTTCCGTCGCAGGCAAAGCATTCCGTAATGCCGCCTCCCAATCCGCGAAGTTTGATCCATCATTCTTGATCGAGTAGGCGATTCATCGATTCATGAAGATCCGAAGCCAGGACTCACGGTCCAATGTGGCACTTGGCATTGGGTTATCAGTAGAACCAGCCATTTGATATTAGCAGTTTAAAAGTTCGTGATCTACACTGAAAAAGAAAGAAAAACAAAAACGAAATAAGCAACTCATCGAGGTGATTTAAGTCTATTAAAATTCATTTTAATCGTGTAGACTCTCCCACTTGCATAATTGATCTCCCTCAAGAATGATACAAGTGATCCCAAGACTCTATTTCTGTAAATTGATGGGCCAACTGTTTAGCTGATTCTTCCGTAAGAACTCTTGGTCGATAGATTTCTGTAAATCCTATCTATTAGTCCACCATAATCACAGGATCGTACGAGTGACCATAGTGTTGAGATAAAATAGGTCAATCGGTTCCAACTTACCCGACGTAGAAGGGGTCATATTATGCCTACCGACGAAGAAGGGACTCATTGGAGTTTGACCTATAAAGACCGTTCTCAATTTTTGTTTATACGAGGAAGATCCCATCAACTGAATTATAATTCATATTAAGTGAACGAATAACTAGCGTCTGCGTGAATGAATTAATTTGGGTGATGGCTTATAATGAATCGTGTGACATACGAATGTCAAAGAAAACTAACTCGTGACCTCTATATGTGTCAGTTTTCATGCAATAATTAGGTGGTTTGGTTTTTAGGCGGAAAATGATGCATACTATCGTTACGATAAAATAAATAATTGAATGCAATACGTAAATAAAAATTCCTAGTGTGGCCTATCCTAATAAAAAGAACATAAAACAACTTTGGAATCCACCGTTGGACCCCCCGAGAAGCTTGTCTTGATGTTCCATCTTGATCCATGTAGCGGGAGTGAGCATCCGGTCTCCATATTTGGTCTTCTCAAAAATTACAATTTAAAATTACAAATATAAACCTATTTACATTCTAATTAAAACTGTAATTACAAGTGAAAAATCCAAAACGGAGATACGAGATCTCAAAATACAACCAAGACCGTGTTCCATCATTACGGTAACACGTTCTACTAAGGCCACACTAAGTAACAACCGTTTGCAAAATAAATAAATACGTAATAAAAAGGCATTCAAAAACATTCAAAATTAACGAAAAATAAATGCATCAACTAAAAACAAATTCATTCGTGACATAATTCCGTAATTATGTTAAATTTATCCAAACCACCTTTTAATGATTAAAATTCATGTGATAAAACTGCTTCTATCAATTTAATTTTAATCTAATACAGTCCGTTACTTTAAATACGCTTTAAAATAACTTAATGGTACGTGTGTGAACCGTTTCACAATCATAGCGAGTGTACAATATCCGTATAAAGTACATATTAAGGCCAAAAGAAAATTTAAAACAAAAAGAATAAATTTTCAAAGTCGCCAAAAACAAAATCCCTCGATCCAGGGACATAAGTGCTCGATCGAGGAACAAAGGGAACTCGATCGATCGAAAACGCAAGTCGATCGAGAGGGTTGCCAAAAGAAAGTGCTCGATCGACTAAACTGGTGGTCGATCGAGTACCTTTATCGACAAATCTGCTCGATCGAGTACGAGGACATCTCGATCGAGCGGAGGGTTTTGAAAATGGGTCGATCGAGTACAACGGGGACTCGATCGAGCAAAAACAAGACAGAAATAGCACTCGATCGAGTAGAAATACGCTCGATCGAATGCAAACATGGCTGAAAATCCAAAACCCTCGTGAAAACAGTTTGACAATGCAAAACCTACTTTGATTTTGATCAAAACCGCATAAAATCAATTCTATAAAATACAAAACTTAACATATTGCTATAATCTCCGTATAAAATAACAATATGTAAAAGAACTAATTGAAAACGTAAACAAAAACAGCCGCAAAACACGTTTGGCCGCACGGTTTTCAAAGCACGAAAACGCAACAGAAAAAAAAAAATTTTAGCCGAGAGAAAAAGTTGCTGCCTCACGGTTTTCTAGGCAATCCGAGATCGTCTCAAATCGTTTTTATGAAAAATCACAATGAAAATTTACGTGGCCTCGCTCTGATACCACTTGTGGGGTAATATCCGTATAAGACCCTCTAAATTTAGGACTATAACGTAAATTTAACATGTGAAAAATGGTCATAAACGAAATACAACAATAAAACGATAAAGATAAAGAATCAACCTCGGGTCCTTTGATGCACGGCGTAAAGAAAGTAAATCAAACGAGATTCCCTCCTAATTGTTGCACCCAAGATTTGTCCGAGAAATGCCCTTGTGCTAGAACGTGTTCTCCGATTGCCTTGCAATATTGGGAGAACTTGATGTGAGTTTTTCTCGAGATGTGAGATCTCAGTTTCAGAGAGAAAATAATCTCCAAAACCCTAGTTTTCTGTCAAATGAAATCGTCTAGGTCAAAAGGAGAGGGAGTCTCTCCTTTTGTTTGGTTCGGCTGGACCGAGGGTATGCATGGGGAAGTGGGCTTCCACTTCCTCTTAATTTTACCTCGTGGACTGGCTCGAAAATTGCTAAATGTATATGACGCGGTTTATTATAAATCGTCATCGGTTATCGGCTATTAAAACATCAACTAATAACACGGGTTAGTTGAAGTATTAATACATGTCCGACCAAGACGATATTGTATAATTAAATTCAATATACATTAATCAAATATAAAACGCTTATATTTAATTTTACGAATTAACTGGTTAATTCGCCTTAGCCCATAATATTTAATCCGTATTAAATATAATATCTCAACATCACATTTTGACTAATTACTAGTCAAATAACTCGGACTAACTGGTTAGTCAAATTTGGCATCTACATGACTGTATTTTCATACCGTCACATCTCTCGAACGTATCCTATAGGTGTGACTTTTAGGGATCAGTTGATCACCGCCATCTGTATGACAATAACGTCAAACTTATCTAGCAAGCCAACCGTTATTGATAAACGTGGATCAACTGATAATAATACCAAAAGTATGCCCTTTGATCCTTTTAGAGGTTTATAAGTCCTTGCACTAACTGTTAAGGACACCAACCCCAACACTTACAACGTCATCCTAGGAAGGCCATGGCTGCACCAGATGAAAGCAGTCCCTTCAACATATCACCAGTGCATAAAGTTCCCCACCCCATGGGGAGTAGAAACGATAAGAGGAGATCAGGAGGAAGCTAGAGGCTGCTACATGAAGGCACTCAAGGGCACTGCCAGCCCTCCCGCATAGCAATTCTGAGCGACCTATCCAGGACGAATACATCGAGCCCCCAGCAGAAGAGCTGGACCGGATTAACCTGGATAAGTTGCACCCAGAGAGAACCATGCTCATTGGAGCAGGATGTACAGGGAGCTTACGACAGCAGCTAGTCAAATTCTTACAAGATAACATGGATTGCTTTGCATGATCACACGATGATATGGTAGGCATAGATCCTGTTGGAGCTTGTGTCCTCCACAAATTAGTGTGATAACATTTGTAAATCTCTTACAGGTTCACAAGGGTATACTTCGTATATTTAATCAGTTGATTAA
This sequence comes from Silene latifolia, assembly GCF_048544455.1. Lineage (NCBI taxonomy): Eukaryota > Viridiplantae > Streptophyta > Magnoliopsida > Caryophyllales > Caryophyllaceae > Silene > Silene latifolia. The sequence goes on from NC_133538.1 coordinate 238,716,313, forward strand.
CATTTACCTAATAACGGTTGGCTTGCTAGAAAGTTTGACGTTATTATCATACAGATGGCGGTGATCAACTGGTCCCTAAAGGTCACACCTATAGGATGTCTTTGAGAGATGTGGTTATAGAAATGTATTCACATTGATGCCTAATATGACTAAACAGTTAGTCAATGTGTTGATGAGACAAATATTTAATGAAGATTAAATAATATTAGTTGAGACGAATTAACTGTCAATTCGTAAATTGAATATAATAAGTCATATTTTATTAAATGTATGTAATGTTAGCTTGGACGAATTAATCTGTTAATTCGTAATTAAATGTAATCGGTTATATTTAATATCAACAAGATGAATGTGTCATAGTGGTAATAGTGAGGGTACACAAACCAAGAGCTCATGGGTTCGATCCTCACTAGATGACAATTTAACAACATTTTATACATTTTCGGAATAACCAAAATAAGGAAATAATACTCCTTATTTCGGTTATATGGGCCGAAAATAAGGAATAAAATATCAACCCTATTACTAACCTAATTCACGGTTTAAGTAGGTGAAGGGGAGATGATTTTATAACCTAATTTTTCTACTCATTCTGTTGCCTCCTCTCATCAGTAAAAAACACAAAAACCTAAACTTTTACAGAAAATTTTGAATCGATTCTAGCATAATCAAATGGGCATATCTCATATCGTCTTGGGTGCAACTGATAGGCGAATATCTACTTTGATATTGTCCTTAGGCCGTATTTGCTAGGACCGAAGGTTATTTCTAAATCATTTACTTTTGTTTATGTATTTTATTTTATGACTAGTGATCGTCTTCATTAAATTCGTTATAATCCTTTAATAATAAGGAAAGTATACAGATTATTTCCCACAAGTGGTATCAGAGACAAGGCCACGAATTTTAATTTTGATAATTTTCATAAAATTGTTTGTAAACAATAATTAGGGTTTGCGAAAAAAAAGGTAATTGGCTGGTTTTTTTTTTAGCCGTGGAATTTTTTTTTGTTTCCGTTACTGTTCACGGATAAACAGTACTTTTAAAAAAAAAAATTTCTGTTTTTTCCTTTCGGTTTCTCCTGAAAAACCGATTAAAGTTTTTTACGGCTGTTTTTGTTTATGCCGATTTGAAAAGCATCCGAGAAAAGAAATTTTTTCCCCTGTTACTGTTCACAGTGGCCAGAATAAATAAAAAAAAAATTTGTTTTGTTATGGTTTTTACAGAAAAACCGCAAGAAGAAAGAAATAAAAACGGGCTGTTTTTGTTGTTTTGTCTATCCAACCGAGAGAAAAGTAAAAAAAAGAATTTTTTTTTGTTTCTGTTACTGTTCATGTGCTGGACAGATTTAAAAAAAAACAATTGTTTTTTTTTTCGGTCTTAGCTGTAAAATCGAGAAAAGTTTTCTTTGGGTTGTTTCGGTTTTTACCGAGATAAATTTTAAAGAAAGTTTTTTGGGTTTATTGTGGCCAATTAATTAGTGTGAAGCGGTACATAATTCATGGATACCTAATCATTTTAAAGCAGTTAAAAATTTTGACGGATTAAATTCATATTACAAGTTTAGTATGAATTAAGATTGAAATTAATGTGATTAATTGAGGAATTGTCACTTAATTTGATAATTTAAATGGGTGGTTTGGATAAAATTAATCTACATAATTAAAGAATTATGTCTTGCATGTTTAATTTTTTTTAGTTAATGCATTTTATATAGTTGAATGAATCGTTTGAATGGTTTAATTTACGTATTTTTGCAATCGGTTGTAATTTGTAATCCTTAGTGTGGCCTTAGTTAAATTATGTTTTCGTAATGAAGGAAACATAATTTTTATGTAATTATGAGATCTCGAATCTCCTTTTTTTTTTCTTTAGTTTTGGGTTTTTGAAATTAGAATGTAATAAATAGGTTTATTATGTAATTTTATTTATTGTAATTTCAAAGAAGACTAAAGATGGAGGTTGGAGCTCACTCCCGCTACATGGATCAAGATGGAACATCAAGACAAGCTTCTCGGGTCCATGGATGGATTCCAAACTTGTATTTATGTTCATTTTGATAGGATAGGCCACACTAGGACTCTATTATTGTTTTTACATTTTACTATTCTTATTGTTTTTCATTCACATGCTAGTTAATGCATCATATTCCGCTTAAACCAAACCACCTACTACTAAAATGCATGAAAATTGACTCATATAGATTGTATGTTAGTTTTCATGGACATACAGATGTCACATACTTATTAAGCCATCACCTTAGTTTATTCATTCACGCATGCTAGATATTAGTTCACTTAAAATGAATTAAAATAAAGTTGATGGGATCTTCCTCTAAAAAGGAAATTGAGATTAGTCTTTATAAGGGCAAACAACTATGAATCCCTTCTTCGTCGGTAGGCATAATATGACCCCTTCTACGTTGGGTAAGTAGTTTGTGTTGACTTAGTTTATCTCAACATTATAGTCCGAAGAGTTTCTCGTGATTATAATGGACGAAAGATAGAATTTACAGAAATTTATCGACCAAGAATTCTAAAGGTAGAATTAACCAAGAGGTGGGCTTATCAATTTACAGAAATTGAGTCTTGGGATCATTTATATAATTCTTGAGGAAGGTCAATTGTATAAATGCATGAGTTTTCGCGTTATAACAGTATTGCATTAGACTTAAAAATCAAATCGATGCATAGGCTTATTATTCAATTTTCTTTTCGCAGTGTAGAACACGTTAATTTTACTGTTACATCAAATGGCTGGAAATAACGAAATCCCAATGCCAAGTGCCACACTTGATCGCGCGTCTGGTGAAAGTTTTTATGGACAACATGAATCGTTCACACGTCGAAAAATGACGGGTCCAACTTTGGGGATCGGGAGGCAAAGCACTACGGAATGCTGCCATTGCTGACGGTAAGCTCAGGTACTTAACTGAGCCAATACCGGTAAACCCAGGCCCCAATGCAGGAGTCAACGAGTAACTCGTTTATAGTGATTTCGTTATAGAAGCGGGTGCGATAAAGAACGTACTCATCTTAGCAATGGAAACCAATTTACAGAGACGCTTTATTGCCAAGGTGCAAACAAGATTTTCACCACGCTCACTAACGAATTCTCAAAGGCACCGAGAATCGTTACTTATGAGCATACCTATCGCTTCTTTGATGCGAAACTCCAAAAGGGCCAATCGGTTAGCCCACACATTCTTAACATGATTGAGAATGTCGAGAAATTGGAGGCACTTAATTGCAAAATCAGTGAGAGCATTGTCATTGACCGAACGCTTCATTCTCTTCATGATGGTTTTGCCCTTTTCAGGGCGAACTACTACATGAATGACTTGAAAAAGAGTCCTCATGAGCTTCACTCCCTTCTTGTATAGACCGAGAAGGATATGAAATTGAGTGGGAGCATGAAGCAGGATGTTCTCATGATTTCCAATAAAAGTAGAGGTAAGGGCAAGGCTCATGGCGACCTAGCTGTAGGTAAGCCAAAGTTCAAGAAGCCAGGAAACGGTAAGAGTGGGCCTGGTGAGACTAGTGGCTCACAGGGCAAGACAAAGATCAAGGGGCGGTGACATTGAGTGCCACCATTGTCACAAGACTGGACATTGGAGGAGGAACTGTCCCGCGTACCGTGAGGACATAAAAGTAGGCCGCGTCGTTCCTGTTGGTATGTCATCTTATATTCATATGATTAAGATAAACCATGCAAGTTTCGGAACTTGGGTACTTGATACTGGTTGTGGTTCTCATCTCTGTAGTTATTTGCAGGACCTAAAGAACATCATGCCTCTCGAAAAGGGTGATGTGGACCTGCGAGTCGGGAATGGAGCACGAGTTGCTGCAGTCTCGAAGGGAACATACGTATTCCAACTCCCTAGTGGTTTTGAGTTATTTTTATAACTGTTACTATGTACCTAGTTTATCTAAGAACATTATTTCAGTTTCCGTACTTGCTAAAGACGATTTTGCATTTTCAATAAAGGATAATACCAGTATTTTCTTTTTATGAAATGATTTATGGCAAAGCAATTTCCATGAATGGAATTTACATCTTAGATCAAACCACGGAAGAATTACACATGAATAATAAGAAATTAAAGGTTGGTGACAAAGATCAAACCAATCTATGGCATTGTCGAATGGGACACATAAATGAGAAACACGTAAAGAAACTCGTCGATAATGGGACTATTCCCGCATTCGAATTCTCTACATATGGCACGTGTGAATCATGTCTCATTGGCAATATGACTCGAATTTCCTTCAAAGGTGTTGGAATGCGCGCTAGTGACCTATTAGGACTCATACATACTGATGTTTGTGGGCCTATGTCAATTACCGCTAGAGATGGCTATAGATATTTTATCACTTTCACGGACGATTTAAGTAGATACGAATATGTCTACTTAATGAAGCATAAAAGTGAGTCCTTTGAGAAATTCAAGGAATACCAGAACAGGGTTCAGAACCAACTGGTATAAAGGTTAAACCACTCCGTTCAGATCGGGGTGGCGAATATCTTTCAAATGAGTTTGATCAACACCTTAAAGACTGTGGAATTGTACTACAGTTAACTCCACCTGGAACACCTCAATTAAATGGTGTGTCCGAACGGAGAAATTGAACCTTACTGGATATGGTTCGATCCATGATGAGTCACACGGTAGTGTCTGATTCATTGTGGGGTTATCCTCTTTTGTCAGCTGCTCTTATACTTAACCGAAGTCTGACTAAAGCTGTCGACAAGACTCCATATGAAATGTGGAGGGGAACGGTCCCTAACTTGTCCTTTATTCGGGTTTGGGGCTGCGAGGCTTATGTCAAGTGGAGACACGAGGATAAGCTCGGCCCGCGATCGGTCAAGACATACTTTATAGGTTATCCAAAAGGAACATTTGATCATTACTTCTATTCGCCTACCGAACATCGAGTTTTTGTTGCGGCTAGTGCGACGTTCTTAGAGAAATAATTTCTCGAGAACAAGACAAGTAATAGAACCTTCGAGCTGTCGGAGGTTCCAGAACCAACAACTGAGGAACAAATAGAGGAAGTTGTTCCTCCAACTAATGATACGGTTAATATTCCTGAGGAACCTAGGAGGTCGGGTAAAGTCTCTAATCCTCCGGACAGATACATTGGTATGGTCGAGGAGAATGACGTTTTACTCCTGGAGAGTAATAAACCCGGTACCTATAAAGGTGTCATGACCTGTTCCGACTCAAAGCTATGGCTTGAAGCCATGCAATCCGAGATGGACTCCATGTATGAGAATAACGTATGGAATCTAGTTGATTTACCTAATAAGGTAAAACCTCTAAAGTGCAAATGGCTTTACAAAATAAAGCGTTCTGTAGACGCGTAACCAGATACCTATAAGGCACGACTAATGGCAAAAGGTTTCACTCAAGTGCACGGATTATGATGATATTTTTGCACATGTAGTCATGCTACGTTCCATTCGGACAATCATAGCGATTGCCGCCTTTCATGACTATGAAATTTGGCAAATGGATGTAAAAACCGCCTTCTTAAACGGTTATTTGGAGGAAGAGTTGTACATGGTGCAACCCGAAGGTTTCATAGATCCTGAACATCCTAAGAAAGTATGCAAGCTTAAGCGTTCTATTTATGAACTTAAGCCAGCTTCTCGGAGTTGGAATCATCGTTTCGACCAGGTGATAAAAGAGTATGGTTTTACTCGATCGGTCGAGGAACCATGCTTATATACCAAGTCGAGTGGGAGTATGATTGTATTCTTGATATTGTATGTCGATGACATACTCTTGATTGGGAATGACATTCCTCTCCTATCTTCGGCTAAAGGATGGTTGAAGAACCATTTCCAGATGAAAGATCTGGGTGAGGCACAACGCATTTTGCGAATCCGTATCTACCGAGATAGATCACGATGGACGTTATCACTTAGTCAGGAGTCTTATTTGGATAAGATTCTTGAGAGGTTCAGCATGACTAACTCCAAGAAGGGGAACCTTCCAATGACGTCTGGGATGCAGTTGAGCAAGTCTCAGTCACCCACGACGCCTGAAGGGATTGAGCGCATGAGTCGTGTTTCTTATGCATCTGCAATAGGATCAATCATGTATGCCATGATATGCACATGTCTAGACGTGGCATATGCATTGAGTATGACGAGTCGGTACCAAAAGAATCCAGGTGAAACACATTGGATAGCTGTTAAAAATATCCTCAAGTACCTATGGAGGAGTAAGGATAGGGTATTGACTTATGGAGGAGATACTAAGCTATGCGCAATCGGTTACGCAGATGCTAGCTTCCAAACGGATCGAGATGATTAGAAATATCAGTCTAGATTCGTTGTTACTCTTAATGGTGATGCGGTCAACTGGAATAGTTCCAAACAGGAAGTCGTAGCAGATTCTACTACTGAGCCATTGAAATATGATAAGCATGGAGGGCACGTTATTTCCATGAGAATTAAATGTGTACCTGAGTTATAGTAGTTGATTATGAATTCGATACGTTATCTTTTTCATAAACTATTTATAGCTTCATCGTTTTTATAATATTTTGTTTTTCATGTGGATTGTACTGACAACATTGAACGCCACAAAGTGAACTGAATTACATTATATTTGTTTTGGTCTGTAATCGCCAATGTGAGCTGATAACTTCGGCTATTATATTGTGCAGTCGATTGATGGTGGGTTCAACGAGCCATAAGTCAAACGGTTGACTGATCGATCACAAATGCGAGATTATAATGATACCTCGTAGGACATCTTTTTGTGACAACGTAATGGAGTCCTAAATGTTTAAAAACATTCGGTGCCAGGTCGTGGATAGGACATCCATTGTGTTCCTAGAGTCGATTCTTTTGACTATCGACTGTCTCTTGAGATTAAGGCAGTTTTTTGGGTGACTTTGGTTTCTTTCTCACGATCATGTGAATCGGGAGGCTAAGTAGAATTTTTCTGGGTCATTTCATACTGTGCTTACAACTGCAGGATTCGAGTTGAGGAAAATATCCAACCCTTATCAGGTATAGTTATTTATCAGGGCCACTCGAGGAGTTGTAACTGAAATGCATGGTCATGCTCGAATGATGATTCGTTTATCAGTTAAGTTACTCTCTAGTCGGGGAAACCACTCTTGATGATGATCGCTTGTAAAATACGACCTTTGTGAATACGGATTTGCAAATTGTTTTACATTGAGTGGGAGAAATTTTAGGATATGAGAATCGGTTATCGCACATACACTTGTGAGAACAAGTGGGAGTTTGTTGGAGCTTGTGTCCTCCACAAATTAGTGTGATAACATTTGTAAATCTCTTACAGGTTCACAAGGGTATACTTCGTATATTTAATCAGTTGATTAACGTTTACCTAATGACGGTTGGCTTGCTAGAAAGTTTGACGTTATTATCATACAGATGGCGGTGATCAACTGGTCCCTAAAGGTCACACCTATAGGATGTGTTTGAGAGATGTAGTTATAGAAATATAATCACATTGATGCCTAATATGACTAAACAGTTAGTCAATGTGTTGATGAGACAATTATTTAATGAAGATTAAATCATATTAGTTGAGACGAATTAACTGTCAATTCGTAAATTGAATATAATAAGTTATATTTAATTAAATGTATATAATGTTAGCTTAGACGAATTAATCTGTTAATTCGTAATTAAATGTAATCGGTTATATTTAATATCAACAAGATGAATGTGTCATAGTGGTAATAGTGAGGGTACACAAACCAAGAGGTCATGGGTTCGATCCTCACTAGATGACAATTTAACAACATTTTATACATTTTCGGAATAACCAAAATAAGGAAATAATACTCCTTATTTCGGTTATATGGGCCGAAAATAAGGAAGAAAATATCTACCCTATTACTAACCTAATTCACGGTTTAAGTAGGTGAAGGGGAGATGATTTTATAACCTAATTTTTCTACTCATTCTGTTGCCTCCTCTCATCAGTAAAAAACACAAAAACCTAAACTTTTACATAAAATTTTGAATCGATTCTAGCATAATCAAAAGGGCATATCTCATATCGTCTTGGGTGCAACTGATAGGCGAATATCTACTTTGATATTGTTCTTAGGCCGTATTTGCTAGGACCGAAGGTTATTTCTGAATCCTTTACTTTTGTTTATTTATTTTATTTTATGACTAGTGATCGTCTTCATTAAAATCGTTATAATCCTTTAATAATAAGGGAAGTATACAGATTATTTCCCACAGATCCATCCATCATAACACACAAGCTTAGCGTGGACCCAAAGTGTAAACCCATCCAGCAGAGAAGGAGAAAGTTTGCAGCAGAGAGAAATAAGGTAATCAACCAGGAAGTAGACACTTTGGCAAAGAAAGAAGATAAGAGAAGTGAAATACCCAGAATGGTTGTCTAATGTAGTGGTGGTGCCTAAAAAGAATGGGAAGTGGAGAGTATGTGTGGACTTCACTGATCTCAACAAAGCGTGTCCCAAAGATCCATTCCCGCTGCCTCATATTGATGCAATGGTAGACGCAACAGCTGGACACGAGATGCTAACATTTCTGGACGCATGGAGTGGATACAATCAGATCAAGATGGATCCTGCAGATCAGGAGAAGACAGCATTTATGTCCGAGAGAGGAATATATTGCTACAACGTCATGCCATTCGGCCTAAAGAACGCAGGCTCCACGTATCAAAGGCTGGTTAACCGCATGTTCAAAGAGCAAATAGGAAGAACCATGGAGGTGTACATTGATGACATGGTGGTGAAGTCAGAAAAAGCCAAAGATCATATGCGGCATCTAGCAGAAACATTCAGCACCCTCAGGGAATACAAGATGAAACTAAACCCATCTAAATGCACCTTCGGGGTATCTTCTGGCAAGTTCTTGGGCTATATTGTGACTCAAAGAGGAATAGAAGCCAGCATCGAGCAGATCAAAGCTGTCTTACAGCTGGAATCACCCGAGAAGCCTAAAGATGTTCAGAGATTAGCTGGAAAGGTAGCAGCCCTGAACAGGTTCATTTCAAGATCTTCAGACAAATGCAGGCTATTTTACGACGTGCTAAGGAAAAGCCAGAAGTTTGAGTGGACCGCTGAACACGAGCAAGCCTTCAGAGACCTGAAGCACTATCTCGTGACACCCGCCTTCTTTGTCAAAACTAAAGCCAGGAGAACCATTATTCCTATACCTAGCCGTCACGAAGTAGCGAGTGAGTCTTTGCCCGGTCGAGAGCAAGAAAAGGAACAGAAGCCGAGTATACTACGTGAGCAAGTCTCTCTGTGGCAGAGACCAGGTACACATCCCTTGAAAAGTTAGTACTAGCATTGGTAGTAGCATCTCGCAAACTGCGTCCCTATTTTGAGTCAGACATCATACATGTTGTGACAAACTACCCGCTAAAAGCTATCATGAGGAAGCCTGAACTGTCAGGAAGAATGTCTAAATGGTTAGTACACCTCAGTGGATACGACATCCAATACGACCCTAGAACGGCAGTTAAATCACAGGCACTGGCCGACTTCGTGTCAGACTTCAGTCCAGCCATCCAGAATCTGGTAGATACCTAGATTCTCACTTTAGAAGGAAAAAGCGAGACGCAGGTCCAGCGGATGCATATCGATGGAGCCTCCAACCAAAGGGGGGCAGGTGTAGGATTAATTCTGTGATCACCACAGGGAGATCTGATAGCACAAGCTGTAAGGTGTGAATTCAAGGCAACCAACAATGAAACAGAATACTAAGCCTTAATATTGGGAATGAAGCTAGCTCTGGAGCTAGGGGTCGGACACCTGCTCATATCCAGTGACTCTTTGTAAATAGTCAACCACGTGAATGATGAGTTTATGGCCAGAGATTCGAAGATGATTGCATACTTGAAAGTAGCAAAGGAATTAAAACAAAATTTCGAAACTTGCAAGCTTAAACAGGTTCCCAGAGACCAGAACGTGGAAGCAGACACCCTAGCAACCCTGGGGGCAACATTCAAACCAACAGAGCTATCCAGCATTCCAATATCACATATGCTGGAACCTTCTATCCAGAACGCAGACGAAATAGACAGAGGTGAACTGGAGGATCCACAAAGGAAAAAGGAAATCCAAGCAGTTATAGAGGAAGGTGAGAGCTCTCGGCCAAACAGGCAGGCGTCTGACCAAGTAGCCGATCCAGCAGACGACTGGCGCACACCTTACCTAGACTGGCTGCGCCATAACAAGCTACCAGACGATAAGAAGGATGTGAGAGCTTTTAAAATAAAGGCTTCCAGGTTCATACTCATTGATGATACACTATACAGAAAATCGCTAGCATGTCCCTACCTACGGTGCCTGGACAAGGAAGAAGCACAGACTGTGATGCATGCTCTCCACAGTGGCGAATGTGGAAACCATGCAGGGGGCAGGAGTCTGGCAAATAAAGCCCTCAGACAGGGATACTATTGGCCTACAATGAAGGCGAATACAGCGGAGTATGCACGAAAATGTGACGCCTGCCAGCGCTCAGCACCAATGATTCACCAGCCAGCAGAACTTCTGCACCCTATTATTTCTCCCTGGCCATTCATGGCATGGGGCATGGACATAGTAGGCCCTCTACCATGAGCCACAGGAAACAGAACCTGGATGCTAGCAATGACAGATTACATCTCCAAGTGGATAGAGGCAGAAGCATTCACGGAAGTAAAGGACAAACAGGTCATCTCATTCATAAAACGAAACATCATCTTCAGATTTGGTATCCCATCAGAAATCATATGTGACAATGGCTCACAATTCATCTCAAACGATATCAAGGATCTTGTGCGGTGGAACATCACCTTAAAAAAGTCAAGCACCAGGACTCCAAAGTCCAATGGACAAGTGAATCCAAAGCAATAAAATCATTATGGACAATCCGAGAAGTAGGTTACGGGAGTTAGGAGGAAAGTGGGCGGATGTATTGCCACTAGTATTGTGGTCGGACACGAACAACGCCAAAGATAGCAACAGGTCAAACACCCTTCAGCCTGGTATTTGGCAATTTAAGCGGTCATTCCATCGAAGTTCTAGTTCCCACTCACGGTATGAAAATATGACGAAGGAACCGAACAATGCATAGATGACCAAAAGCCTGGACACATTGATTGAGTTGCGAGCAAGCGCAAAAATCCATCCGGCGCCTACAAACGATCGGTGGCGAAGTTATAACAAGAACGTAAAAATCAGGCTCCTGGAGGTAGGAGACCTGGTTCTCCGAGAGGTGTTCCAGAACACCAAGAATCGAAAAGCAGGCAAATTCGCCTACAAATGGGAAGGACCATACCAGGTAGAAGGAGTTGTTGGCCATGGTGCATACAGACTGATGACTATGGACGGTCAAATCATTCAATGCCCATGGAACATACTTCACCTGAAAAGATATTACTTTTAATAATAACTAGACTCTAGTTTTCAGAATAATGTACTATGAGAAGCCAAATCATTTTTAAAGATAAAATAGAAAAAAAAAATTCGGTAGTAGACATACTGCCTGTTTCACTCTTATTTCTTGTGTCTTTAGTTATTTTTTTTTAACTTTAAATTACTATTGGATGGTGTGGTCTGGCAGCGTCCTGGGACCACAATTGCTCTGGTACCCCCATGAGATGGCGACAGGTACTTCACTCCATTTTGATAGTTTTTTCTATTTTCAGGCTTCTCTAAGTACATCACTTTGAATTCTGGTATCTATGGTACTTTGAAAGGATGTCTAGCAGGACTGTCAACTGCCAACGCGGGGTGACAAGGCACATGGCACTCCAACATGCCTAACCTACTTTCTCCACATGGAGCACCCTCACCAGGCGGACTGTGGAACATACGAAAGGGAGCCTGGCTGACAGCTGAATACGCTTATCTAGCTACCCCTGATACCACCCCCTGGATGTAGCTCGCACTAATCGCACTTAATCAGGGCCCCAGCATACATGCAAAAACGAACATGGAACGTAGGGATATCGCGCTACAGAATCCCGCAGCGTCTCCATTTGGTCCTAGAATGACGATAAACTTGCTCGAATGACGCCACCTGCTTTGGCATAAAACGAGACGAACACACCTTGCGTTATGAACAAGGTTAAGTAGTCCACAAAGCTAAGCATACGCCTAAATCAGCCCACCCGGCCGACACGATACTAGCTTGGTCTGGATCAGTCTTTTCAGGCTGGCTAGGCTGGTCTAAATCAGCCCCCTGGGTTGACACGACCACTCCTCCTTACATTGCGACATACGCCTAAATCGGCCATCGGCCGACACGGCAGACTCATTGAGTCAAAATGTTAGCCTTCTCGGGGTGACAAGACTCGCCTAAATCGATCAAGCAGACCGACACAAAGACTGAACTTCCTAAAAACAGGAGAATAAACAACAAACACACGATATGTAAACTAAAACCTTGCCAAACTATGACAAGGGGCATTTCAAAATATGGCAATACGGCCCCAAGTTTAAACCGCCACCCTGGCGGAGCAAGCACAAAAACAAGTTTAAAAACTTACACAGTCTGCCACCTCTGGGCCAGACTGCCAAAAAGTTTATCAAAACATAAAAACTTAATTGTCGGTCACATTAATGACCTCCACCTCTGGTACCTCCTCTGCCTGCTGACCATTCATTTCAGGTACTCCACCAGCTTGCATATCCTTAGCCGCCATAGCTCCCTGAGCTCCGTCAGCTGGATCCTGGGACATTCCAAAGATCACCCCAGACTGCTCGGCCCAACGCAGAGAATTCACCTCACCAACCTCGAGGCATCGCACGCTCAAATCGGGTTGGGTGGGGTAAAGCATCTCATTTGCTTCTCCTCTTCCTCTATGGCCTATTGGGTAGGAGCCTCCTCGAGTGCAGCACGCATTCCGCTTATCTTTCCCCGCCAGGTGGCATATGCAACAACGTTGGTGGCCACGGAGATCAGCTCAGTGATCTTCTCCTCGATCGCTTCGAGAGTCGAAAAAGTGCCGCACACCGCCCGGGTTCAAGCCACCGGTGATCGTTCCCTCCTTCAACTTCTTCTTGGTGACAAGCAAGCTCGTCTTCAGCTCCACCACACGCTCCTTCGGATCAACCCGCTTGTGCGGATCCGCAACCGTTTCCCTCACCTCCTGGTTCTTGGCGCTGGTAGCACGACCGGTGGTCCGCACTATGTTGATCATCTTCCTGTTGTAGAGTGCGATCAAGAGTAAGGGCATAGTCTGTGCATCAAGAGTCCGGGGCATAGGTAATCGAAGTAAGCAAAAGAGTTGGGAGGCAGAATTTAAGCAAGAAACAAAGCCGACAGCGGGTAGAACATGAAGAATATTTACCATGAAGGCGTTGTGCACGTCATTTTCACCATCTCCTGCGGGGAGAACTCCGAAAACGTTTCCTCAACGGAGGGAAGAGCGGTGATCGATCTCGGCCGAGACGGCACCTTGTCCACATTCCCAAAGCCTTACGGGAAATGAGCAATGATGCCCCCACTAGTAGAAGCACGGGGACTGGCAGGAGGAGTAGGCGGATGGCGAGATAACGGATCGACCTCCGGGGCACGCGGCGTGAGAACTAGAAACTGCAGGAGGAGTCCGAAAAAGAGGCGGCAGGAGCACTCCTCTGGAGGCGGAGAGGCCACATCGGGTGGAGAAGGTCTTTTTCTTTTAGCACTTTGGAGGATGAGTTCCAGTTGATCGACTTTTAAACCCGCAAGCATACACGGTCTCGGACGGCGAGAATGCTTAAAACATCAAAGCAATGGCCTGGCAAAAAAGTGGTTACGAGAATCCTTACCAGAAGACATGCTTTGTGGGCTGATTGAGGAGGATTGGAGGAAGAAGCGGTGAAAAACCGGGGAAGCAAGTCGGGGAATTTTCTCGGACTCGGAAATCTTGAATAGCTTGCGCAAGGCGGATCTTGGCGCCGATACGGGTGAGGTCGCAGGGGCCTGCACGAAGACGATGAAGTAAGCTAGTAAGCAGCAAGATAAAACAAATCAGGTAGCAGGAAAGCTACTTACTCGAAGTCAAAACCCATTTCTCGAAAATATAATCGGCAGGAGGCTGGATGGAGTCCTTCCTCACATAGAAGAAGTCCTCGAACCATTTCTCCACGCGAGATTTTGACACATGTTTGAAGGGAGCCTCTCCACGGCCCCGGAAGGAGAATTGACCCCTGCCCAGGGACCTGATGTTGTACATATAGGCCAGATCTCCCAGAGTGACAGCTTTGCCAGTATTCTGACCAGCGGCCAGAGAGTAGAGAAGAACTCTCCAAATGGCGGCAGAGATTTGTGCCATGGCGAAATTGTTGGTAAAAATGAAATCTTGGACGAGTTTAGGGAAAGGAAAATGAAGGCCATATCTAAACAGGTACAAGTAGAAGCAAACCCACCTCGGACGGAGGGCGTCAGCTTTCTGTCCCGGTTTAGGGACGGCGATCTCAACCCCATCACCAAGACCAAGCAAGTTCTTAATCGTCGGAATGTCGGCCGGAGTTAGGGCGGAGTCACAATCGTTTGGGTGTTTGAAAAGTCCCCGAGAAGGGAAAGTAGGGTCGAGATTACGGTCGGAGGGCGTTGAGGTTGACGAAGACTGTTGAGTTTTGCCCATAATGGAGAGAGAAGATGAAGATTAAAAGGAGGGAAGGAGATAGATTACCTGGTAATGAAGACGGGAAAGGGAACAGCGAAGCCGATGAAGATTAAAGGGAAGAAGATTGAGGGTTTGAGAGAAGAGAGTTTTTTGAAATGATTTGGAGTGATTAATGAGAGTGGAAGAGAGACGTTGGGGTTATAAAGAGGAGAGAGGGAGTTGGGTGCGGAGAAAGAGGAGAAAGGCGGCTTGCATGGGAAGGAGTAAAAAGGCGGCATAGGGTTTTAAACATTTAGTTACGTAAATTCCTTATTCGAAACTAGAAAGCGTACTTCACAAGAAATTTGGGGCAAACTGTTTGGGCTAAAAATAGCTTAATAAAGAAAGCCCACTTAGTAAAATAAAGATTATAAAGAAGAGGGAAGGAGGAAGGGACCCCGCGGTAAGGAAAAGGGGAGATGGGCTTGAGAAGGATCAAGAGCCCACCGTGGAAGGTGCCCGCGTTAAGGAAAAGGGTGTCAGGGAGAAGTCAGGGAGAAGTTAGGGAGATCGGGGAGAATTGGTAAGGGAATTCGGATTTGGATAGAAGTCCTTATAGAAGTAATATTCCCTTTCCATATTCAAGGTAGGACATATCTAGGGTTCTCACCCTATAAATAACAAAGGAAGAAAATCAAGAAGGGCATTCATTCACTCATCCATATATTCATTCAAGATTATATTCAAGACAACCACATCACGGCATACCATTCACAAATATACTCTATACGAGATCTTGCAGGCCTAATACCTAACGCCAGCAAGATTAGCATAAACGTTATCATTGTAATCATCCTCCTATTCATATAGTGCAATACTTTGCAGGGTACCGTCCCTCCCGCGGTTGTTCCCACATTGGGTTTTCCGCGTCACCAAAATCTTACGTGTCAATTTACATTGCGCACTTTATTTCCCGTTTAATTATTGACATATAAATCATCATACAATCAACCAACGAATATAGACTACATTGACCCTAAATCGACTTAGGTAAAAAAGACCTAAACAGTACTGATCTTTTCGATCTCCCGCAGAGTTTGTGTGAACTTTAGGCAACCATTAATGACACAATTAAATAATCAGCGTGAAAAAAGCTCGACCTTGAATCAAGCTCAGTTTGTCATAATGTTATTTTAATTTACTCACTTTAAAAAAAATCCTATTTTAGTTTTGATTCACAGAAAATAATTTGAAAATAATCCCTAAATGCTAAGTAGTCTATTCTACAACATTAAAAAAATATTTTAAAGGAAAGAAACGAGTACTTATACATGTAGGGCTTTGGCATGTCTATAGGGGTAGGAATAGGTAGGCACGTGTCTACGCGTGCAAAAAAAATTATGATAATATTACAAGTTAAAACTTTCTTATGAAACTCAATTATCTCAAAGACTTAATTCCAAAAGATGATTTCATTAAAATTATCTTTATTTGGTGGAATGCATGGTTTTATAGAAATGACATTATCTTTAACAATGTTCATATCAATAGAAGCAAAATTATTATTTTATGTAATAATAGCATTAAGATATGGAATGAGACTAGACATAAGAATCTCAACAATCCCGAAAAAGATAAGTCAACTAGAATCAATTCTAGTAAGGAAGAAATCTGGTGGGAGAAACCTAGAAATAGTTTCCTAAAGCTAAATTTTGACGGTTCGAGAATAAAGGCAATAAAGCTGCTTTAGGATATTGTATAAGAGATCATAATGGTAGAGTTGTTTTTTTAGGATCAAAAAAGTACGGATCTAATAATATTCTTGTTGCGGAAGCTCTCGCTTTAAAAGAATGTATTTTAGCCGCTAAACACTTAGGAATCTCAATGTTAATTGTGGAGGGTGATAATTTATGTGTTATTAACTCACTTCGTAATACTTGGCAATTCGTTGGGAAATCTCTAGTATTATCAAGGTTGTGAAATTAGACCTTCATTTCTTCGATGAAGTGATAATTAAACATTGCTTTCGTGAAGCCAACAAAGTTGCTGACTTCATGGCTTCTATTGGACATTAATGTCCTACTCTTTCGAGGTGGTTTGAAAGCCGGTGGCTTCAACTTACCTCACTCATTCGAAAGGATGAGATGGGTTGGTCCTACCTTAGCGGATCAACTTAGTTTTCTTACCTTATTAAAAGAAAAAAAAATACAAGATGCAACTAAATTTGGAAACATGATTATGTATCTCGAAACAAGTAAGTGATTGTTTGGGCCAAAATTCAGTATTTGGCCTAAACTACGTCGCAGGAAACAAGTGGATAATTAATTATGTAATACCCAGGATATTCAAGGACTCTGTTAACCGACCCTGTTGACCAAGACAGACAGTAGGGATGAATGGGTGAGGGATCATGCTTATAACATGAGCTTTATAGGATTGCTTACTCGACCTATTAGAGGCTACTCGGCCGAGTATCACCTATACTCGACCGAGTAGAGCCTACTCGGCCGAGTACTCCAGTACTCGACCGAGTATGGCTGCTGTCGACGCGATAATATAAAACACAAGTTCGCGAGATTCATTTCATTTCCCATTTCCTCGACGGTTCCTCTTTCTCTAACCCTAGCCTACCTCCCTCTCCTATCACCCCATCTCTACACACTCTCATGTATATAGCCTAAACCTCCACCATGCGAAGGACGGGATTTTCTTAGGAAGGATGGTGTGCGTGGTTGTCGTCTATGTCACCGTCGATGCGCGTTGTTAGGTAAGTCTCTACCTTGTGTCTCTTTTGGGTAGTTTCATGAGGATAGTTGTGTAATAGGAAGTGATTATCGTTGTAGGATGCATATTGGAGTCCTGCTTGGCTGTGTATGGATGTCTTTCATGGTTTGTGACAAGGTAGGGTTTCCCTACTCAGTACTGTTAATTGATTGAGATTAATATTGTTTCATAATTATTGTTATCTGCTGATCATTGGTGTCCGGGTGTTATTGTCACCGTGTTGGTTTGGAGATGTTTTGTGTTTGTGATGCTGTGTGTGTTGTGTTTGTGGTAGAGTCACTTGTGGGAGTGGCTTCACACCCTAGTTCACCCTCCGTGGAACCCGCCACGGGAGGGGATGTGCACATTAAGGGACAGGGATTGTTAGTCGCTCGTTGATGAGCTGGACTAGGTGGGATGGGCTGCGTTCACCCACTGACGAAGAGGATTACCTGTTGCGATGGGTAATCTGGCAGGGCTACACACTTCAGTGTGTAGTCGGTTACTGTGCGAGATCGGGAGACTGGGTTAAAGGATGATCAGCTGGCTACATTTTTTATTTGCTTTACGTTTGATTAGTCAGTACTGACCCCGTGTTTTTTTGTGGTTTCTGCGGTGATCCATTGGGGGATGGTGAGCAGCTGGCTGAGCAGGTACTGTTGCTTGTGGCTGCTAGGATTGGAGGGATCGAGTCATCACGCTACTGGTCTAGAAGTGTTGTAACACGAGTGTAGTAGTTCTTATCTTTATAGAGGGATGTATACAGAGTTATGTTGTATAAACACATTAATGCAATGTAAATGTTCTTTGTCCTATTTGATCTACTTCCTCGGGAAACCGAGATGGTGACACCTTCAGACATGGGGATGGTCTGTGGTCAGGCATTCTGGTGTACGGGGGTGTTACAAATTAAGCAAATGGACCCATGTCATACATGGGGGAGTCGGGCCCATGGACCGAAGGAAGAAGAACTCGGCTTGGACCGAGATATCGACAAGACCACGAGTGAGATAAGGAAGTCCAAGTTGTTACCAAATTCAGAATAAGGAAAGTCTAAATTGATACCAAACTCTACCTTTAGGAACAAGGCAATTAAGTGGGGAACCCTAATAAACCCACTAGGATTTATTCACTATAAATACAAGCAGACAATAGGGGAGAAGGGATCCTTTTTCATACACACGCAAGGCGACGTACATAGCCATACCATCGAATACTACATAACAAAAAGAGAAGTTAGACCAATGACATCACCCGTCATCATCCATTATAATCCACCTTCCATACACCCAATTAAACATCTTCATATATAATTACCATCATCATTGCCAATCACTACCCCCTTTCTACCATATTATAATCTAACTCACGCACAAACAATATTTACCCACAAAATAGCCGCCAACGTCTAATTATTACACCATCAGTCCGTACATGCGTATTATTAATTAACCGTCATCAGATCTGGACCGATGTATATAATACTTGTACTCTAATTATCAAATAGTGTGATACCGTCATTTAGTATCAAAAATAAAATTTATAATTTAAACTACTACTATAGATCGTGGCAGTCAGGGTGGAACCACAAGGAGGCAAACAATTTAAAGTTGTCTAATTTAAGTCTAAAGTAACAGTTTTGGGGGGGTTTGATTTGAATGATTCTATAACTAAAGGCAATAAAATCAAAACTAAACTAAAGCAAATAAATGAGCAGTTAAAGAAAATAGATGAAATCAAATATTAAAAGGATGCTAAGATGGTCGGTTCACTGTATTTTCGACGACAGTACCCTAGGTAAGCCCGAAATAATCACGTAAGACAGGAAAATAAGATGTCCTCTCGGTCCATTCTTAAAAGGTAGCATCTTTCGATCTAGCTATGGGTCCCTAAGTATCACCAGTACTGACTCTCTCCCTGAAAAGTGATTCTTAAAAGCCTAACTTTTACCAATCTTTCGATCTCAGTATAATTTAGTCGTTTCAATTGGTAGTCTAATTCCCTCCCCTATCTTTCGATCTAACGGGTCGGTTCATTACTAAGTATTCAACTAGTCGCGTGCACTCGATTTATCGAATTAAGCAAATTAATCAATTAAAACGGATCTGATCTTACGTGAAGCGGTCGATCGTCCAACGGGCTCAGTCGATTGACCAAGCCCCAAATCAGGTCTACAAAATCTACGCCGCCTACACTACAGGTCCCCTACATCTTAGCACGAAGGGTTTTGCTACTCATGATGGAATTTATAACAACAACGAAATTAACAATTAACGAAATTGGATGCATGATTAAATAAACTAAGCAAATAAGATGCATAAATGAAATAAGGCCTTGGGAAACTACTCTATGCAATCCTAATCTATGAATGAATAAAAGCAAACTGAATTCAAGGAATCAGAATTACCGAATAAAAGCAGGAAGAAGAATCCAAAAGCACGAACTTTATTAACGAAAATAAAGCTAATTGTATTGAATGTTCATTAACTAAATTCTAATCTATGAAATCTGATGCTAAAAACTCGATATTGAATCCTCAAAATTCGATCTGAAACATAGGTTCACGTTATATATGAGTATAGCGTGACTATTATTCTTAAAAACCTAATTACAATTGGGCTTCTAAATCTCGTCTTTAATTTGCGTCAGAGTCGCTGTGTGGTCGATCGACCACTAGGACCAGTCGATCGACCAAGCTTCGCTGTACAGTACCTTCTGATTTGATTTAGGAATTGTGCTCTGGTCGATCGACTAAGGGCATCAGTCGATAGACTGCTTCAACAGGTACTTTGCTCCAAAAGCCTTGTAAGTTTGTCTTTTAGGCCTCGATACGCGCACCAAGTTCGCTTCCCGAGTCTTTACTTCACGTCAGGTCCTATCCCTAGTATTCGGGGACGGATTCAGCTTATTTTCCGCTGCATTCTTCCCATTTCTACAATATTACGCGAAAAACACGAAAGTAGACGGAAATAGGAAAAATAGTAGCATATACTACATAATTGGGCTCTGAAATGCGTGTAAAATAGGGTGTAAAACATCATATTTAGGACACGCATCAAACATCCCCAAACCAAACCCTTGCTTTTCCCCAAGCAAGAACTAGATTCGATCTTAAAGCCTAATGGAACGCGTTCATTCTGAGAGCTAAATGCAAACTGCAAAGCCTAAACCAGTTTAATGCTAAAAATCAACATTCAATTAGTAATATGAATCATGCAAACGAGTTATGTAGTCGTTAGAAATTGACGAACTTTAAACTATAGAGACTTATCATATTGGACTCTCACGGGTCGCTCAAATGACTCAATAAATACAGGTGAAAATATGTAAAGATAGAAAGAAGTAATATTTGTAAAGACTCTCACCTAACTACGACCTATAAAAACAAGCCTGCAGTCTAATATGAAAATAATCTCGACAACCGTACATATGCATTCCAACCATTAAAGACCATTGACACATGCCAAGGATACAATTTGGATAGGTGAGGCTATGGGTAAGAAGGGGCTAAGACGAATTTGGTAAAAACAGAGTTATAAGCCAAGCTAGTAACTAAGGGAACCAAATTAATAAATCATTCTAACTTCTTGCCCAAGATTAAACGATAAAGCGGTGCTAATATTAAGCACAAATCTCACATACTCCATTCAAACTTAATTCCCCAAATGATATTAATCGCAACATGAGAATATTAAATCACCAACTAATGAAGATTCAATCATGTGATTTTTTTCTTTTTTTTTTTTCTCTATCTCTCTCTCTCTCTTTTTTATTTTTTTTCTTTTCTCATCTTTCTTTCAACTTTTCCTTTCTCATCTTTCTTTCAACTTTTCCTTTCTCATCTTTCCAATATCATCTCAATAAGAGCATATGCAACCAAAAATGAAGTAACAATCCCAAAAACTAAAACTACTAGCTTGACAAGGGCAGGCTAAATATATGATGTAGTTAATAGGATAAAAAGGCTATTTATGGCAGTGTGAGACTTATGGGAAAAATGAATAAAGGGGTGGCCTCTACCACATGTGTCAACATACCATAAACCAAATGCATACAGGTATTAAGCAGATTAAGTTCATATTTATGCAACATGTCTCATAAGGATTACTACTCACATTCCTAAATAAACCGGTCATGAATGTTACCAGTTATAGGGCTCTAAAACTCAGAATATAATGTAGTTTGCCAAAATTCTAAGCCAAGTCTCAAGATTCAGCGAATAAATTAACGAAAACTCGTAGATATGCAATAAGACTCTACTAATAACATGTTAATGAGCACGGCTTAGGCGTAAACAGATGAAAATGCAATGTCATTATTGAACTACTACCGTTTTGACTCGACCTACATGCTAAAATAAGAGGAAAGTAAACACCAATGCAAGACAAAAATGTAAACGTGAATGCAAAACAGAATGAATGCAACACAAAACCCTTCCCCAAACCAAATCACACAATGCCCTCATTGTGCGAAATCGTATGAGAAAATAATCAAGGGAAATCGGAAATTGCGATAATATTAACTAAAAGGACATGAAGGAGACATGGGGAACTTACAAGACTTTAAGCGCAACAAAAGGAAACCTCCCCAAACCAGCGTGAGCTAAGAGATTTCAGTAGCCAGCAATGCTACCATAAGGCACCTGAAAACACAAAAATACAGCGCATAATTCCGAGAAAACAACTAAGGAACGAGAAATATGTGCAAAAGAATAAAAATAGAAGAAAAGGGAATCAACACGGGAGGTGGTCGATCGACCAAAGGTATCAGTCGATCGACCAGGGTACCTGGGAACAGTGCCTCTGGAGTCCTCTGCATCAGTCGATCGACCATGGGGTCCAGTCGATCGACTGGCACACCTGACGATTCTGGCTCTTTTCTTCGAATTAACTAAATGAATTGAGTTAAGTTGGTCCAATAACCTGCAATTGTACATAAATACAGCGCCCAAAATTGCGCAAACCCAAAAATAACAGTCTAGTCTAATAAAATCCTAAGCAAACCAATTAAAGCGAAGTTTTGCGCACACCAAAACAATAAATAGTCTAACAAAAAAAGTAAATAAATTATTTTAAAAGGATTTGATCAACTGATAGTTGATCATGAATGGCCACGGAATGGCCCACTTGCTCGGCTTATGGCTACAAGAAGTAACCTCTACAGTGCTCATCCTCTCGGCTACACTCCTAACAACTCCAATATCCGCAGAACTCAACGGATCAACATATCTAACATCTTCCCAATCACTGACCTCGTCTGGCTCATCAAAGTCCAAATCGGAATCCGTCACTTTGACTGGCTCCTCATCCGCCTCCTTAACAGGCTCCTCACAAGTTGCATAGCTCAGACACCCTAGACCGCCTCTCTGCACAATGGGCTCTCTCACAACTGGAGCAACATGCGCCTCTAAATTCCCAAACCGGCTCCCTGACGATCAAAAACAGAAGGATCTTCCTCCAATTTGCTCCCAATCTGGGGCGGAGTTGTTATAGCAGAATTAGGCATAGGGGCAGGCATATCAGGCAACACAACATAAGATTTAACTACATTGCAAGTTACTGGGTACATAACATCGTTCTTCTTATAGGTCTGGGAAAAAACAATGGACTGTTTTCCTACCTTAAAGGTCAACGTCCCTGAGCCAACATGTATAACTGCACCAGCAGTGTGCAGAAATGGTCTACCCAAAATTATAGGAATCTGAGCATCCTTGGGTATATCTAGCACAATGAAGTCAACTGGGAAAAAGAACTTTCCTATTTGCACAAGTATGTTCTCTAAGACTCATATAGGCTAGACCGCAGAATGATCAGCCATCTGCACTGTCATGTTTGTAATTGCAAACCTAGTCAATCTCAATTTCTTGGCAAGACTCAAAGGCATAACACTAATACTGGCCCCTAGGTCACACAATGCCTTCTCAATAGAAAAGGTGCCAATATTACATGGGACTGAAAAACTACCTGGGTCTTCTAGCTTATGAGGTGCAGTAGGAGTCAAATAGGAAGATGAATCCTCAGTTAGTGCGACAGATTGCACAGTATCAAGTGACTTCTTTTTAGACAACAGCTGCTTCATAAATTTCATATAGGCAGGCACTTGATTAACTAATTCTAGGAAAGGAACTTGCACATTTAAACTACGAATAAAATCTTTAAACTTGTTAAACGATACCTGTTCCTTTGTCGGCACCAATCTCTCTGGATAAGGGGCTGTAAAAAGCAACTTAGCCCTCTCCTCTAGGTTTATCATATCGGCATCAGTGGACTTAGGCTGAAAATCCACTACTTTGTCCTTGTTGTAGCTCGAACCTTCTTCAAACCGTCTCAGGAATGAACCATTAACCGTTGTAGGGTCATACTTGGGAACCAGAGCTAACCCATCGGCATTTGGATGTTGCCTCAATAATTTCGGAGTCGTCGTACCCCGAAAAAAGTAGTCCCTCAAGTTATATGGCATTGGAGGACAAAAAGGTTCACAATCAGACGTATCTTCAGTCGATTCACTGGCTTCCTCAGGATCAGAAACTTTACTATTACCCGAGCTGGTCGATCGACCATAGTGATCAATCGATCGACCAACTGCACTGTTGCTCAAAGTTTCTATTTTGTTACAGGCTCGCCACTGCTCACCAGATGCGGTCGATCGACCAGGTGTGTCCGTCGATCGACTGATGCACCTATTGATCGTCTTTTTCTTGATACTGTTCATTCCAGCCTTTTTCTTACTCGGCTCTGCCTCATCTTTTTTAGTAACATGTTCGACCATAGTGGGCCCATCAAGGGTAGACCCACTCCTCAAAGTCATCGCATTTAGAGTCTCTTTTTTATCCGGCTGCGACAGTAATTGCCCCGGAGCTTTAGTTGCACTTTTGCTTGCCAATTGGGAAATTTGACTCTCGAACATTTTTCTAGAAGTCTCTCTAGCTAGAGACTCCTTTTTCATCAAACTCGACAAATTCTGAACCATGTTTTTCAATTCGCAAATATCAGAACTTTGAAATTGCTGCTGCTGAGGCACATAGGGAGGCTTTTGATATTGTTGTTGCTTATGAGGGGGCACATAGTTTTGCTGTTGCTGCTGCAGTGGTGGACCCGGACTAAGGACATTCTGGCTAGTCCACCTCAAATTGGGGAGGACATTAGAGGGATTGGGATAAGCACCAGTCTGCCTAAAATGTTGAAAGGCATCACATGTTTCATTCGAACTAGTACAGAACTCCGAAACATGTCCCTCTCCTCCACATCTTTTGCATGTAAATGGACCGTCTGAAACTGCATTAACTCTTTATATCCCACCTTTTTGGGATCCCCCAAAATCTAACTTGTCGAATCTCGCAGTATGGGCCTCTATTGCAGCTGTAGTAGGAGATTCAGCTGCTCTTCTCTGATTCCCTCTAGAATTCCCATGCTCAGCTTTATATGTGGCCATATCTTCAATAATCTTCCACCCCTTAGTCTCTCCACTATTCTCCTGGAATCTGCGATTAGCTGCAGCATCCAGGATAGCTGTCTGATCATCATAAAGCCCATTATAGAATTGATTACACAGGAATCATTGCTCGAACCCATGGTGCGGAATAGATCGCACCAGTCTCTTGAAACGGACCCATGCCTCATGAAAATCCTCATCAGAACCCTGTCTAAAGCTTGTAATCTGAGCTCTAATCGCATTGGTCTTCGATGCAGAGAAATATTTTTTATAAAATGCTAGGGCCAGCGAATTCCAATCAATAATCCCTTTGGCAGCTCGATCCAAGTCTCGGTACCACTCTCTAACAGCATCACAAAGCGAGAATATGAACATCGTCTCTTTTATCTGGTCCTGGGTCACACCTACTGGTGGGGGTATGGAACAACAATAGTCAATGAATATCTCCATATGTTTAGCTGCATCTTCATTTGCAGCTCCCCCAAATTGATTTCTCTCAACCAAGTTAATGTAGGACGGTTTCGCTTCGAATTTTCTATCCGTCCCACCTGGCAACGGGAATCCCTTATAGAGATTCTCGCTTTTGGCTCGGAGTGATGGCTATACTTGCTTCTTCAGCCATATCTGGAGATGTAACGGTCTCAGCTGAAGAAGTAGAAATAGGAGATGAAGGTGGATCCTCCTCAAATAACTCGTTCCCGTAATAACTGGACAGAGTACTCAGCTGTTCCTCTGTCGGCAATACTCTAGATGATCGTCTCAACTCACGCAAAGTCTTCTCGATCTCAGGATCTAACGGTAGTAATTCACCACCCTGTAACCTGCGCATAAGAGGAAACTACAAGTAGAATATGAGAACAGTTTAAGGAACAGATGTTCCTTAAACCAAGAAAAAGACTAAAATAAAAACAACTAAAAATGAAACAATTGCCTCCCCGGCAACGGCGCCAAAATTTCATACCGTCGTTTAGTATCAAAAATAAAATTTATAATCCAAACTACTACTATAGATAATGGCAGTCAGGGTCGAACCACAAGGAGGCAAGCATTTTAAAGTTGTTTAATTTAAGTCTAAAGTAACAGTTTTGGGGGGGGGGGGTTGGTTTGAATGATTCTATAACTAAAGGCAATAAAATCAAAACTAAACTTGAGCAAATAAATGAGCAGTTAAAGAAAATAGATGAAATCAAATATTAAAAGGATGTTAAGATGGTCGGTTCACTGTAGTTTCGACGCCAGGATCCTAGTTAAGCTCGAAATAATCACGTAAGAAAGGAAAATAAGAAGTCCTCTCGGTCCATTCTTAACAGGTAGCATCTTTCGATCTAGCTATGGGTCCCTAAGTATCACCAGTACTAACTCTCGCCTTGAAAAGTGATTCTTAAAAGCCTAAATTTTACCTATCTTTCGATCTCAGTATAATTTAGTCGTTTTAATTGTTAGTCTAATTCCCTCCCCTATCTTTCGATCTAATGGGTCGGTCAATTACTAAGTATTCAACTAGTTGCGTGCACTCGATTTATCGAATTAAGCAAATTAATCAATTAAAACGGAGCTGATCTTACGTGAAGCTGTCGATCGACCAACGGGCTCAGTCGATCGACCAAGACCCGAATCAGGTCTACAAAATCTACGGCGCCTAAACTACGGGTCCCCTACATCTTAGCATGAAGGGTTTAGCTACTCATGATAGAATTTATAACAACATCGAAATTAACAATTAACGAAATTGGATGCATGATTAAATAAACTAAGCAAATAAGATGCATAAACAAAATAAGGCGTTGGGAAACTACTCTATCCAATCCTAATCTATGAATGAATAAAAGCAAACTGAAATCAAGGAATCAGAATTACCGAATAAAAGCAGGAAGAAGAATCCGAAAGCATGAACTTTATTAACGAAAATAAAGCTAATTGTATTGAATGTTCATTAACTAAATTCTAATCTATGAAATCTGATGCTAAAAACTCGATATTGAATCCTCAAAGTTCGATCTGAAACATAGGTTCACGTTATATATGAGTATAGCGTGACTCTTATTCCTAAAAACCTAATTACAATTGGGCTTATAACTCTAGTCTTTAATTTGCGTCACGGTCGCTGTGTGGTCGATCGACCACTAGGACTAGTCGATCGACCAAGCTTCCCTGTACAATAGCTTTTGATTTGTTTTAGGAATCGTGCTCTAGTCGATCGACAAAGGGCATCACTCGATCGAATGCTTCAACGGGTACTTTGCTCCAAAAGCCTCGTAAATTTGTCTTTCAGGCCTCGATACGCGCACCAAGTTCGCTTCCCGAGTCTTTACTTCACGTCAGGTCCTATGCCTAGTACTCGGGGACGGATTCAGCTCATTTTCTGCTTCATTCTTCCCATTTCTGCATTATTACACGAAAAACACGAAATTAGACGGAAATAGGGAAAATAGTAGCATATACTACATAATTGGGCTCTGAAATGCGTGTAAAATAGAGTGTAAAACATCATATTTAGAACACGCATCATAGTTGAATATTGACGGGATACCGACTCCCCCCGCGGTTGTTTCCCACATCGGGTTTTCCGCGTTACCAAAATCTCTTGTGTCGTTATTCCTTTATTTTTCCCTTTATATTATTTACATCTTTATTTCGTCATAAGTCGCATATAATTTAACCCCCTGATACGAGGCTAAAAAGAGTAGGTCACTTTAATCCTTAACGAGATAGAATATCGTGTTTTGACAGTTTTTTACCAAAACAGTTTGGTGCCCACTGTAGGGTATGGTGATCGAATTCTATAGCCAAGTTGTCATCAAGTTAATCTCCGGTGCCATGTCTGCTAGCGAGCGAGATCTCATCCCTATTTATGGAGTCAGTAGTAGATATGCTCCCCGGAAGTTGTCCGGATTCCAGCAGCAGATCAGCTTCCTGTGATCCGCTAGAAGTCTCGTAGCAGATATGCTTCCTGGGATCCTCCAGAAGTTAGTAGTAGATATGCACCCCGGAAGTTATCCTGAAGCCAACAACAGAACAGCTTCCTGGGATCTTCCAGAAGTCAGCAGTAGATCTGTTCCCCGGAAGTTATCCGGAAGCCAACAGCAGATCAGCTTCCTGAGATCACTTTCCTGGGATCTTCCAGATGTCGGCAGTAGATTTGCTCCCCGGAAGTTATCCGGAAACCAGCAGCAGATCTGCTTCCTGGGATCCTCCTGAATTCTGGCATCAGATCTGCTCCCTGAAGTCCTACCAGAGACCTGCATCATATCTGACCCTGACCTTCCTTCAGACGCCTGAGTCTGGCAGCAGATCTGGTCCCTGACAAACGCGTGAGTCCGGCAGCAGATCTGGTCCCTAAAATTGCTTCAGATGCCTGTAGTAGACGTGCTCCCTAGAATTGCTCCAGATGCCTGCAGTAGACACGCTTCCTAGAATTCATCCAGATGCTCGCAGCAGAACTACTCCCCGGAGTTCCTCCGGAGTCCTACAACAGATTTGGTTCCTAGAGTTCCACCAGCCTCTATCAGAGGAAGACTGGTCAATCTAACAGAAATCAGCAACAGTGTACCAGCAGTTAGTGTACAGACATCAGGTGGACTAGCAGGATTGTTCAGTACTAGGTCGCAGACTGAAACATATCAGGCTGACAGGATAGACAGATCCCTAAGGAGCTAGTCACTAGACTACAACCTGGAGGCTCAACATATAACCACCCTTCATGCTGATCAGACTACGGGCTACGTCAGGTAACACCTTATCTTCTGATTCTGTTGAAGCTCAAATTCTCCTCATTGTAGGAATTTCAGCCATCATGAATCGGAACGACAATCTGGAGCCATTGTCGCCCAACTCCAGTAATTAGTAACCCCAGAGAACATATCTCCACAGGAATGTCATCGCGTAGGTAACATCTTCGGTATTGTTCCATCTGTCCTTAACCCTATTGCAGGACTTGTAAACCTGGTGGAGTGACAACCTCAAAAGCTAAGGAACATGACCAACAGCACCGTAAGATAAATAAATGCTGCTAGAGAGTTTTCAATACGAACAGGGTAACCTGGACCACCTGCTATCACGTGGGGGCAAGTTACAGTAAAATAGGCTCCACAAATCAGGTTTTACCCTCTACAATTCCTATATGTCCTAGAATAATATACGTGATAACAGGTGGATCAGAACTGTGCGGCCTTGCATACTAAGCAGCAAAAAAAAGGGCATGACACAGAAACAAAAAAGATCTCTTAGAGTCCTCCTGCAGAGTCAGCCATGGGAATCTGCCACCTATCACATTCGACGAGGTAGATGCTCATGACACTCAGGGACACCACCATGATGCTCTCATCAAAACATCGTACATAGAAACTATACCATGAGAAAAATCCTAGTGGTCACAGTAAACATAGTCAACATGGGTAAGCTGGACACAGAGCTAACAGTGCTGACAGCTTCACAGTATACAGGTAATCTTCATCAACAATTGATTGAATTTCGTAAAATTAACAGGGATTGTTTTGTTTGGTATCGTGATGATATTATAGGAACCAGACCAAATATAGTCAGTAGGCTGGACCCAGCCAAGACAAAAACAATCAGAATGCTAACTCCGTCAACTCTAAGCAACTGTCACCTTCTAAGGGTCAGCAACCAGCAGTAATTAGTTTGTACGACGAGTCTCCTAGCCAGGCTAGAACTCAAGAAACATCACAAAATGAAACAAAGCAAAACAGAAAGGCCCAAGCCCCGAAAATGACAAACAAAAGTCCGAACAGGGGAGAGATCTATCTAACACGATCCTTTCCTCAGCAGCTGTAACACCAGCTCCACCATCCAGTTCTATTTGATCTCTTCTTGCAGGAATAAGCTCTGGCTCAGGGACATCAGCAACCTCACCAGCAGTATTTTCGGGTAGCTGACCTTGCGAGCAGCATTTGAGGTAGCTGGCCCGACCGGCAGCATTTTCGGGGTGCTGACCTCATCAGCATCCAGAATCAGGTCCCCAGCACGCTGAGATCTAGCAGAATAAGGAAGTTTCGACTAGCTGCCTCCTCTCAAATTTAGAAAACAGGAGGAGCCAGAATTGGAAATTCAGGAAGGAGGAAGTATGAAGCAAGATATAGGAGGGAACAGAGTCGAAAATTGAGGAGGCAGGAAGTAGTCAGCAGAAAGCAGTCAACAGACACCTGGACGGCAACCTGGATTAGTTGTCGCAGCAACCCAGGCAGCCAGAATCTAGCAGCAGCTTCAACAGGGAGCAGCACCCAAGAGCCAGAAGCTAGAAGAAAAATGGGGCAAATGCAGGCTATTTTACGGCATACTTGGGAGGCGCCAAAAGCTCAATTCGGCGGAGGAGCATGAAAGACATTCACGAAACTGAAACGCTATCGGAGCGCGCCACCTCTAATGTCCAAACCAGAACCAGGAGAATCCTGGTCCCCACACCTATCAGTTACCGAGACAACAACCAATGTCATGCTGGAAGCCAGAATATAATTTCAGTAAGTCTTTGCATCCTGCAAAGACCAGGTACACATCACTTGAAATACTGGTTCTTGCACATATTATAGCCTTCTATGAATTGCGTTCTTATTTTTAGTTTAGTAATGTCCATGTGTTAACTGACTACCCCCAGAAAGCCATTATGAGTAAACCATAGATATCAGGAGGGATGACCAATTGAACGACACATGTAAGTGCTTACAACATGAAATATGAACCTCGGACGACCATTAAGTCACAGACCATGGTAGACTCTGTACCTACTTTAGTCCAGCACCTCAGACCTAGGTGGATAAAAGCACCCCCAACCTAGAGGGAGACATGGGACCTATAGATGGACGTAGCGCACTATTAGGGCCACCAATATAAGGGGAACACGAGTAGGCCTGCTACTTACGAGGGAAGCAGGACAGGCACCTGAGAAAGCCAGGCACCTGATCGTCCGAGCTTGCAGTGGTCCTGGAAATCAGGCACCTGAGAAAGCCAGGTACCAGATCGTTCGAGCTCGCAGCGAACGCAGTTCAAACACCTGAAAGTCTGGAGCCTGACAATCTGACATCTGAAAAAGTCGGGCACCTGAAAAGATCAGAAACCAGGCAGGTCCCTGGTCGGTAACCAGAACCTTGTTGCAGACCCCCCATATAACCCCGGGGGCAGCACTCAACCCAGATATCTTATCAACCATACTCATCATTTATATGATGCAATTAACGGTAAGCAAAAGAAAGAAGATTCATTTTCATAGGCACATATGCTGCTCCTAAGGTAGCTCATCAATTCGTGATCTCATTACAATATTTATATTTTGTATAACTATTGCCTTGATCGTTGGAGAGTCGTTGGCTATGCCATCTGCCAGCCCTAGCAGAAATATTTTTTGCAGGACCGTCATTAAATTCTCCTGCCAACAGAAGTGCTCACACGGGCCCTAGAACCTGCCACTCTTCCCCCAGTTCAAATGGAGCGTCCTCCTGCGAAATTCAGGGCGTAGAACGCAGAGAACAGGCCATGTCGCTCCGTCAACAAACTTTCTACCTGCAGAAAAAGTCTTCTTCCGTGAAGATCAGGCCACCCAGCCAGCAGGACAGGTCTCTCCGCCAGCAGCTTGCAGATCACCTTGCTTGCAGGATACTCCGCCTCTTAATGAGTATCATATCGCTCTGCCAGCAGCATCCCAGTGACAGGCGCCTGGTCCTCAACAGGATCCCAATTTCTGGCGTCTGATTCCCATCATCTGCCCTACATCTGGCAGTACATAAAAGTTCCTAGCACCCTGATTATACAAGAGACATGCAACAGCCAGAATGCTGCAGAACACATTCTTACATCAGCTTCCTAAAGCGGAAAATCACAGCAATACATGCTGCCATCAGCCAGGTCCCCTGAGATCCGGAACACGAAATAGTAAATGACAAGTAGAAGTGAATGTCCTCCACAACCAAGATGTGAAAACCATGCAGGGTGCAATGAATACATATTCCGCATGGCATCCAGAAACAAGCAGTCCAATGGACAAGCTGACTCCCTATTAAGAACCTGAAACGAAAGCTAAAAGAAACTAGAGGCAGAAACTCGAACGCAGTTCAAATACCCTTTAGCCTAGTGTTCGGAGGAGAGGCAATAATACCACCAGAGGTTTCGGTTCCCACCAGGAGGTATGAATGTATGGATGGGGAACAGAACTAGGTGGAGATGACCAGGCAGAACAAATCAGCTAAGGACAACACAGTTACCTTGAAGGTGTACAACCACCTAAACAGGCATACAATCCCTTGAAGGTGTACAACCACCTAAACAGGCATACAATCCCTTGAAGGTGTACAACCACCTAAACAGGCGTATAAGCCCTTGAAGGTGTGGAACCACCTAAACAGGCATACAAGACCTTGAAGGTGTACAACCACTTAGACAGGCATATGGCCCCAGCTTGCATGCAAAAACAAGCCCTTGAAGCTGTATAACCACCTAAACAGGCATACAAGCCCTTGAAGGTGTACAACCACCTAGAGAGGCATAAGGAGCGCAGGGATTTATGAGCAACCAGGATCTTGCAACGTTCCACTTGTCCTAGAATGACGATAAACTTGCCCAAGGTATGCCCCTGTTGGCTTTAAACATGATGAACACACCTTGCATCTTGAACAACGTTAAGTAGTCAAATGCGGCATATGTCTAAATCGGCCATTGGACAGACACGACTGCTAGCTAAGTATAAATCAACATTCTCAGGTTGACACGACCGGTCTAAATCAACCTCCCAGGCTCACACGGCCACCTCTATCCAGAACGCGACATATGTCTAAATCAGCCCCATGGGTTGACACGGCAGGTAGCTAGGTCTAAATCAGCCCCTTGGGTCGACACGGCCACCACCAGTCTAATTCTGCTCCTTAGGCATACACGACAAGCAATGTATTTGAAAACACTTACCAAGACTTGCATCTTACAAAGTCAGGTCCCCAAAACATTTCAACAGTCCTAGAACGACGATAAACTTACCTAAGGTACGTCCTACAAAGACTTAACACTTACTCCGACCCCTGGCCAAGGGCAGGTATATTTATTATCCTTCAAAACATGTCTTGTCCCCGCAGACAAAGACAAAACATATAGGCATGGTTGACATTGCATTCACAACATGTTATAGCCCCTATCATACATTAGAGGGTCCTCGCATGTACATGCATTGCATTACTAACTTTTTGCAGGTATCACCTACATGACAAGTGCACAATAAACTTGTGCCAACTACCAGAGTCACCCTTGGCGACCAGATAACAGGATGGTAAGGGCAGGTGGAAACTGTTCCTCTTGAGCAGCCGTCAGCAGGATTCTTGTGTCAGGCATCTGCTCCCCAGCATCTGCCAGCAAGATCCTAGCATCTGCCACCTGATCCCTAGTGTCAGGCATCTGCTCCCTGGAATCAGCCAGTAGGATCCCAACGCCAGCCATCTGGTTCTCAACATCATCCGTCTGGTCCCCAGAGTCAGCCGTCTAGTCCCCAGAGTCAGCCGTCTGGTTCCCAGGATCAGCAGTCTGATCCCCAACGTCTGCCAGCAGGATCCCAATGTCAGCCATCTGGTCCACAACATCAGCCAGTAGGATCCCAATGTCAGCCATCTGGTTCCTAGCGTCTACCATCTGCTTCCCAGCGGCAACCAACAGTGTCCGCCTTCAGGAACCCAACGTTTATAATCAGAATCTTGGTGTCCGCCAAGTTGAGCTGAGCATCCTTCAGTAGAGATCCGCTTAAAATCCGCTTGCTGCCAAAATATGCTAGCAAAAATCTACCATTCCGCATCTCCAGAACATCAGCTTGCATCTGCATCCAGAACAGCATAACTAAGGGGGGGTCAGAAATCAGTCTGCTAGAACAACGGAGTATGGTTCAGCAGAGACGAGTAGATCATGGCACCAGAATTATGGGTACAGAACAGGGATGCAGACTTATCTCAAATATATCTACCAGGAGTCACACCTAGCAGGCTGACAGCAGCTTGCTCCATCACAGTTTTAGCAGTCTGCTCCAACAGAAGTTTTGCAGTATATCCTAGTAGAGTTTCAGTATCCTTCTCTAGCAGGGTTCCAGTGCCATCTTCCAGCAGAATGGCAGCATCTTGTTATAACAAACTCTCAACGGTTGAATCCAGAAGCGGATCAGCTGTTTGTTCCAGTACCAGAATGACAATTGTAGGCAGAATTTGAAGAGTCAATTTCCCTCCTCAACAAAGCTGAGAAGCGAAATTGGGATTATACTGTTTGGGCCAAAATTCACTATTTGCCCTAAGCTACGTGGCACGAGACGAGTGGGTAATTAATTAAGCAAATAGACGCATGTCATACATGGCGGGGGGGGGGGGGGTCGGGCCCACGGACTGAAGGAAGAAGAACTCAGCTTGGACTGAGATATCGACAAGACCACGAGTGAGATAAGGAAGTCCAAGTTGTTACCAAATTCAGAATAAGGAAAGTCTAAATTGATACCAAACTCTACCTTAAGGAACAAGACAATTAAGTGGGGAACCCTAATAAACCCACTAGGATTTATTCACTATAAATACAAGGAGACAAGAGGGGAGAAGGGATTCTTATTCATACACACGTAAGACGGCGTACACAGCCATACCATCGAATACTACATAACACAAAGAGAAGTTAGACTAATGACATCACCCGTCATCATCCATTATAATCGACCTTCCATACACCCAATTAAACATCTTCATATATAATTACCATCATCATTGCCAATCATTACTCCCTTTCCACCATATTATAATCTAACTCACATTATAATCTAACTCACGCACAAACAATATTTACCCACAAAATAGCCGCCAACGTTTGATTATTGCACCATCAGTCCGTACATGCGTATTATTAATTAACCGTCATCAGATCTGGACCGATGTATATTATACTTGTACTCTAATTATCAAATAGTGGAATATTGGCGGGATACCGACTCCCCCCGCGTTTGTTTCCCACACCGGGTTTTCCGCGTCAACAAAATCTCTTGTGCCATTATTCCTTTATTTTGCCCTTTACATTATTTACATCATTATTTTGTCATAAGTCGCTTATAATTTAACACCCCCCCCCCCTGTGGGAAATTATCTGTATACTTCCCTTAAACTAGAAGGATTATAACGAGTTTAACAAGGATGATCAAAGGTCATAAACAAAATACATAAACAAAGTATAAAGGATTTAGAATTAACCTTCTGTCCTAGCAAAATTGGCCTAAGAACAATATCAAAATTGATATTCGCCTATTAGTTGCACCCAAGACGATCTGAGATATGCCCTTTGATTATGCTAGAAATCGATCTAAAATTTTCTGTAAAATTTAGTTGTTTTTGTGTTTTGTGTTGAGAGAGAGGAGGCAAGGTCAAGAAAAAGCATTAGGGTAGAAGAATTCTCACCCTTTCTTTCTTATAGTAGCCGAAATTAGGAGTCAATTAGGAAAGAATAAATCTCTCCTAATTTTCGACCTAACTGACCGAAATAAGGAGATTATTCTCCTTATTTTTGGTCTTTCCAAAAATATATAAAATATGTTGAATTGTCATCTAGTGAGGATCCAACCAATGACCTCTTGGTTTGTGTACCCTCACTATTACCACTATGACACATTCATCTTGTTGATATTAAACATAACTGATTATATTTAATTACGAATTTACAGATTAATTCGTCCAAGCTAACATTAAATATATTTAACTAAATATAACTTATTATATTTAATTTACGAATTGTGATTAATTGTCTCAACTTAATATTATTTAATTTTATTAAATAATTATCTCATCAACACAATGACTAACTTTTTAGTCATTTTGGGCATCAATGTGATTATATTTCTATAACCACATTTCTCAAACACATCCTACATGTGTGACCTTTAGGGACCAGTTGATCACCGCCATCTGTATGATAATAACGTCAAACTTTCTAGCAAGCCAACTGTTATTAGGTAAACGTTAATCAACTGATTGAATATACGAAGTATACCCTTGTGAACCTGTAAGAGATTTACAAATGTTATCACACTAATTTGTGGAGGACACAAGCTCCAACAAACTCCCACTTGTCCTCACAAGTGTATGTGCGATAACTGATTCTCATATCCTATAAAATTTCTCCCACTCAATGTAAAACAATTTGCAAATCCGAATTCACAAATGACGTATTTTATAAGCGATCGATATCCAGAGTGGTTTCCCCGACTAGAGAGTAACTTAACTGATAAACGAATCAACATTCGAGCATGGCCATGCATTTCAGTTACAACTCCTCGAGTGGCCCTGAGAAATAACTATACCTAATAAAGGTTGGATATTTTTCTCAACTCGAATCCTTCAGATGTAAGCACAGTATTAAATGACCCAGAAAAAATCTACTTAGCCTCCAGTCACGGCAGACCGTGAGAAAGAAACCAAATTCACCCAAAAACTGCCTTAATCTCAAGAGACAGTCGATAGTCAAAAGAATCGACTCTAGGAACACAATGGATGTCCTATCCACGACCTGGTACCGAATGTTTTTAAGCATTTAGGACTCCATTACGTTGACACAAAAAGTTGTCCTACGAGGTATCGTCATAATCTCGCATCTGTGATCGATCAGTCAACCATTTGACTTATGGCTCGTTGAACCCACCATCAATCGACTGCACAATATAATAGCCAGGGTTATCAGCTCACATTGGCGATTATGGACCAAAACAAATATAATGTAATTCAGTTCACTTTGTGGCGTTCAGTGTTGTCAGTACAATCCACATGGAAACAAAATATTATATATAAAACGATGAAGTTATTAGTAGTATATGAAAAAGATAATGTATCAAATCCATAATCAAGTACTACAACTCTAGAACATATTTATTTCCCATGGAAATGACGTGCCCTACATGCTTATCATAATTCAACGATTCAGTAGTAGAATCTGCTACAACACACTAAGAGTGAAGACGAACCGGACTGAGATCCGTTTGGAAGCTAGCATCTGCGTAACCGGTTGCGCATAGCTTAGTATCTCCTCCATAAGTCAATACCCAATCCTTAGTCTTCCGTAGGTACCTGGATTCTTTTGGTACCGACTCGTCATACTCAATGCATATGCCACGTCTGGACGTGTGCATATCATTGCATACATGATTGATCCTATAGCTGATGCATAAGGAACACGATTCATGCGTTCAACCCCTTCAGGCGTCGTGGGTGACTGAGACTTGCTCAACTGTATCCCACATGTCATTGGAAGGTTCCCCTTCTTAGAGTTGGTCATGCTGAACCTCTCAAGAACCTTATCCAAATAAGACTCCTAACATAGTGATAACGTCCGTCGTGATCTATCTCGGTAGAGACGGATTCCCAAAATGCGCTGTGCCTCACCCAGATCTTTCATCTGGAAATGGTTCTTCAACCATTCTTTCACCGAAGATAGGAGAGGAATGTCATTCCCAATCAAGAGTATGTCATCGACATACAATATCAAGAATACAATCTTGCTCCCACTCGACTTGATATATAAGCATGGTTCTTCGACCGATCGAGTGAAACCATACTCTTTTATCACTTGGTCGAAACGATGATTCCAACTCCGAGAAGCTTGCTTAAGTCCATAAATGGAACGCTTAAGCTTGTATATTTTCTTAGGATGTTTATGATCTATGAAACCTTCGGGTTGCACCATGTACAACTCTTCCTCCAAATAACCGTTTAAAAAGGCAGTTTTCACATCCATTTGCAAAATTTCATAATCATGAAATGCGGCAATCGCTAAGATTATCCAAATGGAACGTAGCATGACTACAGGTGCAAAAATCTCATCATAATGCAATCCTTGCACTTGAGTGAAACCTTTTGCCACACGTCGTGCCTTATAGATATCTGGTTGCGCGTCTACAGAACGCT
Organism: Silene latifolia; assembly: GCF_048544455.1. Classification (NCBI taxonomy): domain Eukaryota; kingdom Viridiplantae; phylum Streptophyta; class Magnoliopsida; order Caryophyllales; family Caryophyllaceae; genus Silene; species Silene latifolia. The sequence continues at coordinate 238,753,966 of NC_133538.1, forward strand.
TTATATTGTAAAGCCATTTGCACTGTAGAGGTTTTACCTTATTACGTAAATCAACTAGATCCCATACGTTATTCTCACACATGGAGTTCATCTCGGATTGCATGGCTTCAAGCCATAGCTTTGAGTCGGAACAGGCCATAGCACCTTTATAGGTTGCGGGTTCATTACTTTCTAAAAGTAAAACGTCATTCTCCTCGACCATACCAATGTATCTGTTCGGAGGATGAGAGTCTCTACCCGACCTCCTAGGTTCCTCAGGAATATTAACCATATCATCAGTTGGAGGTACGGCTTCCTCCATCTATTCCTCGGTTGTTGGTTCTGGAATCTCCGACAGCTCGAAGGTTCTATTACTCGTCTTGTTCTCGAGAAATTCTTTCTCTAAGAACGTCGCACTAGCCGCAACAAAAACTCGATGTTCAGTAGGCGAATAGTAGTAATGACCAAATGTTCCTTTTGGATAACCTATAAAGTATGTCTTGACCGATTGCGGGCCGAGCTTATCCTCATGTCTCTACTTGACATAAGCCTCGCAGTTCCAAATCCGAATAAAGGACAAGTTGGGGACCGTTCCCTTCCACATTTCATATGGAGTCTTGTCGACAGCTTTAGACGGACTTCGGTTAAGTATAAGAGCAGCTGACAAAAGAGCATAACCCCATAATGAATCAGGCACTACGGTGTGACTCATCATGGATCGAACCATATCAAGTAAGGTTCGATTTCTCCGTTCGGAAACATCATTCAATTGAGGTGTTCCAGTGGAGTTAACTGTAGAGCGATTCCACAGTCTTTCAGGTGTTGATCAAACTCATTTGAAAGATATTCGCCACCCCGATCTGAACGGAGTGCTTTAATCTTTCTAGCCAGTTGGTTCTGTACCCTATTCTGGTATTCCTTGAATTTCTCAAAGGACTCACTTTTATGCTTCATTAAGTAGACATATCCGTATCTACTCAAATCGTCCGTGAAAGTGATAAAATATCTATAGCCATCTCTAGCGGTAATTGACATAGGTCCACATACGTCCGTATGTATGAGTCCTAATAGGTCACTAGCGCGCATTCCAACACCTTTAAAGGAAATTCGAGTCATCTTGCCTATGAGACATGATTCACACATGCCATATGTAGAAAATCCGAATGCGGGAATAGTCCCATTATCAACGAGTTTCTTCACGCGTTTCTCATTTATGTGTCCCATTCGACAATGCCATAGATAGGTTTGATCTTTGTCACCAACCTTTAATTTCTTATTATTCATGTGTAATATTTCCGTGGTTTGATCTAAGATATAAATTCCATTCATGGAAACTGCTTTGCCATAAATCATTTCTTTAAAAGAGAAAATACAACTATTATCTTTATTGAAAACGTAAACCGTCTTTAGCAAGTACGGAAATAGAAATAATGTTCTTAGATAAACTGGGTACATAGTAACAATTATTTAAAGATAACTCAAATACACTAGGGAGTTGGATTACATATGTTCCCTTCGAGGCAGCAACAACTCGTGCTCCATTTCCGACTCGCAGGTCCACATCACCTTTTTCGAGAGGTATGATGTTCTTTAGGCCCTGCAAATGATTACACAAATGAGAACCACAACCAGTATCTAGTACCCAAGTTCCGAAACTTGCATGGTTAATCTCAATCATATGAATATAAGATGACATACCAACAAGAACGACGCGGCCTGCCTTGATGTCCTCACGGTAGACGGGACAGGTCCTCCTCCAATGTCCAGTCTTGTGACAATGGTGGCACTCTATGTCACCGCCCTTGCTCTTTGTCTAGCCCTGTGAGCCACTAGTCTCACCAGGCGCACTCTTACCGTTTCCTGGCTTCTTAAACTTTGGCTTACCTACAGCTAGGTCGCCATGAGCCTTGGCCTTACCTTTACCTTTGTAAATTGTGAGAACATCCTGCTTCACGCTCCCACTCAATTTCATATCCTTCTCGGTCTGTACGGGAAGGGAGTGTAGCTCATGAGGACTCTTTTTCAAGTCATTCATATAGTAGTTCGCCCTGAAAAGGGCAAAACCATCGTGAAGAGAATGAAGCATTCGGTCAATGACAATGCTCTCACTGATTTTACAATTCAGTGCCTCCAGATTCTCGACATTCTCAATCATGTGAAGAATGTGTGGGCTAACCGGTTGGCCCTTCTGGAGTTTCGCATCAAAGAAGCGACAGGTATGCTCATATGTAACGATTCTCGGTGCCTTTGAGAACTCGTTAGTGAGCGTGGTGAAAATCTTGTTTGCACCTTGGGCAATGAAGCGTCTCTGCAAATTGGTTTCCATTGAAAAGATGAGTACGTTCTTTATCGCACCCGCTTCCATAACGAAATCACTATAAGCGAGTAACTCGTTGATTCCTGCATTTGGGCTGGGTTGGCCGGTATTGGCTCGATTAAATACCCGAGCTTACCGTCGTGATGGCGAGCATTCCGTAGTGCCGCCTCCCAGTCCACAAAATTGGACCCGTCATTCTTCAGTCGAGTGGACTGTTTTGGTCCATGAACATTTTAAGCCAGGACGAACGATCTAGTGTGGCACTAGGCATTGGGATTGCGTTATTTCCAGCCATTTGTTGTAACAGTATTATTGATAATAAACGTGTTCTACACTGCGAAAGAAGAATAAAATAATAAGCATGTGCATTGTTTTTGTTTTAAGTCTAATGAGCTAATGTCATAACGCGAAGACTCAAAACATTTATACAATTGACCTCCCTCAAGCGTTATATAAATGACCCCAAGACTCAATTCTCTGTAAATTGATAAGCTAACCTTTTAGCTAATTCAACCGTTAGAATTCTTGGTCGATAAATTTCTGTAAATACTATCTTTAGTCCATCATAATCACGAGAAACTCTTCGGACTATGATGTTGAGGTAAACTAAGTCAACACAACTACTTACCCAACGTAGAAGGGGTCATATTAGGCCTACCGACGAAGAAGGGATTCATAGATGTTTGTCCTTATAAAGACTAATCTCAATTTCCGTTTTGAGGAAGATCCCATCAACTTTATTTAAATTCATTTTAAGTGAACTATAATCTAGCATGCGAGAATGATTAAACTAAAGTGATGGCTTAAAGACTGTGACATCTGCATGTCCATGAAAACTAACATACAACCTATATGAGTCAATTTTCATGCATTTTAGTAATAGGTGGTTTGGTTTTAGGCGGAAAATGATGCAATTACTAACATGTGAATGAAACGCAATAATAATGAAAAACGTAAAAAAACAGTAAAAATCCTAGTGTGGCCTATCCTATCTAAATGAACAATAAATACAAGTTTGGAATCCATCCTTGTACCCGAGAAGCTTGTCTTGATGTTCCATCTTGATCCATGTAGCGGGAGTGAGCTTGAATCTTCATCTTTAGTCTTCCTTAAAATTACAATAAATAAAATTACATAATTGACCTATTTATTACATTCTAATTTCAAAACCCAAAACTAAAATAAAGGAGATTCGAGATCTCATAATTACATAAAAATCATGTTTCCTTCATTACGAAAACATAATTTGACTAAGGCCACACTAAGTATTACAAATTACAACCGATTGCAAAATTAAATACGTAAATAAAATTCATTCAATCGATTTATTCAACAAAATTAAAAGCATTAACTAAAATAAATTAAACATACATTACACAATTCCTTAATTATGTTGATTAATTTATCCAAACCACCTATTTTAATTAAATTAAGTGACAATTCCGCAATTTAATCACATTAATTTCATTCTTAATCCATATTAAACTTGTAATATGAATTCTATCCATCAAAATTTTAAACTGCTTTAAAATAACTCGGTATTATTTAAATTGTTAACTGATTCACAATAACTAATTGGCCAAAATAAAAAATAAAAACAAAATCCAATTGTTATTTTGGTCTCGGCTGAAAAATAAACAATTTTTTTTTTTTTTTTCAGCTGCTCACGGCTGAAAAAAACAGCCAATAAATTTATTTTTTTTCGGAAATAAGGCAAAAACAAGGAAAGAAAAACTTTCCTTTTCTTTTTCTTTTAGATTCGGCAAAAAAAATTAACCCAAAAACAGGTTTTTTTTTATTATTTTTTTATGAACACTGTTCACGGTGAACAGTACCGAACAGAAAAAAAACAACAACAATGGCAAAAAAAATAAAACAGCCGTCACAAAAAAAATTTGCGGCAAGAATTGCCCTATAACAAAACCGATGAAGAAAATGTTTACAGTTGCCATATAGAACGTGATTTAGCAAGTGAATTAATGAACATGATTAATCTTATATGCTAAAACTATATAGCAAAAACAAGTTCTTGTCTCATCGACATGATTATTCCATTAACAATTTAATTTAATCCGAATTAAATCAAGGTATCTACAAATTCATTTTATTATCATCTTAACATATTAAAACAATAATTCATATGAATCAAATGGAAATAAATCATCAACAAAGGAAAAACAGGCCGAAAAAAAAAATACTCTCGGCACAAAAAAAAAAAATTTCAGCCGAAAACCCTAATAATTTTTTTTTTTTTCGAAATCGCCATTGTTTACATACATATTTTATGAAAATCATCAAAATTAAAATCGTGGCCTAATGCTCTGATACCACTTGTGGGAAATTATCTGTATACTTCCCTTAAACTAGAAGGATTATAATGAGTTTAACAATGATGATCAAAGGTCATAAACAAAATACATAAACAAAGTATAAAGGATTTAGAATTAACCTTCGGTCCTAGCAAAATTGGCCTAAGAACAATATCAAAATTGATATTCGCCTATTAGTTGCACCCAAGACGATCTGAGATATGCCCTTTGATTATGCTAGAAATCGATCTAAAATTTTCTGTAAAATTTAGTTGTTTTTGTGTTTTGTGTTAAGAGAGAGGAGGCAAGGTCAAGAAAAAGCATTAGGGTAGAAGAATTCTCACCCTTTCTTTCTTATAGTAGCCGAAATTAGGATTCAATTAGGAAAGAATAAATCTCTCCTAATTTTCGGCCTAACTGACCGAAATAAGGAGATTGTTCTCCTTATTTTTGGTCTTTCCAAAAATATATAAAAAATGTTGAATTCTCATCTAGTGAGGATCGAACCCATGATCTCTTGGTGTGTGTACCCTCACTATTACCACTATGACACATTCATCTTGTTGATATTAAACATAACTGATTATATTTAATTACGAATTAACAGATTAATTCGTCCAAGCTAACTTTAAATATATTTAACTAAATATAACTTATTATATTTAATTTACGAATTGACATTTAATTCGTCTCAACTTAATATTATTTAATTTTATTAAATAATTATCTCATCAACACATTGACTAACTTTTTAGTCATTTTGGGCATCAATGTGATTATATTTCTATAACCACATTTCTCGAACACATCCTATAGGTGTGACCTTTAAGGACCAGTTAATCACCGCCATCTGTATAATAATAACGTCAAACTTTCTAGCAAGCCAACCGTTATTAGGTAAACGTTAATCAACTGATTAAATCTACGAAGTATACCCTTGTGAACCTGTAAGAGATTTACAAATGTTATCACACTAATTTGTGGAGGACACAAGCTCCAACACCCCCCCCCCCACCCCCCGATACGAGGCTAAAAAGAGTTGGTCACTTTAACCCTTAACGAGATAGAATATCGTGTTTTGACAGTTTTTTACCAAAACAGTGATTATGATGTTATTGGGCTGCTTATAGATATGAATCATCTTCGCATAGTTTTAAAATTGTGTAGATATTTTCTTTATAATTATGTTAATGTATAATGACATTGCAATTTTTATGTATAAATATTGTTCGTAATTTATTTTTTTAAAGTGCCTACCCCTTTTTCAAATCTTGTGTTCGCCGTCTTTGATCTAACGCCTTACATTTCGGACTCTCTTAATTCATCAGTTGTGGCCTTGTGGATTGCTAATTACTCCATGTACGCAATTAAAATATAGTTTAAAATTAATTAGTCCGTTTAACTATATCAAGGGAATGGGTATTTGTACTCCAATTAAGATATATTAGACCTGTTAAACGGGTCGGGTGGATCGGGTCGGGTTATATAGGTCGGGTCAAAATACGGGTCAGTTTGAATACTGGTCGGGTTATATATGAGTCGGGTTATACGGATTAGGGTCAGAATACGGGTCAAGAAAAAAATTTTAACGCCTTTTTGTAACGATTGTTTTAAATTAAAAAAAAAACTTTCGGGTCTTTTTAAGTAATATATAAATATTACGGAGTAATATTTATTTAAAATTCTTGATTAACGTTTGATCCAACAAGTCGACTTGTTCGGGTCGAGTCTCGACCCTAAAATAACGTGTCATTTTGGGTTCGGGTCAAATAGGTCGACGGGTCAAAATTTTCGGGTCTTAACCCTAAAAAAACTGGTCTAAGATATGCGGAGTATTGTTTAAACAAATCGTCTCATTGTAGACGGACACTATCCGTCTAAAGCTATAGACGGGTAGTGACCCTCTCACAAAATGCAAGTGGGAAGGCATGTGCGGGTATCCATTTCCCACCCACTTGCACTGTTGGGGATAAAATATTACCTTTTATCCTTGATGGCATGTCATTAAATCATTGGGGAATTGGAAAATAAAGGGATTGATGAGATGGACCTAGTGGGGACCGTTGGATGAAGAGGTAAACAAACACAAGTTGTGTTAATAAACACACGTGCAAAGGTCGGAGATGGGCTTTAACTATTTCAACAACTTCCCTCTATTTTTATGGTAAAAGTCGCAAGATTCCAGTAGTAGAAGCAGGGGGCCGGGCGTTACAAGATCCTAACCCTAGCAAGGCAATCATTATATATAGCCAGGCAAAGAGAAGACGGGGCAGCTCATTCCACACTCACACTCTGGCACTTACATCGTTCATATATCAATACTATAGCAACAAATTGAATCCTTGTATTTCCATATCTTCATATTTCCGTCTCGATTATAGTGCCAAATTGATGGGATTCCGACTCTCCCGTGGTTGTTCCCACATCGGGTTTTCCACGCCACCAAAAACTTGAGTGTCAATCTTTTATTTCGTCGTTCATCCGTTCATTAAATTCGTTATATCCATATCGTCATACGCCGTAGATTAATCACTATCACTCACTAATTATATTAATAGACAGTAAATTTTTACCAAAACAGTTTGGCGCCTACCGTGGGGCATAGTGATAATTTTCTATAGCCAAGATCTAACGAGACTGTAGGCATGGCCGGAACCAACCAGAATCCATCCACTAGCCAGAGCATGTCAACCCTGTCGTCTAGAGCAATACCTTCTCCTACATCTGCAAGATCAGTGAGTGCGCCTCCAGCATCCAGCCAGATGGTCCCGTTAGCATGTCACCCAGAACCATACCTCTGCCTCTGCCTCTTAAACCGCCACAGATACCCAAGGCAGCAGGGTACCCAGCTAACCCAGATCCATCAGGGAGAGCAGCCCCAGCAGAGGTGAAGCCGCGTCCAGAGCCCCGATCCATTTGGGATCAGGTGCAGAAGTTCTCAGAAGCATAGGGCCTCCAGTACTTCACCCGATGCAGGTGATGATTCAAGGGATGGATACTCTGCACCAGGCCATTGAGGATCTGAGGAAGGACAACCAGAACCTGATCGCTCAGATCATAACAGCGGTCCAGCCTAAACCAGCATCAACTCCTGAAGCTCTGAACCTAACCAACGGTGGAGGATCAAATCGACCAATTCCATCAGAACTACTCATCAGGCTAGATCTTGCAGGAGTAGCACTTAGTGAACCCATCGAGCCCAGAGGATTAGGATGCTTGTCATTTGACAACCCACTCAGCCTGCAACAGACACCTGGTAATCCACTGTTTAACACTTTGTCATGATCTAACTTTCCACCTTTTTAGGTACACCCGTACATCAGGATGGCAATCTGGGGCTGTCATCAACATAGCAGTTCCATCATGAAGCCAGTTCACCAGTGGAGCCTCGGTCGGAGGTCTACAGCAGACACCAGGATGACAGCCTGGATTTATAATCAGTACAACACCAATGACTAGTCATCCAGCATTTGGCCAATTCTATGGAGGACCCTGGTTAGGAGGCACTCATGTTAGTTCCTTCCCGCCTGTTTCTAACCCTCTTGCAGGAGCAGTTAGTTCATTGGAGCAGCAATACCTGGAGCTGAAGGACTTGATGTACCGGATACCAGGTGTAGCACATCCATTAGAGAAGACAGCACGAGATAGCTATGCAGACTCACCATTCGTGGACGACATAGCCCTCGTCGGCGTTCCCAAAGGATGTGTACCACCAGCCATGACGCTCTATGACGGAACCACGGATCCACTTGATCACATCAACCACTACAAGCAGAAAATGATGGTGATAACCGCGACCGAACCTTTAAAGGAAGCTTTTTTGTTCAAAGGATTTGGATCGACTTTGTCTGGAGTAGCCCTGCAATGGTTCGTCGGCCTGCCCAATAAAAGCATAACCAGCTTCGCCGACTTGGTCAATACATTCAACCAGCAGTAGAAAGCCAGAGAAGCAGACCAGCGACCTCTATTGGATAGTGCAAGGATTTGAGGAATCTACTCGTGATTACTTAAACCAGTTCAACAAGGAGAAAGTGGCAATTCTAAGGTGCGATATATAAACTTCTATACAAGCCTTCCGCCAGAGGCTGCACCAGGATTCAGATCTATACAAGGACCTGATCAAACAGCCGTGCACTACCTTTAAGGAAGTACAATAAAAGGCAATTGCTGTCATAAATTTGGAGGAGGACTCTGAACACAGAAGATTTACTTATGATTCTGACACAGTATCCAGGAAACCCCAGTAGAAAAGAGAAGTGAAAGATCTAAACCTACAGTATGAGCGTGAACAGAGTTTCTGGAAGCTCGGAGGGAAAGGGCGATGCAGATCTGCTTCCAAAGGTAAGTGAGTATGGTTTCACCACTAATCTTGCAGGATTGTTCAAAGCCCTTTAAGAGCTTGGTCGCAGAGTCTGGTGGCCCAAACCTCCGGCAGAAGGATACTCCAGAAGCAGAAAGGTTACTGGAAAAAAGTGGGAGTTCCATGGCAGTAACACCCACGACACAGACGAATGTCATTCTCTCAGGAAGGAAGTCAAATATCATTATGATCGAGGAAATATGGATTACCTCCAGCCCAGAGGCAAAACCAGAGTGAACTCCACAGACCAGGTTCTGCCGTCTCCACCTCCTCAGTGTACTAGAACTGTTAATGTTATTACAGGTGGCTCGGAGCTATGCGGATTGACGTAATCTGCAGCAAAAAGGGGTGCCGCTGAAGCAAAGGGAGATAAGCCAGAATATTCCTGCAGGATCAGTCGCCAGAACCTGCTATCGTTCACCTTTGATGAAACAGATACTAAGTCTGCTCCAGAACAGCACCACAACGCTTTAATCGTCACGCTCCCCATAGGGATTTGCGAGGTAAGAAAGATGCCGGTGGATACTGGAAGCTCCGTCAACCTAATAATGCTAGAGACGCTCAAAGGCATGGGATTCAGTGAAAAATATCTAGCAAAGAAGGCGGTCCCCTTGGTTGGCCTCAGTGGCAAAACAAAGCATTCCCTAGGAGAGATCGTCATCCCAACCTACGCCGAAGGTATTATCAAGCAAGTAAGGTAACTAGTTATTGACAGACTCTCTACTTACAATGTGATCCTTGGAAGGCCTTGGATCCACGAGATGAAGGCAATATCTTCAACATACCACCAGTGCCTGAAGTTTTCAATGCCTTGGGGTGTACAAGAGATACGTGGAGACCAGGAGGAAGCTAAGGATTGCTATAAAGTGGCTCTCAAGTCAACAACCAACCCACTTGCATAGCAATTACAGAGCCAGCACATCCAGGATTAACATATTGAGCCCCAGCAGGCAGAACTAGGCGAAGTCACCTTGGACGCGCTGCACCCAGAACGAACCGTGCTAATAGGATTAGAAGGTACAGGTAACGTTCGTGAAAAACTCATTCGGTTGTTGAGAACTAACATAGATTATTTTGCTTGGTCACATAATGATATGATAAGGATAGACCCAAGTGTGATAACCCACAAGCTAAGTGTGGATCCAAGCTATAAACCTGTACAGCAGAAAAGAAGGAAGTTTGCTTCTGAAAGGAACCAGGTCATAAACCAGGAAATAGATAACCTACTTGCTGCAGGAAATATTCAAGAGGTAAAATATCCAGAATGATTGTCCAACGTTGTGGTGGTCCCGAAGAAAAATGGCAAGTTAAGAGTCTACATCGATTTTACAGATTTAAATAAAGCTTGCCCAAAAGATTCATTTCCACAACCACACATAGATGCCATGGTGGATGATACTGCAGGTCACGAGATGCTAATGTTCCTGGATGCCTGGAGTGCCTACAACCAGATAAAGATGCACCCTGGCGACCAGGAAAAGACGGCATTCATGTCCGAGCGAGGTATCTATTGCTATAACGTCATGCCTTTTGGACTTAAAAATGCAGGATCCACCTATCAGAGGCTGGTAAGCATGATGCTTAAAGAGCAAATAGGTCAAACTATGGAAGTGTACATAGACGATATGGTCGTAAAATCAAAGCAGGCTTCACAACACCACCAGCACCTGGGAGATACTTTCAGCACCTTAAGGAAATATCAAATGAAGCTGAATCTGATAAAGTTTACCTTCTTTGTCTCCAGTGGAATATTTCTGGGGTACATGGTGACCCAGAGGGGGATAGAAGCCAACACTGAACAGATCAGAGCAGTTCTGCACCTGGAGTAACCTCAGAAACCAAAAGACATCCAACGCCTGACTGGAAGAGTGGCAGCACTAAACAAGTTCATATACAAATCCTCGAACAGATGCAGGCTGTTTTTAGACATACTCAGAACGAGCCAAACATTTAAGTGGACAAAGGAGCATGAGAAAGCATTCCAGGAGTTAAAACATTATCTCAGCACTCCGCCACTCCTGTCAAAGCCAGAGCCAAGAGAACCACTATTCCTGTATCTGTCAGTCACAGAAGCAGCAGTAAGTGCAGTGCTAGTGCGAGAGTAGGAGGGGTCACATCATCAAGTATATTACGTCACTAAGTCTTTGCTTCCTACCGAGACCAAGTATACGTCTTTCAAAAAACTCGTCCATGCACTCGTTACGGCATCCTATAAATTACGTCCTTATTTTGAGTCTCATACCATTTCCGTAATAACTAATTACACTCTTAAGACTATTATGCGAAAACCAGAATTGTCAGGAAGGATGGCTAAGTGGCCCGTGCACCTGAGCGGCTATGACTTGAAATTTGAGCCTCGTACAACAATAAAATCTTAGGCTCTGGCAGATTTTGTGTATGACTTCTGCCCGGCTCTCCAGACCCAGGTAGAACAAGACATCCTGAACTTGGAGGAAGATAAAGGAGAACAAGTGTGGGAGTTGCATGTGGACGGAGCCTCCAACGCAAGAGGAGCAGGAGTAGGATTGGTCCTCAAATCACCCAGGGAGACGTCATAGTCTAGGCGGTACGATGTGAATTCAAGGCCACAAACAACAAAGCAGAATACGAGGCCTTGATCCTGGGTCTGAGGCTGGCTCTGGATCTGTAAATCAAACACCTCAAGGTTTACAGTGACTACAAACTCATAGTTAACCATGTTAATAATTCCTACCAAGCTAGGGGCTCCAGGATGATGGCATATCTGGACGTAGCAAAAGAGCTGACCCTCATATTTGCTACGTTCAATATCAAGCAGATCCCCAGAGATCAGAATGCAGAAGCAGACGCTCTAGCTACCCTGGGGGAAAAATTCAAAGCAGGATAAATCTCCACAATACCAATTGTCCACGTGCTCGAACCAGCAACACTGATACCTGAACAGGAAGCAGAAGTGTTCTGCAACACTAGTAGTGAGGAAGAAACACCAGATTGGAGGAAACCGTACCAGAACTCGCTACAGAATGATTGTAATACTCCGTATTTATAGTCTTGGGGGTACTCTATCGAGTAGCCCTTACTCTATCGAGTAAGGGCAAGTTGCGCAGATAAATAGTTTCTGACCTGTTGGGCACTCGATCGAGTAGCTGGGGCACTCGATCGAGTAGGGTACTCGATCGAGTACCTTGGGTACTCGATCGAGTGTCCGGGTTAATCGGGGAGTTTTCTCGGGTTTTGTTAATTACGCGATTAAGGTATATAAACATATTCGGCATTGTTCTAAATCACTTTTTACAAAACCTAAAACCTGTTTAAGAGAGAAAGCAATTTGTCTTCTTCCTAATCGCGTTCTTGACAATTCCCGGAGTTCAGACGGTCGGTTTGCATCGTAGTTCGTGTCGTTGGATTCCTTGCGTCGAGGGTAAGCTTTTAATGTAATTTATATAATGTTTTGTTAAGATTAGTGAAACCCTAATTTAGGATTTGGGGGTTTTTATGAATAGTAATTGAATAGTAGTATCTATGTGTTGTATGGTAGGAGGAGAGTTCATAGAAGAGGCGTTTTGAGACAGCTGTAGATACCGTCTGCGTGTTGTGCTTTCGGGTAGGATTTCCTACTCGTATTAGTCCCATAATGGGATATTGGTGATGTCTTTGTAATTAGTTGTTTGATATGATGATTGTGATTGTAATTGTGATTGTGGTTGTGGTTGTTGATGGTTCTCGAGATGCGTTCTCGGCTGAGTGGGGTCATTTGCGGGAGTGATCTCACGCCCTAGTTTCGCCTTTCGTGGAACCCGCCACGAAAGGGGATGTGCACATTAATGAGCAGGGTTATCGCTCGTACGATGAGCGGGGCTTAGGTGGGAACGGCTGCGGTCCCCCACTGGCAGGGCTGGTCCAGTGGACAGTCAGTGATTGAGACGGTTGGTTGGATGTGTGTGTGTGGCGGTTCAAATTTATCTGTTTGTCTTGTTGTTGTTATCTATATTGATTGTGTGATTAATCGACCCGGTGTTGTTTTGTAAACTGCGGTGATCCATTCGGGGATGGTGAGCAGATATTGAGCAGGTATAGAGATGATCTTTGGGATAAATTTGGGATGGCCACGACATGACGATAGAGTCTTCATTTGTAGTTTAGTTTTATTTATATTTCGATTGAGAAACAGTTAGTTTGGAATAATGTATTGTACTTTCGGTTTGGTTTCAAGGATTGTATTCATTCATTAAACTATTATAATAAATGTTGTTTCCGTTTTGTCTATTTGATTATCATACCTCGGGCGACCGAGATGGTGATGTCTTCATACCTGAGTGGTCCCGGTAAGGCACTCGGAGTATGGGGGTGTTACAAATGGTATCGGAGCGACGATCCCGAAACACGTAACCAATGAACTTAATGAACATAGAGGGTCAATTAAAAGAACCAGGGGGTAAAAGTTGTAGGAGCTAGTGCAAAGGCTTGGGAGACGTCCTAAAGTCGCAAGGGGTCGCCCTACAACTTTGAACCGTCACGGGGAAAGTGTTTGTCGAATATATGTGTGCTTGTTTAACTTGTGCAACAAAGTGATGAAGTGTGTTGGTTGTTTGGTGTTGAAGTAGGAGGTTGAGCATGTGAAAGAAAAGTAATGTATGGTTGGAATAACATGTTGAGTGTTTACAATGTGGCTTTCATAGCATGATGAATTGATTTTTGTTGATAAGTAGAATAGATGCGTAGCATATAATTTATGATATCATGCGGTTTTATAAAGTTTAACATGTTAGTATATGACGTAACATGCGGGTAGCCTTTACGTATTAGTGATACTTGATCGAGTGAGACTAACTCGATCGGGTGGGTTTCTGGCGATTTTGAGTCCAGAATCGCGTTTTGGGGCACTCGATCGAGTAGGGGGTCACTCGATCGAGTAGCCTAGACACTCGATCGAGTGGGTTAGAGATCAGAAGGTCTGTTTGGTTCTGGAGTTTGGGTACTCGATCGAGTACATGGGGGCACTCGATCGAGTAGCCCGTTACTCGATCGAGTGGGTTTGGATACTCGATCGAGTAGGTCCTATGCAGCGCGTTATCGTGTTTTGAGGTTTAGTACGCGTGTTTATGTTTATCCCTTTCTTCTATAGCTTCAAGATGCCGCCCAAGAGAAATGCTTTGTACGCGAGAGCTGAGGTTATGACTACGGATGACATCGTTAAGATGTTGGAACACCGGGGACGCTCTTACGAGAGACCCTGAAGAGAGTGAATGAGGACAAGGATAAGAGTAAGGAGAAGGAGGTTGATCATGCTAAAGTCAGCCTCTATATTGCGAGGTTTAACCCGAAGGAGTACAAGGGAGTTGAGGAGCCTAACCATCTTGATAGTTGGTTGAGGGAGATGGAGAATATACTAGATTTAGTTATTTGTCCTAATGAGATGAGAGTGGATCGCCTGCATTTTATCCGAGGGAGGCGGTGGCAAGTGGTGGGATTCGGTGAAGGTGAGTGCTAAGGAATTGTATACCAACCAAGGGTTACCTGCTATACCTTGGGAGGAGTTTCGTAGGGCTGTGAGGAAGGAGTTTGTCCCGGAACATGTGAGGAGTAAGTTGAGGGAAGAGTTTGATAAGTTTAAGATGATCGCCGAGATGTACGTGGTTTGAGTACTACGGGCGGTTCAATGAGAAATCTAGATATCTTTGAGGACATGGGTTTGAGTGATGAGAATCGGCTTTGAGATTTGAGAGCGGGCTAACCACGAAAATTATGGATAAGTTACCCGTGGGAGTCCTTGCGATGTAAAGGAAGCGTATGAGAGGGCCGGGAGAGCCGAGAGACTAGTGGAGATGGCTCGGGAGAGGTCTGGTGGTGAGAAGAGGAAGTCGGAGAGCGAGGGTGGTGGCCAATCTAATTACAAGAAAGGCAACCACAATCAGTCTAAGGGGTTTTCTTCCGGATCGGGGTTTAGTCTTTGGGGCTTCCTTTGGGCGAGGCCGAGGGAGTGTGAGTAACACCGGGGAGTGACTGCTTTGGATGTGGTGGCGTAGGCCACAAGAGACATGAGTGCACGAGTGCAGGATCTTTCGAGAGACTCGCACAGAGCTTCGCGAGCAATGACCAGTGGATCATGGCCAAAC
Organism: Silene latifolia; assembly: GCF_048544455.1. Lineage (NCBI taxonomy): Eukaryota > Viridiplantae > Streptophyta > Magnoliopsida > Caryophyllales > Caryophyllaceae > Silene > Silene latifolia. The sequence continues at coordinate 238,769,026 of NC_133538.1, forward strand.
CGGGAGGTCGAGCTACCGAGTGGAGGCAACCGCAACGCGGTAATTCTTATCGAAGACACCGATGAACAACAACAACAACAATCAAGGGTCGGGTGCTAAGCGACCGCATCAGCCCAAGATCTTGTCCGGGGAGGTGGGCAAAAGACCGTGGCAAGTTATTCATGATGGACAAGAAGGGTGAGGAAGATGCGCATGTTATAACCGGTACATTCCTTGTTAATGGTATTCCTACGTTTGTTTTGTTTGATTCGGGGGCTTCTCAATCGTTTGTGTCTTCGAGTCATGTAAAACAGTTGGGTTTGAGAGTATATGAGTCTGTTAGGGAGCAAGTTTTCATACCTTCGGGTGAGTCCGTATCGTGTGGGAGGTTGTTTAGAGATGTATCCTTGATAGTTGGGCAAGTTGATTTCCCCGTAGACTTGCTAGAGTTTCCTTTTAACGGTTTTGAGATGATAGTTGGGATGGATTGGTTAGGAAAGTATAAAGCTAAGATAGACTGTCATCAAAAGAGAGTGTCCCTTAGAGGTCCAAAGGGTGTAAGTGTGTCTTATCGTGGGTTTCTAGTCAAACCCAAAGTTAAGTTGATTGCAGCTGTCACCTTGAAGTCTTATCCGAGGAAGGGATGTCCTTTGATCTTGTGCCATGTGAGAGATGACCGGATAGAGAGTCCGACGGTTGATGAGATACCAGTGGTGGGAGAGTTTTGCGACGTTTTTCTGATGAGATTCCGGGGTTACCACCGAGGAGAGAGATAGATTTCACGGTTGAGTTGAAGCCGGGGGACGGGGCCAATCTCTAAGGCACCGCACCGTATGGGTCCTAAGGAGATGGAGGAGCTTAGGAAGCGGTTGGATGATCGATAGAGAAGGGATACATTAGACCAAGTGTATCGCCGTGGGGGAGCACGATTCTATTTGTGAAGAAGAAAGATGGAACTTTGAGGTTATGCATAGATTACAGAGAGTTGAACCGAGTGACGATAAAGAACAAGTATCCTTTGCCAAGGATAGATGATCTGTTTGATCAGTTGAGTGGTGCAACAGTCTTTTCTAAGATTGATTTGAGGTCGGGGTACCATCAGGTGAAGATTAGAGATGTGGACATACCGAAGACAACTTTCACGTCGAGGTATGGCCATTATGAGTATGTGGTGATGCCGTTTGGGTTGTCTAATGCGCCGGCAGTGTTTATGGATTTGATGAATAGGATCTTTAGACAGTTCTTGGACCAGTTTGTAGTGGTGTTTATTGATGATATCTTAGTCTATTCTGAGACTAAGGAGGAGCATGAGGAGCATTTGAGGATCGTGTTGCAGGCATTGAGGGAGCATGAGTTGTATGCTAAGCTGTCCAAGTGTGAGTTCTGGTTAGAGGAAGTGGCTTTTCTGGGGCATGTGATATCTAAAGATGGGGTAGCTTTAGATCCGGCGAAGATTGAGGCAGTGACAAAATGGGAGGCACCAAAGAATGTTGCTGAGGTTAGGAGTTTCTTGGGTTTAGCTGGATACTACAGACGGTTCGTGAAAGATTTCTCCAAGATAGCTAGACCGATGATGTAGCGATGAGGAAAGAGAACAGGTTTCGTTGGGATGAGAGTTGTGAGACGGCATTCCAAACATTAAAGGAGCGTCGACCCACGGCTCTGTCTTAGCATTACTGAAGGAGCGAGAATTTTGAGGTTTATACCGATGCTTGAAGAATGGGCTAGGTTGTGTGTTGATGCGAGAATGGTAAAGTGATTGCCTATGCTTCTAGGCGGTTGAAGCCTTATGAGGAGAACTACCCTACTCATGATCCGGAGTTGGGTGCGGTGGTGTTTGCTCTCAAGATTTGGAGACATTACCTTTATGGAGCAATCTTTAAGGTATTTTTCTGATCACAAGAGTCTCAAGTACATCTTCACTCAAAAGGAGTTGAACATGAGACAGAGGAGGTGGATGGAGTTGATTGGCGATTATGACATGGAAATCATCTACCATGAAGGGAAGGCCAATGTTGTTGCTGATGCTTTGAGTAGGAAGAGTGTACATTCCTTGTGTACAGCTCTATCTTTGATGAGGTTGAGGGATGAGGTAGCGAGCTTTGGGATTCATATGATGCAGAAAGGAGATACCATGGGTGATATGACAAGACATATGGAGTTTTATGATGACATTCGAGGTAAAAGGCTTTGGATCCTAAGATAGTTGAGTGGAGAGCGGGGAGTAGAGAAAGGGACAGTGTCCGGTTTTCTATTCATAAAGATGGTAGTTTGAGGTTTGATGGTAGGTGGTGTGTTCCTAATGATGAGGAGTTGAAAAAGACAATCATGACAGAGGCGCATTGCACACCATATTGATTCATCCGGGTGGAGACAAGTTATACAAAGATTTGAAGAAAACGTTTTGGTGGCACGGGATGAAGAAAGAGACAGTGAGTTTGTGTCCGTTGTTTGACATGCCGAGAGTTAAAGGAGAACAAAGAAGACCACAAGGTAAGATTCAGTCTTTAGAGGTGCCTGAGTGGAAGTGGGAATCCATTTCCATGGATTTTATTGTGGGTTTGCCAAGGAGTCAACAAGGTAACAACATGATTTGGGTGATAGTGGATCGCTTGACCAAGTCAGCTCACTTTGTTCCAATGAAAGATACATGGACTAAGGCACAATTGGCTATGGCCTATCGAAAGAACGTGCTTAAGTTGCATGGAGTCCCTAAGGACATAGTGTCTGACAGAGATGCGAGGTTTATATCGAGGTTTTGGAAGGAGTTGCAGGAATCGTTGGGAACGACTTTGAAGATGAGTACAGCTTTTCATCCTGCGACAGATGGGCAGACTAAGAGAACAATCAAGACTCTTGAGGATATGTTGCGAGCTTGTGTGATGGATTTTGGTGGTAGCTGGGAGCAGAGGTTGGACTTGATAGAGTTTTCTTACAATAACAGCTATCACACTAGTATTGGTATGGCACCGTTTGAGGCTTTGTATGGGAGGAGATGTAGGAGTCCAATCTGTTGGGACGATAGTCTTTGAGGCAAAGTGGTTTTAGGACCAGAGATGGTACATGAGATGGTGGAGCAGATTAAGATGATCAGGGAAAGGATGAGAGCGGCTCGGGATCGACAAAAGAGTTATGCGATTTACATCGTCGGGACATAGAGTTTCAAGTTGGGGACAAGGTTCTTCTGAAAGTGTCTCCAATGCGCGGAGTTATGAGATTTGGGAAGAAAGGCAAGCTAAGTCAGAAGTTTATAGGGCCGTATGAGATCTTAGAGCGAGTTGGAGAGGTTGCTTATCGTTTGGCTTTACCTAATTTGCTTTGGAGAGAGTGCATAATGTGTTTCATGTATCGCAACTGCGGAAGTATGTGAGTGACCCGTCACATGTGCTAGAGGCAGAGAGCTTGGAGCTAGATGAGTCTTTATCATATCTTGAGGTACCTAAGCAGATCCTAGACCGAAAAGTTAGAAAGACTAGGAGTGGTGAGACAGTTTTGCTTAAGATCCTGTGGTCTAACCACGAGACCGAGGAAGCTACATGGGAGGCCGAGGACATCATGAAAGAGCGTTACCCTTTCCTTTTTGATCAGGTATGTATGGTTACGGGGACGTAACCTTGTTTCTTTTAGGGGGGTAGGAGATGATCGCGAGAGTTTTTAAGAGTTTTATACACCTTTTGTATGTTGTGTCGGGATGTTTGTCTTGGGTTTGTATCATGTTTTGTTTGGCTTTTGAGTCGGGAAGGTTGAGGGAGTACCTTTGTTTTTGTAGTGGTTTGAACTTCGGGGACGAAGTTCTTTTTAAGGAGGGAAGACTGTAATACTCCGTATTTATAGTCTTGGGGTACTCTATCGAGTAGCCCTTACTCTGTCGAGTAAGGGCAAGTTGCGCAGATAAATAGTTTCGACTGTTGGGCGATCGATCGAGTATTTGGGGCACTCGATCGAGTAGGGTACTCGATCGAGTACCTTGGGTACTCGATCGAGTGTCCAGGTTTATCGGGGAGTTTTCTCGGGTTTTGTTAATTACGCGATTAAGGTATATAAACATATTCGGCATTGTTCTAAATCACTTTTTACAAAACCTAAAACCTGTTTAAGAGAGAAAGCAATTTGTCTTCTTCCTAATCGCATTCTTGACAATTCCCGGAGTTCAGACGGTCGGTTTGCATCGTAGTTCGTGTCGTTGGATTCCTTGCGTCGAGGGTAAGCTTTTAATGTAATTTATATAATGTTTTGTTAAGATTAGTGAAACCCTAATTTAGGATTTGGGGGTTTTTATGAATAGTAATTGAATAGTAGTATCTATGTGTTGTATGGTAGGAGGAGAGTTCATAGAAGAGGCGTTTTGAGACAGCTGTAGATACCGTCTGCGTGTTGTGCTTTCCAGGTAGGATTTCCTACTCAGTATTAGTCCCATAATGGGATATTGGTGATGTGCTGTAATTAGTTGTTTGATATGATGATTGTGATTGTAATTGTGATTGTGGTTGTGGTTGTTGATGGTTCTCGAGATGCGTTCTCGGCTGAGTGGGGTCATTTGCGGGAGTGATCTCACGCCCTAGTTTCGCCTTCTGTGGAACCCGCCACAGAAGGGATGTGCACATTAATGAGCAGGGTTATCGCTCAAACGATGAGCGGGGCTTAGGTGGGAACGATTGCGGTCCCCCAGCGCGGCGGGTCCGGTGGACGATCGGTGATTGAGACGGTTGGTTGGATGTGTGCGTGTGTGGCGGATTCAAATTGTCTGTTTGTCTTGTTGTTGTTATCTATATTGATTGTGTGATTAGTCATGCGACCCGGTGTTGTTTTGTAAACTGCGGTGATCCATTCGGGGATGGTGAGCAGATATTGAGCGGTATAGAGATGATCTTGGGATAGTTTGGGATGGCCACGACATGACGATAGAGTCTTCCGTTTGTAGTTTAGTTTTATTTATATTTCGATTGAGAAACGATTAGTTTGGAATAATGTATTGTACTTTCGGTTTGGTTTCAAGGATTGTATTCATTCATTAAACTATTATAATAAATGTTGTTTCCGTTTTGTCTATTTGATTATCATACCTCGGGCGACCGAGATGGTGATGTCTTCTTACCTGAGTGGTCCTGGTAAGGCGCTCGGAGTATGGGGGTGTTACAATGATATCCTACCATTAGATAAAAAGGAGGTAAAGAGCTTCAGAATGAAAGCATTCAGATTCATACTAATTGATGGTGTACTATTCTGGAAATCCCTCGCTAGACCATACCTCAGATGCCTAGATCGGGAAGAATCTCAGGCTGTTTTGCATGCTCTGCACAGTGGGGAATGTGGAAATCATGTAGGGGGTAGGAGGCTGTCTAATAAGGCACTGAGGAAGGGATACTTATGGCCCATAGTGCGCAAAGATGTCGTGGTATTCGCAAAAAAACGAGATGCTTACCTGAGGCACACCCACGTCAGCCACTAGCCAGCAGAACCTCTGCATCCGGTCATCTCGCCCTGGCTATTTATGAAGTGGGCAATGGACATCGTGGGACCATTGCCCAAGACAACAGGAAACAAGGTTTATATGTTCGCCATGACAAACTACTTCTCTAAATGGATAGAAGCAGAATCATCCTCCCAGGTTATAGAAACCCAGTTTATATCTTTCATTAAACGCAATATCATATGCAGGTTTGGCATTTCATCTGAGATTATATGTGATAATGGATCTAAATTTATCGGAAATAAGACAGAAGCTTTTTGTGCTAGGTGGAATATCTCACTGTGAAAGTCTACTCCCAGGTAGCCCCAGTCCAATGGACAAACTGAATCCTGCAATAAGATTATTGTCGAAAACCTAAAAAAGAAGCTGGAGGAAAGAGGGGAGAAGTGGGCAAAAGAGCTGCCTCTGGTTCTCTTGGTTGGCAGAACCACACCCAAGATTGCAATAGGACAAACACCTTTCAACCTGGTGTTCGGAGCAGAAGCAGTCATTCCATCCGAGTTCAGGGACCCATTCCATAGGTACGGATGCATAACAGATGACCGAAACCAGGTGGAAATGGCAAGAAGTCTAGAGATGATAGAAAAGCTCAAAACAAGCGCCCAGATTAGGATGGGTTCGTACCGACAAACGATGGCCAGGAGCTATAACAAGAATGTAAAGGTAAGAACCCTGCAAGTAGGAGATTTAGTCCTGAGAAAAGTCTTCAGAATACCAAGAACCGACAAGCAGGAAAATTCGCCTACAACTGGGAAGGGCCATACCAAGTAGAAGGCATAGTCGGAAATGGAGCATACCGACTCATGACTATGGAAGGAAAAATGGTTGCCATATCCTGGAACATCATCTACTTGAAAACTTATTTCACCTAAGCGACCAGCACGATTAACAACCGGGTACTTAGTCTACCAGATGCAACTCCGGCAGGTTCTAGATTTTGCCTTAAATATTCTTTGGCTCTAAAAAATTGATTGACCTCCAACATTTACTCACATATGTTTTCTTGCATATTTTTACCTTTGAACATTTTCTAGTTCTGAAAAATTTTCCGACATACATTCCAACATTCTCTGGTTGTGAAAATTTTTCCTGCATATATTTGACTTAAATATTCTCTGACTCTGGAAATTTTTGCTTGTATATATTATGTAAAGGTTCTTTCGTTTTAAAAATTTTATTTATAAGCATCCATCCCATTAACGCTTCAAGTATATAAATTCTTTTTTTAAATAAAATTAGTAGGAAAATTATGTTTAAATGCTCTTTCAAATAAATGGCTAATTGAATAAAATGCAAACTAATATGGCAGAACTTGCGTTTCCTACAGAAGGCGTGTGTCCATGGCTAAGCACGTACAAGCGGGTGGTCCGACTATCGTTTTCGGTTACTTGTCATTAGGAGCACCTAGACCAAAATAATATTTATAACTTCACAAAGTACTCTACTATTAATAAAGAGGTTAGTAAAAGTCGGATCCCAAGGGACGGGTATTGATGTAGGATTTTCGATTTCAAGTAGTGGTGTCTAAGGGTGTCACAATTTGGGTTGAGATAAGAAGATCACTAAACTAAATAACAATGTAAATAAACAAGCAAGATGATCAAAATGAGATGTAAACAATTGATTAAAAGCACTAGAGTGTCATAGGTTCATAGGGGATTCATGGGAATTGATCATACAAACGTATTCTCAAATTATAAGCAAGGAACTATTGTTGTGATAGATCGAGTTGGTTTATATCTTACAATCCTAAGAAGGTTTGGGTGCCGGAGCTGAATCGATTAGATTGTACAACACCTACAAGTCGACTTAATCCTCCCTACTCAACTTTGTGCATGGTCTAATGAGACTCGAGTTGGTTTATGTCTTAGAAGTCTCATTGAAAAGATAAGTGATGGGTAAAAAATGCAAGGATTCATAGGCTCGAATTTCATCAAACATAACATGTGCATAAGTTGAGATCACAACAAGCAAGCAAATAATTTATGTGAACATATTAGATTAAGCATGAATCATCCCCCATGTTGGTTTCCCCTAATTTTCCATTAACCCTAGCTAAGGAAACTACTCACTCATTATCAAGTTTAACATGCTAACATGGTTGTCAATCATATTAACAAAGCAAAACATGATGAATGAATGGAAATGATTAACAATAATTAAAACAAGGGTTAAGAGAATTATATCTAATGATGATTCCAAGATAATAAGTAAAGAATAATAGAAGTACTTGATGATTGATGGAAGGTTGTCAATCTCTCAATAATATCCAAATAATCTTTAATTACCCAAAATAAATGATGAACAATAGAGAAATTAAGGAAATGATATTTGTATTAATGCTTAATTAAAAGTTGATTACAAGATTAAAATGAGATTAAGATTGCATAAGAAGAACATGATAATCTAATTAGTACAATGAGGTATTTAAAGTAAGGATTAGGTACATAAGTTAGGGTTACTAAGGACTAAAATGACGATTAAGACCCTTAAAAAAAGTTGAGGAAGTGCTCCTCTAGAAGCAGATGCTCATCTCCGCTTCGCTAGTCTTCAAGGAATATCTGCATCTCCGCTTGCATAAGAAGAACTTGTCTTTCCGTCTTTTGTCTTTTATGCGTTTACTCGTTAAACCGTGTCGAATTGAGATGTAATGTGAGCCATTTCCTGCCTCAGAACCATGGCCCCCTCTTCACCCACGTCCAAAAACAACGATGACAACAGAGATCTCACAACGACTCAGTTAACCAGCTCGCTCACAACTCTTAAGGTCACTCTGGACCGTTTCGAGACCCATATGGACACCCTGGAAAACAAGGAAACTGTAATACTCAATAATTTTATATATCTTAATATTATTTTGTACAATAAACTTGGAAATTTATTTGTTTTAGGAAAAGTTATTAAAATTTAAAATTATTATTATTTCTTTCGGAAAAAGAGTTTACTTAATTAATTGGAGTCTAAACCCTATAACTCTCTTATTCTATCAATGTCTCGCATTCTCTCTTATCTTTCATTCTAACAAAGCATCGGCACTAGCTTGTCATATTCTTCTGCCAATATAGTTCTTTGAATCCATCACTTTGTGATTTATTTATCAAGATTCCTCATCATCAGTTATACAAATACCCAAATTAATTGGCATGAGAAACCCCACATATAATTCTTATCACTTGTACGCACCACTAGATCTTCAATCTGGATGGCAGTTTATTTTCGTCCATTGCATCCTTCACCCGATTTAAGGTAACACGATTTTACCGATCCTAATAATTCTATTATTATTCGAGGTTGTATGAATTACTTGCTAACTGTTGTTTATTAATTACAGTTTTTATGTGCTGAGATTTTTATATGGGTTGAATTATTAGTAATTGATTCTTATACGATAATTATTATTTTCTATTAATAAGTTTATTTTGCTATTTGGGAGATGGGTTTAGTTATGAAAGTGTTGGAGTTAGTTTAAGATAAACATGGTTTGAATAAGTAGATAAGGTTTTGATCGTTCGATGCTTAGTGTGATGCTGTTGTTAATATTTTGAAGGTTTTGGTAGATGGTTAAGAGATTTCAACAAGGTAATATTTGTGATTAATAGGAACGAAGAGAAAATGAAAATTGTGCACGAGTGTGAGGGGAACAAGGGACATTGGTGTAGTTACGACTTTCGGATAAGATTGTGTCTTACTATGACGTAAGAGTGATTCTTGCTTTGGTTCATTAAGTTATTGAGATGAGAATTGTAATTTTTATTGTCGATTTCTTTGACATTGACTCGTGGGTGAGTAGCTTAGAGCTATACTCTAAGTGTTGAGTAGTTCCTTTAATGGAATATTTGACAATATCGATACTGAAATTGAGATGGAAATTGGTTACTGGTATTGAGTTATGATTTATGGGGCCTTTGAGCCGGGTTATCTTTACGGTCCAGTGTGAAGTGACTGTTGGAATATGTGTCCTCCGACAATAATGCGATCAAAACTGTTGATCATGATGATCACATGTTTAAATCTCATTTTATAGAATACAATTGGGAAGTAATATTTTTCTTTGTCAACCTGATCCCACACATATCGGTAATGATTGGGTATTAGAGTTTGGCATTATCGTAAGACGGTGGTGACGATTGATCCTTAGGTCATACCTAAAGGGTAACACTCTTAATTGATCATTTAATTGATCGTATGACGATCTGGTCAATTAAATTACTTAAAATTGACGGACGATTTTGAAAGTAATATTTACGTGTCTCATTGTAATTTGATTAAATGAGATACGGTTAATGTCAATTGTTTCATTTCTTAGATGAAATTATTGTTTAAGGAAACAATTGCATTTGAATGAATAAATTATTGTAATTACAAGATGTTGTAATTTATAATAGGTAAATTATTTTGGTACAAGTAATTATGAATTACTAAGTCGTTTTTTTACATGACGTATTTTTATTAATGCATTGATTTTTAATATGTTAAAAATACATAACAATTTTATGTGACATGTGACATGTGACATATGACAAATTGACAAATTGACAAAGATAAAATGGAGTCCATTTTATCCATGTAAACCGAAATAATGGGGAGTATTAGAAAATTATTATGTTTATTTAGTGAGTGGTAAGCATAATGATTTACCTAAAACTAGCCATGCAAACCTAGTGGTCATTGTGAAGAACACTTTCTTCATGCATTGGGCATCAAAACCTCCCCTCTTCCACCCGGTTTTGTGATGAGAAAAACCATGGGTTTTTCTTATTACTTTACCCAATATACACTATCAAATAGTCTAGTGTAGCATTCATTCCATTTTCATCTAAAATTAGAATTTTAGAAAGATAAAATCTTCCTTCTCCTCCCTCTCTCTTAACCGAAATAATAGAGAGACCAAATAATATTTTGGGTCATTTTTACACAAAATTAATATTGTTCTAGTAATAATAATATTAATTTTATTAAGTTGTTATCTTGGGTATAAAACCTTGGGAGGGATTCTCTTCTTGAATCCTTGTTCATCCATTAAGGAGAGCTCAAGAACAAGAGAGCAGGAGAACTCTCTTGTGCCCATATAAACCGAAATCCTCAATGTAAGAATGAAGATTTCTTCCTTATTTTCCTTATAGTTTGCATGCATAAGATCATCTTTTAATTTTATGACTAAATTAAAATTATAACATTATGAATATGTTGAGTAAAGAGATATAGATTTATAACAAGCGGTATCAAGAGCCTTGGTTGTTTGCATGCAAATCGGTTATAGTTTTTCCGAGTTATACGATTAACATAAAACTTGTCAATTTGTGTTATTATGATATATCACGAAATAACTTTATGCATGTTAAAATTTCTTGTCCTAAAATGTTTTTAGGATATTTTGGTTAATTTATGGATTTTTATTGTTCATCTTATATAATAATGGCATTAAAAATATGATTTTATGATTAAAATGTCATTTTCGGACTAAAATTAGCTAAACTTCGAATTTTCCAGTGATTTTTGGATATGTTATCACATGTTTTATTTTTAGATGACCTGTAAATTTTCAAAATTTTTGGAGTTCTTATGCTCGAAATATGGATTTTTCATGATAAAAATCGAACTTAAATGAAAAATAGGTTAATATGAGAGAAATTTCGAATATGGTGATAGAAATTTAGTATGTTGTCACATGCAATTTTACAAGATGTGTGTAAAATAATAGGCTATATTGAAGTCTTTATGCATGATTTATGAATTTTTGATGAAAAATAGCATAAATAGTGACTTATTTAGTGAATAATTGCTAAAACATATTTGATGACAAAGGAAAAACGTCACATGTTGTATTTTATTATCTTTTTCAGATCTTAAATTGAAAAGTTGATGAATATAATTTTTCTCATGTTTTTATGTTTTCTTTGATAAATCCGATAAACTACAACATAGTTTTTCCGATAATTTTACGAAATTTTAACCTAAGTTTTTGAACATTATGAGTGTCATGGTATTTTTCCAGAATGTTCATAAGTTTAAATTTCAAATTTTGAATTTATTTGGAATTTTTGTGATTTATTTGAAGTTTATAGCATTTTTATTGTATTTTTAGGTCCATTAATGAACAATTTTAAGAAATATGAGTTAATTATAGTCAAATAGTTAGTGGAGACTAATTTTGAGTCCTAAGAGGTTAGGGTAATTAACTTGTGCATAAATATGAATTTATGTAATTTTTGTGATTATAAAACGTTGAATCACGCAAATCCGTAAAAACCGTGTAATATACGATATTGGCTCCTTAAAGGCGATTTAGCATAAAATTGGGCATGTTCATACATATTATAATGCTTCATTTTATTTATGACTGTCATAATTTGATTTTATGTAATTTTTGAATTATGTATTTTTACTTAGTATGGCCATAGTTTTAATTGGTATTACCCGAAATGTATGGGAATATCGATTCGGTTGTAATTTATTGTGATCTCGTATCACCGTTTTGTAATTTAATAGATTTGTTTTATTTTAATTACATATGTATAATAGGAAATTATGTAATTTGTTATGTAATTTATTTATTTATTCCGGAGTTCCATGAAGACGGTGTCATTCAAGAAGGAGATACATAAAGACGGTGTTACCTCGAGATGCGTGCCACAATCGAAGTTCAAGGGACCAATGGAGTTGGTTTCTGAATATGTAATAGTTAATTAGACTTTCTATTTTAGGAAGGCCATACTTGGATTTATTTTATGTTTTGCATATTATTTATATGTTGCATGCATCGCTAAATCGCCATAACTATAACATGCATTGTCTTCATAATCGAGTTTATCGACCGTGTCAATTAGAATTATCGTAGTTCACCGCTTTAGTTCACTTAAAACGTGATAGATAATAAATTGACATGACCTCTCGCTAAAATAATCAATTGAGACATAGCCTTACCAAAAAGTAGAAACCATGAAAACCTATTTCGTGAGGGAGTTGACTCGGCTTTACCGAGGTACAAACCTTGTTACGTAGGGGAAGTGGGTGATAAATGTCTACCCACCGAATTTATAAAGATGAGGGTTGTTTTTGGCTTTACCGATGCCCAAGTTGATGTAAGTTTGGATCATGGACACATTTATTCGAAATTTGGGTTGAACTCAATGAAAGTATTCTCGACGGTTGCCGGATGTGTTTCGGGCTAAAGATAACCTTTAATGTAAATTTATCGACCAAGAGTTCTAAAAGTAGAATCGATTAAAAGGTTAATCCACCGAGTTATATTGATAAGGGTTGTTTTTCGGCTTTACCGATGCCTAAATTAATATGAATTTGGGTCTTGGAATCATTTATCAAGTTGGGTAGAGGTCACTAGATAAATGCAATAAAACTTGTTTAAACTTATTTTTACGAGTATTATTATGAAAACGACATTTGTTTTACTCCCTCTATTTTGTTTTGTAGACCGCTTCTATTTCTCATAACAAATGGCTACTCCAAACCCAAACGCCACACCTCTCGCTAATACTTCATGTCTCCGATCCTTCATGGATCGATGTAAACTTGAAAAGAATGGGTCAAATTTCTCCGATTGGGATGCCCAACTTAAATTAGCCGCCCAAGGTGACGACAAGCTTCGTTACCTCACCGAGGCCTCTCCACCCGAACCTAACACTAGGTCGACCGCCGCCATTAGGGAAGCATATGAGGCTTACCATAAGGAGTCCGCCGTAATGAAAAATGTGTTGATCTTTGCGATGGAGGCGGATCTCCAAAGGAGAGCCTTTAATATGGGCACTGCTAATGAAATCTACTCCAAGCTTGTGACAATGTTTTCACAAACTCCGCGGATTGTCCAATATGAGGCGGCCGCGGCATTCTTCGATCTCGACTTCAAAGAGGGCCAAAAGGTTAGCCCTCATGTGCTCAAATTAATGGAGCTAGTAGAGACCTTGAAGATTCAAAAGGTTGAAATCCCCAAAGAACTCATTGTAGATAGTATTCTACACTCCTTATCCAAGGTCAAAGCGTATGTTCAATTCCGGGTGAATTTTAACATGCAAGACAAGGACGTGTCTCTTAAAGAGTTGCACAAGCTACTTGTGCAAGCCGAAAGAGACATGGGGTTAAATGTCAACCCACCCAAGGATGTGCTTAACATTAGCACCAAAAGCAAGGGGAAATTCAAGAAGAATGGGAAGAAGGGTAAGAAGCAAGCTCCCACTTTCACCAAAGCTAAGACTTATGAAGCTAGCACTTCCAAAATCAAGAAGGGTCCTCTTGATAAATGCCGTTATTGTAATGGTATTGGACATTGGAAAAGAAATTGTTCCAAATACCTTGGTGATATTAAGTCTGGAAAGATCACTCCAGTAGGTAGATGACTATCCTTTCTTTTATGTTTCTAATTCAACTATGGTATTGTGAGACGAAGTTGTGATAATGTATCCCCTTTTTATTGTAAATAGGGCCTCCACCAAGCAAGGACAAGGGAAAAGAAAAGCAAGCTTGAGAAACCATCGAGAAGCTAGGTATAGCTTCCATGAAGCTTCGCTTTTTATTGTCCTATTTTAATTATGTTTTGGATTTTAGAACATTTTGATTTCCGTGTTCGACATGGAAATGTATTTTGAATAATTTGTTTTATTTTGGATAATGGTGGCTTGGTTTGCAACCCAAGTCACCCGTTTTATCTTTTTAATCCTTGTTCTAAAATTAGTCTTTACATGCTTGCTCATAGAAACATATGATTATTCACTTAAAGTAATCTAATAGACAACTATAATGATGGGATTCATTATATGACCAAAAGCTAAAGACTTTTGTATGATCATTTACAAAGTGATATTGAGTTAATGAACTCTCTTAAAGGAAAGTTAATCACCAAGTACACTTACGAAATCTAAAACTATTAGTCAAACTATGAGATAGTTCTCCTAATACTTCAAAAATCATTATTTGTGTCTCATATGCTATCTTTGAATCTCTAGTGTATTTATTCTAAAGATAGAGTGGGAGAAAAATGAGGACACAACACCAAGATAAATTTGTGTACTTGTGTAAATGAGATCTACGCAAAGGAGAATGATTTGAATAAAGGTATATCTATTTAAACGGTATACACGAGTAGATGAGATCTATGGTCTCGAATGGATCTACATGACAGTAGAGACCAAGTAAAGTAATCAAAAGAATATTTTCTCATGATAACTACACGAGGAGACCAAAAGAAAGTTTTGGAAGAAAAATGACTAATGTAAAGTCTTAACAAGAGTTTTGACTAGTTTATGATAAATTTTGACCAATAGTTTCAGCATTGATATTTACTTAAGAGCCTAAATGAATCAAAGTTACATCCTAGAAAATAAATGAGATTTATGACTAGAAGTTGCAAAGATTGATATACCGATATCTTCAATAGCTAAGTTTTAACCACGCTAATGTCATTACTTAACCTAATTATGAAAATAAATTGGTTAAACCTCCTTCGGAAAAGAGTATTTTGAAGGACGTGTATTAGATATTATTCATATTTAAATAATGACATTACCACGAATCATTATAAAATGAATGAGTTGGAGATTAAGATCTCTTTCCATAAGGTTGAGATTTAAACCTTTTCAAAATAGGTATTTTGAAAGGATATGATGGGAACATATATGGTTTCATCTTAACAACTTTGCGAAGCAACATATATTCCAATTCTTGAAATGTTTCGATTGAGTAGTCAATTTTAAAACATGTGGAATTAAGTGGGAGTTTGGAAATTATCATGTGAAGACATGGAATTTAGTGGGAGCAATCATCTTGTAAAAATTTACAACTCACTACTCATTGAGAATGACGAGCTAATACTTTCTTTCACAAAGAAGTATTTGAGTTTTCAATTCTGGATGAAAATGGACTATGATGAATCCAATTACATCATGAGATGTTGGATAGGTATTGAGACATACACATCGAATCAACGAGAAACGTAGGTTATTCATGTAAATGAAAATGGAATTGCCATTAGCAGTCATGGTCGTTCCTTGAACCTAAGAATAGTTGATGACATGATTAAAGGTTACTAATGTTTCCGCCATTTGAATAATCATGCACATGTCCAAAATAAATCATATGCATAAGAGCATGATGGATCATTGGGAAGCCATAGAAGAAACGTCATGAATTCTCGAGGAGAATCCGATGAGCGATTTCAGTGTTTTACAGAAGACTCTGTTGTGTGTCAAGAGGTTGCACATATTGCAGTGCGAACACATGTAAGGATTTATGAAAATCCTAAGCTTTTCAAGCTAAAAGGAGAAGTAGGAAGTTGGGAAAGATACTTAGTTGAATAAGAAGTTACTCAAAACTAATCTTTCCTAATATGCTAGGACTTGTGAGAAGTGCTAGGCTAATCATCTTGACAATTGTTGCAAGATACTACAAAACATATACCTAGTGCATTGTGTGTGGGTGGAGTACTTGATCAGTGCAAGTTATATCATTCACCACAAATTCGTTTGTTATGTGATAATCGACAAAGAAGTTCTTTCAAGAAAAAGAGCCGAAACCGAGGTTGTGAACCTAGATGTGTACTTGGTAAGGTTCATGCTATGATAGATAACATGAACGTAAAGGAAAATGCGATAAAAAGAAGTTTGAACACATGGACACATGATATGTTAAACTTCTATTGCAATCAACAAGTGTTTACACACTTACGATATGCATCACAAGGTTGAAATATGGTATTGACTACCCGAGTGTGATGTCGACATTTGTCGTTTGAGTTATTATTAACTCACCTTATAATTTGTTACATCCAACGGGTTGTAGAGACAATGAACCCCATTTAAGTGAACACGGATTAGCATTGTATTCGCCCATAGTTACTTACATGAGGTGACTTCTCGAAGTGACTAGAATGTGATGCGATTGATGGGAAGTTCAAGTGCCATGGAGTCATATGAGAATGACTAGTCGATCACATAGGCAGACTGTTAGGAACATTTTGTCGGGCCTTATGACCGCTTATAGAGTTCTGGCAAATTTATATAGCCTGATCGTGGCGAGAGCTACTATAGTATTCTATTGAGTCGATTCTTTTGACTAAAGACTATTCGCCTAAAATGACACAGTTTCAGATTAACTTTGATTTGTGTTACTACGACCTTCGTAAATGGGGTCAAATGGGCATATTTTGGGTTATGATGGCTGTGGCTAGTCGAAGGGAATGAGTGCGATAGGAATTGTCCACCCCTAGTCAGGGTTATAACAATATCTCAGGGCTACTCGAGGAGTAATGAACTGGAAATGCGTGGCCACGCTCGGAATGTATCTATGGTGGATAAATCCGGTCAATCAGTTATTCTCCAGATCGAGGAAATCACTCTCGATAGGATCACTTGCAAGTACGACCTGAAAGACACCTTGCATTGAGTGGGAGATACTAATAGGACAAGAGAATTGGTGACGCACACTTGTCGAGGACAAGTGGGAGATTGTTGGAATATGTGTCCTCCGATAATAATGCGATCACAACTGTTGATCATGATGATCACATGTTTAAATCTCATTTTAAAGAATACAATTGGGAAGTAATATTTTACTGTCAACTGGTCCACACATATCGGTAATGATTGGCTGACTAGAGTTTGACATTACTGTCGTGAGACGGTGGTGACCAGTTGATCCCCTTAGGTCATACCTAAAGGGTAACAATCTTAATTGATCATTTAATTGATCGTATGACGATACGGGTCAATTAAATTACTTAAAATTGACGGATTATTTTGGAATTAATATTTACGTGTCTCATTGTAATTTGATTAAATGAGATACGGTCTAAGTAATCGAATTGTTTCATTGCTTAGATGAAATTATTGTTTAAGGAAACAATTGCATTTGAATGAATAAATTATTGTAATTACAAGATGTTGTAATTTTTAATTGGTAAATTATTTTGGTATAAGTAATTATGAATTACTAAGTCGTTTTTTTTACATGACGTATTTTTATTAATGCGTTGATTTTTAATATGTTAAAAATACATAACAATTTTATGTGACATGTGACATGTGACATGTGACATATGACAAATTGACAAATTGACAAAGATAAAATGGAGTCCATTTTATCCATGTAAACCGAAATAATGGGGAGTATTAGAAAATTATTATGTTTATTTAGTGAGTGGTAAGCATAATGATTTACCTAAAACTAGCCATGCAAAACCTAGTGGTCATTGTGAAGAACACTTTGTTCATGCATTGGGCATCAAAACCTTCCCGCCCTTCCACCCGATTTTGTGATGAGAAAAACCATGGGTTTTCCTTACTACTTTACCTAATATACACTATCAAATAGTCTAGTGTATCATTCATTCCATTTTCATCTAAATTTAGAATTTTATAAAGATAAAATCTTCCTTCTCCTCCCTCTCTCTTAACCGAAATAATAGAGAGACCAAATAATATTTTGGGTCATTTTTACACAAAATTAATATTGTTCTAGTAATAATAATATTAATTTTATTAAGTTGTTATCTTGGGTATAAAACCTTGGGAGGGATTCTCTTCTTGAATCCTTGTTCATCCATTAAGGAGAGCTCAAGAACAAGAGAGTAGGAGAACTCTCTTGTGCCTATATAAACCGAAATCCTCACTGTAAGAATGACGATTTCTTTCTTATTTTAATTATATTTTGCATGCATAAGATCATCTTTTAATTTTATGACTAAATTAAAATTATAACATTATGAATATATTGAGTAAAGATATATAGATTTATAACAGTGACCATGGTTATTGAGTTAGTTATATTGTTTTGAATCGATATTGAGATGGAAATATTGTTTCGCGGTCTTATCCGCCAGTTCACTCACCCCTTGTCCTTGGCTTAGGTTCGACGATGAGAATACGATACTTGGTTAATATGGAGTATTATATTATGAGACGGATTAATGGGTGAGACGGAGTAATGAGATGAAACTTGGTTAATTATTGGGAAGAGAGTGTCTATTATATTATGGAGTAAGTTTGAGTTTGACTTTAACTATCGGGGAGTGTTTTTATTATTCTCTCTGTTAATTTTTATTTTTACGTGTCTGTGTTTCCACGCCATGACCAAAAACTAAGCTGCTTATATTGAGGTATTATCTGTTACTCAAATTTCCGGCTGACGTGTTTTCTCCCTTCGGGGCTACTCGTCATGGGGTAGTTCCTTTTTGTCTTCTGGTTTTGCTTTCAGGTCTTCCATTGCTGTTCAAAAAGGATTTGATTTCTAGTCAAGATTTTATTTAAAGTGTTTTAGAAGTTTTAGTTCATTTTGTATAAATTATTTTAAGAGACTTTGTATATTAATTATAA
Source organism: Silene latifolia (assembly GCF_048544455.1). NCBI lineage: Eukaryota > Viridiplantae > Streptophyta > Magnoliopsida > Caryophyllales > Caryophyllaceae > Silene > Silene latifolia. Next base: position 238,787,794 of record NC_133538.1, read on the forward strand.
TATCTCTGTATTTCGGCGAGTTTTATATGTAAAAGTAATTTTAATTTAGCCGAAAATCAGGGGTGTTACAGAAACCGGAGAACACAACACTCCGCCTTTAACCGAAACTGAGAAGAGACTCAAGCTCTTGGAAGACCAACTCTTAGCCCGTGGAAACAATATCCACCTTGAGAACAATCGAAGATTCGAACTCGTTGGGGATCAACTGCCCGACAACTTTAACTTAACTGATGTGCCCAAGTTCAAGGGAGTGGAGGACTCACTCAATCACATTCGGGCCTTCAAGGATTACATGTCCATCAAAGGGGTCAATCAAGAACTCTTCACCCGGAGCTTTCCATCATCCCTGGAACCAATTCCCCGCCAATGGTACTATTCCCTCGACCCGAAGGGCATTACAACTTTGAATGAAATCGCCGTTGAATTTGCTAAACAATACGCCGACAACGTCGAAATCCAAGCCAACACCCGCAATCTTGAGGTCCTGACTCAGAATGACAAGTAAGGGTTCACAGATTTCTTAACCAATTAGAGGAGGGTAAGCACCCAATTGGCTAGTATGCCGAGCGAATCAACCCTGGTGGAGAAGTTTGTCAATAACCTCCGTCCAGTTTATACCAATCTGCTGAGGTATCAGAACATCAAGACCTTCCAGGATCTGCAAATCCTCATAACCCGCATAGAAGACGACCTACACAAGGGCGTTCTAGCCAAAACTACAGGTAGAGGCTACCAGGGATCTACATCAATTGGATCTCGTCCCTACGGTCAGACAAACAAAATCGATGTGGTCAACCTCCGTGAACCAACCATGAAGAAAACTGAACGTCCTCAAAGGGTATTCACCAACTTAGGAACAACCCATGCCAACGCCCTAAAAAGACTCATGGACCAAGGGAAACTACAGCCGATTGGGCCCACTTCAGACCCGTCCGAGACCAAAAAAACCCAGTTCTGGAATCCCAATGCCTACTGCCAATACCACCAGAGCAAAGGTCAAGACACAGAAGCTTGCTTAAAGCTAAATCACGCCATTCAATATATGATTGAGAAAGAGGAATTACCTTTACCCCCACCAACAAAACCAAATAACAAAACAAATCCTTTCGGAATCCACGCAATCTCTGATGATGAGTCAACCCTGGATTACTCACACCTCATCCTACCTATTGAAGACGAAGTGAATGCCTTAGAAAAGGACACCCTGGATGGGATGTTCGTATTCAGCACCGCAACCATGCTCACCATGATCGAACAGGTTGAAGAAGCGATAGCCGGTCTTTCAGAAAGGATCACCCGACTTGAGGAAGCCTACCACCGGCTGGTATTCAACCCACCAACACCAACAACACGCCAAAGGGAGGGTCCTCCAAACGCCCAAAACTCCCAGTTCCAGAAATTATTGCTTCCGTGAGCATTCTGGCATCCACCTCACAATAATCAAACCCATAATAATCAACCCCACAATAGTCAACCCCACAAAAACTTCCCCTACAAAAACTATCCGCCAAGGAATACCCCCCCAAGGCACCCTCGCGATCCCGAAATCAACGGTATCTGGAGAGATGATGTAGAGGATGTCTACATTGTTTCGGGAAAAGGTAAACGGGCAAAAGAGATCGGTCACCTTTGTTGGAATATGTGTCCTCCGACAATAATGCGATCACAACTGTCGATCATGATGATCACATGTTTAAATCTCATTTTAAGAATACATGTGGGATGTAATATTTTACAATCAACTGGTCCACACATATCGGTATGATTGGCTGACTAGAGTTTGACATTACTGTCGTGCGATGGTGGTGATCAGTTGATCCCCTTAGGTCATACCTAAAGCGTAACACTCTTAATTGATTATTTTATTGATCGTATGCTGATACGGGTTAATTAAATTGCTTAAAATTGACGGACGATTTTGTGAGTATTATTGACGTATCTTATTGTAATTCGATTAAATAAGATATGGTCTAAGTGATCAAATTGTTTTATTACTTAGATAAAATTATTGTATACGAAACAATTGAAATTGAAATTGAATGAATAATTTATTATAAAAACAAGACGTTGTAATTTATAATTTGATAAACCGTTTTGGTACAAGTGATTACGAATTACTAGTCGATTTTGTATATGACATATTTTATGAGTATGCTGATTTTTAATATGTTAAAAATACATTACAATTTCATAAGTCAAGTAACATGTCACATATATTACAATTGACAAATGACAAAATAAAATGGACCTTCCATTTTATGTCATATGTGCCGAAAATTGGAGGGAGTATAAGGTTTATATAGTGTTAAATATTTTTAGTGGAAAACACAATTATAACCTAGTCTCCTAGCCATGCAAGCCTAGTCATTTCTTGGGAAGAATAGAGGATCATGCATTGGCCTTTTCTCCCTCCCCTACCCGGTTTTGCCAACCTACACAAGCAAAGGGTTTGTCTTATTTTGGTACATACACTACACTTGAGAAGAAATAATTCATTCATTCATAACATCTAAAAACATAAAGAAATTTTTAGAGAGAAAATATTACTCCTTCCTTTCTCCTCTCTTGACCGAAAAAGCAAGAGACCAAAATAATTTTGGGGTCAATTTTAGTAAGATTAATATTCTTCTAGATCTAATAATATTAATCTATTAAGGGGTTATCTTGGGTATTCATCTTTGGGAGAGATTCTATCTTTGAATCTTTGTTCATCCATATTAGGAAAGCACAAGAACAAGTGAGTAGGAGAACTCATTTGTGCCCTTTGATCCGAAATATTATAGTAAGGAAATCGATTTCTTCTCTATATTTAATTATGTTTGCATGCATAAGATTTGTAATTATTTTATGATTAAATAATTTCTCACATATATGAATATGTTAAGTTAATGAGATTAATATTTCCCAACAAGCGGTATCAGAGCCTTAGGTTGTTTGCATGCAAATCGGTTATTGTTTTTCCGAGTTATAAGATTAACAAACAAAACTTATAAATTTGTGTTTATTATGATATATCACGAAATTTATTATGCATGTTAAAGTTTCTGGTCCTAAAATATTTTAGGATATTTTGGTTTAATTTATGGATTTTATTGTTCATTTTATATTATAATGGAATTAAAATGTGATTTTTATGATAAAAATGTCATTTTTGGACGAAAAATAGCTAAACATCGATTTTTCCAGTGGTTTTTGGATACGTTTTCACATATATTATATACTGGTATCCTGTAAATTTTCATAATTTTATGAGTTGGTATGCTCGAAATATGGATTTTTCATGTTAAATTCGAATTTAAATGAGGAAATAGGTTAATATGAGTTATATTTCTAATCTGGTCATAGAAATTTAGTATGTTGTCACATGCAATTTTAAAAGATGTGTGTAAAATATTTGGCTATAATGAAGTCTTTATGCATGATTTATGAATTTTTGATGAAAAATCACATAAATAGTGACTTTAATTAGTAAAAATGCTAAAACATACTTCATGACTAATAAAAAATGTCACATGTTTCATTTTATCATATATTTCAGATATAAAAGTGAAAAGTTAAGAAAAATAATTTTTCTCATATTTTTATGATTATATTTGATAAATCCGATAAACCGCAACATTGTTTTTCTCGATAAATTTCAAAATTTTTAACCTAGGTTTTTGAACATTATGAGTGTCATGGTATTTTTCCAGAATGTTCATGAGTTTAAAATTTCAAATTTCAAATTTATTTGAAATTTTTATGATTTAATTTGAAGTTTATGACATAATATTGTATTTTTGAGTCCATTTATGAACAATATTAAGAAATATAAGTTAATTATTGTCAATATGTTAGTGGAGACTATTGAGTCCTAAGTTGGTTAGGGTAATTAACTTGTACATAAATATGAATTTATGTAATTATTGTGATTTTAAAAGGTTAAATCACGCAAATCCGTAAAAACCGATTAATATACGATATTGGCTCTTTAAAGGCGATTTAGCATAAAATTGGGCATGTTTATACATATTATAATGCTGCATTTTATTTATTATTATCATATTTTAATTTTATGTAATTTTTGAATTATGTAATTTTACTTAGTATGGCTTTAGTTTTAATTGGTATTACCCGAAATGTATGGGAATATCGATTCGGTTATAATTTATTGTGAACTCGTATCACCGTTTTTTAATTTAATAGATTTATTTTATTTTTAATTACAAATTTATAATAGAAAATTATGTAATTTGTTATGTAATTTATTTATTCCGGAGTTCCTTGAAGACGGTGCCACTCAAGAAGGCGATCCATTAAAGAAAGAATTGCATTGATATGCGTGCCAAGACCGAAGTTCAAGGGACCAAAGGAGTTGGTTTCCGAATATGTAATAGTTAATTAGATTTACTATTTTAGGAAGGTCATACTAGGATTTAATTTATGCTTTGCATTTTATTTATATGTTGCATGCATTGCTAAATCGTCATAACTAAAACATGCATAATTATTTGATCGAGTATTTAGACCGTGTCAATTACAATTATCGTAGTTCACCGCTTTAGTTCACTTAAAACGTGATAGATAATAAATTGACATGACCTCTCGCTAAAATAAACAATTGAGACATAGACTTACCAAAAAGTAGAAACCATGAAAACCTATTTCGTGAGGGAGTGCACTCGGCTTTACCGGGGTACAAACCTTGTTACGTAGGGGAAGTGGGTGATAAATGTCTACCCACCTGTTTTAGCAGGATTTTCCCTGTACGGGTCCGGCTTTATTAAATAGTAATTTGGGTATCTAGTTCTATATGTTTGGAATAATATGAGTGAATAACAAAGGAAGAATTAAGTATAAGGAATAACGTTTTTATTATCTTGATAAGCTGAGTACAATATTATATGTATATCTGAATATTCAGGAGTAAAAAGAGATAAAGTATAAGATAATCCACTAAAAAATTGAATGACTTTACAATTGTTTAGATTCTGCTATTTATAGTTCTCAAATGATAACGTTGGATTGATCTTCAACGTTCCCCTCTTTTGTTGGAGCTGTTACCGGATTAGTAGGGCACGCTCCCTATTAATTCGCTTGACCCGTTCTATTCTCAACCAATCTATAGCTTTTCCTGTCTTGATTCATAGATGATATAGTCTCATGGTTTGGACTTGGTCTTCCTTGAGAATAGGGCACGATTTATTGGCCCATACAATCGTATTTCGACTTATCTTCTCAATCCAACTTATTTGAATATTCACAAAGGTTATTACGTATTTACCATCAAGCCTTCGCCAGGATTTAGTAGCCTTCTTGTTGTGATGTTCTTTAACGGCTTTATAGTAGTAAGACTTGTCCGGTCCTAGGTTGCCTTAATCAGCCTAGTAGGGTCGGGCTAGGCTATGATCAGACCAGGCTAAACTGGGCCTAACAATTGCCCCTTGACATTTTACCCATGCTGGATCTGGCCAGGGGTGAGATGTCAACTTTACCGGGTTAAACAATAAGAAGAGTCATATTTACTCAGTGACTCTTAGACTCCTACTTACCGTTGAACACTGCAACGGCTAAGTGATGTCATGCTGACAGTTTTGCAATTCCTAGGTTTTTCATGCCGTTATACATCTCCTATAAATACGGTATTTGATGCGGGGTTGTTCTTTACCAAATTTCCTCCACTTTCTTTGCTAAATATTCTTCTGAAATTCTCCTCTATTTCCCAGGAACCTTGTTCTGCTAATTTATACTTTCTCAATAATTTTAATTTCATCACAATAAATCAAACATTCAGAGATATGGGAGCCAAGAAACGCCCCGCATCCTGCAGAGTCTGCTGCTGTTGAGCCGAACCCACGGACATCCAAGAGGAAGAGGTGAGGGAAATTGATCCTCCCGCTCATCTTTGTGGCTTTCAAGTATCGTGGATTCCGTTTTTTACCGCTCTTCAATCTCGGATTCTTCTTTCCCGAGGAAAACTTACTAAAAACAAACTATGACAAGATTCTAAGGGAGAAGAAAATAATTCCTGAATCTACCGAGGTATGGATCCCTGAGTCTTGTCCGGTCGGGCTAATCGGGTATCACACCTGGCTGGTTCTGTATTTTTGAATGGGCGTTCAAAGCAGGCTGTAAGTTACCTTTTACTCCCTTAATGATTGACACCATTCGTGCTATGGAGGTGTCACCTTTTCAGATTATGCCAATGGTTTGGAAACTTGTCCATTCTATTGAAAATTTATGTGCTAAACATAATCTTGTAATTACTATTAATGATATCAAAGCAGTATATCATATGAAAAATCCTGTTGATGGTCGCTTTAATTTGAGAATAAAATCGAAAATGTCTCCATTAATTACTAACCTGGACTCTGGAGATGATAAAAATTGGGCAAAGACTTTCCTGTTTGTGCGGACTGAGACTTTGGGATCAGGCTTTGATTATCTGAGATATCCTCCCTTGGAGAGTGGTAGGTTCCTTGTGCTTTTTATTTTGCAATATATATTATATGAAATTAATGGATTCTGATTCTTACCTGTGTAACTTTGACGGTTTTTGCAGCTCCTGATTGGAGTTGTGATCCTCTTGATGAGGAGGCTGTTTCCAGGATAGAGGCTTTCCTTGCTATTCCTGAGGAGGAGAGGACCTGGCCAGCTAGTTTGGGCGGGGAGTTGTTGTTGCCCAAGGTATATGAAGACCAAGCTGACTGGGGTCAGAGTACCCAAAGGCAAGCCTAGTTCTACTGCTCTTTCATGTACGTCTTCTGTATGCTTTTATGTTGGCCGTTATCTTCCCGTCGTTCTTTGTTTGATACTCACGTATATATTTTTTTTTATATATTCAGTATTTAGGTCTTCGCTAGGGCCGCCAGCTTTTTCGCAAAGGATTTGAAGGTGGGGTGGCTAGGACTGAAACAGTCCAAGAGCCGGGAGGCTAGTGGGAGTGACAAAACGCTTGATATCCGATTTCGATGTTCGGCCTCCTCAAGATCCACCAGGGTAATGTCATCGTAGATCGTCCAGGCTCAAAAAAGAAAGAGGGAAGATGTTATCCTGGAAGAGGAGGAAGGAGAGAAACGACCTATCCGGCTCGGCCACTCGGGAGTATAAGGCGGTGCCTGCTAGGATTGATGACATGGATGATGCCCGGGCACGGATAGATGAGTTTTCCGCAAAGATGAGCGACCACTATTGTCTGCTAGTACCCTTGAGTCGTCTACCGAGTGGTTTCTATTCGACTTCTCTTGTAACAAGGGTCCGAACTTGCTTCCCTGTGCTAGGGAGGTTAGTTGTAAAGGGATATTTTTAATTGTTCATGTGTTTTTTGTTTTGCCTTGTATTTGGCTGATTGATTTTGTATGTATGTAGGGGTTGGATGCCGGGTTGGCTCTTGCTTGTCAGCTTAGGGACGCCTGTGCCGGGGTTTCTAGTTTGGAGGAAAACTGGATAAAGTTAATCGTGACCCGCACACATCCGGGGAAATGAAGTAGTACTTCAATCTCGGTTGGGGACAGCTAGGAGTCAACCAGGGTCGCTATAGTTTGTGAGGTGGTGCGAAAAATGCCGAGAAGGTTGTCGGGAGTTGGAAGTCGAGAAGGGCAATGCAGATCGTTGAGAAAGAATGAGGAGCTTTCTGCTTTGAAAAGGAGTTGGTGGAGGCGAGGTTGGTGATCTTGCTCAATACTTCTTCGGGAAAGGCCGGGTTGATGCTATGAGGGATCCAGAATCTGACCGGGCTAATTGGAATCCGGATCGGGATGAGATAGCTTTGGACGCTTAGTATCCTGATTTGGCCAGTATGGGTCAAGAAGAAGAAGTGGATTCTCCTCCTTCCAAGGCAAAGTCTGGTGACTAGGAAATGGCGGATGGTTGTGAGTCGGTTACTGGCTCAAAAATAACTTAGTTTTGTTTTTCTTTTAGGTTTTGGTCTATCCAGGGGGAATGTCCCTGGAATGAATATTTAGAAACATTTTTTTTTGACCCATCCAGGGGGGATGTCCCTGGAATGGATGTTTTTTAGGTGTGTGGTAAGGCTATTTATTTTGGATGAATAAATATTTGGTCAAATTTTCTTCTTGTGTTTTTAAAAGGTGATGTTGACTGTCTACTGGATCTGGCCAGCTATTCGACTAGATAAGGCCAGTTTTTGTGCTGGATCTGGCCAATTTAATGTGTTATGGGTGGAGTTGTTGCCTGTCTGGAGGGCTTATGTCCCTTGCCTGTCTGGAGGGCTTATGACCCATTTATGTCATACAGTCCAGGAATAGATTTTCCAGGTTTGTATGTTATGTTGAGCTCAGTATTATAAGGCCTGTTTTGCAACTGAATTTTGGATATCAGTTGGGTATTAGTTAAATGTTGGTGGGGGTAGCCCCCGATCTTCAAGATTTGTTTTAAATAAAATGCAGTATGTAAAAACAAGTATTGAAGATTCTACTTGGTAAAGATATGGGAACATAGATCAGTACTTTAGCATGCAATTTTTGAAGAAATCATATATTTCATTTATTCACGTAATGGCAAGTATTATACATGTAATTTCATATCTAGCTAGGCATGAAATGTGAACACGAAAATTATACCTGAACCGGGAGATATATTTTATATGTGAAATAATTTTAGGTGTGCAATGTTCCAAGCTCTTGGGATCATCTCGCCTTCCAGGGTTTGTAATCTGTAGGCTCCCTGGCCGACTATTGAGTCAATTAGGTAGGGACCTTCCCAGGTTGGGGCCAATTTGCCAGCATTCTTTTCTTTTGTGTTTTGGAATACTTTCCTGAGGACAAGGTCTCCTACCCTGAATACCCTGGCCTTGACAGTCTTGTTGTAGCTTCTCGCAACTCTTTGCTGATATGCTGCTAATCTGATGCTTGCTGCATCTCTTAGCTCTTCTGTTAAGTCCAGGCTATCCTCCATTAGAGGTATATTGTTTGTTGTTGTGTTCAGGCTACATCTGGCTGATGGAATGTCCACCTCGGGATTATCGCTTCACATCCATAGACCAAGGAGTAGGGGTTTGGCCGGTGGATGTTTTAGGCGTGGTTACGTCGGCCCAAAGGACCAGGGGGAGCTCTTCACCCATCTACCTTTTTTCTTTCCAGCTTTTTCTTTATGTAGCTGATTACCACTTTATTCTTTGGATTCTGCCCGACCGTTGGCTTTTGGATATCCTGGTGTGGACGTTACAGATTGATGTTCCATTGAGCACGAAGGCTCTTGTTCTTTTTCCCACAAATTGTGTGCCATTGTCGCATACTATTTCAGAGGGGATGCCATATCTACATATGATGTTGTGTTTGATGAATGCTATGACATCCTTCTCCTTGACTTGTCTGTATGATTCAGCTTCTATCCACTTGGAGAAGTAATCAGTCATTGCTAGCATGAAAACTTTCTGTCCGGGCGCTTGAGGTAGTTTTCCTACTATATCCATGCCCCACTTCATAAATGGCCAGGGTGCGGATATGGAATGTAGTTCTTCAGATGGCTGATGGATATATGGTCCGTGAATCTGACAAGCTTTGCATTTAGAGCTAAAATCCAGGCAATCGGCTCTCAAGGTAGGCCAATAATAACCTGTTCTGAGTACTTTGCTTGCCAGGCTTCTTCCACCTTTGTGATTTCCACAAGATCCTTCATGGATTTCGATAATATCCGCTCGCTTCCTGTGGTTCCAGGCATCCGAGGTACGGCCCGACTGCGATTTCTTAAAAAGCACGTTGTCAATAATAGTATATGAAGCGGCTTTTATTTTTAGTGCTCTGGCATCTTGCTTATTTAAGGGAAGGATTCCCCTGTTGAGTGATCATAGTAAGGTTTTGTCCAAGAATTAGCAATATAGATTGGGAAACTCTAATCTTGTTTATTTATTGCAGGTTCTAATAAATGCACGATGGGTATTTTGTCGAAGTCAAGGGGACTAAAGTTGGATCCTAGGCCGGCTAAGGCATCGGCCTGGGTATTCAAATCCCTGGGAATTTGGTCAATATTAAAATTTCTAAATTTTTCTTTTAAAATTCGGACAATGTCCAGATAAAGTATCATTTTGGAGTCTTTAGTATATATCCCATTTACTTGGTTGGAGATAAGAAGGGAATCAGTACGTACCTTTAGGTTTTGCACACCAAGGTCAATACATACCTTTAATCCCGCTATCGGGCTTCATATTCTCGCCTCATTGTTGGTGGCCTCAAATGCATGACTTATAGCCTGTACTATCTTATCCCCCGTGGCGATTTTAGTACTAACCCCTTGATCCTGTGCCCCTCATGTTGGCGCACCATCGACAAATAGGGTCCATTCTAGGTCCTGTTTGGTCATTTGGTCGGTTTATTTACTTCTTTTATTAGGTCGGGTTCTAGGGTCGGACTAAAATCAGCCACAAAGTCTGCTAGTGCTTGTGACTTAATTGTTGTCCTTGGTTCAAATGTTATATTGTATGTGCTTATTTGGATGACCATTTGCACATTCGTCCAGGACAATTCGGTTTCCTAAGTACGAGACTTGATAGGAAGATTGGTTACGACTATTATAGGGTGACTTTCAAAATATGGTCTTAATTTTGTGCAACTCATAATTAAAGCTAAAACATATTTTTCGAGTAGGCCATACCTGATCTCGGCATCCAGTAGACTTTTACTTACATAATAGACAGGGTGCTGTTGTCCGTCTGCTTCTTTGACCAGGGCATCGACAAGAATTTGTGGATCGACAAGGTATATCTTTGTCGGGGTTCATCTTTGACTGGTTTTGCCAGCAAGGGGGAGAAGATAGATATATTTTCGGTCTTTAAAGGCAAACTGATGATCGGGGTCCATTGAAAGTCTTTGTTCTTCCTTAGCGAGGTTATAAAACGATTTGCATCTTTCTCGATGATCTTGAAATGAATCTGTTGGGCCGCTATTCTTCCGATCGGACTTTTGTATGTCTTTGATTGTTTTTGGTGGTTCTAGCTCCAGGATAGCTTTGATCTGTTCAGGGCTGGCTTCTATTCCTCTTTTTGTCACCATGTAGCCCAGGAATTTGCCTGCTGAGACTCCGAAGTGGCATTTTTGTGGGTTGAGCTTCATATTGAATTTTTCCAGTATTTGAAAGGCTACTTCCGGGTCTTTGACGTGGTCTTCGCCTTTTTGATTTGACTACCATGTCATCTATGTAGACTTCCATGGTGTCTCCTATCTGATCTTTGAACATCATGTTGACTAGCCTTTGGTAGGTTGCACCTGCATTTTTAATCCAAAGGGCATAGCAAGATAACAATATATACCTCTTTCGGTGATGAAAGTTGTGCTTTCTGGTTTCTTTGGATGCATTTTTATACGATTAAATCCGGAGGCATCCATGAATGTTAACATTTCGTGGCCTGCAGTGGCATCTACCATTGCATCGATGTGTGGCAAGGGAAATGGATCTTTTGGGCAGGCTTTGTTCAAGTCGGTGTAGTCTACTGAGACTCTCCATTTGCCATTTTTCTTCGGACGACTACTACGTTTGCAAGCCGTCAGGGTACATTACTTCCCGATCATTCCCATGTCTAGTAGCTTGTCAACTTCTTGGTTGATGATTTCATGCCTCTCTGCAGCGAATTTTCTTCTCTTTTGCTGTACAAGCTTAAAGGATTTGTCAATATTTAACTTATGAGTAATAACATCAGCATCTATACCAGTCATATCAAAATGTGACCAAGCAAAACAAGACATTTTAGTTTTGAGGAAGGCGACTGTGTTTGGTCGATTGAGTCGGGTGCATCGACCCTACAAGTACTTTCTGTCGGGAATTCTCGGTTCTAATATGACTTCTCCTGTTTCCATTTGTGATTGTGCTACATATTCTTCCCTGACAGGTGACTTTAATTGCTATGCAAGGGACTTACCTGACTTTGAGGGTTTCAAAGCCTGAGTGTAACATTCCTGAGACGTCCTTTGTTCTCCTCTGATGGTGGTTATCCCCCATTCTGTTGCAATTTTCACGCATTGATGGTATGTTGATGGGATTGCTTTGACATTGTGGATCCATGGTCTGCCCAGGATTACATTATACGAGGATAGGCAATCCATTACTCCAAATCTCTCATATGAAGCCACGCCTTCCACATAGGTAGGCAGGCTGATTTCTCCCAAGGTGTTCTTTGTTTCTCCACTGAATCCAACCAGGACGCTGGATTTCTTGATGATCTTCCCTTCGTCTATCTTCATAGCTTTAAGGACGTCAAGCATCACCAGGTTGATTGAACTGCCTCCGTCTATCAGGATTCTTGATACCTTTGCTGTGCCGATTTGCATGGTGATTACCAGGCTGTCATGATGTAGATCTGATATTCCTTGCAGGTCTGAGTCATCAAAGGTAATAGCGGGCAATGACTTGGGCCTGGAAGGAGGTTGAAGTCTGGCTTCCCTGGATATTCTTTTGGCGGTGATTTGGTCGGACCACGATTTCGATCCTCCATTTATGAATTTGACTTCATAGATGGGGGGGAGGAGGAGGAGGGTCTCTGCTGTTTTCTGGATCTCTCTTGTTTTGTTCTTCATTTTTGTTCTTTGTCTTGGGTTAAGTCTTTCAAGTAGCCTTTCTTTAGAAGATATGCCACCTGTTTTCGATTTGGATGCATTCTTCTGTGGTGTGTCCGATGTCCTGATGGAAGTCACACCATCTTGTTGGATCTTTCCTGGGGTTGTCGGATTTCTTTGGCCATCTGACTGTATCTCCCAGGTTTTCCAGGCGTTTGATTAATCCTGCAGTATTAATAGAGAAGTTATATTCAGGAATAGTTGGAAGGCTAGAAAGGTTACCTTTATGTTCTTGTGCCATATTGACTTGGATCGTTCGGGCCTGGAATAGGGTGCGATCCGGGATTGCTTCCTTTCGGTAGGAACTTTTCTGTTAGTGTGTCCATAGCCTTTCTTTCCTCCGGATGAGTTCGTTCTGAAGTTGAGGTCTTCTTCCAATCTGACATGCTCTAAAGCGATGGATTGAACAATGGCAAAGGTTGGACATGCTTTCTTGGTCAGATCTGCATAGATGTCACGTCAAGCGGGACTCCTTGCTCGAATGCTTCTACCGCTATTTCTTCATCGCATCCGGGAATGGCCACTTTTTCTTTGACAAAACGGCCGGGAATTCTTTGAGAGATTCTTCGGGAAGTTGCTTTATCACGAGCAGTTCTTGGGTCTCTTGGCCATATCTCTCGCTACTTGCGAATTCTTGATTGAAGGCATTGATCAATTTTCGCAAAATTCTTGATACCTCCATTTGGGAGATTGATGAACCATTGTAATCTTTGCTCGGTCGGGGTTGTACCAAAGCCTTTGCACATGCGAGACTTGCCGAGTTCTTTGGGTATTGAAGCGACCAACATTTTTTGTTTGAATATGGCAACATGATTTTGTGAATCGGAGGTTCCATCATAAGTTCTCATGGATGGGACAGTAAATTTCTTGGGAAGATCAATCTTTGCAATTTCATCTGCAAAGGGTGAATGCAAAGTCGTCAACTTCTACTTGACCACGGGTCCGGCACTCCGGGTATATTTTCTATTTTGTTGTGGAGTTTTTGGATTTCTTGAAGCATAGCCATCATTATTCTTTGCTTGATTTTGTTTGTCTCATCATTGGGAATGGTTGGGGTGCCGGATAATGTGTCCTTCTCCGGGGTTCCAAAATTAGAGAAGTCAATGTTTTTGATAATGGATGAGAATGGGGTTCGTGGTTCGAATCTGGTCTTGGAGCCCGAAGCCTGATTTTCAAATTTCTTCTTCAGGCTAGACTCCGATTCCTTCAGCCTATTGATTTCTGCTTCAGCCTGAGCTGCCTTCTCTTGGATTGTTTCCAATTCTTTGATCTTGGCCAAGGCAGCCGCTAATTGTTGTTCTGCGGTGAGTTCCACCATTTTTGTGTGTGAATATTAAATGATGAAGGGAATTTTATTGGTTGAAGAACTAGATGCCCCACGGTGGGCGCCAATTGTTTTAGCAGGATTTTCCCTGTACGGGTCCGGCTTTATTAAAGAGTAATTTGGGTATCTAGTTCTATATGTTTGGAATAATATGAGTGAATAACAAAGGAAGAATTAAGTATAAGGAATAACGTTTTTATTATCTTGATAAGCTGAGTACAATATTATATGTATATCTGAATATTCAGGAGTAAAAAGAGATAAAGTATAAGATAATCCACTAAAAAATTGAATGACTTTACAATTGTTTAGATTCTGCTATTTATAGTTCTCAAATGATAACGTTGGATTGATCTTCAACGTTCCCCTCTTTTGTTGGAGCTGTTACCGGATTAGTAGGGCACGCTCCCTATTAATTCGCTTGACCCGTTCTATTCTCAACCAATCTATAGCTTTTCCCGTCTTGATCCATAGATGATATAGTCTCATGGTTTGGACTTGGTCTTCCTTGAGAATAGGGCACGATTTATTGGCCCATACAACTGTTTTTCTGACTTATCTTCTCAATCCAACTTATTTGAATATTCTGCCAGGTTATTCTGTATTTACCATCAAGCCTTTCTGCCAGGATTTAGTAGCCTTCTTGTTGTGATGTTCTTTAACGGCTTTATAGTAGTAAGACTTGTCCGGTCCTAGGTTGCCTTAATCAGCCTAGTAGGGTCGGGCTAGGCTATGATCAGACCAGGCGAAACTGGGCCTAACACCACAGAATTTATAAAGATGAGGGTTGTTTTCGGCTTCACCGATGCCCAAGTTTATGTAAATTTGGATCATGGATACATTTATTCGAAATTTGGGTTGAACTCAATGAAAGTATTCTCGACGGTTGCCGGATGTGTTTCGGGCTAAAGATAAATATTAATGTAATTTTATCGACCAAGAGTTCTAAAAGTAGTACCGATTAAAGCGTTAATCCACCGAGTTATATTGATAAGGGTTGTATTCGGCTTTACCGATGCCTAAGTTAATATGAATTTGGGTCTTGGAATCATTTATAATAGTTGGTTAGAGGTCACTATATAAATGTTCATATCTTGTTAAATTTATTTACAAGTATTATTATAACGATGAATGTGTTGTTTTCATTATTCTGTTATCGTATTGTTCTATTTCTTTACTCAAATTATACGATATCATTTCGATTTTTATTTCAAATCTCCATTAAAACATCGTAACTAAAGACACAAATTTGAATTTTTGTTCTAAAAACCTCGTGTTATCCATTGTAAGGATCTCTTGTGAAGAGTATAGATGAAAGTTATTCGTGATCAAAAGGGTTTTTGATTTTCGACTAACATATCTACTTACAATGAATGGTTTCTCATGTGCTTAAGTGAGTTAAGTATTTTGAAACGTTAAATCATTTTGGTGACTAGATTTGTTGGAAATCGTAATAGACCAAAATACCGCAACCACTTCAATGAAAGTTTTAAGACTAAACAAACGAATGAAGAGTAGTCTTCATGAATATAATTTTGCTTCTCAAAGCAAAGACTCATTGAAATGAGTGGGAGCATTCTCTTAAACCGTTAAGAAAAGGATAAGGTTTTAAAGAAGTAAAATTAGAATGGGATTGATACAAGGTAATGTTAAAAGTAACGTTATTGAGAATAACAATACTAAACCTATCAATCCCAACCGATAAAGTTTTCATTATCTTAATTGTTGGACGCTAGAAAGGAAACTACCCCAAATTATTGAAGAATCAACAAGTTAGTTGTGGGACATCTAGTGGGACCTTCTTCTTTAAATGTTTATTTGATTGACATAAATTTTGCTAGTACTACTTCGTCAATATTAGAAACCGGTGGTGGTTTTCATCATTGTACTTGATACATAAGATGATTAGAATATGACGACTAGCAACAATGATGTTGAGAGATAGAGTCATTGTGTAATCAATCTATTTTTGGGTCTATAGTTGTACTTAATTATGACTATTAAGTGCATAAACTCTAAATAAGAATATAAACTTGTTAAGATACTAAAGAGGTTTCACTTTTGTGACCTTATACACCATGATTTGATGTATGGCTAGCCCATTATCAAGGTGATTATATTCTAAACTAAACTAGAATGATATATCATGTAGATGATGCAAGACTCAAATTGGTAACCCAAGATTAAACCTTAAATTCTCGAATGATGAACGCAAAGAGTTATCGAGTACTCTTGAAACCATTAGATCTTATGGTATATGCGTATCTTGTATTCAAGGCAAGATGTCTCGTGCCTTTTAGTTGAAAAGGAGATCGAGGTTGTAAATCATTGATCCAGAATAGGTTGATCATTTTCTTTTACCAACGATTTAAGTTGACGCTAATGTGTTCACTTAATAAGGTAAATAGGGAAATCTTTGAAGAAATTCAAAGAGTTCATGGAATCACGATTTAGTCGTGATGGGATTATCAAAGTAAAGACTTTGATATAAGCCAAATGAAATGTGATATAGTATCACAAGTTAATCTCTCTTAGCACGCATTATGGGATAATGTGTGGTTGGATAAGAAATCAAACACTATTCGATATGGTTTGGAGTTCAATCAAGTTACCTTGAGTTACTTGAACCTTTTGGGAAATTTTATCATTTTGTCTAAATTATTTTTCCACTAAATCTAAAACGATTCATATGAGATATGAAATGGTAGGGTACCATGTTTGTATGTTTTCAAAAGAAACAAGTGCTCATTTTTCCTTACTATAATCACGAGTACAACAGGTTTGTGGCTCGTGAAGCTGTATTTCTAAAATACAAGTTTATTCCTAGAAGACAGAGTGGGAGAAATTATTCAAGAGCCACAAAGAATGTTATGATTCAAGAGCCACAAAGAATGTTATGATTCAAGTGCCACAAAGAATGTTATGTCGCAAGAAAATGGTCTTTCTTGGCTACATGAGACGTTTTGTGTAAGACGTTGTTTCTTCAAAACCTAGGAGGTTAAAGTCATCATTTGTTGAAGATGATGAATTAGTGTTACTTTTAGAAAGAAAAGAACTTGTAACTTACAAAGAAATTGTTTGATTCAAGTTGATTATTTCTGGAAAGTAATGAACATATGACTTACATGAGAGTGTTTAAGTCACAGCTCAATACAAGGCTTAGAGCCATGAAAATCCGAAATAAATTCCAAGTGAATTGATTATCAAAGCATGATTGGTGGCAAAGGGTTTTGCACTAGTTGAAATGATTAAGTCCATTTGGATCTTCTTAGGGATTGTGTTTCATTATGAGATATATATAGCAAGTGAATCTAAAACCCACTTCTTCAATTAGAAGGAATGTATTCAATACATGTCTTGAGTTTTGTAGATTCTTGCCATCCTAAGATAATGTGAAACTTAAGAGAGGGTCTTAAATAGGACATCAATGAGTTGGAATCAATGTTTTGATCATGTGATAAAAATTTTCTCAATAGGTTGAGAAGTTGTGTTTATACATGAAGTTTAGTGGGAGTTACGGTAATTTTAATTAGTCTTATATGTGGACGACATATTGATCATTGGGAATGATTTAAGACTGGGAGAAATATAATACATCTTTAATATCCAGATTTATGGAGATAAATCCACATGATATTAGCGCCAAATAAGAAGTCTTATGTTGATAAGATTCATGACTAGTTCAATCAAGTTGAACATATTTGATTGATTCTATTTGCTTCCGCTGCCGGATCAATTAAATGAGTAATGATGTATAGCACTTCATATACTATGAGTATGATGAATTGTTTCAAATCGAATTTAAGTAATAGTTACCAATTAAGCCATAAAGATTACCCTTAAGTGCTTGCAAAAGCATTAGGGATGTAATGCAAAGTGTTTTTAATGCAATTTTGTGTAAGAGTGTTATACAAATGACAATTGACAATTGAGATTGCGCATGGTTTCCGACAAAAGTTAATCAAAACACATTAGGATGGTTAAGATACCATTGTGGCTATGTTATTTAAGAAATAGATTTTCTAGAATCGTTCTAGGCAATAAAGAACAATGAGAAATAATTACAACGGAAATTGAGTACACTTGGAATCATGAGATGTGAAAGAAGGATGAGTCCCGCACACTGTGAAAACAGTGGGAGCTATTCTAAGACTAGAGGGCCTATGTCTTGATTGGATCTCGACACGTACTCAGAAAGTTTTGTAATACAAATGTATACATTACAAGGAAAACGAGTATGTAGTAAGGTTGAGTAAGGTACAAGAAGTTGATAAAACCTACTAACCAAAGCCTTCTCATAGGCTTAACATGATGAGTCATGTCATTTCAATTGAATTGAGATGAACAACTACATTCAAGATCAAACTGGATTATAGAATATGAAGTAGTAATCAAGTATTGACTACTCATATGATAATCATATTTATCGTTCGAGTTTTTTAAATCTGAAAACTCCTTTTATACTTTGTTACATCCAAACGAGTTTTAGAGACAATATTGAACCCCGTTAAAGTGAACCCGGATTAACATGGTATTCGCCCATAGTCACTTATATGAGGTGACGTCTCGAAGTGACTAGAGTGTGATGCGATTGATGGCAAGTTCAAGTGCCATAGAGTCATGTGAGATGAGTAGTCGATCACATAGGCAGACTGTTAGGAACACTTTGTCGGGCCTTATGACCGCTTATAGAGTTCTGGCAAATTTATATAGCCTGGTCATGGCGAGAGCTACTATAGTATTCTAATGAGTCGATTCTTTTGACTAAAGACTATTCGCCTAAGGTGGCACAGTTTCAGATTAACTTTGATTTGTGTTACTACGACCTTCGTAAATGGGGTCAAATGGGCATATTTTGGGTTATGATGGCTATGGCTAGTCGAAGGGAATAAGTGCGATAGGAATTGTCCACCCCCTTATCAGGGTTAAAACAATATCTCAGGGCCACTTGAGGAGTAATGAACTGGAAATGCGTGGCCACGCTCGGAAGGTATCTATGGTAGATGATTCCGGTCAATCAGTTATTCTCCAGATCGAGGAAACCACTCTCGATATGATCACTTTCAAGTACGACCTGAAAGACACCGTGCATTGAGTGGGAGATAGTAATAGGACAAGAGAATTGGTGACGCACACTTGTCGAGGACAAGTGGGAGATTGTTGGAATATGTGTCCTCCGACAATAATGCGATCACAACTGTCGATCATGATGATCACATGTTTAAATCTCATTTTAAGAATACATGTGGGATGTAATATTTTACAGTCAACTGGTCCACACATATCGGTAATGATTGGCTGACTAGAGTTTGACATTACTGTCGTGCGACGGTGGTGATCAGTTGATACCCTTAGGTCATACCTAAAAGGTAACACTCTTAATTGATTATTTATTTGATCGTATGCTGATACGGGTTAATTAAATTACTTAAAATTGACGGACGATTTTGTGAGTATTATTGACGTATCTTATTGTAATTCGATTAAATAAGATATGGTCTAAGTGATCAAATTTTTTTATTACTTAGATAAAATTATTGTTTACGAAACAATTGAAATTGAATGAATAATTTATTATAAATACAAGACGTTGTAATTTATAATTTGATAAACCGTTTTGGTACAAGTAATTACGAATTACTAGTCGATTTTGTATATGACATATTTTATGAGTATGTTGATTTTAAATATGTTAAAAATACATCACAATTTCATAAGTCAAGTAACATGTCACATATGTTACAATTGAGAAATAACAAAGTAAAATGGACCTTCCATTTTATGTCATATGTGCCGAAAATTGGAGGGAGTATAAGGTTTATATTGTGTTAAATATTTTTAGTGGAAAACACAATTATAACCTAGTCTCCTAGCCATGCAAGCCGAGTCTTTTCTTGGGAAGAAGAGAGGATCATGCATTGGCCTTTTCTCCCTCCCCTACCCGGTTTTTCCAACCTACACAAGCAACGGGTTTGTCTTATTTTGGTACATACACTACTCTTGAGAAGAAATAATTCATTCATTCATAACATCTAAAAACTTAAAGAAATTTTTAGAGAAAAAATATTACTCCTTCCTTTCTCCTCTCTTGACCGAAAAAGCAAGAGACCAAAATAATTTTGGGGTCATTTTTAGTAAGATTAATAATCTTCTAAATCTAATAATATTAATCTATTAAGGGGTTATCTTGGGTATTCATCTTTGGGAGAGATTCTATCTTTGAATCTTTGTTCATCCATATTAGGAAAGCTCAAGAACAAGTGAGTAGGAGAACTGATTTGTGCCCTTTGATCCGAAATAATATAGTAAGGAAATCGATTTATTCTCTATATTTATTTATATTTGCATGTATAAGATTTGTAATTATTTTATGATTAAATAATTTCTCACATATATGAATATGTTAAATTAATGAGATTAATATTTTCCAACAACCTTTCCCAATCTGGACGCCCCTACAAGAATCCGAACAATACAACAACTAATCCAACAAAAAAAGACCAAATCGTCCCTGATATGGACGTTCAGCCCAGGGTCCCGGAGAACTCGATCCTTAAGCAACTCCAAAAGGCCAAAGCTGAAATATCCATTTGGCAACTGATTGCCACATCCTTCGAACATCGGCAGGCTTTGCTACAAACCTTGGGGAAGTTTACGGTTCCCTCTACCTCCTCTCCTGAAGAAGTGGTAGCTCAACTGACCAGGGATGTCCCTGACCTGAACAACCCGGTCATCTTCTCCGACGAAGATATCCCTCCGTTTGGAGCCAACCATAACTTGGCCTTGTACATCACTTTGCAGTGCTTGAAGAAGAACATGCCTATAGTCCTAGTGGATGACGGATCTGCGGTCAACGTTATCACCTTCAAGACGGCCTGCAAACTGGGTATCAAGGAAACTGACATGGTCCCGACTAATCAAGGAGTACGCGCCTATGACGACACTTGTCATAAGGTCGCAGGTCTCATCACCCTGACCATTGTAACGGGACCCCTGGAAAGACAAACCAGCTTTCAGATGGTCGATATCGACGCCTCTTTCAACATGCTTCTAGGACGCCCCTGGATTCATACGGCTAAGGCCATCACTTCAACCCTTCATCAGAAAATTAGGGTCCCTTTCAACGGGAAAACAATCATATTTCATGTATCCCCGATCAAGGCTATCATAAAGAAGGGAGTAGCCTCTCAAGTCATTTAGGAGGACTACAACAAAATGTGGGGATTCCAACCTGTGAATGCCCTAACCGATGAATCATCACCCTTTGATTGTGATCCGTTCTCGAATCTCACTGACAACCGTATCTTGATGCACCATGGTTATTTCTCGGGCCTACCTCTTAACCCACTGAAGAGCACCTTGCCTCCTATGAAACAGGCCAAGGTCCCCAATATCCCCTTCGGGCTGGGCTATGAGCCGACCGATGAAGACATCCAGAAAATGAGTCTCCTAGTACGAAAGCGCAAAAAGCAAGGAGTCATCCTCCGCCCCTACCACTTGACTCTCAATGGCTACTTCATCCCCGAGGGAGAGTCTGAGGTTAATAATGGCTTTCCTGAGCCAATCTTCGACCCCATAGCAAAGGTCAAACACCCAGGCGTAGAGGTTTTTCAGGACTGCTACTTCATCCCCGACAACAGCAAAGCTGAGTCAACCAAATCTGAATCAACCCCTTGACTAGACGGGAAAGCCGTGAGTCTCCTCTTCGGAGAAGACAATATCAAGCACCTCGACTATGAGGACATCATCAACATCGCTCTCAAAGACAACTAGTTCAATCCCACTGCCTTAATCTCTGACGCTGACACAGAGAAAGCTACCCAAGGATGGAGAAAGACTGTTAAATGGACCGATCGTCAAGGCCGCATTCTCAAGATCACAACTGGAGAAGGCTCCATGTTCAAAGAGGGGAGTAAGGACGAGACTGAATTTGAGTCCGAGTCTAATGGCAAACGTGAGACAGAGTCTGTCATAGCTCCTAGCAGTCCTGATGTCCCGATCAAAGTCCCTTTTCCACTATTTTATCACAAGCTTGTGGCTGCTTCAGAGGCTGAGTCAACTGGGGTAATCCTCACTCCCGCAGAAGGTAGCAACCTGGAGCTTGTTCCAGAGGCCACCTCCACTACTGTGTTGCCTCTGACTGCCCATGGGATGTCTGTCCTATCCGAGCTTTTTGCTCAGGTTAACTTAATGAACGCTAAGTTTGCTTACGACTCGTCTCCATTTAACTGCAATGCAATTCTGAATGAATATGAGGAATTTGACTTGAGTGACTACCCACCTCACCTAGCCAAAGAACTTGATAAATGAGAGGATATGACACCTATCACTGAGGAGACCGAACCCATCAACGTAGAGACCGACAATACACGTCAATAACTTAGGATAGGGACCACCCTTGACCCCTCGGAAAGACAGAAGTTCATCGACCTCTTACACGAATACAAGGACATATTCGCATGGTCCTACAAAGATATGCCTGGGATTGACAGAGAGAGAAAACCATTAAACCCGGAATACTCTGACAGGGTAGCCAACATAGTCCCCGTACCCATTAAATCCGTAGCTAAACCCGTGATACAAAATTTGCGCCGTATGGGCCCTGAAAATCAAGGAAGAGATAGAGAAACAATTCTAAGTCGGATTCATCAAAGTTTCTGAATACTCTGACTGGGTAGCCAACATATTCCCCGTACACAAGAAAGACAGGAGAATTCGGGTTTGCGTTGACTTCAGAGACCTGAACAAAACAAGTCCAAAGGACGACTTCCCCCTACCACATGATGAGATCTTAGTGGACCACACCGCCGAGCACGCCCTATTATCCTTCATGGATGGGTATGCTGGGTACAAGCAGATCAAAATAGTTGAGGAAGACATGCATAAGACTACATTCACTACACAGTGGGGTACATATTGCTACACTGTCATGCCTTTCGGTCGAATCAACGTCGGAGCAACCTACAAAAGAACCGCCACCACTCTCCTACACGACATGATGCACAAGGAAGTGGAGTTATATGTCGATGATATGATCGTCAAATAAAAAGATATGGACGGTCAAATCAACGCCCTTCGGAAATTCTTCGCTCGCCTTAGAAAATACAACATGAGGCTAAATCATCAGAAGTGTGCATTCGGGGTCACCTCCGGAAAACTCGTGGGACACGTCGTCAGCAAAAGGGGTATCCAAATTGATCCTACCAAAACCAAAGCTCTCTTACAAATGCCTCGGCCTAAGAACAAAAAGGAGATTCGGGGATTTCTCGGTCAAGTCCAATACATCAGCTGCTTCATAGCCAAGATCACTATGATTTATGAACCAATGTTCAAGAAGCTCCGCGCCTCCGATCACACCGATTGGGACAATGATTGTCAAAAGGCCTTCAATAGGATAAAGTAAATCATATACAAGCCTCCTGTCCTCATGCCACCTCAGTAGGGAACTCCCTTATCCCTATACTTGACTTTCACCGACACGGCCATGGGAGCAATGCTAGCACAAACAGTCGACGGCGAAGAATGAGCCATCTACTACATCAGCAAAAAGTTCAGCGAACACGAAACAAGATACACCCAACTGGAAAAGACATGCATTGCCCTAGTTTGGTCAACAAAGAAGCTGCGACATTATATGCTCAGCTACACAGTTCACATCTACTGCAAGATGGACCCCGTCAAATACATCTTCGAAAAGCCCGTGCTAAACGGAAGGCTGTCTAGGTGGACACTCATGCTATCCGAATTTGACCTGAAATTCGTACCCCTCAAGGTTATCAAGGGAAGGGTAATTGCCGATTTCCTAGAAGAAAATCCCGTCAACGAGGATCCAATGATCGGCACATGGTCACTCCGTGACGAAGACATCCTTTGTGCCAACACCGACACATGGGACCTATACTCCAACGGCGCATCAAATCTGAGAGGCTTCGGGGTAGGAGTCCTTCTGATATCACCAAAGGGGAACATGTTCCGATCTCAGTCAAGTTAGACTTCGTCGTTACCAACAATGCCACTGAATATGAAGCATGCCTCATTGGCCTACAAGCAGCCATAACAATTAGCATCAAAAGGTTGAGGGTCCACGGTGATTCCTCGCTCATCATTAATCAGGTGTCCGATCATGGAAAATTTGAAGTGACAGCTAGGCCCCTACCAAGCAAAAATCAATCAGGAGGCCGAATTTTTCGACCAAATCGACTACTTCCACTTGCCACGAGAGGAAAATGAATTTGTTCATGCCCTGTCAAAACTTGCCGCACTCGTCAACATACCCAACGACATGACATCGATGCCCCTATGCATCGAGAAAAGGAGCGAGCCAGCCGACATCTGCGCCATCAACAACGACGAGGAAAACCGTATCGAACCTTGCTACCAAGCCATCCTCTACTACAAAACCAAAAACGAATTCCCTCCCAACTCTGATACAGGCAGACAAAGAGACATCCATTTACTTGCATCACAATTCATGATAAACTAAGAACAACTATACAAAAGAACACCCCAGGGAATTCTTCTCCTTTCCATCGATCACCACAAAGCCAAGAAAGTCATGGGAGAGGTCCACGATGGAGAATGCATCCCTCACATGAGCGCAATGATTCTAGCCCAAAAAATCATGTGGTTGGGCTACTACTGGACCACCACGGAAGCCGATTGCAGAAACTACGTCAAATATTGCCACAATTGCCAAATCTTCGGTAACATACAACACATACCACCATCCCTTTTATAAACCATGACATCACCCTGGCCTTTCTTGACCTGTGGCATTGACATCATCGGAAAAGTAAACACGATAGGCACCAAAGGGCACTGCTTTGTCCTCGTCGCAATCGACTACTTCACCAAATGGGTGGAATCACAATCCTATGCAATCTTGACTGCCAAACAAGTGGCCAAGTTCATCCAGGACAACATCATCTGCAGATATAGGGTACCCCATAAAATCATCAGCGTCCAAGGCTCCTACTTACGGGTGGAAACTCAAGCCTTGCTTGACAAATACAAAATCAAACGGCATCGGTCATCCCCCTATCGTCCCCAAACCAACGGAGCGATAGAGACAGCAAACAAAAGTCTCGTCACCATCAACAACAAGATGTAAGACAATTACCGCGATTGCCCGAGTAAACTCCTATTCGCACTATGGGGATATCAAACCTCCATTCGAACACCAAGAGGAGCGACACCCTTCTACATAGCATACAGTATGGAGGCGGTAAAAAAAATGTAGTTGGAATTCCTATCTTTATGCATCCTACTGGAAAGTCAAGTTCCTGAGGCGGAATGGACCCACCGAAGGTTTGAGAAACCTACACTCCTAGACAAACGGCGACTCAACGCCTTGTACAACGTACAACTATACGAAAAACATATACAACATGCATTCAAAAAAAAAGTCAAACCCAAAAACATTAAAGAAGGCGACTTGGTCCACAAGTCGGTTCGAGCACCATTACCCGTCGATCCGAGGGGGAAATTCAAACCCAATTGGGCCGGGCCATACCTGGTTAAGGAAATACTTTCGAGGGGCGCAGTGAGACTAAGTGACCTAGACGGGGAGGACTTCAGAAACCCGACCAACCTAGACCAACTCAAGATATACTACCCTTGAACCTAGTAACCACGAACCTTATCCAAGTTTCACAACTAGTGACCACAATCTCCCTTTCAAGTCAATTCCTCAAAGCGTTCTGATTTGAAATTGCATGTTACATCGAGTCTATGTTACGGCACCTTGCCATGTTTCAAACAGCCTTTGATCTCTAAAAGGCAACATCCATTTGCACTCAAAACAAAACACCTGAACTACAAGGATGGTTTGATTTCACCTGTTCAGGTGCATAAGTAGGCAATCCTTTCTTACACAAGAAGGATACAACCACAAAACCCAAACAAAATTCACAAAAAATTCGAACTACGAGCATGATTTGATTTCACCTCTTCAGGTTGATACGTAGGCAGTCCTTTCTTATATAAGAAGGATACAACCATCCCCACACAAAAAAAAAAACAATCACCTATACAAATTCCAAAAAAAAAGGGGAAGCATTCCCTTTCCACAAAAAAAAACAACAAAAAAAGAAGCCTTTCTCCCTTCCCACAAAAATCCCCTTCACAGGTGCAATGTTTAGGATAATTCAAACCGAATTTCCCTTACAAGATGGATGGAAGGAACAACAAGCGTTCACAACTTCTTTTTAGCACAAACAATCCTCTTATTTAATTAATAATGAGGAGGATTACAAACTTGACAACAAATAAAGCTAAGCAAGTGCACAACTTGCCAAGCTAGAGTGTCGACTAAGACATCTCATATAGTAAAACTAGCACGAAAACACATAATACATAGCTAGTACAACATAATAAAAATACACAAACACTATTACAACATAATAGTAAAACGGGTAATGGAGGTCTTCACTCTTCCATTCTAACCTTGCTTTTTTCCTCGGGGTACATCTTCCCCTTGTTATTCTTGTTAGCCCGCCTAGCATGGTGTGGACACCTCAAAATGTCTACTAGCCGTACGGGTACCCGATGTTGAGGCTCAAATTTAATGACTAAATGAAAATTGACAATGTTGTTATTAAAGGCTCTTTACGCTTATTTCCCGAGAATTTACTTAAAATGGCATATAACCATCTTCGACAATGCTTTTGAGTCCATTTCCAAAACCCGTTTTATCTGTGACGTCAAGCTACAAATTTTGTGTACGGAGATAAAGTGTATTCATATTATTTGAGCCCAATTCATATTGACGCTCAAGAATAGCGTGCTTTATTTCTTCATTTAAAAAGATTGCTTTCATCTAAAGTGTAGAAGACGTAAGGACTCTTTCGTCAAACAATAAGATTAAGTTTGTCATTATCAAGATAAGCAAGGGTTGTCACTTGATCAAGATAAGCTAAGAAATATAGAATCATAGAAGAAAATAGGTACTTGTGGGTGGATTAATAATAAGACTTTGGCAGGCATTCAAATTCTTGAGCACAAAGTTCTATCTTCTCGGTTTCCAAATCTAAGTAGAGTGCAATCTTCAAATACTATAAATATATACTCATATTTCCAGCTCAAGGAGGACGGACATAAACACACAAAAACCAGCGACACATATAAGACCAGATCAAGAAATTTAATACTCTTATACTCCGTCTCAAATATACTATCCCAGTTTCAAATCAAACCATTCACATAAATCGTCCAAGTTTCAATATAAGTGCATAAGAGCCAATAATTAACGATAAAGTCGATTTTATTCATAGTCAACATCCACATAGCCCTTAGGGTACCGACATCAAATAAGTTTTCTTTACTTTTTCTAATTCGTTGTTTTATTTATTTTATTTATTTATCATATAAATTATATATAATCTAACTAGTTAACTTGTCCTTGTATATAATTATATCGTCTTTTAGATAAAATTGTATAACTAACCTTTTTATCGTCAATTTTCGTCAAATATATAATATTATAAATAAATAGTAGAGGCCGTCAGTTTGATGGGCGGTCCGGGTGCCTAACACCTTCCCTTTCTGTACCTTTACCCCGAATCTGCAATATTTGGTTCAGACCGAAGTGACGGATCAGTCCCCATTCCAGGGATTAAAACGGGCCTTTTCCGTTAACCTTGTTTTTGTATGTTTTTTATAAAACTTACTGGCGACTCCATACTATTTACTTATTTCAAAAATGGAGACTTTTTCAGGGATCTCATACATGAACTTCCTCTTCGGAACGGATCTACAATGGCAACGGCATCCAATCTCGTACAAGACCCCATACTCGGTCCTAGCCGAGCCCATACACGTTCCACCATCTCTTTGGGACCCGAGCTCTTCCTCTTCGGTGGCCTCACTACATTCGGGCTAACGTCATCGGCAAAGTCGTCAAAGAAGGCACGGTTAGCCTTGCCGACTTCCCTATACTTCAAATCGAAAACTTCATCTTTGCGGAACTTGGACTTTTCTTCCAAGATTTAAGCTCTTGACCACTTGACATAAGCGGGAGTCACCCATGTCATTGCAGCGAGGTTTGGTACTTCCCAAGTCGACCGAGTGGCCCACCACCTCTCGTACACCTCCACAAGCTCGGAGTTTCAATAAACACTCTCTTGCTCGAGAGTATCTTGAGCGGGTACCTTTTGTTGGTAGCCCATTTGCCTCATTAGGCTTTCGGGATAAATGAAGGATGCAACCTTCAAACCAACCCCCATCAAAGAATAAGAACAAGCGGTCGGAGCGGGCAGCCATGTGAAGGACCTCAAGTGCCACCACGGCACCACCCATCGGATATGTAAACCACCCCCCTCCACCAACCCGAGGTCCAATAGGCTTCGGTGGACGCAAAGCTATGTGAATACAACTTCTTTCTCATAGTAAGGTGACGAAAGGAGTAAGAAGAAGCATCAACTAGAGGCTCTACATACCTTAGCCTCTCCATGAGCTATACTTGTAGGATCCTCGGAGATCCAAACGAAGGAGCTTCTCCACAAGAGCCCTTCTTATCCAAAGCTTGGATGATCTCGCCGAGCATCAACCATGATGGATCCCACCCGTGCTCCATTTGCTCAACCACATGCACAAGGGTCATGCTACCTTGTTTTAGAAAGATTTCACATGGAAGTAAAGTTTTGACAGAGATTTAATTACAGGGTAATCTAACTCAAATAATTATGCCTTACTAGTATGATGAATAACTTAAAGAATGAACAATAAAGTGAAAGACAGAGATTTGTACGTGGAAAACCCTAGGAATAAGGGAAAAAACCACGGGCACCAAGCCAGGAGGGATTATTACTATCTTTTAATGTATCCTGATAAGGAAATTGTATGTCAGGATAGAGATAAAGTGGAAATGCTTAGTAGATTTACTCAGAGTGATTACAATAATGAAATGAGCGTAAAAATGAGTGAATAGTAGATGATCCTTCTTCTTTCTCCTTCTTGCTATTTATAGTAATTTCATCTTGTTTGCAACGGCTCTCTAACGTTTTTTTTGGACGTTCCTAGGTAATAGGCCTCGTGCCCTATTTACCCCGAGGTAGGTGTTTGACTCCAGAAACCACCTGCCGTTATCTATACTTTGTTAACTGCTCCACACTCTTCGTTGATTCTGTTGAATATGTCTTCCATCAAAGTAGGAACGGTCTTTCTAGGCTTTAGTTGTGCTTTGGTTGTTACCTGACTTGTTCTAGTAGTGCCCAATATACGGTTGGTGAGTTATTCCTTTAGGCCTGGCCTGAAGAGATGGCATGACCTGTCTTTCCCTCTTGGCTGGCACCTGCCTGGGTATAATATGCTTTGTATTGAATTGCTTCCATTCAGGCTAGACTAGGTATTTCTTTACCTGACTTTTGTCTGATCAGGCATGACAAATCTTGTCCCAACACTACCATACCATCTTGACCCCTCCTTCTTCAAGGCATCGACAATGAGGTAAGCATGCACTAGGCAAAAGGCAAGAGCCCTTCTCCTAGCCACCCCCGAGACATTAACATCCAACCGGTTTGAGAAGATGTTGATAAGAGCCAATTTGTCAACACCATGGGGAGCAAGGAGAAAGTTCACTTGGCTCGTCGACAAGCCCAACATGGATTGAAATTTCTATCGTAACACAGCCGAGTCGGTGGAAGCACCAGAGTACAACCCGGCCATCCTCCAATTGCACCCACTTCTTCGGCAAGAGGGCAAATTTCACCTTTCGGGAAAACGAAAACGTGATGTTTCGAATCCCAAAACCGAGAGCATGCTTCAAGGAACGAGGATTGCACCTTAACTTGACGAAGCACCAATAATTGACCAATTCCCATTACAACGAGTTGATACTTCTTGGGTGGCAATAAATCCCGAAACCAGTGTCGCAACCTATTTTCGAAATCATCCATGATTTATTTGTGGAAGAAGAAGAAAGTTTTTCGTGGAGATGTTTTTCGTGTTTCAAATGATGAAACAACGAAGCATAAACGTCCCTATTTATACAATCAGCGCCTTTTTCCCAAAAAAGGGGAAGCTCCCTTTCATCGCCCAGAGGCTCGCGCCTCTTTGGACTGATTCTAAGAGTTTGCATCTTGACTTTTCCCTTTCAAGATGTGTTTCTTCCCGACACATTGTTTTTCTCGCCTTAAGGCTGCGCCTCTTCAGGCTAATCCGAATTTTTTTGTGTTTTCTCACACTCACATTTCCTTGATTTCACGTTTTGCGAAATCCCACACAGTTTCCATGACGCAGCTTTCAACGTACGGGTTTTTCTCTTTTTTTTTAAGGGGGAAGGGCTAGTCGCCCCGATTTGCGATGAATCGTTTCCTATCAGTCGAAAATTCAATAATTTTTTTCGCATTTTCCACCAAAATCAAATATTGATAACATGACGCCATTTTTCCTCAAAACACTCTTGCAAATCCGAGTCTTGATCTCGCAAAAAAAAAAAATCAAAATTAATTCGCAAAATCTCTTTTGAAATTCATCCGTGACGGTTTGAGTTTTAAATTTCCGAGTTGCAAATCAATTCCTGACAAAATTCGATGCAACTTAGTTCAAACACGAATTAATTTCTCGAAATATCAAAACAACTTTTTTTGAAAAATCCAAACGTGACGACTTGTCGTGGAATTTTCAAAATTTCTTTTCAATTTAAATTTTTACTTCGAGTCATCTGGGTTATTCTTGTTTTTAATCAAATGCTTTTGCGTATTCACGTGTATGCGTATGTGCTACCTGTTGCCTGTTTTCTACAATAACGATGCAGGAACAAATGACGAAGCAAATGGGGTATCGGCGGCTGACTGTGCTTCTCCGAAACACAACACAAAAAAGCTAAACACAAAAAAACTACAAAACAAAAACCCATATATACAAACCGCCTCAAGACAAATATACAAATATAGAAGGCAAAGTTTAAAACATGGACGAATGACAATAACTACTCAGCGCCCCCCAAGTGGGCCAGCCTCGACCTCGCGAAGAGTCGCGGGCAAACTAGACACCACCTCCTGCTTTGGCACCCTCTCAGGAGAACTCTCTAATGTCTCCTACTCCATCGTGACGCGAACTCCTCCGCCTCGGCCAACCGAGCCCTAAGGGAAGCGATCTCTGCGTCTTGGCTCCGCAACCCGTCCTTAGGACGCTTCAACTCCTGATCCCGGGGGGTGAGTCCCAGCTTGTGCGCCTGGATCATCGACCTCACCATGTCCCACTCAGCACGGACTCGAGCAAGCTCCGCCGGATCCGCAGTACTATGGAAAACACAATATAGGCCCTTAAGATCGATACGTGAAATACAACACAAAAACACACAAAAAAGTAACCAACAGAAGGCACTTGCACAAGCCGAGACTCCCTCGCAGCCAGGTCACCAGCAAGTGCTCTCCAACGATTAACCATCTACCATAAAGCCTGATGACTAAAGGTTGACACCTGCACAACAAAAAAAAACTTTCAACAAAACATGACACGAGGCAAAATACAAACAAGAAGGAGAGGTCAAACAAGATGCTCACCCTCAAAACCGTCAGCCTCCGGACTCGCCAACGGCTCCGAAACAAAGTCAGTTACCCTCATCTTGAAGTGGTCCCTCACGTAGGAGCTCGCCCTCAAGAAAGGAGTGATGTCGCTCGGCGCAGGCAAAGCATCGCCGATCAAGCCCGTGATCACGGCAGAAGACAGTCTTTCCGGTGTCTCTGGAAACTGGACAGGCGTCTCGCCACAAGGGAGGCCCGATATCATGGAAAAGTCCTCTAAAGTGATGCTAACCACCCCAAACTCCATGTGGAACAACGACATTGTTTCCCAGTAACGTTCCAACATGGCACGAATCAAACACAGGTTCGATCTAATCGAAGCCCCGTGAATCTCGCGCTAAGCAGCAACTAGCGGCCCCATAGCCAACCTCTCCATCAACACCCTCGAACCTGCCCGGAGAATGTCGTAGAAACCCATGCAAGTCGAGAAGCCTGAGAAAATCCTCATGGTAGATGTTGGGCCAAGAATTAGCCAGCCTGACCAGACAATAGTCAGGCAAATAAACACCAAGCCTAGCCTCAACGGAAGCAATCCAATACAAAGCATACAATACCCGAGCAAGTGCCAGCCAGGAGGGGAAGACAAGTAAATAGAGAAATGTTTCCTACTTTAATGGAAGACTTATTCAACAAAATTTACGAAGAAAACTAAGCTAAAATAGTGGCAGGCTAATAATGGAGTCAAACAACCACTTTCGGGTAAATAGAGCATGAGGCCTATTACCTAGGAACATCCAAAACAACCATGAAAGAACCGTTATTTGCAAGATATAAAAAGCAAGGCAGAAGAAAGAAGGGGCATCATCTTTTATTCACTCATCCTTACTCTCGTTTTATTATTGTAAATTACTTAAGCATATTCATCAAGTACTTATTCACTACCTATAGCCTGACATACACATTCCTTGTCAGGATATCTTAAAAGATAGTAACAATCCCTCCTTGCTTGGTGCCCGTGGTTTTTTCCCTTATTCCCAAGGTTTTTCCACGTATAAATCTCTGTCTTTCACTTTATTGTTCATTCTTTAAGTTATAGATTGTACTAGTCATACATAATTATTTGAGTCAGATTGTCATGCAATTAAATCCCTGGCAAGACTTTATCTCTTTGTGAAATCTTGCTAAAATAATTGGCGCCCACCGTGGGGCATCTACCTCAAAAATAATAAAAACCTAATCCCAAACAACACAAAAACTCTTCCACAAAAAGAAAATGACTGGAGATAGTAAAGAACAACAACTGGCTACTGCCAAACAACAACTACTTGAAATGGAGCAACTAAAGCAAACGATGGCCCAGGCTGAAGCTGAAGTCCAGAAACTAAAAGAATCAGAGTCAAATCTAAAGCAAAACTTGGGAGATAAAGCTTCAGGCTCAAAATTGAAGATTTACCCTGGAACACCATTTTCTTCAATCATCAGGAATATTGATTTCTCGAACTTTGGAACTCCAACTTCATCAAAAACCGAAGGAGGAGATCTTGATTCAGACTCAGAAGAATCCCCAACTGAAGAAACCATCCTAGATCAAACTAATATAGTCATAATGATGGCCATGGTCCAGGAGATCCAGAAACTCCATGGGAAATTTGAGAATATCCCTGGAGTGCCTGCAAGCATTGAGGAAGACAACCCTGAAAGTTATGCTGACTCTTCGTTCGTGGATGAGATAGCTAAGATAGATCTGCCTCAAAAGTTTGTGGTACCATCAATGAGAACCTATGATGGAATAATAGATCCTTAAAACTATGTAGCCTACTACAAACAGAGAATGTTAGCCGCCTTTATACCCAGTGAGCTACGACAAATATATATGTGCAAAGGCTTTGGAACAACCCTGACCGGGCCTGCCCTTCAATGGTGCATAAACCTGCCAAATGAAATCATCAAGTCCTTTGCAGATCTGATAAACTCGTTTAATCACTAGTTCGCCAGCAGCAGGGAGCTCGATTCGCCAGCAGCAGGGAGCTCGAAAAGAGATCCAGTGACCAATAGAGTATCAAGAAAAAGCATGGCGAGACAATCAGAGCATTCCTGACCAGATTCAAAAAAGAGAAAGTATCAGTCCCCAGATGTGATGTTGGAACAGCCGTGGAAGCTTTCCGGCAGGGGCTACCACTGGATAGCGATTTCTGTGACGAGCTGACCATGAAACCTTGCCTAACTTTTGAAGACGTTTAGGCAAGGGCAATTGGCTACATTATACTGGAAGAAGATAAAAGCTTCAAGGCAGAAACACTGACAGTGTTTCAGGATATGAAAGATCTAACAGAAAAAGCTCTAATCACAAGGGAAACAGCTCCAGCCCATCCCCCTACACTAGGCCTGACAGATCAGAAGTCAACTATGCTCATGAGTAACGAGGTAACTCTTATATTTATCCACCTATTCAGGGATATAACTTCTCTATTGATACCGCATGACTGATCAAAAGGCTTGACAACATGGGAGATGTAACACTTGCAAATTTTAATCTCATTTATTTTAGTTTTTTCTATGAGAATTAAATTTTAATTTCTAAATTTATCAGTTTTTGTACAAATCGTTAACTAATTTCTTTTTAAATCTTATTTCAATCCGATTTTATTTACGGACCGACTTTTATTTAAATGATGTCTCTTTTTCCGTTTCCGGAAAGTCTAATGTAGACTTATTTTGGTGCGTATGATTGTGGTACACCATATTTTTTTTTTTGTTAATCAATGATTAGCCTTTCCCCTAATCATTTATTTATTCTTTTTTTTTTCACAAACAAGTTTTTTAAAGAAGTTGGCTTGCTCACTCCACCTAATGTTGTTGAGTTTTTTGTTAGTCGTGTAGTTGAGAGGATATAGGGGGATAATTTTGTTGCTCTTTTCCCTCTTATATGCTCCTTACTTTACAATTTCTAATCTTTTATCATTCACAAATAAGAGAATCAAACCCTAAATGACTCTCTAATGTGCCGTGACAAATAGCAACCAAACATCAACAATTCTTCATCTCGTACGTTGTATATCAATAACTTTTACGTACGTGCTTGCTTACTAGCTTCTTTATTCAAGAATTTTTACGTACGTATTTGCCTTCTTGCTTCTTCATTTCCATTCGTAAATAATTCTACGTACGTACGTACCTTTTTGCTTCTTTACTTCGACCCATCTACAACGTCAGTTAATATTCTTGTTTTCCTAATTTAATTCAAGTTTGTTTTTTATCAGAGTGGACGATTGTTTGGTGTGCAAAATTGGTTAGAGGCATGGATTCAGTTTATTTTTGTGTTCGTTGTCAAGACTATCGAGATTCAAAAAGATCCTTATTGACGAATTTCTTGTCGACTCCGATAGCGGATAGAGGTAAGTACGACGTTACTCGGTATTGCATTGATTAATTGTTGTAGTTGTATGTATTATTGCATTTTTGTGGTTTTATAAAGATTTATTCATTAATATGATTTTCGAACCATATGATTTCTGATCCCTTAACGTTTATAAATTATTTTGACTATGTATAAATTTTATTTTGTCAATAGGAACTTATTTGGTTGATTTGCAAGTTTTCTGATTAAACCGATTAATATGATATAACGATGGTATAAATTCGTTTTTATGATTTCCAGGAGGTGTAAATTATTTTTCTGGGTTAAATGCTAGATTTTAATATACCATGAATTTTCGTGGTAATTGTTTTGGAGTTTTAGGGGTTGTTTGGTTAGAGAAAAGGAAAGTGAAAGGAAATTAAAAAGGGTAAAAGTGGGGAAAGATAAGGGATTACCTAAAACTTAACTAGTTGTTTAGTTACATAAAAAGAATGAAGTGTGGTGGGTTGTGGTTTGTTTTGGTGTGCGGGTGGTGGTTTGGGTAGGAGTGGTTGTAATGGTGGTGATGGTGGTGGTGGCGTCCTGGTGGTGGTGGCAGTGGGGTGGCTGTGGTGT
Organism: Silene latifolia; assembly: GCF_048544455.1. Classification (NCBI taxonomy): domain Eukaryota; kingdom Viridiplantae; phylum Streptophyta; class Magnoliopsida; order Caryophyllales; family Caryophyllaceae; genus Silene; species Silene latifolia. The sequence goes on from NC_133538.1 coordinate 238,823,101, forward strand.
GGCTGTGGTGGTGGTGGTGGTGGTGGTGGTGGTGGTGGTGGCGGCGGTGATGGCGTCTTTATGGGGACTGGTGTGGTGGGAGTTGCAAGTATGGTGGTAAGTAAATACAGGTGGATGAAGGGTAACAAAGGTAATAAAATCCCATACCCTAGGGGTGGGGGTAAGGAATTAGATGGATTGAGGGGTAAAGAAGAGAATTTCATTCTCTTTGTTTGTGTCAAACAAACACCAACATAGGAAATCAATAACTTTGTTTCCCTTTCCCTTTCTTATAGACCTCCAACCAAATGCCCCTTAGTATTTATTTCGTAATTAAATGTATTGATGAAGTTTTTGCGATAATAGCGATTCTGTTCGGTATCAATTATGTTAAAAATACTAAATCAATTTATTAATTCACGAAATTTTACTATGTGGCAGATACATGTATTATTAGGTTGTATACAAAATTTTAGGTCTTGAATCATTATTTTCGATTTATGGTGTATTTTACAAGTTTGATGAAAACCGTTTTTAAATCTGTCAAATATGTTTGTCTGTTTGTAAAAATCATATCACCTGTTTTTATTTCGAATTTTCATTAGTGTAAATAATAGACTCCTATTATTTACAAGTGTAGAGTCTTCATAAAAAATTTCATAATATTTAGACTTACGGTTTGGTCAGAATAAATTACTTGTGAACAACTCGCCTGTAAAACGCATTTATGACTTTTCTCAAAGATTCATTTTTAAAATATAGTTCCGTTTTGAAACAGTGGCTAATATATTTATCACAAAAAAATTGTAATGTCTAGTTATGTTTAAAATTTTGCTTTGCCTTAAAATATTTTCTAAAAGTGTATTTATGAGCTGAAACATTCTGGGTGTCATTTTCTGACAGTTTCTAAAAACGAATTTCTAGACCCATGACACTTTCGTAATTTAAAGTTGGTCAACAAATGAAAGTTCTAGCTAAAATTTACAGGAAACCATGAAAATTGGCCTTGCTTCATTTTGATTTTTGTGTAATTAATTATGAATTTTACAATACTGCTGTTCAGTTTTATAAACTAATATAGAACTCCGTCTTATTAAAGCCTAAATAAAAAGTCTTTACTAAAGTACCTTAAGTCAAAGGATGATCTTTAAAGTTTAATTACAGTGACTTATCTATTTTAAAGTCCTTGAATTAATTTTATACTTTTAGAAGTAAATTTTAAGTTTTCTGTTTTGAAGAAATAAAAGTATGGTTCACTTTCGAACATTTGAATGATATACAATGAATAATATACTATCCTTGGGAAATTTTTAAGTTTGGAATAATTAAATTAAGGGCAAAGAATAATGAACTAAGGTATACAGGTTCTTATACAGCTATATGATTGGGTACCCTTATGAGAGGTACAGATTGTCGTAGAGTAATGTACATGTCCTTAGACTGGGACTACGCACAACCTGGTAAGATGAGTCCTGTTATAGCTTGTTGTCTAGTGAGTGGACTTGGAGTTGGTTACCTTTGCGTGACACTGGGTTCCCGAAACTAGTGTAAGATGTTGCGGTGTCAAGGAGTATAGCTAAAGTGAATATCTAGCCTGAACTAAATTATTTCCATTCGGTCTTTTGAATATTTTGCTTTTCAGCATACAGCACGTTTGTTTTAACGTGATTTGGTAATCATATTTTGTTACTTATGTTTTATAACATTTCAATTTACTTTGATATATTATTTGCATCTGTAAAATTTATATAATGTGATATGGCTGGGAGAACGTCGAGTTACTCCCCACTGATTATGGCTGTTATGTTTATAACATGACAGGTGTTAGCTTTGCTGGGGATTTCTGTGTGAGCTAGAGAGTAGTTTGCAAATCCTACTCTGTTTTTCTACTTTCTTTTACGGTTTTAGTTTGGACACTTTGAGGAATTTTATTTTCGCCCTTTTTATAAAATTGGCAATTGTGTAGACTTGACCATTTGTCTATTTATAACAGTTAGAACTTTTATATTTGTGTATTTAAATCCCATTCGACAGTATTTTTGCCACTGTTTTGCACTAGATTTTATAGGGGATTACAGTTGGTATCAGAGCATCACTGCTCCCGACGCTCACACATTGATCTTTAGAAAAATGCCTAAAAAATGATTTGACTAAATGAATGATTTAGTGAGAGATGGGTAGAAACCATAAGGACTTGGATGTTAGTTTATGTGTTCCTGCAAAATCAATGACTAGCATTGAATCTATGTTTTATTTCTTCGACGAAGAAGATGAAAGAAGGTGGACGTGAACGTTGTATTTTCCCGGACCAGAACGCGATCATTATGGTGATATTGAACTCGCTCAACAACCTAGCTAACCGCTTGGAGAACTTGATGCCACAAGGAAGAGACAATGGTGGTTCCAGCCCAGATTCAGTTCTGCTCAAGCTACAGTCCAGTTGGCCGAGAGAGGGCTCAAGTTCCATAATGGTGCATTACACCCGGAGTAATGACACTTTGGATCCGTCAGATGGAGCGACCCAAGATTGGTGTGTTTGTTTTCTCTACAAGGTGATGGAGTGATCCAACGAGCCAAATTACGTACTCTGGAGGCCTGAAGATTCCTTCTCTGGTCTCAGACTTTATTAGTCTGCGATCATCGTTCTTATTCCTTCACTCTTTTCAGCTTCAGCTGCTTATGTGTCCTTATAAATCTTTCTCTCCAATATGATGAATGAATCTTTGTTTGCGATTCTTCCTCTTTTGCTCTATTCTCTTTAGATTCATTGGTTAAACTGACTCTTTCTTAGAGAAATGTGATGGAAGTTATGTGCGTTTGAGGTCTATTGAAGCATTGTTACTTATGGTTTGAGGATAGTGAGTTTTACCCTTAGTGTCTATCTTGTAAGAGCTTTTATTTCTTGAGGATTAACTTAAATGGTGAGTAGTGGATTATGGAGTTAGAATTTTGTCGTAGTTAATGGTTTCGGATTATAGGTAATTTACATATTTTGGATTGGAGCTGATTAAGGCTTTTATAGTATCCATGTGTCATTTTTGGTTGATCTAGATTAATCTCAGTTTCTATTCTTATGGATTTAGATCATTGAGTTTTGATGTGAGGTTGTTTCCTATGAGCTTTTGGTTGTGTAACTTAACTTTATTTGGGTTGTTTAGTGTTAAACTTGAGAATAAGGAGTGTCTTAGCCCACCTGCAGTTTGGATTGATTATATTGATTTGAAGAATTATGAACATGAAGTTGGGAATTATGTATACCTATCATATCTTAATGTCTTAACCATAGTACAGGTGTTTCTCTGAGGAATATTTTGGTCTGAATTACCTTAAAGGAAATTGTTGTTTGATGACCTTATATGATCGAAATTGTTGCTTGGATGAGTTCTTAACCCTCCAGTTGTTGTAGTGTTATGATTGAGAATTTAATGGATGGCTAAGAGACCTTTATATTCATTTGATGGACTTTTAAGATTTCACCTTTTGATGTTACTCTGTGGATAATAGTAACAAATTAGTGTGTTCAATTGAGAGGTGTGTTGTTAGATGGTGGATTTTGGTTTGGTGTTCCATAACTCGAAGAACCTTAAGAGTTTAGTAACCTTGTTGCTTTGGTCGTGAGTTCAGAATAGTAAAATCCTTTGAGTGTGTTATGTCTTATTAGGCTATTTTGGGATTAGATTATATCTCGAGTGAGGATTTGATGAGTTTACAACAGTTTTAAGGGCCTTATCAGTTAACTGGATTAGTTCCCTTTTGATAACCTATGGAATTTTGGTTAGTAAGAGTGGAGTTTGGACTACTGGATGGATTCTTACCATGCTATTCTGAGAGGTTGCGCAAGTATGTCAGGTTTTGGATGAATGTTGATACGTACAATTTATATAGACTTTTTAGCCTCTTATTGCACGCATTCCATTCCATTTGTATCGCTTTGTATTGCAAAATGCCCCGAATTGGTTACTTTGGTTTGTTTTGTCTTAATTGCAGAAATGGACCTAAAAGTAGTGGAATCGCATCTTATTCGTCCCATTTAGCATGCATTGTAAGGAGACGGAGACTTAGAGCGGAAGTCGTACCTCGGGATGCATGAAGGGGGATCATATGAAGCTGACTTGACGAGTTGAAGGCTGCTCTCAGTGGAAAGTGTTCGCTCGAGAGGTTCTGGAAGACGATCGAGTGCTTTGGCAGATATTAGAGGTCGATCGAGTAGTTCTCTATACTCGATCGAAATGTGCTTTTATGGGAATACTCGATCGAGAGCCTAAAGTGTTCGATCGAGAAGTTTGGCTGAAGATATCCTCGATCAAGTGGTCTGAAATGACTCGAT